>NC_044038.1:40360075-41811325 GCF_901765095.1 Microcaecilia unicolor
TTTGTGTGCTTAAATAGCAAGTTGACATTTTTATGTCGCTGTGACGGTATGAGACACCTTCAAATAATCAACAGATTTTTGTTTGTTGCAATATAGTTGCTTTGTCTATTCTTATTTGTGTATTTCTACAAAGTTATTATCTGACACAGCACAGCCATTTTTTGTTTTACTTTTTTGGTATTTCTAGGATAAGCAGCATAAAATGTATGATCCTGTTTTGGGATCTTGCCAGGTATTTGTGACATGGATTGGCCACTGTTGGAAGCAGGATGCTGGGCTTGATGGTCCTTCGGTCTGTCCCAATATGGCAATACTTATGTACTTATATATATAGGACTGTGTTTTATTTGGTCCTATTATCTGGTTTTCATCGTCACTTAGGTGCTGAAAATCAGCACTTAAACGGCTAAGTGCCAACTTTGCCCCGGGAATGCCCACAAAAGAGTAGGTTTCAGCTTAGGCGGGCACTTTCAGTGGCACAGTGCAGTTATGTGCCACTGAATATGCCCAGTTAGCCCCAGTCAAACAATTTAAGCAGCCCCCGTTTAAATTGCTTTGAATATCTACCCCCGAAGTAAATTTAAAAATTATATTAAAAATGTAACAAAAAAGAGGACATAATAAAATTTTAAAAAAAGAAAAAATTGTTTCTTGTATAGGCCTCTAGTATAATGTAGCCACAGACTTTGCTGCTATGCTGGCAGTTTAATTACTGTCTGTTTTGTCTTCCGAAACACTTAGCTATTTTTAAGGGGTCATTTACCAACAGTTAGCATGTGCTAATGCCATTAACACACATTATTTGCCACAGGCTAATTTTATACAATGGGCCCTGTGGTAAATAAGCCACATTAATGGTGCTTGCATGCACCAGTTGTTAGTAAATATCCCCCTTAGTGTTTATTTCAAAGACTATTCAACAGAAACAGCCAGCAGAATTCCCAATCTTAAAATTAATTCTGTTTGGGAAATTCTACAGGTTATTTCCACCTAGTACTGTAATAGTGCAAAATGGGAGAGGTTTTTTTCTTCTTCTTCTTCTTCTGTGTGGGTAAGCAATAGTTGATTAAAGTCAAAGAGCTTGAAAGGAATTAAATTAGGTTCTCACTTTTTTTTCCCCACCGTCCCTTGATAATACGTTTTTCAAATGCTGACCTTTTTGCATAACTTCGGTGTGAAATAAATGGAGGTGAACCATACATCAAAATTACATCAAGCTAGAATTTAAGACATCTACATTTTCCCCAGCTTCCAAGGCACACAGAGATCTGGAGAGTCATTTTCAAAGGGATTTAGCCAGGTCTTTAACTGCATTTTCAACAGGGGTCGGATATTGCTGTTGCTTGCAATGGCATATCCCATGTTACTGCATATCATTAACAAATGAAAACAAGCAGAAAAATAAGCATTTTAGTGGTCATTTTACAAGTGTTATTACTGGCACTTAAATATTTTTAGGGCAAAAGCACCTAAACTGCTATTTTACAAAAGACTGGGGCAAAACGGTTAAGATGTGAAAATGTCTAGGGCTGCTTGAGGCGTGTCGGGGTGGTACAGGGACATGTCATCTACATGACATCTTCATGTCATCTATCCCTGATTCTGGATAGCATTGCTGACATACATCCAATGCAAGATATATGTCAGGAGTTATAACACTTTTAAATCATCTGTAATTGCCACAGTATCATGTCCCTGTGTTTGCTTGTGTTGGTGATGACTCAGAGAGGGTCTGTGAGCTTGAATGCTGTTTCTGTTCATCCAGGTCTGTCGCCTGTGATCCTCCTCATACCTACCAACTCCCCTCCCTCAATATGCTAACAGCCTGCTGCCTTGCCAACTTCCACAGACCTCCCCCCCTCCCCAGCTATCCTGTGTCAATCAGCACCTGTGAGCCCCCTCCATATTCCTCCCCGGTGGCGTTCTGTGGTTCACTGCCACCCAGGGCGGATCGCTGCTGCGTGCACCCCCCCCCCCCCCCCCGGTCACCATCTGTCTACCAGCTCCGTCCACCCAGCACCTCGCGCGACTCTGCAATGCTGTAAAAGAAGAAAATCGCCTCATCGGCCCTTCCCTCACTGTGTCCCACCCTCTGATGTAACGTCCTATTTCCTCGCGGGCGGGACAGAGAGTGAGGGAAGGGCCGACGAGGCGATTTTCTTCTCTTACAGCAGCGCAGACGCGAGGCACCATACCACACAGCTGCTGGGTGGATGGAGCTGGTAGGGACTCGCCAGCAGAGCACCATCCCCACCCATTGACACCCGGGGCGGACCGCCCCGCCCTTGCTACGCCACTGTTCCTCCCTGATCCTGTTCCGCCAGGGACCTCTATTCCAGCATCTGCCCAGCCTATTTCATAGTCGAAACCCACTTTCAGTCTGTGTCTGTGCCTGTATGTGTGTGTGCAAAAGAGACTGCATGAGAGGGTTCTGACCCTTTGTGTTGTTTCACATTATCACTATTGCAGCTGTGGATGTTGATGGTTTGATAGTCAAACTATGAGTATCACTGAATCTCTGGGCCCTAGAGGCCATCCTGCATGACACACACCAGGACATCAGGGCCATCATAAAAAGAACATTTGGACTGCTAAAGACAGGCTTCAGGTGCCTTGTCAGGTCTCGAGGGGAGCTCCTATACAAACTAGAAAAAGTATGCCAGATCTTCCTGGCCTGCTGAATCCTGTACAATCTTGCACTAAGGCGAAGAATCCCATTTCCTGAGGGAAAGTGCCCCATGACAGAGAACCTGAGGAGGAGGAGGGGGAAGAACAGTCACCACCAGGACAACAGCATTCACAAAACGTATGCCATAGGTATAGAGCAAGGGATAACCTCATATACAGAGCTTTCTGTAAAGGTAATTTGCACTCATGAACAGTATGTAACATGTACAAGATCTTCCCCTGAACTCGGTGCCCATTCCCTATTTCCTCCCATACTGTGCCACACTCATAGTCACACCGATGTGCTCACACCTTCAGCATCACCTGAGCACTCCTCCACTCCCTGGGGTACAACAGGTTAGAGGCTGACTGAATTTCGGTTTCAGTTTTAGCTTCTGCACCAAAACCGGCTGAAGTCCAATTCAGCCATGCTTCAGTTTCAGCTGAAAATGCATTTCCAGGTGCAACCAAACCTCCACCCCTCCAACCACAACTGTGACTACTGTCTGCCCCCTTGCCACAAGCACCACCCTCCCACCACCCATAGGCCTTCCCTGGTCTACCTTAGAAGCCCTAGTGGTCTAGTGGCCTTGTTGGGGCAGGAGAGATTCCCAATCGCTGCTGCCCATGCCGGCTCTGCAGTCAAAATGGCTGCAACTTCCTGCAGCAGCCTCACGAGACTGCTATGGGAGGTTGGAGCAGCCATTTTGAGATGTTATTAAGAGAGGTACGTCAATCCTATATTAAACTAAACTAAACAAAAGGAAAAATACCTATTTTGTCGGCCACACTAGAAATGGGCTTAGCGTGTGGAAAAGTCCCGTGTTAGGACACGCTAAGCCCATTTACTAGCACAGCTAAGTAAAAAGGCCCCTAATACTCTGCAAGTTCTGCTAGAGTGACCATACTTATAAACAGCATTTACAATCTTTAAGGAAAGGAAAAAAGGACCTCCAAGACTCATAGAACGAATTACTCACTGACAGGTTCAATTCTCAAGGTCCAGCAAAACTCCTTGCATTATTAGATTCAATAAATCTTAATAGCCTCACTTCAAAATTATTATTACAATAAATATTCAATATATCATAACAGTCTCAATTGAGAATATTTAATAAAGTTAAGCAGACTTATCTTTATCGTTTTCAAAAAAGGCTGCCTTTATCTCCTTGAAAAAATGCCTAGCGGAGGTCTTTGTTTCACATTCATGCATACTGCTTCAGGGATAGAATTTCTTTCAACTTCTTCTCACTGTATTAGTTGATGTCACAACATAGCAGCATGTTCTTATCCTGTTCTACGCTTGAAACAGTCAACGACCACTGTTCCTTCTAAGCTGAGCATAAGTCCTCCACCTACCATCCTACCAGTTGGGGGTGCTGTTTCATAAGACCAGAACATAAGAATAGCCATACTGGGTCAGACCAATGGTCCATCTAGCCCAGTATTCTGCTTCCAACAGTAGCCAATCCAGGTCACTAGTACCTGGTAGAAACCCAATTAATAGCACATTCCATGCTACTGATCCCAGGGCAAGCACTGGCTTCCCATGTCTGTCTCAATAGCAGACTATGGATTCTTCCTCCAGGAGCTTGTCCAAACATGTCTGGTCAGATCCGTATTCAATGGCAGTGCGTTGAATATCCGGGTCTACGTTAATCAGCAATAGTCAATGCTTAAAAAACTTCTGACTGCCGCCAGTTGAATTATGATGGTGCCTTTATAAAATGTTTATGCTGTTCCTAGTCTTTCAATTCATACCTTGAATCATCAGTTTGAAAACTTAAATATAAATTCCAAATCAAGTTAAGGTTCATATAAATGAAATATTGGCAGAATGATTTATGCAAAAGTAACTGTCAAATGATATCAAATTTATCATGTATTATTACGACTGTCATATTTATCTGCTACATTGCTGCTTATCTTATCTAGAAAAAATAGCTTGAGGAAATTATCTACGCTTTTTTTAAAGGTTAAGGAAGTTTGTTCTGATCATGCAGATAGACTAATAAATGAAATAAGATATCTGCAGTTATGCCAATTGGATTGGGGCAGACAAAATAATCATATTTACTACTGTGTTAACAAACCACAATGTCCCATAAATAATAAAAATGGCACATTTGCAAAGGTTCAGTGCTATGCTGCCTCCGGCAACGCATGTTAGTTTCCTCAACAAATAGACTTTTTCTTGATTTGAAAGGCAGAGTGTTCCTTTTACAAAGCCGCGCAGCAGGGGCATAGCCAGACTTCAGCAAGAGGGGGGTCCAGAGCCCGAAGTGAGGGGGCACATTTTAGCCCCCCCCCCCCCCCCCCCGGCATTGCCTACCCCCCCACCGCCATTGCTGACACCCCCCCCCCCGCCGCCACCGCCAGCACCACCATGAACAACTTTGACCCCCCCCCCCCCGCCGACGACCCTCTCGATCCCCGCTCGCCTACCCCTGCCGTCCCCGCCGTCCCCACCGTGCAGCACGTCCGACTCGGAAACCAAACGAAGGAAGAAGACTTCGGCTGGCGGGGGTTGGGGTCCCCCACCAGCAAAGGTAGGAGATGGCGACAGCGGGTTGACAGAGGGAGGGAGGGTTGAGAGGGTCATCGGCAGGGGGGTCCAGGGCCAAATCTACGGGGGCCCAGGCCCCCATGGCCTCATAGTAGCTACACTACTGCCGCGCAGCAATGCTGACACAGCCCATTCACATTGTGGCCCTTTTACTAAGCTGCAGTAAAAGGGGCCCTGCGCTAGCATCGGCGGCCATTTTTGTCAAGCCCCAGGGCTCCTTTTACTACAGTGGGTAAAAAGGCCGAAAAAAGATATGCCTGTGTGGTAAGTTTGCATTTGCTGCATGGCCATTTCAGGGGGGAGCACTTACCGCCACCCACTGAGTTTGCGGTAAAAGTTCCCACACTAACCCGGCGGCAGTGGCGTACAAAGGGGGGGCGGTGGGGGAGGTCCGCCCCGGGTGCACGCCGCTGGGGGGTGCCGCGGCGTGCGCCTGCTGCGAGAGTTCGCTAACTTCTCTCGTTCGCTGCAGCTCCCACTGCCCCGGAACAGGTTACTTCCTGTTCCGGGGCAGTGGGAGCTGCAGCGAATGAGCAAAGTTAGTAAACTCGCAGCAGGCGCGCGCTGCGGCACCCCCCCCCCCAGCGGCATGCACCCGGGGGGGCTCTTTCCCGGGGGGGGTGTCTTTCGCCGGGGGGTCCGCGCTGCATTGGGGGGGGCGCTGCACCCGGGGGGTGGGGCGCCGCCCCGGGTGTCCGCCCCCCTAGGAACGCCACTGCCCGGCGGTAACCAAGCAGCACGTGACGTTGCCTGATTACCGCCGGGTAGCCCCCTGCGAAATTTTAAAAAATATATATTTCTGCTAGTGCTGGAAATGGAGTGCACTGGGGATGGAACTACCACCGGCACCCACCTTGGGCCAACGGTAGTTTCGGGTTGCCACGCAGCAAACCTTTAGTAAAAGGGCCCCTTTGAATGGGCTGTGTCAGCATTACCGTACCGGCAGTCGTTAGCATGGCTTTGTAAAAGGGGGAGGAGGGGGGGATAAGTTTGGCAGGGTCATTTCTTTTCCAGCAAATGTGCTTGTTGTTTTATTGGACTTACCATTGTTCTTCTTTCTCCCTGGTTCATTTTTTTTTCCAGCTAGGTTGTTATTCTTTGTGAGCAGTTTGGGAGGAAAAACTAATGTTTCCATGTCATCTTGCTCATTCCTGCTTCTTTTCTTAGTAGAAGTAATGAGAAACAGAGGTATGCAGCCTTGGATTTGTTTTCAGACATAACGTGCAACAGAGTTAGATATAATTTGTTTTACCTAGCAAAGATGAGGGCTCTATTATATTTTATTTTGATGAAACTAACAACAGTTTTTCTTTCTGGAGAGGTCTCACAATGCTGCATAGCCCCTGCATAGCTGCGTAGCCAGACCTCACGGTGGGAGGGGGCCAGAGCCTGTGGTTGGGGGCACATTTTGAGTGCCGCCCCGCCGCCCCCACCGCCGCCTCCTCGCCCCCCCCCCCCCCACTGCCTTGCCTCTTTGCCTCTTCCCCTCACCGCCTCATCGCTCTCCCCCCCCCCCCCCGCAAAACAAATACCTTTGCTGGAGGGGGTCCCCAACCCCTGCCAGCTGAGGCCTTCTTCAGCACCAGTCTCTGGCGCAGCCGCATTCACTGCCCTGCTCTTCTTTCTTCTTGCTCCTCCTGTGCACGCAGACACTCCTTCTCAGTTTCACGCAAAGGAGCATCAGCGTGCACAGGAGGAGCAAGAAGAAAGAAGAGCAGGGCAGTGAACGCGGCTGCGCTGGAGACCGGTGCTGAAGAAGGCTTCGGTCACAACCCCCGCCAGCCAAACCAGGGGCCCGGACAAAATTTGTGGGGGCCCAGGCCCCAGTGCCCCCCCCCCCCCCCCGTAGCTACGCCCCTGGCTGCATGAATCCACAGAGTGTTCCCTAAGTTGTCACACAAGGAATGGAATGTTAGGGGCCCTTTTACAAAGGCGCACAAGGGCTTATACGCGTCCAGCATGCGCCAAATCGGCATTACTGCCCAGCTACCATATACCCTAAGCGATAATTCTGAATCTGGTGCATGCCAAAAACATACGGTAGAAAATAATTTTCTGCCTGAGGGGCGTTCCTGGCAATAATCGGCAGTTGGCGCACGATGGACGGTTACTTCATGGGTAACGCGTAAGCCCTTACCGCTAAATCAATAGGTGGCGTTAAGGGCTCAGGCCATAAATAGACATGCACTGGTTTTCATTCTGACGCACATCCATTTACCGGTCCCCCCTCCCCCCCCAAAAAAACCTTTTTTCAAGACACAGTGAAGAAATGGTCCAGCGTGCGTCCAATACACGCACCTACACTACCGCAGGCCACTTTCTGGCGCTCCTCTTTAAAAAGGCCCCTAGGTTTTTTGTTTGTTTGTTTAATAGAATATTCAAATAATTACATCAGACATAGAAACATGAATAGAAACCAGGGGCGTATCTGGACTCCGGCGGTAGGGGGGGCCAGAGCCAGAGGGAGGGGGCACATTTTAGCGCCCCCCCCCCGCCCCCCCCGCCGCCGCCGCCGCCGCCGCCGAGCCCCCACCGCCACCAATAACTTAGTCTCTCCACCCCCCTCCCGCCGCCAACCCTCCCCCGCTGCCGTTCTTACTTTTGCTGGCGGGGGACCCCAACCCCCGCCAGCCGAGGTCTGCTTCCACCTGCCGCTGCCTTCAAAACTTCTTCTTCAGCCGGCGGGGGACCCCAAACCCCCGCCAGCCGCCCCGCGCTGTTTAAAATTCATCTTCGGCCTCCGTGGCCGTGCTGCTGGGATAGGCGGCGCTGTTGAAATCCACTTCAGAGTCTGACGTCGTTGTACGTTGTACGTGCTGCGACGTCAGACTCCGAAGTGGATTTCAACAGCGCCGCCTATCCCAGCAGCACGGCCACGGAGGCCGAAGATGAATTTTAAACAGCGCGGGGCGGCTGGCGGGGGTTTGGGGTCCCCCGCCGGCTGAAGAAGAAGTTTTGAAGGCAGCGGCAGGTGGAAGCAGACCTCGGCTGGCGGGGGTTGGGGTCCCCCGCCAGCAAAAGTAAGAACGGCAGCGGGGGAGGGTTGATGGCGGTAGGGGGGGCCAGGGCAAAATCTGCGGGGGCCCAGGCCCCTGAGGCCCCACGCAGATACGCCCCTGATAGAAACTAGAAATTACACAAGCAATTACAAAAGTATAATCAACAAGAAATAGTACCTATATCTCAGGTCCACAAAGAGATTGGAGGGGGGGGGCAAGATAACTAGGACATAAAAAGGAATTACAATGCAAAGAAAAAACTTAGAAAAGAAAGGAGGGCAACTTGCCTATACTATATCACAAAGAGGTTACTAACCTATCATACCCCTATCACTGTAAAGGATTATTATAGGCATTTAAAAAACAGCATAATTGAATTGGCTCAAAAAAGACATACTGCTTATTCTGAAATCTAATCAAACATTTACAAGGAAATTGAAGCAAAAAGAAGCACCTACAGCGAAGACTTCCTGGCGCATTGCACTAAAATTTCTTCCTCTGCTCCTGGGAGGTTTTACAAAGATCTGGAAATATCCAGATTTTTTAACCAAGAAATAATGCGTGTCTATGGCGAAAAAATAATCTCATTATGGGGCCCTTTTACTAAGCCATGGTAGTTTCTACACACGTGCCGCGTGTGCCAAAATGAGACTACTGCCAGGCCAGCTTGCCCTCCTGGCAGTAATTTCGGATTTGGTGCGCGCCCATAATGACTGAATGAATTATTTGTTTATTTCCTCCTACGTGTGCCGGTTCCAGCGGTAATCGGCACTTGGCGCATGCCAGTTGGTCGCCACATGTGTAGCACATGAGCCTTTACCGCTAGATCAATGGGTGGCATTAAGGACCCAGGCCAGTTTTGGGTGCGCGCTGGTTTCATTTTCTCCGCAGGCCCTTTTCCCGTCCCATTTAAAAAAAAAACATTTTTTGTAGATGCAGTAAAAACTGGCCCAGCACATGCCCAATATGTGCCTACGCTACCATGGCTTAGTAAAAGGACCCCGACATGATTTCTGTCTGAAGGGAAAACAAAGGAGACTAGGAGGGTAGCTCTATTCAGTTCCTGCTTCACAGGTTCTTCCAACAAACCAGGGAATGTAGTTTTTTAAAACAATGATTTGTTCCTTTGTTGGTAGGTCGACCTATATGAAGATATCTCAATCCCTTTGATAATGCAATAGAATTAGAGAGATATCGATTTAGTCTATACAAAACCATTAAGTGCTATCACTGACAAAAATATGCCATAATATCACAGGGTTTCTCAACTTTTTACACAATTTCCTCTTCCACCGGATGCCCACAGTCTTCCATTTTCATGCTAATAAGTACTTTTTTCTCTACTGCACCAAAACAATTAGAGGCAATTCTGTAAATGTAAGCACACTAAAATGAGGTTAGTACCTGTTCTATAATGGCATTAAGATGCACCTGACCCATGACAGAATAGTAGCACAAGGCCATTTTGGCATACCAAACCTTAGATGCAACTGCTTATGACAGGTCAATAGGAGGCATACAATGATACGCCTAAGTGCACCTTCCTATGCACACAACTGATACTATTCTATAAGGTGCACAGGTTGCTAGATGGAACGCCCATGATACATACGCCAATGCTCCACCCACTGGTACAACCCATTTGCTATTACATGCCATGTGACTAGAGTGCCAATTTTTTTTTAGAATAGAACCTAGGACATACGTGTGTAAATGCCTATTTGTGGCATAATTCACACACATAAACGCATTTAGAGTGCACAATTGGGGCCAGATTCTATATATAGCAACCAAAATCTAGGCGTGTCCAATTCACGCTCCTAGCTGCATTCTATAAGACGCATCTACATTCAGTCACAGTTTATAGAATAGCACATAGGTCGGGTGAGGGGAAACAGAGTGGGTGAAGACTTGGGGGTACATGAGACAGAGAAAGCGACTGGATGAAGGCTTTCAGGGGCGGTGGACAATGGACCTTTGTTTTTTACCACTATTTCACGAAACATGTGGCAACATATGATGGTGTGTGTTTTGGCCCACCGAATGTTACAAAATATAAAATGTTGTCCCCAACAGAAAAAGGTTGGGCAAACCTGTTTTAGTTGCTTTTCTTTTTGCATAGGACTTAGCAATCCTAAATATTATTACTGGCAAAATTCACATATTGGCTCCTTATTCTTGTTTTGAGGACTCCTTGCAATAAGTCACTGTTCTGGCTCTTCATGCATATACAATGCCTCTTCATCCCAACATAATGTATTTGCATGGAAAGATGAATGTTGACAGATGGCATCTCCTGTTCATTATTTTTATGCAAGTACAGTGAGTCAGACCCAAAAGAGAGGAACCAGAAACGGTTTCATGTTATCGTACCAAATATGTTTATGTTGGAAGCGTACATCTTGTCTCTTCTACACTTAGTGAAATGTACATTACTGATTTTCAGAATCTATGTTCTTTCTATGGGCAAAAATACTGGCCACTTTCAACTCTACTCATTTTTATAAACCAAGCCAATCCTGCCTTTATCTGTACTTGGGTTTTTTTTTTAATTATTTGACAACAAACAATGCACATTTACTATAGGAATAACCCACAGTACAACATAAAATCAAAGGAAACAAAGGGCCCTGTTTACTAAGCCGTGCAGTAGGCACATAAGCACATAAGCACCGCCATACTGGGAAAAGACCAAGGGTCCATCAAGCCCAGCATCCTGTCTCCGACAGCAGCCAATCCAGGCTTCAAGAACCCGGCAAAACCCATTACAAAAAAAAAAATTTTTAAATAATGCTCAATGGACTTTTCCCTCAGGAATCTGTCCAAACCCCCTTTAAACTCCGTAAGGCCAGCTGCTGTCACTACATTTTCTGGCAACTAGTTCCAGAGTCCAACTACACGCTGAGTAAAGAAAAACTTTCTCCTATTTGTTTTAAATCTACCATATTCTAGCTTCATCTTGTGTCCCCTGGTTCTATTGTTGTTTGAAAGTGTAAACAAATGCTTCACATCTGTCCGCTCTACTCCGCTCATTATCTTTTAGACTTCTATCATATCACCCCTCATCCACCTTTTCTCCAAGCTGAAGAGCCCTAACCTTCTCAGCCTTTCCTCATAAGGAAGTCGTTCCATCCCTTTTATCATTTTCGTCGCCCTTCTCTGCACCTTCTCCAATTCCTTTATATCTTTTTTGAGATGCGGCGACCAGAATTGGACACAATATCCGAGTGTGGTCGCACCATGGAGCGATACAACGGCATTATAACATCCTTGTGTTTGTTTTCCATCCCTTTCCTAATAATACCCAACATTCTGTGCACTTTCTTAGCCGCCGCAGCACACTGAGCAGAAGTTTTTAACGTCTTATCAACAATGACTCCCAGATCCCTTTCTAGGTTTGTGACTCCTAACGTGAAACTTTGCATGACATAGCTGTAATTCAGGTTCCTCTTACCCACATGCATCACTTTGCACTTGTCAACATTGAACTTTATGCTAGCGTTTTTAGCGCATGCTAAAATTTAGCACACACTAATGCTACAGACACCCATTTCCTATGGGTGTGTCTAGCATTAACACGTGCTAATTTTTAATGTGTGCTAAAAACGCTAGTACACCTTAATAAACAGCGCCCAAAGCAGACCAGATTATAACAGAAGTCCACTTTAAGGGAAATGAAGTAGCCACACCAAAAAAGCAAATATCTTACAGAAATGAAGGAGAAACCTCCCAAAAAAACAAAAAGTACATGTTATCAGTCCAATCCTACAATAATCAATCTCCACTCACAACCACTGGATTCCCACAATTATAGGAAAACAACCTATAATGCATCAAATGCTAAGCTATCGCCATAGGTGTTTTATATTCTGCAATATTTCCTAGTAGGACTCAGCACAGATTACATATAAAAGAAGCTACCACAAACAGGAGGAATTACATAGCAATAACAAATAAAACAGGCATTAATCCATATCATAAGAACATAAGAATAGCCATATTGGGTCAGACCAATGGTCCATCTAGCCCAGTATCCTCTTTCCAACAGTGGCCAAGCCAGGTCACAAGTACCTGGCAGAAACCCAAATAGTAGCAACATTCCATGGTACCAATCCCAGGGCAAGCAGTAGCTTCCCCATGTCTGTCTCAATAGCAGACTATGGGCTTTTCCTCCAGGAACTTGTCCAAACCTTTTTTTTAAACCCAGATATGCTAACCGCTATTACTACATCGTCCAGCAAAGAGTTCCAGAGCTTAACTATTTGTTGAGTAAACAAATAGTTCCTCTTATTTCCATCTAACTTCCTTGAGTGTCCCCTAGTCTTTGTAGTTTTGGAACAAGTAAAAAATCAATTCACTTCTACTCCTTCTACACCATTCAGGATTTTGTAGACCTCAATCGTATCTCCCCTCATCCGTCTCTTTTCCAAGCTGAAGAGCCCTAACCTCTTTAGCCTTGCCTCATATGAGAAGAGTTTCATCCCCTTTATCATTTTGGTCGTTCTTCTTTGAGCCTTTTCTAATTCTGCTATATCTAATGCAGCCTAGTAAAATGGCCCCAAATTTATCCAATACCTTGCTCCTATCTGGTTTCCAGAATTTCCTTCAGTGGCCAGCTTCCCATTCTTTATGAAAGACATGTCTGCTTCCTGTCTCCCATGTGCCACTGCATAGAGGTACCACTGACTCATGAAGCAACCAAAGTTTGCCACTTTTAATTCAAAGAATGTGTTTTCATACTTCACAAAAATGTAAAAATACTGCAAAGATTATCTCTATTACTTCATGTTTTCATCTCCTTATTATCTACTATAGTTGAAAGGGATCCTATTTACCATTGCCCCCTCCCAAGTAAATTATTTATTTATTTAGATTTTGCTCACACCTTTTTCAGTAGTAGCTCAAGGTGAGTTACGTTCAGGTACACTGGAGGGTTAAGTGACTTGCCCAAGATCACAAGGAGCAGCAGTGGGATTTGAACCAGCCACCTCTGGATTGCAAGACTTGTGCTCTAACAACTGGGCCCTTTTCCTAGAGGGTTGGCTTGCAGCAATGGGTTTGCCATGCTCCAATCCGGAACTACCACCAGCCTACCGAAAAAGCCCAGTGGTAGTTCCCACCCCCAACATGCACCATTTCTGATGCTACAAAAATATTTTCTACTTCTACTTCATTATCAAGAAATATATGTTTTCAGGTTTTTATGAAACGATAAATAAGGACAGGCTGGGGTGAATTAAATTTCATTTGAACTGTTTATGAGCATCAACTGAAATGCCATGGTCAGTATTCAAGTCACTGCTGACCAAGGTGTTTAAAATCAGAGGATATGTATCTAATAACACTTTTACAAATATGCCCGGATGGACCCATTGTATGGTTATGAGGTTTTGCAGTGAAATAAAGAAATGAAAGCCGTGGGCATTTTTATTCCGAGATCAAGTGGATGTTTCCAAACAAAAATTACTGAACATTTTAGTGGTTGCTGCACTAAAACTGGTTCATATGCATTGGAAAGATAATTCTAATCTCAATACTACTTTTTGGTGGCATTCAATTTTACAGATTCATAAATTTGAAACCTCTGTTGCAGACAAAACGGGTGAGACATGTTTTACTGCTAAAACTTGGTCTCATGTGGATAATTATCTGAAATCTTATAATTTTTGGTAACTTGTTTAAATATTTTTTTTCTCTCTCTTTTGTTTGAATTCTGTGTTACAGTTGATGTTATTACTTGATGTTATCGATTGATAAATTGTTTGCCTTTTTCTAAAACCAATAAAATTCTTGGACTTAAAAAGAAAAAAAAAGCCGTGCCCATATCATTCTCCAAAACCTATTCTCCCTTGTCATTCTATTAGCCCGGAGGCCGGCCAATATTCAAAGCGAGTTCACCAACCGGGAATGGCCGCTGACCAATTAACTCGCTTGCTTGCGGCTATCTGGTCATTTTCAGCAACACATAACTGGTTAGTGGTGCTGAAAATGACCATTTAATGTCAAACTGGAATCCAGATGTCAGGGGCATTCCAGGGGCTGTCTTGTCTTTATGCACTAGCCCATGGCCGGTTAAGTCTGAATATTCACTTAACCGGGCATGCGCTAACTGGCACTTTAAAAACTGGAAATTCAATGCTGAAGCCCCTACAAAACCTGGTTGAATTTCCGGTTTTAGCGCTGTCAGCAGACAAAAAACACTGTCCGCTGCAGACTGAATATTAGCCGGCCTATTTTTAGAGCAAAAGACCAATAATGGATGAGAGAAATGATGGCCTGGTGGCCAGAGTACAGGATGCAATCAGGCAGGGTTGCACAATAGGATATTTTTTTAATTTAGAAAAACTAATATTAGTACTCTGTATTTTTCTGTGAAGCATTCACAAAGAAATTGTTTAATATGTATTTATTTGTTAGGATTTATTTACTGCCTTTTTGAAGAAATTCACTCAAGGCAGTGTACAGTAAGAATAAATCAAACATGAGCAATAGGCAATCACAGAAGTAAAAATATTCAAATAACAATACAAAGTATAGCATAGTATACTACTTACAATGTCCACAATACATAACAGAACATTTTAACTGACAGTGAAGGGTATAAGCAAAGATATATCTTAGAACAGTAAAAAGTGTTTATCTGGAACCTATGGTTCAATATATTTTGTAGATTCTTGCCATTATCTTCATATATTTACTTACTACATGATTCATCACATCATACTGTAACTAAAGATAAAGGAAATGACATCCCCATATTCACATTACCTTCAAGATCTTTTTGCTTGCCTTTATCTGCCCCCCCCCCCCCCAAAAAAAAAAAAAACCCAGCACCATCTGGTATGGAAGGATAAGGACATATACTTAGCAGTAAGAGTGTACATGATTTTATTTCCCTATCACTTCTCCAAATAGAATAAGCTTTCCTGAAAATAGAACTGATTTTATTTTCTTTGTTGGAAAGCATGGCATGAATTCCAATGCAGAAGAAATCTATACATTCCTGACAGTTTTACTGATCAGTATAGAGATTGCCTAGTACACGAGTGTCTGTAGGAACAGTTTAATATTATGTATCATGTAATCTGGATTTATTTGAATCATGAAATTGCTTTCTTTTTTTTTCTGTGCAATAAAAACTAAATATAGCCAACAATTCCTGTGTGCAAAATATTGTTTTCATCTAAAACACAGCAAAGAGTGTGCCTTGCATCCAAAAGAATGACATCCTTGGATTTATTTTTGAATATAAATTGCATAATAAGTTAAAAGCAATACAAAACTTGCCAAACTGGGTCAGACAAAGATCCATTTAGCCTGGCAACCGGTCTCTGACAGTGGAAAGCAGCAGGTGCTTCCAGAGCTATCCATCTGTTGTCACATCCTCCCAGTTCCCACCAGTTATAGTATGAGAAAGCATTGAACTCGGGGTCATAGGGGAGATTCTATATATGGCGCATAACAAAATTGGCGCTGAAATCAGTGCTGACTAAGCATATTCTATAATCGGTGCCTAGATTTAAGAGCGGTATATAGAATGTCCTCAGTTGATATCTCAATGCCTAAAACCACGCGCATCCGTTTACACCATCGAAAATGTGGCATAAATCCCGGCGTGTAGATTTACGCGCACTGAGCCATATTCTATAACTATGCGTGTAAATTTTGGAATGCCCACAAAATGCCCATTTCCATGCCCATAATCATGCCCCATTTTGATTGCACATGCTAGAAGTTCAGAGCACATCATTATAGAATACACTTAGCAACTTGTGTACATAAATTCTAATTAGTGCTCATTAATGCTTGTTAAGTGTTATCAATGCTCATTAGCTTGTTAACTTGCACGAGTTGTTATAGAATCCGCTTGGATTTCAGCACACTATATAGAATCCAGGGGTATGTCCTTCACTGTTACAACCTAGTTCTAGAATAAGGTCAGTTGTGCATGCAACTCAACAGGTTAATTAGATGCTAACTGGCCTTAACAGCCAATTATTGGCTCTAATTGGTGGTTTTATGCTTAACTGACCTTATTCACTATTCTATCAGTTGCTACTACTACTACTACTACTATTAATAATAATAATCATCATTTCTATAGTTCTACTAGGTGTACGCAGTGCTGTACACATTATATGCAGGTACTTTCTCTGTCCCTAGAAGGGCGCCGAAAATAATAAAGGGAATGGGATGACTTCCCTATGAGGAAAGGCTAAAGCGGCTAGGGCTCTTCAGCTTGGAAAAAAGGCGGCTGAGGGGAGATATGATAGAGGTCTATAAAATAATGGGTGGAGTTGAACGGGTAGATGTGAAGCGTCTGTTTATGTTTTCCAAAAATACTAGGACTAGGGGGCATGCGATGAAGCTACAATGTAGTAAATTTAAAACGAATCGGAGAAAATGTTTCTCCACTCAATGTGTAATTCAAGTCTGGAATTCGTTGCCAAAGAATGTGGTAAAGGCGGTTGGCTTAGCAGAGTTTTAAAAAGGTTTGGACGGCTTCCTAAAGGAAAAGTCCATAGACCATTATTAAATTGAACTTGGGGGGGAAATCCACTATTTTTGGGATAAGCAGTATAAAATGTTTTGTACTTTTTTGGGATCTTGCCAGGTATTTGTGACCTGGATTGACCACTGTTGGAAACAGGATGCTGGGCTTGATGAACCTTTGGTCTGTCCCAGTATGGCAATACTGATGTACTTATGACCTGCCCAAGGTCACAAGGAGCTGCAGTGGGAATTGAATCCAGGTCACCAGGATCAAAGTCGACTGCACTATCCATTATGCCACTCCTCCACTCAAATTCCAGAATGCACAACTCCATGGGGGAGGTGTGGGCCTGGGAGTGGCATGAGTGGGTCAGTGACATGTCAAACAGTTACTTGTGCAGGTTATAGGAATATTTGTATTTATGCGTCTAACTGCATGTAGTTAGGTGCAAGCATTTACACCATTTGCCTAGCCATTTGCCTAGAATAAGTGCTCGCACCTATAGTTAGGTGTGTAAATGCAGACTTATTCTATACAGGCACTTGCACATGCAACTGCCATTATAGAATCTGTGCTTAGCATGCATCATCCAGGCTCCTAATTTTAGGTGATCTAGGAGTCCTTTTACTAAGGTGCACTGAAAAATGGCCTGCGATAGTGTAGGCGTGTGTTTTGGGCGCGCGCAGATCTATTTTTCAGGGCACCTGCAAAAAATGCCTTTTTTTTTTGCCAAAAATGGACGTGTGACAAAATCAAAATTGGCACACATCCATTTTGGGTCTGAGACCTTACCACCAGCCATTGACCTAGTGGTAAAGTCTCACACGGTAACTCGGCGGTAATGACCTGCGCGCGTCCAATACATGCATCTGAAAAGAAAAATTATTTTTCGGGCACACATATTGGATATGCTCCAAAAATGAAATTACCGCAAGAGTCACGTGGTAGCCGGGTGGTAACTCCATTTTGGCATGCGTTCGGCGCTCAAAGACGCTTACATGGCTTAGTAAAAGGGCTCCTTAGTGAGAATTACCTCCCACTTACCTCCAGATTCTATATAAGGCAACTACAGTTGCGAGCACAAATTTGGCAGTGCGGCCAAATTGCGCACACAACGTAATTGTTTAACAAACCAATCAGTGCCAATAATTGGCCAATAACAAGCAATTATTGGCACTAATTAGAATTTATACGTGTAACTTTCTAAGTGTATTCTGTAAAGTGGTGCACGTAAATTCTAATGCGTGTATCTCAAAAGGGGGTGTGGCCATGGGAGGGGCATGGGCGTTCCTAGAAACTACATGCACTGATATAGAATATGCCCAATCTGCACCTAAGTTAGGCGAGGGCATTTACACCCGGTTTTATTTATTTATTTGTTGCATTTGTATCCCACATTTTCCAACCTATTTGCAGGCTCAATGTGGCTTACATTGATCCGTCATGGCGATCGCCATTCCAGAGTGAAAGATACAAGTGGTATTACATAAAGAACATAAGTGATATGGTAGAATTAAGCAAACAGGTATAAAGAGATCAAATATGGAATAATAGATACAATGGTAGTGTGTTACAGTTCATATAATACATTAAAGTTCAAAAAATGGGTCAATGCGGTATGCCTTGTTGAAAAGGTAAGTCTTCAGTAATTTCTGAAAGTTGGTTAAGTCGCCCATTTTTTTTCACGTCAAGTGGTAATGCATTCCATAGCTGCGTAGTTATGTAGGAAAAGCTAGACGCATGTGTTAATTTGTATTTTAGTCCTTTGCAGCTGGGGAAGTGTAGATTCAGGAATGTGCGTGCTGATCTTTTAGTGTTCCTGGGTGGCAGGTCTATGAGGTATAACATGTAGACCGGGGCATCTCCGTAAATGATTTTATGAACCAGGGTGCAGACCTTGAATGTAATACTTTCTTTACGTGGAAGCCAGTGTAGTTTCTCTCTTAAGGGTTTGGCACTTTCGTATTTTGTTTTACCAAATATGAGTCTGGCTGGTGTAAATGGCTGTGCCTAAATTTAGTCATGGATCCAGATGCTACACGAACTCTATAAACTATACCTAATGTTAGACGCAGGTTATAATAGCACTAAGCATGTTTTTTTCTGCGTCATATATAGAATATATAATAGCTCATTTTCCATGAATATGTCTAAACCTTGTTGAATCTGGTTTTGATCTATCTCATTCTAAGGCAGTGAAGAATAACTTACTTTTGCGCGTTAACCCTATTGCTAGAGAATTTCAACAGGCCTCTCCTGTACAAATTCAGTTTCCTATTTATTTTTTCAGTACATCTCACAGCGTTATATATATCCCTCATATGTCCTCAGCTGACACTTTTCTAAGCTTTTCCTATTTTCTTTCCTCACATTTCATCATATGGAAGTTCTCAATGATGATAACTGGGTCAGATCCAAGGTTCATCAAGCCCAGTATCCTATTTCCAACACTGGTCAATCAAGGCCACCAGTACCCGATAGGATCTCCAAAAATAGGTAGATTCCATGCTGCATACTCCCCCTTCTTGTCATCCCCCTTCTCCTCCACTGCTAACTCCAGGCTTCGCTCCTTTTCTCTCGCGGCACTTTATGCCTGGAATAGACTTCCTGGACCTATACGTCTAGCTCCATCTCTGTTTTCAAATTTATGCTGAAAACCCACCTTTTCACTGCTGCTTTTTAGCTCCTAGCCACTACTCAATTGCCCTCCCCTTGTCCTTTCCTTCCTTCTCACCCATTACTTCCCTCACCCGTAACTGTCTTGTCTGTCTGTATTATTTAGATCGTAAGCTCTTTTGAGCAGGGTCTGTCTCTTTGTATCAGGTGTTCAGCGCTGCGTGCGTCTGGTAGCGTTATACAAATGCTAATAATAATAATAATACTCCCATGTTTATGGATATTTCTTCCAGAAATGGGTCCAAACCTTTTTTAAACCCACCTACAATAACTTCTGTTACTACATACTCTGGCAACAAATTCCAGAGTTTAATTATGCATTGAGTGAAAAAAATATATTTTATGATTAGTTTTAAATGTACTTAGTAACTTCATGTCATGCCCCTAGTCTTTGTACTTTTTCAAAGAGTAAACAATTGATTCACATTTGTGTGTTCCCCGCCAAGCAAGACTTTACAGATATCTATCATATCTCCCCTCAGGCGTCTCTTCTCCAACCTGAAGAGCCTTAACCTCTTTCATCTTTCCTCACTGGGGAGTCATTCCATCCCTTTCATTGTTTTGGTTGCCCTTCTCTGTACCTTTTCCTATTTTATTATATCTTTTTTGAGATGAGGCAACTAGAACTACGCACAGTACTCAAGATGTGGTAGCACCATGAAGCAATGCATAAGCATTTTGTTTTATTGTGTTTCTTAATTCCTAGCATTCTGCTTGCTTCTTTGGCTGTCACCACACACTGATCAGTTGATTTCAATGTATGGCCCATGATGATGTCTACGTCCTTTTCCTGGGTGGTGACTACTAATTTTGAACCTAGCATTATATATAGTAGCTATAATTTCAGTTATTCTACCCTATAAGCATCACTTTTCACTTGTCCACCTATGAATTAACAGCTTTGAATAATTTTGTGTGATCTGCAATTTCATTGCCTCACTCACTGTTCCCATTTCTAGATCGATTTTTTTATAAATATATTAAAAATCGCCAGTCCCAGTACAAATCCCTGGGGTACTCCACTACTTTCTTTTCTTGTTGAGAAACTGAGGGTCCATTTTTACCAAGCTACGGCAAAAGGGGGCCTGCACTGGCAATGGCGCCTGTTTTTCATGTGCCCTGAGGCCCCCTTTTACTGTAGCTGGTAAAAGGGAAGTCTTTCTTTCCTGCAGGAAATGGCCATGCTGCAAGTAAAGCACTTTCCGTACGGACATTTCGTGGGGGAGCCCTTACCGCCACCCATGATTCTTTATGTATATCAATATGGGACAGTGCAGTACTTTACACATACAAGGACTGCTGAGATAAAAAGAAGCCCTAAGTTAAGGCCTGCAAATTACTGTGAGGGCACTGGGTGGCACTGTTACATTTAATGATTTTAGAATGTTTTCTCTAATTGTTTGTCCTCTATATTATGTGCTTGTTGCTTTCTCTTTAATTGGTCTTCTTACTGATCTTTAAAGAGGAGATGCTACTCACTCCCTGTCTCAAACTGTAAAGCCCTATATAAAGTTCTGTTTCAGCTTCCTGCTTGTTCTTGAGCAGGTCAAAAACACGCTCACTCCGTAACAAGAACAATTATAAACACTTGGGGTGGATAATACACAATGGGGAATATATTTTTGAGGCATTTCAGAATTGGCAGTTCATACTTGAATGATGTCCAATGAAGCAGCGCATCTGGGAATATTAAAAATTTTAAGACATTTGGCAATATGACAAATGTACCTGTGTGATACTGAAAACAGATTATATCAAGCAGAGGGTCTGAGGTACCCTGTGAGGATAAGGTGCAAAGCAGCTTGAAAAGCTACCATTTTGCAAAACTCAACAGAATGATAGGGGGGGGGGGGGGGTTCCCCTATGTACAATAAATCACTCTTATAAATGGCTGCCACCTGTTCATTCCCAATTCATCTCTGGCAAAACAATATGCTATTGACTCACTTATAGAAAAAGAGGCATTCAAAGCATTACAAAAAAAATTGTGTGATCATATAGCACCAAATAATGAAAATAGGATTTGTGTGAAAAAGAAATTTGCTGCAAATATGTAAATGTCAAAAATGTAAATACTTGTGGTGGAGACAGGTGGGGACAGGACCTGAGCTGCAGAGGTGGACTGAGTAGCTCCAGGGGGAGTTTACAGCAGGGTTGCAGGAGGGCTTGTCAGAGAAGAAGATTGACAGCCTTGGTAAATAGCATGACACTGGGGAGCAAGCACTGGGAAGGAAAGCTAGGGGCTGCTAAGCGTTCCTATGAAAGACAGCATGGAAAGTAAATGCAGGAGGCCAGCTGTAAAGTTGGATCAAGCAGTTGCTGTCAATATCAGGGTCAGAGAGCAACAAGTAGCAGCATGAACACTGGGGAGGTTTCCACTGCTGGAACAGGTTGCATGAGGATTTGACTCAGGGCAGCATGCCATGTGAGCATCAGTGCTGCCAGTAGGACTGGGGCTGCAGTAAAGGGGACAGAGAGGAAATAAGCATTCCAGCCCTGCAGCAAAAACGCTCTATTTCTCAACATGACAGATAAGAAGGGGCTCATGCTGAGAGTAAGAAACTTGTAAGGATTAGAAATCATTTGCAAGGCAGCTGGCATCTAACGCTGAACACCAGAACCACAGGGAGCAGATGTTAGGAGCTGCTGCACGGGAGAAAATGTATCCGTTGATATTCAAAGGCCCTCACTTTACAAGCCCTACTTGCAGTTAATATGTGCATAAACCAGCAGTTAGGTGTCTTTACTAAGGTGCGCCGACAAGTGGCCTGCGCTGGTGTGGACGAATATTTGAGCACTCGTAGGTCCATTTTTCAGCGCACCTGCGAAAAAGGCCTTTTTTGGGGGGGGGAGAAATTGGCGCGCGTCCATTTTGGGTCTGAGACCTTACCACCAATCATTCACTTAGCGGTAAGACTTCACGCGTTAACTGGGCGGTAATCATCAGCACGCGTACAATGCTGATTACTGCCCAGTTAGCGCCGTGTGCCGGACATTTTCACGCGTAGAAAATGAAATTACCGCCCAACCACGTGGTAGCTGGGCGGTAGTTGTGAATTGGCATACGTTGGGCGGGCGTAACAGCCTATGCGGTTCAGTATAAAGGCCCCTTAAATGTTTATCTTGTATAAATTGTAAACCGTTCTGTCTTGCAGTAGCAATAAGATACGGTATATAAATTGATGTAAATAAAATAAATAAAATAAAATAAAATAAAAAATAAACATCCAAGCCCCCCATTTTAAAAAGCCAGGATATGCATGTCTCAAACCCAAGTGTATGCAAAATGGCAAGGGATGTGTTTCGGGCAGGACAAGGGCATAGCAAGTTCACAGACGTTTATTCCCTATTTCAGAAGGGGACTAAACATCTATATTCTAAAAGACTAACATCGGGAACTACACCCAATACCAAGAAGGTTTAGGATTTGGTAAACAGCTGCTATTGAGAAGCACTGGGCTGGAGGGATTTATTTATTTATTTGTTGCATTTGTACCCCACATTTTCCCACCTATTTGCAGGCTCAATGTGGCTTACATAGTACCATCAAAAGTGTTTGCCCAGTTGGTGGATAACAAATACAAAGTTGCATAGTGATCGTATGAGGTATAAGTGGAGGTTCGGAATGGATGAAGATTGCGTGATGTCCTGTTCGATCATAGTCATGCTGTGTTGGTAGGTGAAGAGGGTTGCGTGGGGTCGCTGGGGTAGGCCTTTTTGAAGAGGTTGGTTTTTAGTGATTTCCTGAAGTTCAAGTGGTCGTGGATTGTTTTCACAGCTTTTGGGAGCCCATTCCATAGTTCTGCGCTTATGTAGGAGAAGCCAGCTGCATAAGTTGTTTTGTATTTCAGTCCTTTGCAATTTGGGTAGTGTAGGTTTAGGTAGGATCTTGACGATCTGTCTTTGTTTCTTATTGGTAAGTCTATAAGGTCTGTCATGTATCCTGGGACTACGCCGTACATGATTTTGTGGACTAAGGTGCAGATTTTGAAGATGATCCATTCTTTGATTGGGAGCCAATGCAACTTTTCTTGGAGGGGTTTGGCACTTTCGAAGCGTGTTTTGCTGAATATCAGCCTGGCTGCTGTATTTTGGGTGGTCTGGAGTTTTTTTATGATTGAGAGGGGGGTTGCCCCAATAATACCCTGGTTGTTTTTATCCCCCCCCCCCCCCCCCCCCAAATGCCAAACTGGCAAAAGAAAATTGTCACTGTGACAGTGTTGGGAAAATAACTGATTATGGGGTCCTTTTACCAAACCAAACTAAAAAGTGGCCAGCACTGTTGTCAGTGCATGGGATTTTCACTTGCTGCGGCCACTTTTAGCATGGTGGTAAAATGGCCATATTGCTTTATTTTTCTATAATGGTCGTGTGCTAATTTCTCCATTCATACATGGCCATTACGTAGGAACCCTTACCGCCTTCTGTCTAGGAAGCGGTAAGGGCTCCTACACTACTCCCGAGTTAGTCGGGTAATGCACAGTAATGTGCTTGTGCTACCCGAGTAGCACAAACTCAAATCAAAAATTCCCTTACTGCACTGGTAAAAAAGTTCAATAGAAGGGAAAGGGTAATGATATACTGTCTTTCTGAGGTTTTTGCAACTACATTCAAAGCGGTTTACATATATTCAGGTACTTATTTTGTACCAGGGGCAATGGAGGGTTAAGTGACTTGCCCAGAGTCACAAGAAGCTGCAGTGGGAATTGAACTCAGTTCTCCAGGATCAAAGTCCACTGCACTAACCACTAGGCTACTCCTCCACAAACATAACCAGGAAAATGTACTACATCTAATAATTAGTCTTATTAAATATAATGAAAGGAGAACCCATCAGAGATTTAAACACCCACGTGGTAGTCAGTCAAGACCACTAATGAGTGAAATATAGCACTTCATTCATTGGATCGCTCATTCCATATTGTGATATTATCATGCTTATTTTTGAAAGAGAAGGACGCCCATCTTTCGACACAAATCGGGAGATGGGCGTCCTTCTCGCAAGGTCATCCAAATCGGCATAATTGAAAGCCGATTTTTGGACACCCTCGACAGCTTTCCATCGCAGGGACGACCAAAGTACATGGGGGCGTGTCAGCAGGGTAACGAAGGTGGGACTGTGGCGTGATTAGGAGATGGTCGTCCTCGGCCAATAACAGTAAAAAGAAGGGTGCCCCTGACGAGCACTTGGCTGACTTTACTTGGTCCATTTATTTTCACAACCAAGCCTCAAAAAGGTGCCCGAACTGACTAGATGACAACCGGAGGGAATTGGGGATGACCTCCCCTTACTCCCCCAGTGGTAACTAACCCCCTCCCACCATAAAAAAAAGGTTTAAAATACTTTTTTGCCAGCCAGTATAAAGGTACCTGGAACAGTTGTAGTGGGTGCAGTGTACTTCAGGCAGGCGGACCTTGGGGGGGGGGGGGGGGTTGGGGGGCTCAGCACCCAAGGTAAGGGAGCTATGCACCTGGGATCAATTTGTGAAGTCCACTGCAGTGCCCCCTCGGGTGCCCAGTTGGTGTCCTGGCATGTGAGGGGGAGCAGTGCACTACAAATGCTGGCTCCTCCCACGACCAAAGGGCTTGGATTTGGACATTTTTGAGATAGACGTCTTTGGTTTCCATTATCGCCGAAAACCGAGGACGACCATCTGAAAAATGACCTAAGGACGACCATCTCTAAGGTCGACCTAAATGTCAAGATTTGGGCGTCCTCGACCGTATTATTGAAACGAAAGATGGATGTCCATCTTGCTTCGATAATACAGGTTGCCCCGCCCCTTCGCAGCACCGTCCTTAGAGATGGGCGCCCTTAGAGATGGTTGTCCCTGTTCGAAAATGCCCCTCCACGTGTGCAATGTGTTATTTCGAGCATAATGCACTAGTATCACTTAATCCGTGCATTTTTTCTAGCGAAAAAGGTGCCGGTACTCAAATGCCAGGCTATCCTTCAGGGGTGGAGTGATCACTGAGGGACCCACCCCACAATAGCCAGGCCCCCTGCAACCAGTCACAGAATCTATGGCAAGGCAGAATTGGTGTGTAGAGCCTGAGCTCTTTCATTAAAACTTGGGGACCATGGGTCAATTTTAGCAGACAATGGAAAAGGTGCCAGTACTCAGTATTCCCAAGTACCCCCTCAAAAAAAGCCCTGCACTTAACTTATCAAACAAATGCACTGCATTTAACCAACTTAGCCAGCATGAGTGATGCATGAAATAAAGTTTTTAAAAAAACATCACTTATGAGCCCTGCGTCTATAAAATCAGATGCTAAGGGTTCCGTTGATCAAATTGCTCCATAGTCATAAAAAAGGACTGCTCTCCCCTGAAATGTTGCACCCGAAGCCTTGGGTTTCAGACAAACTTTTTATTTATGTATTGCATTTTTATCCCACATTTTCCCACCTATTTGCAGGCTCAATGTGGCTTACATGGTACCGTGTCGGCTTTTACCGATTCCGGTATGAACAAATACAAGGTGATATTGTGGTAGAGTAAGGTTTATGTGAGATATACATTGGGGGATCTTATAAAGGAAGAGTTAAGTATGTCCATTTCCTCGGGGACTTGGGTTAGAGGGCTGTCTCTCTCTTGTAAATGCCACCCGCGGTACAGGCATGCCTTCTCTCCACCCATTTGCACGCCTCACACGCTGGAAAATAAAAAATATTTTCTAGTTAAGGATTAGCACACACCAAGCGGAAAACTGCCACGTGTCCTAAAGTAGTGCTCTTTGGCAGGCGGTAGGCCCACATTAGGGATGACATTTAGGGCTCTGTTTACTAAGATGCGCTAGTGTTTTTAGCGCGTGCACAAAATTAATGCACGCTGTGTAGGCGCCCATAGGAATATTATGGGCGTCTACACAGCATGCGCTAAAAACACTAACGTGCTTCTAGCGCGGCTTAGTAAACAGGGCCCCTAATGTGAGCAAGTGTCAAGTGATACATGTAGCAAAGAGGAACCCAAACTATACCTACGTGATGCAAGGTTCCATATTAGGAGTCACCGCCCAGGAAAAGGATCTAAGTGTCATCGTTGATGATACTTTGAAACCCTCTGCTCAGTGTGCAGCGTCGTCTAAGAAAGCAAATAGAATGTTTGGTATTATTAGGAAAGGGATGGAAAGCAAAAGTGGGAATGTTTTATAATGCCTTATGGTGTGCCCACACCTCGAATACTGTCTGCAATTCTGGTCAATGCATCTCAAAAAAGATATAGTGGAATTAGAAAAGGTACAGGGTGACGAAAATGATAAAGGGGATGGGACGACTTCCCTGTGAGGAAAGGCTAAAGTGGCTAGGGCTCTTCAGCTTAGAGAACAGACGGCTGAGGGGAGATGTGATAGAGGTCTATAAAATAATGAGTGGAATGGAACGGGTAGACATGAATCGCTTGTTTATTCTTTCCAGAAATACTAGGACTAGGGGGCACATAATGAAGCTACAAAGTAGTAAATTTAAAACAAATCGGAGAAAATATTTCTTCACTCAACGTGTAATTAAACTCTGGAATTCTTTGCCAGAGAATGTGGTAAAAGCAGTTAGCTTAACAAAGTTTAAGAAAGGTTTGGCTAGCTTCCTAAAAGAAAAATATATAAGCCATTATTAAAATGGACTTGAGGAAAATCCACTGCTTATTTCTAGGATAAGCAGCATAAAATGTATTGTAGTGCTTTGGGATCTTGCCAGGTATTTGTAACCTGGATTGGCCATTATTGGAAACAGGATACTGGGCTTGATGGCAACATTTATGTACTTAAAAGGGCCCCTATGCTTTGCACTGGGCTTTGGACCCGCCAATTATTTATACATTTATGTTTCTAAAATGGATGTTTATTCTGCATGCACTCAGTATATAAACCTCTGTTGTTTCTGTATTTTAGAACAGGCTGTATGTCGGCTGATTGTATTGTAAACTTCTGGTGAAACTTGAGGCACACTGACCTGCATGTCTCAGTTTCTACTTTTACAACCTGTCTAAAATATGGCTGTATGGCAGTTTTTATTACTTTTTATTTAGTTCATTATTTGATTTGTTTTTTTATTTTGAAAATCAGCATGTAGCCCTTGCAGGCTCCAAAGGGAAACTGAAAATTGCCATCATAGGAGGCAATTTAATAAATGCTTATATTGAGGAAAAGTATGCATGTGATTTTCACTTGTGCAGACATTTCCAGATTTTCAAAGCAATTACCCTAGTACACATTCACACTTATGTAAGCTATTTGGTGCACATGACTGGTGTATCTGGAAGTAATCACATAATTGGAAATTCCTCTCTAACTCCAGTCCTGGGAATATCTCTTCTCACTGTAGATAAAATGCTCACTTATGAGCTGTATCCACATACTCTTACCTGCCTCCCAGCAGTCAATTAAGTAAAGGCCCATTTTTGTGAATAAAGCACTGTTCCACTCATAAAAACGGGTTTGAAATGCATATTCCCTATGTTTTAATGAATAGATATTTCATAAAACAGATCATAGAAATTAGTTGTGATATTTAAAATACCATTTTCTGGGAGTAATTCTTGGCCAACTGAATGTAATTTGTATAGTCAGAGTCCTTGGGAAACATTTAGGTCATATCAAATCTCCAGTTCTTGTAGGGAATGAATATTAAATTCAGTGGAAGGCTGGTGATACGAACTGTAATGTGAGGACTGTCAGCTCTTTAACATTAACTGACAGTGTATAATACCTGAGAAGGGAGCATCCTCAGGAGACACAATTCTGCTAATGGGAAGGTCAGTCACTTTTCCTATCACTCTTTAGCAGATGCACGGTATGTTTTTAGGCAGCAGAGGGTTAGTCTTTACTTAAGTATCGCTTCATACACAGATTACTATTATTGTGCACAGTCTGAGCACAATGGATTTTAATACTCTGATTCCAAATGGCCTGCGGCTGTGCGAGCGCGTCTTTTGGGTAAATGCCAGGCCAGTTTTTACCACGACCTGGAAAAAGGGCTTTTTAACGGGCCGGAAAATGGACATGCAGCAAAATAACAACCAGCGCGTGTCCATTTTTGGCCTGAGACCTTACCGCCACCCCCTGACTTAGCAGTAAGGTCTCACGAGCTACCTGGGAGTAATTACAGGAGTAATTCCTTAAATAAATCAGTCGAGCTGGCGCTAGAACGGCATAAGGGGGAAGTCCTTGATACAGCCTAGTGGCGAAACATGCATGTCGGACAGCCTTGAGCCCCCAGTCCGAAAACATTAAAGATAAGTGCACAAAATATAATAATATAGAAGTGTAGAAGCCAATGAAGAATTTAGTGCTGTTTGAATTGCCAAAAATTATTGTTGGACAATTAAGCACTACTGAGGCAAGAGTTAAATTGCTAAGTCAAAACTGTAATATGAAAAATTAAGATAATCAGTGCGGTGGAAAAAAGTAATGCCAATTTGGTGCATGCAGGATGCACGTAGTCCCTTACGCACCTTTGTAAATGGGCCCCTTTGCTTATCACCGCTGAAAATTTGCAGTTAGCACCTAAGTGAAAGTAATATTCAGCACTTAACCAAGCAGGGTAACTGTACACATGGAAAAACATAGTCCTACCTTTGGGGTCATTTCACTAAACCGCCGTAAAAAATGACTTACGGTAGAGTAGGCATGTGATTTTGGCGTGCCCTGGGCCATTTTTTTTTACCACAGCTTTGAAAATAGGCTTTTTTTTTTTTTTTTTAATACATATACAATTGTTTCAAGGAATTACACTTGATTATAAAAGTGTTATTTTCTCATATTTAACGAACCAAAATATCCTAAATTTCACATAATACAAACACTCAAGTCCACTTTAAAGGGAGACATCCATAATATAGGAGGATTAAAGAGGTAAAGAAAAACGATTCTTTAAGGAAATTTAACATCTAGGAGACATTTATGTTTGAATCTTTTTATTGAGACTGAATTGCATTAGTGAGTAAATACAATACACGAAAGTAACATGAACACATAATGTCATCAAAGGAACTCATACCAGCATATATATTAACAGTTTTCTTATATTTTTATAGTTTAACATTTAATGATGACACGGCAAAATATGCTGCCTTTGTAATGACTACGCAGATAAGTCTAAAGAACCATGCCATTGTGAAGTCACAGTAATGCCTATTACCCTCCCAATCCCCCCCCTTTATTCCAAACCCCATCCCCTCCCTCCCCTACTTTCAGTCTAATAATAACACCCCACTGATAATGACTTAAACAAACAGCATTTATAGCAAGCAAATCATAGCCCAAACAATCTATAAACATGCCCTAATTTATTGTTTTCCAACAAAATGTGCCTGCCTGCCTTATAGCTGGCTGATGAGAATTGCGCTGCAATAGTAGTATGCCCTAAAAAAAAAAAACACAAGTATTCAACTCAAAGACGATTCAAAATGAAGCTGCGTGCTTTGGGTGCTAATGATTGTATATAGAGCTCCCATATCCCCAAGAATGCTTTCCGTCTTCTCAGGGAGGATCCCACCACCCTACGCTCCTGTAGGAGCAACTCATGCAGGCGATTCCTCCAATGCCAAAAGTCCGGTGGCTCCGACTGCATCCACCCAGACATGATAAGCTTCTTCCCTATAATACCCGCTTTACGAAAGAACTGTCGGACCCCTCTGGGATGCTGCGCAAATACTTCATACCTGTCCAATAGAAACCCCTGTGGAGAGGGATGGACCCTACCATGCACCACTGACTCTAGGTAAGTTATAATTTGCCCCCAAAATGTTTTTATTTTTGGACATTCCCAGAAGGAGTGAAACCATGTGCTCTCTTTCAGCCCACACTTGGAGCACAGTGGATCTGGGACTCCTCCAAAGCGAAACACCTGGAGCTTCGTCATGTATGCCCTATATAATATTCGAAATTGGCATTCCCGCAATGTGGCGCTTCCTGACAGGGAGGGTATCCTGGCTGTCAATTTCTGAAAGTCCAAGGTCAAATTAGGTCTCTGGAGGTCGCAAGCCCAGCGCTGCAATATGCCTCCTGTGTCTTTCCTACCACTGTATGTCCCCAATACCCTCTGCAAACCCGAGACCGATAAACGCTCCCCCGGAACTGCCCTAAAGAATTCCCTAAGGCGACTCCCATGCCTACCTTGCAACTTCCCTGAATCCAGGGTCTGCACATAATGAGCTAATTGAAGATGTGCGAATATAGCTCCCTGTTCTACCTCTAATAATTGCCCTCTCCCTCCTAACACATGCTCTAACCTAGTTATTCCCAGAGCTGCCCACCTCTTGAATACCAAACTCTCCATGCCGGGCGTAAAACTCGGGTTACCCTGAAGGGGCAACAAATCGGAAGTGTCCACCGCCAGGCCCCAGCTCTTAGTCAAATCTTTCCAGGCCTCGCGCAGCGGACTTAATAAGACACTCCTCCCCCACGTGCGGCGGTATGGAATCCCTGGAATAATGTAGTAGGTAATACAGGTGAAACGGTTTGAAGTAGTCTTGCTCTAGCGTTCGGGGTGTAAAATCTTGCCTGTCTAGAAACCAATCCCCTAAATGCCTTAGCAAACAAGCTTGATTATAACGACGCAGATCTGGTAGGCCCATCCCCCCTTCCCTCCAGGGCCCCATCAACATTTTCAACGGGAGCTTCGGTTTTGAGTCTCTCCAAAGGAATTTACGGAGGTGTTTATATATTGTGGTTAAATCTTTGCTCTTAAGCCTTAAAGGGAGGACCCTCAACAGGTAAAGCCACCTTGGGAACTCTATCATCCGGAACAGGTGTAGCCTCCCATGCATGGATAGTGGCAAAATCCTCCATTTCGCCAGTCTGCCCCTCAGTACCTCTATCATGTTGATCACATTGGCGTGGTAGAGAGCAGATGTACACATGGGAATCCAGACGCCCAGATACCTTATGGACTCCGCTGCCCACTTCAGGGGAAATGCAGGGCCCCATAATTTACGCACTGCCGGACTACCTGTCAAGGCCTGGGATTTTGAATAATTTATTTTAAAGCCCGCAAAGTCTCCATACTCCTGAAAGAGTTCCAACACTGCTCCCAGGGATTTCTCTGGCTGAGTGAGATGTACCAAAATATCATCCGCAAAAGCGGAGACTTTAAATGAGGATTTCCCCCAGGTCACTCCCTCCACTTCCGGGTGCGCGCTAATTTCTCTGATCAAGGGGTCCAAGGACAGGACAAATAACAACGGCGACAAAGGACACCCCTGACGTGTGCCGCGTCTGATTGAGAACAGTGTCGATTGCTCCCCGTTTATCCACATGTAAGCTTGCGGGTTTACATACAGAGCCTTTACCGTGCTCCAGAACATTCCCTCTATTCCCATCCGCCTAAGTACTTCAAACATAAAATTCCAAACCACCCTGTCGAATGCCTTCTCTGCGTCAAAACTGACTAACAGAGAAGGGGAACCTTGCGTTTCTACAGTCTCTAAGGAAGCCAGTAGTGCCCTGATGTTTTTAGTGGCCGTTCTCCCTTTTACGAAGCCCACCTGTGGGTCTGCTATTAGGTCTGGGAGTACCCTGGCCAAGCGATTCGCTAGAATTTTAGAGTATAATTTAATGTCGCAGTTTAATAAGGAGATGGGTCTATATGACCCGACTTCCAGCTCATCTTTCCCCGGTTTTAACAACACTACCACTTTCGCCACATTTAACGCGGCCGGCATTTCTCCCGAGGTAGCCATTACATTAAATAGATTAAGTAGTGGGGATGTGATTTGTTCCTGCAACAACTTGTAAAATGCCATACTATACCCATCGGGTCCCGGCGCCTTGTGCAGACTACTTTGTTGCATTGCTACCATAAGCTCCCCTTCTACGATTGGGCTATTTAGGGTTGTCCTCTGCGTCTCCGTGATCTGTGGTAACACTTGATTAGTCAAGTATATTTCGCTATCTGCTATTACATCTTCCGGCTCCTTATAGATATCCTGATAATATCCCCGAAAACGCTCTATTATGTGTTGAGGCTTACGCAGAATTCTACCCCCCCGGTCACGCACTTGCAGTATCTGCGTCGGACCTCTGGCCCCTTTAATCAACCTTCCCATTAAGGCTCCCGCTTTATTCCCATACTGAAAAAGTTGGAATTTATAGTACTGTTGTGATTTCTGTGCCCTCTGATGCAATAGTTCATTTAACTCCCTCTGTGTTGTCAAAAGAGCTCTCTTATTTACCTCCGTAACTTCTCTCCCTAATCGCAACCTCTGCTTCCGAACCTCTCTTTCCAGGTGAAGGATTTCTTTGTCCCTCAACTTCCTTTTCCTTGCTCTGTACGCTATGATCTCCCCTCGCATAACAGCTTTTGCTGTTTCCCAATATAGGCTTGCTTGGTGCAGATGTCCACTATTAGCCTCTGCAAAATCCTGCCATTTTTCTCCTATGTAAGCCTTGAAATGGGATCTCTGGCATCTAGGAGACATTTAAGCAAGGTTAATTCTATTTCGCTCCTTCAATTCTTTTAGATGTTACAAACGATGTTAGTTGTGGTGGGTCCATAAAAACATATTTATGTGAATTATAGCACATTATACGTTTACAAGGAAAACGAAGGTAAAATGTGGCTCCTAGTCTCAATACTTCTGGTTTCAATATCAAAAATTGTTTACGTTTTTTTTGTGTGTGTGTTTCTTTTGAAACATCTGGAAACAGTGATATCTTTAAATCCCAAAAACACTTTATCCTTATGCTTAAAGAACATTCTAAGCAGCCATTGTTTGTCTGGCAATAAAGCAACTGTGGCTACCAAGGTTGCCGCAATTGCTTGTTCGGTATCGGACATTTCCAAAAGATTTGTCACATTTAAGGAATTTTTTATTTTTGTTACATTTGTACCCCACGCTTTCCCACCCATGGCAGGCTCAATGCGGCAGGCAATGGAGGGTTAAGTGACTTGCCCAGAGTCACAAGGAGCTGCCTATGTCTGAAGTGGGAATTGAACTCAGTTCCTCAGGAACAAAGTCCACCACACTAACCACTAGGTCACTCCTCCACCTTTGCTACTATTTGAGATTGAAGTTGGCCCTTGCAGATCACCAATATGGCCGCACAGGCTTCTGCTTCTGTGAGTCTGACGTCCTGCACGTACGTGCAGGACGTCAGACTCACAGAAACAGAAGCCTGTGCAGCCTTCTACATGGAATGTTGGTAGTGGAATAGCAACATTCCACCTAGAATCTCCAATAGTAGCAACATTCCACCTTGAATCTCCAATAGTAGCAACATTCCATGTAGAATCTCCAATAGTATCTACTTTATTTTTGTTACATTTGTACCCCGCGCTTTCCCACTCATGGCAGGCTCAATGCGGCTTACATGGGGCAATGGAGGGTTAAGTGACTTGCCCAGAGTCACAAGGAGCTGCCTGTGCCTGAAGTGGGAATCGAACTCAGTTCCTCAGTTCCCCAGGACCAAAGTCCACCACCCTAACCACTAGGCCACTCCTGAATCTTGTTGTTGTTGTTATTGTTGTTGTTGTTGTAATAAACTTGAATAAGAGGTGGTAGATTTATCTCTGGTATCTCCAAAATGTCTTTAAAATAGCATTGTAACATCTCCAACGGGTTTTTTAATGGGGGCAGTAAATGGCTGTGTGCTAGAATTAAAAGTAGCGTGCGGCTACTTACTGCCTGACCAGCTGAAGGAGTCTTTACCGCCACCCACTGACCTAGCGGTAAGAGCTCATGCACTACACAGGTGGTACTCATGCAGCTTGCACCAATGTGGCTGCACTGCCGATTACCGCCAGGAATGCCCCACAAGGTAGAAAATAGAAAAATATTTTCTACCACGAGAAACAGCACATGCCAACTTGGAAATTACCCCCAGGTGGGCGTGCTAACCGGGTAGTAATGTTGATTTGGCACGCCCTACCCCGCTTTGTAAAAAGGCCCCTTTATGAGGTAATCCTTAGCCAAGTTCTGAATATCGGCTTAAGTGGTTATGCATTAGCCGGCTCTGCATAAACAGGATATCTAAAGCCGAAGCACAGGCATGGTCCGGCATTGAATATCTAGGAATAAGGCCGATAGAGGCAAGCAAAGCACTCACCACTGGTGGCTGAATATTTACCCCTCAGTCTAGACAGCAGTTTTTTTTTTATTGCTGTGCAGATTCTCTTCCAAATGTCATCCCCCTATCTCCCCCTATAAGTGGGGTATGAATCGTATACAGCGAAGTGCAGAAATACCTCTCCTGCCTGTTTAGATTGCTTTGACTATTGACCCCAAGATCTCTATGATTCCTGATATGATAGTCCGATGTTCACACATGTACAAATAGTTATGTGATGCAAGGTTCCACGTTAGGAGTCACCACCCAGGATCTAGGTGTCATCATTGATGATACGTTGAAACCCTCTGCTCAATGTGCATCGCTAGCTAAGAAAGCAAATAGAATGTTAGGAATTATTAGGAAAAGAATGGGAAAATGAGAATGTTATAATGCCTTTGTATCACTGAATGGTGTGACTGCACCTCGAATACTGTGTGCAGTTTGGGTCACTGAATCTCAAAAAAGATATACTGGAAATAGAAAAAGTACAGAGAAGGGTGACAAAAATGTTTATTTATTTATTCAGAACATTTATATCCCGCTTTATACCACTAAAAGCAGCCTCAAAGTGGCTTACAAAGAACTGAAGAAACAATTACAATGTCAGTAGAGAAAAAGGCACAGAGGGAGAAGGGAGGGGAAGAAAGAGAAAAAATAGAGATAAAGATGGTCCGCAAATAAGATGGCTGCAGGCGTTATGATGAAGCTCAGGAATAGGCTGAATCTCGGAGTCTGCCTGTACAAACTCCGACGATGAGAAGGCCATGACTCTTCGAGTGAGTGACGAGAGCTGCCGAGTCAAAACAGCAGGCTGCAGAAGGAGAAGCCGAAAGTTGTTCATCAACCAACCACACCAGCTCCCGAGACGTCGGACACAGCAACCAGGAGATGCAGGCCCAAAAGGCCCAACGGCCTTTTAAAAAGGGTTAAAAGGATTAAAAGGGTATGAGACGACTTCCCTATGAGGAAAGGCTAAAGAGGCTAGGGCTCTTCAGCTTGGAGAAGAGACGGCTGAGGGGAGATATGATAGAGGTTTATAAAATACCGAGGGGCCCTTTTACTAAGCTGCATAAGCGTCTACATGTGTCCAATGTGCGCCAAAATGGAGTTATTACCTGGCTACCACATGGCTCTTGCGGTAAGTTCATTTTGGCGTGCGTCCAATATACGCGGCTGAAAAATAATTTTTATTTTCAGACGCACGTATTGGACGCGCACCAAGTGGCATTTGGCACACTTAGGTCATTACTGCCCGGTTACCGTGTGAGACTTTACCAAAATGGACACGCAGCAATTTTCATTTTGCCGCAAGTCCATTTTCGGCAAACATTTTTTAAAAGGCATTTTTTTACAGATGCGCTGAAAAATGATTCTGTGCGCCCCCAAAACACACATCTACACTACCGCAGGCCATTTTTCAGCGCGCCTTTGTAAAAGGGACCCCTAGTGGAGTGGACCAGGTAGATTTGAATTTCTTGTTTACTCTTTCCAAAAATACTAGGACTAGGGGGCACACAAAGAAGCTGCTAAGTAGTAAATTTAAAACAAATTGGAGAAAACATTTCTTCACTCAATGAATAATTAAACTCTGGAATTTGTTTCCGCTGAATGTAGCAAAAGCAGTTAGCTTAGCAGGCTTTAAAAAAAGGTCTGGATATTTTCCTAAAAGAAAAGTCCATAAGCAATTATTAAGATGAACCTGGGAAAATCTACTACATATTCTAGGATAAGAAGCATAAAATCTGTTTTGCTGTTCTGGGATCTTGTCACGTACTTGTGACCTGGATTGGCCTCTGTTGGAAACAGGATACTGGGCTTGATGGACCACTGGTCTGTTCCAGTATGGCTATTCTTATGTTCTTATATATAAAAGAGGCTTTTTTTTGCCCTTGTTAAGGTCTTTTATAAAAATAGACATAGGCATCCTGTTATAATATCAAGCCTTGTGTGTCTACTTTCTAGATTTTCTTTTTGTGTATATTTCTGTGTTTTTCCCTGATTACATATGTCATCCAAAGTGCAGAGCCCAGATACATGTGTTAACTAATTAGTCAATTGGATACTAAAAAAAAAAACAATTATTGGCATGAATTGGAATTAATTGACACTAATTTGGACTTGTGCATGCATCTACTTACATGCTATTCTATAATGCCGTGCACCCAAAGTGTCTCACGTGCAGCCCAAAAGGAGGCGTGGCCATGGGAGGAGCAGGGGTGGGTCACGGACGTTCCATTTAGGTGCAGTGGAGGTTTAAACACATGACTTGCATGCTAGGTAAGTCCTGCAACCAAAGTTGAGTGCAGGAATCTGCTCTAAAGGTAGGGCTACCTGCTTTTACTACTCTGTGGTAGGGCTACCACATGGGTTGCTACATGCAAAATCAACCCTATCGCTAGGGTTGTGCGGGTGCCCGGCGGTAGTTCCGAAGTTGGCGCACGCAGTTTCCCATGATAGAAAATAATTTTCTACTGTGGGGGGGGGGGGGGTTCCTGGCAGTAATCGTCAGCGTAGCCACATTGCCATGCACTGCCTGATTACCACATGTGCATGAGCCCTTACTAGGGGGCATGCGATGAAGCTACAATGTAGTAAATTTAAAACGAATTGGACAAAAAGTCCATAGACCGTTATTAAATAGACTTTGGGAAAATCCACTATTTCTGGGATAAGCAGTATAAAATGTTTTGTACTTTTTTGGGATGTTGCCAGGTATTTGTGACCTGGATTGGCCACTGTTGGAAACAGGATACTGGGCTTGATGGACCTTTGGTCCTTCCCAGTATGGCAATACTTATGTACTTATGTACCGCCTTCTAAATAGGTGGCGGTAAGGGCTCAGGCAGTAAATAGCCACAGGCTAATTTTAATATTAGTGCATGGCCATTTACTGCCCCATTTTAAAAAAGGCCTTTTCACCGCTGTGGTTAAAAATGGCCCAGTGCACGGCAACTTCATGCATCAAACGTAGCACAGGCCACAGCTTAGTAAAAGGGTGTCTAAGACCTATTCTAAAAAAGGGCGTTCAGCCCAGATCGTCCTTTAAAGAATATCGCTTAGCTCTGATTTTTCTCAGTGCCTAAATCTGAGTGTATTTATAGAATTTACCCCATGTGTATTATTATTTTATATTAATATTTATACCACAGGTTTTTGAATATTACACATTCTATGATTCTTTTTATCTCACGTTTGTCTTTTTACTATTTATTGGCTACTAGTAAAAAAGGCCCATTTCTGACATAAATGAAACGGGCGCTAGCAAGGTTTTCCTCGGAGTGTGTATGTTTGAGAGAGTGTATGTGAGAGTGACTGTGTGTGAGAGAGAGAGTGAATGTGCAAGTGCGTGTGTGTGAGAGAGAGAGAATGAGTCTGGGTGCGAGTGTGTCTGTGAGAGAGAGAGTGTGTGTGTGAGAATGAGAGTGTGTGCAAGTGCATATGTGAGACACAGTGTGAGAGAGAGTGTGTTTCACACAGATACAGTGTGTGCAAGAGAGAGAGAGTGTGTGTGAGACACAGAGAGTCATATTTTCAAAGCATGTGACTTTCAAAGTTTCATAGGTTACTGTGTAACTTTGTAAGTCTAAGTGCTTTGAAAATGAGCCCCAGACTTTCTGTGAGACTGAGTGTATGAGACCAAGAAAGTGTGTGAGTGACTGTGTGAAACATAGAGAGTGAATGTGATACAGTGTGAGACATAGAGTGTGTGAGAGACAGTGTGTGAGAGTGAGAGAGAGAAAGACATTGACTGTGAGAGAGAGAGTGTGTGTGAGAGAGAGTGTGTGTGTGTGACAAAGATACCTCCCCCCCCCCCTCTCTGGTGTCAGACCCCCCCCTCCCTCCCTCTCTCTGGTGTCAGCCCCCCCCCCCCCCCTCTCTCTCTGGTGTCTGAGCGTTACTGTGCAGGATGCTGAGCTCTGGCTGTGCTTCAAGGAACTGACCAATCCTATTTAATAGAATGTACCTCCAACATTCTGAAGCCGAGAAACCTCGTGTGGTTGGTCACTTCTGCTTGTGACGAACCCGGAAGTACGTGATGTCAATTCAGGAGATGGATACAGAGAGCAGGAATGCCTCAGCCATGCAGTCAGCTTCAGAATGTTGGAGGTGCGTTTTATTATATAGGATATTTTGAATGCAACCACTATAATTTTTGTCTTCTGTATTATTTTTATTAATTTGATCATTTCTCCCCATGCGCTCTTGAGTTGGCTTTCTCCCACATTATATAATTTCTATTTTCTCTCTTTTGCCTCCAATAAAATCATGAAAACATTTTGTAAAGATAGCAGTACACTGGATAGCCCAAAGTCTGTGGATATTCTCTCTTAAAAAAGTAGAAATAAATCTTGTTTGTTTAACACTTAGGGCTGGATTTAAGCCATGGGCAAAACAGTAGTTGTTTGAACAAGTCATTGCTTGTGTAATATTTTTTTTTTTTGTCTGTAAGCCATTTTTTTTTCTCCATCTCAGATATTAAGCCCTTGGCAAAAAAAAAAAAAAACTATTTCAAATTTGGACAAGAAAGCAATTGCATTCAGCAATAACATTCCCTGCAAATGTCTCTCAGACAGTTGTGTTGTCCATCTCCTGGCCAACGGGGGCCAGCCTGCCCCCAGGACCTGGAAGCCTAGTATCTGGCCTCTTGACTCAGCTAGAGAAGGACCCAACTCCCTGATACCCTACAGCCAAGATCTGGGAGAAGGGAGTGGTAAAGGAGATTGCAGGCCTAGGTTTCCCTCCTCCCCCCCTCCCGCAGTCTCCCTTTCCCAGGGCTTTCCTAGTAATGGGAGCATCACAGCACCCATCAGCCTTGCATATCAGGATATCAACACATTTTGTAGAAAGTGGAGACACAGACCTTTGAATGCAAAAGTATGAACAACTTTTTCTATTCCACACTAACGAACAAAAAAACAAACATAAAGGTGGGGGAAGGGGTTTTGTCCATGGCCCTCATTGAGGGTGCCTGTACTCCTGTGTGAGGATCTGTAGCAGACCTAGCATTTGCACCAGGATGTTGCACTAGGCCTGCAATTCCTGCAGCAAGCCTGTCTGTGTCGCAGCAACTTGCTGCAGGAGCTGCAGATGAGGGGGTCTTCCTGGCTGGGGCCAGAGGCTGGAGGCCTGGCCTCCCAAGCTGTGGCTTCCAGCGAAGTGGGAGAGGTGCTGAGGGTCCTCCTCCTCCTCCTCTAATGGGGATATGTCCCTCCAAATGTCCTCCCCCTCTTGCGCCTTCAGCTGAGTGTGGGGGCCTGGCAACTCCCACAGCCCAGGGTCCTCCTCAACCTCCTCCATTGTCTCTTTAGGGGAACCAGGCTGGTCCGCTGGAGGCTGGGCGGTGGCACCAGGCTAGTCCGCTGGAGGATGCCCTGTGTATATAAAAGGTCAACAAGATCAAGACATCTTACAAGGCTTGCATAGTGGTGTAGCTGGCTTTCAGGAGGGATGGACAGAACAGGGACAACTGTGGGCAGCTGTGGTTACCTGGGGATATGTCTGAGGTGTGGCACCAATGAGATGACATAGCAGGGAACCCTGGAAGCAATGGGATCAGACATGTTAGTCCCCCCAAGAGGGTGATCTGGCTAGGTCCATACCAGATAGGTTTTGGCCCTAGTGGAGGACCCTGGGTGGGCAGGCACTTGCTGGGAGGTAGGGTGGCACTGCACTGTTGGACACATGGGGCCATCATTTCCATTGTCAACAGGGATGTGGATGCATGTGCATCCCCATACCTATGGGTCAAACAGATGGCAGGGAGATAGCAGGGGAGGTTGTCATAGCCACCGCTCCTTCTGGACACTTCTGCTGGGACCCCTCAGGAGAATGGTGGTTCTTTTCATCATGGTGAGAAGCTTACACATAGGTGGGAGGTCCCATAGTGGGGGTTGTGGGCCCAACATAATGTGGATATTTCAGGGAACACCAGCAGAGTCTTTGAGGGATGTCTCACAGGGCACCATATGGACCTGTCGACTTGACACTGGTATACCCAATAAGTACAGGTTAGGGGGGGCATGAGAGAGCTTCCATTGGGGGGGGGGAGAACTGATAAGGTGAGGGCCCTCTGTGGTCAGTGTACTGTACTCCTTGAATACTCCTTTGTCAGATGGCAGTTTAGTGTAAGGATTAGGGCTGGGTTCCTTGAATGGAGGAGTCATAGGTTCAATTCCCATTGTGGGGTTTGTGGTAACTCTTATTTCCCCTTTGTAGCGGCTGCAGTGGGCTAAGTAGATGTATGTACCACGTGGAGCCCTTTTGTATTAGTAGCTGGGAGAGGATGAGCAAGGGGTTCCCCCACCCCTGTTCCTTTCCATGTCATCTTATAGGTTGGGAGCAACACACATGGGGGTCTCCTCTGGGGAATAATTAGAGTCCCTTCGCAGTAACATGCTTGTAGACTGAAGGACATTCTTTCACATGCAAAGCTATAATTGAATGTTTTGTATGTGGAGGGAACGTTTTATAGATTTTTAAGAGGATGCTTAAAATGCATTTTTCTTCAGGAAGCCTTTCCTGAGGTTCTGAGGTAAATCTCCTTCTTTCCTGTCTCCCCTCCCTCTGTTTTGTCCAGCTAGCAGCATTAGGAAGTTATGTGCAGGGGACTGGAGCTCAGGTAAGTCAGTGGACTATGGCTTTGGATTTTGTTTGGGGGGGAGGGGGTTGTTTTGTTTTGTTTTTGTTATTTTGGGTTTTAGATGCTGCATTATTCTCTCAGTTTACTCTTTCCTCTCATGTGGTTGGCATTCCTTTTCTGATTATTTTGGTTTTATTGCTTTTTTAGAAATTCGTTGCCAGAGAATGTGGTAAAGGCGGTTAGCTTAGCGGAGTTTAAAAAAGGTTTGGACGGCTTCCTAAAGAAAAAGTCGATAGACCATTATTAAATGGACTTGGGGGAAAACCCACTATTTCTGGAATAAGCAATATAAAATGTTTTGTACTTTTTTGTGATCTTGCCAGGTATTTGTGACCTGGATTGGCCACTGTTGGAAACAGGATGCTGGGCTTGATGGACCTTTGGTCTTTCCCAATATGGCAGTACTTATGTACTTTAGCTTTTATGTGCACTGCTTTAATGGCTGTCCTTAAGCGGTTTATCAAATAAGATAACCTTGACCCCTATCTGGATAGTTATCTGTTTAGCAGTTTGAACATCAAAACTAACCAGCTATCTGCTGAGACTACTCATGCTTCACCCGTGTACTGCCCCATCAGGACAGTGCCAAGGTAGTCTACAAGGATATTCAGTGGCACTATCTGGATAGTGCTGCTGAATATCTTTCGATACCTGCAGCAAAGAGAAATATCCATGCAACTACTATAGTTATCTGTATATTTCCCTTTGAACGCTGAATATTATTTTCCCTTTGAATATTGAATATTATTTTCAAAAGCTATAAGCTGATCTCAGAACCTTTCTCCAAAGCTCAATATGACAGAGTCGTACAAATCCAGAGGATCTCAACGAATAAAACCAATAGTCTGACAAATCCTTCGCGGAACAGTGATGTTTGCTTTGAGTTTCGATGCTATAAAGTTGGTGATCCTCAGGGGATTTCTAAGACTGTTTACTTAATCCCTTCATTCTCTTTGTATTTGCCTTTTGCCATGTTGACTTTCTGAATGTAGTTCTGGATTGTAAAAAAAAAAATGTTTTCCTAAGGGTGCATATTCTGACTTTACACACAGGGTAAAGCAACAGCTCATCTCATTTGAACACATTTAATGACAATGAAGCAAGAAATATGTTATGCCATATCTATTTTCTCATTAAATAGGTCAAATATTCATATACGAGTGGGAGCTTTTCACAAATACATCTACCAATTGCTCAGCACTCTAATGACTCTTTCATACTTTGTTTTCATGACCTCAGAAGCGACTCGTTTCGCATGAGTATACAACTCATGATTCACCTGCCTCTTCATCGGTCAGAATACTTTTCGCAGACTTCATTCATTTATTAAAACTTCTATTCAAACTATTGTAAAAGTCACTTATACTATTTAGCTTTTGTGTTGACCTTTCAGATCCGCTGCCTACACGGACCATGTTTCGTGGGGTATTAAATCCTAGCTGCATCAGGGTGCGGACCTAAAATCAATAAAATTATAATGCGAACTAATACTATTACTTCCAGTATTATATACTGAGATCACACTATCCAGCTTATTTTCGAAAGAGATCGCCGGCCATCTTCCGACACAAATCGGGAGATGGCCGGCCATCTCCTGAACCCGGCCAAATCGGCATAATCGAAAGCCGATTTTGGCCGGCGCCAACTGCGTTCTGTTGTGGAGCCGGCCAAACTTCAAGGCAGGGTACAGAAGGCGGGACGGGGGCGTGGTTACGAGATGGTCGGCTTCGCCCGATAATGGAAAAAAGATGGCCGTCTCTGACGAGCATTTCGCTGGCTGCACTTGGTCCAGTGGCGTAGCCACAGGTGGGCCTGGGTGGGCCAGGGCCCACCAACTTAGGGCTCAGGCCCACCCAACAGTTGCACACATTTGGTGGTAGTTGGTGGGGATCCCAAGCTCAGCCAGCTGAAGACTTCCCCTTGATGGTAACGAAAACAGTACTCTCCATGATACTGGCACCTGCTCGTGCTCTGTTTTCTGCACATGCCTGCTGCAGACTGGAAAGGTGGAAAGAAGTGTTTTCCCACCTGCTGAGATATTTTTTTTGGGTGGGGGGAGAACACTTGGTGCCCACCCACTTCTTGCCTAGGCCCACCCAAAATCTGTAGTCTGGCTACGCCCCTGACTTGGTCCATTTATTTTTAGGACCAAGTCTCAAAAAAGTGCCCCAACTGACCAGATGACCACCGGAGGGAAATGGGGATGACCTCCCCTTACTCCCCCAGTGGTCACCAATCCCTTCCCACCCAAAAAAAAAATTTTTTTAACATTTTTTTGCTGGCCTGTATGCCAGCCTGAAATGTCATACCCCACTCCCTGACAGCAGTATGAATGTCCCTGGAGCAGTATTTAGTGGGTGCAGTGCACTTCAGGCAGGTAGACCCAGCCAGGCCCATCCCCCCCTACCAGTTACACTTGTGGTGGTAAATGGGAGCCCTCCAAAAAAAACCAAAATCCACTGTACCCACATCTATTTGCCCCCCTTCCTAAGGGCTATGGAACTGGTGTAGTTGTGGAGAGTGGGTTTTAGGGGGGATTTGGGGGGCTCAGTACACAAGGAAAGGGAGGTATGCACCTGGGAGCAATTTTGAAGTCCACTGCAGTGCCCCCTAGGGTGCCCGGTTGGTGTCCTGGCATGTGAGGGGGACCAGTGCACTACAAATGCTGGCTCCTCCCACAACCAAAGGGCTTGCATTTCGCCGGGTTTGAGCTGGCCGGGCCCGGTTTCCATTATGGCCGAAAACCGAAGCCGGCCATCTCTAAACCCAGCGATCTCAACATTTGAGCTAAATGTTGAGATTTGGCCAACCCCAACCATATTATCGAAAGAAAAGATGGCCGGCCATCTTTTTCGATAATACGGTTGGCTCCGCCCCTTTGTGGAGCCGGCCACGAAGATGGCCGTTCGATTATGCCCCTCTATATATCCTACTTCTTCGCCACATGCCAGCCATTCTCTTCACTTTCTACACTATGGCGGCACCAGCAGATGTCTTTAAATATCTTAATTAACTTGACTTCAGTAGCCAGAGAACCAATTGCAGAAAGTTATACACTTAAGGAACCCCAGTCTAGTTCCCTGTTAAGACCTCCTGGACTAACTAAGGGGTCCTTTTACTAAGCCACATAAGTGTCTACGTGCGTCACAATGGAGTTACCGCCCGACTACCGCATGACTCTTGCGGTAATTTCATTTTTGGCGCACGTCTGAAAAAAATATTTTTTATTTTCTGGCATGCGTAGCAGACACACGCCAAGTGGCATCTGATGCGCGTAGGTCATTACCACCCAAATTTTTTACCGCTAGGTCTATGGCTGCTGGTAAGGTCTCAGACCCAAAATGGACGTGCGGCAAAAAAAAAAGGTGCGCTGAAAAATGGTTCTGCACGTGCCCAGAACCCGCCGCCTACACTACCGCAGGCCATTTTTCAGCGTGTCTTTGTAAAAGGATTCCTGAATTTAGCATAAAGATCCATCGCTGTTCTTTATAATTTAATAGTTTATTACCATCACCACCCCTCCACCCCCAACTGAAGTTGATCTATTACCCGCCACTTAATGTCCAATAATGAATGTTTATACTGCAACCAATGAGACACTAATGAGTTACCCATAGAGGGAAGACTGCTGGAAGATTCCGGGGTATGATCAAGTCATCCAGTCTAGACAGTATGCAACCTGCAATGCATCTCATGTGATATAATCTACAGTGTGTCCCGGCAATTTGATATACGTTGGAAGGTCAGCCCATGCTATTAAAAATAGGCTCACTGAGCATAAATCGCGCGTACACACATACATACACAGAAGGTAATGGCACCTTTAGTGTCTCATTGGTTGCAGTATAAACATTCATTATCTGAGAGCACAGGTCCCATTTTATGCAATGAGACCTAGTTACTAATAACTGGGGTTAATAGTAAAATAGAAGTCTTAATGGTAGTCCACATTGATAACATCCCTCCTTAGTCATAGTTTTATCATGTGCTTCATTCTTCCAACATAGACACAAGGACTGGGACATAAGATAGTGTAAACCACTTCAGAAGATTCACAAGAAGAGCTTTTTTTGAGGGGGTACTGAGTACCGGCACCTTTTCTAGTGTCTGCTAAAATTGACCCATGGACCACAAGTTTTAATGAAAGAGCTCAGGCTCAACACACCAATTCTGCCTTGTCATAGATTCTGTGACTGGTTGCAGGGGGCCTGGCTATTGTGGGGTGAGTCCCTCAGTGATCACCTCACCCCTGAAGTCAGGGCCGGTCTTAGCAAGTGCAGGGCCCTATGCAGACCAATCTGATGGGGCCCCATCCTAGCCCCTCCCCCACCCTAGCTCCATGGGCGGCCACCCCCTCTGAGCTCCAGGGCGGCCACCCCTCCCTCTGAGCTCCCAGGCCATCCCCAGGGCTCCCCAGCTCCATGGCTAGGTTTCCCAGCTCCCTCCCTCCCTCCCAGCTCCAAGGCCGGCTGGCTGGTCTCTCTCTCTCCCTCCCACTCACCAGCTCCAAGGCCCCCCTCCCTCCCCGCTCCAAGGCCTGTCTCTCTCTCTCCCTCCCACCCACCAGCTCCAAGGCCCCCCACCCAGCTCCCACCCAGATCCAAGGCCCCCCTCCCTCCCTCCTCCAAGGCCGGCTGGCCGGTCACTCTCTCTCTCTCTCCCTCCCACCCACCAGCTCCAAGGCCCCCCACCCAGCTCCCACCCAGATCCAAGGCCCCCTCCCTCCCTCCTCCAAGGCCGGCTGGCCGGTCACTCTCTCTCTCTCTCTCTCTCCCTCCCACCCACCAGCTCCAAGGCCTCTCTCTCTCTCTCTCTCTCCCTCCCACCCACCAGCTCCAAGGCCCCCCATCCAGCTCCCACCCAGCTCCAAGGCCCCCCTCCCTCTGAATTTTAAGTTACCTCTTCGTCAACGTTGGAGCGGCCGGCAGGTAGCAGCAGCCGTGAAAAGCGTGCGAGCTGCTGGGCGGCGCTTCGGGAGCCTTCCTTTCCCTCGCTCAGCTCTGGTCCCGACCAGAGCTGAACGAGGGAAGGGAAAGGAAGGCTCCTGAAGCGCCGCCCAGCAGCTTGCACGCTTTTCACGGCTGCTGCTACCTGCTGGCCGCTCCGACTTAGATGACCAGGTAACTTAAAATTCAGAGGGTGGGGGGACTGGAGCTTGGGCGGTCGGGGCGGGGCAACTTTAGGCTCACCGCGCGGGGCCCCTTGAGTGTGAGGCCCTATGCGGTCACCTCGCCCTAAGACCGGCCCTGCCTGAAGGGTGGCCTAGCATTTGAATACCGGCACCTTTTTTGCTAGAAAAATTGCACAGTTAACAAGTAGGCGTTTTCCACACAATTTCACTAAAACAATTTTACAAGCATGAAAGCTGCGGGGGGCAGCAGGGCAGGCGGCATGTGGCAGCGAACAGCATTGGAGGAAGGCTTCTGCTGGAGGGGCTTGGAGACACCCCCCCCCCCCCCCGGCCCAGGTTTCTGCGGTTGCGGTGAGGAGCACAGAGCAGCGGGGAGGCAGGGCAAAATATGCCCCACACACACACTTTGGGCTCAGGCCCCCTCATAATTGAGATCTGGCTAAGTGCCTGGCATGCACTAGGGATGCAATTTTATAACTGGGTACCACAAGTTAGGTGCCTAGAGTGCTATGTCTATAAAAGCATCTGACCCAGATTCTATTATAGAATCTAGCATGTCAGTATTTGCATGCCTACATCTAGGCATGCCCATGTATGCCATGTCAATAGCAGACATAAATGTGTACACTTAAATGAGGCACTTTAGCATGTAATTTACAGTATTTTGTAACTTAGGTAAGTAAGTAAATCTCTCTTATCTGCACCCTTCTCCTCCACTGCTAACTCCAGACTCCGTTCCTTTTATCTTGCTGCACCATATGCCTGGAATAGACTTCCTGAGCCGGTATGTCAAGCTCCATCTCTGGCCGTCTTCAAATCTAAGCTAAAAGCCCACCTTTTTGATGCTGCTTTTAACTCCTAACCCTTATACACTTGTTCAGAACCCTTATTTTATAATCCTCACTTTAATACCTGTATTCCTTTATCTATTTGTCCTGTTTGTCTGTCCTAATTACATTGTAAGCTCTGTCAAGCAGGGACTGTCTCTTCATGCTCAAGTGTACAGCGCTGCGTATGTCTAGTAGCGCTTTAGAAATTATAAGTAGTAGTAGTAGTAAGTGGGAACCCTGCCTCTGCCCCACCCATGCTTTACCCACTCTACACTTGCTTTTGCATTTATGGGCTAAGAGGGTCTTTTACAAAGCGGCGTTAAGCCCAACACATTTTACCAGCTGCAGTAAAAAGGTCCCTGGCACGCTGGAAAAATGGCCCCTGCTGCTACTGCAGGGCCCTTTTTCCTGCAGCTCAGTAAAGCTGCAGGAAAAGCAGCAGAAAGAGGATTTCATGGTGAAGTTGATTTAGCAACGTTTTTTTAAAATTCTTTCTTCCTCTTCTTCTAGTGCAATCCATGTGCTCTGAAGCGGCATGAAGTGAAACGCTAGCCATCGTTGGTGTGAAGTTGCAAGATATGCACTGGATGAGGCAGGCAGCACCTTAATTCAAAAGATAAGTTTAAATATAAATAAAAATTTGAAAGAAGGTGGCTTTTGTTGCTATAAAGGAGGGCGGGGGAGGGTTGAGGATGATGAAAAGATTCCTAGCTCTGTAAGACATTTTGTGTCAGCAGCTCTTTGAAGCTTTTTTCCTTTTTTTTTTTTTTAAACAATTGCTTCTTTACTAAAACTTAGCTCCAGTTTTCTGCAGCAGGGCACATTTTGTTCCTGTGGGCCATGCTGCAGATGACTCAAGCTAAGCTTTAGTAAAAGACTCCCTAAGTCAGGGCCGCCGAGAGACCAAGCCGGGCCCGGGTAGGACCACTGCCCCCCCAGGATTGTCACCGCTGCTGCCGCCACCCCCCCCCCCAGGATCGTCACCGCCACTGCCACCGCCCCCTCAGGATCACTGCCACCCCCTGCAACTGTAAATACCTTGGCTGGCAGGGATCCCAAGGCCCCGCCAGCAGAAGAGTCTTCCTTCAGCGCTGCTCTTCTGCTCTCTGCCGCATGGTCCTGCCCCTGCGGCTGCTTTTTCTCTCACGTCACGCATGCTCGGTTTCAAAACCGAGCTTGTGCGGCCTGAAGGGAAAAGCAGCCCAGGCAATGCAGCAGAGTGAAGAAGAGCAGCACTGGAGGAAGATCTGTTCTGCTGGTGGAGCCCGGGGGAGGACCCCCACCAGGCTGCTGTGTCTGCTCCTCCGGGTCCTCCCCAGCCTCTAAGGGGGGCCCAACACCAGAGTTTCTCGTCCCATCAGGAGCAGGAGAGAGAGAGACCCTGGCGCCGGGCCCCCCTTGGAGGCCCGGGCCCAGGGAATTTTGTCCCCTCCCCCCCCCCCCCCCCCCCCCCCCCCCCCCGGCAGCCCTGCCCTAAGTTTAAGAGAACCTTGTCTTTGGGGTTATTTGTTGGAAACTTTCATGATTCTCTTACCCTAATAACTGTACTAATAGAAGATATAATTTCTAGACATTTTTAGAAACCAACACATCTGTAAAGGTTTCCTGAACTTGACGGAGTCAGTGACATTAATGCTTGATTTGTTCATTATACTGGCCCCTGGGATAAAATGTTATGAAACCTTTTTCATTTTCAAAAGTATTCTGAGGCAATAAACTAAAACAAATAACGTGATATTCCTGCAAGCAAAGAGCAATTCGAGGCCATCCAATTCACATGCTGTCTGATCGTTTTTAAATTGTTTCCTTGCAGTTTCCTAGATTTTCCAGCTTTACAAGGACTAGGGGGCATGTGATGAAACTACTAAGTAGTAAATTTAAAACAAATCAGAGAAAATATTTCCTTACTCAACACGTAATTAAACTCTGGAATTCGTTGCCAGAGAATGTGATAAAAGCAGTTAGCTTTTAAAAAAGGTTTGGATAATTTCTTAAAAGAAAAGTCCATGAGCCATTATTAAGATGGTCTTGGGAAAATTCACTGCTTATTTCTAGGATTAAGCAGCATAAAATGTATTGTACTTTTTTGGGATCTTGCCAGGTACTGGTGACCTGGATTGGCCACTGTTGGAAACTGGATACTGGGCTTGATGGACCTTCTGTCTGTCACTGTATGGCAACACTTACGTTCTTATGTACAACCTTATTTAACAGTATAAGGAGGTAATTTTATAAAGTCATACTCGCATCTCTTATAAAATACAGCTGGTGTAAAAGTGCGAACCATGAAATGATGGCACGTAATTTCTCAATGGATATGCACAGGGGCATGTACATATGAGGATTATGAAAAGATACTTTACACATGTATGTGTGTAGGTTAAATTAAGTGTCTTGATTTACACCAGCTCTTGGACAGGAAGTCAGTGATCACGCCTACATTCAAGGCATGTTCTCTGCCACGTATACTAGTATTTTATAAGGACAAGTGATCACCTGCTTCTCTTTAGCTCCTACAGTGGAGGAGTGGCCTAGTGGTTAGAGCACTGGCCTTGCAATCCAGAGTGGCCAGTTCAAATCCCACTGCTGCTCCTTGTGATCTTGGGTAAGTCATGTAACCCTCCATTGCCTCAAGTACAAACTTAGATTGTGATCCCTCCTGGGACAGAGAAATATTCATTGTACCTGAATGTGACTCACCTTGAGCTACTACTGAAAAAGGTGTGAGCAAAATCTAAATTAATAATAAGCATGAGGGTAAGCACCTACCCATAGTGCCCTATTATAAAACTGCAGAACATGTCTTCTAAAAGTTAAAAAGGTTTTTATTCTTGCCACTTTAAAACACAACCCGACATAGCCATGTTTTGCCTCTGTAGAGGCTGCGTCAGAGATTAATACTATTGAGAAAGGAGGAGACTTTGTGTGAGAATCCTGTTGCTAGTTGCTGAGCTGTTTTCATTGCTGCATCTACTAACTTACGGGCCCTTTTACTAAGCCGCATAGACGCCTACAGGCATCCAATGTGCGTCAATTTTGAGCTACAGCCCAGCTATCACGTTAAGTGACAATTATTGGCACTGATTAGCTTGTTAAAGTAATGTTGAGAATTGGGCATGCAAATCTAGAATACAACCAGATTTGCGTGCACAATTTCAGTCGCACTATATAGAATCTGGGGGGAATTGTCTAGGACATGGCCATTTTCAAAACAAAAAGATAAGACATTTTTCTGGTTTGAAAATGGCACCTCAGATTTAGACATCATATCGAAAACGCCCCTCTATGTCTACACTGGAGCAGGGAGAAATACACGTGTGCCTGCCACTGCTAGCTGCATATATAGGTGGCAATTGAAAGTATAAGTATGTTCGCTTTCTAAAATTCAATATTGTAATCGTGATTGTTTTCAACAATCGTGAAAACAATCACGATTACAATATTGAAATTGAACATTGAAATTGAACAATTTTATTAGCATTAAAAGAGAAGTGGAGTTTTTTTAAGACCAAGGATTATAATGGAGTCCTAGAACAAGCAGACGATTAAATCGAATGATAAATTGAATAAAAATATCGTCATGCTGGGACTGATGAGGTCTTTTTTCTCCATTTTTTGAAATTGAAAATAAAAAAATAAAATAAAAAATTATATAGAAAAAATTAAGAAAAATAAGATATCACATTATACATAGATATAAGTCTACACATAGTTTATGAGGATTCAACTTGTTATTTGACTATTTAGTTTAGTTTTGTTGAAATCGAGTCCAGAGTTTTCTGCGCTTTCTAAAATTGCCATTATTTAAATACTAGGGATTGAGCTGGTATTCGTTGCCAGAGAATGTGGTAAAGGCGGTTAGCTTAGCGGAGTTTAAAAAAGGTTTGGACGGCTTCCTAAAGAAAAAGTCCACAGACCATTATTAAATGGACTCGGGGGAAAATCCACTATTTCTGGGATAAGCAGTATAAAATGTTTTGTACCTTTTGGGAATCTTGCCAGGTAATTGTGACCTGGATTGGCCACTGTTGGAAACAGGATGCTGGGCTCGATGGACCTTTGGTCTTTCTCAGTATGGCAATACTTATGTACTTAAGAGCAGCCAAACATTTTCAGTTGTTTTTCCATTCATTTTTGTTCCAGAATGTTGTCACAAGTTTACACTCTTTGCAAAGAATTGGGCACTATCCCCCCCCCCCCCCCCCAGCTTCTATATATGGCACCCAGATTTGCCCTTAACTATCAATAATTGGACGCTAATAACTAATTATTGAAGTTACTTGGCATTCATTAAAATTTGCACATGCATCTGGCTGCACGCTATTCTATACTGCATGGCAGGGGCGTAGCTACGAGGGGCCATGGGGGCCTGGGCCCCCATAGATTTGGCCCTGGACCCCCCTGCCGATGACCCTCTCGACCCCCCTCCCGCCGCCAACCCGCCATCAACCCGCCATCGTCTACCTTTGCTGGCGGGGGACCCCAACCCCCACCAGCCGAGGTCCTCTTCTTCCTTCATTCTGTTTCTGAGTCTGATGTCCTGCATGTTGTACATGCAGGACGTCAGACTCACAGGGAGAGGGGTTGAGAGGGTCATCGGCAGGGGGGGGGGGGGTCAAAGTTGTTGTTGGTGGTGATGGCGGCTGCAGCGGCGGGGGGGGGGGGGTCAGCAATGGCGGGGGATCGGCGGCACCGGGGGGGCTAAAATGTGCCCCCTCACCTCAGGCTCTGGACCCCCCTCCTGCCGAAGTCTGGCTACGCCCCTGTTGCATGGTGTCTAACTCTACTAGCGTGTAACTCAAAGTTGTGTGTGTAGTTATAGAATAATGCCTCAATGCATTTAGAGGGCCCTTTTACTAAGCTACAGTAAAAAGGGCCCTGCACTAACGACAGGGGCCATTTCTGTGATGCGCTGAAGCCCTTTTTACCGCGGCGGTTAAAAAGGCCAAACAAAAAGAAATGAACATATGGTAAAATTTCACTTACTGTGTGGCCATGCGGGAGGGGAGCACCAGAAATGCCATGCGTGGGGTGGGGGGAGGGAATGGAACTACCGCTGGAGCCTGCATTGGGCCAGTGGTAGCTCCAGATTGGCGAGTGGTGGGCTCACCGCCTCTTAGTAAAAGGGCCCCCCTAACATGGGTGCCAGCATTTACATCACGTTTCAGCCGACATAAGTCTGGTGCCCAAAGTCTGGCATGGGAATTGGCGTTACAGTCTTTTCTACAAAGGGCGAACGCATCTTTCCTTTAATTCCTGCCCATTCAAATTCCCACAAGCCATCGAAGTCTCTCAGCTAAATACGTTGCCATTATTCCTCAACAATTTTTTACAATCGGCGGTCTTTTCTTTCATACAATCTGGAGAACAAATGGTGTTTTGAAAAGTACAGTTCACAGCACCCAAACTATTTAAGTCAATGATGCCCAAGAGACTGAATAACTTTCTAGAATATGTTTATTACCTACCTATGCTTTTCCAGCGGTTATTTTGAACAGTTTATAGCTCACTGATTAAAGAAGCTGAAAATTATGACATGGGTGAACACAGCTATTGATCTTGAGGCTAAGAGACAATTGTTTCAGAATCATTAAAACTGTGGCACTGAACACGAAGATGAAAATAAAGCCACCTTAGGTTAGGATAGATGAAAAGTAGTCAAAATGCAAGTCGGAGAGCCTCAAGATACCCAGTAAGTGTATTTTATAATAGTTAATTGGCCTTCAAAAAGGCCCAAAAAATATCAAAAAATAAGACTAAACAGTAAACTATGACTTTAAGCAAAACAAGTGGCAATAGGAAGCATTTTAGAGGAGAAATAAAGGGCAGGGTCAAATTATTTCTAGCAATACTTACAAAAGATCTGAAAAAAAAAAAAGATAAATGATTCATGGATTAGGGAGCCATGATAAATGACCCAGCCAAACTACTTTGGTAACAAATATGAAATCCATTTCTGCCCCTGAGGGCTTTGAAAGTGTTTATCGTTCTTCAGAAGCAAAAGACGGGCTTTTGTACAACTTGACTTTAAGTGGAAACAAGAAAGTGTCGGGTTTTTTTCAGCAGGCCTAGTTTCCCTGGTCATTTTAATTTAGAGTACTGTAATATCATATATATATCTTCTTTCCTTGTGCTCAAAAGCTGCTGAAACTAGTCCAATTCAATATTTTCTAATCTTTAAATCTAAAATTACTATTTATTACCCAGAGCCCTATGTCAACCATGTTGTGTGTTAAAAATGTGTCAGTTTTTCCTGACAAATTAAATTCAGCTGTTATAACAGATGTATGCCTCCTGCTGGAATCATTTAGTCGAGGAATTCTTGTCATTTTAACATGTTTTATGTTGGTGCAATAAGAAGACAAGTGGTTTCTGTTTAATTTCAGATTTGAAAAATTCAAATTATAAATACAAATGAAATCCTGAGATGGGAACAAAAAAAAAAAACAACAATTTGCGAGAATTTAAAAATCAAATGGAAAAACATAACATTCATTTAGGGGTCCTGTTACTAAGGTGCGCCGAAAAATAGCCTGCACTGTTGTAGACGCATGTATTGGAGGCATGTTGGTCCATTTTTCAGCGTGCCTGCAAAGAAGGCCTTTTTTGGGGGCCGAAAATGGACGTGTGGCAAAATAAAAATTGGGGTGGGTGCGTCCATTTTGAGCCTGAGGCCTTACCGCCACCCATTTACTTAGCGGTAAGGTCTCACGCGTTAACCGAGCAGTAAGCTTCTGTGTGTATACAATGCCAATTACTGCCCGGTTAGCACCACACGCCCAAAAATAAACTATATTTTCCGGCGCACGTCCTGAAATTACTGCCCGGCCATGTGGTAGCCGGACAGTAGTTCTAAATTGGCGTATGTTGGGTGCACTTAGGTAACTACGTGGCTTAGTAAAAGGGCCCCTTAGTGACGCATTCAGCTACAGTTACTAAAGGGGCCCTTTTTCTAAGAGGCACTAAAATCTGGGCTTGGAGTGTTTTAATGTGGGATTCTCCCGTACAGTAAGCCCATAGTTTATGTGGTAATATATTAAGAGTTTTTAATTTTCGTTTTCTTTGCAGGTCCCACACAAATTTTTCCATTAGCATGCGAGACTTGCAAGAAAATATAAGGCGGGAGCACTTACCATCTCATAGAAACATAAAAATCAGATTGGCTGCCAAATTGGTAAACAGTCTCTGTCATAAAATAAATAGGGACAGGTTAAAGGAGCTCAACATGTATAGACTGGAAGAGAGGCGGGAGAGAGGGGATAGTGGAGGAGTGGCCTAGTGGTTAGGGTGGTGGACTCTGGTCCTGGGGAACTGAGGAACTGAGTTTGGTTCCCACTTCGGGCACGGGCAGCTCCTTGTGACTCTGGGCAAGTCACTTAACCTTCCATTGCCCCATGTAAGCCGCATTGAGCCTGCCATGAGTGGGAAAGTGCGGGGTACAAATGTAACAAAAAAAAAATAAAAATATGATAGAGATATTTAAATACCAAATAAAGGAAGACTTTGGAATGAGAGGGCATAGGATAAAGTTAAGAGAAAATAGGCTTAGGAGAAATCTAAGAAAATACTATTTCATGGAAAGGGTGGTGGATGTGTGGAATGGCCTCCCAGTGGAAATTGTGGAGATGAGAATTGTGTTGGAATTTAAGAAGAGTTTGCAAAGTTTATATATAATTAGTTTGTGAGTGTCCCTTTAATTGTGGAAAAACCTCCACTTTAAATATATTACAAAACAATTGAAACCTCAAACCTCCAAACAGGAAAAATACAAAAGTATTTATTATATCCTTGTTTTATCAGGAGTAGGTTAATATCATTGGTTCCCTAAGAAGGAAAAAGAGAAAAAAAAACCCAGACGCAAAAAACTCACATTTAGTGAGAAAAAGCAAATGAGATGAAAAACTCTCTTACCTTCTTTTATTATAACTAATAAAGGGGCACGCACCCAAAACTAAACTATCACAGACTAAGCCCAGCCCAAAACATGCAAAAAAAGGCTACCTTAAGGACACAGATTCAGCTTTTATTGTTTGTTCGAATATCAGATGGATTTTCTGAAGTGCCCTTCCTGATGCAGCCACAAGATTGGCGAAACAAGGCGCTCTTGTTGAAGGGCTGATGTCTTCTTTGTTGGTGGAAAGATTTTTTGTAGGGCTCCAGAGCCCCCAGGAGTGCCGATTTTCAGCATTCACAGCAGCTCACAGGAACTCTCAGCGATTTGCAGCTCAGAGCTGTTTAGAGTAATTTACAGCAGCAGATGTCCTCAAGATTTGTGGATTAGAGACTGTCTGCTTAACCAAAGCTAAGTACCAGCCATTTAGGGGCTAGTTTGCTGTTTGATAGTAAAAGCTAGTATGAGGATGTTTAACACAATGCCTATTTAATGAACTGTAAGGTTTGCTGTGCCCTCCGGTAGGGGTTGTTTTCCGTAGGTAGCCTTTTTTTGCATGTTTTGGGCTGGGATTAGTCTATGATAGTTTAGTTTTGGGTGAGTGCCCCTTTATTAGTTATAATAAAAGAAGGTAAGAGAGTTTTTCATCTCATTTGCTTTTTCTCATTAGAAATCAAACAAAATAAAACATGGAAAAGAAAATAAGATGATACCTTTTTTATTGGACATAACTTAATACATTTCTTGATTAGCTTTCGAAGATTGCCCTTCTTCGTCAGGCAACCTTCGAAAGCTAATCAAGAAATGTATTGTTATGTCCAATAAAAAAGGTATCATCTTATTTTCTTTTCCATGTTTTATTTTGTTTGATTTCTATTGATAACCTTAAGAGTGGACTAACACGGCTACCACACTCCTCTACTTTTTCTCATTAAATGTGAGTTTTTTGCGTCTGGGGTTTTTTTCTCTTTTTCCTTCTTAGGGAACCAATGATATTAACCTACTCCTGATAAAACAAGGATATAATAAATACTTTTGTATTTTTCCTGTTTGGAGGTTTGAGGTTTCAATTGTTTTGTAATATATTTAAAGTGGAGGTTTTTCCACAATTAAAGGGGCACTCACAAACTAACTATATATAAACTTTGCAAACTCCTTTTAGAGAGTTAGAATATTCCTATAGAGTTTGTTTTTCTCCTGTTTAATATTGGAATTTAAGAAAGCATGGGACAGGCACGTGGTGTCCCTTAAGACAGTCATTCCCAACTCGGTCCTTGAGGCACACCTAATCCCATCGGGTTTTCAGGATATCCACAATGAATATGCATCAGACAGATTTGCATGCACTGCCGCAACTGCATATTAAAATTGTTTAAAGCATATTAGAACTTTCTAAAGTATGTAAATCAACTATATGGTTTGTGAGGGGGGTATACAAAACACTGCCCCTCACCCTTAAGAATGATCCTTCAAGTTCTGCAAGCCACCTAAAAACCCTTAGTCCTGCCCAAAGAGGAAGTGAGATGAGAGGGGTGGAGCCGAAAGGACAGGAACCAGGAACAATAAAAGCAGAGCCAGACTGGGGTTAAGGAGGCCCAAAGACGGAAGAAATTATCTGCGGCATACACTTTCACTACCTACGTCTAGCTACTATGACCTGGCTGAAGTAAGTCAACCTTTTCATTTGAACACTTGTGAGCCGGGTTCTGAGTCTTGGCTGACCCAGAGAAAGTGAGAAAGAAACTTTACAGACTGGGTTTGGGGCGTGACAGTCACAGGCCATGGACTGTGTTTGGGCCTTGTCAGCCACAAGCCCATATCAAAACTTTTCTCTCTGAACTGAAGAGACTATCATGATTGTAGTTCCACCCCTTTACCCCTTTCCACCTGTACCCTTTCTTAGTGCATGCTAAATGCACTAGGGTTTCTTTAGCGTTTAGCATGTGCTAATGTTTAGCCCGTGCTAAAAACACTAGTGCGCCCTTAGCGCCGCTTAGTAAACAGGACCCTAAAACTACGAATAAGACATCCTTGACCCTTCTGTGAAAGATCAGAAAATTGCATTCTGATTGAATATCTACAGTAGCAGTAATTCAGGGTTGGGCCAACAACAGGCAAATTTCTAGAGTAAGTTTCTACAAGAAGTGAAAACAAACCATAACATTTGCTATTCACCTTATCAAAGATGTCCTTGATTGTCAATTGTTTGCTTTCCCATATGACAAAAAAAAAAAAACATTGTCAGTTTCTTTCCCAAGGCACAACACTTATCAGTGACAGATGGCTCTATCTTCAAAGGCCATGACACACTAACATTGATATACTAGTTCACAAATGAATTATTGTGTTGTATATTGCAGTCCGATATTTTGTTCTATTAGATCAATCTTATTGAATGGACAGTTGATAAACATTTTGCCATAAGTACTGGTAATGTAGATGCTTTTTTCAAAGGTAGCTGCAGGCATGTAAGCCATACTGTACTCTATCAATTAGGACCCCTTTTACCAAGCTGCGACAAAAGGGGGCCGCTGCTGGTGTCAGCGCATGTTATACATGCACACCGAGGCCCCCTTTTACTGCAGCTGGTAAAAGAGAAGTCTCACTTTCCAACAGGAAATGGCTGGGCGGCAAGTAAAGCACTTGCCGTGCAGCCATTTCAGGTGGGAGCCCTAACCGCCACCCACTGAGGTGGCGATAAGGGCTCCCACGTTAACCAGGCAACACGCGGACTGCCTGATTACTGCCGGAAATGACGGCACGCTAGGGGTGGGAAGTACCACTGGGCTGCTGTGGTAGCCCGGTAGTACTTCCTGTATAGCGAGCTGTAAGCCCGTTTTGGGCTTACTGTCGCATAGTAAAAGGAGCCCTTAATATCGATGATGTAGTCAAATTTGGCTCAAATTAGTTTTTTACAGTTTACCCAAAACCCACTCCTTAGTTCTCTTTAGAACTAAAATAATAATAGTACTACTACTACTACTACTTAACATTTCTAAAGCGCTACTAGGGTTACGCAGCGCTGTACAATTTAACATGGAAGGACAGTCCCTGCTCAAGGAGCTTACAATCTAAAAGACAGGTGTACAATCTAGAGACAAGTGCACAATCTAAAAGACAAGTGTAGAGTCAATCTGATAGGGCATACTAAATTTCTCGACATCAAACCAGGAGAAGATTAAAATGTGGACGGTAGAAATCAGTGCTCCGGTCTCATGGGGTAAAGGAACTGTTTTCTATTGTGACCTCTCACTCACGCAGGGGTTAAATCAGTTGTCATGTCAACAATTTGCTGACTCATTTAATAGTAAGGTGTCATCCATAGTTGAATCCCTGACTGTGGTGGAGCATCTTTTAATTCAAATTATCAGCCTGGTGTTTTTGAATAGTTGTTCTGATTTTGTTCCAGTTTGAGCCCTTTAAGTTTGTGAAATGTGTAAGAGTTTGAAACCTTCTACTAATGCACTGGATGTGTGTCTCCCTCGTGCTTTGAAATTATTGAGGGAGGATGTTACCTTAACCACTGCACATTTGATTAATTTGTCATTTTAGATTGGGAGAATATGCTGAGAAATTTAAATATGCGGTGGTTAAGCTGATTTTAAAATTGGAACTGACAAAACATGAGAATTATTGTCCAGCCTCCTCTTTATTGTTGATGGCTAAAGTATTTGAAAATTTTGCATAATTTCAACGACAGGATTATTTGGAGGAAAATAATATTGAATGATTTTGATTTTATCAGAAAGAAAGAAGAAAAAAACAGGAACCATTATTAAAACTCTGAGGCTTTCCCTAGCCATGGCACAATCTAGCTTTCAGTGTCATGGTCAAGAGACTCTCAGCTGGGGTCAAAAGGTGGGCCCAACCTTTAGCCGTAGTCTGGCATGCCTCTTGAGAGGTCTTTGGGGGGTGGGAAGGAGGGAAAGCAGAGAAGGCAGGCTAATCAGGACAACTCCTTGTTTCCCTGACAAAAAAAAAACAAAAACAAGCTAGAATGTAAGCAAGTTTAAAGAGGCTCAGCTTCTTTCTCACCTGCTTGTTGCTGGCCTACCACACACTTTTATGCTCCCCAGGTGAATCAAAGCCAGGGCTTTTTTGAGGGGGTACGTAGGGGTACCGAGTACTGGCACCTTTTCCACTGTTTGCTAAAATTGACCCATGGTCCCCAAGTTTTAATGAAAGAGCTCAGGTTCTATACACAAATTGTGCCTTGACATAGATTATGTGACTGGTTGCAGTAGGCCTGGCTATTGTGGCGTGGGTCTCTCATTGATCACCCCACCCCTGAAGGGTGGCCTGCCATTTGAGTACCAACATCTTTTTTGCTAGAAAAAATTCACTGCTCAAAGCAAACTAAAACCAACACTAGGCTTATCTGCTCTCTGGGTGGCTGATCAAAACTTATGACCTCCAACAACTGAACTCAGCCCCACTTGGTGAGTCATCCTCTACACATCTAACCTGCAAGCAGTCTGATTGCTCCCATAGCCCCCCAGAACTCTGCCTCCTTATGTTGTCTGACCAACCTGTTTTTTCGGCTTCCACCTGCTACCTTCTTGCATGTTCCTGTGGCAGTTCAGCTATTCCAGTTCCTTCAAGATCCTTGTTAGGATAACTGTCATGTATTCTTCATTTGGTAACACAGTGACAGAGGAAATTCAAAATTTTCAGTTTGTGCGTACAATGGAGTCAAGCCAGCACTGAAGCAAGCAAACCTGAAAGAATGCAGGCTAGGTTAAGCAGACACATGGGTAGACATAGTCCTGGCTGCTTGTGGCATTAGGCTGTGAACAGACGGATTAGAGGATGCAGCTGGTGGTAAAGACCCCATCCTGTCAAAACTAAGCATGTCACATATAGCACCGGCCCAAAGGCAAAAATAGGCTCTACAGATTTTATGGAGATACTAGTAAAAAAGGCCCGTTTCTGAGACCAATGAAACGGGCGCTAGCAAGGTTTTCATCGTAGTGTGTATGTTTGAGAGAGTGTGTGTGAGAGTGACTGTGTGAGAGAGAGAGACAGAGTGAATGTGCGAGTGTGTGTGTGTGTGACAGAGTGAGGCTGTGTGAGAGTGTGTGTGTGAGAATGAGAGTGTGTGTGTGAGAAAGAATGAGAGTGTGCAGCAGGGGCCCCCCCTCTGTCTCCTGGCCCCCTGTCTTCCCTCACCCCTTCCTTCCCCCCTCCCCTTTTTACTCCCCTCCCCCCTCCCAGCTTCAGGGTCATGGCCCCCCCTCCCTCCGCCTTTCAGGGTCGTGGCCCTCTCTCCCACTACCTCGTTCAAGCTACCTCCCTCCCTCCCATGTTCTAGCTGGCTGGCTGGCTGCCTGGCTCGCTCCCTCCCTCCCTCCCTCCCTCCCACGTTCAGGCTGGCTGCCTGCCTTGTGACATAGAGTGAGGCTGTCTGTGTGAGAGTGTGTGTGTGAGAATGAATGAGAGTGTGCGGCAGGGGCCCCCCCTCTGTCTCCCGCCCCCCTGTCTTCCCTCTCCCCCTTCCTTCCTTCCCCTCCCCCTCCCCTTTTTCCTCCCCTCCCCCCTCCCAGCTTCAGGGTCATGGCCCCCCCTCCCTCCCTCCGCCTTTCAGGGTTGTGGCCCTCTCTACCACTGCCTTGTTCAAGCTGCCTCCCTCCCTCCCTCCCATGTTCTGGCTGGCTGGCTCCCTCCCTCCCTCTGACGTTCAGTCTGGCTGCCTGCCTCCCTCCCTCCCACGTTCAGGCAGGCTCGCTCCCTCCCTCTCACATTCATGCTGCTTTCCTCCCTCGCTTCCTCCCAAGTGTCAGTGCTCTGCCCTCGTTGTCATCGCGTTGTGACACGAGGGCAGGGCGATGGTAGTCCTCCCTTTCTTGCTGCTCGTTCGCGTTCGCGATGCGTCTGACGCCCCTTTTTTCGCGTAGGAATGGGTGGGCGATGCTATTTGTTGAGTGTAAGTGCTCCGCCCTCGACGTCATCACGTTGTGACGTGAGGGTGGGGCATCAATCTACACTGCCTCATTTTTAGAACGTTGGGAAAAGTGAGGCTTCAATAGAACGCTGGAGGTGCGTTTTATATAGAGAGATACCTTGCTAGGCTTTTCAAAGAGTAACTGAAAATGTTGAAATGTTACAGGCACAGAGTTGTCATGTTTTACATTATATGAGCTTTGGTATATTAAATAGCCAGCTTACTTGTAGTTCCATTCTGAAATTTCAGCCACTATTCCTATCTATAGGCTTCTATAGCTCAATACATGGCATCACTAAGAGGCCCAAAAGGCTCAACCTGCAGGAGCACTTGCTTATTTATCATATGAGGGCATTAGACATCTGGAAATAGCATGGTGTTTGATATCCAGAAGTGTGCATCATTTGCACCAGCTGGTTCCTGCCACTTACCATGTATAGCAGAAATCCAGTTAAATTACATATATGTTATAAAGGGAGCTTATACACATATCTACCTTTATGAAATAACTTCCCTGGGAGTATCCACACATAAGGGTCCTTTTATTAAGGTGCATTGAAAAATGGCCTGCGGTAGTGTAGGCGCGTGATTTAACTGCTTTTTTGGAAAATTCTCTGAAACTGTGTCTCTAGAGACACTTATTGTGACTTTTTTTTTTATTTCCTCAAGACCATGACCCTATTTTGAAGCTGTATTTTCATCACAGACAAAACTTTTTATGGGTCAGAAGATATGGATGTTTCCTGATTTAACTAAAAGCACACAAGATCGTAGAAAGTTATTTCTTCAGATGCAGCAACAAGTGCTTGCAATTGGTGCCAAATCTATTCTGAGATTTCCCTGTAAATGTTGTGTGACTTTGGGTTCCCAGAAATTTATCTTTTTTTACCCTAATCGGTTGAAGTTTTTTCTAGAAGCAAGGAAATTAGAGACCCCTATACCTGCAGCGGAATAAGATCAGATGAAAACTTTCTATAGATAGGTTCTCTCTCATGTAATTCCTTTTGGTTTTTCATGTTTATCCTTGTTTCAGGGATTTTTTTTCCTTTGGATCTCCTCTCTTTATTGTAGACTGCCAAGGCACTAATAATTTCCTTTTTTTCTCTCTCGCTTTTTTGCATTTTTATTGAGTTGTATTACCTTATGGTGGTTTTCTTATCGAGTTTTGTTAAATTCAATAAATATAAATATTTTTGTGTGTAAATCTTTTTTATTATTGAAAAGGTAACAGAAAAAAAATCGAGCAAAACAATCAAGGCCAAGAAACGGTCTGCCATCTTATCAACAAATTATCACAGTAGACCACCTATCTGATCTCTTGTACAGACAACTGCCTATAATACAGAGGGCTAGAGGCCCACTCCATTATCATTATAGATACAACTTAGGAGATTCTGCCCCCCCCCCCCACCACCACCCCTCTCCTCTCCCTCCCCAATCCCTCCCTCTACCCCACCAACTACAATCATAGCTACATCAATAAGGCATGGAGGATCTAGGCTCACTGATTTAAAATGCGGCTACATGCCACGGGCAACAAAGTTGCCCAAAACCGCTCCCATGTCCTTTGAAAGCTCACACCCCGAGGGGAGGCAATGTCCAAAATACTTAGTCTTTCTATTGTCAATAAAGAGATCATTTGTGCACACCAAGGAGAGCTCCAAAGTATCCAGCCGGCAGATAAGAACTGTTTTCTTCCCCATCAAAACTGCATGCTTCAAGAAGCCAGCTAGGCCCGGAGCTCACGGCTTTGCCAGTTGGAAGCTGTCAAATAACAGTAATGGTGAAATGGCATCTTGGAGAGACCAGATACCTGATAACTGAGTAAACACCTGGGACCAGAAATTGATTACTTTTGGGCAATGCCAGAACATATGGCTCAGGGTTGCTCGAGTCCTTCCACACTTGGCGCAGAGGGCTGTATTCCGGAAAGCTACTCTGTATGCTTGGGCTGGTGCAAATAAATATTTTTTAAAAATGACTATGTGGGCCGGGAACACACCACCAGATCATTGTGGACTGCCAAGAGACTAATAATTTCCTTTTTTTCTCTCTCTCTCTTTTTGCATTTTTATTGAGTTGTATTACCTTATGGTGCTTTTCTTATCAAGTTTTGTTAAATTCAATAAATATAAATATTTTTACAAAATGACTACATGGGCAGGGAACACACCACTAGATCTTCCAGTTGCTCTGTTTGAACAACACTGAGCCAGCTGCAAGCTCTCTACAGTATCTTCCAATTTTCTCTGCCTTCCTTCCAGTGATGGACTCTCATTTGCAGTATATTATTATAATCTTTATAACCAGACAACCTGCAAGATTAAACATTCATTCCCATTTAGTCCTTTGCAATAAAAGCTCTTTAAAAATGCTGTGGAATCTGAAAATAGGTTTTGTCAATGAATTTGATTCTATTTCGGCCTGTTTTGTATTCTGCTCGGCCTTGAGCTAATCTACCTGTTCAGTGAATTGAAAATAAATTGATAGAAGTCACTTCTGTACCTTGGTCAAGCCTCCAATCAAATGCGAAGGGATGCAAATATTTCAGCTGCGAGTACAGTAGAGAGAATTACATTATCAGTTAGAAAACATGTCAAGTGTCAATCTGTTTCCATGCAGCTTCCCATAAAATAGATTAGTTCTGTAACTATAATGAAAAAGCTACTATCTAGCGCATACTTGAAAAAGGTAAATGAATGTATCACTGAGGCATTACAAGGAATGGCAAAAGAGTTATCATCATATTTATAGAGGTAGGTGGAAGGAAGGTCAAGTGAGCTAGAATGGGGAGACAGAAAAAGAGAGGGGACGAGTGCCAAGCATTAGGTTATCATAGACTGAACAGTAATATACAGTGGAAGTCATTCAGTGCCAGTCTGGACTACACTGATTTGTCACTGCTACTTTAATGCGTGTGTAAAGGGCACAGCAGAATAATCAGCCACTTTAAAATAATTATGATAATTGAACAATAAGAGGTAACACTACCATACCATTCCAATGGAACTGAATCCACACTGATGAGATGAATTTTGACACCAAATATAATAAGCGGGGCAAGCAGAGAGCTAGTTTTACAAATCAAGCCATACATTAATATTACTAAATATGATATATTAGCACTATGTTGGTATTATAACTCACTTTGGGATGAATCTGCAGACTTTCTCACTGCTATATCAGCAAATTAGCTGTTAAAATACATTGCGCTCACTGAAAAAAAACTGACTTGATTATAGCTATGGGAGAAATTGTTTAGATAATGTGCAAATCCTTTCAGAACTGCATGGGATGAAAGTGAGCAGCAGGAGTTTGCATTCAGTTTATCGCTCCACTGTTCGCCCTCCTCCATTGGGAGAGGTGACCATTTGACCCTACCCTCTGTTCTGTCCAATGACCAATTCCTAATCCACACCATATCGGAATGATGAGTGAGGTGATCAAATTTGCAGTTGATACAAAACTATTCAAGGTTGTTAAAACATATACGGACTGTGAAATATTGCAGGAAGACCTTAGGAAATTGGAAGGCTGGGCATCCAAATGGCAGATAAAATATAATGTGGACAAATGCAAGGTGATGCACATTGAAAGAATAATCCGAATCATAGTTACCTGATGCTAGGGTCCACCTTGGGGGTCAGCGCTCAAGAAAAAGATCTGGGTGTTGTTGTAGATAATATGCTGAAATCTTCTGCTCAGTGTGCAGTGGCGGCGGCCAAAAAAGCAAACAGGATGCTAGGAATTATTAGGAAAGGGATGGTGAATAAGACCAAAAATACTATAATGCCTTTGTATTGCTCCATGGTGCATCCACATCTTGAGTATCACATTCGGTTCTGGTCGCTGTATCTCAAAAAAGATATAGCGGAATTAGAAAAGGTTTAAAGAAGAGCGACCAAAATGATAAAGGGGATGGAACTCTTCTCGTGTGAGGAAAGGCTAAAGATATTACGGCTGATCAACTTGGAAAAGAGACGGATGGGGGGGGGGGGGGGGAGATATGTTTGAGATCTACAGAATCCTGAGTGGGTAGACCGAGTAGAAGTAAATCTATTTTTTACTCATTTCAAAAGTACAGAGACTAGGGGACACTCAAGGAAGTTACATGGAAATGCTTTTAAAACAAATAGGAGGAAATATTTTTTCACTCAACAAATAGTTAAGTTCTGGAACTCTTTGCCTGAGGATGTGGTAACAGCGGTTAGTGTATCTGAGTTTAAAAAAGGTTTGGACAAATTACTGAAGCTTTTACATGTGTTGATTGACATACATGTGTAAAATCAGTTTTAGAAAGAGGACCATATACATGGGGAAGCTCACCTATATAGCAAGGGGGCATGGTTAGGGCAGGCTAAACATATCAGCACGAATTCCTCACTTTACAAGTGAACTATACATGGATTTGAAAAACATATCCACATAAGTGCCTGCTGGAAGGGCAGGGACTCAGGCTAAGAGAAAACTCAGAAGAACATAAGTGTTGCCATGCTGGAACAGACCGAAGGTCCACCAAGCCCAGGATCCTGTTTCCAACAGTGGCTAATCAGGTCACATGTACCTGGCAAGATTCCAGAACAGTAAAACAGATTTTATGCTGCTTATCCTAGAAATAAGCAGTGGATTTTTCCAAGTTCATCTTAATGATGCGTTATGGACTTTTCTTTTGGGAAATTATCCAAATCTTTTTTAAAACCCTGCTAAGCTTTTACCATATTCTCTGGCAAAGAATTCCAGAGTTTTAATTACTCCCCCTTCCAATTCTCCCCCACCCCAAAAACACACATATATTCATACCCTTGTCTGATCCTCCCTAACATGTCCACCCTTCTGTTTCCTCCCCTCATATACAGACACTTTCTGATCCTTCCTAGAAAAGGATCCCAACCCCCCATCCATAATCCCACCCACAGCTCTTAATAGAGGTATCTGGAATCTAGTTGGGAGCAGGAGTAAGCTCCATTTCCTCCTGCTCCATTGAAATCATGAGTTCAAAATGACTCTCATGACCCCTAAAAATAGTCTCCGGTACTACTGCTAGGTGTCAGGCTGCCATATAAGGTAGATAGTCCAAATAATTCATTTAGGGCCCTTTTACAAAGGTACATAAGGGCCTATACACGTCCAGTGCGTGCCAAATCGGCATTACCGCTTGGCTACTGCATGCCCCGGGCGGTAATTCTAAATTTGGCGCACGCTGAAAATGTGCTCCACATTCAGAGTTTCTATCTATTTACTTATTTATGAATTAGGTTGAAACCTGGGAGCATTTAAAATCTTTTTTTTTCCTGTGCCTAAGGGGTGCTTGGATGGATGTAGTTTAGAGGGTTGGGGGCATTGCCCCCCCCAAACGAGCTGCATGTCTGGAAGGCGAAAGGGATGTATAAATGTTTGAGTGATTTGGGGGGGCATCCCCCCCCAAATGATCTGTAAAGGGAAATTGTCCTAGTGTATTTTGTGGGGGGGGGGGGGGGTAGTTATGGGTGGGAATTGTCCTTCCTAGTGTGGTGGAAATTGGTTCATTGGGAATTGTCCACTGACCTAGAACCCTACTCTCCACCCCTGACACACACCCTCAAAAAAATATTAAAAAATAATTAGCACACTGCTACCATGCGCACGACCCAAAATCAATGCATCCCACATTACCTTTTTTTTTTTGCTGCTTTAGGCCTGCATTAGCAGCTTACACAGCTTAGTAAAACGACCACTTAATGCACACTTTAGTGTATACTAACTGCTAGCGCTGTACTGCGTTAAGGAGCTTTGTGGTATTTTTGCAGTTAATGCATGATACACCATGTGTTAAGTGCTTTTTGTGTTAGGGCCATGTCATAGGTGGAGAATGGGCACAGAGGATGTTTTGTGGTTGGTGAGCTGCAAACAGAAGCTGACCAAAACTAATTCTCGATGTCAACTGCAACCAGTGACTGAAATTTGCAGTTCGGTTTCAGACAAAAAAGAACCCCCTCCTCCTGCGATCACTCTCAGCGGCCCCTCCTTGCAATCTCTCTCCCTGCAGTCTGCCCCTGCCCCCCCCCCCCCCCATGATCACTCTCAGTGCCCCCCTCCTACCACCCACACAACTGGAGATTACTCCTGCTTATGCTGTTTCCAATCCCAAGATGGCCACTGGGACCACCCGTGGCAGTCTCACGAGGCTGCTGCAGGATAGCCCAGCATCTATTTTGGCTGTGGAACCCACAGTGGCAAGAGAAACTGGGGATCGCTCTTGCCCTGAAGACCCACTAGACCACCAGGAGGTTTAAAGTTAGGCCCAGGAAGGGCCTTTGGGTGGTGGATGGTGGAAGGGTCATGGGGCAGAAAGTGAAAATGGGTGGGAGGCACAGGGTGGAGAGTGACCGCAAGGGCAGGGTGGGGGGGGGAGGGGTTTGGTTTCAGCCAAAAACGCATTTGCATTTTGGCCAAAACCTAAACCCCAGATTTTGAGTTGAGCTCTAGCTGCAACTAATGTGGCACTTTTGCAGTTAGTGTGGGACCACTTAACACATCTTAAACAGGATGTGCTAAGTACTTCCGCCCTAACTCCAATACTACTGTACACTGTCTGCAAATTTAACATGGAACCAAATTGAGGGGTTCTTTTAATAAACTGCAGGGAAAAGGGCCCTGCAGTTGTGGTGGGGGCCATTTTTCCCATGGGCCAGAGCCCTTTTTACTGTAGTGGGTAAAAAGCCCCTAAAAAAAATGACCATGCGGAGTTTAAAAAAGCTTTGGACGGCTTCCTAAAGGAAAAGTCCATAGACCGTTATTAAATGGACTAGGGAAAATCCACTATTTCTCGGATAAGCAGTATAAAATATTTTGTACATTTTTGGGATCTTGCTGGGTATTTGTGACCTGGATTGGCCACTGTTGGAAACAGGATGCTGGGCTCGATGGACCTTTGGTCTTTCCCAGTATGGCAATACTTATGTACTTATGATTACTCTTATCACTTGGATGGAAAATGAACAGAGCAGATCGTTAACAAGCAAAAAAAGGAGTTTATTATTGGAAAACAAATTGCACAATATGTATACACACAAACAGCCCGACACAGGCCGTGTTTCGCTCAACAGGGCTGCTTCAGGGGCTATAAGAAAATAATAAAAATAATAAAACAACATATATATGTTATATTATCAAACCACATATATACATGACATATATATCCATATTATACATAAAGGAACTTATTAATAATAAAAAAATATACAGTGGGGGAAATAAGTATTTGATCCCTTGCTGATTTTGTAAGTGTGCCCACTGACAAAGACATGAGCAGCCCATAATTGAAGGGTAGGTTATTGGTAACAGTGAGAGATAGCACATCACAAATTAAATCCGGAAAATCACATTGTGGAAAGTATATGAATTTATTTGCATTCTGCAGAGGGAAATAAGTATTTGATCCCCCACCAACCAGTAAGAGATCTGGCCCCTACAGACCAGGTAGATGCTCCAAATCAACTCGTTACCTGCATGACAGACAGCTGTCGGCAATGGTCACCTGTATGAAAGACACCTGTCCACAGACTCAGTGAATCAGTCAGACTCTAACCTCTACAAAATGGCCAAGAGCAAGGAGCTGTCTAAGGATGTCAGGGACAAGATCATACACCTGCACAAGGCTGGAATGGGCTACAAAACCATCAGTAAGACGCTGGGCGAGAAGGAGACAACTGTTGGTGCCATAGTAAGAAAATGGAAGAAGTACAAAATGACTGTCAATCGACAAAGATCTGGGGCTCCACGCAAAATCTCACCTCGTGGGGTATCCTTGATCATGAGGAAGGTTAGAAATCAGCCTACAAGTACAAGGGGGGAACTTGTCAATGATCTCAAGGCAGCTGGGACCACTGTCACCACGAAAACCATTGGTAACACATTACGACATAACGGATTGCAATCCTGCAGTGCCCGCAAGGTCCCCCTGCTCCGGAAGGCACATGTGACGGCCCGTCTGAAGTTTGCCAGTGAACACCTGGATGATGCCGAGAGTGATTGGGAGAAGGTGCTGTGGTCAGATGAGACAAAAATTGAGCTCTTTGGCATGAACTCAACTCGCCGTGTTTGGAGGAAGAGAAATGCTGCCTATGACCCAAAGAACACCGTCCCCACTGTCAAGCATGGAGGTGGAAATGTTATGTTTGGGGGTGTTTCTCTGCTAAGGGCACAGGACTACTTCACCGCATCAATGGGAGAATGGATGGGGCCATGTACCGTACAATTCTGAGTGACAACCTCCTTCCCTCCGCCAGGGCCTTAAAAATGGGTCGTGGCTGGGTCTTCCAGCACGACAATGACCCAAAACATACAGCCAAGGCAACAAAGGAGTGGCTCAGGAAGAAGCACATTAGGGTCATGGAGTGGCCTAGCCAGTCACCAGACCTTAATCCCATTGAAAACTTATGGAGGGAGCTGAAGCTGCGAGTTGCCAAGCGACAGCCCAGAACTCTTAATGATTTAGAGATGATCTGCAAAGAGGAGTGGACCAAAATTCCTCCTGACATGTGTGCAAACCTCATCATCAACTACAGAAGACGTCTGACCGCTGTGCTTGCCAACAAGGGTTTTGCCACCAAGTATTAGGTCTTGTTTGCCAGAGGGATCAAATACTTATTTCCCTCTGCAGAATGCAAATAAATTCATATACTTTCCACAATGTGATTTTCCGGATTTAATTTGTGATGTGCTATCTCTCACTGTTACCAATAACCTACCCTTCAATTATGGGCTGCTCATGTCTTTGTCAGTGGGCACACTTACAAAATCAGCAAGGGATCAAATACTTATTTCCCCCACTGTAGATAAAATAAGTTAAAATACACCAGAGTCCCATCTACCACTCGTTGGCAAAACGTACAGAACAGCTATGCCCTATAATGAAATCTATAATGACATGACTGATAAATATAAATAATATAATAAAATAATATAATGGCTCATATATATGAAAAAATATGTCTAAATCAGATTCATATACTGTATAATAAATAATAAAACATGTATAATCCACCATAGACAAAATCAAAATAGGATGTAAATATGTAATACATAAAAAAACATATATATAGTAATTGAAAAAGGTTTTTTAATAAGAATATTTCTTATATAATAAAAAACAATTTTATATAGTAAAAAAATTTTTAAGAAAAGTTTTGACTCACATATAGAGAAGACCTCTTTAATCTGAAAAAAACAGCTGGATCAGAGATGCCAAAACATAAACTGCTGACCTGAAAACACACCAAAAATATATATGGACCTCAATAGACAATGGAATTGTAGACCAAATGTCATTTTAAAAATTCTTTAAAATCTTTTCAAAAAAATTTTCTTAAACATTTTTTTACTATATAAAAAATTTTTTTATTATATAAGAAATATTCTTATTAAAAAACCTTTTTCAATTACTATATATATGTTTTTTATGTATTACATATTTACGTCCTATTTTGATTTTTTCAGTCCATAGGTAGGACTTTTCGTATTTGTCCTTACATTTGATAACGAAGGACTATCGTATAGGTGGGTGCCTTTGTCTATGGTGGATTATACATGTTTTATTATTTATTATATATGAATCTTTTTTAGATATGATCTTTTGTATATAAGTCACTATAATCGAGTTATCTTATATATGAGTCATTATGATTTAGACATATTTTTTCATATATATGAGCCATTATATTATTTTATTATATTATTTATATTTATCAGTCATGTCATTATAGATTTCATTATAGGGCATAGCTGTTCTGTACATTTTGCCAACGAGTGGTAGATGGGACTCTGGTGTATTTTAACTTATTTTATCTATACTTTTTTATTATTAATAAGTTCCTTTATGTATAATATGGATATATATGTCATGTATATATGTGGTTTGATAATATAACATATATATGTTGTTTTATTATTTTTATTATTTTCTTATAGCCCCTGAAGCAGCCCTGTTGGGCGAAACACGGCCTGTGTCGGGCTGTTTGTGTGTAAACATATTGTGCAATTTGTTTTCCAATAATAAACTCCTTTTTTTGCTTGTTAACGATCTGCTCTGTTCATTTTCCATCTTGGAGTTTGCAGACCGTCTGCCTTTTTGCTTTCTTGGACCCTACTCTTACCACTTGGCCATGCGGGGGGAACACTTGCCGCCACCCACTGAGGTGGTGGTAAGAGCTCCCGCAGTAACCCGGTGGCAACCGGCGATGCCTGATTACTGCCGGGTTAGCACTGCGCTATAAAATAAAAACTTTTTTTCTGGTACATTAAAAATGGCGCATTCTTGAGGTGGAACTACCGTCGGCGGCCGTGTTGGGCCGGTGGTAGTTCCGGGTTAATGTGCGGTAAATCCATGTTGGGCTTACCGACGCTTTGTAAAAGGGCCCCCTAAATTTGCAGCTACTACATGGTAAAGTCCCACATTAAGCTGCAGTAACTGCAAATTTTACCCTGGCTTAGTAAATTAAGCATGCCACTACAGAATAGCGCTTAGGTGCTCTGCTAGCACTTTTGCAGGCAAGCGTTCAGCCCTATTCATATATATTCAGCTGGCATTTAAAAGAATAGATTGGTCACCTGTGTGTTATTGTTTTTAATGTTTTTTGTATATTTTTTATTGTGATTTTATTGATGCAATTTGATTTTTTTTTCTTTGTTGTACTCTGAACAATGGATTTGAAAAGGCAGGTAATAAGTGCACATGAGTAGAAAATTAAAATTAAAGAGCAGTACTTTCTAGGTTTTAATAGTGTTTTACAGAAGCATGATCAAACGACTCGTTAGCACCATAGCAATGAAAGCAATTACAATCAAAGCAAATAAAATAAACCTGTATTGGAAATTAAGTCTCTGGAACAGTGATAAAATAACATTGTAATACTCCCTAATTAGAATGCAATAACATTTGCAGGCAAAAATCAATAAATTCAGAAGGCGAGAGACATTTTAGAACGTCAAACTAGGAAAAGATGTCTAGCAGAGAGAATTATTCTTTACATCAAACTTCACCTGAAAGGAACTGGAAGCTTCAGAATAGCTCATTAGTTAACAGTTTGACATTTTTGTACCAGTTACAAATCTGAACTGAAAAGCAGGCAGATAATATGATTAGAAAAAGGCGGTAAAGGTTTGACATTGCCAATCATCTCCTCTTCCCATAGGAAAATGTGTTTTCTGGTGGGTGCAACCTGATTTAACATCTGCGGAAACTGTATGGCGCAATTCACCTCAGCTTGGTTCAGATACAAAATGCCGCTGCCGTACAATGCATTTATAATTAACAGATTTCATTGCACGTCTGCTTTTGATGCTGTTCTAAAAAGAGGCCTCGTGGCTAAATCTTTATGTTTGCACCTGCTTTCCATTCTTTCATTCTTTACTTCTATATTTAATTCATCTGAAAAATATTTTTTGTGTTATCTATCTGATGTACAGCTCTACACCTTCTGCTGTTGTGTATGGATAGGAGTCAATTCTCAAAAAATATCCCATCTTCTAAATTAGGTTCCTAACATTAGAAAACTTTTTAGTCAGACATAAGGTGCCTACATTTTCTGTTGAATATTCTGCTATATTTAGGAACTCAGGGCCCAATGTGCAAAGCTACTTATCTGAGTAGCAGCACCTGGTACTAGAATAAGTTGCACTGACCAGAACCCATACATGGGAGTTTCAGTAACATTATCTGGATAATTTTAACTTTTTAAAATTTAATTTCTTATATACCTCCTGCAAGCCCAAAAGCTATTGAAGTGGTGTACATTCAGGTACAGTATGTATTCTTCTATCCCTGGAGGGCTCACAACCTAGGCTTGTATCTGAGGCAGTGGAGCATTAAGTGTTGTGACGTAGCCTAGGAACCCCACTTTGGGCTCAAGCCCCCTCAAAAATTGTGGCATTTGTGGAATGGCTGGTGGGGGATGCCCAGCTGAAGAGGTCCACTGCCCGAGTTCCCTCCTTGCTGCCTGAGTAGTGAGGAAGTCAGCAGTGTGCCTCACCCATCTATGCTGGCGCTCCCATGCATGTTCAGTTCAGCAGCATGACCTGAGTATGCATGGGCATGCTACCGCTGACCTCAGGCAGCAAGGGCAGGGCTCGGACAGCGGACCTCTTCGACTGGTGGAACTTGGGCATCCTAGCCAACAAAGGTAGGACTCAACGCCACCACACAGGGAGGGGAGAGAAGAGCTGAGAAAAAAAATGTGTAGCACCCCCATCCCTGCCCCTCCCAAAAAAATAGATAGTTGCTGAAGTTCATGGTTGTGACTTGCCCAAGATCACAAGAAGCTGCGGTAGGATTTGAACCAGGCTCCCCTGGTTCTCAACCTGCTGCTTTAACCATTATGCGACTGGAAAGTACAACAGATTATCCTGATGCACTCTGGATAATTCCAGAGCAGTCTGGGGGTTATGTTATATGTGATATGTATGTGATATGTTATATTATCAGGCTTATTTTTGAAAGTGATCGCCGGCCATTTTCCGACATAAATGAGGAGATGGCCGGCGATCTCTCAAAAGCAGCGAAATCAGTATAATCGAAAGGTGCTTTTTTGACACCTTTGCCGCTTTCCCATCGCCGAGCTGGCGAAAGTTCAAGGGGGTGTGTCGGTGGCGTAGCGAAGGCGGGACATGGGTGGGCATGGGCATGGCTACCAGATGGCTGGCTTTCGCGGATAATGGAAAAAAAAGCGGCGTTAATCAGTATTTCGCCGGGTTTACTTGGTCCTTTTATTTTCACGACCAAGCCTCAAAAAGGTGCCCCAACTCACCAGATGACCACCGGAGGGAATGAGGGATGACCTCCCCATACTCCCCCAATGGTCACCAACTCCCTCCCACACTAAAAAAATAAAAATCAAAACCTTTTTTGCCAGCCTGTATGCCAGCCTCAAATGTCATACCCAGCTCCCTGACAGCAGTATGCAAGTCCCTGGAGCAGTTTTTAATGGGTGCAGTGCACTTCAGGCAGGCAGACCCAGGTCCATCCCCCCCCCCCCCACACCTGTTATACTTGTGGTGCTAAGTGTTGAGCCCTCCAAACCCCCCAAAACCCACTGTACCCACATGTAGGTGCCCCCCTTCACCCATAAGGGCTATGGTAATGGTGTAGAGTTGTGGGGAGTGGGTTTGGGGGGGATTTGGGGGGCTCAGCACCCAAGATGAGGGAGCTATGCACCTGGGAGGTATTTGTATATTTGTTTTAAATTTTTAGAAGTGCCCCCTAGGGTGCCCGGTTGGTGTCCTGGCATGTCAGGGGGACCAGTGCACTACAAATGCTGGCTCCTCCCATGACCAAATGCCTTGGATTTCGCCGGGTTTGAGATGGCCGGCATTGTTTTCCATTATCGCTGAAAAACAAAACCGGCGATCTCAAACCCGGCGAACTCTGGCATTTGGCCGGGCCAAACCATATTATCGAAAGAAAAGATGGCCGGCCATCTTTTTCGATAATACGGTTCCGGCCAGCTGTTGCGCCGCCGTCAAAGTAGATTGCTGGTGATCTATTTCGCCAGTGCCGTTCGATTATGCCCCTCTATGTGTGATATGTGTGATATGTGATGACATCTATGTTATGTGTGATATGTTATATATATTATATATGTTATATATGTTTGTCACTCACCAACTCCCTCAATTTGAAATTTAAGGCAAGATACAATAAAGAAGCTGATACAAAACATCAGGAAATTACAAAAGAAATTTCAAATAAAATAACAACTTAAACAAAAACATCAAGCAATAAATTAAAATTAATCATATCTTACTAAATTCAAAAATAAGTTTTCAGAACTTTACGAAAAGAATAACAACATTTCACCAAACATAATTCTGAAGGAAGATTATTTCATAAATGAACTGCCAAAAACAAAAAAGAATGAGAAAATAAAGCCTTGAATCTAACAGACTTAATTGTTGGAAAAACCAGAAGCAGTTGATTACAACTCCTGGAAGTCATAGTAGAACTTAAAATTTTTCAGTAAGTGGAACAACCCCCCCCCCCCCCCCCCCCCCAGCAATTGCCTTCCACATTTTTAAAAACTAGGCATAACACCTTAAAATGGATCCTAGCCTGTATCGGCAGCCAATGCAAATCCCCCAACAAAGGAGTCACATGATTGCCATATTAAGTCTAGAAGCTGAATTTTGGATCAGTTGAATTTTACAAATCAGCCTAGAAGTCATACCTAAATACAAAGTTGCAATAGTCAAGTAAAGCTAAAATCAAGAGTTGAACAATAGTTCTAAAATTATCCCTCAAAAAATAGAAACGCAGTAGGTAAAGCTGCTTGATCTTAAAGTAGGCATTCCTAACCAAACTGTTAATCTGAGATTCCATAGTTAAAGAGAAATCCAATAATATCCCCAAAACCCTTTCAATATTTAGTTGAATTCCATCACTTATTTGAATAGATTGTGGAATGTTTAACAAGTTAAGAATAAACCATAGAATTCTGGTCTTGTCAGCAGGGCCGGTCCAACCCAGTAAGCGAGGTAAGCATGGCAGGAGGGCGCCGACCTCTGGAGGGCGCCACCATGCCATGTTTACCCTCGCCGCTTACCTCAGCTCCTGGACCCCACCAGCAGCCCTGCCTTCGGTTTCCTGCTCCAGTACCCGCGCCGCCCTGGGGCATTTAAATCTTGTATTTAAATTTACCTCCGATGTCGCAGCAGCTGCGCAGCGTCAGTGAAAACGCTGCTGCCCGACGTCTCTAGCTTTCCCTTCGCTCGTTCGTTCCCTCTCAGTGTCCCACCCTCACAAGGAAATGACGTCAGAAGAAGGCGGGACACTGAGGGAACGAACGAGTGAAGGGAAGGCTGGGAGACGTCGGCAGCAGCACTTTCACTGATGCTGTGCAGCTGCTGCGACGTCGGAGGTAAATTTAAACACAAGATTTAAACCAGAGAAGAGGGCGGGAAGGTGGACATGGGAGTGGGAGGGCAGGGGAGAGAGGAGCATTGATCGATGGACATGGATGGGAGGGTAGGGCCCAGGGAGAGAGGAGAAATTGCTGGACATGGAGGGAGGGGAGGGAGGAGAACTGCTGGATATGGATGAATGAAGGAGGGAAGGAGAGAGAGGAGCATCGATGGACAAGGATGGATATGGATGGGAGGAAAGGGCCCAGGGAGAGAGGAGAAATTGCTGGACATGGAGGGGAGGGCAGGGGAGAGAGAGGAGAGTTGCTGGATATGGATGGATGGATGGAGGGGGGAAGCCGGGGAGAGGAGAATTGCTGGATATGGATGGATAGATGGATGGAGGGCAGGGAGAGAATTGTTGGACATGGATGGATGGATGGAGAGGAGGGAAGGGAAGGAAAGACAGGTGTAATATTTTCAATGATGCCATGGCTAGTAAAAGGGGTGTGACTACTGTAGGGGCGGAAACATAGTGATCCCGCCCCTGGATGGGTAAGGGCGCTGACTAATAGGCTGCAGGAGGGCGCCAGAAACCCTGCTTGTCAGCATTTAGTTTGAGGTGTATAGAGGTGGACCAGTCTCTGATCATCCTAATACAGTCATTGATAGCAGAAGAAACAAAACCTGCATCATGAGCCTAGGTAGAGACAGAATTTATCTGGAGATTGGCAATATTCAGTGCTGGTGTCCGGACAACTATTCGGATCACTCAGGATAGGAAAAAAGGTTTCCTAAGTTATCTAGATTCATCTTAATAGGAAATGTAGGGGCAGAAGAAGATGTGAGTGGCTGAATATGCCCTAACTTTTTCCAATATGTTAACTTGAATAAGCTTTGAAAAGCAGAAAAATGAATGTTTTTTTAAACCAAATGTGAGAACTTATTATACATATTAAACTAAAACTAATTATACAGTTTGAAATCTCTAAACTCTGAAATAAATTACAACAAACTAAGGGGTCCTTTTACTAAGGTGCACTGAAAAATGACCTGCGGTAGTGTAGGCGCGGGTTTTAGGCGCACGCAGAATCATTTTTCAGCGCACCTGTAAAAAAAGGTTTTTTTTGCATAAAATGGACATGCGGCAAAATAAAAATTGCTGCGCATCCATTTTTGGTCTGAGACTTTACCGCCAGCCATTGAGCTAGAGGTAAAGTCTCACGCGGTAACCGGGCGGTAATGACCTACGCGCACCAAATGCCACTTGGCGCACATCCGATACGCGCGGCAGAAAATAAATATTATTTTTTGGCCACGCGTATTGGACATGTGCCAAAAATGAAATTACTGCAAGAGCCACGCGGTAGCTGTGCGGTAACTCCAGTTTGGCGCATGTTGGGCGCGTGTAGACGCTTACAAGTCTTAGTAAAAGGGCCCCTAAGGGGTCCTTTTATTAATGTGTGGTCATTTCTGCACTTACTGCACGTTTAAAGCAAAAATGAATGTGTGAGAGGTGCAAAGCCTTTGTGGTAAAGGCAGGGGGAGTGCCCTGAATCTGCACTGTATTTGCCAAACAGACAGTTACCACGTGACCACCCCCGCCCCCTGCATTACATCCAGTGCCAATAGCGCAGAAACGCCAGCCCTATCAGGCACTGCATGCATCGCAGAATGGGTCCACTGACAAAATAAGGACTGATGCAGCAGCACACCCCCTTCCACATCTGTCCCAACAGTTCCCCTTGTCACACCCACCCAAGCCCGATTACACTCCTGAACCCCCAATCCCAACCACATATTGTGACACCCCAGTCCCCCACCACACTTGGTGACACCCTCTGAAGGCCCCCCCCCCCCTTGAAAGGCCATTCCTCTTTGACACACCAAGACCACTCTTGTAATAAACCTCACCTTAGATGTCAAAACATCATCCCAAAAGCCCCCTGACATCGCACTCTCAGGACTTACACAATAGCTTCAATGGTAGCTCAGGGGTTCCAGGTGGCAGCAGTACTGCCACTATGGAAGTATGCCCCCTAGGGGTAGTAACATGAGGCTACTGCTAGGGATCATTGGTGCCATTTTTGGCCCTGGTGGCAGCAGAGAGTGACCACTGCCACCTATTGAAGCCGCTGCATAAGGCCCAGGGGTGTCAGAGGTGGGAGACGGGATGGCTCTGGGGGCGGGTTTTGATGTCAGGGGAGGGATTTGTTGCAGGGGCAGGCTTAGTTTGTTTGGGGGGGGGTGGCCCTTCAAGAGGTGTCACCATGTGCGGTGGAGTCTTCAGGGGGTGTTGCCATGTGTGGCAGGGATTGGGGGTGTTGGGGAAACGCCACCATAAATCCATTTACAGCATGCTCTTGAGGTGGCAGTAAGTTCAGACGGACTATGGACAGTTGTGACCATCCCATGACCTAGCTGTCACAGCTGGCCACTGATCCACCCATCCGAGTTATGTCCAGCTCCTGCCCTCTCCCATGCTAGGCAGCTAATTTGGTGGGGGGGGGGGGGTTACCATGCTCTGCTGCTTTTAGCTCAGGAGACATTAGAGCAAGCCTGTGTTAATGTCTATTGCACAGTATAACCCATGTTAACTGCTTAACACAGCTTAGCAAAGCGGCCCCAGTGTTCCAAATAAATTTAATCCTGTCTCAGCTATAAAACATTCCAGATTTCTTCATATCTCCATCTCAACAGGTGACAATAGAGCAGAATGAAATGTCTGTTACATCACCTCCTGTCCATTTCTTTTACAGTACATTCGCTGCTCTTCATTTACTAAAGCATCGCCTGTGGAACCGTGCAGACATATATGCCAAGGAACAAAAAATACTTTAAAGTTTACCAAGGAACAAAAAACACTTTGATTTAAAGTTTTACAAGTCATCAACATGTTAATCATTGTACTACTTAATAAGAAAAAGAGAACCTATCTCCTTCCCCCACAGAACAGCTTAACCGAATAAAGCTGAACTGCTGACACAGATAACATGCAAAATGCCAAAATGAATCGAATGAATATAATTATTAGAAGAAAACATTTTTCATGCATCAAGACTAAACAATTAATAGCTTTCCCACTTGTGGAATTAAAGCATACAAGATAAAGTCAATTTTAAAAGCAATTAGGCAAAATGTTCTACTTTTCAGACCCTCTGAACATTTACTGCCATTGCCTTTCACAGTTTTGCTTTACTTTTTCCTCTTGTTACAAAAACATTCTGCATTGTGGTCAGTTTAAAAAAAAAATAATATTCATCCTTTCTGGACTCCCTTAGTCCATCTCTTCTTAAAATGGCCCTTGATATTTCTCACATTAGTCATGGACTACTGCAACTAAAGCCACCTCACAACACCAGCTTTCCATCAAGCAAGTAGCATGGTTGCCATGATAGTCCAGTAGGACACACAGAAAAAAAGTTGTTGGTGATCGGACTTAATACAGCCTGACTTGCTTTTGAAAGTGTGGATTGGAGAGTGCCTGAGGGAGCCAGAGGACCTCTGGTTTGGACCAGGTAGGCCCTCTTAAATCCTGCTGTTGCCATGCAAAAGGAAAAGCTTTTTAAAAATTTCTCATATTGCTGTAGTTGGAGATATGCAAAGTTGTGAGCTCTCCTGGGACAGAAAAATACCCAGTGTACCTGAATGTAACTCACCTTGAGCTACTACTGAAAAAGCTGTGAGCAAAATCCAAATAAATAACAATGTGCAAAAAATGTTCCATGAAATTTAGCTGCATATGTAGATAAACCAGAAGCTCCATTGCATCTTGTCACTAAATTTTGCTAAAATGGGCACTAATCCATGTCAAGGGCTGAACCTTCACCAAGATGACACTTGACTTTGGGCAGGCATTAATGCTAGTGGGTAGAACTTCTGAGGTATATGGAAAAGGTGCAGCGAAGGGCGACTAAAATGATAGCGGGGATGGGACGACTTCCCTATGAAGAAAGACTAAGGAGGCTAGGGCTATACAGCTTGGAGAAGAGACGGCTGAGGGGAGACATGATAGAGGTATATAAAATAATGAGTGAAGTGGAACAGGTGGATGTGAAGCTTCTGTTCACGCTTTCCAAAAATACTAGGACTAGGGGGCATGCGATGAAACTACAGTGTAGTAAATTTAAAACAAATCGAAGAAAATTTTTCTTCACCCAACGTGTAATTAAACTCTGGAATTTGTTGCCGGAGAAAGTGGTGAAGGCGGTTAGCTTAGCAGAGTTTAAAAAGGGGTTGGACGGTTTCCTAAAGGACAAGTCCATAAACCGCTACTAAACGGACTTGGAAAAATCCAAAATTCCAGGAATAACATGTATAGAATGTTTGTACGTTTGGGAAGCTTGCCAGGTGCCCTTGGCCTGGATTGGCCGCTGTCGTGGACAGGATGCTGGGCTCGATGGACCCTTGGTCTTTTCCCAGTATGGCATTACTTATGTACTTATGTCCTCCTGCCACTGCAAACTAAAGAATACACATATAATTTGAAGACCCTCACAAAAAACTCAAATTGCATGTCCTCTTTCTACATTTTAATCCCTGTATCCTGCCATATATACATATAATCGGTGCCTTTTCTAAAATCACTATCTATATGTGTATAAGGATCCGCTTTTATATATGTAAATGGTGCTTATGTATTCTAAAATTAACTCCTTAATATATAAGGTAGGTTTTCATTTCAAATTAATATTTGGAAATCCACTGCAATTATGGAAGATACTTCTGCCTGTAATAAGAAATTGATAAATATTTTACTCTCGTTAGTCACCTTTAAACTTATCTTTAAAAACAAAGACAGTTCATTCCCAGAATTTTTTTTTTATTTGTACCCCACGCTTTCTCACTCATGGCAGGCTCAATGCAGTTTAGGTACTTATTTGTACCTGGGGCAATGGAGGGTTAAGTGACTTGCCCAGAGTCACAAGGAGCTGCCTGTGCCTGCAGCGGGAATCAAACCCAGGACCAAAGTCCACCACTCTAACCACTAGGCCACTCCTTGAATTTAGTAAGTGGGGCAACTGTCATGTTTACTTTGCCAGCTAACTTTGGGGCTGATGCAGAAACCCTTGTGGTAGAACCAGCACTTAATCACGAAATTAGCACATCAAAAATACCGTGGCATGCTGTAAGCAATAAACGTGCAAATTACTGCCATGTTAAAATCATAACAGTAATCCACAGCTCATTGCTAAATGTTACCCTTTCTGTCAGTTCCTGAGTGGTGATTAGAATCAAGAGTTTTAGGAGTTGTATGATCTTCCTCCCCACCCCACGGTGGCTGACCTGATCCAATCCAAGTACCCTCCCCCAACCCCGATAGTTAAAACAAATTTCTCCGAGGTAGTCTAGTGGCTTCTTTACCTACCTACCTACCCCCACTTCCAAAAACTTCCCTGGTGTTTAGTGGCACCCACCCCCTAACCTGACCCAACACAAATTAACTTTAAAAAAATCACCTCTGTGGTGTCTAGTGGAACATCCCACCCATTGACCCCTTTCCCTGGCCTCTCAGACCCAATACCTTAAATGAGGCAGGAGAGATGCCCACTCGTCCTTGCCTCCACCACCGCCATCTTCAAAAATGGCAGCATCTGGCCCCACAAAGTGCATCATGGGATGCACCAGGCGGGGTCAATCTGCCATATAAGGGAATTTTTTTAATGTTACCCTTTCTGTTAGTGCCTGAGCCAATCACAGCTCAGGCACTGACAGGAAGGGTGATATTTAGCAATGAGCTGTGGATTACTGCTGCGATTTTAATGCAGCAGTAATTTGCATACTCACTGCTTACATTTTTGGAGTACTAATTTTTCAGTAGAGTGCCAGCTCTGCTGCAAGACTTTCTGCATCACCTTCTTTGTGGGGGCAAAGAGTAAAGAAGTCATATTGGCAGTGGGGAAGGGGAATCAAGTCAGCATTAGCAACTGCAACATTTGATGGGGGGAGGGAGGTTCTGTCTCCCCATGCCCACCCTAAAGTATGTCTATGGTTACTGTTTATCACACATGACCCTGAAAATCCTTGGAGTGACACTAGACAGCCACCTCTCCCTCGACAATCACGCCACATCCACCACAAAGAAAATGTTCACAATCTTGTGGATATTGAAACGCGTAAAACCATATCTACCCCAGAAAACATTCCAGAATTTAGTGCAATCCACGATACTTACCCATGCTGATTATTGCAATAGTATTTTCTTAGGCTGCAAAGCCTACATCCTAAAAAAACTTTCAGACCGCCCAAACTACAGCAGCAAGACTCATCTTTGGCAGATCACGTTTTGAGAGTGCAACTCCTCTCCGTGCAAGACTGCACTGGCTCCCAATCAAAGAATGTATCAATTTCAAAGCCCAGACTTTAATCCACAAGATAATACACGGAGAATCTCCGAACTATATGATAAATCTGGTCGACCTTCCAGCAAGAAACATGTCTGTATCCTCACGAAAGTACCTCAACCTGCACTACCCCAGATGTAAAGGTCTGAAGTACAAAACTTATTATGGATCCAATTTCTCCTTCTTGGGCAGCCGTCTATGGAACGCTCTCCCTAGACCTATCCGAGCAATCCATGACCACCTACCATTCAGAAAAGCACTAAAAACCCATCTGTTCAAACAAGCCTACCCAAAAGACCCAGATTAATCTCTTGAACCCACCTACCTTACATATACTGAAGAGAAAACGAAATTGACCCAGACTCTATCTCCCACCTTACCTTCCTCTCTCTATCACCTGTCTCTACCTACCTATCCATCCTATTACTACCTTCTATTGTGTTATACTTAATTTCCTACTTTACATAACAACATTCTGTGTTACCTATTACTATGTAAGCCGCATTGAGCCTGCTTTTAGTGGGAAAGTGCGGGATACAAATGTAATAAATAATAATAATAATACTGACTTACTCAAATGCAGCCCTACAGTGAGTCTCTGTACATGGCCCCACATCCCTCCGCCTCCCCCGTGGGCCGCCCCTCTTAATAAGTATAACTCACAGATACAAAGCTATTGCAGCCAAGAAAATATAATAGACTTTCAGGAAACCTAGAACTCTATGGATTCTAGGTGCTCTAAATGTTGTTTTTCATTGCATAATTATATAAAGTATGTCAGATAATATGGTAGCAATATCCTCTCAAATGAATTAAAGTTATGTTCATTAAATGGAAATTGTTTTGTTTGATTTTTTAATGTTGCAAATGCAATAAAAATATATGAACACTCAAAAATATAATAATCTTTCACCTCTACTTGATTGATATCCTGGAAGTTATTTTTATTGGGGTTTTTTTTTTTGTTTTTTTACTTATGCATTCTGGGAATGATTGGTGTTCTTGTGTGACTGATGCTTTATCGTCTTCATGCACGAGAGAAGCAGAAATAGTAAAACATGCTCTAAAACATTTTAATTGGATCGTATACACTTATTTTTAAAATGATCAGTCTCGCAAAAAAGAATAGATACTGCTAACTCCGGGTGATTGATGTTGCAGTAATTATGGTGCTTTGCAAGTAACATCATTGTATTTACTGGCAGGGCAACATAATTGCAGTGATGCATTGCCCTATGCTACAATTATAACAATTAATGTCATCCATATAGCTTCACAGAAAATAGGGTTTGTTAAAAAATAGTAATCACGGAAGAAAAATCACAGTTTTAAATTGTGTATCATTTCCTAATTTGCTAGTACATGTGTAAGGATGTTAAAATTAGAGGCAACCAAGAAGTCCAAAAAGGAGCACAGAGCAGCAATGCCTGTAAAACAATGTATTGCAGGCTACAGGAATGGGATGGAAAACAGTTTTCCAAGCAGATACTATAAAATATACATTGTATATACAAGATTAAGTACATAAGTAATGCCACACTGGGAAAGACCAAGGGTCCATCGAGCCCAGCATCCTGTCCACGACAGCGGCCAATCCAGGCCAAGGGCACCTGGCAAGCTTCCCAAACGTACAAACATTCTATACATGTTATTCCCGGAATTGTGGATTTTTCCCAAGTCCATTTAGTAGTGGTTTATGGACTTGTCCTTTAGGAAACCGTCTAACCCCTTTTTAAACTCTGCTAAGCTAACCGCATTCACCATGTTCTCCGGCAACAAATTCCAGAGTTTAATTATGCATTGGGTGAAGAAATATTTTCTCCGATTTGTTTTAAATTTACTACACTGTAGTTTCATGCCCCCTAGTCCTAGTATTTTTGGAAAGCGTGAACAAATGCTTCACATCCACCTGTTCCATTCCACTCATTATTTTATATACCACTATCATGTCTCCCCTCAGCCGTCTCTTCTCCAAGTTGAAAAGCCCTAGCCTCCTTAGTCTTTCTTCATAGGGAAGTCGTCCCATCCCCACTATCATTTTAGTCGCCCTTCGCTGCACCTTTTCCAATTTCCAATGTTTTGCTATATTACATTTCTATATTGCCTTCCTTAAAAATGAGCTTACCCAAGAGATTTGTAGCACAGAGAAATATCAGAATAAATGTATCTAAATCAGTAAAATATAAGAAAAAGCATCAAAGTACAGCAAGCACAACTTCCTCAGTATCAAAATACCAATCAAAGCTTATCCAAATATATATATATAGATGTTTATTAAATTCAAACCATCCATTACATCAAAAAAAATCAGAAAGATAAAAGCATTCACATCTGAACTCCAGATTGTAATGAAATCTGGTGTAGAATAGGTAAAAGTGAATCAATTTTTCACTCTTTCAAAAAGTACAGAAACCAGGAGACACTCAATTAAATGACATGGAAATTCAAGGAAGTTACATGGAAATACTTTTAAAACAAATAGAAGGAAATATTTTTTCACTCAATGAATAGTTAAGCTCTAGAACTCTTTGCAAGAGGATGTAGTAATTGCAGTTAGCTTATCTTTATTTTATTTATTTATTTATTTATTTAACAAATTTATACCCCACATTTTCCCACTAGTCGCAGGCTCAATGTGGGTTACACAATACCGTAGAGCAAACTACAGTTCAGTAAAATACAGTTAAACAATGTAAAGTAAGGTAGTGATCATATAGGTATCGTATAAAACAACAAAGATAATAATATCTGGCTTTAAAAAGGGGTTCGACAATTTCCTGGAGGAAAAGTCCATAGTCTGCTCTTGAAACAGACATGGAGAAGCTACTGCTTGCCCCGGGATTGGTAGCATGGAATGTTGCTACTATTTGGGATTCTGCCAGGTACTTGTGACCTGGATTAGTCACTGTTGGAAACAGGATACTGGGCTAGATGGACCATTGGTCTGACCAGGTCTGGCTATTTTTATGTTCTTAAGTACAAAGACTAGGGGATACTCAAGAAAGTTACATGGAAATACTTTTAAAACAAATAGGAGGAAATATTTTTTCACTCAACGAATAGTTAAGCTCTGGAACTCTTTGCCAGAGGATGTGGTAATAGTGGTTAGCGTATCTCGGTTTAAAAAAAGGTTTGGACAAGTTCCTGGAGGAAAACTCCATAGTCTTAAGTGTTAAGTAGTAGTGTGTTAAGAAGTGTTAAGTAGTAGTAGTAGTCTGCTATTGAGGCAGACATGGGGAAGCAAATGTTTGCCTTGGATTCGTAGTATGGAATGTTGCTTCTAATTGGATTTCTGCCAGGTACTTGTGACATGGCTTGGCCACTGTTTGGAAAACAGGATACTGGGCTAGATGGTCCGTTGGTCTGACCCAGTATGACTACTCTTATGTTCTTATGTAACAGGGATTTTCGAATGGGAAGAAATGCCATGTCTTGTTTTTATCTAGACCTGTTTCAGTCACGTCCAAGTTACAAAAAGTTGCTCTAATTGAACAGCTGGCCATTGGAGGGATTAAGGCATGACCCCTCTTTAATCCTCCAGTGGCTGCTATCCATCTCCTTCCCTGAGCGTGAAACTGGAAAAAAAAACGGGCTCTATGTCAACTGCAGGTATTATGGCCAATATGAACAAAACAACCAGCAGATTAAAGGAGTAGCCTAGTGGTTAGTGCAATGGAGTGAAAACCAAAGGATCCAGGTTCAAGTCCAACTTTAACTCTCACTATATATTTTTTTTAATAATTCAGAGCCTTCAAATACTAAAAAATACCTACTGTAAATAAATATATAAGTATATTGAAGTGATGTCAATTCAGGTACATTAACAGGCTTATTTTCAAAAGAGATGGGCGCCCATCTTTTGACACAAATCGGGGGATGGGGGTCCTTCTCCCAGGGTCGCCCAAATTGGCATAATCGAAAGCCAACTTTAGGCGTCCTCAACTGCTCTCCGTTGCGGGGAAGACCAAAGTTCACGGGGGAGTGTCGGAAGCATAGCGAAGGTGGGACTGGGGTGTGCCTAATACATGGGCGTCCTCGACCAATAATGGAAAAAAGAAGGGCGTCCCTGACGAGCACCTGGGGGACTTTACTTGGTCCATTTTTTGTTACAACCAAGCCTCAAAAAGATGCCCGAACTGACCAGATGACCACTGGAGGGAATAGGGGATGACCTCTCCTTACTCCCCGAGTGGTCACTAACCCCCTCCCACCCTAAAAAAAAACTTTTTAAAAATTTTTGCCAGCCTCAAATGTCATACCTAGCTCCATGACAGCAGTATGCAGGTCCCTGGAGCAGTTTTAGTGAGTGCAGTGCACTTCAGGCAGGCGGACCCAGGCCCACCCCCCCCTACCTGTTACACTTGAGGTGGTAAATGTGAGCCCTTCAAAATGTTGGATTATTTGTAGTAAATAATTAGCAGATTTTAGTACACACAGCTTCAGCTTTAGAAATGTTAATTTCTTTCTTCATCTCTCTCTCATTCACCCCTGAATAATTCACTGCTGAGTCACTTTAAAGTTGAAGTAACAAAACATCTGTTTACTCACAGTTTGTAGTTAGATTATAATCAGACAGGCTTTTATATACATATTACTATACATTTGTATTATCAGCTCCTTCCATGTGCTTAGATGGTAATGGATGCTCACACCACCATAGATCCTCTCAGGTTAGGAGAGAACATGAGCTCCATGTGCTCCATGTGCTGCATCTAACCCCACAGGAAGTTGCATAGCTGTGTGACCTCTCTAAGTAATTCACATCAGAGGTCACAGAGTAATCACAGAGAAATAATAGGTGACAGGCAATGCATGTAAAATACAATTACATTCCAACAAACCCCTTCTCATGCATAACTGTCATGCAATTATTTATTCATACAAAGTCCAAGCTTTATACGCAGATTCACAAAATGTTCTCTGGGTAACGGTTTGGTCATGATGTCAGCTGTCATCTCACTGGTGTGACAATAGTGTAGACTGATGACCCCTTCTTTCGCCAACTCTCGCACGTTGTGGTATTTCGTTGCGATGTGCTTGGTGCGTGACTGAACCTTGTCATTCTGTGACAGTCGGATGCAGCTCTGATTATCTTCCATTATCTGGATTGGTCTCTTTTCAGCTATTCCAAAATCCAGCAAAAGTTTTTCAATCCACATCAGTTCTCTGCACGCTTCCGATACGGCCACATATTCAGCTTCTGTAGAAGACAGACTCACAATACTTTGTTTATGACTGGCCCATGAAATTTGTACATTTCCATACATAAACACATATCCACTTGTGGATTTATAATCAGAATGATCCCCTGCCCAATCTGAATCACAGTAACATATTAGTTTTGGATTACTATTGGCTGAAATCTTTAATTTACAATCAATGGTACCTTTTAAATACCTTACCATCCTTTTAACTGCAGTCCAATCTGATTTGGTAGGTGAGCTGACCCTTCTGCTCAAAATTCCTACTGCATTTGCTATATCAGCCCTGTATGTGGTAGCTAGATATAAAAGCTTACCTATGGCTGATCTATATTGGATGTTATCTGGTAAAGGTTCTCTTACTGTTTCATCCTTCAGAAAATCAGTGATCATGGGAGTGCTTACAACTTGGGCATCTTGCATACCTAAACTTTCAATAAGCTCATTTATTTTCTGCTTCTGGCTTAGAAGATAAGAACCATCATTTTGTTTCTCAATTTCTATACCAAGATAGTATGACACATTTCCAAGTTCTTTTATCTCAACATTGTGGTTTAAACACTTTACAATGTCCTTGTACTCTTGCTCACTTTTGCTTGCAATGAGCAGATCATCAACAAAAGCTAAAATGTATGCATATTGTCCATTTGTGCACCTAGTGTACAAACATTTATCTGCTTCACCTTGCTTAAATCCTAAACTTGTCAATATTTCATGCAATTTTTCATTCCAACATTTTGCACTTTGCTTTAATCCATAAAGACCTTTGTTTAATTTACACACTAGCTGTCTTTGTTTTGTATTTATGAAACCTGTTGGTTGTTCCATGTACAAGTCTTCAGTTATTTCTCCATGAAGAAACGCTGTTTTCACATCAATGTGGTTGACTTGCATGCCTTTTGAGACTGCAATGCTCAGAAGTGTTCTGATTGTCGTGTGTTTCACTACAGGTGCAAACACTTCATCAAAATCTTCTCCATATTTTTGAAGATATCCCTTTGCGACTAATCTTGCTTTATACCTTTCCACTTTTCCTTGTGCATTCCTTTTTAACTTGAATACCCATTTGCATCCTATAGCTTTCTTGCCAGGAGGTAATTTTGTAAGAATCCAAGTATTATTTTTATCCAATGCATCAATTTCTTCTTGTGCAGCTTTATGCCATTCAGCAGCTTCTTCTGCTGACATTTTCTCAATCTCATCCCATGTTAAGGGCTCTTGAGCTTCTGCTGACTTTGTTAGGTAAGACAGTCTTGGGGGTGGAACACCTTTGTTTTCCCTGGATGAGCGTCTGACAACAGGTTGGTCTGACCTTTCCGCATCCTCTAAATCTGAGAGTCCTTCTCCAATTGATTCCCCTTCTCCAACTGTACTGTCTTCTTCAATGATCCTTTCTGTGTCTGCTTCCTCTGCCTGTTCCTCGTTAGATACAGATGAGTTGCTTTCAGACATCTGCCTTGGTATGGCATTTATATACACTGGCATGTCTATTATGGTTCTAGTTTCGTATTCTGGATGATAAGGCTCATCTGGGATAATCCAGCCTTTATCAACCCTTTTGTTTTCATCAAAATATGTAACATGTCTTATGCCAACAATGCCAGTTTTCAGATTCAAAATTCTATATCCTTTGTGTCCTGGAGCATAGCCAACTAAAATGCCCCTTTCTGTTGTGGAATCCAGCTTATGCCTTCTTTGCTTTGGTACATGAGCATATGCTGTACTTCCAAATGTTCTTATGTGTGTCAGGTTTGGCTTCCTACCATGCCATGTCTCATGTGGTGTGCGCTCAGCGCCTTTAGTTGGCATTCTGTTTTGTAGGTACACTGCTGTGAGAATGGCTTCCCCCCATAGTCTTTTAGGGAGATTGCTATCTGACAGCATACATCTGGTCATTTCCACAAGTGACCTAAATTTTCTCTCTGCAACAGAATTTTGTTCTGGTGTATAAGCTACTGTTGTGATATGTTGAATGCCTTCTTGTTCTAGAAATGTGCGCATGCTTTGTGAAGTGAACTCACCACCATTGTCGGTCTGAAGAACCTTTGGTTTTCTTTCAAATTTATTGCTCACCATGGCTACGTATTTCTTCAGCATGTCTGTGACTTGACTTTTTTCTTTCAGCAAATAGGCCACACAATATCTAGAGAAATCATCCAAGAATATTAGCACAAATCTGTTATTTCCCAATGATGGGATATTAAACGGTCCACATAAGTCACTGTGTATTAAGTCCAGCACTTTATTACTCCTATTTCCTGTGTATGCAGGAAATGAGGGTCTTACACCTTTTTGAGTAACACAGTCTATGCATTTCTCCATTTTACCAGCATCTGTACTTATCTGAATGCCGGTGGCCAGTTGCTTACTGTAAAGATCCTGGATCACCTTAAAATCACGATGTCCCAGGCGGCGGTGCCAGATTTCCAGACTACATTTACCATCATTCTTCCTTACTTGCGCCATATGTGAGGCTTCACCTGAAATGCTCAGTTTATAAACATCATTATGCATAAAAGCTTCAGCATACACTTCATCATTTTTAGAGATTGTGCACTTACTGTTTTCAAAATGAATCGCAAATCCCTTCTTATCTAATGTAGATACACTAAGCATATTACAAACTGCTTGGGGAATATACAAGACATCACTTACAGGAACTTCTTTAACTTCATTAGACACTTTGCATTTTAAGAATCCAATACCTTTTGCTTGGATCTTAGCAGTCCCTGCGTTTGCAGTTTTAAGAATACCTTCCTCTGGACACATTTCCTGAAAGAAATCTTTACAATTGGTTAAATGGCATGTGCTCCCCGAATCCAAAATCCAAGTACTTTCATTTGAATTATTATTTACCATAGTCAAAGATTTTTCTGCCATTAGAAAGCCCTTGTGTTTATCTTTGTCCTTCATACATTTCCTGGTTTGAAAATTCTTTAGTTCCATTGGCTTAGGTGAGCTAGAGGGAGTGTTTTGTGTTTCCTTACACCATTTAGATACATGTCCCTCCTTTCCACATGAGTAGCAAATCAGCTTGCCCTTGGGTGGAGTTTTCCCATAGCTCCGCCCTCCTCTGTTCCTTGCCAAGAAATTTGTTTCATTTCTCTCTGACTTGCTTTGAGAACACATCTCCTCAGAATCATTTATTATGCATTCCTGCCTTAGTTTTGATGTTGTCTGTTCAAAAGATTGCCCTTCAATGGCCTCATTTACAGACCTAAAAACATCAAACTTCTTTGATAGTGAGGTAAAAGAAATGCTCTTTTCAATGCATCACACATGGGAATTCCAGAAAGTTCTAACTTTTGAAATGAAGACATAAGATACATAATGTGATCATTACATTTACTTTTATCCCTTAATTTGGTTTCATTCAACTCTGCCAACCAAATTGGTTGCTGCTTTGCATATGTAGTTGCATACATAGTTCTCAGTTTATATAAAATGTCCTTTGGTGTATCTTTTCCCTCCACTAATATGGCTTGTTTCTCTGAGAGAGCTTCCAAAAGCATGCACTTCACATAATAGTTTGCATTGTCCCATTCAGCCATATTTTCAGCTGTTCTGTCTTGGTCTAAGCATATATTTAATCTTTTTGCTCGAAGGAGACATATGAATCTTAGTTCCCATTGCTGATAATTAAACTCAGTTAATTTAGGCACCTTGAGAGAGTAGAACAATGGTGAATTTCTTCCCTCAGCCATTTTCTTAGCCTTCTGTCTGCTGTGTGGGGGGAGAGAGAGACAGACTGAATCTTTCCTTTAAAACTTAAGAGAAAAATGTGGCCTTTTTTTTTTTTTCTGCCTGGTAATATTTCTCTTCTTTTTCAATTCCTGGCCCTGGGCCCATAACCCTTTTGTTGGATTATTTGTAGTAAATAATTAGCAGATTTTAGTACACACAGCTTCAGCTTTAGAAATGTTAATTTCTTTCTTCATCTCTCTCTCATTCACCCCTGAATAATTCACTGCTGAGTCACTTTAAAGTTGAAGTAACAAAACATCTGTTTACTCACAGTTTGTAGTTAGATTATAATCAGACAGGCTTTTATATACATATTACTATACATTTGTATTATCAGCTCCATGTGCTTAGATGGTAATGGATGCTCACACCACCATAGATCCTCTCAGGTTAGGAGAGAACATGAGCTCCATGTGCTCCATGTGCTGCATCTAACCCCACAGGAAGTTGCATAGCTGTGTGACCTCTCTAAGTAATTCACATCAGAGGTCACAGAGTAATCACAGAGAAATAATAGGTGACAGGCAATGCATGTAAAATACAATTACATTCCAACACAAAACCCACCAGAAACCCACTGTACCCACATCTAGGTATCCCCCTTCACCCCTTAGGGCTATGGTAGTGGTGTACAGTTGTGGGGAGTGGGTTTTGGGGGGTTGGGGGTCTCAGCACTCAAGGTAAGGGACCTATGTACCTGGGAGCAATTTCTGAAGTCCACTGCAGTGCCCCCTAGAATTTGAAAAGGGGCTATCTCTGTTCTGCATGTGTGACTGCAAGGCCAAGTGTCTGAATAGGGATCTGTTTGTTAGGTTCTGCGATTTTGATAACATATTGTGCTTCAAATTTGCCAAGACTGTTCTGCTAATTCCTGATCTGTGTGCTAATTTGGTTTGTGTCATTTTGGGTATACTGGAGCTGTAACAGCTTACAGAAATTATTTATAATGAAAAAAATCACAATTTAATTTTCTTCAACTATACTGGTGTAATATTTTAAATTATACCTGTTTATATGCACCATGGCTGGTAAAGGAGGAGTGGGTACTGTAGGGCCAGAGCCATAGTGATCCCACCCCTAAGGTTACCCATAATGAGTACCAGTACTTTTTTTCTACACAAAAAGCACTGGGGGGCAGGTGGAGGAGTTTGTGTTGCTCTCCCTGAGGGGAGGGGAGAGAGAAGGTGCTAGATAGGGGAGCAGAGGGGTTAGGAGGAGAAAGGAGAGAGAGGAGATGCTGGATGAGTAGGGGCACCGACTAATAAGCTGCAGGGGGGTGCCAGAAACCTTAGCACCGGCCCTGACCAGCAGCAGAAAGAATATATCTGACCCTCAATCAAAATGAGTTAGTATTAATCCAGCATAATTAATAATTCTGCCTTTTGGCACATTTCCCTTGTGTAAAATCCCTAAACTGCCTTCTAATAGTATTGCATTACCTGTATTGTAAATAAACTTTATTTGTACCTGAGAATAAGAATCTAGTCCTTATGTTCTGAGCACATTTCCTTAAGCATTATACAGTACAGGTTAAATGCAATTCCCCAACATATATATCTTATTACATTATACTTGGATGCAGAGAATGACGCCAATGTGTGGGGTCTGCTGTTTCTCACAACCAGCACTTAAGGGCTTGCACGGGCTTCCTTCTGCTTCCAACAGCAATCAAAACCGGCAGGTTTTGCAGAAAGGATTTCTCATGATTCTTTCTTTCAACACCCAATGCCTGATCCGATCTGGAGTCTTTTTTTTTTTTTTTTTACAACAGTAAGGCAGTTTTGTTTAGGGCACTCTTTTCTGAGCTCTGGGGAGGAATACAAAATGAGCTTGACTACATTTGCATGCTATCCGCGCTAATGCCTGGCGTGCTCATTGTTTGCCGCGCTAGACCCCTCTGAACATTCTGCGCAGGCAAATGCAGGCACTAGTACGACACTAATGGCCTCTAGCACCCATATTTACTTTTGAGCATCAGGGCCTTAGTATCTCTGGGACCCATCCTGATAATGCCCGACTTGAAGGCTCACCCCCTAATAGAAAGGTCAGAGGCTGGGGATGTTCTGGAACCTAAGAGTGGAGGAGTGGTCTAGTGGTTAGAGCACCATGCTCAACATCCAGAGGTAGTCAGTTCAAATCCCACCGCTGCTCCTTGTGATGTTGGGTAAGTCGCTTAACTCTCCATTGCCTCAGGTACAAACTTAGATTGTGAGCCCTCCAGGGACAGGGAAATACCCACTGTACTTGAATATAACTCACCTTGAGCTACTACTAAAAAAGTGTGAGCAATATCCAAAAAATATAAGATATGGTTTCCAGGTGGAGTCTCTCTTTTATAGTCAGAGGAGGATTCTGTTGCCACCAGAACCTCCCATTGAATACATTGTATACTTTTGTTCTACCTATTTCCTGCAACTTCTAGCTCTGTCTGGTAAGAATCGGAAAGTCCACCTGTTAGATACCAGTCTGCCTACCTACAAATGAAGTCATCCAGAAGGATTTACTTTATTTGGGTTAAAGTAGGAAAACTGAGACTCTAACTGAGCATTACAAATGCAAGATCCTCAGGGGGTCCTACACTAGTGATAAATGTAATTGCAGATTTAAGTAAGAAATTAACTCTCCCATTAGCCTGTGCTTGTTTGATCTTCTATTCTCTCTTCCTGTTTGGTTACATGGGCTTGCAGAACATCTAACATTGATCTAGGCCTCAGGAGATTGCATAGCTTCCTGTGCCGTATAAGAAGTTGATGTTGACGTTAGTTTGTTCACTCTATAAGATCGTGTTTATTCAGTGCATATATTATAGAGGTAATTTTATAACAGAGCATATGAGAAATCAGAGGTACCTATAAATAAAGGCAACAAAGAAGCCTATGTGCCTTTATAAAATAAGCTTCCAGATCTAGTCCCAGATGTACACAAATTTACACATGCCCTGATACAGGAATAAATACGTGCATGTACTCTTTTAAAATATGCAAATACATTATAACTCTGCCTCCATTCGTGCCTAAACTATGCCCCCAGGTAGAATGCATAAAAAGTAGATACACACTTTCCATGCACATATTTCTTACACAACATGTATGTAGTTGCTCAATTTATTTATTTATTTTTTATTTATTGCATTTGTATCCCACATTTTCCCACCTTTTTGCAGGCTCAAAGTGGCTTACAATACATCATGGATAGTGGAAATGAGAGGGGAATAAACATTTGGTGTTACAGAAGGATTTTGGGTTGCATTGTAATGGAATACATGATAGTAATATAACAGAAGGCATTATTAACATTTCTGGATATATGCGGGAGTTTCACATGTTTTGATCTTTGTGGTATATCTTGTCGAAGAGATGGTTCTTTAGTAGTTTGCGGAAGTTGGTCAGTTCATAGGTTACATGGCAATGCGTTCCAGAATTGCATGCTCATATAGGAAAAGGTTGATGCATGCATTAATTTGTATTTACCATGTACAAAACAGGCATTACATGTGGAGAAAGCTCTATAAATCCCCCCTCCCCTCCCCCCATATCTCTGGTGCTTTCTGGATCCTCTCTCGAAAATAATGCTTTCATATTTAATAAATCAGGGGTGTTTCATGGAACTCAGAATATTTTATGAAACATTTATAACTTTTGTAAAAGTTCTTAAAATGTATAAAACCCAAAACATCTATCAGCTAACCTTCTACTGTAAATACTGATTACAAAGGGAATGAAAGAGACACATGGATAGGCCGAACATTGACCAGAATGTTGATCTTAGATCAGTTTATTGAAGTAGTTCATCTATTTGTTAAACAAGTCTAGTCAGCCTATACAGATGATTTATAGTTTCCTGCTTCCAGTGTCTAACACATGATAGAAAAGGAACGTCGTAGATACATTGTAGATTTAGGTCAATAAGTGAATGTCAACATGGTAGCGATAGTGCCTAGCTTTGGCTAAGTCAGCAGAAATGAACCATGAGTCTATTTTATTGAAACCATTATTGAATGTTACCCTCTTTACAAGGCACTTTGTTTTTCCTAAAGTGATTTTCTAGCTATATAGAATTTTTCATTCAAGGTCAATGCTTTTCAGCTAGATCCAGGACTACAGGATAAAGGCTACAGAGTTAATATTTTCAACTAAAAATGTTTTCATAGAACTGTAAAAAATTAACCTAAGAAAAATAAAAAGGGCCCAAAAGATTTATGCTCCTAACTTTGAAAGAGTTATGCTCATAAATTGGACTCTTTGGAAATGTATTAGGGATGAGTGTACAACTTTATACTCAAAATTTCACTAAACTCCTACATTTAGGAGCATAAAAAGCGGGTAACAACAAGGGCCAATTTAAGGTGGGGAAAATAATTTAGGAGCTTAGCAGTGATTTTTGGCTCCAGTCTCATAAATCTAGGCAAATGAATGGCAGTCTTAAATATATAGAACAACAAAAGGAGTGGGAAATAGACCAAGCTAACTAGAAACGTACGAAGAGACTTCAATAAATGGTAAAACAGTTTATTGGCGAAGATTAGACACAGTACCTTATTTCGGCAGTAAGCCTGCTTCAGGAGTCTTTATATAACGTACGTAAAATCATCAAATAGTCAATAACCATTGGTGCAAAAAGATGAAGAAATATGGTCTTTGTGAAACAATCTGTAGGATTCTGAGTAAGGTGAGCTGAAGCAGGCTTAATGCCAAAACACTGTACTGTGTCGAGTCTTCAACAATAAACTGTTGTACCACCAATTGAAGTCTTCTCGTGTGTTTCTGGTTAGCCTGGTCTATTTCCCACTCCTTTTGTTGTTCTGGTATTTTGTCATGGGATCTTAGTGTTCCTCCACCTGGGCGGACCTCCACTGAGTCTTAAATATATAAACATAACTTTTAAACACCTAAATTAGGACGAATTTTCACCTGGAAATTTACACTCATCAGGAGACAAATTTAGGAACTCAGAGGTCCTTTTACCAAGCTGCAGAACATAAGTACATAAGCACCGCCATACTGGGAAAAGACCAAGGGTCCATCAAGCCCAGCATCCTGTCTCCGACAGTGGCCAATCCAGGCCTCAAGAACCCGGCAAAAAAACAAAAACAAAGCAAAAATTTTAATTCATAACGTTCAATGGACTTTTCCTTCAGGAATCTTTCCAAACTCCCTTTAAACTCAGCAAGGCCAACTGCTGTCACTACACTTTCCGGCAACAAGTTCCAGAGTCTAACTACGCGCTGAGTAAAGAAAAACTTTCTCCTATTTGTTTTAAATCTACCACATTCTAGCTTCATCTTATGTCCCTTGGTTCCATTATTGTTAGAAAGTGGGTGGGAACTGCCTGTTACCGCACACCAAACCTTTAGTAAAAGGGCCCCTCAGCTTTTTGTAACTATTAGGCCCCAAATTATTAGGACAAACACTATGGGGCCCTTTTATTAAGCTGACCTAAAAAGTGGTCTATGCCAGGGACGTAGCTACGTGGGGCCACGGGGGCATGGGCCCCGTAGATTTGGTCCTGCCCCCCTCCCGCCGCCAACACCTTCAACCCCCCTTCCCGCCGCCAACCCTCCCCCACTGCCGTCGGGTACCTTTGCTGGCGGGGGTCCCCAACCCCCACCAGCCAAAGTCCTCCAGTGCGGCTGTGTTGCTGATCTGCAAGGGCAGGCTTCTGTTTCTGTGAGTCTGACGTCCTGCACGTATGTGCAGGATGTCAGACTCACAGAAACAGAAGCCTGCCCTTGCAGATCAGCAACGCAGCCGTGCCAGAGAAGAGGACTTCGGCTGGCGGGGGTTGGGGACCCCTGCCAGCAAAGGTACCTGGTGGCGGGGGAGGGTTGGCGGCGGCGGGAAGAGGGGGGTCGAAAGGGTTGGCGCTGGGAGGGTCAAAGGTGGTGGTGGCGGGGAGGGCAAAAATGGCAGGGGGGTTAAAAATGGGGGGTCAGCGGTACCAGGGGGGGCTAAAATGTGCCCCCTCACCTCGGGCTCTGGAACCCCCTCCCGCCGAAGTCTGGCTACGCCCCTGGTCTATGCAATGACTACAGCGTGGATTTCCTGTGCACTGAGGCCACTTTTAGTGCAGCTTAGTAAACGCCTTTAAGCTGTTATCAAATTGGTTCTAAGTGCATCCCTTTGTGGTACCTAAATGAGGCACCAATTTATAGAATCGCCGCCTATAAGTGCAAAACGTTACTGTACTTTAGACACCAACCCCATGATTCTATATAGCACGCCTAGAGATCCATGCCAAAATCCAGGCGTATTCTGTAACAACACATGTAACTTAAGTGGCTCAACAAGCTAATCAGCAATGATAACAGCACTTAAGCAATAAAGAGCACTAATTGTCGATAATTAGAATTTACATGCAACAACTCGCTAAGCACATTCTGTAATGAACGGCGTCTAAATTCTAATGTGCTTAGTTCAAAAGGGGTGCGGCTATGGGTGGGGACATGGACATTTTGTGGGCATTCCCAAATTTACGCATGTAGTTATAGAATATGGCGCACTGCATGTAAATCTATATGCGGGGATTGACATCACATTCTCATTGGTTTAAACGGAGGCACGTAGTTTTAGGTACTGGGATATCAACTAAGCATATTCTATGTATCGCGCCTAAATCTAGGCTCCGCTTCTAGAATACGCTTAGGTGGACATGTTTACCGCACAGATTTTTTTTAGGTGCCTTATAGAATCTGGCCCCAAGCTCCTAAATAGACAAACCTTGAAGAAGAAAAAAAACTGTTTCCACAATTTGGTTTGGCAGACCTTTTGAAGGTATTCCAAACAAAACTAATAATAGATTTTTTTTTTTTTGGAATGAAGATGCTGTGCTAATTATTTGTCAACCATTTTGCATTTGTTAGATTGCTTTCAAATTTTCTCCAAAACTACCAGGTATGGGCTTGTCTTGTTTATACATTTCTACTTATTACTGACCATTCCAGGCTCGCCATCCTGTAGTGTTGAATTTTCCAGAAAACTATCAGTCATTTATAGTTTGAGTTTGTCTTTTTATTTTAATCTAAATGCATGCTGAAGTCTATTTGGAAAAGCTGTTATAGAGGTAATTTAGTTGGAAATCAGTACAACAATCTAGTGAAATTCTCATGTGCATCGACTATTATAGTTAACAGATTGGATGTCATAACAAATGTATTGAAGGCTGTGTATTATGAGGTGTGTCGTGCTAGCGACATAACATATTGCAAATGGTCTGTTACTTTAGGGGTGGGGAAGTCAGCTGTTACTTGGCTTAGATTTCACCTCCAAAGTTATTGCATAAAGTTCAGGTCTGCTTACTTTTAAACAAATACAATGTGGTCTATTTGCAAAATAATTAACTGGCTATTTTTGATAGCTGGTTCTATCCTTCAGGTTTAAAATCACACAATCCCTCCCTCCCTCCCTCCCCATACTAGATAAATCTGTGCACACAAAATCACTTTGTGCCTAGATTTAGCCAAAGAGAAAAAGGACCACGTTGGAAGAAAACAAAACCATAGAAAGGGATGCATTGTCAATGGCAGATTTTCAGTTGCTATCGTACTCAAATTCCTGGGTCTGATATTTGGCTGGTTTGCAAGTTATTAAGTTCTAACTAAGTAATGTTGGCCAGATAAATATAGGTGTTACACTAATATGTCTAAATCTGTCCTACCAATCCTCCTCAAGACCCTTACTAAGGGGCCCTTTGACTAAGACGCATAGACAATGCATGTCAAATTAGAACTACCGCCCAGCTACCACATGCCCCGGGCACTAATTCTAATTTTGACGAGCATCCAAAACGAGCAACAGAAAGTAATTTCTGTTTTCTACAGTGTGGCGCTAACCGGAAAGTAATTGGCAGTGTAAGCTGATGCTTACTGCCTGGTTAATGCGTTAGACCTTACCGCTAAGTCGATGGGTGGCAGTAATGCCCCAGGCCCAAAATGGACACGCGCTGATTTTTATTTTGCTGCATGTTCATTTTCGGGGGAAAAAAATGGCCTTTTTGCAGGCGTGTTGAAAAATGGACTTGCATCTACACCAACGCAGGCCATGTTTTGGTACGCCTTAGTAAAAGGGCCCCAAAAAGAGCAGAATAGTCTCCTAATGGTTAGTGCAGTGAGCTAAGATCCTGGGGAACTGGGTTCAATTCCCGATGCTGCTCCTTGTGACCCTGGGCAGGTCACTTAACCCTCCATTGCCTCAGCTCCCCCCACCAAAAAAAAACCTTAGATTATGAGCCCACAAAGTGCCTGTATGTGCTATGTGCACCTAGTAGCACTGTAGAAATGATAAATATTAATTTTAAAAAATGCCTCTCCTTTCTCAGTTTATGTATAATATTTAAAAAAATTGTACCCTTCTCTTCCTCCCATAGGCGGTCGGTGGTCCAACTGTTTGGGGAAGCTAAAGGGGGTGGGGTTAGGGGTGGGGCCAGGGCCGGGCTTACATCCATAATTGTCTGACAACACAGAAAAAAAAATAAGTAAAAATAAAATAATCACAATACCTTGTATTAAATTTAGATATTAGATATGTATCATATGTCAAAGAATAAAGTGATTGCTCAAAGCATATACTAACCACAATCAGTCAACTGCAAAACACTGTGCACAACTTTGTGCAAAAACACACTCATAACCTTACTGTACCATAAATATTGCATTGGGCAGATCTAATACACCAATATACCACCATACGGAAAATGCAGACCGTCAACAATATGAAACAAGGGATCATAATATCACAATTCTCGTGTAGAGCCACAAAACACCCTTTTAGGGTGGATAGTGTTCACAATGAGCTCCTTTTATGAACGACTATATGTAGATCCTTCAAGAGGTAGTGTGTCATGATTTAGGCTCTAAAACCCTTTCTGATGTTTTGGTGCCACCTCAGTAAGGCCAATACACAATCTCTCCACTGCAAAACACTATACACAAACTTGTGTAAAAACACACTCATAACCTTACCAAACTATAACAGCACTAATTCCAAGGACAGGACGAGCTACAACCTTATGCGTGGAAAGGCAACACTATAATTACACCGGGCTCTAAAACACCAGTACACAACCTAGTGGAAAAAAAAGGGCTGCAAATACTACACGCTAGCAGAATACTGCATCTTTATCACACATGAAAAACATATGACACAACAGATATGAAGGCAAAATACTGAACTGGAAAGTTACCTCAAGAAGTCAGACTCAGCATACAGCAATATTAGAAAAATTGAAACTTGCACGCAAAATATCACAGATGCACATTTCCAAAAGCTGACACATTCCAATTAATAAATTCTGAATTAAAAAAATGTTTTCTACCTTTGCTGTCAGAGCATTTAGTTTTTCTATTAGCTTTGGTCCCAGTGTCTTCTGTTTTATGCAGTGTCTTCTTTCCATTTGATATTTTTCTCTCACCATGTCCACCATTCTTCTGTCCCCTTATGTGTCCTGTCTACCATCTGTAGCCCTGTCCCTACCCTTTCTCCAGTTTCAACATCTGCCCTCAAAGTGTTCCAATCCAGCCCTTAAATTTAGCAATTTCCCTCCATCCATATCCAGCATTTGTCCTCACTCCACTCCCCTCCATCCATGTGCATGTACTTCCTCTGTCTTCCCTCCCCTCCATCCAAGTCCAGCATTTCTCCTCTCTCCCTTCCACTCCATCCGTGTGCATTTTTCCTTTATCATTCCTTCCCTCCATCCTTCTCCAACATTTCTCCTTTCTTCCCTGCCCTCCATTCCATCCATATCCAACAACTCTCTATTCTCCCCTGCCCTCCCCTCCATCCATCCATATCCAGCACATTTCCTTTCTCCCCGCCCCCATTTATCCATCCATGCCCAGCAATTCTCCTTTTCCCTGCCCTCCATCCATCCATCCATCCATCTCCAGCAATTCTCCTCCCTCCCTCCCCTCCATCCACCCATATCCAGCAATTCTCCCATGTTTCTCCCATTGTAGTATCTATCCCTCTCTCTCTTTCCCTCCCGAATGCAGTGTCTAACCCTCTCCCTCGTCCCCCCCCCCCCCCCGATGCAGCTTCTATCCCTCTCACTCCCTCTAATTCAGATCGCCACTACTGGCAGGCTCTCTCTCTCTCATCCCCACCTCCCTGAGAAAATGGAAAAACAAGTCAGCCTGCATGACCTCCCAGTACATTCACACTCTGCCTTCCCCAAAATTATGGGGCAGGGGAGACAGGGGGTCTGAAAAATATTTCTCTTAAGAATTAGGGACAAAACTTCAACGTGAATAATAACCACCAATATTTAAAGGGGGACTTGGGTTTTCACATACTCACACTTTTTAGCAGCTTTCATCTCCATGAGGGAGGAGAAGCAGAAATTCCCTGCCGAAATCCAGTTCTGGATTCAGAAATTGCACCCCTGGGGAGAGGACTGAGCAAGATGCACCTGAGATTTTTGGAGGGAAGGCAATGGGGTAGGGTAGTAGTAGTGAGGTTTGCAGAGCACCTTGTCCAAAGACTTCTGGCTCCACAGATGTCCCATGTTTCCAGTAGCCCCCCCCCCCCCCCGATGCAGCGTCCGTCTATGCCTCTCTCACTCCCTCCCTGCAGTGCAGTCCCTCTAATTCAGATCGCCGCTACTGGCAGGCTCCCCCCCCCCCCCCCGATGCAGCGTCGATCCTCCCTCTCACTCTCTCCCTCCTCTAATTTGATTTAGATCCCCATTGCTGCAGGTAGCGACACGCCAACATCAAACTACAGCTTGCTTCAGGCATGACGTGCCCCGCCTCCTCTGACCAAACTTCCTGCTTCCGCGAGGGTTGGACGCATCATAAGGAAGGCTGGTCAGAGAGAGGAGGCGGGGCACGTCATGCCATCAGGCCAAAGCAAGCTGTAGTCTGATGTTGGCGTGCCGCTACCTGCAGCGTTGGGGATCTAAATCAAATTAGAGGAGGGAGAGAGGGAGGATCGACGCTGCATCGGGGGGGGGGGGGGGAAGCCTGCCAGTAGCGGCGATCTGAATTAGAGGGACTGCACTGCAGGGAGGCGGTGAGAGGGATAGACGGACGCTGTATCGGGGAGGGGGGATGAGAGAAAGAGGGGCTTGCGGCTGGGAAGGCTTAGCCTCCCCAAGCCTCTTATACCGGGCGCCTATTCCTCCCCACCACCAAATATTCCTCTATAAACAGGAAGGGTGATATCCTCCCAATCCCTATTTCTATATTTTATTTTTTTTTATTTCTTTATATACCTCCTGCAAGCCCAAAAGCTATCAAAGCAGTATACAATCAAGGTCAGTGGGTATCCACCCCAGCTGGCAGACCCCCTGGAGGAAGCATTCCTTTTTCTATGGACACCACTAGCAGCTTCTTCCCCCTCTCCGAGCCACAATCCTGAAACCTGCCACCATAAACAACTTCAATGCAACAGAATTTCCTCTCTCGTGGTAACAGGATATGTCCGCCTTGTCCTACCCATAGCCCCACTCAAAAGGAGTCTCGGGAGCCTTCTGGAATCAGATCTGGGCATCTCCAGCCCACTTGCAGTCACCTTTCTGCTCTCCCTGGCTCAAACCTCATGTTTTTGAAAAGGAATGACACACATTTGCTCCCTGTGGCTTGCTTCAGCAGTCTTTCACTGTCTCCAGCAGGGCTGACTTATTCCCACTCCTTTACCCTTGACCTTTTCTTGGCACAATCTCTTCTCGCAGGGCTCTAGAACTTTATAGACCCCACTGACCCTACATAGCTCATACTTCTTGATAAAGGCAGCAGAAGAGGAGGCAGAGGAACTAAAAGATGCTGCTCTCTTCCTGCTGGCAAGAGGGGATTGGGCTGGAACATGAAGATGTAGAATGGAATTTTCTTATGAAACAAAGAAATAAGGTGGCAATTCTACGTATCATTGGGCACCTCCTATTAGGCACCCTGATGCTGCAAGGGGAGTGCCTATTCTATAATGGCATTGGGCACCCAGATTCCATTATAGAACATTATAACATTATATAGAATGTTATAAGGGGCATTTTCGATATGAAGTCTAAATCCACTTTGGAAAATTTTGCTGAAAACATCAGTGGCGTAGCCAAGGGTGGGCTTGGGTGGGCTCAGGCCCACGCACTTTGGGGTGAGGCCCACCCAGTACCAGAATAGCTATAATGTGGCTGGCAGGGATCCCCAAGCCCCACCAGCTGAAAACTCCCAACAACTGTCCCTCCTACATACCTTGTAAATAGCAGATCTTCGCCTGAAATGAGCAGTGACTGATGCATACTCCTCGCACCGGCCCCATAGCCTTTGCTCTGATGTATTCTTGCCTAGGCGGAAACAGGAAGTTGCATCAGAGGGAAAATCTGCTATTTAAAAGGTATGCGGGAGAGGGAGGATATTTGAGAGACCATATGGCATGCAGGAGAGAGGAAAGACCACATCATCTGTGGGATGAGGCAGGGTTCTTCTGCCCACCCATCTTGGGTCCAGGCCCACCCAAAATTGGGTGTCTGGCCACGTCCCTGGAAAACATCCAAAAATCAAGTGGCAAACATGGACATTTTTGAACCTGAATGTCTATTGTTTTTGTTTAAAAAATGGTCATTTTCTAGACATTTTAAGATATTTTGTGCTCGGTGCATTTTCCTTTGTTACCATTTTTTGGGGGGAAAAAAGTCCAAGGGAAAAATGCACAAAAACAAGCCATTGGGATGTATGGGGGCAGCATTCTTAGTAGACAGGCCACACAGACATCCCAGCAGGGCAGTGGGGCACCCTAAGGGCTACCACAGTGGACTTCACATAAAATGTCCCAGGTACACATCTCACCGTTACCCCCTTATATTGTATGGGGAGCCCTCCAAAACCCAACAAAAACCTACTGTACCCAACTGTACGCCACTACAATAACCCTTATGGCTGCAGGTGTCACCTATATGTGGGTACAGTAGGTTTTTGGTGGGTTTTGGAAGGCTCACACTTTCCACCACGTGTAACAGAGTGGGATATGGGTGTGGGTCCCCTTCTCTACAGTCCACTGCACCGACCACAAGGCTACTCTAGGGACCTGCTTGCTACTCTAATAGGACTGGCCATAACATCTGATGCTGTCATTGAAGCTGGAATGTACTGTTTCTTTCACATCTTTGGGAGTGGGAGGGGGGTCAGAAACTACTGGGGGAGTAAGGGGGGGTCATGCCTTAATCCCTCCAGTGGTTATCTGGTCATTTAGGGCACCTTTTTATGACTTAGTCGTGATTGAAACAAGTACCTATAACCTGATTGGTCACTGTTGGAAACAGGATTCTAGGGCTTGATGGACCATCAGTCTGTCCCAATATGGCAACACTTATGTACTTATGTGCTTTTAGCCCTGGACGTTTTTGCTTTGTTCCTTTATGGCAGAAAAATATCCAATTTGTAGGAAAACCCAAATTGCGCCCCCAACACATCTCTGGAATTCCCCTTTGTGATTTGGATGCACTGCAGATGAACTGCATAGAAAAAGTTCTTTAAAGTGTGATTCAAAAATAGCGATTTGGATGTTTTTGCAAGATTGGGATTTAAGTTCAGAAGCAGAACTGATCAAATAATCTCCCTCCTAACTTGGTAGCTCTGGGCAGTGGCGTACCAAGGGGGGGGGGGGGTGGGGGCCGTCCGCCCCGGGTGCACGTCGCTGGGGGGGGGTGCCGCGCACCTGTCGGCTCTTCGTTTTCATGCTCCCTTTGCCCCGGAACAGGTTACTTCCTGTTCCGAGGCAGAGGGAGCATGACAACGAAGAGCCGGCAGGCGCGCGGCACCCCCCCCCAGTGGCGTGCACCCGGGGGGGGGGGTTCTTTCGCCGGGGGATCGAGGGTTCTTTCGCCGGGGGGGGGCATCGCGCTGTTCCGGGGGGCGCTGCATCCGGGGGGCGGAGCACATTGGCAATCCGCCCCAGGTGTCAGCCCCCCTAGGAACGCCACTGGCTCTGGGAATGGTCTACTCACATCCTGTCACTGTTGTTAGAGGGTAAGGACCACAGCAGATAGATCTGAGAGTATCCTTGGTTCACGGTTCTGATGACAGTTGAGCATCGGGTGAGCATTTGCTACTGTTAAGAGGTTCAGAAGGGAGAATCTCTGCAGTGCAGAAACACAAAGGTGAAGTGGGTTTATGTTTATGCTTATTAAAGTTAATATATCGCCTTATCGAAAAAGCCATCAAGGTGATTTACAATAAATGTAAAATAAGAACAAAAGTGGAACACCAATAAAATAATAGGGAAAAAATGAAAGAAAGGTGAGGAAATGTTTTATGTTCCAAACACCGTGGGACCAAGAGTGAAAGTTCAGTCACTAGCTACCCTTGTGCCAAAAGCATTTGTGAAGAGTAGAGTCTTAAGTGTCAACCTGAATTTAGGCCAGGCACATTCTGAAAGTAGAGAAAGTACAATGCTGTTTCTATTGCCAATCCAAGAGGAAGCTTGCCGAAGACACAACAGGACAAGCTTTGGTGCAAGGAAGGATTTCCTTGGAAAACTGGAGAGCGGGAATATAAAATAAAAGGAAGCTAGTGCCACATCTGAAGAGTCCCTGGGAATAGAGATACAGTTATTCAGGTTCGGACCATAAATTACTGTATAAGGAAGCAGATGCTAGTATGGTGGAAAGGGGTTAAAGCTGAGGCCTATGGCTGTTGTTGCTAAGCAACACCGGCATGAATGTGAGGTGAGCTGCCATTGAGCTGTGGCAACTGGCAACCTGAGACCTTGGAGGAAAGCAGCAGAAAGGCTGTACTTTCTGAACATGGATCTCTAGGGAAAAGAATTATTGCCATCAAATCTAGCTGGTAGGAGCAAGTTTCTGTGTAAAATACATGAACAGTGAAAGAGAGAGGTTTCGTTTCACTGATTAGTAAACTAGACAAGGTTAAGGCTGCCAACTGGATCCATATTCGCAGGATAGGGTAGATACCGTCCTGGGTTTACCCCAGTGCATGCTGGGACTTGTAGTCTTGCTTTTCTTAGGGAATGCAATGGGGAAATCAGAACTACAAGCCTACATGCAATGAGGTAAACCCAGGACTAGATGAACCCAATCCTGGAACCAGTTGGCAGGCCTTACTTAAGGTAAGGAGAGTGAATGGAAAAAGAATATTTCAGAGCAGACTCAGGTGGTGATAATACCTGCTCTTAGTGTGGAGTCACACAGGACACAAGGGAGGTGAGGATGCCAAAATTGTTCCCTGTCTATTTTCTCCTCTCCTTGGCCACAGTGCAGTGGGTGGGGCAGGGGCATGTTGCACAGGGCACGATTCCGGCTCGATATCCTTCTGAGTGGCTTAGCGTCAGTCACTGAAAAAAATAATTAAAAATAAAACTGTGTATGACTAAAGTTCAAAGCTGTATATTTATTAATGTGATTCAAAATGAAATAATGGCCTATTCCTTTGAAAGGAATTTTTTGCTTCGGCAAAAACAGTATTGAAGGATGATGACAGAGGAAGTCTCAGTGAACCTGGAAGATGTAATAAGCCAAACAGAGAAGTTAAAAAGAGCATGGGCCAGAAATCAAGAGGCCAGAATTTAAATCCCACTGATGCTCTTTCTGACTTGGCAAGTTGTTTAACCCTCCATTGCCTCAGCTGCAAATGTAAATTATAAGCCTTCTGGGGGGGGGGGGGGGGGGGGCAGGGGAATACCTGGATATAACTTGCCTTGAACTGCTATTGAAAAGGCTTGAGCTATATCCAAAGAAGTATAAGAGATTTGAATATCAACCTCAATGCCTCTTTTCATTAAGAAACACTACTAGCTGTGTACAAGCAAAAATGACAGAGGCTGGTAGCATTTTCTGGATTAAGTATTTTATTAGGGATAGTGCTTGAGGGCAAGACTCTACTTTGTTGTAGTGAACTTTGGTCCTAGAAGGCTCATACCTCAATAAATTGATAAGTCTACAAGGTGTGATTAGCCTTTCTGTTGTTCCTTAAGCAAAATTCTGATTACGCTCAAAACACTATTGATTTTGTGAAAAACTCCATGAATCTAGCAATTATTGGATATTTTGATATGCACTCTGGTTGGCAAATGTTACGGCAATGATTTATTTTTCAACTTTAAATTGAGCTTGCTAATGGCATTCTAGTTTGTTTTCCCACATTGTGGTTCATAATTGAGGCAAAAGCCTATAATTAACTATACAACCATTCATTTTTGAGGACACTGAAGTATGATGATGAAAACAGGGTTTAACAACTGTTTGAAAGAAACAGAATCCTACCAAGGTAGTTCTGGGAAGATAGAGCTACCATAAGGTCTAAGAATTTGATTTGGGCCTCAAATAGCTGAATCAATATCAAATTACTGAACAATTTACTAAGGTCTATTTACTAAGCTGTTGATATGACAGTTAATATAATATGGGTGCCTGAACAGTTAATGCAAAGATTATCTCATAATAGTTGTTATGGTCATGACTTTATAAACCGAGCTCACGCATGGCACACGTACTCAAAAAAGGTGTGAACCTATGTTGCTGTATAGTGAATTTCTCACTCTGCCCCTCTGATTTCAAAATAGAAATAATGTATTAATTCTTAACAAACAGAACCTCAAACTTCCCAGTAGAGATAAGTACCTAAAGTACTACTAAATCCACTACTATTCAAGGGAACAGGGTAATATCATTGGTTCTTATTAATCACGAAAAAAGGAAAAAAGAATGAACCGCAAAAACTCCACATTAAGGAGAAAATTAGGCGATTCAAAAAAAACCCTTTTTTCCAATCCAAATAAGGGACAGGTGAAAAAAATTCACTCCACAGTGACAAAATCCTAGAATCAAAGCAGACCAAGCTACAAAACATTCCAAAAAAAATCTACCCTAACGCCTACTGCGTCAAAAAGTCAAAAAATCTCTCCAAAATGTATACACAACGGTCCCCACCTTTAGCAGAAGATCAAAGACACCAAGCTGTCACTCCAGAAAAAGCCCCAATAAACAAAAATAGTACAACTGTTGTCTTGAAACTGTACTCAAGGAATATTTGTAACTTATTAAATAATCCTGCAAACATGCAGCATGGGTACCACAGATACAGATGGCAGCAGTTCCCTGAAGTACTGTTAATGACATGAACATCATCAGTACACTGCAGTGGCGTAGCCACAGGTGGGCTTGGGTGGGCCAGGGCCCACCCATTTATGGCTCTGGCCCACCCAACAGTAGCACATGTTTAGTGGTAACTGGTGGGAATCCCAAGCTCCGCCAGCTGAAGATTTCCCCCTGATGGTAACAAAAACTATACTCTCCACGACACCGGCACCTGCGCATGCTCAGTTTTCAGTGCACACCTGCTGCCAAGGTGGAAAGAAGCATTTTCCCACCAGCTGAGATAAAAAAAATTTGGGGGGGGGGGGAGAGAACACTTTGTGCCCAACCAATTCTCGCCTAGGCCCACCCAAAATCTGTTGTCTGGCTACGTCCCTGGTACACTGAGGAGTTGAAAATGGCACAGGGACAAAATTTGTCCCCATCCCCGCAAAAGTACAAACTCTCATTCGTACAAACAGTGAGTGGTTGTCTTACCCAAAATGATGGAGCTATTTCGGTGGAGTTTGAGTTTGTAGGGATGGGATAAAAGCTTGCCGGGATGGGATGGGAATGGGGACAAACTTTGTTCCCGTGTCATTCTCTAGCGAGGAGGTCATTTACCAACAGTGTTAGAGTGGGCTAACCATTAATAGGTGACGCCTTAACTGAAAGCCTAGAAGAAAGCAGGAATCACCACACTTCCCTTCTCTCTGTCTCAATATTTCTCCCCGTTTCCACTATCAACAGGTCAAAAACATGAAGATTTTTTATGAGATGTATGAAACAAGATAGTGGGAAGGCTTTTTCTCCAGTTACTTTTGTTATCATGCGATTTATAGTAAGGTCAATTATACTGATCTGAAACAGTTTTAAATGCCATGATTGATCAAACAAAAGATGTAGGGTCAAAGTCTTGATGCAATCTTCCAGCAGAGATAAATACATTATGGAATTTAATAATGTTGTATGCAACCAAATTACGGAAAATAGGAAAGAATTAAAGAGGAGTCAGGAGACATTTCACGCAGGCCCAATGCAAAGCAGAAGACAATCAACACAATATTTAAATCCATTTAACTGGCCAGGAATGGCTCCGGGCCGGTTAAATGGCACTTAACTAGCTATCCAGAAGAAGACAGCTGGCTATCTCCCACTGAATATTGCCAGTTAGCGCTTAGTGGATAACTGGTTATATTGCGCAACATAACCAGGTATCCACTAATATTCAGCGCATTGCTAAGTTTGGTGGCCAAATTACGCTGCTGAAATAGGTTTCAACTTAACTGGCCAGTGCTGAATATTGACTTGACCAGGTACATTGAAACCAGTCAAAAATAGACCAGATATTCAATGCTGGTCAATGAAAATGGTCGGGCATTGAATATCCGGGCTCAGCGCTGACCAAGGGAGCCAGCCCGGCTACCTCCCACGATCCGAATATCAGCTCCAATGGAGGAGATTCTATATATGGTGCTTAAAAAATTGGCGCTAAAATCAGTGCTGACTAAGCATATTCTATAATCAGTTCCTAGATTTAGGCACCGATTATAGAATATGCTTAGTTGATATTTCAGCGCTGATATCTGCGTGTATCCATTTATGCCAACAAAAACCTGGAGTAAATCTCAGCACATAGATTTAGGTGCACTGGGCTATATTCTATAACTTGGCACCTAAATTTTGTAACGCCCATGAAACGCCCATTTCCCTGCCCATAACCATATCCCTATTTGCCTCCACACATTAGAAGTTTGGCGCATAGAATATGATTACCGAGTTGTATGCCTAAATTCTAATCAGTGACAATTAGTGCTCATTATTTATTTATTGCATTTATACCCCACATTTTCCCACCTATTTGCAGGCTCAATGTGGCTTACATAGTACCATCAAGGTATTTGCCCAGTCGGTTGATAACAGATACAAGGTTGTATAGTGATCGTATGAGCTATAAGTGGAGGGTCACAAGGGATGAAGATTGCATGTTGTCCAGTACAATTATAGTCATGCTGTGTTGCTGGGTGAAGAGGTTTACGTGGGATCATTGGAGTAGGCCGTTTTGAAGAGGATGGTTTTTAGTGATGGTTTTCACAGCTTTAGGGAGGCTATTCCATAGTTTTGTGCTTATGTAGGAGAAGCCGGATGCGTAAGTTGTTTTGTATTTCAGTCCTTTGCAATTTGGGTAGTGTAGGTTTAGGTAGGATCTTGACAATTTGATTTTGTTTCTTAATGGCAAGTCTATAAGGTCTGTCATGTATCCTGGGACTACGCCATATATGATTTTGTGGACTAAGGTGCAGATTTTGAAGGTGACCCATTCTTTGATTGGGAGCCAGTGCAACTTTTCTCGAAGAGGTTTGGCACTTTCGAAGCGTGTTCTGTTGAATATCAGCCTGGCTGCTGTATTTTGGGCGGTCTGGAGTTTTTTTATGAGTTGTTCTTTGCAACCCGCGTAGATTCCGTTGCAATAATCTGCACGGCTTAGGACCATTGAATGTATTAGATATCGAAAGGTTGCTCTTGGGAAGAAAGGTTTTAGTCGTTTGAGCTGCCACATTGAATAGAACATTTTCTTTGTTACTGAGTTTACTTGGGTCTCGAGACTAAGGTTGCGATCAAGTGTGACGCCGAGTATTTTCAAACTGTCTGAGGTAGGGAGGGTATGTCCTAGAGTATTTATTATTGCTTGTTAAGTGCTGTTATCAGCGCTCATTAGCTTGTTAAGCCAATTAAGGTACGCATGGTGTTACAGAATCCGTGCCGATTTCAGCGCCTAAATCTAAGTGCACTATATAGAATCAGGGAGAACATGCCTAAACTCACAAAGCGAGTTCATCCAATAAAAATGTCATTAGTGTGCACTGACTAACATTAGTGCTTTCAACATGCAAATATGTTTTCCTCAATCTTAACAGAGCTAAAAACATTCTAAGAGTTACTGCAATACAAAATTAAGCAAAGCAGCCCATTAACGATGAGCACAGTACTAAACTGCATGCAAAGAAGAAGCTTCACAAATATGAAGTCTTTAGGAAACTGCATGTTTTACATACTGGGCTCATTTACATATAATGCCAGCATGCACAGCTGCTTCATGCGCTAAATGTGAGTTAATAAATGAAGGTGTTTGCCACAGGTTAGCATGTTGGCCACCTAGATTGAAATCCCAACAATGTGCAACTAAAAACTAACACTATACTCCAGAAAAGGAGCTATTATCTTTGAAGGAATCATTATTTTTATGCAGCTGGGCCTTCCAGCTCCCTATTATTGCATCACTGGAGATGGAACAAATGCTCCCTTGGTGTATGCAAGCTCCAAATGATGTGTACATTATCACCTTTTTCTGCTGTGTAATTCTTCAGCAGTATTTTAACCCAGCAGACTTTTCAGCTGACTAAGCTGAATCACTTCTTCAGATAACTTCCAAAAGCTATAAAGTAGGTCATTGCTATGCTAGAAAGTACTTAGAAAAAAAGCGATAGTAATTTTTGAATATCATCAAATGGGATGGGTTAGGATGGAAAATAATTGCTTAATCCAAGTTATAGATTTAGCAGCCAAAGTAGTCACAGTAAATTAATTGAAGTCTTATATTTATCATGACAATACCACCCTGCACATTTTTTAAAATTGATATCTAAATCCTAAAATGGACGTTCTAAATATCATACTCTTAACTGATTTACAAAGTTGAAAAATAAAAAGTATACCAGTTAGGGGCCCTTTCACTAAGCTGTACTAACGCGTGCTCAAGGCGTCCAATGGTAGTTTTTGCATGAATGCACGCTACCCACGTGTTAGAAAATAAAATTTATTTTTTGGAGCTGGGGGCGCGTTTGGGGACGGAAAGTGGGGCACGACTATGCTAATTGACTAGCCCGTGGGCATTGCTATGTGCTAACTGATTATCATAGGATTAGCGTGTGAGCAGTAAGTGCTCACATGCTAAGTGCGTGGCCATTATTTCAGAAATAAGAAAATCAGCCATTTTCGGCAGCATTAAAAGTGGCCTTAGTGAGTGCTGCAGATAGTACAGGCCACTTTTTAGCACTGCTTAGTAAAAGGGCCCTTTATTGTGATAAATCTAGTGCCTCTTAGCACCTGGAATTAGAATCATTTTTATCCGTTGTTTATTTTATTTAGTTTTTGGGACCCTTTTACTAAGATTCATTAAGCAGCTAATGGGTTTTTATTTTCCATGCAGTAGACATTAGGCCCATGCTGCCTCCTGTGCTAAAAAAGCACCCTTCATGATAGTACCTCAAGACTACCACTAGGGCTAATCAGCATCATTTTAGATTACAGCACTGACCCGGCCCACGGCAGAGGAGAATCGTTGCCTTATGGGACCAATGCCCCACCAAGGCTGACCCCGGGAATGTCCTGAGGGCAGAGGGGGGATAGGTAGAGTTCTGGGGGGTAGGGATTAGAATGTTGTGTGAAAGGGTGGGGTTGTTGTATCGAAGGGTCGGCTTTGGCATCAGGGGATGTTGAATTTGGCATGAGGGTGTGCCTCGAGGCAGTGTCAGGGTCTGATTATTCATGGGGGGAATCATCATCTAGAGTGATATGGGTGGGGGGGGGGGGGGAGAGAGAGCCACTAAGCACTTATTTGCAAGTGTGTGCTTGCTATCTGCCATGGTATACTCCTGAAACCATGAACATGCTGGACTAGTGAGGGTCCTGAAAGTATCTTCACGAGAGATATAATCATTTCTGTTCCTTAAAGCTGTTGCGTATCTTTCCGCCCAAAATTGTACTAAGTGCAGAATTTGAGTAATTTTGCCTAGTCAACACTACAAAGTACCTGGTAGCATTTGCTCTTCCTCTATTTAAACAAAGACTATATAAATGTATAAATCCATGCAGATATCAGCCATAAAGTCTCTCTCTATGGATAAGGCTCTTAAGAATTTGTTTCCACTCTTCACAAATCCTAATCTCTAGATACCAATGCTGTATGTTAGACAAGTAGGTAGACTGACCTTTTCTATACTGCTATGGTGCTGGTTTATCTAATGGAATATTGATTTTTCTGTTTTACATGCAAGTGCTCTCGCTATCAGTACTGCCAAGTTACAAGCTGATGGGCAGCAGAATTGTAGAAGTTTGCTCTTTGCTCGGTCTTAAAAGGAAAAAAGAAAGTGCTATTAGAAGTAGTTCAAGAGTTAAAGGCATAAGGCAAACTGCAGCAGAAGATAGAACAAAGGCAGTAGAGAATACGGCATATCAGAAATTCCTTAAAGGGATACAACAAATTGTAAAGTCGTATTCCTACTGGGATTACATTAGGGCTGGTGCAAGGGAACAAGGTGAATATTCAGCCTTGTGCCCTCTCAATGAACTTCAAGACACCGAGGTAGCCCCCTGAGATTTTAATAAACTCAGTAGCCCTGATCACCTCAATGCCACATCTCCCAGAACAATCCTGTAAAAATACATAATTGGACATCATCCCCCTGATTCTATAAAGGTTGCCAAAAATTGTGCGGCAAATTTAGACACATTCCTGGTTTGTGTGCGCAGTTTAATAGAATAATGAGCCAATTAGTGCTTTTTAACAAGCAATTATTGGCATTAATTAGATTTATTTGGAACTGATGTGCATAAATTTAGGTGCAAGATCCGTGCCTAAAATTTACACACAGTCCAAAAAAGGGGGTGCGGACATCGAAGGGTCATAAGTGTTTTGGGGCAGAACGAGGGTGTGGTTTTGAGTTGCACAAGTAATTACAGAATATGGGCGCTCTGCGCATAAATTTAGGCATGGGTATTTGAACCATATTTTCATTGGTGCAAATGGCAGCACCTAAATTTACGTGTGACCTCTCCTCTTAAGCGTTTACTCTATAAACCACATGCAGCTTATAGAACACTGCTTAAGTGTGAGTAAACTCTGGAATTTGTTGCCAGAGAATATAGTAAAAGCATTTAGCTTAGCAAGGTTTAAAAAAGGTTTGGATAGCTTCCTAAAAGAAAAGTCCATAAGCCATTATTAAAATGACTTGGGGAAAATCCACTGCTTATTTCTAGGATAAGCAGCATAAAATGTATTGTACTGATTTGGGATCTTGCCAGGTACTTGTAACCTGGATTGGCCACTGATGATGCTGGGCTTGATTGACCATCCATCTGTCCCAGTATGGCAATACTTATATACTTATATATATATGGGTATTTTGCAGTACAGATGTTTAGGCACTGTATATAGTATCTAGCCCTATCTGTACTATAATAAAAGCACCTCCAACATTCTGAAGCTGACTCCTTGGCTTCACTGAAGTGAAGGTTTCGTAAGGTTCGTTACCTTCGTAAATCTGTAACCATCTCTCTTGGCCCCGCCGTCGATGTCAACATGTTTTGACGTCCGCAACGTCATCACGTTTTGACGTCGAGGGCAGCGGACTTATCAGAGGCATGAGGGCGGGGCCGAGAGAGATGGTGACAGATTGACGAATCTGACGAACCTTACCAACCCTTCACTTCAATGAAGCCACAGAGTCAGCTTCACAACATTGCAGGTGCGTTCTCTAACACTACACAGCTCACAAATTTTCAACTTAAACATCGCAGGGTGCCTGCAGGGGGGGGGGGAGAGGGGGGGCAACTACCCTGGAACTGGGAGGGAGGGAGAGGACCCCTGGCACACACTCTCATTCTCACACACACACACAATCACAGTACCCTAATTTTTCAAATAAAACATTGCAGGGTGGCTGGAGGCGGGGGAAAGAGTGGAGGCAACTACCATGGAACTGGGAGGGAGGGAGAGAGGGGGGGGCAACAACCCTGGAACTTGGAGGGGGGCCAGGCGAACCCTGAAACTGGGAGGGGGTAACGACCCAGGAACTGGGTGGGTGGGAGGGAGAGCGGACCCTGCAACTTGGAGGGGGGGGGCGGGTGGACCCTGAAACTGGGAGACAGGGAGGGAGGGGGCCCCTGGCACACACTCTCATTCTCACACACAGTCTCACTCTCTCTGTCACACATACTCACACATTCACTCTCTCTCTCTCTGTCACTCACACTCACACATTCACTCTCTCTCTATCACACACTCACTCTCACACACACTCTGTAAAACACACACACTCCGAGGAAAACCTTGCTAGCGCCCGTTTCATTGGTGTCAGAAACGGGCCTTTTTTCCTAGTATATAAATATTGAGAGGATAGTTCTATAACTTCCCACCCTCCTGTTAAGCACACTGATGCCACGTGTTACACACCAATTCCATAATTGCATCTGTGCACCGAGATGCTATTATAGAATACTAGCATTAACCAGAATTCTTAAAGAGCTAATAGGCAGAAATTATACAAGAAGGCTTAATAGAAAGGAAGGGATGTATTAGTTAGGATTTTGCATTACCATTCACATATACCAATCTACAGTAATATATGCTGCATTTGTATTTCATCAATATCATCCTTTGATACATGTGATAACCACTATGGGGTCAATATTCCTATGCTGCGTTCGGCACCTAACTCTTTCAGGAAATCCAGACTGTCCTAATTTGACCGCCCCCATCAGACTCACTGTTCACGTGTCCTTTAGACTGTAAGCTCTTTGAGCAGGGACTGTCCTTCTATGTTAAACTGTACAGCACTGCGTAACCCTTGTAGCGCTTAGAAATGTTAAGTAGTAGTAGTAGTAATATTCCACATTAGTTAACCGGTTAGGAGTGCCTTGTCCCCTTGTTTCTAGGTCTTAGTCACATTTGTCTGTCCAGATAGCTGACCATTGGTTTACAAGCCCCTAATATGTCAGGCCTTGGGTAGTTTTGTAAGCAGTAGGATGTGACTTGCCTTTTAATAAGCAATGTATGTTGGCTGTACTGTTTATTTTTCAGTTGTTTTTGGAAAATTAAAACTGTGATGCTTGGCACCTACTGGTTTGACAGTCCTCCGCTCTGTTTGGATGCCTTGTAAAAACAAGTGCAAGAGTCAAATTGATATAAATTAAAATGTTTCAATAGTAACAATATCAGAGAAATATAGTAAGTAATATTATTCAGGACAAACAGTGACTGATGTAGGATTTCGTTGCTCCTAGGCACTGTTGGTGGTGCTCCTCTCCTCTCCTCCCCACCCCCACCCCCACCAACAACCCCAACAAAGTCTGTAGTCCATTGAGGATGGAACAGAACCCTAATAAAACTATAGTTCTGTAAAAATATTCTGTATCCACAGAAAACGCCCCAACAAAGGGTACAAAGCAGAAATAGGAGGCTTTCAATGCCAACTCATCACAAACACAAAAAAAAAAATTCCAATTCTGGTGTCATTTCAAACAGTGCAGGAAAAAAAAGGAGTAGGATGGTCTGGCCTTTGCAATAACCCAGGGAGACGTATAAAAAATCAAGTCTTTATTAGTGAGCATCAAATGACTCGACACAGCAGCTGTGTTTCGGTGCCTATGCGCCTGCCTCAGGAGTCAATCGTTGCAAATCAAATGCTTTCACAGTCTGCGCCAGCAGTGTCCGTGAGAAATCCTCCTTCTTTTTGGAAACCAAGGACGCCCATCTCAGAAACGGCCAAATGCAAGCCATTTGGTCGTGGGAGGAGCCAGCCAGACGCCAGAACCCCAAAATCCAGCACCTAAGCTGAGGAGAAAGTAGTCCACAAATCCCGAAATGCCCGAAAGTGGCTCCATGTTGGCCCAAGGATGGCCGGGAGACATTAGCCACTCACCCTGAGTGCCCTGCTGGTTCCTGGTTCCCTGTCCCCCGGAGGAGAGAATGCCAGGCTTGAAACCAAGCCCTCTGGCCAAAATTCTGAGGACCAGGCCTACCCTTAGTGCTGACACGAAACCGGGCACTTGCCGAGCCCACAGGGTGGCCCAAGAACGAGGAACGTCCCCTGGCAAACGCTGAAGCCCAACTCATCGAGCTCCTGAACCAAATCGCTGAGGGTGCGCCCTAAGAAAAAGGTGCCCCAAAGTGGAAACCTGACCACACAGGCCTTGGAGGTGGCAACCACCACCTATGGCCGTAGGCAGAACTGACAGCTTGTGGTGAATGCCAAAGACATACCCTAGGCCGAAGCCCGAAGAATGTCATACACAGCATCCACCAGACAGACAAAACGTGCCTCCAAACAGGCAGTCTAGGGACTGCCCTGGGAAACAGACTGCTGCTACCACTGCAAACAGGCCCATGCCGCAGCCCTCGACCCAAGACAGCCCGCAGCAGGAAAGACAAAGGGCTACCAATAGAAGCCTGCTGCTCCTAATACAAACGCCTCCAAAATGGGCTACAAGGTCTGATTCAGCTTCCCAAATAGCAGATTCCGCGAGGCAATGCCACCAGCAACCAGGAAGGGAAATTTCAAGGTGACTGCAGACACTGAGTCCAATGTAAGGAACAGAGCTTCTCCTTCTCCCTGCACTAGAGAAAAGAAGTGGGCCATGGTTCTCCCAACCTGCAGGCCTGAATCAAGTGCACTGTACATTGTGGTAAACAGGCCCCGAATGACCATTACATGGGAACACCTTGGACAAGCCCCTGAGGCCCTAAGCAAGGCTAGCTGCCCGACTCTCCTCCAGAGAACCCCAAGGGTTTCGCTATGGGAAGCAATGCTAGCGCCACTGAAAACAGGGAGCCGAACTCCCCCCACTGAAACAGACTGAGCACCCAAGGGTCATCCCCCTCCCCCAGAGGGAGCTCAACCTCCACCAAGGGCTCTGACAGAGGAGACCCCATAGAACAGCCCAACTGCAGCAAAACAAAACGAAGACTCCACGTGTTATCCGCTGTGAACTCCTAGGAGCCGGCAGGGAAAACCCCGTCCCCTGTTCCCCAGGAGATGCTAGGGCCGCTGGAGAAGGGACTACTTGCATCAACCCAAAGTCTGGCAGAGCAAGAGAACAAGCCCAGAAGGGCAGGCTCTGACTCAGGGCCCCCCCCCCCCCGAAGAGATCCCCACTGCTAAAGCTGTCTGCACAGGCCCTCGCGCCGGCAGAGAACAAAATGGCTAACATTCCCGCCACCCTCTGAGGCGAAGCGCCGATACGCTGCACTGGGGACCAGAGCTGCAAGAAACGCATTGCTACGACTGAGGGCGCTCTGTATGCATGAGCCCCGACTCAACCCCTCCACTTGGGAACCGGACTACACACCGTGCAGCAGCCCGAGGAAGAAACCCCACCCGCTGCGAGACGAGCAGCTCCTCGCACTCCCAGTGGGGGCTGCCATGAACGAAGATTGTTGCAGCGCGGAAAAGCATGTGGTGCACCGCGCTACACACTCACTTGTCTTTTGTGCGCTTTTTTTTTTTCTAAACAGGAGCACAGCACAACTCAACCATAAAGCTCTTTTTTTTTATTTTTTGTGAGCACAGACACAAATCGCTCCCAAGGACGTGCTGAGGCCCAAAGCACAGCAGAGAACACACTACCCCCGGTCCATGCTCCCAGGGGACACAGCCACCCCCTGTCAAGGCAGGGCACAGCACCACCAGCCCGCCAAACTCACTGCGCTCTCTGCACTGTTCCTTATCTTCTGAAGCAGCCTGGTTGCTGAGCAGGCTCCCATAAGAACGCAGAACACTCCAGGGGGGAAAGCACAACAGGGACCCAGCACCACCAGGTATGTCTGCCCACTATGCTCAACCGGGAACCAGTTGACCAACTGGACCAGGAGCAAGGCCTCAGAACCAGAGACAGAAGAAGTCTGTCCATCCACCTGCTGGAGATAGAAGATACTGAGAAGCTGAGCTGCTAGCAGGGAGCTATGTAGTGGTGCTCAGTTCTGTATTTTCTATCTCCACCTGCTGGTCGATGGACATAACTACCACTTGTCCTGGAATAGTGGGAATGAACGTAATGGAGATGAAATTACTGCAAGAGCCACACGGTAGCTGTGCGGTAACTCCATTTTGGTGCGCATAGATGCTTACGCGGCTTAGTAAAAGGGCCCCTATGTGTCTATAATGCATGCACAACTATCCCTCCCATGACCTCATTAGGGATATAGGATGGTGTTCAATCTTAAGAAAGGAGAATGATTGACTTCTAGAATAAAACAGGGGCATTGCTATGTCAGACCAATAGTTCATTGAACCCTGCATCCCATCTCTGATGGTGGCTAATCTATGTTGTGATTCCTAAGTCTATCTGTCAAATAACTGTTAAATGGATTTGTCCTTCAGAAAGGTTTGTCAAACCTTTTATAAATCCATCTGTGCCACTATACTTCACCACATTTGGTGGTAACTAATTCCACTGTTTAAGGGGGAAAAGTTATGAAGGTACATTCAAAGATCACCTTTTACTGTACCTTGATTTACTATAGTAGTCAGCAACCTGTGGTATAACAGTCTCACAGGTAGATGACCAGAATGATAAATGAATAACACTGCTTGCAAACTATCCCACAGCTCTCAGCCTTGACCTCATGCCCACCCTCCTAATCAAGTCTTCCAACCCCCGATCCACATGCCCACCCTCTCAATGCTGTCTGCAATCTCCCATTATTGTCCCCAATCCCCCAGTGAAGCCATCTACCCAAAGGTCTAAGGCCCCTTTCCCCACCCCCCACCCATAAGGTCCAAGCCACCTATAACATCATTGCTGGGCCAGGGCGGTCTTCGGGTAGAAGCAATGTCCCAAGCAAGCTGGCACCCTTAGCGTTAGGCTCATGTGACTACCACTAGAGGTCATGTTTCCATATCAGGAAGCGTGACTCCCTAGCAATAGTAGCTTGAGACAGCCGCTAGGGGCACCATTTTGACAGGCAGCACTAAAAGGGCAGGAGCAACTGGGCATCGCTCCTGCCCTGGGACCACTAGTCCACCAGGCCAGACAGGTATGGGCACAGGTTGGGATGTATCATTGCAAGTCACATTAGCGTATTTGCATGATAACCCACGGCGACTTAAATACTGCTGCGGTAAAATTTAAATCAAGCAGTGTTAGGGCCATTTAAGTCACATTAAAAGCAAACAACGTGACTTAAAGCCCTAATGCAGTTTAAAGACTACGCCCCCTAACTCATCTTTCAGTTAGTTTCCTGCACTTCCCCTAGTCTTAGAAGTAGCTGAAAAGGTAAATAATCATTCCCTTTTTAACTGTTCCACCCGTACATATGATTTTATAAACCTCTCTCCTCCTACTTAGTCAGATGGCCTTCAGAGAAAACTAAAAACAAAAATAAAAGCATGAAATGAAACTAACTTCTAGAAAACAGATGGCCTTAAATTATTGAACAAAAGTACTGACTTTCCATTTTACATCAAACACTAAGCAGCACTACAAGAGAACAATTGATTTGGCCACGGCAAGTTCTGCTAAAATAAATTTTCCATTCAGGGGTCTTGGATTTTATAACTGTTCTAACAAAATTGACTCACTGTCCACATATGCATAAGTCAAAACCTCCAAACCCAAAGTGCATAATACGACCGATACCAAACCCTTGTTTAAACTACTTCATAAAAGGAAAGGGAAAAGGCCTCAGAAGTCCGTGGTAATACAGCACACGAGCAGACCGGTCTGTGGAGTGTTCTGTTGATACTCAATTAGAGCTCATTCGGAGCCGTTCCCACTAGACCTCAATCTATCATTGGCCAAAAAACCCTTTCAAAACTTTATTCTTAATTTCCCCAATGACTTTACAAACTATTCCTCAAAACTAGCACACGGTAATATGTATAGAAATTGCATATGCAGCATGCAAAGCTCTTATATGTTCCCAAAGGGGCCCGTTTCACCCTCAGGCTTCATCGGTGATGCGATGCTGCAAATCCAAAAACAATAATATCTGTGCATATTACCGTGTGCTAGTTTTGAGGAATAGTTTGTAAAGTCATTGGGGAAATTAAGAATAAAGTTTTGAAAGGGTTTTTTGGCCAATGATAGGTTGAGGTCCAGTGGGAATGGCTCTGCATGAGCTCTAATTGAGTATCAACAGAGCACTTCACAGACCGGTCTGCTCGTGTGACTTCTGAGACCTTTTCCCTTTCCTTTTATGAAGCAGTTTAAACAAGTGTTTGGTATCAGTTGTATTATCCACTTTGGGTTTGGAGGTTTTACAACTGTTCGCCAAGGGTCTCTGCTATTTGTATGAACAGTTGCATTTGCAGAACTCATGGCAAGTAGAATAATGTTTGAAACTAGGACTCTGCCATGATGCCGCAATTTCTCTCCTCCCCTCCATCGCCACCGGCAGTTATATTGTTATGGCAGTAGTTCTATAAATTGGCACCTCCTTTTGGGTGTCACAAAGGAAAGTGCTTAGTGCTAATTCTATAATGGATATAAGCGTACCTAAGACATTATCAGGCTTATTTTCGAAAGAGAAGGGCGCCCATCTTTCGACACAAATCGGGAGATGGGCGTCCTTCTCACAGGGTCGCCCAAATCGGCATAATCGAAAGCTGATTTTGGGCGTCCTCAACTGCTTTCCGTCGCGGGGACGACCAAAGTTCATGAGGGCATGTCGGAAGTGTAGCGAAGGCGGGACTGGGTCGTGCCTAACCCTGGCATCCTTGACCGATAATGGAAAAAAGAAGGGTGTCCCTGACGAACACTTGGAAGACTTTACCTGGTCCTTTTTTTCTTACGGCCAAGCCACAAAAATGTGCCCTAAATGACCAGATGACCACCGGAGGGAATCAGGGATAACCTCCCCTTACTCCCCTAGTGGTTACTAACACCCTCCCACCCTCAAAATAAAATTTTAAAAATATTTTTTCCAGCCATTATGCCAGCCTTAAATATCATACCCAGCTCCATGACAGCAGTATGCAGGTCCCTGGAGCAGTTTTAGTGGATGCAGTGCACTTCAGGCAGGCGGACCCAGGCCCGTCCCCCCTACCTGTTACACTTGTGGTGGTAAATGTGAGCCCTTCAAAACCCACCACAAATCCACTATACCCACATCTAGGTGCCCTCCTTCACCAATAAGGGCTATGGTAGTGGTGTACAGTTGTGGGGATTGGGTTTTGGAGGGGGTTTTGGGGGGCTCAGCACACAAGGTAAGGGAGCTATGCACCTGGGAGCAATTTCTGAAGTCCACTGCAGTGCCCCCTAGGGTGCCCAGTTGGTGGTGCCCAGGGTGACCAGTGACCTATGAATGCTGGCTCGTTCCACGACCAAATGGCTTGCATTTGGTTGTTTCTTAGATGGGCGTCCTTGGTTTCCATTATGGCCGAAAATTGGAGACGACCATCTCTAAGGACGACCATCTCTAAGGTCGACCTAAATTTTGCGATTTGGGCATCCCCGACCGTATTAGCTAAACGAAAGATGGACGCCCATCTTGTTTCGATAATACAGGTTTCCCCGCCCCTTTGCCGGGACGTCCTCAGGAAAACTTGGGCGCCCCTTTCAATTATGCCCCTCTATGGCTCCTTGTACAAAGTGGCACTATCAATTAGCCTGCACTGAATGTGAAGAAGCCCACGGGAATTGAGTGGGCTTTTTTGCATTCAAGACGCTGCTAATCAGTAGTGCCACTTTGTAAAAGGAACTGTATACAATATTAGCGCAAAGCCACATTGGCACACCAAAGGTTAGGCACAACTATTTATGATAAGTCAATAACTGGCTGTCTTGTCCACAAGGAGGGTGAGCCCTTAGGTCCCGTAAGGCCCAAAAGGACCTCAAAGGACAGCTGTGCAACCCCAAGTCTTCACCCGCGGCGACCGCCGTTCACCAAGGGTTGAGCCCCCAGCTGCAGGCGGTCAACGGGACTTCAGGAACCGCGGGGTTGACGGACTGACCTGGGCTGGAACCGGGAGAGAAGCGGGCAGGCGGAATAGAAATGTCCACAAACTGGCAGCAGATCAGGGCAGACAGCTAACTGCGTAGTCGGAGTCAGGCAAGAGGTCAAGGCAGGCGGCTCATAGAGAAGTCAAAGTCAGGCTAGAGGTCTAGGCAGGCAGCTAGGCAGGGATAACCAGGGAACAGTCCAAAGTCCAGAAACAGCAACACCAGGAAAACGACGAAACACAGGAACCACGGAGATTGGCCTCGGGAACAGAACCTGAAGCAAAGTGCTAGCTCAGTTCCCTTCCTTAAATACAGTACAACATCAGCCGCCCCGCCCCCATAGGTACAGCCGACCAATCCGGCCCTGGGTATCGGCAGAGCCCCTCTGATTGGCTCTGTCCGATTCCCCAGGCGGGACCACCAACTTGGCCTCCCAATCCGGCACCTCAGAGGCGGAGCTCCGGGCCCTCCCGCCCGGGAGGGAAGAAGATGCCGGCCATCGCGCCTCGGCCCCGCCTCCTTCGGCGGCGCAAACATAGCCCCCACAGCCGGCGACCGAGAGACCGGCGGCCGCAGTCGCCGGCCTCCGGCCTCGGTCTTGGACGGAACGGCCATCACTGCGGCAGCCCCTGGCTCCCCGCCGAGGCCTCCAGACCGCTACCCCTCGCCGCGGAGGACGCTGGCTCCCGCCCCCCGCGGCGGAGGAGCCGGAAGGAGCGCGGGACGTGACACTGGCCTAAATGGGTATACATAAATACATCATGTAATGTACGCAACTGATAGTATTCTATAAATTGTGGTTATCGCTTGGTGACTCGCCCATGCTCTGCCCACATGTACACTCCATGCAGTATATTTTAGCGAATTCTTACCACAGCTTAAAAGGGTTTATTGAGCTGTGCGCTCAGGCATCCTGTGGTAAGCTCTGGGGTAGCGTGCACAAACCATATGGTAAAAAAATATTTTTATATTTACTGCGGAGGGGGCACCTGTGGGAGCAGAGAATGGGCGTGTCTGCGGTAATCCGGAGGGAATTCAATAAATGGTGCCAAACCTTAGGCGCCGAAAAAATTTCAGCTGTAAGTGCTATTGCATTCACCTTATATAGAATAGTGTTTAGCCCAGGTGCCGGACTTACGCCTGCTAAAACCTGGTGTAAACGCCAGCGCCCAAGTTAGGCATGGTAAGGCAGTATTCTATAATTCTGTATGCAACTTTTCAGAATGCCCTGACATACCCATGGCCCCTTTTGAGATGCATGCTATGAGAGTTAGGTGCCATGCCAGATCCACATACAAATTATGAGTGCAAATTCACATCAATAATTAGTTGTTAATATCCAGTTATTGTTGGTTCAGAGCTCATTAGCCCATTTATTGACGCACGCATCTTGGAAGCACACCTAAAGTTGGACATGCAACTTTGGGCACCATATATAGAATCCAGGGGCTGTGCAGCTACATTGCCACGTGATAACTAATTAGCAAATGATTAATGCATGAGCCCTTACAAAATAGGTGGTGGTAAGGGCTCACATGCTAATCTTTTTTAATGGCCATGCACTAATGGCAACATTAATGGAGGAGATACCTAATGGTTAGTGCAGTGCGTTGTGGACCTGGGGAACAGAGTTTGATTCCTGCTGCTGCCTGATGGTCAGCAGTGGCTTGAGATCCTGCGGAACCAAGTTCAATTCCCTCCGCAGCTCTGTGTGACCTTGGGCAAGTCACTTAGCCCTCCATTGCCCCAGGTACAATATATAACTTAGATTGTAAGTCGATTAGGGACAGTGCAAAGTGCCTATAATAGAAATTGTAAACCACGTGGAGGGGCATAATCAAAAGGGACGTCCAAGTTTTCATAAGGACGTCCTCGCAAAATGTCCCCAACCAGGGGCGGGGAAACCTGTATTTTCGAAACAAGATGGACATCCATCTTTTGTTTCAATAATACGATCAGGGACGTCCAAATCCTTAAATTTGGTTGTCCCTAGACTTGGTCGTTTCTGATTTTAGGCGATAATCAAAACCAAGGACGTCCATCTCAGAAATGACCAAATGCAAGTCATTTGGTCATGGGAGGAGCCAGCATTCGTAGTACACTGGTCCCCCTGACATACCAGGACACCAACCAGGCACCCTAGGGGGCACTGCAGTGGACTTCAGAAATTGCTCCCAGGTACATAGCTCCCCTACCTTGTGTGCTGAGCCCCCTAAACCCCCCCAAAACCCACTACCCACAACTGTACACCACTACCATAGCTCTTACAGGTGAAGGGGAGCACCTAGATGTGGGTACAGTGGATTTGTGGTGGATTTTGGAGGGCTCGCTGTTTCCTCCACAAACGTAACAGGTAGGGGAAGGGATGGGGCTGGTTCCGCCTGCATACTGCTGTCAAGCACTGCACCCACTAAAACTGCTCCAGGGACCTGCATACTGCTGTCATGGAGCTGAGTATGACATCTGCGGCTGGCATAGAGGCTGGCACAAAATATTTTTAAAGATGTTTTTTGAGGGTGGGAAGGGGTTAGTGACCACTGGGGGAGTAAGGGGAGGTCATCCCCAATTCCCTCCAGTGGTCATCTGGTCAGTTCGGGCACCTTTTTGTGGCTTGGTCATAAGAAAACCATGGCCAGGTAAAGTCATCCAAGTGTTCGTCAGGGACGTCCTTGTTTTTTCCATTATGGGTCGAGGACGTCCAAGTGTTAGGCATGCCCAAGTCCCGCCTTCGCTACGCCTCCAACACGCCCGAGTGAACTCTGACCGTCCCTGCGGAAAGCAGTTGGGGACGTCCAAAATTGGCTTTCGATTATACCAATTTGGATGACCCTGTGAGAAGGACGTCCATCTTCCGATTTGTGTCGAAAGATGGTCGTCCTTCTCTTTCGAAAATAAGCCTGATAATGTCTTAGGTACGCTTAAAGCCATTATAGAATTAGCACTAAGCCCAATAGTCACCTTTTACATTACAACATCCTATATAATAAAACTCACCCTCAACGTTCTGAGGACACTGACGTCAGTGAAGCCAAGCCACTGACGTCAGTTCCTTCGGGTTGTAAGGTTCGTGGAGTTCGTGGTGGTGAAGCCACCTGGCCCCGCCCTCGCGTCAAACGTGATGACGTCAAGGTCGGCGCAATGGCATCACAGAGCGAGGGCGGAGCAATGGCGTCAGTGGCTTCACGACGGAGATGAAGGTGGATGCGTGCGTTGAGGTGGGGGGGTTCGGGAGGAAAACCTTGCTAGCGCCCGTTTCATTAGCTCCAGAAACGGGCATGTTTTGCTAGTATCTTATATTCCGCTGTTAGCCTTCTAGTTCTATGCAATTACACAAAAAAGCTGGATATTATCCAGGACGTTACAGAGGAGAGAATTATGGTCAGAAATCAAACATTATCCAGAACATTAGAATTAAAAAAAGAGTTATAATCAGAGAGCCTAGGCTATCTAAACCCTTAGTTAATAATATAAAACTACAAAATAATAACTACAGAATAATAAATACTAAATAACAAAAGTAGCTTCTTTAAAAGTATTACTCTTTCAAATTCAGAACTAATTTCCTGAATGTGAATAAGTGTATTTTAAGGTTATTTCTAAAATGCATGTAATTTTCAGCCAATAATAACGAGACAAGAAAAGCTTTATCTAACTTGCTGCTTGAAATGAAAGTAGATGATCAACCAACCTAAACCTCTTTTTATTTTTCAGTGAAGGATACACAAATAGATTAGAATTCGTACTTAGTCTAGATGGTACCTTGATTATAAAATGATCAGATAAGTATGGTGGTGCAAATCCAAAAGTAGTTTTGTAAATTAAACAGAGAAATTTGAATATAATTCTCACATATACAGTATTGGTAACCAATGGATCTTTTGGCAGTAAGACAATAAACTAACCCCTTTCTTTAAAGAATAAATCAGACGTAAAGCAGTCTTTTGTATAGTCTGAAGCTTTTTAGAACAGCCCAGATAAATGATGTTGCAATAATCTAAATGACTCAGAATATGGGACTGCAATGACAGATCTCCACCAGGAAATAGCGGGAAGACCTCCAGGTAGCAATACAGCCGGCACAGTGTGGATGTTACTTTTTTCCTGCGCTGTGCCGGTTGTATTGTAACCTGGAGGTCTTTCCACTACTTCCTGGTGAAGATCTGTCATTGCATTTGAGTGCCGCTTCCTTAGCACCTCAAACGAGGTAAGCTCAGGGGTCACATACAATGTCATGTACTTAAACGACCCCTGAGGCAGGTGGCTTCCTACTGAAACACCATCCCGTCTCTGGTTCTTTTATGTGAGGTGCTTTGTTCAATAAATATTGTACATCCACAATGAACTCCTGGAGGTTTTTGGTGCACCCCTACTTTTTATGTCCGTTTGATTGTATGTAGGAGTTTCCTGTTCTCTTCGTTGGATACCTAAATTTAGGCACCAGTTTTAGGATTGCTTTTTATATGTTTTTAAGTAGAGGAGTGTGGTAGCCGTGTTAGTCCACTCTTAAGGTTATCAATAGAAATCAAACAAAATAAAACATGGAAAAGAAAATAAGATGATACCTTTTTTATTGGACATAACTTAATACATTTCTTGATTAGCTTTCGAAGGATCTGGGGTTCCTAGCCCATTATAAACCATAAAGCTGTATGTCTCTGTTGATCACCCTCCCCTCACCTGTCCACACCCACCCTGTTAGAATACCAATGATATACTTTGATGTCCCCATGCATACTTCCTACCCACCCCCCTCCTCCCACCCTGTCAGACTGTCACAGTAATGCTTGAATGTTTTCACTTATAAACACTGTCAGCTAGCACATTTGCTTATTTCCGATCTGAGGAAGAAGGGCAACCTTCGAAAGCTAATCAAGAAATGTATTAAGTTATGTCCAATAAAAAAGGTATCATCTTATTTTCTTTTCCATGTTTTATTTTATATGTTTTTAGAAATTTAATTCTGGCATTTATAATCCATGTAACCATCAAGCCCTAGTGGGCTCACAATCTTGGATTTTGTATCTGAGGCAAAGGAGGGTTAAGTGACTTACCCAGGGCCACCAGGAGCTGCAGTGGGAATCAAACCCAGGAGGCCAGGATCATAGCCCCCTACTCTAACCATTATGCCACTCAACTAAGAGGTCATTTTATTAAGCTGAATTAGCTGTTAATGCACACTTATAACACAGCAAAAAGTGGATACCATGGGGCGCGTTCTCAAGCCTGCTGCAGTAACTTTGAAATTTGTGCACACTATCCAGGCACTAAAAAAATATTTTTAAGTATTTTGGGGGGGGGGGGGGAGGATTGTCAGGGGCAGAGAGTGGGTGATCCTACATCTCCTTGCTTTTACTGTATTCTTTACCATGTAAGATGCTTTCTTTTACTATGTAAGCCGCACTGGACCTGCTGTATGTGGGAAGAGTGGGGTACAAATGTAATAAATAAATAAATACACTAACTAGTTAGAGCATCTACTTTATCAGACTGCTAACTGGTTAGTGCACGGATAGCATGTGAACCCTTACTGCCTACAAAACAGGTGGTGGTTAATGTTCATGCGGTAATTTCCAAAAATGGTCACGCGCTAATAGCAACATTAGCCCATTGCCATTAATGCAAAAAAAAAAGGAAAATAGGCCATTTTATGACTATAGTAAAAATGGCTTTAACATGTGGGAAAGACCAGTGTAAGAGCTTGCTAAGGCTATTTTTTACCGTACCTTTGAAAAAGGACCCCTAAAATTCTGATCTACAGTCAGAGACGTGAAAGTATAGAACAGCAAAACCACTATTGATTTGCCCCAGATTTGTGTCTTATATTTGAATCACATCTCATGCCGCTGAGTCTGCAAGAAAGAAGTCGCTCATGGTGGCAAATATTTTGCATAAAGAAAAGCTGATCTATTTTACTGCTGTAGCTCTTTTATTATTATTATTATTATTAATCTTATGTTCTATGGTTATAAAATGTGCTCATGCAGAAGAAAGGTTTAAATTTCTCTTTCAACTGAAGTCACTAGACCTTAGTCAATAAAAACAATTTTTTAAAATAAAGCATGCTGAAAATACCTTTTTAATTAGGCCCATTGACTTCAGCAAGAGGGATGGTTCAGTAGAGATGAACAACTAAGACTGAAAATTTGCATCTAAAGTGACTTAACTTCTTGGAGCTGCTACTTTCTGTGGATTTATTTTGTTTCAGATATTAGTTTCTTTTTGCACTGTTTCATATTTATGTATGGCTAACCAGGCTCTGGGAAAGGTGCCTTGCCAGAACATTCTGAAACATATACCCAAGCCTCTGCTTCTTTTACTGTAGTCTTCTAGGGAAGTGCTTTCATTAGAAATGATATAGGAAATGTTAACTTTATTTTTATTAAACTATAAACTTATAAACATAATCTTACAAGTATCCACTTGATTCAGAAATATGATGAACAATAAGAAAGGAAATAATACAGTAAAGAGTAAGTCCATGAAAATAAACAATCCCAAAGTCAATCCATTAGACCACAAACAAGGCTCAGAAGGGGGGAAGGAAAAAGAAGACGGTAAAAATAGGCCAGAAGCAAATAGGCATTGGCAGGATGACTAATACTTCAGCATAAACTAAGCAGTACTAGACTGGGGGTGGGGGGGATACCTGGGGAGAGCTTACTCAAATCCAAAAAGGAATTAATTTGTTCTAGAACATAAGAGTAGCCATACTGGGTCAGATCAATGGTCCATCTAGCCCAGTATCCTTTTTTTACAAACAGTGGCCAAGCCAGGTCACAAGTACCTGGCAGAAACCCAAATTGTGGCAACACTCCATACCACAAATCCCAGGGCAAGCAGTTGCTTCCCATGTCTCTCAATAGCAGACTATGGAATTTTCTTCCAGGACAAAGAATATATATCTAATAACTCATTTGCAAGGATATCTTAATATGAAGGTGGCACCACAGACAAAGCCTCCTGCCGAAAGGCCAGAAAGGTCTTGTATCTTTCCCGTGTCACTCTCACCAAATCCGGAAATATCTATACACTCTGTACTCTGTGATTGTAAGTTGCAGAAATATAAATAGATCACCATTTTTAAGTCCTGTTCAAACAAAATATTTATAAGCACAGTGGCACTATCCAAGACATGAGAAGAGTCCAAGATAATAATCTAATTTAGATATATCTGCTATCAGCCAATGGTAAATAGAACCTTATTAACCAGTGGAATTGATTCTGCTGGTAAACCTCAAATCAGATATTTTTTTAAAGGTATACAATGGCTGTACACCTAGAACTTTAGGAAAATTAAGCAGCTGAAGATTCAAATGCCTAAATTGGTCTCACCTTGCTCCAGCTTATGATGAATCACAATTTTATCTTTAACCAAAGTCTGTACCACCTCTGAGTTATCTTTCAGGGATTTTCCCAAAGTCTCCAACTTCTCACGATGCTCAGCCTCTAAAGTCTCAAATTTTTGTGCTAAAATTCCACAAGATAACTTTAGATTGGAAATATCAGATGAGCAACTTACAATAGTTGATTCTAGCTTGGTAAGGAAGCCCCAAATTGCCCCAAGTGTCACCTCCTCTGTCTGATGCACTGTTCCTGATCTATATGGTAAATCTGCCCGATGCTCCGATGGATCATTGGAAACCCGCAATACAGAAGTTAATGGCCCAACTGGCCTCTCCGACAGAGAAATCCAAATGGCTCCTTCTGTGGTGTGGTGCACTTCCTACCCAGCTCAAGAAGGAAGGAGCAGGGCTCTGAGACTCACCCAGAATGGACTCACCACTTCCGTCCAAAATAGCTCTCTTTCCACCATGACCAGGAAGCACTGACAAGAGGGCTGGCGTTGAGTGCTCTTGAGGGCTGAGAGGAATCTCAGCCCCAAGCAGGTCTTAGTTTCTGCCAACAATGCCCGCAGTAGGGGTTTGGCCTCTGCTACTAGCTCCGGACACAAGCTGGGTAAGAAATCCTTCAATCTGGGATTGAGATGTCGATGGCTCTTACCTACGCCTTCCGTTTATGTGGCATCATAGTAGAAACAGGGAAACAAATGAAATCTTTTAAAACAGAGCTCAAGATCACTGGAGTTCAGGATGTCTAGCATGCCACCATCTTGACTCCTCCCCTGGGAGCATCCTTTAATATAGGAAATTTTAACAACGTTTCTTGTTTCATTTCCTTTTGTTATGAAAATGAAATGCAACAAAAAACTAAAATTTTTGTTTCATTTTCAAAATACATCAGCTACAACCTCTACCAGAAGAAACTGGAAAAATTATAGCTATACCTCATCCCCTAGTCTTGCCTTCCCCAGTCATATGACTGCCATAAAAATCTCCACCAGGATTTGCCCAGAGCATTCCCCCTCACCCGCCAGGCCCCCTTTTCTTCCCTCCCAACCAGTTCCCCATCAAGGGGAAAATGTTATGTATTTCTGCTCGGTTTCATATAGTAATGACATGCAATGACATATTCTATGTCATCACAAACAACATCCCATCTCTGGTCAATAGCTGGACTAAGGAGTGGAGGTAGGCTAGGAATTTGTTGGAACAGTGAAAAACAAATGTCATGTCAAACACCAACTTATATACATTGGATATCCATTCCTTCTGCTCATACTTCTTAAAAAACAACAAGGCAAGCGATCTGCAAAATCCAATATGGAAAAAGAAGCCAGCAGATCAATATAACATCAGAAAGATTTTATTGAAGATACCGCATGTAAACAAATTGCCCGACACAGGCCGTGTTTTGCCCACCAAGGGCTGCGTCAGGGGCTACAATAAACAAACAGATTGAATTATAATAAATAGAACATCAAATTTAAAATATAAAAACAACATACCACCATAGTTTCTCATATATTCATGAACAAATAGATAATGTATAAGCTATAAAATGATAATAAAATGTTATACATACATGTATGTAAAATCTAAACATGAATAAATAAGTATGTGGTGTACATAGAAAGGACCACTTAATACAAATAAATAAATAAATCAATCATCCCATCACAAAAAACGAATTATAGGTATTTAAAAATTGTATATATATATACAAGCATGTATACGATTCCCAACATATATATAATAAATATCTATATAAGATATTTATTATTTATTATATATATATATGTTGGGAATCGTATACACGCCTGTATATATATACAATTTTTAAATCCCAGATTGAAGGATTTTAAATTTGATGTTCTATTTATTATAATTCAATCTGTTTGTTTATTGTAGCCCCTGACGCAGCCCTTGGTGGGCGAAACACGGCCTGTGTTGGGCAATTTGTTTACATGCGGTATCTTCAATAAAATCTTTCTGATGTTATATTGATCTGCTAGCTTCTTTTTCCATACTTCTTAAAAGTCAAGGCTACTCAGAGTAGGCTAATGGTATTCAGTTAGTTGTTAAGTACAGTTCAGTGAGATGCTACATTTATTCAAGTTGATGGTCACAATTTAAATTAATATCTTTTTGCTGTTGTAGCCTATTACAGTTAAAGATGTTATCTTTTCTAAAATTCCCTCCACTCTGCCATAGATGTAGTGTTCCAAAGAAGTGGTGTGTGGGTTGTCGTGTGGTAAGGCTAAGCGTTCCAAGAATCACCTTACTCCTTTCCAAAGAGATTATACGGGATGAGAAGGGTCCCCACACCTCCTCACTATGACAAGCCAGCAACGTCTTTGGATCTGTCACTTGCCCCAGTCTCTGAATCCTTGCTCTTTGCAAGTGCCACAAATGTCTAACCGGTTGGGTATAAACTGGCTGATATTCTCTCTCTCTCTCTCTCTCTCTCTCTCTCTCATCGGGGCCAGCTGCAGGCATTTTGGCAAGAATGGGGCTCTCCCCCCGACAGGTATGGTCAGTGGTGGGAGAGGTTCCAAAGATGAATTTTTTGATGGCAAAGTCAGGGTTTAAATCTTCTTCAGGGGAGTATACTACTGCCACTAGCAACACCCCCTTCAGAAGGTGCAACTCCTTCCCTGCTTCTAGGCTCCCTGGCAGGATCTGGTGCAGTAGAACAGGTGCAGCAAACACACAAGAAAAACAGCACGTCAAACGTGCAGCCTAGAGATCGTAGGTCTGCAGATGCCAAAAAAATAAATAAATACACAAAGCCACCAACAATTCTCTCTTATTGGCTGACAGAAAAAAGAGGCTGCCAGCCACCAGCTGTTAGGAACAGCAAGGGAAAAAAACATACAAAAGCCTTTGTGAATGTAGTACTATGGGTGTTACTGCCTTTGGATGGTAATTACATTGATGATGTTGGTATGTAAGAGTTAACATTGTGTTTATGTTGGACGATGTTGTAAGCATTACTCTTGTCAATAAAAATTATCAAAAAAACACACTGTACTGTATATTTTCCCTTACTGTTACACCCTCATATAAATATTTGCAAACCCACCATCATATTTGGTCAGCAGTTTAATCCCCAGCCATAATCACCTACGTTTTGTTCTTTGGCTCTACTGTTTTGCAATATTTCAAAGCCTCTTCTTTCTTTTTTGTTATATGCCTTATCTGTTGATCTTGATCAGTCTATAAGTTTCTAGAAGTAGGAACTGTCCAGTATGTGTCTTTGTATAGTACATCATATAGTGCCATCCCAAGGGGTGTGCGAGCAGTGTGGCTGCACAGGGTGCAAATATGGATGGGTGAAAAATATTGCTAATATATGTTGAAGGACTAGTAGAATATATATCCAAATATCCTAACCAATTCTACTTAATGAAACCCTGTATTGCAGGTGTGCATTCATATATATTTATGAAAATATATGGAGAAAAAAAGACTTCAGAAACCACGGAGATATCTCTTTAAATGAACACCTTTCAAAGTTAAGAGAACTCCTCTTCAATCACTAGTCTTCACAAAAAAAACTCCACTCTTCTTATTCATAAAATACTTGTGCACACACCTTGAACAATACAATAAGGTAGAGGCTGATAATTACACCACATATACGGAGAAATTCACTTTCAATTACTACTTAGCTTGAATCATCTTAATGTCGACAATCAATGGTCGCTTCCTCAATGTCCAGTAATCATAAGCCCAACAGGAGAACCTTGTTTCGCCACCACCGGGCTGTTTCAAGGGACGAAAAAACTTCCAAATTCAAAGTTTCTCATTTCACCGCAGCAGTGCCTCATCTTGGCGTCTTTGAAACTAGAGCGACTTCTCCTTGATATATATACGTCATTTCCCATGACGTCACTTCCACAGTACCGTCCACATTCAATGAAGGGCCACAGCAATACCTCAATTGCACTTAAAAAACATCTTTTCACAAAAAAGCCTTCCACTCTATAGATATATTTAAACCTTTCGGGATTACGGTTTGTAATGCATAAATCCATCGTTGTTCTTTTTGTTTTAATAATTGAAAAATATTGCTCCCAGGCCACGTCACTCCTCTTTGGCAGTGGCAAAATGGGATGCTAGTGGGTGAGAGCAGCTATAGCTCAGTATGGATCTGGCAGCATCTGGTGTGTGTGTGTGTGTGTATATATATATATATATATATAGTATGAATTCATATTTGTATATAATTGTAAGATGAAAGCTAGGTTACCACCCCAAGGGAAAAGCCTGCCCTGTATTGAACTGGTAGCAGAGGAGAAAGTCTTCTTTGGAGGACTGGGCAGAGAGGCCAAGACCAGAAAGTCAGCTGAGAGAATAAAATACACATATTTACATTTTTTGCTTGATGTCCTTGGTGACAATGAGCTTAGACTAGTGCAACTCTCTTTATCAGGGATTGCCACTAAGTAGTATTAAAAGATTATAACTACCGGAAAATATAGCTGTCAGATTACTTATGAGCAAGAAAAAAAAACAGATCAACCCAACTTTATATAGGCATAATCGAAAGGGGTGCCCAAGTTTTCCTGAGGACATCCTTGCAGGACATCCCGGCGAAGGGGCGGGGAAACCCATATTATCGAAACAAGATGAGCGTCCATCTTTGGTTTCGATAATACGGTCGTGGACGCCCAAATCGCGAAATTTAGGTCGACCTTAGAGATGGTTGTCCTTAGAGATGGTCGTCCCCGATTTTCGGCGATAATGGAAACCAAGGACGCCCATCTCAGAAACGACCAAATCCAAGCCATTTGGTCGTGGGAGGAGCCAGCATTTGTACTGCACTGGTCCCCCTGACATGCCAGGACACCAACCGGGCACCTTAGGGGGCACTGCAGTGGACTTCACAAATTGCTCCCAGGTGCATAGCTCCCTTACCTTGTGTGCTGGGCCCCCCAAAACCCATTCCCCACAACTGTACACCACTACCATAGCCCTTATGGGTGAAGGGGGGCACCTACATGTGGGTATAGTGGGTTTCTGGTGGGTTTTGAAGGGCTCACATTTGCCACCACAAGTGTAACAGGTAGGGGGGGTGGGCTTGGGTCCGCCTGCCTGAAGTGCACTGCACCCACTAACACTGCTCCAGGGACCTGCATACTGCTGTCATGGATCTGGGTATGACATTTGAGGCTGGAAAAAATATTTAAAAAGTTTTTTTAGGGTGAGAGGGGGTTGGTGACCACTGGGGGAGTAATGGGAGGTCATCGCCGATTCCCTCCGGTGGTCATCTGGTCAGTTCGGGCACCTTTTTGAGGCTTGGTCGTAAGAAAAAAAATGGAACAAGTAAAGTCACCCAAGTGCTCATCAGGGACGCCCTTTTTTTTCCATTATCGGTCGAGGATGCCCATATGTTAGGCACGACCCAGTTCCACATTCGCTATGCTTCCGACACGCCCCCGTGAACTTTGGTCGTCCCCATAACGGAAAGCAGTTGAGGACACCCAAAATCGTCTTTCGATTATGCCGATTTGGGCGACCCTGAGAGAAGGACGCCCATCTCCCGATTTGTGTCGAAAGATGGACGCCCTTCTCTTTCGAAAATAAGCCTGATAGTCTCCACTGGCTGCTGATTGAGGGTAGGCTTAGATTTAAGATCTTAAATTCTACCTTTAAACATTTGTATTGAGGGAACCCAAAATAGTTGGCAAATTTCCTGCATATATACAATCGTCCTAAAGCTCACCAATCTTCACAGTTAGTTCATCTGACTACTCCTTCTCTATCAGATTTGCATTTAATATTCACAGGTCAGTCGTTCCTCTGTACCAGTGTTCTCAAATGCAGTACCCTGGAAGCTCAAAGGAGAGTTAAAATTATCTGGACACGCCAACTTACATCTGCCACATAGTGTTAGAGGGTACAATACACCTATACATAGGTGCACCAATGCCAACTTTATGCTAGTATTCAAATACATTTCATAAGGTTAATGTTATACTGTTCTAATATAAGTTGTTATCAGTTTGGCCAGCCTTGTTCACACCAGTCTTTTTGATTGTTTCCTGGGTGGGGGGAGGAGGGAAATCTCACCTGCAAATATCTTTCTTCCGTAGGTGGAGGTACCAGGCGCTGAGTGCATATGAAGGACTGATAGAAGGTAGCCAAGAGAGACTCATACCAAATCGGCTCCAGCCCCAGGGACTCTCACAAGGGAGCATTACCTTTATAGTGTTATTAGATACTGCCTCTTTGATTTAGCTATTGTAATGTCCCACCAGGTCGTATCACGGTCTGTGTCACCAGATCTGCTCCCTCTTACACTTTCCTTGGAAGAGGTCAGGGAAAATCCCCTGATCCCGCTCCAGCTCCGGTCCAGGCTTTCCAACTCTCCAGCTCAGACGCTCACACAGCCACCAGGTTCCAAAACATAAAGAGCTTTTATTCAGCACAAAGAATTAGATTCCATTAGCAAAGTTCAGTCTTCAAAACACAGCACAACTCCCCCTGATATGTGCTTCAGGATTAAAAGGAAAACTCAACCCAAAAAGAATTCATGCAAAAACTGTACAAGAAGGGTTTCTCTCTTCTTCCCTAACCCAGCTTGCATTTTAAGTCCATAACAGTTTCTAAATTTCTCATGTTTGAACCAGCATTTCCAGGACAGGGCCTAGAGCTGCGCCCCTTAATGAACCTCTCTCTGACCAGGTAAATTCCCAACCAGATCCCAGCCATAGCCTTGGGCTGCTCAATAACAGTCTCGGCTTCTGTCACATGGCTGGCCCTGACCCCTCTCTCTCTCTCTCTCTTCAGGCAGGTCAGTAACATTTCCTCAGTGAGGGCTGGAAACCCATTCTTTCTTCCAGCAACAGGCTAGGACTGTTCAAAAAGTCTCTGCACCCTTCATGTGGCTGACCCCTCTCTCTCTCTCTCTCTCTCTCTCTCTCTCTCTCTCTCCTCTTTCCTCTCTCTCTCTCTCTCTCTCTTCTGGCAGGTAAGTACCTGTCTCACAACAGCATTTTGCCCAATGAGGACTGGAAACTCATTCTTTCTTCCAGCCACTGGCATGGCTGACCCTGACCCCCTCTCTCTCTTTAGGCAGGTCAGTAACATTTCCCCAGTGAGGACTGGACACCAGTTCTTTCACCTTCTCTCAGTAATCAGGCACTGCATTAACTTTAGGGTCCTTTATTCCGGGGTTAGGTAGCCCATTTAATACCTGCAGCTGGTTCTCTGTGAGGAAGGTTCCACCTGCCCTCAGGCAGGTTGCTGTTCTTCTCCTTTCCTCTCTCTGTCATGGTCACAACAGGCTTTTTACCACCAGCCCTGGGTCTTCCTGGAGAGAAATGGCCACACCCATTTCCAAGCCTCGCTTTGGCTCCCAGGGTATACTGCAGTGCTTACTGAGTCAGGAGCAAAGGCTGGATCTAATTCCTGGCATGTCCCTAAGGACTTACTCCTTTCCCACCAGGAAAGCACTACAGATGTGGAGCACCTCCCTTCCTGAGGCCATGCTAGATTTTCTCCCTTCCAGGTCTTTCTGTGTCTGTCCTAAGAAAAACCTCATTATGCACTACTGGGAAGGGTGTGTAGGCACTGGGGAATCTACCCTCTCTGTAATTATGTTTGCTCCTCTCCTGCTGCAAGCCTTCCCAGGTCAGGATGTACAGTCAGCTATCCAGGTAAAATTCCTCTCCCTTCTTACAATATTTGCAGGGCAATAAGATATAAAGAGATAACAGGGAGACCAGGAGGGTGTCTCATATATCACAATATTCAATTATACACATAAGTGTACTGCACAATTAGCTTGTTAACTAATATCCAGTCTGTAATCTCTTCATCACCTCTTGCTACTTAAATAAGCAGAGCATCTAAATGTAAATCCCCTGTATTTAAAAATGATAGTTTTCTAATTAGAAAGACTTTCCACCTTTCATTGAAGATTTGCAATAAAATGCAGTCTGTGATGCAAATACTTCAGTTGTTAGTAAATATGCAGGTTTAAAAGGCAATTCTATAATAAGTGCCCATGATTACATGCCCCTTGCATGTGTAAATGCAGAGAAAATTTGCATTTATGTGTTTAAGTATCCTAAGTGCTATTCCATAAGGGTGCACTTGAGTGGTATGGTGTGAAACTGCAAGGGGACATACAGGTAGGCGGAGCATATGCAGGGTTTCCAGTTAAACACCTAAGTTACAGAATACAGCATTTAGGCACTCATAGTAATGCTAGTTTGACACCTTAACTGCAAGGGGTTGTACACATGACTGGAGCATGGGCAGGCCATGGGCATATTGCCAAGCAATGTGCACAATTTAGAGTATACTATCAGTTGGTGCAAATGGATGCACCTAAGTTAGGTGTAATTCCAGGGGCATAAGCGCTGTTCTATAAACCACGTCTAACCTTAAGTGCAGCTTATAGAGTAGCGCTTTTTTCTGTGCTGATTCTTTTGATACCTTATATAGAATCTAGCCCTAGGTGTATTGCTTTCAAAACTAGCATGATGTTCTCCGTACAGTTCCCAGGGCCGCCGAGAGGGGGGGCAGGGAGGCAAAATTCCTTGGGCCCTCTCTTCTGGCCTTCCCTCCCTGTGTCCCGCCTTCGTGGAAACAGGAAGTAACATCAGACGAGGGCGGGACACAGGGAGGGAAGGCCAGAAGAGAGGCGATCTGCGACTGCCGCTTTGAATGAAGGGGGCCCGGAACCGTGGAGGCAGGCAGGTGAGACCGCAGACTGCAGCGGCGAGGGAGTGACGGGGAGTGGCAGGGTTGAGCGACGGGGGCGGCAGTGGCGGGGGCGGAGGTGGGGCGGCCTTGCCCCATGCCCGGCCTAGTCTCTCGGCAGCCCTGACAGTTCTTACCAGCACCAGTAAAAAGAAATCCTTTCACACAACTCATTTGAAATCTTTGTAGGCTGTGACAACTTTTATCGAACCAACAATGAAGATGATGAACTACATGAGCTTTCAAGACCATAGAAAACTACTAAATCTACAGAGATTGGTATTTAAAAAATCAATACACATTCACTCCATATACACAAATGAATGTATTACAGCAGTGACACATTCATTGAAAGATTGCTATCTTGTATCACTTCTTTACACTATTACAATGACTTGGTTTCCGACAACACACCATGTAGAGTTGGCTTTTCATGATATCCACAATGAGTATACATAAGATAAATCAAGAAGCAGGGACGGACTGACCATTTGGGTAACTGCATACTACAACCCCCCCCCCCCCCCCCCCCCGGTCCTACCTTGAAGGGCTCTGGTGGTCTAGTGACCTCTGCGGGGGGAGGGGCAGTAAAGACCAACACTCTTTCCTGCCCAGTGTCACTATTTTGTCCGGCTCCACCATGTTTTAAAAATGGCTGCTGAGACTCATTGCGGCAGTCTTGTCAAAAACACCGTGGCGCTGGGCAGAATAGCAGTAGTGGGCAGAAAAGGGTGGGGTTATTTCCTACCCCCAAAGAAGCCACTAGACCACCAGGGCCCAGCACAGCAGTGGGAGGGGCAGCAGGCAGGGTGGCAGTGGGGGGGGGGGGGGCAGGGGGGCCAGGTCACCCTCACTGCCCAGGGGCCCAGATCACTATCAGTCCATCCCTGTCAATAAGCATTGGAATTCTGCAATATGCATATTGATCTCATTCAAATACTTTAGCTCAGTGTTTCTCAAGTCAGTCCTAGAGTACCCTCTTGTCAGCCAGGTTTTTAGGATATCCACAATGTATATGCATGAATGAGATTTGCATATAATAGAGGCAGTGTTTGCAGAGCAATCTGTTTTACCTCACAAGAATGTAGTAGTTCAAAGAGAGCTTTTATCAGCTGGGTTAGAACCAGGTTGAAGTCCCAAGGGACAGCGGGAAACTTGATGGGAAGTTTAAATAGAGGCAAGCCTAGCATAAAGCAAACTAAAAGCTGTACAGAAATGGGTTTGTTTTCTATTTGGTGAAAATGTATATCAATTACCCTGAGAAAAACCCTAGAGGGTCAGTTTTTAAACATGACTCTGATAAATGAAGAAGGTATTCAAGCAGTTTTTGAGTGGAATAGGAAAGGAGGTCTACAGTCTTTCTGTCACAAAAGATGGCAAAAAAACACTTCCATTTTGAATCATAAGACTTCAACTCATTCCTGTCCCAACTGCCCACCCCCCCCCCCCCCCCAAGGATACATCGTAGGCAATGGAGGCAGTGGGAGATAGAGGGATAGGTTCAGGTGGAGAGGATGCTGTAATTTAAGGTGCTGTAGGTTAGGCACCAATAATGCGTCCAACTGTAGGCACACAAAAAGGCTGTCCTAAATGTACCCAATTTGCTAACTATGTAGCAGGCTGAATACCTGCCTGCTTGCCCCCCATCAACCTATCTACCTGCCTGCCAACCCCTCTACCCACCTTCCCACCTGCCAATCTGCCTGTCAAACTGCCATCACTACATATGCACCCATAAACACCTCAGTCACTAATTATGGCCCCCTTACACATTCTCTTCATTGCCCTGTCCCTTCCTAATCTATTCCCCCTCCCCCCACCGCTATATACCGCACGAACTCACTGCCCATTCTTGTCCTCTCCCGTCCTGCTCACTACTGCAATACCCTACCCACCCCCGTCCCCCACCACTACACCGTCTCTACTGTCCTCCTCCTCCTTCCTAGCTCTCAACCTTCACGACCTCCTTCCTGCCATGAACCCTTCCCCATTCCTCCTAAGCGCATCCCATCTTCGTCGCCTTCGTCGCCCTACCTCCCTCACCCTCCTCCGCACTCTCTTGCTCCTTCTCCTGCTATTCGCGGGAGACATCAGTCCCAACCCAGGTCCCCCACACCTGTCCTCGTCTTTGTCTCATCCATGCAAACGTTTCCGCAATGTCTCCAATCTCATCTCTATTCCCCTCCTCCTCCCCTCCTCCCTCCCCTTCTCGTGTGCCCTGTGGAATGCCCGCTCGGTCTGCAACAAACTTTCCTTCACCCATGATCTCTTCATCTCCCGTTCCCTTCAACTGCTCACCCTAACTGAAACCTGGCTCACCCCCGACGACTCAACCTCCATGGCATAGGGCCGCGACTGAGGCAATCTCTTCTCCCATTCTCCACGACCAGTTGGCCGCGGTGGCGGCGTCGGGTTACTACTTTTGCCCTCCTGCAGTTTTCAACCTCTCCCCCTACCGCAGTCTCACTGCTTCTCATCCTTTGAAGTTCACTCCATCCGTCTATTCTACCCGCTGCCACTCAAAGTTGCAGTCATTTACCGCCCCCCTGATAAGTCCCTCTCTTCCTTCCTTACCGACTTCGATGCCTGGCTCTCCGTTTTTCTTGAGCCCTCATCCCCATCCCTCATTCTTGGAGACTTTAACATACACACTGATGACCCATCCGACTCTTATGCTTCTCAGTTCCTCACTCTAACCTCCTCCTTCAACCTCCAACTGAGCTCCACCACCCCTACTCACCAATCTGTCCACTGTCTTGACCTCGTCCTCTCCTCTACCTGCTCACCCTCCAATTTCTGCACCTCAGCTGTTCCTCTCTCTGACCATCACCTGATCACCTTCACACTTCATCACCCTACCCCTCAGTCCCGCCCAACACTAACCACTACTTCCAGGAATCTCCAGGCTGTCGACCCTCCCAGCTTATCCTCTAGTATCTCTAATCTCCTCCCTTCCATTATGTCCTCCGAGTCTGTCGACAAGGCTGTCTCCACTTACAATGCCACTCTCTCCTCTTCACTGGACACCCTTGCACCATCCATCTCCCGTCCCACAAGGCGTACTAATCCCCAGCCCTGGCTGACCCCTTGCACCCGTTACCTTTGCTCCTGCGCCCGATCGGCTGAACGCCTTTGGAGGAAATCTCGCACCCATATTGATTTCATTCATTACAAATTCATGCTATCCTCCTTCCAGTCCTTCCTATTCCTCGCCAAACAGGACTATTACACCCAGTTGACTAATTCCCTCAGCTCTAACCCTCGTCGTCTCTTTGCCACCCTTAACTCCCTCCTCAAAGTGCCCTCCGCTCCCACCCCCCCCCCCCTCACTCTCTCCTCAATCACTGGCTGATTACTTCCGCGACAAAGTGCAGAACATCAACCTTGAATTCACCACCAAACCATCTCCTCCTCTTCACTCTTTAACCCACTCCCTCAACCAACCAACCCAGGCCTCCTTCTCCTCTTTTCCTGATATCACCGAAGAGGAAACCGCCCATCTTCTCTCCTCCTCGAAATACACCACCTGTTCCTCTGACCCCATCCCCACCAACTTACTCAACACCATCTCTCCTACTGTCACCCCCCCCATCTGTCATATCCTCAGCCTCTCTCTCTCCACTGCAACTGTCCCTGACACCTTCAAGCATGCTGTAGTCACACCACTCCTCAAAAAACCATCAATTGACCCTACCTGTCCCTCCAACTACTGCCCAATTTCTCTCCTACCCTTCAAGATACTTGGACACGCCGTTCATAGCCGTTGCCTTGATTTTCTCTCCTCTCATGCCATCCTCGATCCGCTTCAATCCAGCTTTCGCCCCCTACACTCGACAGAAATGGCACTTGCTAAAGTCTGCAATGACCTGTTCCTTGCCAGATCCAAAGGCCACTACTCCGTCCTCATCCTCATCAACCTATCCGCCACTTTTGACACTGTCAATCACAATTTACTTCTTGCCACACTGTCCTCAATTGGGTTCCAGGGCTCTGACCTCTCCTGGTTCTCCTCTTATCTCTCCCACCGTACCTTCAGAGTACATTCTCATGGTTCTTCCTCCACCCCTATCCCGCTCTCTGTTGGAGTTCCTTAGGGATCTGTCCTTGGTCCCCTTCTTTTTTCAATCTACACCTCTTCCCTGGACTCCCTGATCTCATCTCACGGTTTCCAATATCATCTTTATGCCGACGACACCCAGCTTTATCTCTCCACACCAGACATCACTGCGGAAACCCAGGCCAAGGTATCGGTCTGCTTATCCGACATTGCTACCTGGATGTCCAACCGCCACCTGAAACTGAACATGGCCAAGACCGAGCTTATTGTCTTCCCACCCAAGCCCACTTCTACTCTCCCTCCACTCTCTATCTCAGTTGATAACACCCTCATCCTCCCCGTCTCATCTGCCCGCAACCTCGGAGTCATCTTCGACTCCACCCTCTCCTTCTCTGTGCATATCCAGCAGATAGCCAAGACCTGTCACTTCTTCCTTTATAACATTAGCAAAATTCGTCCTTTCCTCTCTGAGCACACCACCCGAACTCTCATCCACTCTCTCATTACCTCTCGCCTTGACTACTGCAACCTACTCCTCACTGGCCTCCCACTTAGCCATCTATCCCCCCTTCAGTCCATTCAGAACTCTGCTGCACGTCTTATCTTCCGCCTGGACCAATATACTCATATCACCCGGACCAATATACTCATATCACCCCTCTCCACAAATCACTGCACTGGCTTCCAATTAGGTACCGCATACAGTTCAAGCTTCTCCTACTAACCTACAAATGCACTCGATCTGCAGCCCCTCCCTACCTCTCTACCCTCATCTCCCCCTACGTTCCTACCTGTAACCTCCGCTCTCAAGACAAATCCCTCCTTTCAGTACCCTTCTCCACCACCGCCAACTCCAGGCTCCGCCCGTTCTGCCTCGCCTCACCCCATGCTTGGAATAAACTCCCTGAGCCCATTCGCCAGGCCCCCTCCCTGCCCATCTTCAAATCCTTGCTCAAAGCCCACCTCTTCAATGTCGCCTTCAGCACCTAACCACCCTCTATTCAGGAAATCTAGACTGCCCCAACTTGACATTTCGTCCTTTAGATTGTAAGCTTCTTTGAGCAGGGACTGTCCTTCTTTGTTAAACTGTACAGCGCTGCATAACCCTAGTAGCACTCTAGAAATGTTAAGTAGTAGTAGTAGTATCACTTAAATGTTTAGTCAGTTGATCCTGCTCCTAAACCCTCTTCCCCCAAGAGCTTCTTCCTTACACTCCCCCTCCAGGACACTTCACCCTTCCTGAATTCCCCCCACATGATCTTAATCTCCCCCACTGTCAAGAGCAGTAACATCTTGGACTTTCCACCTCTGTGTAGGCCTCCACAACCCTACTGTAGGGTACCTAGTAGTTCAGCAGGTAGTTCAAGCAGGAACAATCCCCACTCATTCCTGCCCATGCCAGCTCTGGGGGTTCATAATGGCTGCTGTGAACTCTAGTGGCAGTATCAGTACAGTGATACTGCTACTAGAGGTTGCAGCAGCCATTTTGCTGTAGAAGCTGGAATGAGCAAGAGAGAGTGGGGATTTCTTCTGCTCAAACTACCTGCTAAACCACCAGGGACCCTACAGTAGGCCCGGGGGGGGGGGGGGCAGCAGGGGGTAGGAGACTTCAGGATGAGGACTGCTTGTGAGAGCAGGTTTGGAGAGAGATTAAGATCATGTGGGCAGGGGGATTGGAGGAGCTAACCTGCTGATATTCAGTTCAAATGTAGGCCAGAGACTGAAATTACAGCAGTCAGAGGCAGCCAGGTATTTAAAACATCAAAATGGTTTATGCAGAACATTAGAAACAGAGCTTAGAAAAAATGCCTGAATGTTTTCAGACGTATTAAGATATGGTAAAGAGTCCTGAAGTGTTGTTTTTACCTTTTATATTAAGATCAATTCAACACAAAAAAATAGGCTTTTATTTATTTTTTTCTTTAATATTCATATTCATGAATCATCTCTCTCTTTGGAGACACAAAGCCAATTATATACAAAATCATCATAAATCACAATAAAAAAGCAATTTTACTTTAAATCTGATTATAAGAACTTGTTACACATACATTGCAATATATCATAACCTCCAACAGAGATCAATGTAAAATTGCAATGTTCTATTCCAAACCACTTTTATAGTTTTATATTAAAACCAATGTCTCCTAGAAAGGGGCTAGATATATTTATCCCAGACCAACAAGAAGTTTTTCTTTCTTTTTAAAGTGTGCATTGCATCTTGAAGTGCCATAATTAGAAGAGCATGGAACTTGTTTCGCTAATGCCAGAAGGATGGTACATTGGCCTGGGTCCAGTATTAAAGAATAATGTCTTAAGCCCCACTATGCTAGCTTTCTGAAGTAATAACTGTCCTCCCACCCCAAATACTGAAATTTCCTAGCACAAATCCCAACAGGGACATTAATATTGGTTGACCAAGTATTTGTTCTAAATATTGTATTACAGTTTTCAAATTTCCGCTCCCTCCTGAAACCCCCCTTCCAGTGCCTCTCCCTCTCAAAGATCCCTCAGAGAATCCACCCTCTCCCACAGCCCCCAGAAAGCATCCACCACTCCTGAAGCCTGCTCTCCACAAAGAGCATCCCCCTGCTGAAGAGCCCTACCCTGAAGAATTCCTCATCCCGAAGACCCCCCCCCAAAAAAAAAGTATCCATCCAATCAATCCCAAAGCATCTTTACTCTCCTATTGCTGCCTCCCCCCAGCTTACCTTAAGAACTGCCTGATGGTCTAGGGTAGGATGGACAGGAGTGATCCACAGTTGCTCCTGCCTATGTTGGCTCTGGTTCAAAATGGTGGCCATGACCTGTAGCAGTTGGTCTTGCTAGAGGTCACAGCTCTCATTCTGAATCTGGATCCAGACAGGCAGGAGCGCTCCTGCCCATCCTACACTAGACCATCAGGGAATTCTTATGGCAGGCCCAGGGGGACCTGCAATGGGTGGGGGAGGGTCTTCCAAGGGGCTTCTTCTGGAGGAGGAATCCTCTTGAGGAAACTTTGAGAGCAGGCCTGATTGGAACATCCTATATAATAAAACGCACCTCCAACATTCTGAAGCTGACTGCATGGCTGAGGCATTCCTGCTCTCTGTATCCATCTCCTGAATTGACATCACGTACTTCTGGGTTCATCACAAGCAGAAGTGACCAACCACACGAGGTTTCTCAGCTTCAGAATGTTGGAGGTGTATTCTATTAAATAGGATTGGTCAGTTCCTTGAAGCACAGCCAGAGCTCAGCGTCCTGCACAGTAACGCTCAGACACCAGAGAGAGGGAGGGAGGGAGGGGGGGACCTGACACCAGAGAGGGGGGGGAGGTATCTCTGTCACACACACACTTTCTCTCACAGTCAATGTCTTTCTCTCTCACTCTCACACACTGTCTCTCACACACTCTATGTCTCACACTGTATCACATTCACTCTCTATGTGTCACACAGTCACTCACACACTCTCTTGGTGTCATACACTCAGTCTCACAGAGAGTGTCTCTCACACACACTCTCTCTCTCTCTCGCACACACTGTATCTGTGTGAAACACACTCTCTCTCACACACACACTGTGTCTCATATACGCACTTGGACACACTCTCATTCTCACACACACACACAATCGCACCCAGACTCACTCTCTCTCTCTTTCACACACACACACACTCGCACATTCACTCTCTCTCTCTCTCACAGTCACTCTCACATACACTCTCTCAAACATTCACACTCCGAGGAAAACCTTGCTAGCGCCCGTTTCATTTGTGTCAGAAACGGGTCTTTTTTACTAGTATTTTATAAAGGAAAGTATCTTCCTTTATAAAATACTAACATAACAGGTTAGATATCCACATATAATTTAGGTGCCAGCACTTTCGCCATCCATAGAGTTGGTGTAAGTGCTTGTGCGTAAATGCCAGAGATATACACGTAATGTACAGCACTCTATAAGTTATGCGTGTTTGAGTCCCAGTCAGGCTCCACATGGTCATGCCTACCTATAAACTACTTGCTATGTAAGATATGTGCATATTTATAGAATAGTGGTTAAGTGGAATTTTGGCGTTTATGAATGTATGTATATATTATCATGCCCAATGGTGTCAGCTGGAGAGTCAGGCAGGCAGTGGCATAGCAAGGGCGGGGCGGTGGGGGTGGTCCACCCCGGGTGCACGCCACTGGGAGGGGGGTGTCTGCTCCACTGGTTCCCTGCTCCCTCTACCCCGGAACAGGTTACTTCCTGTTCCGAGGCAGAGGGAGCAGGGAACCAGCGGAATCAACACCCCCCCCAGCGGCGTGCACACGGCAGGCAAGAATGCACTCGGGGGGGGGGGGGCTTGGGTGATGCGCCGAGGGGGGGTTTGATGCGCCGAGGGGGGGGTTTCATGCTGCACCCGGGGGGGTGCGCAGCGGCAAACCGCCCCGGGTGGCAGCCGTCCTCATTACACCACTGCAGGCAGGATGCACAGGAAGCAGCTGGTGATAATGTAGCCACAGGGAGGAATTCAGCAGACAGGTTAACAGTGCAGTAGCCACAAAATAACTTTAATTCTTGAAACTAGAAGCCCTGCTCAAGAAAGTTCTAGGGCCTTCACATTCTCTCTTTAGGTCTTATTCAAAGGCCAGAAAATATTACCCTAAAAGAAAAACAACTTATGCCTATAAGTGGCCTGAGTCTGGGCTCATTGTCCCAGGAGCAGAACTCAAAACACAGTTCTGTCCAAACAAAAAAAAAAAGCACCACCACAGTTTATACTTCAGTTCAGCAGGCTCCAACATGGCTTTACCCAAAGGAAATAGGTGAGTAGAGTGGGTTGGAGGAGTACCCTAAGGGTTAGTGTAGTGGCCTGACAAACCTAGAAAACTAGGTTCAATTCCCACCAAGCTCCTTGTGACTCTGGTCAAGTCACTTAATCCTCCATTGCCCCAAGTACAAAATAAGTATCTGTATATAATGTGTAAGCCACTTTAATTGTAACCACAGAAAGGTGGTATATCAAGTCCCACCCACCCCACCCCCCTTCCCTTATAGTTCAGCAGGGTCCAAAGCATAGTTTTTAAAAGCAGAAGAAAAATAAATTCAGTCCCGGGCCAGTGGCCAAACAGTCACAAATATCCTAAGAGTCACTGTACAGAAGTCCCGTAATTTTAGCATGCTTTAGAAACTAGTAGCAGTGCTCCCAAGCAGGGTTAAAGCTTTGCTCTGTCAGTATATAGCAAATAAGCCCTATAGGAATGTTTGCACCCCACCCACCTAGGGATCTCTATCTCTCTCCCTGGTACTACCAAGAGCCCAGAAATCCGCCCCAGCAGGGTGCACTGACTTTTTGAATTCCTGATATGCTTAAGAGGCCAATTAGTGTTTATTGAACCAACTGCTGGCTGATTTCCCTGCTCCTCTCTCAAGGGAATTGTGGTTATATTGGGTTCTATCTCACTGCTGGGTGGAACCCGGAAACAGTCAGCAGTTCTGGTTGTACTGAATGTGCTCCCAGGGAAACTGAAGAGGACTTCCCTCCCTCACGGGTCCAGGAAGTTCATTCCAGGACTTGGTTTCGGCCAGCTTCAGGTCTGAGGTTTCTTCTTCCCCTCCCCCAGGGTAAATGCAATCCCTGCCTATCTCATAGGCGAACAAGGAGGAATGGCTTTAGGAGGGTGCTTCCTAGTATTAGTAAAGCAAACATGGAGGTTTCCCAGAGTCCCTCCCCTCTTCCTTGTCACAATATGCCATTAGTCTAATCATTTACACACATATTCTGTGATTACATTGTAGCACCCACTTTATAGAATTACCCCCTAAGAGATTTATTTTATTTTATTTATTTATTTATTTATTTATTTATTTATTTATTTATTTATTGCATTTGTATCCCACATTTTCCCACCTTTTTGCAGGCTCAATGTGGCTTACAATACATCATGAATGGTGGAAATATATTAGGAAATAGACATTTAGTGTTACAGAAGAATCTTGGGTAACATGATACTGATAAAGCATGATAGTAATATAACAAGCAGATATTATAAGACAGTTCTGAATATATGTGGAGGAGTGGTGTATGTCCACATTTGTTGATCTTTGTGGTATGCCTTATTAAAGAGATGGGTCTTCAGTAGTTTGTAGAAGTTGGTTAGTTCGTAAATCGTTTTTAAGTTGCGTGGCAGTGCGTTCCATAACTGTGTGCTCAAGTAGGTAAAGTTTGACGCATGCATTAGTTTGTATTTTAGACCTTTGCAGTTGGGGCAGATTAAGGAATGTGCGGGATGATCTTTTAGCATTCCTGGGTGGTAAGTCTATCAGGTCTGACATGTAAGCTGGTGCGGTAGCATCTAATTTAAAAGGGCAAGTTGTAGGTACTATTTAGAGACATATTGAGGTGTATTTTCAAAGCACTTAAACTTACAAAGTTCCCATGTGCTATTATAAAATACTAGCGTAAGTGGCAGAAATTGCTCCTACATTGCAGACATAGACATTAACACCTGTCTTAGACCCACCTAAGTGAAAACAGGTTTTCTGGTCGCCTCCAGTCTCCCCACCTCCCCTCACTCCCCTGATCTGATCCCTCTCCGTCCCTCCCTTCGAAACGAGTAAGTAAATGTAACCCTGATCCCGTCACACACAGTCCAGGCAGCAGCTAGCTCATTGTGGGTCGGCAACCCCCGAGACAAGGACCACAAAAGAAAGACCCAGGAGGAGCACCCAGATCTCTTTTTTTTAGTCTTTTACAAAGCACTGCAGCTTTCCTAGTTACACACACTGAGCTGGGCATGAGCCGGATAAAAATCCGGAAGGCCATAGAGTTTTGAGTTTGGACTTATACTCTCATTATACCCTCTGCACACTTTTCTTTATTAGTCCAGAAAGCAGTAAGCTCTTACTCTCATGCAAGAAGACTCCAGTCCAGAGTTATGCAAAATAAACAAACTTTACTGAATATACTGCAACAGGCAGTTCAAATCCTCTTTGAAACAGTTAATTTGTAATCCAACTTGATATCAGATGCAAATTATAAATCCAGAGCCAGACTTAGGGATACGGTGTATCTTCGCAAATAACAAAACAGAATAGCAAAAATTCAAACTGAAATATAAAAAAATCTATCATGTTTTAGCACCCTGTAAAAAATTAACAACATTAAATAAGCACATCCTCAACTGCCCCAGGAGCCACTAAACAGTAATCATCCTGAAATGAGCTACTATCACAGGTTTCGATTGGTGTTACTAGAAAAAAAAGATCACAGAAAACAACTCTCTATAACAAGAAAAGAGGGAGAGAAAAAAGTGTGTTCTCAAAAAAACCAAACAACCAGCCATATATTAATTCAGGTGAACAACCGTACCAAAAGGCACTTCCTACACCTAAAAATGCAAAATCAAAAACAATACAAAATCCATGTGCACAATACGCTTATCCTCACAGCTGTAGGACCATTGGAAAACACCCAAATCACCACGGGCAACTCTTTATGTAGTCAATGTTCAGCTCAACATCCACACACACTGAATATAAATCCTCATCCTCGACATGGACCAGGAACCCCTCCTGTTTCGTACTCTTCCTTAGGAGGAAAAGAGAAACTGTTTCACAAGAATACTATAAAATGGTAATAGTGGGTTAAAAACACTCACAAAAATGTAGCAAACATGATGACATCACTCAATACAAAAAAATAGCCAATCAATAAAAAGCTTCCCAATCTAATGGACCATTGAGCCCCAAAGGAGCTACAGTGCGCAATTGATAGATCCAACACTGCTGTCTTTGATGTAGAAGGCAGAGATATCACCTCTCCGACCACTGACTGGAATCAAATCAATCGCAAAACATTTCAGTTGATCAAATGTGTGTTGAAATTCTTGGCAGTGTTTTATTAAAGGAGCCTCTACCATACCAGTAGAAATGCAATGCTTATGCGCAATCAAACATGTCTTCAACATCCATTTAGTCTGACCAATGTATTTCAGATTACAAGGACAGCAGATCAAATATATCACTGCTTTAGAGGTACATGAAGTGCAATGATGCAACAAAATTACTACTACTACTACTACTTATCATTTCTAAAGCGCTACTAGACCCATTTCTTATTATTATCGTCCCAAGAAGAACCAGCTTCAATAGTTACTGCACAGATGACACGTTTACCACACTTAAAGTGACCAGTTCTATCCTTATCATACTGTGTCCAGATATCTGAACAACACAGTATGTCTGAAAAATTAATGTTGCGAGAAGAAGACACCATACAATGAGCTTGTTCAAAAACTCCATGTACAGACAAAACTTGTCAATGTTTCCAAATTATTTTAGCCACCTGAGGAGAGGCATTAGTATATTTTAATACACAGGAAACTACAGTTTCCCATGTCTGAGCATTTTTTTTCTTGAAGCAGAAGATCACATTTATTGAACAATGCTCTTTTAAATGCCTGTTGAACATAGGCGCCGACTCCGTGGGTGCTCGAGCACCCCCAATATTTCGCCGACCGGAAGTTCCCAAAGTCCCTCCCTCCGAGTTCCAGGGCCCCCTGCCCGTCTGTCCATCCCTCCCTCCCTCCGAGTTCCAGAGCCCCCCCACATTCGCCCCTCCCTCCGTCCGTCCAAATTTTAAAATCCATCTTCTTACCTCATCGGGGTGTTAAGGCGCCAGCTGCACGTAGTGAAAAGTGTGCATGCTCGCGCTTCAGCCTTCCTTCGTCTGTCTCTGAGCTCTGGTCCCGCCCAAGCGGAAACAGGAAATGAGGGCGGGACCAGAGCTTGCGTATATCTATTACTGATCTGCTCTCTTATCTTCCACAGTGAAAAGATTGCACATACCAAGATGCGCACTGTGCTTAGGAGGACCCATGAACAAAGTTTAGGCAGAGCAGGGTGGATTTCTGATGTATGTGTGTACATGGATATATTTACACTTTCTTTAGAAGAGGTGTAAATTTGCACGTGAGACTCTGTGCAATATTGAGGCAGATTCTGGGTGTTTATTTTTAAAAAGGCACATAGGCGCTTGAATTGCATTTTGCAGAACAAAATTACTGCATGTACACATAGGCATTGGTTTAGCCAAGGGAAATCTTCCTTCATCAATCTTCTACATTTCGTTCAGGGGGTGAATAAATATGGGGATAAAGGTGAGCCGGCTGATAATGTGTTGCTGGATTTTCAGAAAGCATTTGGCAAAATACTTCATAAGTGACTCCAGAGGAAATATTTTAAAAATCAGGATAGGAGGCAGTGTTCTATTGTGGATTAAGAACTGGTTAAAAGATAGAAAATTAGAGAATAGGGTTAAATGGTCAGTAGTGGAGGGGTAGCCTAACAGTTAGTGCAGTGAACTGAGAACCTGGGGAAGTGGGTTCATGTTCCTAGTTCAGCTCCTTGTAACTCTGGGTCCAAAATAAGTACCTTTACATAATATGTAAACCACTTTGATTATAACCACAGAAAGGCAATATATGAAATCCCCCCCCCCCCCCCCTTCCAGTATTCTCAATTAATCCTGAATGGATTCAGGTTGCCTACAAGCACTATAGAAAAGGCATTTTTAATCTCAAAATAGTTTTGTATCAACAGTTGATCCATAATTTGCAAATTAATAAAAGTTTTCTTGAGTACTACAATAAAATAACTAAACTGTTTGAGTGACTGACAATGAATATGTGTTCTCCATAAGGAAGTAATCAAAATTATAGTAACTTTTATAAAGATATTAAGAATATTGGCATTTGATCTACTCAGACATTTTAGTTTAATGCACTTGTCTAGTAAAGAGGCAACATATTTTTTTTTTGTTGAAGAACAAATGAAAACTTGGATGATCTGTAAGCAGGTTATGTATCCCAGGAATCTATGTTTTAACGTGATGAACTAGCCTGTAGATCCGTCTCTTATGGGTTCCGTACAGTTAACATAGCTAAACATTCTTCCCTGAGAAACCCTCAATTAACTCCACATTTCCTCACTGTTCAAACAGAGATACATTTACTTTACACCAAAAATAGTCAAAATGCAACACCATCAGTTGTGAAATCAATGATGAGCTGGAGGGAACCTTAGAGAGTCCCTTATTAATTTAGTTTATGGAAATAAAGCATCTCCCTGTGTGAAGCAAAGCTAATGACAGCCTCTCGATAAGAATTGGCGATATATCAATGTGAACAGCATACTGTTCAAAAGTACAAATGATCGTTTTCAGCTGTAAAATTAATTTTGCTAGTTGGCTTACAGTTATGATTTTAAAAAAGATAGAATTTAATTAATTTGCAATTAGAGCCAATTGACTTTTTCAAATGTGGTTCCATCCATTTAATTAAGCTTTTGTCAAACATTTATTTAATTAAGTATTTTGTTCTGTAAAGTTTCATTATGTCATGAAAGAAAGATGTGACCAAGCTAAGTATTGAAACTTGAGTTCCACCAACTGCAATATAATCACTTATAATTAGCACCATTAAGTCACTGTCAAAAACAGTATGTTCTAAAGCTCATAGAAAGAAGACATTTCATGCAACTCCATCAAAAACACTGTATGATTCCCCCCCCCCCCCTTGTCTGCAAACAAAATTAATGCTATATACATGTGAGATTATAATATAGCCAACAGAGATGTGCTGGTATTTGAAAACAGGGAAGCAACAATAAAATTCATTTTTTTTGTCATCTTGGATTGGAAATATTCAAAAATATTTTTGCTTTGTATTTTTTTTTTATTTTAGAGCACATTAAGGGGACTCTTTACTAGGCAACACTAAGCAGTCAATATTATTTATTTATTAGGATTTATTTACTGCCTTTTTGAAGGAATTCACTCAAGGCAGTGTACAGCAAGAATAATTCAAGCATGAGCAATAAACAATTACAGCAGTAAAAATATTCAAACAGCAATACAAAGTATGGCATAGTATGCTACATTACAATGCCAACACAATACACTATAAAACATTTTAATAGACAGCATAGGGTGTTATCAAAGATGGAACATATCAATAGATTAGATAGAGTAACAGGAGTAAGAAAGGAGGTCAGAAAGGTGCTTGAACAGCAGTGGATAAACATGTCCTACTATAATATCTATAGCCGGTGTCATCTACTTGTTCCATTAAAGGCCCGGTTGAAGAGCTAAGCTTTCACCTGCTTCCTGAAGTAGATATAATCTTGTGTTAAGTGGAGCCTTTCAGGGAGTGCATTTCAGAGCATGGGGGCTACACCGGAGAAGGCTCGTTTGCAGGTATCACATGTGATGTCCTTTGGAAAGGGTGTGGTTAGGGACACTCCTTGGGAGGACCTTAGTGACCTTGAAGGTGTGTAGAGGGAGATCCTGTTTTTCAAGTACTCTGGGCCATTTCCTTTAAGGGCCTTGAAGGTTGAAGAGAGAGTTCTAAATTTGGCTCTGTATTGTACTGGTAGCCAGTGAAGTTTATCCAAAAATGGTGTGATACGGTCACGTCACTTACAACCTTCTATTAGTCTTGCAGCAGCATTCTGAATTAACTAGAGCTGGTGCAGACCCTTTGTAGTCAGACCAGCATTACAATAGTCGATTCTTGACATTATCATAAAATTGTCTGCAAACAACCAATTATTGATGTTAATTGGCATCGATTAGGATTTGCACATGCATCTGGCTGTGCACTATTCTATAATGCAAGGCATCCAAACCCCATTGTGTGTAACTCAAAAGGGGGTGTGGCCACAGGAGGGGCAAGAGTATATCAAGGGCGTTCTGAAAGGTTGCAAGCGTTGTTACAGTATAGTGAGTCTCCATGTCCAACTTGGTACCAAAATTTACACCATTACATTGCCCATTATCTCCCAAATTCTATAAATGGCACACTCATATTTGGGTGTATTTCCAATTTGCGTGTGAAATTTAATTGAATAATGAGCCAATTAGTATCAATAACTGGGCCCTAGCCATCAATTAGTGCTCATTGGCATCAATTTGGTTGTATGCACGCATATTTACGTGACTGGATCCGCGGGTAAATTATATGCATAGCTTCAAAAAGAAGGCGTGACCATAGGAAGGTGATGGATGAATCAGGGGCATTCCCAGAATTTATGCATGCTGTTAGAGAATAAGGAGGATCCATGCCTAATTTGGGCACGATGATTTACACCAGTTGGTGTAAATGCTCACACCTAAAAGTAGTCGTGGATCCTGGCCAGAAGCACTATACTATAAATGGCACCTAACGTTGATCACTATTTTTTTTTCAGTGACAATTTTTCAGCACCATTTCTAGAACTTTAGTCCTATATGAGCAGCTTTCTCAGTTTATTACTACCAGTAGTTCCATGAGACTACAGCTAGGGATCACCAGAATCATTTTAAACCCAGCACCGGCATGAGCGGGAGTGACTGAGGATCTCTCCTGCACTGTAAACCCTGGACCCCAGAGGTTTCTAAAGAGAGACCTGAGAGGGCCTACAGATGAGTGGGGGAGGGGGGTGTCTTTGGTGGAAACAGGAGGATTCTTGTTGGGGAGCGATGATGAGAGGAACATCGGAAGGGGAGTGATGATGATGATGAAAAGGCGCATCAGGAGGGAGTGTGATTTATATTAGATTGCCTGGTACCATTAAGATTTGGCCTGGGCTCCTGGGCGGTATGAATAGCACAGTTTGTGAGGTTGAGATACTGCAGGTTAGTGTCTCCCACAGTAAAGTAAGGTGAAAAAAAAAAGCCTGATTTTTACTGCACCTTAATAACCACTTCCCTTAATGTTAACTCCTCTCATCTACAACTATAGGTTACTATTAGGCAGTGCAATTTTTCTAGCAAAAAAGATGCCGGTACTCAAATGCCAGGCCACCCTTTAGGGGTGGGGTGATCACTGAGGGACTCACCCCACAATAGCCAGGCCCCCTGCAACCAGTCACAGAATCTATGACATGGCAGAATTGGTGTGTTAAAATTTGTGGTCCGTGGGTCAATTTTAGCAGACACTAGAAAAGGTGCCTGTACTCAGTACCCCCCGAGTACCCCCTCAAAAAAAGCCCTGCTGTTTGGGCAGGATTAACCCTTTAGAGGGCCCTAGGCAAACAAAGACATTGGACCTCCATTCTAACATTTAAAACTCCCACAGATGGAGCCCCACTTGGCTCTAACTACAAAGGAAAATCAGCAAAGAAGGGAGCAGTAGATAAGGAGCACTGCTCTCTGACTCCTCCTGCTGACTGGAGGACAATGCACAGGGGTGGGGAGAACAGACAATTGGTGTAAATGTTCACGCCTAAAGGTAGTAGTGGATCCTGGCCATAAGCACTATACTATAAACAGCACCTAACATTGATCACTATTTTTTTTCAGTGCCAGTTTTTCAGCACCAATTATCACTAGCGGTATTTCTATGAGACTACAGCTAGGGATCACCAGAGCCATTTTAAACCAGCACTGGCATGAGCACTGCGGCCCATATATTCTGTCATTGAAAACGATATGATCAAGTTTTTCCACAGTTGCAGCGTCTTCATTGGTTACCTATCGAATTTCGAATAAAATATAAGATTCTTGCAATGACACAGAAAATCCTGCACACTGCTACCCCTTCCTACTTGGCCTCTTTGATTGTTCCCTACATTCTTCATTCACGTACGGATAATAGGCTTGTTATTCCTCATCCTTCTAAGGCATGATGGGAGTCTGCTCGGTCATCTGCTTTTTTCTTTCTTGCATCTGCCCTCTGGAACTTGCTTCCCCAATATTTAAGGTTAGATTGACTCTTATACCTCTATCCGAGCCTCCTTGAAAACCTATATTTCAGGCTGGCTTTTGGACTGTAACGTCCTTTCTGGGTGGATTTCTGCGACAGGGGGAGGAAACACAAAGCAATTTATAAGTAACTGCTTTATGCAAACTGTATTTTGATTTTAAGCTGGATGCCTGTGTGTGTACTATTTGACTGGTCTTGATTGTGTTTTCCAATTTTATGGCATTCCTTTTAATTTAGTTCTTACTTTATGTGTATTTTTACGTATTGTAAACCATTTTGATTTGCATGCAAAGAGCAGCAGTATAGTAAACTCAATAAATGATTATGCTAAAGAGACCTCTTTTGTAATGCAATTGGAAATATCTAATATTTTCAATAGCTACAGTTCAGGGTTTTATCATCTATAATTGTGCTTTGAAACTACCCCACTTTACTTTTGCAATACTGCCTGGGCCTGGGAGATAACTTGGAAGAGTCTCAAAAATGAACTGAAATAAAATCTTTTGCTGTCACATTTAGCTATGCCTCGAATTTCCGGTAACTTTTCAGTTGCATTTTTAATCAGTCTAATGAAAAACTGAAAGATTTAATGCCATAATGTACCATATAACAAGGGCTGAAACATTTAGAATGATGATATAGCAGCCAAGATCCACAAATTGAAGGAAAAGAAAGAGTAGCAAATGGCTTATTTCCATTGCTTCAGTCTACATCTGTTTTTCAAATGCCCATCTAACCAGCTGTGACAGTATCTTTTAATAGGGTAATTCTTTAAACAGTATCTGTGTGTAAAACGCTGATTTACCCACAAAAATAGCCTCGTGTAAAATCAGCCAGCACTCGTACAGTAGACATGTTTACTCCCAGAGTCTATGTATGGTGCTCAAAATTGCACGCACAAATTTGGGAGTGTGCCCACTTTGCGCATGCAATTTGAGTAATGATCTAATTAGCACCAATAGCTGGGTGCTAACGATCAATTATCGGTGTTAATTGGGAACAATTTGGATTTATGCACGCATCGAAGTGCTATTCTATGAATATATGTGTGTGTAAACCTTTTAGGCCCCAGATGCTCAAAATTCCAATACTGCCAGATCAGTGCGGCTCAGCAGCTCCCTCATGCTCACTAATTACATGCAAATTTAAGCGCAGTGTTAGCATTGAGCATGAAGGACAACTGTGGGAGGATTGTGCCTGGGCATGTGCTCAAGACCTATGCATTAAGCACAGCTCTTGAGCGCATGCCCAGACTAAGCCCTTCACCTGTCACCTGTTAAAAAAAAAAACCCGAAAGCTCTGGTGGTCCAGACACTCTCCCCCCCCTCCCCCGAAAATAAATAACACCTTGATGGTCTAGTGGGACTCTGAAACCTCTCCCCCCAGGGCTAGCAGCAGACCCCGAACCCCCTCCTACCTCAAAGAAAGGGCCATATAAGGGAGTGCATATAAGACCCACCCAGTGCATCACAAGATGCACCAGGCAGGGCAGGGCGCCACCATTTTGAGGAGGCGCTAGCAGGAAGAGGGAGACCTAGTCCCTCCTTTCTTGGAGGTAGGTTGGGAAGGCCACTGCTAGACCAGTGTTTCCCAAGTCCGGTCCTGGACTACCCCCTACCAGTCAGGTTTTCAGGATATCCACAATGAATATGCATGAAAGAGATTTGCATATAATGGAGGCAGTTTATGCAAATCAAGTTCATTCATATTCGTTGTGGATATCCTGGAAACCTGACTGGTAAGGGGTACTCCAGGACTAGACTTGAGAAACACTGTGCTTAGACAACCAGAGTTAGCCCTCGGGGGGGGGGGTGTCAGTGTCCTACTGGAGCACCAGGGTGTTATTTATTTTGAGGGGGGGCCTGGGACTCACTGGACCACCAGGCCCCTCACGTCTTTGGGGGATAGGAGGTCTGGGTTTCATAGGACCACTAGGTCCTCACATCTTTTGGGGTGGGGGTTCTGGGGTCCATCAGACCACCAGGCCCTCAGGTCTTTGGGGGTGGGGGATCTGGGGTCCACCAGACCACCCGGGCTGTGATGGCTGGTCTCCCTATTCCTCCCCAACTTAGCAGAACCCTAATGCCAGTTGCAAGCTAGCATAGGATTTGGCACAGGAGGAGCACCATTTTTTGGCGCACTGCCTGCTGAGTATTGGGGAAGAATAGGTAATGACCCACTTAGCATGCATTTGCATACTTGTTGCATTCATAACCAGTGAGCTCGTTGATTCATGAGCTCGCCAGCTCTGATCATTTAGCAGGAGCAAATGAGGGTGCTAGTCCGGTGCTAAGGGCCTGTAGAATCCGCATTTGCTTCTGAGCATCAGGGCCTCACTGCGCAAGTGAAAAGGGAGGAGCATGGGTGGGCCCAGGGGCATTCACTAATGATACGTGCAGTATTATCAAATTCGGTTGATCCGTGTCTAATATACATACGAGGATTTACAGCAGGTGTTAGTTGAGGTACATCCTCATGCCCAAAGTTGACCCACATCCTAGCACTATGCACTTATTCTATAAATGGTGCCCAACTCGGAGCACCATTTACAGAATAGCACTTGGCATGCATTTATTTCAGTACCCAAACTTGGGCGCTATTTATAGAATCTATTCCTAGTGTCAGGGTATGGTCGGAGTCACAAATTATTTGTGGTAACATTTTTTTTAAGACATATAGGGGTTGTTTTACAGAATTGTGTTAAGCATTTATCCTGTGGTTTTTTATTTATTTATTTTTAAAAATTATATCCTGTTCACTCCTAAGCGGTTTACAAATAAAACACAGTAGCAGGCTACTTCGCAAACACATTAATGTGCCTGTAGCCACACGTTAAACCACACGTTCTTGTACTTTACTTAGATGCCCTTTCAGCAAACTGTGGTAAAAAGTGACCTTAGTGTGTACTTACGCAGGTCATTCCCACGCGCTAAGGCCATTTTTTCCCTGTGTGTAAAACAGGGGTGAAGCCAGACCTCGGCGGGAGGGGGGGCCAGAGCCCAAGGTTGGGGAGCACTGTTTAGCTGCCTCCCCTCCCCCCCCCCCCTTTGGACCCCCAACCCCCCCCCCCCCCCCGTCGCCCGCCCACCCCCTGTACCGCTGCCGCATCAGGTACCTTGTTTGCTGGTGGGTGTCTCCAATCCCCGCCAGTCAAAGAGTCTTCTTCAGCGCCAGTCAACTCCGGCGCCTTCATTGTGTGTTCATCTGTTTCTGACGCCTTACGTCCTGCATGGGGCTACATGCACAGTACAGGACATAAGGTGTCAGAAACAGATGATCTCACAACGAAGGCGCTGGAGTTGATCAGCGCTGAAGAAGACTTTTTGGCGGGGATTGGGGACCCCGCCAGCAAACAAGGTACCTGATGCGGCGGCGGGGGGGATCAAATGTAGAGCATAATCTGTGGGGGCCCATGCCCCTGTGGCCCCATGTAGCTACGCCCCTGGTGTAAAATGGCTGAATTTCCAGGTTTTTTTCTATTAATGGCCACACACTAATTTTCCCATTAGCCCATGAGCCCCTACTGCTACCTATTTTGTAGGTAGTAAGGGCTCATATGGTTCAAAACTCTGCTGCCCGTCTTGTCTTCTGCCAGGGTCGCTTTACTCATACTACCCCTCTCCTCAAGACCCTTCACTGGCTCCCTATCCGTTTTCGCATCCTGTTTAAACTTCTTCTACAAACCTATAAATGTATTCACTCTGCTGCTCCCCAGTATCTCTCCACACTCGTCCTTCCCTACTCCCCTTCCCGTGCGCTCCGATCCATGGATAAATCCTTCTTATTTGTTCCCTTCTACACTATTGCCAACTCCAGACATCGCGCCTTCTGTCTCACTGCACCCTACGCCTCGAATAAACTTCCTGAGCCTCTACGTCTTGCCCCATCCTTGACCATTTAAATCTAGATTGAAAGCCCACCTCTTTAACATTGTTTTTGACTTGTAACCACTTGTAACCTCTCGCTTCTACCTACCCTCCTCTCCTCTTTCCTCTACACATTAATTGATTTGCTTGTTGTATTATTTTTTGTCTATTAGATTGTAAGCTCTTTGAGCAGGGACTGTCTTTCTTTTATGTTTGTGCAGCGCTGCGTACACTTTGTAGCGCTATATAAATGCTAAATAGTAGTAGTAGTAAGCTGCGCTAACCAATTAGCACAGAACACACCTGCTCTCCACCCCCAGACCCACCCCAGTGCTAAAAAATAAAATATTAAGTAAGTAATGCCCACTAATAGGAACATTAGAGCACAACCTGTAAAAAAAAATATGGAAAGCCCTCAAAAAAGTGCCACATAAAATTTGCAGTTATCGCATGATAAAATCCCACATTAAAACACATTCCCCTGATATTTGGTGCTATTTAACCGGCCAGGAATGACTCCTGGCCCGTTAAATAGCGCTTATCTAGCTATTCGCAAATATTCAACAGGAGATACCCGGTTATCTCCTGCTAAATATTTCCGATCAGCGCTTCCCCCCGATTCTATATAGCACACCTTGCATTCTGTGCTAAAATCTAAGCATATTCCATAACAAAGCACATAACTTAATTGGCTTAACAAACTAATCAGCATTGAGTGGAGGAGTGGCCTACTGGTTAGAGTGGTGGATTTTGGTCCTGGGGAACTGGGTTCGATTCCCACTGCAGGCACAGGCAGCTCTTTGTGACTTTGGGCAAGTCGCTTAACCCTCCATTACCCCAGGTACAAATAAGTACCTGTATATAATATGTAAGCCACATTGAACCTGCTATGAGAGGGAAAGTGCAGGGTACAAATGTAACAAAAATAAAAAAAATGATAACAAGCAATAATTAGAATTTTAGCGCACAACTCACTAAGCATATTCTGTAATGAACTGCTCCTAAATTCAAAAGGAGCATGGTTATGGGTGGGGGAATGGGCCTTTCATGGGCATTCCAAATGTTACGCACAGAGTCATAGATTATGACCGAGTGAGCGTCAATCTACGCACAGGGATTGATGCCACGTTTTCATTGGTGTAAATGGAGGCGCACAGCTTTAGGTGCTAGAATATCAAGTAAGGATATTCTATATACCACACCGATGTCTAGGTGCCGTTTATAGAATATGCTTAGCCAGACATGTTTACCGCATGGATTTTGTAGGCACCTTATATAGAATCTGGCCCTTAGCAGCCAACTGGTTATATCCGCTAATATTCAGTGCATTGCCTGGCAGCCAAATTAGGCTGCCGAAATAGCAGGCCTGTCTTTTTTGCTGGTTTAAACTTACTTATTTATTTGTAGCGTTTGTATCCCACATTTTCCCACCTATTTGCAGGCTCAATGTGGCTTACATTGTTCCGGAATAGAGAAATACATAGTTAAGATGGAGATGACAGAATGGGTTAGATATCCAGGTGAAGAAAGTTCATTTTCGTGATTAGAAATAAAAGGTATAAGATTAAACTTCAATCATGATAAATCAGCTTGAACAGTCAGAAATAATACACTTCAATTGTGAATAGATTAGTTTGAAACAATCAGAAAATGAAAGGTTACATCTTGTGTAGTTCTGGTGGAAATTTATTACTGGTGTTTAGGATGGATCTTTGTGGTATGCCTTTTTGAATAGGTTGGTTTTCAGTAATTTTCTGAGTTTTTTTATGTCGTGTGTTGTTTTTATGGATTTTGGTAATTCATTCCATATTTGCGTACTTATATAGGAGAAACTGGAAGCATATGTTAATTTATATTTTAGACCTTTGCAGCTGGGGTAGTGGAAATTCAGGAACGTACGTGATAATCTAGTAAAATTCCTGGTTGGTAGGTCTATAAGGCTTGACATACACCCCGGAGCTTCACCGTGTATGATCTTATGAACCAGAGTGCAGACCTTGAACGCAATTTATTCTCTTAGTCGAAGCCAATGTAGTTTTTCTCTTAGGGGTCTGGCACTTTCATATTTCTTAACCGGCCATCACTGAATATTGGCTTGACTGGTTAAGTTAAAACCAGATAGTCAATGCTGGTCACCAGAAATGGCCCGACATTGAATATCCAGCCTCACCACCAACCATGGGAGTTAGCTGGGCCTCATTCCTCGATCTGAACGTCAGCTCCATTAACTGCAATTTTTAGCACACATTAATGAAAGGGCCCCATAGTCATCTAAAGTGTCTTTATAAAATAAGTTAAAAATAGGTACCTTCTCCACCTCCAGACCTAGGAGCCCTGTTATAAAAGTAACCTCCAGGTGATGGGAGTGGCCAAATAAGTAGGAGTTTTCAAAACTTTGAACCAATACCTTCTCAGGAAAGCCAGTCAGAACTATCAAAATATTGTTGTTACATTTGTACCCCGCGCTTTCCCACTCATGGCAGGCAATGGAGGATTAAGTGACTTGCCCAGAGTCACAAGGAGCTGCCTGTGCCAGGAATCAAACTCAGTTCCTCAGGACCAAAGTCCACCACCCTAACCACTAGGCCACTCCTCCACTTGTTTGCGTTGACTGCTAACAGAGTTATTAATTATGAGGCTCTTTTACTAAAGCTTAGCACATGCTTATAAAATGCATTCCCTACATACTGCGGGTCATATTTTATACCTATGAGTCACGTGGCACTTACGTCCAGATTCTATATATGGCGCTAGGAGTTTCGTGCATTAAATTGGGCATGTGCCCATTTTAACACATGTAACTTAACTGAATAAAGAACCAATCAGCACTGATAATTGGATAACAACCAATTATCAGAACCAATTAGAAATAATTAGGATTTACACACATCATATTCTATAACGATGTGCACATAAATCCTAATGCATGTACATATTTGGAGGCGTGGATAAGGGTGTTTGTGGAAGCGTTCCCAAATGTTATGTGCGTTGATATATAATATGGCCAAACTACGATTACCTGTAAGCGACAGCATTTAAGCCTGCTCATAGCAGGTGCTTACAGTTAGGCGCAGTTTATGTCTAAGCGTGATTCTATAAATGGTGCATACTCTTTATAGAATCGCACTAAGCACATTCAATTTTCAGCACTGATTTTTAGGCAATTCTTATAGAATACTTGTAAAAAAGGCCTATTTCTGAAAGAAATGAAACAGGCGCTAGCAAGGTTTTCCTCGCAGTGTGTATGTTTGAGAGAGTGTGTGTGAGAGTGACTGTGTGAGAGAGCAAGAGAGTGAATGTGCGAGTGTGTCTGTGAGAGAGAAAGTGTGTGTGTGAGATTGAGAGTGTGTGCCACCCCCCCTCCCTCCCTCCCTTCGAGTTCCAGGGTCGTCCCCTCCCTCCGAGTTCCATGGGCCCCCTTCCCTCCCTCCCTCCTCCTCTCTCCCTCCCAGTTCCAGGGTTCCCCCTCCCTCCCAGTTCCAGGGTTGTCATCCCTCCCTCCCTCCCTCCCTCCCTTCCAGTTCCAGGCCCCCTCCCTGCGAAGTTTGAAAGTCATCTTGACTTACCTCATTGGGGTTACGGCGGCCGCCAGCAGCAGTAAAAGGTGTGCAGGCTCGGCCCTTTTCTCTCTCTCAGCTGTGGTCCTGCCCTCATTTCCTTTTTCCGCAAGGGCGGGACCACAGCTGAGAGAGAGAAAAGGGCCTAGGCTGCACGCCTTTTACCGCTGCTGGCGGCCGCCATAACCCTGACTTGGTAAGTGAAGATGGAACGACCAGCACCGATACCTGAGCGGGAAGCGAGAGGGATGTGGGGTTGCGGAGGAGAGCGGCAGCGATGCAGAGTCCGAAGACAGCGAGACAGAGGCGACCACAGTAACATCTCCTGACGTCAGGCACGCGGGCTTCTACTGTGGGAGAGTGACGTCAGGTGATGGTTACGAACCCAGGTAACCTCATTGGAACATTGCAGGAGCAAATTATTATATTAGATACATCTTAGTGCATGCTAATGTCTTTTCTGAGCACTATGGGGTATGTTTACTAAGGTGCATTAGCATTTCTAATGCACCTTTAAATTTAAGGCATGTTAAACAATAATGCACCCATACATTTCTAAGGGCGCATTAGCGTTTAACACGTGTAAACCATTTACGCGTGTTAAAAAAAACACTAACGCACCCATAGCGCACTTTAGTAAACATAGGTGTAAGTGTTAGTAAAAGGGCCCCTAAATTATTTTTTCCAAGGTTTATTGCACCTTTTAAAGCTACTGACATGAGAAGCTGATAAACAGTGGACTGGACTATGAAACCTTTCTAAGAACTGGAAGGTACCCTGCTAATTGGATGCCAAAACCCTTAAATAAACTGGACTAGGGTAACATTCTTGTAAAAGACATGTGCTCCGCTGCCAAGCTATCCTTATATAGAGACTTCAACTCTTGATAATGAGGGCAGAATAACTGTGATGATATTTTAAGCCAAGGTGCAATTTGGAACAATGAGATAGGAATTTTTGTATTTTAATTGGCAACAGCAGTCGGACATTAATTGCTTGGAAAGTTCCATTCCCCATAGCAACCTTTCTTCTAAGCTACTCAGAATACCAGTTGTTAAAAATAACTGGTTAAAAGTGTTGAGTAACTTTAAAATAGCACAATGGCATTTGGATCACGAGTGCCTTCTTCATTAGCTCCATAATGAATTAACTGCCAGGAATTACTTTCTGCACTGGAAATTGTTAAAATAAGAATGAAACACTGGGCTGCAGCACAGTGATTATAGAAAGAACAGTTTCAGGAAATTGTGAACTCCAATTTGTTCATATTGAAATCTGCAAACAGAACTAGGGATGGATTGAAGATGGTGCGGAGGGAAAGTATCTCCACTAGATATCATTTAGCGCAAGTATTGGGTGCCCTAGGCAGCTGCCTATGTTGTCTATGCCTAAATCCAAGCCTCCAAGCCTATATAATAAGACATTTGTAAACTAGCTTACATGTGTCCCACTCAGTTGTAATTATTTTAACTTGTGGGAAGGAGAGGTGTGACAAAACTGAGTGATGTCACTGAGGCAGTGCTTCAGAGTGCCATGGACCCCAATGTTCTAATGCAGGGGGGGGTCTCTTCTAGCCAGTGAGGTATTCAGGATACCACAATGAATATGCATGAGGTGCCTCTGTATAGACCAGAGGTAGTGCATGCAAATTTGTCTTGTGAGGACTGGATTGAAAACCATTGCTCTAAGGTTTCCCTATCATCTAGCACTGTGACTGGTGGAGCAGGAAACCCTGTATGAAAGACAACAGTCTGTGTCATTGACATAGGAAATTTTTCAGCCGTTAACCACTCAGTAGTGGGTCAATATTTAGAGTTGACGAGCAGAAAAGGTAACTAGCACATTTTAAACCAGATGTATTTGGGCAAATTTTCAGCCAAACCTAACCTAGGTTTTCAGGTGAAAATTTGCATAAATCTTGTCAATCAGAATTTGACCTGTTAGATTTAAGATTGCTATTTATGCAGCTATATTTAGCTATCTGTATTTAGATATTTAGGGGGGGGGATTCATCATAGCACGGTAAGAGATAGCCCTTTACCATACCTTGATTCCCTTCGGGATTCCGCAACATGCGGGATCCCAGTTCCACAGGTTGCTAAATCCCAGCTTACAAAAATAATGCTGCTTGCAAGCCACCTCACAAGCACCGTTATTCCCACAACCACATGGTGAACCCCCCACACCTAAAATCCCCCCTCCCCCCCTACATGAGTCTTCATGGTGGTGATGTTGCAAGAGCATAGGTTCATCAACTGGTCCATATGCAGATCTTTAATCTCCTTATACAGGAACACAACCTCATGTGTACGGGACAGTATCCTGCTCACCATACACTTGGCCTTGTTATCTGCACTTCCATCTAGGATAAGCAGCATAAAATGTGTTGTACTTTTTTGGGATCTTGCTAGGCACTTGTGATCTGGATTGGCCACTGCTGGAAATAGGTTGCTGGGCTTGATGGACCTTCGGTCTGTCCCAGTATGGCAATACGTATGTACTTATGACTTAATCCCCTTGTGCCCCAACATGTCATGTTTCCTTTCTGTTGTTTGAATGGCACAGCCCATAGATAAATGTATGAACACCCTTCACCTCTATCCTCTTATGTCTAATGTGCTCTAGTGCTGCTAGTGTTGTGAATACTGTCATACTCTGATATGTGGTACCCAAAACAAATAGACTGGTTGCTTTCTAACCATAGATATGTGGCAATATACATGCTCAATATGATGATGGCTTAAGATGGGTTGGCATGCTATGCTATTTGATGATAGCTGGGGGGACAACAGTGGAGTGGCATACATGCTGCTAGGTGTACCAATATACAGTGTTGCATATGGTCACCATCTTGATAGGGTCCTCTACTCTGCCCTTTCTATTTTCTATCACTTACATCCCTGTTAATGTCACATTCGGATCTTGGCCCCACCTTTCAAGTTTAATACGAATTTATTACCCCGCCCACCAAATACAATCTATCTTTCACCCAATTCCCTAACTGGCCATACTTTGTAACGTGTTGGAGCTTCCTCTACTTTGGTACATACACCATGCAACAGATGATGCACATGAAGTATGCCACTTATAAGGCACTTCTAGGCTTTAATGATGTTGTACAATTACTGAAGCACTTTTTGTCAAAAGAGAGTTTGGTACTGCTGATGCAGATGTTCAGTGACTAAGACCCTAACCAGAGTAGCCAGATTTGTGCATACAAATGGCACAGTGCCAGAAGTGCTTCATAGCTCCCTATGTCATGAACATACTTATGCCCCACCATTGACCGGGTACAGTGGTACCCCTTTGCACAGCCAAGACAGGTTGTACAGAGAGGGTGTGAATTACTGTGATTTATATCATGCATGCTATCTGGCATGATCCAATGGCTACACTAGTAAAGATGTTACCATAGCTTTTCTAACTATGGCCCAGATTTATCCTAGTACCATCTATGGGCAGTGGTACCCATATGAATGTCTATGCAAAGTATATGGTCAGTTATCAGAGTTTGGTCCTGAGAAATGGTAGTATAAACATGAGGGATATTTGTCATAAGTTGTGTGGACCATGGCTACAGCAGGTGGAGGACCTAAAGCCATGAATAAATATGTGAGGCCAAAGTTGAGATAAATGCATAAATATTCATGAAAAAGCAAATATTTCTGCTGTGTTCCATTGTGAAATGAAATTATTGCATAGCCCTTCAGAATTTCTTCCCCTTTTAATATCACTTTCTTGTTTGCTAGTCTATTATGGTTATATTTCCATTAAAACAACTGTTCTGAAAAGATGGCTTTTAAAGAGTTCTGTTTTTATTTTGTTTGAAGTTGCTTTATATTCAAATACCCAACAAAATACTAAAAAAAAAAAAAAAGGAAATTAATTAATTTCTGTTCTGGACTATTGTATCGAATCTGATTTCGTACTTCAATGGATGTCCATGCAGCATTCATAATAGATCATTGTTCTCTTATCCATAGGCTTCATTTAATTTTATTTATTATATTCAGTTCTATACAATACAATCATATCTTGATGGTTTACAGAAAAGAAGTATATTATAAAATTCACAAAAAAAAACCCAGAATAATAAATTGGCATCCTGAGTCAAACCAAAGCTCCCTCTAGCCCAGTAACTTGTTTTTAACAGTGGCCAAAAAGTAGCAAGATACCATGGCATGCTACTTACTTCCAGGGATATATAGTGGCTTTCCACAGGTATACCTTAATAATAGCTTATGGACTTTACCTCCAGGAATTTGTCTAGACCTTTCTTAAACACTGCTACATTACTACTACTACTACTACTACTTAAAATTTCTAAAGCGCTACTAGGGTTACGCAGCGCTGTACAATTTAACATAAAAGGACAGGCCCTGCTCAAAGAGCTTACAATCTAAAGGACAAGTGAGTAGACAATACGATAGGGGCAGTCAAATTGGGGCAGTCTGGATATCCTGAAGGTAAGAGTTAGGTGCCATACTGGGACAGACTGAAGGTCCATCAAGCCCAGTATCCTGTTTCAAACAGTGGCCAATCCAGGTCACAAGAACCTGGCAAGATCCCAGAACAGTAAAACAGTTTAATTATGCATTGAGTGAAAGCATATTTTCTCTTTCTTTAACTTTGTAACTTTATGGCACGTCCCCTAGTCTGTATTTTTTTGAAACCATTGATTCACGATTATCTGTTTCATTGTATTCAATATTTTGTAGACCTTCCCTCAGCTTTCTCTTCTTCCAGCTGAAGAGCCCAAACTTAACCTGCAGGAGTGAGCAGTTTAACAAGTTACCTTGGGTTTCGTAAGATTCTCAAAGCATGGATTTTCAAGAATGTCTTTATCGGATCAAAACTCAGATAGCTGAAAGAGTGTTCATTCAAAAAACCTATTAAGTTAAACACTAACCAAAAATTTTTTGAATGCATATTGGTATCATATTATAAACCTCTTGATCAGAAAAGGAGGAAAAGACCTCAGAAACAGTCTGCTGACTTTTATCTTTCACAGACGATTATGGTCTCAATAGACATATGTAATCATTGGCCAAAAGCCTCCCAATTTTTAAATGTTTTAATGGAACTATTATTTCTTTTTTCATTTCTTCAGGGGAATTTACTCACTGGTTCTGTGCTCTACAAAGAAAAACATGATCAAAATATATACTCAAGATGAACAAATCCTGGAAAAACAGTATAAATGTTACTCAACCATTTAGTCACTCATAACTTTTCATGACATCAGGCAGGAAGGAAACAAAATGGCGCCTGTTTAAAAACAGGACACCAAGCCTTGTTGACCCAATCAATGTGCTCATTCATTAGCATTACCCTATGGCACTATGCTACGTCAATACAGTGCCAGAGAAGGGCAGTCCATTCCACCGAAATGATCCTTTGATCAGTTTAAATGTTTTGTGATCCATCAGATACAAAGATCTACATGAGAGCACGATAGATAGAGGCTTAAAATAGTGGAGGCTTGAACAACGTTGGATCCACAGACTGAAATCATTAGAGCCTAGGGGTTTGAACATTTCAGTAGAATGGACTATTTGTTTTAAAAATATTTCCATATAACTTAATTGAGTGTCCCCTAGTCTTTGTACATTTTGAAAGAATAAAAAATCAATTCACTTCTACTCGTTTTACACCATTCAGGATTTTGTAGCCCTCAATCATATCTCCCCTTAGCCGTCTCTTTTCCAATCTGAAGTGCCCTAACCTCTTTAGCCTTTCCTCATATGAGAGGAGTTCTATCCCCATTATCATTTTGATCGCTCTTCTTTGAACTTTTTCTAATTCCGCTATATATTATTTTGAGATACGGCGACCAGAATTGAACGCAATAGTCAAGGTGAGGTCACACCATGGAGCGATAGAGAGGCATTATAATATTTATAAATGATCTAGAACGGGAACGATTTTCCTATTTCTGAAATAATGGCCCAGTATAGATCCTTGCTATACTCCATTTAGAGAATTGGTCGTTTAACCCTATTCTCTCTTTTCTATCTTTTAACCAAGTCCAAATCCACAACAGAACATTCCCCCAAATTCTATATAAGGCGCAGCGAGTAGCACGCAATTGGGTGCGAGCCTAATTTATGCTTGCACCTTAATTAACAAGCCAATCAGTGATAATTGGCTGATAACAACCAATTATCATCACTAATTGGCAATAATTGAAATTTACACACAGCTGAAAAGCAGACGCAGCAATGGGAGGATTGTAGGTGTTTCATGGGTATTACTCAAATTTACATGTTTTTTATAGAATTTGGAGGAACACGCCTACATTTAGGCATAGGTATTTACACCAGGTTTTCAGTGTTGGCAGAGATTCTGACTGCTGTTGGAAGCTAAGAGGCATATTTTCAAAGCACTTTGGGAGGCTAAGTTCCATAGGTTTCTATGGAACTTTGGGAGGCTAAGTGCTTTGAAAATATGCCTCCAAGTAGCTTTATATTTTATTGCAATACAGTTTTTAAAAAGAAGCTTAACATTTTTGGATCGATGACAATTTACACAGTGCTGCTTGAGAAAAGTTGATTCTGCAGCATTTGTGTTATAAGATCTGAAGATCCTTCTACTAAAAGAAAATGTTTCCATATTCGTTGATGTATAAAGAGAATGTGGTGATGGAAGAAGTATTTATGTTGCTGGGATTATAGTTGTGGAATTTTTAGCGTTCCTAAATGTAGGCACATTCCCCGGCCCTGTGCACTATTCTATAAGCCGTGCTTTTTCTGGACATATCTAGATTTTATATGCCATTTACAGAATCCGGCCCATTATGTCCTATTCCATGGCTTTTTAATTCCTTCAGGAGTCTTTCATGAGGGACTTTGTCAAAAGCTTTCTGAAAATCTATATACACTACATCAACCGGCTCACCTTTATCAACACATTTATTCACACCTTCAAAAAATGTAGCAGATGTTTGAGGCTAAATCCAGGTCAACTCTGTCCCATTAAACTATGTTCATCAGGGCCGCCGAGAGGGGGGGGCAGGGGGGACAAAATTCCCAGGGCCCGGGCCTCCAAGGGGGGCCCGGTGACGGGGTCTGTCTCTTCCTGCTCCCAGGCCACCAGCACTGCAGTCCCCGGTCTCACCTGCCCGCCCTCGGCTCCGTCCACCACCATGACCGGGCCCCTGCATTCAAATCGGCAGCGCCTCACCTCCATGTGAAGATGGCAGATCACCTCCCTTCGGGCCCATCCTCACTGTGCCCCGCCCTCACAGAAACAGGAAGTGACGAGGGCGGGACACAATGAGGGAAGGCCTGAAGGGAGGCAATCTACCGCTTTCACGCGGAGGTGAGATGCTGCCGATTTGAATGCAGGGGGCCCGGTTACGGTGGCGGACGGAGGGGGGCTATCGGCGGAGCCGATGGTGGGCAGATGAGACCAGGGACTGCAGCGCTGGTGGCCTGGGAGCAGGAAAGGGAGGCAACAGTGGTAGGGATTGGGGGGGGGGGTGGCAGCGGCCCTGGAGAGGGGGGGCGGTGGCCCTGGGGGCGGCCTTGCTCCAGGCCCGGCTCAGTCTCTCGGCGGCCATGATGTTCATCTATGTGTTCAGTAATAGTCTCTACCCTTTTGCCCAGCACTGACATCAGGTTCACCAGTCTGCAGTATCCCATATCACCCTGGAACCTTTTTTTTTTTTTTAAAGTAGGCATTACATTGACCACTTTCCAATCTTCAGGTACCATGAACAATTCAAGAGTAAAAGGCACTAACTATTTAAAATAATCTGTCCAAAGAGTTACCATCCACCCACACCCTCCTCAGTTAAGGGGGGAATCTGGCATAAACTGCTTTTTAATTTCTTCCTGAAATTTAAGTATTCACTTTCCTTCCTTTCAGTCCTTGGGAGGAAATTCCATTGGAGGAGTGAAAAGCAGAATTTCTTGTGACAGACAACCTCACCAGGTCTCATTTCCTGATGCCACTAGAATGCAACTTCAGGAAATAAAAACAAATCAACAAAGAGGGCAATTCACCAGCTAATATCTGGAAAATCAGAGATACTAAATTTTCTATGAAAAGCTTCTGGAAACTAGTGCAGCTCCTTTCGTTGAAGGGTAAAATGAGAGCAGAGTGGAATATCTGTCAAAAGATGATCAGCAGAATTTTGAATTCCTTCCATTGCTCTTGTCATCAGATGATTTCACTGATCAGCAAATGTGATGAGAATATTTAATTCTGACTCTCCTTACTGTACACGCTATCCCAGTTACCTATCCAGCCCATCATTCAAAGCAATTGGAAGCAAACTTACTTCACTCATTTAGGGAAGGGAATTTTATAACAAGGTTTCTAGGCAAGAAAGGATTTCAAGTATCTATTTTATAAATATATGCACCTATGCACCTTTATAAATTGCATGCCTGAAAGCCCCTGCACAAAATTTTACCGGCTCCAAGGCAGGCATAACTTTGTGTTTACATGTGCTCTTATGTATATATTTTATAAGATTTTCTTCATCATTCAACCATCATCAAAATTCCAATAAATTATACATTTGAAAGTTGAATTAATGTAAAGGCTCCCTCACCAATACAGTACCCCATTGAATGCAGGGACTTTTGGCTCTGATTTCCCCATTGGATTCCCTAAGAAAAACAAAGCCTACAAGTCCCTGCATGCATTGGGGTAAGCCCAGGACTGGATCAGCCCTGTCAAGTGAATCTGGATCTAGTTGGTGACCTTAGTTGTGCAGTGTGGTGTCTCCTCACAGTGACAGCTGGAACAGCAGGTGCAGCAGTGCAGGAGGTGGTGCTCTTCTGTTCCTGTTGATGTAGCTGTTGTTGTGTGGTGTATCCTCTGCCTCTTCAAGTGCATTTTTTATATTGTTTCTTATCAGTGATGTCCCTCACGCCACAATATCAGCATGATAGGTGATTGGCTTGTGCCTTTTGTTGTGGCTAGACATAACCAAAAGAAAGTTTTTGATGTCATATTTGGATATCCCTCAACACTTAAGGTACCAAGTTGTCTGGGGCTGGATAAACAGTAGTCCTTGTTCCAAATTTTTCTGCATGCCCCCCCCCCTACTGATGTTGAATTAATGTAAAGGCTCCCTCACCAATACAGTGGTATTCTATCATATTAGTTTTAACCACTGGCTATACTCCATTATCACCATTGAGTCAGACCGATAGACAGCTCTTCAGGGCCACGGCCAATACCCTTTTCAGATGCAAGACAAGGCACAAGTCTTTTAGCACAGAGCAGGTTTGGTAAGTTAAGGTCTGTGATACACTGGATATATTGTGGCAGGTGACTTTACCCCCCTAAAGTGCGCCAGTACACTAGTATTCTATAATGACACCCAGGTGCTCCTATCACATAGTATTGAGGCACCCTGTTAGAGTGGAGGAGTGGCCTAGTGGTTAGGGTGGTGGACTTTGGTCCTGGGGTAACTGAGGAATTGAGTTCAATTCCCACTTCAGGCACAGGCAGCTCCTTGTGACTCTGGGCAAGTCACTTAACCCTCCATTGCCACAGGTACAAATAAGTACCTGTATACAATATGTAAGCCACATTGAGCCTGCCATGAGTGGGAAAGTGCAGGGTACAAATGTAACAAAAACAAAATTACCCCCTGAGTGGTGTATTGAAAATCTGCCCCTCAGTGAATCATTTTCTCTGCTCTACATATTTGCCACATACATGCTAGAATAAAATTTGACTAGTCACTTCAAAACTAAGTGAATCACTTATGCTGGTGGTTTTTTTTTTTTTTTTACTAGGCACCACTGTGTTTAATTTCTACTGAACAGGAGCAAATGGAGCTGTGCAAAGACTGCCCTCGGATATCCAACTGCACTGGACCATTAGAAGCCTGGAACACAGTTACATGAATTCCTCCGTTATGAAGCTCCTCCTCACTAGCTCCTTTATCTCAGCTGTTCAGTTGCCGGCAAGTATTGTGTGAGACAATAACCCATTATCTCTGTCTCCATGAAATTACCTTTTTTTTTTCCTTCCCAGCTGTCATTCAGGCAACTTTTGTAGTCCATTATCAATATATTGCTTTAATTTTAATTTTATTATGATTCCCAGGGAATCATCAGTTCTGCCGGCTTGTTTAGAAAATGGTTGGATACATAGCCTGCAAAAATTGCTATTTACTTTACACAAGCATCTTAAGTTGCTGTGGGACCCTGGCATGCAGATTCACACAGATTAAACTTTATTATATTGCCATAGTAGTTATCAAACTTCGCCTACTCATTTGCTTGCCATTCAAACAGAGCCCAGACTGCAATGCCAGTCTAGAAAATCTTTGTAAGTGTGCTTTTTTTCTAAATGACTCCTTCATGTTGCTGCATGTCTCTGATAAGAAACAGCTCTCTGATTTACAAGAGAGGTGCATTTATCATGCCATTTTTTTCAGTTGTATTGAGCTAACTCGTATTTTAAATCTAAGGCTTGCCCAAAAATGGAATAAATGTTGAGAAACCTGCTGGAAACATGGAAATAAGTGGCCTATTTATTAAACTGCACTAATCAGTTACTGCATGAATTAGCACATGCTTTTATTCCCGGTTTCTGTATGGGTTGCCCAAATTTGGGCACATACCCCAGACCTGCACATAAATGAATTAGTCAGGCGATAACAATCAATCATTTGAGTTAATGAGCACTTAATTTAACTTGGATTGTTATCAGATGTTCTACTTTTAATGTGAGCCACATTGAACCCGCACTTGTTTGGGATAATTGTGGAATATAAATGTCATAAACAAACAAACAAATAAGTAAATAATTGGCATTAATTAGGAGTTACACTCTATTCTATAACATGCATGCCCAAATTTCATAATGCACAACTCCAAAGAGGGTGTGGCCATGGGAGGGGCATGGATGGGTCAGGGGCATTCTGCACAGAGTGCCCTTTACAGCAGGGGCGCAGCCAGACTTTTGGCGGGAGGGAGGTCCAGAGCCCGAGATGAGGGGGGCATTTTAGCCCCCCCGGCGCCGCCGACCCCCTCCCCCCCCGCCATTGCCAGCCACCACCACCGCCACCACCAACTTTGACCCCCCTCCCCCTTCCCCTTCCCCCCTGCCAACGACCCTGTTGACCCCCCCTCCCGCTGCCAACCCTCCGCTGCCGCCATCGCCTACCTTTGCTGGCGGGGGACCCCAACCCCCGCCAGCCGAAGTCCTCTTCTTCCGGCGCAAGGCTTCGTTCTGTTTCTGAGTCTGACATCCTGCACATACGTGCAGGACGTCAGACTCAGAAACAGAACGAAGCCTTGTGCCGGAAGAAGAAGACCTCGGCATGCGGGAGTTGGTGTCCCCCACCAGCAAAAGTAGGCGACGGCGGGTTGGCAGCGGGAGGGGGGGGGTCGAGAGGGTCATCGGCAGGGGGGTCCAGGGCCAAATCTACGGGGGCCCAGGCCCCCGTGGCCCCACGTAGCTATGCCACTGCTTTACAGAATACTAGTTTGGCGCAGATCATCCCAGTGCCTAACCTTGGATGCCACTTACTACTACTACTACTACTTGACATTTTTAAAGCGCTACTAGGGTTACGCAGCGCTGTACAATTTAACATAGAAGGACAGTCCCTGCTCAAAGGAGCTTACAATCTAAAGGACAAATGTACAGTCAGTCAAATAGGGGCAGTCTAGATTTCCTGAAAGGTAAGTAGATTCACTTACTGAATCTAGCCCTTAGTATATGAGCATAGTAGTTGTTATTATCTTGGCATGACCAGGGGCAACCCAAGACAGTCTGTTCCTGAGGTGAGGGGGTGGTGTGCCACCCCACCCCACCCCCAGTCTGACATCTCCCCCTTTCCTTCCTTCATTCCTCAAATTTACCTTCTTTTCTGGCTTTACATATGTCAGGGCACCAGCGGTTCCCATAGGCTGCCTCGCTGCCAGCCCCGGCCCCATCTCTCTACTGCAGCCTGCCCTGCCTCCGAGGAAACAGGAAGTATGTCAGAGAGGCGGGCTATAAGAGAGAAGGGTTCGGTGGCACGGCAGCGTATGGGAACTGCTACCATCCTGACTTTTGGAAAGACAGAAAAGAAGGTAAATTCAGGGAAGGAAGGGTGGGGGAGATGCCAGAGCACGGCGGGCATGGGGGTGGGTGCCGCTCCAAAAGAGTGCTGCCTGAGGCCCCCAAAGTGCTGCCTGAGGCCCCCATCTCAAGTGGCCTAATGGCCGCCACTGGGCATGACTGTTAGCATGCACTAAATCACATGTTAACTGCCATAGCAGGAAATAGGCATATTACAGATAATATATGGTAATTTACTGCATGCTGTCACTGTTGCTGTCCTAAATCAGTCTAGCAGCACCAATTGCAAACATGTTTGGTAAAAAGCTTTTCTGTGTAATAACTCTTATGGCAATATGCTGGAAATGTCCTTAACAGTTAGCACACAGGCTTTGCACTTATGACACATAGATTTTTGCATTTAACAGGCAGTAAGTGCAAAACGTTACCACCCTATAGTAAATAGGCCTCTGAAAATAACAAGCTTTCGAGAACTATGCTTCATTTACGAAATCAGCTCATCCAGTCTGAGGAATGAAGCAGAGGTCTTGAAAGCTGGTCACAAATGTATTAATTTGGTACAATATAAAAATGTAATAGCTGCATCTTGTTCTATGTATCCAAGTAGAATAACATGGCAACCACTCTACTATAACAGATGAAAGAGAAAAATGAACTGATGGAAAATGTGCAGATTATAAATGAGAAAATACCATTTTTATCTCCAGAGGCCATAAAGCCTACAGTAATTATAGAATGAATTCATTTTAAGAGTGAGTCATCATAAAAGTGCTGGCGAAATGCTACAGAGGTAGTTGAGATCATCATATGCATCAGCCCACAGTACAAAGGATGTGCAAGAAATGTGTAAATTACCTTTGACAAAAATAGCCAAAAAACACAATAGATAGAGTATTGTATTCATGTACGGACAGATAGATGCCTCACTGAGATGCTGGATGCATATCATTACTCAAGCACTGAAGTCACCAGCTGTTCACTGGCTTCCAACACTGAATATATATGTTTCAAACATTTTTGCAGATATTAACTGCTTGGATGCAAATTACTTACTGTTCCACATACAACTCTGATTCACCTTAATAAAAAATAAAATGAAACACATATATGCATGAAAAGTGAGCATACGGTGTTCTTCACCACTCGCTTGCCTACCAATGCTTTCCCAGAGAATATGCACTCAGAAAGCTTTCCGTCAGTAACACTTTTAATCTCCTGCCAAACCAAGGGGTCCTTTTACTAAGGTGCACTGAAAAATGTAGGCACTGGTTTTGGGTGCAAGCTGATCCATTTTTTAGCGAGCCTGTAAAAAAGGCCTTTTTTGGGGGTTGAAAAAGGACGTGCAGCAAAATTTAAATTGCTGCGCGTCCATTTTGGGTCTGAGACCTTACCACCAGCCATTGACCTAGCGGTAAAGAATCCAGGCAGTAGTGACCTACTTGCGTCAAATGCCACTTGGTGCACGTCCATTATTCACGGCCGAAAAATAAAAAATATTTTTCAGACGTGCATATCGGACGCATGCCAAAAATGAAATTACCACAAGAGCCATGCGGTAGTCGGGTGGTAACTCCATTTTGGTGCATGTTGGGTGCATGTAGATGCTTACGCGGCTTAGTAAAATGGCCCACAAGTGACTGATGCAGCAAAGTGTGCTAAACGTTGTACACAGGTTAGCTCAGCTTTTATAAGAACATTGCCATACTGGGACAGACCGAAGGTCCATCAAGCCCAGTATCCTATTTCCAAGAGTGACCAATCCAGATCACAAGTACCTGGCAATATACCAAAAGAGTAAAACAGATTTTATGCTGCTTATCCTAGAAATATTCTACTATAATGCTTTAAGTATACAATACAAAGACTAGTATGAGGAAGGGGAGGTTGTCCTGCTGACCAGAGTGCTATTGATCCCTTGAGAAAGCCACATCATAAATACATAAGTAATGCCACACTGGGAAAAGACCAAGGGTCCATCGAGCCCAGCATCCTGTCCTCGACAGCGGCCAATCCAGGCCAAGGGCACCTGGCAAGCTTCCCAAACGTACAAACATTCTATACATGTTATTCCTGGAATTGTGGATTTTTCCCAAGTCCATTTAGTAGTGGTTTATGGACTTGTCCTTTAGGAAACTGTCTAACCCCATCGAGCGAAACAGGCACCTGTCGGGGCAATACCAGCACCTGGAAATTCAAGCTAAGTGAAGATTTAATACTGAATACGAGTACAGCCTAGTCTTAATGTTTAACACATGAGTTCACAGTGTGTACGCAGAGATCTTGAAGTGATCAAGTCGATATCTCCACAAGATCATAGTTACCAAAAAAAGGAGAAAGAGCCATATATATATATAAAGAGAAAGAAAAAAATGAAACAAAATATTTAAAGAAAATACATAACAAAACAGGGGTTGGAGGAAGGGACTGTCGATGATTATAACTGTCGTAAAAACAGGGGCTTGCCGAGATAGGCGATATAAATAACCCTGGTGACTGTATGAGACTTTCCCTTTAATATATTAGCAAGACATAAGACACACACATTGATCTACTAGTCTTTATATTGTGTCCTAGAAATAAGCAGTGGATTTTCCCAAGTTCAAGTCCATCTTAATAATGGCTTATGAACTTTTCTTTTCATTTCTTGTGCACAATTTTGTGTGTGCCCCCTGTAGAAAGGAGTTTTGCACAAGAGCTAACTGTGCACATACCTTCTGCCAGACATTAACAATTGGCGTGTGGAGATTGAATTGAATTGAGCAGCTAGACTCATAGGAGCCAACTTTTCAAAATTTTTGGGGGTGCTAAACCCAGTGGAAATAACCCTTCCCTGGACACATACAAGGAATTTTCTCAATATTGGGGGTGCTCAAGCACCCACAGAGTTGGCTCCTATGGGTAGACTCCTACTATTTTGAAGCTGTGTTCCTCAAATTTTGCACTTTATTGTTTATTTTGGGGTCATTTATGAGTTTTGGACATTAGGACATTTATCAGTTTTTCACTATATGGCGGGAGGAGTTAGATGTAATTGAATGCATTGTTCAAGAGTTGAGATTGCTCTGCATACAGCGAAGCATTATCAAGCCATGGGAGTTGCTACTTATGCTATATAGTTACTGAAACTTCTTCCTCCACTCACACAATTATTTGAGATAAGTAGTTAGTCCTGAGTCCAAAACAACTGAGTATTTGGAGACATTTCTTTTTGCGTTGTTGACTGTTTAGTCTCTTGTGTGGAAACACTTACAGTAGAAGACATTAACACACAGCATATTTAAATCCATGCTAATGAAGCTATTAGTTATTCTGTGTAGATGCAGAGAAGTGCGCAAAAGACACAAAGGCTGAACGTAACACCAAGACTTTAACGTAATGTCTCAGGAGGCGTAAAAGCTTAGCTCATTCTTCTGCAGAAGCATTAGTGAAGATTTCATGCCCAATTTTAATACATTTTTAAAGTATTATTTTATGTTTTAGAGGCCCTCTTACAAACCTGAACTAGTAAATGGGCTTAATGCATCCTTACACAGCCTTTCCTTCGCACTGGGCCCATTTCTAGCCCAACCATCAGAAAGGGGGCGTTCTGTCTGTTGCATTTTTATGACCATGTGCTCATGTTAGCAATTGCTTGCGGCCATTTCAAAAGATTAACACAGGAGCACTTACCACCTCCTATTTAGGAGACGCTAAGGGCTCCCACATTATGGCAGTAATGTCAGCATGCTAGCTGATTAACACATTTATATCCCACTTTGACCCAAAGCAGGTAACAGTTGCACATACATAATATCAATAAAAACAAAGGCAGATCAGAGAACAACACAGACAAGCAACAAACAGTCCAGTAACTCAAGTCACAGTCAATAAAATACACCTCATTACTCCAGGAAAGCTTTTAAAAAGCAATGAGCTTTCTGTAATCTTTTGAACTGTTGAAATTATCATACAGTCTGACATGACCAGGCAGACTATCCCAGGTGCCTTGTTTCGGCACAATGATATTGACATTGATGACGGTAAGGATAATTGCCTTAATTTCTCAGACCTCAATTGTCGTTTTGGGCAATACATCTTTAGAATCTTACCAAAATATGCAAGTACATTACCATAAACACGTTGGTGCATCAAAATGAGAACTTTAAACATAACTCGATACATAACAGACAACCAGTGAATATTTTTTAATACAGGAGTAATATGTGCCGATCATGGCACTCCCATAATTAATCGCGTAGCCACATTCTGGACGACCTGCAGAGCCTGAAATCTCGCTGATGACATACCAAAATGTAAGAGGTGATGGAATACCAATGCTGAGTTGAATATTGTAGAGTATAATCCTGGGAGGATGTCCGCAGGAATGACCCCATTAGCTGAGTTCGATGGTTTGATGTGAATGGGTGGCGCCATCCCATAAAGTTAAGTGACTATTCTACACAGCTTTGAGTTTTCGGTTTTGTGAAATTAAAGTGTTTTGGGTACCTTTTTTGTTTGGTAAAATGTGAGGTATGAAGCCAGTTGAACCTTTTTGAGAATTGAGGTTTTTTTTTGAAACAGTGATTTTTTTTTCTCATTGTTTGGGTTTCCTCCCAGATAATGAAATCAGTGATAAACTCATTTGATTGGGATGACATCTGCGTGTTAGCGGTCCCGGAGGTTTGAGGTTTATTTTATTTAATGATAATAGGTTCCTGTAGTCATACTTCACACTTTATCAGGTTGGCAAACTCTATTTAGATGTGTATTAGTGATTTTTGAGTTTGCTTCCTCTTGTGTGTTTTTAAGGATGCCTTAATATAATGAATTTAATGAAGTTTTGCTAGAACCAGGTTTTGCACGATCATCCAGAAATCAGATGGTAGCACCATCCCTTTCAGCTTGCTCAACAGCCAAAGTTAAAAGAAAACTGCAGAGATAACTTGGTCAACTTGCTTTTACATGGTTAAGTTTGCATCCAACAATACTCTTAAGATTTCGAATAGACAATTTAACAGTAAGATTAGCCCTATGATAATCAAAACATATCAGCAGAAGTGGATCAATAGACCTACCTACAAACATAATCACTGTCTTAGATAAGTTTCATGACAAATTATGCCTTTCATCCATTCTATGATCTCATCAAAACCTACCACTAACTTTGAACTAGGATCACACACATTATCCTCAAGAGGGAAAAAGAACTGCACATCATCGGCATATATTCTACATGAAACATGCAATCCCTGGAGCTCTTTTCCTAAAGAAACCATAATCAAATTAAAGATTACTGCCAACAAGCCACAACGAAGAAGATGTTCAACATGATGCGGGTCCTGAAAAGAGCAAAACCATTCCTCCCACAGAAAACTTTCCGCAACCTAGTACAATCCACAGTACTCACCCATGCCGACTACTGCAACAGTATCTTCATCGGCTGCAAAGTCCAAATCATGAAAAAACTCCAAACCGCCCAAACACAGCAGCTAGACTCATCTTAGGCAAACCATGATTTGAAAGTGCAACACCACTTCGTGCAAAACTTCACTGGCTCCCTATCAAGGAACACATAATTTTCAAAGCTACATGAACAACTTGATCGATCTTCCAGCCAGGAACAGGTCCAAATCTTCTCATACTTACCTTAATCTCCATCTCCCCACTTGCAAAAACCTCAAATACAAAACCTACTATGCATCCAACTTCTCCGTTATAATCCAACTGTGGAACGCAATACCTTGACACATCCGAACAACCAATGAACACCTACCCTTCCGAAAGCTGCTGAAAACTTACCTCTTCAGACAAGCTTACCCAAATAACCCAACTAATTCTCGAACTTAACCACACTACACATACTCCAATCCTCTCCCCCACTTCTCTCCTAATTGTACTACTCCTTACAACTGGATCATCTCTGCTACACTTCGTACCATACTCTGTGTACCTGTACCTTACTTTATGATGTCTCTATGATAGTCTGTACCATATCCTGTAAGCCGCATTGAGCCTGCTACCGAGCGGGAAAGAGCGGAGTATAAATGCCATAAATAAATAAGGCAGAACCCTGTAGCACCCCCTGCGTGTTAGAAAAATTTGCAGAAAAAGAATCCTGTATTTGAACATGAAAAGAGCTATCCTGTAAATAGGATTCAAACCATGAAAGCACATTTCTTCCAACACCAAATTCAAACAACATATTTATCAAGAGAGAATGGTCAATCATGTCAGAAAAGAAGATGCAATGTCAGATCCATCCCAATTCCAAATATTCTGATCCATCCCGATTCTTAACTCACCCATCATCGATAACAACAAAAATTCCACACGATGATGTTTTCGAAAACCATATTGATGGTCATCCAATAAATATCTTTTTTCCACAAAGTCCATCAATTGGTTTAATACTACTTTCTCAACAGCTTTTGCCATGAAAGGAAGAACAGAGATTGGTTTTTTAATTATTCAATACTGTAACATCCAAAGATGGCTTTTTAAGTATATGCTTAACAGTAGCTTGTTTCAAAGATTCTGACAACAACCCATCCTGCAATAATTTATTAACAATTTTCATTAAAAGAGATGTTATCAAATCCAGTGTCAACCAAAATAATGCAGAAGAACATGGGTCTAACTGATACACACCCTCCAAAAAAAATAAATAAATACCGCGTGTGTAGCGTGCACAGATGGCAAAACGTATACAAAATGCTTTAGTGCGTCCTGCATTAGGCCATTTTTCCTGTGTTAGGAGTGTGTTAGCACCTAACACAGCTTAGTAAAAGGGACTCTTAATTTATTGAGCTTAAACTGACCCCAATAAGGCAGAGCTGTTGGTCAAACAACAAAGCTTGAAGAATAGCATTTAAAGGCAGCCCTGCAGTTTGCTGTGGCTCTGTCTCTGGAACACTTTGAGCTGTTGGCTCCATTTCTGCAAGAATGGTTTATATAGTTTCTCAAGTATCAGGAGGGGATTGACCTCTTTGACAGTGTTTTTATGTCCTCTTTGAAAAGTTTAAGATATTATTCATTTGGTAAAGGTTGGTTTCTTTTTTATTTGTACCCCGCGCTTTCCCACTCATAGCAGGTTCAATGCGGCTTACATATTGTATACAGGTACTTATTTGTACCTGGGGCAATGGAGGGTTAAGTGACTTGCCCAGAGTCACAAGGAGCTGCCTGTGCCTGCAGTGGGAATCAAACCCAGTTCCCAGGACCAAAGTCCACCACTCTAACCACTAGGCCACTCCTCATTGATCTCATTATTTGAGGTTTTAATGATTTTAAGCTCTGGGAGGAGTTCTGTGAATTTGATAAGCCCCCTTTCCCTAGGTTGATAAATTTAGGAATACTTATGACCTTAGTTCATTGGATATTGCTATTATAGTTATGATTATTTCCCCACCCCCACCCACATGAAGCTACTACACTATAGCCGTGGAATTTGGGGACCCTTTTACAAAGCTGAAGCAAAAGAGGCCTTAGCACATCTGGGAGGTGCCCCAAAGTTCAACAGGATTCTCTCCATTTGAATTGTTATATAGACAGAGACCACGAGGAATTCTAGATGTCATCAGAGAAAACTTGGTAGGAGGAACCCAGCCCAAGAAATAATTTGGCAGAGTACATGCTCAACATACAGGAAAGACTGAAGAAATCCAGTGAGGCTGACAAACTCTGCTTGGAGACGGCTCAAATGGGACAAGCCCAAGCCTATATCAAGAAAGCCATCCAGTGGACCTTTCAGTTGGAGGACAGAGTCTTATTTCTTCTGCCCTTGTAAGAAAGTAAACTGCTATGTAAATGGCAAGGGCCTTACGAGATAATACAGGCCTTGTCAACTATAATGTGACCCTGCCAGACTGAAGAGGCAAAAAACATATTTTCCACGTCAATCTATTAATGAAGTGGAACCCAATGATTACAGCTCTGGTCCAGGAGGATGATTTGGGTCCAGAGGTTCCAATACAGCCTGAGCCCTTGCAAGTCCCATTTGGCAAGCAGTTTCAGCCTCACAGAAAGCTAGCCTGGAATAGTTTGTCCAGCAGAACCAGGACATCTTCTCCAACATGCCAGGCCAGACCCACCTTGTCACCCATGATGTCATCACCGAACCGGAAGTGGTGGTCCAGCAGCGCCCAAACCAGATCCCACAAGCCCATCAGCAGGCAGTGGAGAAAGAGGTAGCTGAGATGCTAGACCTGGGGGTTATCAAAGAATCCACCAGTAATTGATTGTCACCCATCTGGCTGGTGCCTAAACTGGATGGGAGCCTCTGATTCTGCATTGACTTCTGGAAAGAGAATGCCATTTCCAAACTGGAGGCCTACCTGATGCCAGGGGTCAATGAACTCATTGAAAGGCTGGGAGGAGCTCGGTTTATATCGACACAGGACCTGACCAAGAGGTACTGACAGGTGCCCCTCACCTTGGCTGCCAAGGAAAAGACAGCCTTTCTGACTCCTCAAGGACTATTCCAGTTCACTGTATTGCTTTTTGACCTTCATGGGGCTCCTGCAACATTTCAAAGTCTTGTCAACCGCTTGCTATAGCCGCATGGTGGTTACGCTAATGGTAGCATTAGCATATGAAGCAATATACAACGGAGAGTGCCAAAGTACACAGCACAAGCAGTCCAGAAAAAGAAAGCACAAAGGGCTCTCAAGAATGGAACAAGTATGCTTTATTGATAACCTGACATGGGCCGTGTTTCAGCGTAAACTAACACCTGCCTCAGGGGTCAGTTCTAAAATGTAAACAAAAGTATACATTAGCACATGGCCATTAATGATATTGTTTAGTCAGAAAAAGCACAGCCTAAAGTTAATTGAATAACTTAGCTGGTTATGTTTAGGCAGGATTGGGACGTCCTGCTCATAGGGGAATATTCTATAAATAGCGCTGAAAGATATTCTATAACAGGTGTTCCGGGATCAGTGCTCTTTATAGAATAGCGCATAACGCCGGGATTCGTGCACAACTTTGGGCATGAGGAGTTACACTAACTGAATCCAGGTGTAAATTTTGCCATGCAAGTTGGACGTGGATCCCCCAAATTCTATAATACTGTGCACATTTTAAGGGAATGCCCCTGGCCTGCCCATGCCCCTCCTATGGCCACACCCCTTTTCCAGATCCACACAGAAACATATATGCTGTTCTATAAATGAGCATGTAAGTGTGTTTTCACACAGATCTTCCATTTTTGCCCTTTTCCAGCGCTTTGTATCCATTAGAATGCTTTTTTACGCCAAAACTTCAGTTCAGAAGTAGCGCCTAACATTCAGAACTATATATAGAATTTCCCCCATAATGTCCAAAAACAAAATCAGCCATTTCATAGCCATTTTCAAAGAGAATGGCCTAACTTAAATGATTATCTTTTTTTGAATTTGAACTTGAACTGAATCCTGCTGAATGTCAACTTGTACATGAATACATTCATCAATACCTGCAATATGTTACTAAAGAAAGACAAGTGGATGCTAAAAGCAGTGCATGGTAGCCCATTTTATCACATCCCTCTCCCTTCCTCCCTTTAAAAAATCCACAAAAGAGCTGGGGAACAAAATCAACAGTGAAAACATGGATGACAGATGCATCCTCTGCTTCTCACTGTCACTCCTCCAAGGTCTGTCAGCAGACCAGGGTGCATCTGCAGAGATAAATTTAACATGGAGCTTGGCCTCGAGGCAATCCACTAAGGACCGGATGCACTAAACTTAATGAGCCAGCAACATGGTTTTTAAACTGGTTCTAGCCAGTTTAGTGCGCAAGCAGTAAACCGGGACATGCACAAAAGGGTTCTCCGAGCCATTTTCCTGTCACGGTAGCAACTAACGAAAACGGAATGCAAATGAGCTAATTACTGTTATAACGTGAATGCGATGTGATGCACTATCGTTTCCGACCCCATGCACCGTGGAAAACCTAACAGGAGGTCTGCACCTCTCGTTGGGGCTGCTGTGAGCGAGACCCATGCAGAGGAGGACGCCCATCGCAAAAATCGGAAGAAAAAAAAACTTTTCAAGTGCTAACACTTGGGCATCCTTCACTCAGAAAAAAAAAAAAAAAGGACGTCCCTGACGAACACTTGGACATTTTTTTACTTCAGATTTTGTGATGGGCGTTCTTTTTGGACGTGTTTTTCTTACATGCCCGAAATGACCACTGCCGGAGAGAATCGGGGATTGGGACATGCGAGGACGCCCAAATCAAAACTATTTGGATGTCCCCTTCGATTATGCCCCTCCAGGTCTCTCTCAGTCATTCACAGCTGTGACAGCTAAATGCGCTGTGATTGGCTGAGAAAGACCTGGAGGGGCATAATCGAAAGGGACGTCCAAATAGTTTTGATTTGGACGTCCTCACACATCCCAATCCCCGATTCCAGCGGTGGTCATTTCGGGCACGTAAGAAAAATGCGTCCAAAAAGGACGCCCATCACAAAATCTGAAGAAAAAAAACGTCCAAGTGCTCGTCAAGGACATCCTTTTTTTTTTTTGAGTGACGTGTACGAAGCCGTCTCTGGCATACGCAGAGCAGCCAGTATAACGATTGGCTGCTCTGCGCTTGCTCGGCTGGCCGACTGGCTTCCCCTCCTTAGGAAGGAAATCGCATGCAAATGAGCTAACAGCGAGCAGCTCATTTGCATGCGATTTCCTTCATGCATGCCCATTTTTTACCGATTTTACTAAGGGATCGTTAAGGAAAGGGCTCTTTCCATGGGCTTAGTGCATCTGGCTCTAAGAGTCCTTGACCACCCATGCACACACATTTCTGTATATTAATGGACAGATAAACAGGCGAACAAGTCCTGTAGAATAGGTATTTTCACTTGTGTGAATACCTAAAAAATCCATAGGGCTAAAAAGATGATCAAGCAGTCATATACCGATAGGTTAGGGTTTGTATGCTAAGCTTTTTTTCTTTTATGGGACCTTAGGGAACAGAGAGGGGGTTTTTTTGTTTTTAATGATAATGAATCCTATACCAACTTGCCAGAAATCATTTGCATAAATGCAATGAGCCTAAAAGAATACTTGTAATATCACCACAGGCAGCTGACCAAGCACTTCACTGCTCCCTTTCACTGCTTAGGGAGTATGTGTAAGCACATAAGGATCAATCACTGACTCTAAGTGGCTCCTATTAGCATTTAAGCATCAACAGTGTTCCAAATATAGCAACAGCATGTTAGTGAAATTAGTAGAAGTTTGAAACATGTGAGCAGTAATAAGGTTAATGACTTGATAGCATTACAGTCCATAAACTTTCAAACTTATGAAACTCAACTATCTTGTCAACATATGCCATGTACTTTTCTGTCTAACTGCAGTTGGATATCTTGTGCATAATTATTAAGGTATTTGTGGTATAGACCAGGCTTGTCCAAGTTCAGTTCTCAAGGGCCACAAACAGACCAGATTTTCAGGATATTCCTAATGAATATGCATCAATATGCAGTTCAAACCATGAAACTTTCACAAGCATTGTAATATAAGATTATTGAGCCCTCATCAAGATTTCAGTCAGGTTTTTATTTTAAAGGTACATGTTAGGAGTGTTTTTCTAGTAAATATAACAATAAAAAGATATAGGATTGTCTTGATAATTGCACAATAATTGTTTATAATACAAACAATGAATATGCATGAAATAGGGTGCATGCAGATCTCCCTTGTATACAAATCTGCCTCATGCATATCCATTAGTTCACTCTCATTTAATGGTTGTAATCAATATAAAATACAAATTCTTAAACAGCCGTTCCAATATTAATTTTCAATCTTTATTCAATACTTTTCTATATCATTACTATTTTCTTTTCACATTATTGTTTATAACTCCCCACCCAATCACTATCATCATTCATAGTCACTCATACATTCCACAACCAAACTATATAAAATAACAGTAATTTATACAAATACCAGTACTTTCACCTCCAAATAATCATTGGTAATTTTAACAGTTCAATAATCTTCATCTGTGGATTTTGATCTTTCATTCCACATTCCCAGATAATACCAAGACACTCTGTTGTAAACTCAAGTTGTATTCAACATAAATTGTTCATCAATCCCTGGTACATTCCTTCTTCCAAGGACTCCAAATGGCATTACTTTCAAACAAAGATCAAAATCCACAGATGAAGATTATTGAACTGTTAAAATTACCAATGATTATTTGGAGGTGAAAGTACTGGTATTTGTATAAATTACTGTTATTTTATATAGTTTGGTTGTGGAATGTATGAGTGAGCATGAATGATGATAGTGATTGGGTGGGGAGTTATAAACAATAATGTGAAAAGAAAATAGTAATGATATAGAAAAGTATTGAATAAAGATTGAAAATTAATATTGGAACGGTTGTTTAAGAATTTGTATGCATATCCATTAGCGATATCTTGAAAATCTGGCCTGTTTACAGCCCTCAAGGACTGAACTTGAACAAGCCTGGTATAGATTATTTCTGAAATGTACATTTTCATTACAGCTTTGATAATCAAATATATTAGACCAATGTACAAAGGTATAATATGTAGGGAGATGATTATGGCGTGATCGGGGTTGGTTTATGAGAAGAATTTGATGCTAAATGCTGGTTTACATGTATTATGCATTCTGTGGTGCCAACTCTTAAATTATTGCGCTGACCACACCAGCTATAAATTCTCTAGAAAAATCATAAATTCTGTAAGAGATGCTCATATATATATATTTTTTCCAGTTCTAAGCCTTCTTCATGGTAGGTAAAGAAGCTATGAAAGAGGAGTCAGGTGAGGCAGAGCACGAAATGCTGATACATCTGGGAAATGCATCAATAAGGACAAGGTGAAAAGAGGGAAAAGATGCTTAGGGAATTGAAGCAGTTAGTGGCATGGCTGGAGCTCAGGAGCTTGGCAAGCTGTACCTCAGGAACATGGTTAGCAGGAACCAGGAACAAAGCTAGCAGTAACCAGTAACAAGGCTAGCAGGAGGTAGGAACAAGGCGCAGTACTGTGGAAGCGACACTGTAACATGCATGAAGCGAGGCAGCCTTCAAGCAAGTGAGTTGCAAAGGCACTGTACAGAACCCGAGGCCTCCGTTAAATGTGTCTGGTCCCATGATGTCATCCAGGGGTGCCTCTCCAGAGGTTCCTGTTATGGCCCCGATAAATTGTGGCCTATGGTGCATCAGCTGACAAAGAGAGACAGTGTGCATTCGGCAGGGAGCAGGGCCGTCACGGAGGCATTGCAGTGACTGAGAGTCGCGGTAAGACCACAACAGTGTACTGTGAAAAACTGCAGGAGGACCAGGCATCCAAATAGCAGATGAAATTTAATGTGGACAAATGCAAAGTGATGCACATTGGGAAGAATAATCCAAATCATAGTTACCTGATGCTAGGGTCCACCTTTGGAGTCAGCACCAAAAAAAAAAAATCTAGGTGTCAAAGTAGACAGTAAGCTCGGAATTATTACGAAAGGGATGCAAAATAAGACCAAGAATATTATAATGCCTCTGTGTCGCTCCATGGTGCGACCTCACCTTGAGTATTGCGTTCAATTCTGGTCGCCGTATCTCAAAAAAGATATAGAAAAGGTTCAATGAATGGCAACCAAAATGATAAAGGGGATGGAACTCCGCCCATATGAGGAAAGGCTAAAGAGGTTAGGGCTCTTCAGCTTGGAAAAGAGATGGCTGAGGGGGGATATGATTGAAGTCTATAAAATCCTGAGTGGTGTAGATTTTCACTCCTTCAAAAAGTACAATGACCAGGGGACACTCAATGAAATTACATAGAAATACTTTTAAAACAAATAGGAGGAAATATATTTTCACTCAAAGAATAGTTAAGCTCTGGAATTCACTGCCAAAGAATGTGGTAACAGTGGGTTTAAAAAAAAGGTTTGGACAAGTTCCTGGAGGAAACATCCATATTCTATTATTGAGATGGGCATATATATATATATACTAGTAAGAAAGGCCCGTTTCTGAGGCCAATGAAACGGGCGCTAGCAAGGCCCTGTCCTTCCCATCCCCTCCCCTTTTTTGTGGACTTACCCTCCGTGCTTCAGGGTCGTAGGGTCGTGGGCTCTCCCCCCCCCCCCCCCCCCCCCCCCCCCCCCCGCAGTGCCACGTAGAGAGTGGCTGGCTGGCTCCCTTGCTGCCTTTGACCTTCTACCTGCCTGCCTCACTCCCTCTGTTGGTCGGGGCTGGCTGGCTCATTGGCTCCCTCGCTGCCTGGGTGCCTCACGTAGTGTTGCAGATCGATGTGTGCCCCGCCCTCGCGTCAAACATGATGACGTCGAGGGTGGAGCGATGCGATTGGTTAACTGTCATTGCTCCGCCCTCGACATCATCACGTTTGTCGCGAGGGCAGGGCAAACAGGCATGGGGAGAAATTCCGATCTCTGCCACCTCAGGGAACATTCCAATCTCTGCCACCTCAAAAACCAGAAGTTGCAGCGCTTCATTAGAACGTTGAGGTAGCGAATTATGTGCGGAAGGGGCGTGGCTGTGGGCGGGTCTCAGTGAGAGTGAGTGGTGCATGAGTGACAGTGAGTGGTGACAGCCTAAGTGCAAGGCTTCAGTGTCTCCCTGCCACAGAGTGAGCTTTGAGGTAAGAATTATTTATATAGATATAGATATATCAAACGCAGGCAGATGATTACTATAAATGAGAGTGCTTTGGATCTGGAATAGCTGTGCGCTATAGGAGATCCAATAGCCTACTTTATTGTTGTATGATGCCTCTTGGCCATAAGTATTGAGAACTGTATAATAAATGAGATTCTTTAGATTTTGGGTTTCTGCCACGTACTTGTGACCTGGAGTAGCCACTGTTGGAAGTAGGATACTGGGCAAGATGGACCATTGGTCTGACCCAGTATGGCTATTCTTATGATTGGCCAAGGAAGTGTAATTTAAAAAAAAAAAGTAGTTTTATGAGCTGAACTTTTCTACTTTTACTTGAGTATTTTTTTTATAAGACTCTCTACTTCTCTGCTTTTGAAGCCAGTACTTTTACTTTTCTCTTAAAAAGTAACGACCCCATCTCTGGCATTTACACCAGCTGTAGGGTTGGTATAAGTGATCGTGCCATAAATATAATCATGTTTTCTGTCACTTGCGGTAGTATTCTATAAACAAAAGTAGGAGTTTTCTTTTCTTCATAGAGAATGGGTTTGAAATAAGTGTCTTTTTACCATCCTAACTTAGGTGCCCTGTTATAGAATTACCCTTTTTCCCCATAGGGCCTACATGTATGTGCCATTTGCTTGCTAAGATTATAGAATACTAGCGTATATTTATTTATTTATTTATTTATTTATTGCATTTGTATCCCACATTTTCCCACCTTTTTGCGGGTTCAGTGTGGCTTACAATAAAAAATGGGTGATGGAAGTACAATTTGTTACAAATTGGTTATGGATTACATTGTGCAGAATTATGCGAGACAATCGAAGTCTCGTTAAGGAGTGCAACAGTGGAACACAAACATTGAACATTGGAAGGAGACAATGGGAGCTTGAGGGGCAATAATAAGGCGTAAAGACATATGGTATACATATTTCTGTGAGTAAGGGTATGGGTGATGTGGGATTACGGGGGATGAGAGATCAGAAGTGGATTTATATTGCATTACTAAACAGTAAGTGTGGATTTTATGTATTTTGGCTCTTTCCGTAGATTTTTTCAAAAAGATGGGTCTTCAATGATCTGCGGAAGGAAGTATATGCATGTGAATGTAACATTCATGTGCGTATGTGCTGTTGGGCGCTAAGTGGTATTCTAGAAATTAGCCCCCGGATTCTATAAAGGATGCCTACATTTGTGCGTCCAAATTTGTGCACGATCGGGAGCTGTGCACACAACCAAATTAGATAATGAGCCATTAACAACCAATATTTGAGTGCTAACAATCAACTATTGGTGTTAATTAGCACTAATTTGAAGCTGACCATGCAACTGCCTGTGTGCAGTTCTATAAAGAACTATGCCTACATCTTCTCACATGCAACCTGAAAGGGAATGGGACTTAATATACTGCCTTTCTATGGTTTTTGCAACTACATTCAAGGTGGTTTACGTGAGTATATACAGGTACCTATTTGTACCTGGGGTAACGGGAGGGTTAGGTGACTTGCCCAGAGTCACAGGGAGCTGCAGTGGGACTTGAACCTGGTTCCCTGGGATCAAAGTCTGCTTCACTAACCACTAGGCCATTGGAGGGGCTTTGTAGGTCAAAGGCATTCCCAACAGTAGGTTGCACTGTTACAGAATGCTGCCTTTTCCTCACCTAAGTTGGTGCCAGAATTGCACCAGATTTCAGCTGGCGTAAACCTGGCATCCAAAATTAGGCAGGAGAATCAGCTCTAAGCATTGTTCACCTAACTTTGGGTGTGCTTTATAGAATCCGGCCCATATAGTGTGCAGCTGCAAGGGGGTAGAGCATAGGAGAGGCATGAGAAGGTCCTACACTGAGGCTTATATCATAGAATACTATAACTTACCACTAAAGTGCAACATTTATGTGCTAACATTTATGCCTACCTTTTACATGGCGCAAGTGATAGTGCCGAACTGTTGGCATGACAACTTACGCTCTATTCTATAATGGAATCTAGGCGCCCAGATGCCATTATAGAATTCACACTCATCGCTTTGCATTTTAGTGGCCAAATTTGGGTGACCTTTATAGAATTGCCTCCTTTGTGCCCACCCCTACTGTTGATAGGAATGAGCAGATCATGAATGAAAGAGAGGCTCCATATATCCCCTGTGTTATTTGGCGAGTGAATGTCTTCAGCTGTTCTATATGGCTTTTACCAAACAGCAGCTGTGAAAGGGGATATTCAGGTGATCAAAATGATACTCAGCAAGGCTCAAAAGGTTCTTCATCCATGAGCATTAACAAATCCTAGCACTAATATTAATTTACTCTAGTCCATGATGCTAACATCCATCAGTACGTGGCTCTCTATGGGACCTTTTTGTTAATTTATTTTTTACATTTGTACCCCGCGCTTTCCCACTCGAGGGCAGGTTCAGTGCGGCTTACATAGTAATAGGGGTTACAAGGTATAGCAGAGAGAACACAAGCTGTGTTAAAGAGCATTAAGCCTTAATGCATGTTTAGAACCATAGGTGCCAACTCCGTCAGTGCTGTGGGTACTCGAGCCCTCCCAATATTTTAACCTGCCCGCCCTCTGCTCCCTCAACAGTCCTCCGCTCCGTTCTCGCCTTCCTGCCTGGCAGAATTTAAAGCTCATGATACAGACGTTCAAATATTTGAAAGGTATTAATCCACAAACGAACCTTTTCCATAAATGGGAAGACGGTAGAACAAGAGGACATGAAATGAGATTGAAGGGAGGCAGACTCAAGAAAAACGTCAGGAAGTATTTTTTCGCAGAGAGAGTGGTGGATACTTGGAATGCCCTCCCGCAGGAGGTGGTGGAGATGAAAATGGTAATGGAATCCCAAACATGCGTGGGATAAACATAAAGGAATCCTGTTCAGAAGGAATGGATCCTCAGACGCTTAGCCGAGATTGGGTGGCAGAGCCGGTGGTGGGAGGCGGGGCTAGTGGTTGGGAGGCGGGGCTAGTGCTGGACAGACTTCTACGGTCTGTGCCCTGAAAATGGCAGATACAAATTAAGGTCAGTTATACACATAAAGTAGCACATATGAGTTATCTTGTTGGGCAGACTGGATGGACCGTGCAGATCTTTCTCTGCCGTCATCTACTATGTTACTATCTTACCTCGGGTCCTGGCAGCAGTGAAAGGCGAGCAGGCTCAGCTTCAGCCTTCCCTTCTCTCTCAGCTCTGGTCCTGCCCTCATTTCCTGTTTCCATGAGGCGAGAGGGGGGGAATGCACCACCTATAAAAAAAAAAATTTTCATCACTCCCCAATCATTTTGAAAAGTTGGCTTCTATGTTTAGAACCAGATTCTATATATCACACCTAAAATGAAACTTGCCTAAGATCATTCCATAAAGTACACCTTAATTTAGGCATACTTTATAGAATAAGCCTAAATTTCTATAGGGTTTATAGAATTCGCTGAGCGCTAGTCCACATGACTAAATTTAGTTGCAGGCAATTATGCCAAGTAAAATCTGGTGTAAATGCTGATGACTAAATTAAGCGTGGACCGGGTGTATTCTATAACAATGCACATAGATTCTAGAAATGCCCATGACCCGCCTATTCCATGGCCTTGGCCACGCCCCCTTTCCAACTATGCAACTTAAAATTTACACGCAGCACGTTACAGAATACGCTTAGACAGTTCTGCATGTAAATTCTAATTAATGCCAATTAATGTCAATAATTGCTTGTTAATTGGCAGTTATCAGCTCTGATTACCTTGTTAGCTTATTAGGCTATGCGCATTGTTATGGAATATGCTTCGATTTCCGGGCAGAAATCTAGGCATGATATATAGAATCTGGGGGTTAGTGGATGAATAACATTAATTCGCCAGTTTGGGCATGCTAGTCATTCGTTTAGTTTTTTTTATATATATTTTGGGAGGGGGTGTGTCATTGGTATAGAATGGGTGTAGAAACATTACCCTGCTAGCACGTTCTCATTAGCATGTGGTAACTAAATAGGAGACAGTAAGTGCTCCTGTGTTAATGTTTTTTGAAAGTCCCTGCACACTAATGGAAAAAAATGGACCTGCAAAAAATAAATAAATAAATAAATAAAATCTCGAAATACTGCCACATTAAATCTGGGCTTAGCTCGTGGGAACCTCCTGCATTAAAACCCATTAAGCCCAGATTTTAATGTAACCATCTGCATTTGATTTGTTTAGCTGCAATTTTTTTTTTAAGTGTTCCCATGTAGATAGAGGCAGGGCAAACAGAACGATGCATGCATTCTTTCTGGTGTTGCCTGTAGTTTTCTGTTATTAATGAAGCTGCTTTAAACTAGGGCATTCTCTGTTTTTATTAACTTAGTTGCTGTTTTTATTGAGGCAATCCCAATGTTTTCCCCCCTTTGGCAATATTCTAGCAGTACCCTCTTTTGGACATGTCTAGACATGTGCAAAGATTTGTGTTAGCTTTTTATCCTTGGATGAGGAAAGAGATTAACTTATTTTACCCAGCTGTCACATTGCAGACACTTTTTTGACTGCTTATTTGGAAGACGGTGTCAGTTATATTATGAATTTTTTTTCCTGTTTATCATCTGCCTTGTCAGGACTGTAGAATTCTAGGCAAGTCGCTTTTTATTTCTTTACGTCTCCATTTACTTGGCTGTGATTAAGTAATAATAACTCCCTCTTCTTCCTCCTCCCCCTCTTTTGGAAGCTTTCATTCAGATCAGCCATTGAATCAGATTCTGGAAATGGTTGTAAAGGTGTTTCTGAAGTATTACAATGTAAATTGTATTCAAATTTGCATATTTATTGCACATTATTGAATTCACTGGTCCAGTGTTTCTCAAGCTGGTTCTTGAGAGCTCTCTATTCAGTCTGGCTTCCAAGATTTTTGTAATGCATATGCATGAGATAGATTTGCATACAAATGTATCTTTGCATATTCTTTGTTGATATCCTGAAAATCAAGCTGGCTAGAGTACTTGAAAAAAAATCTACGGACTAGTCTATAATACCGAAAGTTTCTGCTTTTGTTTATCCTTTGTGAACCTGACTTTCAAGTGAGAGAGCTAAGACCCTCCTAGTTTTGGTCACTGCCATTAAGGCGGTAATTCAGGGGACCTTAAAAGGCTCAACGCGGGTGTCAGCGGTGGTTCCACCCTCAGCGCGCATCATTTCCGGCACTACAGAAATTCAGGCTTGATTTTTCTAGTGTAGGGATTACTCTGCAGTAATTGGGCAGTGCTGCAAGCTGCCTGGTTATCGCCAGGTTAGCACAGCAGCCCTTATTGCCACTTCAATGGGTGGTAGAAAGTGCTTCCCCCAAAATGGCCACTCAGCAAGTGCAAACTTACCACATGGCCATTTCTTTTTTGGGGGCCCTAGCACGCAGCAAAAATATCTGCCACCACTAATGCAGGACCCCTTTTACCACAGCTTAGTAAAAGGGCCTCTCTATAATTAGGTGCCCAAAGAGTGCCTGATAGGACTTATTCTATAAAGGAATGTAAGTGCCTGTTTTCCTTTAGAGAATATAAGCCTAACAGCCATAGACCTGGCATAAATACTTGTGTGTAAATGCTGAAAATACAGTGATACCTCGGTTTTTGTCGATAATCCGTCCGAAAACAATCGGCAAAATCCAAAACCGACGAAAACCGAGGCAATTATTTCCTGAGCAGGAGAACGCGTTGGTTGCCCTTTGTTTTCGCAAAATTAGCAGCGATGTCACGTCGGCAAAATCCGAGACAAATGTTTCATGGAAAAAATCAACGAAAACCGAAACCGACGATAACCGAAGTCAACGAAAACCGAAGTATTACTATACATACATATCCCTGCAGTCTATAAAGGTCACCCAAAATTGGGCACAGATTCCAGATCAGCCCCCAAAATAGAGTTAATGATTTAATTATTGGAGCTAACAAGCAGTAAATCAGCACTAATTACGGTTTGGGCACAGATGTGCCTATGCACTATTCTGTAACAACGGCCACCTACATCACATTGTGCGTAACTCAAAAGGGGGGGTAGCCATGGGAGGGGCATGGGCAGGTGACGGGCATTCACACAAGATGTGCACAGTGTTACAGAATAGCAGGGATCTGCGCCCAATTTGCTCGCCTGGATTTACACCAGTTTTCAGCTGGTGTAAGGCCTCACAACCAAAGCTGAGTGCTGAATTCAGCACCCAAAGTTCAGCACCAAATTTGGTATTCAATACTATTCTGTAAAGCAGAGGTTTTCAACTCAGTCCTCCTGCCACTCCTAGCCAGTTGGAGTTTCCAGGATATCCTGAAAACCCCGACTATCTTGGTGTGCCTGGAGGACTGTGTTGAAAATCTGTGCTATAAAGAAAGGGTGCTCATCCCAAAGCACTTTATAAAAATAGCATTGGGCATGAATTTTATCTGTGCTGAATTTTTGGTGCTCTTTATAGAATCTGGCCCATAATGTCTAGCATTCTGTAAGTTACATGCAGAAACGTGAGTTCCACCCAGTGTCCACCTCTGTGTGTGTCCACCTGTAAAATGACGCCCTATGTAAGGTATGCACATATCTACAAATTAGTGCTTAGGCAGAATTTTGGCATTTATGCACGTATGTGCACAAATATGTGCATATCATTATTCTAATGATTTTTTCCATGTGTAATCAGCGCATAAATGATACCACATTCTTTATAGAATTACCCCATAAAGGCCTCAGAGGCAAAGCTATAAAACCAGGAGTATGTGCATGAGAGGACAGCCGTTCTCTGAGTAAATGAAAGTCTATAGATTTGATGTTATCAGCTTTTTCTGTTCAATTGCAATAAGCCTTATGCTGATAAAAATCAACTTTGCTGCTAGAGATATATTACACATGCAGTTTTCATGTTACAGCTGTTCATGGTGCCAGCCCAGCTGCTTTCTCTGCTTTCAGAGCAGGTCTCAAGGTAATCTTACGGAACAAACTACATTCTTTCTACAACTTACATTATAGATCACCACAAAGAGCTGGATAATAGAAATGTTCTGGGGTGGTTGCTCCAAGCAATGATCTATGGAAGACGACGGATGTAGCAAGCTTTTCAGGACAGAAGATTGGAAAATAAAGTTGTTTTCGTTAGGAAATTCATTAAGGGCCCTGTTTACTAAGGTGCGCTAGCGTTTTTAGTGCATGCTAAAATTAGCGCATGTGAAATGCTAGAGTTGCCCATGTGGTCCTATAGGTGATTTAGACGGGCAAATAGGTGGGAAAATGTGGGATACAAATGCAATAAATAAATAATCGAACACGAACGCCCATCTCCATGGGCGTCTATGTCCGAGAACGGGTATGTGAAGGGGCAGGACAGACCATATTTTTCTTTAAAAAATGGGCATCCATCTTTTTTTTCGATAATACGGGTTTGTGCCGGGCTAATGCATCGGATGTGGGCAGATTTGAGCTGGGCGGTTTCATTTTTCAGCGATAATGGAAACCGAAGGGGCCCAGCTCAAAAACGAACAAATCCAAGGCATTGGGTCGTGGGAGGGGCCAGGATTTGTAGTGCAGTGGTCCCCCTCACATGCCAGGACACCAACCGAGCACCCTAGAGGGCACTTGTAACAATTAAAAAAAAAAGTTAAATACCTCCCAAGTCCATAGCTCCCTTCAAATCCCCCCCAAAACCCACTGCCCACACCATTACCATAACCCTTATGGCTGAAGGGGGGCACCTAGATGTGGGCACAGTGGGTTTTGGGGGTGGTTTGGAGAGCTCCCATTTACCACCACAAGTGTAACAGGTAGGGGGGATGGGCCTGGGTCCACCTGGGTGAAGTCCACTGCACCCACTAACAACTGCTCCAGGGACCTGCATACTGCTGTGATGGAACTGGGTATGACATTTGAGGCTGGCATACAGGCTGGAAAAAAAAGTTTTGAAAGTTGTTTTTTTTTGGTGGGAGGAGGTAAGTGACCACTGGGGGAGTCAGAGGAGGTGATCCCCGATTCCCTCCGGTGGTCATCTGGGCAGTTGGGGCACTTTTGGAGGGCTTGTTTGTGAGAAAAAAGGGTCCAGGAAAAGTGACCCAACTTCTCGCTAAAAACGCTTTTCTTTTTTCCATTATCGGCCGAGGGCGCCCATCTCTGCTCGGCCGATAAACACGCCCCAGCCCCGCCTTCACCATGCCTCCGACACGCCCCCGTCAACTTTGTTCGTTCCCACGACAGATTGCAGTTGAAGGCGCCCAAAATCGGCTTTCGATTATACCGATTTGGGCGCCCACCAGAGAAAGGCGCCCATTTCCCGATTTGGGTCGAAATATGGGCGCCCATCACTTTCGAAAATAAGGCTGCTAGTGTTTAGCACGTGCTAATCATTTGCCATGCCCCGGCAAGGCACATTAGAATTTACACACATCTCTTTACAGAATATGCATAGCAAGTTGTGCGTTTAAATTCAAATTAAAGCCAATTATTGTCAATAATTGCTTGTCAAGTGGCAGTTATCAGCACTGATTGGCTTGTTAAGATAATTAAGTTGCACGCGCAATACAGAATACAACCAGAATTGCTTGCGCAAAGTTGCATTATATACAATCTGGGGGATAATGTCTTTGGGTATAAACTTGGGGCTTGAAAGTTAATTGAGGGGACATTTTTTTTGTTACATTTGTACCCTGCACTTTCCCACTCATGGCAGACTCAATGCGGCTTACATGGGGCAATGGAGGGTTAAGTGACTTGCCCAGAGTCACAAGGAGCTGCCTGTGCCTGAAGTGGGAATTGAACTCAGTTCCTCAGGACCAAAGTCCACCACCCTAACCACTAGGCCAGTCCTCCACTGTTGCTACTGTTTGAGATTCTACATGGAATGTTGCTATTCCACTAGCAACATTCCATGTAGAAGTCGGCCCTTGCAGATCACCAATGTGGCCGCGCAGGCTTCTACTTCTGTGAGTCTGACGTCCTGCACTCACAGAAGCAGAAGCCTGCGCAGCCTTCTACATGGAATGTTGCTAGTGGAATAGCAACATTCCATGTAGAATCTCCAATAGTAGCAACATTCCATGTAGAATCTCCAATAGTATCTATTTTATTTTTGTTACATTTGTACCCTGCGCTTTCCCACTCATGGCAGACTCAATGCGGCTTACATGGGGCAATGGAGGGTTAAGTGACTTGCCCAGAGTCACAAGGAGCTGCCTGTGCCTGAAGTGGGAATCGAACTCAGTTCCCCAGGACCAAAGTCCACCACCCCAACCACTAGGCCACTCCTCTAAATGTTCACCTAGTACACCAAATATCCCTGCACCCAGTGCCGTAGCTAATGGCACCCGGGGCGGGTCGCCGCTGCGCACCCCCCCTCCTGGGTGCAGCACGGTGCGACCCCCCCCCCCTCTGTGGTGCACCCCCCCTGGAGTGCAACACCCCCCCCCCCAGACCACATTCTTACCTGCGGGAGGGCCGATCCGCCCGGAGTACACGTCACTCGGAGCTACGTCGGCCCCGCTGGTTCCCTGCTCTCTCTGCCCCGGAACAGGAAGTAACCTGTTCTGGGGCAGAGAGAGCAGGGAACCAGCAGGGCCGGCACCCCCCCGAGCGCGTGCACACGGGGCAGACCGCCCCTCCCGCCCCTCCCGCCCCCCCCCCCTTCCTACGCCACTGCCTGCACCAGCCTTGAATTAATGAGGTAAGATGGGGTGGGAAGGCAGCCTTTGGGGAGGGAGGGTGAGCTATTTTTCATTGTGTGGCAAAGACAAAGCTGAATATTTTTCCAAATGAAAGCATCACAAACAAACAAAATTTATTTTTCTTCCATTTCATTTGAAATGTGAATGAAAAGAAACAGGAAATTCCATTGAGATTAATTAGCTTATTTTCAACAAAAGCACATCCCTAACCAGAAGCATTTGGCCTAAAAAAAAAAATAGTATCAGCAACCAAGATGATTTGTAACACTAAAAAGAGTGTGCAATTCAGATAACTCCTTTGTCCTCATTATTTCAAAGTTTATAAAAATTGCTGCTTTTTAGCTCAGAGATCGGGGGTTGCCTGCTGCTTAATTCACAAGATGAATGCCATTTTCCCTCTGTTTATCTTTGAATATGACAATATATTTGATATCCTGCAGTGATCACAATGACAATTCCATTTACAATGGGTCTTAAAATGAACAGTTGCATAAACTTCTCTAATTTATGTTGCCTTGTTCCAAGTACAGTATATATTCTGGACTTCACAAATTCCATAGAGGTGTTGTTCATGAAAAACAATTATAATGAACACAGTGCAAGACAAAGGTTTGTAATTAAACATAAAGGCATACTAAAAATGGGGAGTGGGGTTAAAAGGATTATTTTAAAAGATTTGGTCAAATCACTTCTCGCCCTTTTGCCTAATCAAGTGTAAAATATTTGGTCACCCTTCCCATTCCTCTTGTTTACTAAGCCACGTTAGCCGCTGTCATGCGGGAATGGTGACACAGCCCGTTCAAAGTGAAAGGGCTATGTCGGCATTAGCGCACGGCTTAGTAAACGGGGGGGGGGGGGGGCATATCATATGCCTTCAGAAAAGGTCAAGTAGAATTTATAGAACTTACACCCCTTGGTTATCTTAAAGATACTCGCTGAAAGGCAGCATTATAAGTTTACAAATAAATAAATATCGGGCCCAACATTGAAAGAATTTCTGCTTCTAATTTTGAAGCTTTTTTTACTAAAGGGCATTAAGCCCTAATGTGGCGTTAGTATACTCGAAAAGGCTTACTGCAAACCAGCATGTTTTTTCTAGCAAAAAGGGTGTCAGTACTCAAATGGCAGGCCACCCTTCAGGGGTGGGGTGATCACTGAGGAACCCACCCCACAATAGCCAGGCCTCCTGCAATCAGTCACAGAATCTATGGCAAGGCAGAATTGGTGTGTAGAGCCTGAGCTCTTTCATTAAAACTTGGGGTCCATGGGTCAATTTTAGCAGACAATGGAAAAGGTGCCGGTACTCAGTACCCCCAAGTACTCCCTCAAAAAAAGCCCTGCTGCAAACACATTAAAGTGTTATGTGGTAATTTGCCAGTTTACACATGCTAACCTTGCATTATTTTTTTGTATTTTTTTTCTAGCATGTCATGAGTAGAGAATTGCATGGAAACATTAACCAGATAGCTCATTCATATTAGAGTAGGGTTACCATATGTCCGGATTTACCCGGACATGTCCTCTTTTTGAGGACATGTCCGGGCAACCGGGCGGGTTTTGCCAATCTGCCCGTTTGTCCGGATTTCTGGACAAATGGGCAGGCGGGCCCACCTGCCTGCCCGTTTGACCAGAAATCCGGACAAATGGGCAGATTGCTAGCCTCCCCTCCCCTTACTTACTACTGCCCTGGTGGTCTAGTGACCTCTTCCGCCTTCGGGGCAGGAAAGAGTCCCCTTTTTCCTGCTGGAGCGCTGCCCTGCATGTTTCCTTCCTGTTACTGATGTCGGCGCCAATTCAAAATGGCCGCCAAGAGTTGAAGTGACCTCGCGAGACTTCAACTCTTGGCGGTCATTTTGAATCGTCGCCGAGATCAGCAACAGGAAGGATGCATACAGGGCAGTGCTCCGGGCAGGAAAGAGGGGGCTCTTTCCTGCCCCGAAGAGGTCACTAGACCACCAGGGCAGTAGTAAGGTAAGGGGGGGGTGGAGTGAGGGCGTGAAAGGGGGTGGGATGGGGTGTGTGGTGGGGGCAGGGCATGTGTCCTTTTTGGGGGACAAAATATGGTAACCCTATATTAGAGCACGCTAACTGACTAAGGGCACTGTTTACTAAGGTGCACTAGCATTTTTAGCATGTGCTAAATGCTAGAGACAGCTATATATTCCTATGGGCGTCTCTAGTGTTAGTGTGTGCTAATTGTTAGCGTATGCTTATAATGCTAACATGCCTATAGCGCAGCTTAGTAAACAGGGCCTTAACTTAGTCAGGAGCATCTTAGTACCTCTGACATAGAAGGTGGTAAATGCTCCCAAATTATTTTTATTTTTTTTACAAGCCCCGCACACTAATGGACATTTGCTGAATTCCCAGGGAGGAGAGCAGGTGGAAGGGAATATGCCAGACAGGTGAGGGGGGGGGGGTAAATAGGGACACAGAAGGGTGATGCAGGACAGGTGGAAAGGGATAGGGACATAGAGGGATGATGATAGACATGTGAGGGGGGATGCGGACACGGAAGGGTGATACTGGACAGGTCTAGAATACAGACACACAGAAGAGGGATCCTCAGGGAGCAGGAACAAAGGGAAATATTTGACAGGGTGGATAGGGACACAGAGGGAAATGGATGGTAGACATGGAGAGAGAAGAAATGCCAAGTGGACAAAGAAAACCTGGCATGACAGGTAAGAGAAGACAGAGGAAAGCAGAAACCAGAGACTTGGACCAACATGATTTGATAAATAAAATGATCAGACAACAAAGGTAGAAAATTTTATTTTCTATTTATTAATATGTCAGTTTTTGGAATGTACATGTGCCATAGCTGGTTTTAGACATGACTGAGGTCCCACAAGAAAAACCTCCAGCGTTCTCCAGCATAGCGGTGCTAAATCTCCAGCTTTGGGTTGGGCCACCCTTGGCATCTAAGTAATCAGAATACCTGGTTTCCCATGATTCTATGGTATGAACCATATCATCTGATCTTTCTGCACAATCTGGAAATCCCTTTGGACCTGTGAGAAACCAACCAGCAAAATAAGAGGAATCCAGATTACAGAGAATGGCAATAAGAAGATGCACCTAAGAAGCCTCTTTTCCTTCTCTTTCCTCCCCACCTATGGCAGTCACTGAGCAGCCAATCATTTCCCCTCCCCTACCTGCCAATCATATATCCTCTCTGCCTATCCACCTCCCAAGTGATCTCTATCTCCATTTGCCAGTTGGAAAGTGGATCTTCATACCACGGCATGCCCTGCTCATGCTCCTCCCCCTGTGAACACCACCTTGCATTTACGCACTAAGGGCCTTGTTTACTAAGCCACGATATAGGTGTCTCTAGTGTCACTAATATGAATAAAAATAGTACTCACCAGCCTCTGACAGCCTCAGATGTTATAGCCAGGTCTATTAGAGCAGAATGCAGGCCTCTGGAGTAGTCTAATGGTGTACAGTGTGCAGGTGGACTCAGGCCCATACCTCCCCCTACCTGTTACACTTGTGGTGGAAACTGTGAGCCCTCCAAAACTCACAAAAAAACCTACTGTACCCCATAATGGCTACTGCAGTGGTGTACAGTTGGGGGTAGTAGGTTTTGGAGGGCTCAGCAGACAAGATAAGAGAGCAATGGTAAAATGTGTACCTGGGAGCATTTATATGTATTCTACAGCAGTTGCTCTCCTGGGATGCCTGAGGGACCAGTCTACTAAAAATGCTAACCCCTCCTACATCCCAATGGCTTGATTTTGTGCATTTTTAATTTGTGCATTTTCTTTTTCAAAAATGGTCTAAAAAGATAAAAACACAAAACCTTGCTCGAGATGGTATTTTTGAAAAAAAAAAAAAAAAGATAGACATTTTGGTTACAATTGCTATTTGGATTTGGGATGCTTAGTGCTAAACATACAAAGTCTGACTTAGACATCATATCAAAAATGCCCCTCCACTTAACTTTGTAAGTCTAAGTGCTTTGAAAATACACCTCCAAGTCTTCTAGATATGAGTCATTTTGTACTTTTTTCCTGAAGGCAGCAGACTTCTACATGTTACAAATCAGTTGACTGTGCATTTTTCATCAGTTATACATGCTAAATATAGAAGATATGAGGTTGTCATATCAAGCTGCATTATGTGGAATTCACTTCCCCTGAATGTCAGATTGGAAAGGGATTACTGAAGTTTTCATAAGAAACTAAAGACTTACGTGTTTAGAAAGTTTCCGTGTTAATGTTGCTGGTTTTTCTGGTTGTTTATATTGTACTAGCCGTTGAGCCCGTAAAAACGGGCTGGTATAGAGGTTTTCCTCCCCCCGCGGTCACCACCGCTCCCCTCCCCCCGCGAAGTCGCCACCGCTCCCCCCCCCTCGAAGTCGTCGCCGCCACCGCCGCCACCCCTCCACCTGGTCCGGGCCCTCTCTTCACTTCTGAACTTACAGATCCATTCGCCGAACGCAGCAACGCACATCAGCTGAGCTGCCCCTTCTCTGCCTGTGTGTGTCCCGCCCTCGCTGACGTTACGTCACAGGAGGGCGGGGCCACAGGCAAAGAAGGAAAGGCTCACTGCAGCTCAGCTGATGTGCGTTGCGGCGTTCGGCGAATGGATCTGTAAGTTCAGAAGGGAAGAGAGGGCCCAGGCCGGGTGGAGGGGTGGCGGTGGCGACTCCGAGTGGGGGGGGGCAGCGGTAGCAACGTCGGCGGCGCAGTTTCCCTCTCTGTCCCCCCCCCCCCCCCGTCATCACGTATTGACGCGGGGGCGGGACAGAGAGGGAAGTCTCTACTGCGCATTTGCAGTGAGTACGGTCACTCGCCGTTTATATGTTTGATTGTACGTCCTAGCAATGGCTAACTTTTTTATTGTGATGCTCATGATGCCATTTGTGGTATTCTGCAGAATATAAGAATAAATATTGTAATGTAACTCAAGGATGGAAAACCCTGAAACGTTTGTAGGCTTTGCCCAGTAGTAGAGGCGTAGCCAGACCTTGACTTTGGGGGGGGAGGGGCTGAGCCCAAAGTGGGGAAGGATATTTTGCCCCGCCTCCCCACTGCTGTCCGCCCCACCTCAATCCTGTATACCTGGGCTGGCAGGAGTCCCCAGGCCCCACCTGCAGAAGCCTTCCTGTGGTGATACTTGGTTTCCACACTGCCTACCCTGCTTTCCTGCCCCAGCGCGCACACTCAGTTTTAGTGAAATTGAGCATGTCATTAAAATCAAGCATTCGCACAAGGGAAGGGGAAAGCAAGGCAGGCAGTGTAGCAGTGAATATTGCCACAAGAAAGCTTCTGATGGTGGGGCTTGGGAACCCCCGACAGCCAAACCAGCAGACTTTGGGGGCCTGAATCCAAATTGGGGGGCCTTGGTTATGCCACAGCCCAGTAGATGCAGGGATGGAACAGAAAGTCCTGTGAATCTTCAAAATTATGGTGCAAGCAGTAGCTAGAGCATTTGGCCTGGGGAAAGGTTGGTCCCAGGCTAGACACTCAAAAGAAAAGGGGATTTTACTGAAAAGGAGGAACTCTGCAATGGGGGAGAAAAGGTCACTCCAAAGATAGGAATTCCCTGCTCCCCCATGAAGTTTGTAAAGCAGAAATAGGGATGTAAGGGAAGTCCTATGAAGCTTCAGAAGTAGTACAGAAGCAGGATTTGGGGCAGGTACTATTATGCTTATGGTAAAGGGCTAACTGGATAAGTAGGTTCCAGTAGAAATTAGCCTCGTCTCTGTTAAGGATGAGCATCATTGTGTAGGCAATTATGTACAGTGATAAGATGGAATTCACAGTCACTGATGTGTAAATATGCACTTGTTAATGAAGAATTATAATTAAGTACCATAACCGGGCTGTTGCCTCCATCTTTGATCTCAGCAGGAGAGATCCAGGAGAAAGGGCCTTAGGCTGAAAGATGAGTAAGGTGTGGTTACACCATATATCAGCAGAGGACATTCTGGCTAATTTTCAGGACTCAAGCAAGTATGTGAGCGCCCCCTTGTGACACTGTTGTTTAAATGTTCTAATATGTGCCTATTAAGATGTTTTATTTGTATTGTACTGACGTTGTAAGTATCGTGTCTATATTATATGAATGTTTTTTCTTGGTTCCTATTATGGCATCAGTTATATTATGTTGGCATTTATCATATTTCTGTCATACGATTGTTTTATAGTACTGTCAAATGTCTATATTTATGGTACTATATCATATTAGACCTATTACTATGATTCAATGTGCCATCTCCTCATTGGCTGTATTTATGCTTATATTTGGCCATTTTGCTATTGCTATGCTGTTAACAAAATTGTAAGATTTCTGTCAACCTGTACCTGCTGTTCACCGCCTTGTGTTAATCTCATTGTGTGGGTCTCACTTTAAGATAGAGCAGTGGCGTTCCTAGGGGGGCGGACACCCAGGGCGGCGCCCCGCCCCCCCGGGTGCAGCACCCCCCCGATGCAGAGCGGACCCCCCCAATGCAACGCGGACCCCCCCCCGGGTGCACGCCGCTGGGGGGGGTGCCGCAGCGCGCACCTGCTCAGAGTTCCCTGACTTCGCACGTTCGCTGCAGCTCCCTCTGACCCGGAACAGGAAGTAACCTGTTCCAGGGCAGAGGGAGCTGCAGCGAACGCGCGAGGTCGCGAACTCAGAGCAGGCACGCGCTGCGGCACCCCCCCAGCAGCGTGCACCCGGGGCGGACCGCCCCCCCTTGGTATGCCACTGAGATAGAGGGAACCTCCAGAGTCTTGGGAATAATTCTGGACTCTTGATTGAGCATGGAATCTCAGATTAATAGATCAGGAAAGCATATTTTAAATTGAAACAGCTATGTTTGCTGAGATCCTACTTTTTACCTGAGCATTTTAGGATTATTGTGCAATTGACAATTCTACCCTGATCGTGACTAAATAGATAGGGATGGGCTGGAGTGTAAATTTTAAGGGGCTTCCATGTTAGCTTCAGAACTCAGTACAGGAACAGTGCTGGGCAGACTTCTACGGTCTGTGCCCTGAGAAAGGCAAGGACAAATCAAACTCGGGTATGCAAATGAAGTATTATATACCATGTAAATGAGTTTGTCTTCTAGGGCAGACTGGATGGACTGTACAGGTCTTTATCTGCCGTCATTTACTATGTTTTACTATGTTACTATTATTATTGGATTATGGGAACTCTATTTGGGTCTCACTTCTAAGCAATTATCTAGAATTCAGATGATTCAAAATTCAGCTGCACAGCTGATATTGCAGAAATCTCGGTGGGATCGTATAATCCCTTTGTTGGATACCCTGTACTGGTTGCCAGTGCAGGCTCAGATTACTTTTAAAGCACTTTGTTTAGTGTTTAAGTTTCTGGATGGCACTTGCCCCGAAGATGGTTCCCAGTTGGTGAACCTATTCAAGTTTAGGACGAATTCTAGGAGTTCCAATTATTTGATGTTAGCTCTTCCTTCTGTTAAGGGTGTAAGGTTTAAAACTATTTTTCTAACTATTTCTTCTTTGCTGCAGTCCAATACTGGAATAATCTTCCTTTTGAGCTTCGCTCATCAAATAATGGGCCCTATTTACTAAACTGTGCTGGTGTTTTTAGCGCATGGTAAAGCTAGATACACCTATAGGAATATATGGGCATCGCTAGCATTTAGCATATGCTAAAAACGCTAGCACACCTTTGTAAACAGGGCCCAATTACTTTTTATTCTGTAAAGCTCTGAAAACATGTTTGTTCACTAGGCCCTGGGGGTTATAGTATTGTGTGTTAAGCTTGAATTTGTTTTTATTTATAATTCCTGATAGTTGTTATCAGTCTCTTACTTTCTGAGTAACTCACCTTGAATCTTACTTAAGAGAGTTAGCGAGAAGCAAATTCCTATTAACATAATATAACATAATAAATCTCAATAAATAAATAAATATCATTATTTTGCTATCTTTAGAGGCCTGGCATGTGCTTGAATTAGTGTGATTCCTTTTCCACTGAAAGCCGAAACAGTAAAATTATATTATCCCACAGCTGCTTTTAGTTCTATTTTTATTTCTGTCCCATTCATTTTATATTCTTCATTTCTTTTTACACGTCCAGTGCTTAAATAGAATTTTAAATTGCTGCCCACAGTAGAAGCATGACCAGCAGCAGTCACAAATCTTTTTTGGAGTTTTACTGCCATTTCCCACTCACAAGTTTTCCAATTAGTGATTTAATTAACTCATTTGTCTTTCCATACACAGATTCTAGATAAAACTGCAGCAGTCTTTTATGATGCATTAAGGATCTCAGGCATAGTAAACATTCAGACTGCTAGAGATGCTGGTCTGCATTTGCGGATCTGATTAAATTCTCTTGTAGGCACACAGTGGAAGATACCTCATACTGGGAAAGGCCTGGAGACAATGAATGTGGTTGCAATGTGGTACACAACCTAAAACATCTTTCTTCTGCCGTATATCTGAGTTTGAGTCAGACAGCATAGACATCGGTATAAACTTCATCTTCTTTTTGCCTAAAGTAATGAAGCTGTACTATTAACATGTAAGAAAGAAGGCCAATAAGAGCACTGTAGACTAAGAACCAGAGGAACTGGGTTCAATTCCCACTGCAGCTCCTTATTATTAATTAATTTATTTAGATTTTGCTCTCACATTTTTCAGTAGTAGCTCAAGGTGAGTTACATTCAGGTACTCTGGATATTTCTCTGTCCCAGGAGGGCTCACAATCTAAGTGTGTACCTGAGGCAATGGAGGGTTAAGTGACTTGCCCAAGATCACAAGGAGCAGCAGTGGGATTTGAACTGGCCACCTCTGGATTGCAAGACCGGTGCTCTAAACACTAGGCCACTCCTCCACTCCTTGTCACCCTAGCAACTCACTTAGGGCCACTTTTACTAAGGGGCGGTAAGCCCCAATGTGTGCTTACCACTCAATAAACAAGAAGTACTGCCGGGCTACCGCAGCAGCCCGACGATACTTCCCACCCCTAGCGCGCTGTTATATCCGCGCTACAAAAATATATATATATATATTTTTTTTTTTGTAACGCCGGAGTGTACCCGGTGGTAATTGGGCAGTGCCATGCGCTGCCCGGTTAACATGTAAGCCCTTACCCCCACCACAATGGGTGACGGTAAGGGCATCTCCACCCCCCCACCCCCCCCCCCCCGAAATGGCCACACGACAAATGCGGCAAATATAGCATTTCCAGCAGGAAAGAGAGACTTCCCTTTTTCCTGCTGCAGTAAAAGGGGGCCTTGGTGCGCATGAAAAACACGCACCGACGCCACCCCCTTTTTCCACAGCTTGGTAAAAGGGGCCCTCAACCCTTCATTGTCCCAGGTACAAAAACAGATATTCTGAGTCCACTAGGGACTCAGAAAGTACCTGTATTTAATATGTAAACCACCTTGGTTGAACCACAGAGAGGCAGTATAACAAGAATGTGAAAAAAACATGCCTAACCTGTAAGGTCCATGGAATGAGACTGGATATCAAGAAGCTGACAAAGAGCCAACATTATATAAAAATATTTGATATGGAATCCCACTGGAGCATATTAAAGAGTTTAAAATCCTGGGCAGTAGGATCACAGAAGATGGATATTGTCTAACAGAAGTTAAAGGAGGCTTCAGAGTTTCTGAAGAACTTACAGTATATGCACCCCATCATGTTAAATCTAACTTTTCAATAGTAGAATCATACATGTACAGTAGAAATTGTAGAGGAAATGCATGCATTTGAAATGTAGTATTCTAAAAAAAAAAAATTATGAAAATTAACTGGAAGGACACAATCTCAAGTAAAAGGGTGCATGACATTGTATGGAGTGGAGCAGTAGCCTAATGCTTAATGTAGCAGGCTTTGATCCAGGCACCTTGGGTTCCCTTCCCACTGCCACTCAACTCTCCACTGCCCCAGGTACAAAAAATTAGATTGTGAGTCTCTAGGGACAGAGAAAATACTTACATATAATGTGTACAGCACTGCATACATCTAGTAGCATCACAGGACTGATTAGTAGTAGTAGAGATGGAAGAATCCTGGTCGAAGATTTGGTTAAAAGGAAAACAAAACTTGTTTCCCATATACTCAGAAGCTCTGGTGGTAAATTAGTTAATCTGATACTGGAGTCATGTCAGAGAGCAGTTTGGGACATTCTCATCTTATAAATTTGAAATGACTATGTTTGTGCATGATTAATGGTTTAAAATTTTAACATGCGCAATTGAAGGACCAGGGAGCTCAGGTCTAATCGCAGGTGGTTTCTGATGTCGGGAGAGGTCTATCCAGACCATATTTGAAGATGAAGGTGGCCTTTCCAGCCCTTTGGGAGCCAGATAAGAGGTCCCTTGGGCCTCTGGGTCATTTATTTTAATTTTAAAATTTAGTTTTAAGGTCATGTTTGTTGGGACTCCAGGGTTTTTTTGGAAATTAATTTTGGTGTATAGGATCTCTAGGGATTCTCTTTAGGTGGGCCATGAGGGTCTGAACCTGGAAACATTTATTTTTGCCTGTGAAGTGGGAATTTTAGGTGCGGAGGGCTGGCGGCCTTCAGAAAACGTGTTTTGGGGCTCCATCGGTTGTAGTCTATAGAGGGAAACCTTTTTGTAATTGTTCATGCGGCCATCAAGGAATTTTATTGTAATTTGGGGGTATTTTTGCATGAAAAATGTGTGACATCTGGGAAAGTATTTATTTTTGAAATTTAAAATTAGAGGTACCTTGGTATAAATGTACTGGGGCTGTACAGTGAGCGTGCAGCATTTTATATTAATATTAGTGGAGAAATTGAGGAAAATGTACTTCTCCCATTATAGTCTATGGGAAATCAGGATTACAAAATGGAGCTCGGGTGGCAAGGGTGAACCATCCCAAACAGTGAGCTTTACCATGCCAAGGAGTGAGGTTCTTTAGATGGTACATCCAGGGTATAAATCTAGAATTAAAGGAGTATTGTTTTGCAAATGAATCAAGGCAGTATTAAATGATAATGGCTTTTCTTTGGAGCCTCTTAAAGAATACAAACAAAGTGGGGAGCAATTTGGGTACATTTCTACCCTGTAGGTAAAAGTATGTACATTCAGAGCACATGTACTTGCATTAAAGGGAAAAGGGAGAGGGCAAGGGAAATCAGTAGGCAGGAAAGTGTGCTCAGCTTTCTTCCTACTCATTGGACCACTTAGTTTACTTCTCTAAAGCTACCCTCTCAGGGAAAAGGGAGAGGGCAAGGGAAATCAGTAGGCAGGAAAGTGTGCTCAGCTTTCTTCCTACTCATTGGACCACTTAGTTTACTTCTCTAAAGCTACCCTCTCATGAAAGCAGTGATTAAGATCAGTGCACTGGTACTGAAGCTCTGATGAGTGAGAGGGCTCAAAGAGTGTGAGAGTGAGAAAGCTTTCAAATGAGTGTGACACACTTCTAATGAATGAGACTTGGAATGTCTGTAAAAGTTTGAATTCCATGCTTCTGGAAAACTGAAAGTTTCCTGTGCCAGGCTGTGCTGATTGGCTGGCAGAAGTGAGGTGATACTAACAGAGAGAACAACACATTCTTATAGCAACAGCTAAGCAAAGTTGCCAATTCGGCGGGGTCCCACTCTTCCCCCCCCCCCCCTCCAGTGGAGTTCCGAGGGGTGCTGACACCCGGGGCGGATCGCCAATGCACCCCGCCCCCCCCCCGGGTGCAGTGACCCCCCCGGCAAAGGGACACCCCACCCCACCCCAGCGAAAGAACCCCCCCAGGTGCACACCGCTGGGGGGGTGCCGTGCGCCGGTCAGCGTCGTTCATTTCCATGCTCCCTCTGCCCCCCCCCCAGCGGTGTGCAACCGGGGCGGACCGCCCCCACTGCCCCCCCTGGTACGCCACTGCCCCCCCTCCCCCCCACACACACAGAGGAGTTTTTGAAAGCCCGCGGGACACAGCTTTTTGGGCTGTTTTTTGGCACCGCGGTCACAGGTTGGGCAATTTTTCACCACCGTGTCTGCAGAAAACCGACTCCAGTGGCTCCAGTGACGGGTAGCGGAGGTCTTTCTAAGCACAAACTGTAATTTAGCGTGTGACACTGCTACAACTTGCAGTGTTTGTATTGTCGGTTTTAAAACATATAGAAAATGAGGAACTCAGTGGACCATAACACATGACAAGTTATGACCTCTCAGCGTCTTACACTTAGGAATAAGCTGTGATCTGTGAAGAAAATGGCTCTTATAAAACAGTAGGGCTGAATACACGCACAATTATGCATGCTGGCAAGATCAGGCATACTTACATGTGCATTGTAAGTATGTACATGTTAAGTATACAAGTATAGATTCATGATCCGTGAACCTAGTTTGGGCTGAATTGCAATCTGTGCACGTATTTATAAAATACAGAAGGATTATTATGCTGATGGTGATTATGATGATTGCAACTCACTAACCACCTAAATAAATACTCAATCTTGCACAAATCTCAATCAGGATTTCGATCGAACTACAGCACAGAAACAGTACTAGTCACCCTAATGAATAAATTTAAACAAACAATTGCAACTGGCAATAACATACTTCTCCTACAATTTGATATGTGCAGTGCCTTCGACATGGTCAACCACGGAATACTACTATGTATCCTGGAATACTTTGAGTTGGAGGTAATGTTCTTAATTGGTTTAGAGGATTCTTGACAACCAGATCATACCAAGTAACAACTAATATGGTGATATCAGACCCATGGATACCTGAATGCGGAGTCCCCCAAGGATCCCCCCTTTCACCAACCCTCTTTAACCTAATGATGATACCACTAGCCAAGCTATTAGACAGTCAAAACCTTAACCCATACATATATGCAGATGATGTCACAATCTACATCCCATTCAAACAAGACCTCAAGGAAATTACCAACGAAATCAATCAAAGCTTCCAAATCATGCACTCCTGGGCGGATGCATTCCAGCTAAAACTCAATGCAGAAAAAACACAATGTCTTATACTCACATCACAACACAATACAAATAAATTCACCACCTTAACCACCCCTAACTTCTCCCTCCCCATCTCAAACAATCTGAAAATTCTGGGAGTCACCATTGACCGAAATCTCACACTCGAAAACCACGTGAAGAATACAACGAAGAAGATGTTCCACTCCATGTGGAAACTCAAAAGAATAAAACCTTTCTTCCCAAGAGCCATCTTTCGAAACCTGATACAATCCCTGGTACTAAGCCACCTGGACTACTGCAACTCACTCTACGCTGGCTGTAAAGAACAGACCATCAAGAAACTCCAGACAGCCCAGAATACTGCAGCCAGACTCATATTCGGAAAAACAAAATATGAAAGTGCAAAACCCCTAAGAAAGAACCTACACTGGCTCCCACTGAAAGAACGTACCACGTTCAAGATCTGCATGATTGTTCATAAAATCATTCATGGAGACGCCCCGACCTACATGCTAGATCTCATGGACCTTCCACCCAGAAACGCCAAATGATCCTCCCGCACCTTTCTCAACCTGCACTTCCCCAGCTGCAAAGGGGTCAAGTACAAACTAACACATGCGTCCAGCTTCTCCTACATGAGCACGAAGATGTGGAATGCAGTACCAACTCATTTGAAAATGATCAACGAACTAAATAGCTTCTGCAACGCTCTGAAAACCTATCTCTTTAACAAAGCCTACCACGAGAACCCATAATGACTAGAACACAACCCTTACACTCCTTTATTCAGAATGTCTCACTGTATAGCTGCATAACCTGATCCTCTTGTCTTCTTCTATCCCTCTGTAACACCAATTGTATTTCTTCTCTGTTATGGCGATGCCATAACAGATCTCTGTAAGCCACATTGAGCCTGCAAATAGGTGGGAAAATGTGGGATACAAGTGCAATAAATAAATAAATAAAATATTTACCTTATTAATATTCATATTTACTGTATTAATATTCATATTGACCTTATTAATATTGGGCTACCTTTGGCCACAAATCGGGTTGGAAAAATTTTCGCCATCTGGCAACTTTGCAGCTGAGAGAGTTGAGTCAGTTAGGAGCTAGTGTTGGTCTGGGTAGGTTGCTGCTGGGAGAGCTGGCACCAGATAAGGTTCTTTTTGTCTTACAAGAGCCCAGAATAGAAGGAAAGTTTGTTTGTGGAAGGTTTAAGAGCCAGGATGGTGATCTGGTAGAATCCTAGGGTCCTACTGTGGTGTTTAATTTAGACGGGCTGAGCTCAGGGATAGCCCTAAAGCGGGGGTTTGAGTGAAAGGAATCTGGTAGTGAGTTTTAAATGCAAATTCTGAATTTGTCATAGTTAAGGCTTTGAAATAAAAGCCTGATAACTAGGGAAAAGTCTCAGGAACCAGGGCCTGGCCTTGTAGAGAGCAAATTTCGGGAACTGGTGACAGTTTTTTCCATTGGTGACAAGAAAAGGGTTTAGAATCACTGGTGTTGCTGAGCAATGTAGCACTGCTCAGGTTGCTCTGTAGAGTTAATGGTTATTTAGGGATCAAGCTTAGTCAGGGAGAGGCAGGGCTGTGCCTTTGGGAAGCCTGGATTGCAAGGCTGAGCATTTGAGAGCCTGACTGTGGTTAGGCCAAGAGGTTGTCAGGTCAGAACTGTGGGGCAGAGAAACCTGACAGATCTTGGGTAACAGTCCTGACTGGCTCTGACTAAAAACACCTACACTTATAAAGTAAGGTGCAAGAACAGGGACAGACTTTCTTCCAGGTTTCATCTGATGCTGAGGTTCCTGATTCTGGTTGCTGTATGCTGCGGCTGGAGTGTTCCTATGTCCTAGAGTGTGTAGAGGTATCCAACAACCAAGAAAGCACTGGAAAATAAGTTTTTGGGTTTTTTTTTTTTTTGGGGGGGGGAGGTTGTTTTGTTTGTGTATGCACATTTAGTTCCACATTTTGGGATATTTGGTTTTGAATTCTTTTGGGCTGAGTACTCAAGCCAGGAGAACTGGACTGTATTTTTACAGGGATATATACTTACCTGGAGAGAGGTTCTTACACTATTTGAATATTGGGTCACATACTTGGAAGCTGGCCTACTTGTCCGAAGTGGAGAAGAGGTTCTGTTGTCTCTAACTGCAACAGACCTGTGGAGACAAAACAAGGGAAGAGAATTTACACACAAAGAAACATATCCTTAAGATTAAAAATGAATGTAAAGTATGGACATTGTGGAACAGTCCTGGGTTTCTGACCAACCCTTCCTAGTGCATCATGGGACTTGTAGCACTGATTTCAATGGGCAAAATCAGGCACTACAAATCCCACACTGCTCTGGGATGTAAGTTGAAAACCAGGATTGGCCAAAAATCTCCAGCCTGGAACTGAGTAACTTGGCATCTCTGCTACTGACAAAAATACAACGATACAGGAAGTGACTATCCATTTGTTTTTGTATACCAGTGCCATCTTGGACCCTGGCACCTGTGCTTTCTAGCTGTACTGGAAGGCAGAGGTGCCATCTTTGATCCTGGTGCTGTCCCAGGCTGTAGCAGTTTGGGACAGCTGTGGCCCAGGACCACTATTGACTGCAATCTACATCATAGGTGGGTCCTTGGTTGGTAGGGGGGAATTGAGGGGGGTGGATGAGGATAGGGCTCGGAGGTGTCCTGTCTCCTTTATCCAGAGTAGGATTAGAAATCAGAGCTTGGTGGGGGGGGGGCGTCAGAGGGGAATCTCTGGTGGTCAGGAGGGAGATCAAACCGCAGGGTAGGTCAGGAGGGAGATCAAACCTCGGTGGAGGTCAGGGGGATCAAACCTTGGGTGGGGGGTCAGGAGGTGGATCAGACCTCGGGGCGGGAGCAGGTGACTTTGTATCATTGTGAATGCCTATGTTGCTATTTCACAACATAGACTGTGAAAGAGACATCTAAGTGCCAGCTTTTTGGCAGTCTATATTTTGAACTTTTTATAAAAATAAGTACATAAGTATTGCCATACTGGGACAAGCCAAAGGTCCATCAAGCCCAGCATCCTGTTTCCAGCAGTGGTCAATCCAGGTCTCAAGTACCTGGCAAAGATCTCAAAACAGTATAATACATTTTATGCTGCTTATCCTAGAAATAAGCAGTGGATTTTCCCCAAATCATTTTAATAACGGTTTATGGACTTTTAACATAGTAACTTAGTAAATAACGGCAGATAAAGGTCTGAATGGTCCATCCAGTCTGCCCAACAAGATAAACTCATTTTACATGGTATGTGATACTTTATATGTATACCCGAGTTTGTTTGTCCTAGTCATTCTCAGGGCACAGTACTACTACTACTACTACTTATCATTTCTAAAGCGCTACTAGATGTACGCAGGGCTGTACACTTGAACATGAAGAGACAGTCCCTGCTCGACAGAGCTTACAATATAATTAGGACAGACAAACAGGACAAACAAGAGATAAGGGAATATTAAAGTGAGGATGATAAAATAAGGGTTCTGAACAAGTGAATAAGGGTTAGGAGTTAAAAGCTGCATCAAAAAGGTGAGCTTTTAGCTTAGATTTGAAGACGGCCAGAGATGGAGCTTGACGTACCGGCTCAGGAAGTCTATTCCAGGCATATGGTGCAGCAAGATAAAAGGAACGGAGTCTGGAGTTAGCAGTGGAGTAGAAGGGTGCAGATAACAGAGATTTACCCAGTGAACAGAGTTCCCGGGGGGGGGGGGGGGGGGGGGGGGGAATGCAGGGAGAGATGAGAGTGGAGAGATACTGAGGAGCTGCAGAGTAAATGCACTTATAGGTCAATAAGAGGAGTTTGAACTGTAAGCAGAAATGGATAGGAAGCCAGTGAAGTGACTTGAGGAGAGGGCTAATATGAGCATAATGACACTGGCGGAATATTAGTCGTGCAGCAGAATTTTGAACAGATTGAAGAGGAGAGAGATGGCTAAGTGGGAGACCTGTGAGAAGCAAGTTGCAATAGTCTAAGCGAGAGGTGATGAGAGTGTGGATGAGGGTTCTGGTAGTGTGCTCAGAAAGGAAAGGGCGAATGATAGTCTGCCCAGCACTGTTCTTGTACTAAGTTCTGAAGCTAACATCGAAGCCCCTTAAAATTTACACTACATCAGGGCGTAGACTGTAGAAGTCTGCCCAGCACCGGTTTTACTTCCCAACCTAATCTCTGATTAGATTCCGTGGATCCATTCCTTCTAAACAGGACTCCTTTGTGTTTATCCCACGCATGTTTGAATTCCATTACTGTTTTCATCTCTACCACCTCCCGCAGGAGGGAATTCCACATATCCACCACCCTCTCTGTGAAAAAATACTTCCTGACATTACTCCTGAGTCTGCCCCCCTTCAACCTCAATTCATGTCCTCTAGTTCTACCGCCTTCCCGTCTCTGGAAAAGGTTCGTTTGTAGATTAGGAAGCTATCCAAACTTTTTTAAACCCCACTAAGCTAACTGCTTTTACTACATTCTCTGGCAACAAATTTCAGAGTTTAATTACACATTGAGTGAAGAAATATTTTCTCCAATTCATTTTAAATTTATTACTTTGTAGCTTCATTGTGTGCCCCCTAGTCCTTGTATTTTTGGAAAGAGTAAACAAGCAATTCACATGTATCCATTCCACTCCACTCAGTATTTTATAGACCTCTATCATATCTTCCCTCAGCCGTCGCTTCTCCAAGCTTAAAAGCCCAAGCCGCTTTAGCCTTTCCTCATAGGGAAGTAGTCCCGTCCCCTTTATCATTTTCATCACCCTTTTCTGTACTTTTTCTAATTCCACTATATCTTTTTTGAGATGCGGTGACCAGAATCGCACACAATATTCGAGGTGCGGTCGCACCATGGAGAGATGCAAAGGCATCATAACGTCATTTTTGTTTTCCATTCCTTTCCTAATAATACCTAACACTCTATTTGCCGCCACACACTGAGCAGAGGGTTTCAACGTATCATCAACGATGACACCTAGATCCCGTTTCTGGTTGGTTGACTCCTAAAGCGGAACCTTACATCATGTATCTATAGTTCAGGTTCCTCTTTCCCACATGCATCACTTTGCACTTGCTCACATTAAGCGTCATCTACCATTTGGATGCCCAGTCTCGTAAGGACGTCCTTTTGCATGTAACTGGCCATAGACATTCATTTCAACAAGTATTTTAGAGCAGGGTCTTTGTTAGCAGTTCCTGTTCTAAAATACTGGCAGAGCTTCAGACATCCAGACTTGGACATCTGATTTGTGGTTTAAGCATCCTATCTAAAGTGCCCTTGAATACGTAACAAATCCTTCATCATTCCCATTCTTTCATTTAATTATTTTTAGCATGGAAACACAAGTCTTACTGAAGCCCACAAAGACCAAAAGCTGCTCAAGCATGACTCAAAGATCAAAGTAATCAGGAAATCAATATGCAGAATTATTTCTCCAATGGCTTGTGTTCAGCTGCCAAGTGGTTGTTCATGCAGATTCACCATCTAATAACTAAAATTGTTCCGTAAGATTTGTGTAATAGCCCCTCAAACCAGTTTATATTAAAAAAAAAAGTATAATGTCACCTATGGTTACATTTCAAAGCATGCTGTGAAGGCTATTAAGTTATTCATGATAGGAGGGCAGCCCACCATCTACCTTTAATTAATAAGTTAGGTGTTATGGCAGGATAAGGACAATTGAATCTGCTTTCAAATTAACTGTGCCCTTAGATCTTCAGTTAGTACTTTCTCATTACACAGTGCAGAAAAGTACATTAAGCCTTCAAGTATGAATGAATAGGAGGAATTTGATAGTTTGCACAAATGTTAGCATAACATAACATAAGAACTTATATATTGCTACTCCTAAACAAGCTCTGGGCGGTTCTCGTTATATTACATTACTAATTGTATTTATAGCCCACTATTACCAAACTAGTTCTACGCTATATTATTGTACTATTGGTCCTGTGCTCTCACAGCAGGCGGGATGTCAGGTACTTGTGACCTGGCTTGGCCACTGTTGGAAACAGAATACTGGGCTAGATGGACCATTGGTCTGACCCAGTATGACTACTCTTATGTTCTTACTGCCTAAAACTAGGTGACTCCATATAAAATTAACGGCATTCCCCCTAATTCTATAAAAGTTGCCAAAAATTGTGTGTGCAAATTTGGGCACGCACCCAATTTGCTTGCACAATTTAATAATGAGCCAATTAGTGCCAAAACTGGGCAGACTGGATGGACCTTGCAGGTCTTTTTCTGCCGTCATCTACTATGTTACTATGTAATTGTCTTTTCAACAAGTAATTATTGGCACTAATTAGATTTAATTGGCATATACATGCAATCTGAAAAAGGGGGCACAGAAATAGGAGGGGCATAACAGGGGCATTCCTAAAATTAACACACGCTGTTATAAAATAATGAAGATAATGTAGGCACATACATTTGCACCACGTTTCAGTTGGATCAAATGGCCATACTTAAAGTTAGGCATGACTCCTGGGTGTAAGCGTTGTTCTATAAACCGCACCTAACTTTAAGCATGGCTTATAAAATAGCACTTTTTTGGCGCCAATTCTTTAGGTACCATATATAAAATCTAGCCCATAATGACAATGATATTTCAGCAAAATGAAATTTTCCGTTAACCTCCTGGTAAACTGTGCATTAGACTCTAACTCAAATAAGTTATTCTGAATATAGATCATAAAACCTGAAAGAGCAGAAAAAGGAAATTACATGGCATTGCCCATATAGTATGGCAGAATTTAGCCCATAGAGCTAAATGCCTTTGTACTGCTATCTAATAACATTTCCTATGCTTGAGAACAATATTCTTGGCCAAAGGTCAGAACACATAAATGAACTGAATTAATAGCCTCAAAACCCATCAAAAAGACAGAACTTGGAATGATTCCCAGAAAGAGTCCAAAGGAACAGAAAGAATTGCCTAATATGAACAAATATGATTAAAGGATATCCACTTTACCTATTTAACTCAATTGGAGACTATGCAAGGCATCAAGGCGTAGCCTTTAGTAATAGTTTTGTTTAAGATTATTAAGTCAACGGAATCAAATCTATGATTTAAGTTAAGGCAGGAGATTTAATAGTAAAATGCTTTCGGGCAGTAAGCATCTTTTATGATGAGAACCGAAGGATCAGAGAAGATTAAATTATCAGAAGGAAACAGATGAGGACTTGACATAGAACCCAAAAGCTAAAAACCCTAAACAATGTTATTTTAAAGAAAAAATTACAATGTGATTTATGATCCTGCAGCAAAACCATGTCATTCTAATGGCCACTAACAGTGACAACAACACATGTGATATGCACAGCTGTGGATTAGTATATTATAAATATTTTTCATTTATATAGCATCCTGAGAGAGCAACGCTTTGCACATGCCGAACCCTTACGGTTCAAATTACACTGGCTGCCTGTTCAGGAGCGCATTGCCTTTAAACTCTGCTCCTTGACCCATAAAATTATCTATGGGTTTGCCCCGGAGTATATGCACCCCTTGAATGCCAACCCTGCTGCTCGTTCCTTCCTCCACCTTCACTTCCCAAATTGTAAGGGTGTCAAGTACAAGAGGATCTTCGCCTCATCTTTCCGCTATTGGAGTCCTAAGCACTGGAATTCTCTCCCGCAACACCTTAAAACTCAAGCAGACCACGCCCTCTTCAAGAAGTTGTTGAAGACCTACTTCTTTGCCAAGACCTACTCCTCACTTTATACCGCTGCTTGATGCACCCTCCCTGGCTCCTACCCTGCTAGTTCACCCTGTTAGATGCTTCTTCCCCTGCATACTCCTTGTATATTCTTTTAAGTTTTCCTATTCTGTATTTTATTTAATGTTTGTAAGCCACATTGTGCCTGCATGAGTGGGAAAATGTGGGATATAAGTGAACAATAAATAAATAAATAAAATAAATAAATATGCTACAAATCATGTGATATGCGTTAAATACATCAACTTTTCAGGGCCCTTTTACTGAAGTGAGGTACAAATTTGCTGTTTACTATGCAATATTTGTAAACATTCATGGACAGTAACTGCAAAGATGAGCGGACAGTAAATGCAAACTCAGCATTTTCCCATCCAGTTAAACTCAGAGAAAAAACTTTTACCCCACTTTCAGGCCCCGATGATCAAAGGTAAATGTGAGTGCTAGAGGCCACTAGCATCAAACTACCGCCCGCATTTACCTTCTCACCTATTATCAGAGGGGGTTCGGCTCAGCAAACAGCGCCAGTGCCCGGAAATAGCGCAGAGCTCATTTAAATTAGATTTAAATGTGCTCCATGGTATTCCACCTCTATGATCAGAGAACAGCGCTCCGATCATGGAGCGGAATAGCGTCTTAACCCTATGCCAGCTCAGAGCTGGCATTAGGGTGAAAGTTCCCTCTGTTTCCATCCCCTCCATCAGTCAGGCAGCCCATGCTGTCACTGTCAGCCTGGGCTGCCACCGTGTCCATTGGACCCGGACCCCCCAAATGCTGTGGCCCTGGTGGCCTAGTGGCCCCCACGTCCCCTTCCCAGACAGCAACATGGGAGCTGAAGGTCCAGCAGACCTCCAGTCCCTCTGCTTCCTCCCCCCCCCCCCCCCGACACAATGGCATGGGGGGCTGGAGATCCGGTGGTTCTCCAGTCCCCCCCAACCCCCCCCCCCACCACCCAAAAAGAAATCCCTGGTGGCCCTGTGGGCTGCAAACCCAATCTTCCACATGCCCTGGTGGTCTAGCTGCCTCCTCCCCGTACCTCTATGATGGAGGAGGGAGTAGCACTCCTTCCTGTTCCAGTGCCACCTTCAAAATGGCGGCACCCTGCCCAGTGCCATGTTACTTGTAACAAAACCGAGTTGTAACGAGGTAAAAGTACTTAAAATTGGTGCAGATAATTCTCCAAGTACAGGTGCTCAGTCTTATCATGTACTCAGTCAAGAGTAAAGTACTGAAATGTTTACTTATTGTAACACGTTATTTTTACTTCGTTACTATACAACACTCCCTACCAGGATGCAAAGTGGGTTGTGCAGCAAGGAGTTGATGGGCTCAGGGGAGGCTGCAGAGGGGAAAGAACTACCCCAGCTAAAGGTAGACAGAGCTCACAGAGCCCTTGGGCCTAAGACTAAGGACGTACCTAGGGATATTGTGGCCTGCTTGCACAACTATAAAGATAAGGAGGTTCTGCTAAAGAAAGCTAAGGCCCTCTAACTTGGGAGAACCATAAAGTAGAGATTTTTCAGGACTTATTGACCATCACATTGCAACAACATCGTGGAGGGGGGATGCTGAGGAGGGGGCTGGAGAAGGGCACCAGCGGGAGCGCATTCTCACATGGGTATGTTCTCAGTGGGCAGGGCAAGGGGCAATTTGTGGTAATTTATGAGGTGAATAATGAGTATCAAAGTGGTCACCTTCAAGGTAAAAGGCCTCAACTCTCCCCATAAGAGGCAATAGTTGCTAAATCAAGTGAGGAGCCTGAAAGCCCAAATTTGTTTTGGGCAGAAAACACATTCTTGAAATCTCATGAGAAACTGTTGCTTGCAAAAGAGATGTCAGGGATCTCATGGCATCTAATAGGATTGAAAAGAAAAAAGGGGATGGGTGTTCTTTTTACACCAAGGGCTGTAGTGATAATGGAAAAGGAGTTTAAGAATGAGGGGGGTAGGTGGTAATGTGGCCGGGCACTCTTCGTGGAGTTCGTATGATGCAGTTGTGTGTTTATGCCCCAGCTTAGGGCAGAGAGTCTTTTTGGAACACTTGCTAGAGAAAATATAGCAGTTCGGGAGGGGATCCTCTTGGTAGGAGGGGACTTTAACTTAGCTGATGATCCTATCTGGGAAAAATCCGTAGGTAGTGGTGATGGGCACAAGAAGGATAAAAGACTTTTCCAGAAGTTTATGGATGCCTTGGGCTTAGTGGATATTTGGAGGGAGCATTGTAGGGTGGAGAAAAACTACACTTATTTTTCCACTGTGCATCACTCGTACTCCTGTTAGTGGAGAAGGGGGAGGGGGAAGGTGGACAGAGTAGAGATCAAGCCTATAACTTGGTCTGACCATGCTCCGGTTTGGTCCATTGTGCAGCTTGGTAATATGATCGGGGGCACCAAATACTGGAAGCTTAATGATTAGCCTCCTTAAGGATCGGGAATTTTAGCACACATGGAGACAGTTATTAGAGACTACCTGGATCATAATCCAGTACAGCAATATTCAGCAGTCATGATTTGGGAATGCCTTAAATCAGTATTATGTGGTGAATTTATTGCCCTTTCTGCCAAGAAAAAAAAGGAGTGGTTACAGAAAGAGAAGGATATCCGGGTCACTCTGGAATTAATAAAGCAGCAACATAAATGGCAGCTCCAGTGGGGAGACCTACTTTCTAGAGTTAGGGAGCTTAAAGCGGCCTTAGGAGCACTTCATGATGAGCAGGTTAAATTTCAGCTCAAGAAAGTTAAGCAGAAATACATTAATGCTAGTCATTTATTGGCCCATAGGCTTAAGGTACAACAAACTAAAAGTAATATATTATCAAAGACAAGGCTAGAGGGCTTCTGTTTAGTGGTTGATATTCGGGATCGCTTTAAGGCTTTCTATGAAGAGCTATACACTCCAAAATGGTAACGTGGATCCACAAGGGGTAGCCGAATACCTGGCACCCTCTCCTTACCCCTCTTAGGGCCCAAGGAAGTTGGTGTGTTAGATGGAGACATCAGGGAAGAGGAGGTGCTTAGAGCCATCAAGGGTTTGAAATTAGGAAGGTAGCATGGCTTGGATGTGTTCATGGGCCTGTTTTATAAAATGTTTCGGGTCTAGGAGGTGCCCTTGCTGGCTCGAGTGTTCAACTCGTTGCGGGCAGGGGAAGCCCTGCCATATTATATGCAGTTGGCTGGTATTACAGTGCTCCCTAAGCTGAGTAAAAATGCTACAGAGTGCGGGGGATATAGGCCCATCTCGCTCTTAGGCGTAGATACTAAGCTTATGGCCAAGATATTGGCAGAGTGCTTCACACGCTATATGCAACTCTTGATCCATCCAAACCAGGTGGGCTTCATATCTGGCAGGCAGGCAGTGGATGGTATCCGCTGAGTCTTGAACCTATTTTGGAAGGTGCAACACTCTCCCTCTAAATTACAGGCTTCTATGAACAAATGGGGTGGTCTTTGCTGGAGGAGATGTGGTCAAAGGGGCGCTTATGTTCACCTTTGTGGGGTTGCTACAAAGTTCAGGAATTCTGGTGGGAGGTTCTTGTTTATGGGCAACGACTCCTGGAGGCCTCTATACTGCATACTATGGACATTGCTTTGTTGAATGGGAGAGTGGAAGGGGTCACGGGAGCCATGGACAAGTTGTTGCTACTAGTCTGATCATTGCTTCCAGTTGGAGGGTGACCGATTTACCAGGTCTAGAGGTGGTTAAGCAGTGACTCTGTACTGTCTGCAATCGATATAGACTGACTGCCTTGCAAACTAATCAGTGGACATTCTATCAAGACGTGTGGAGAAGAATTCTCAAGTTTGAAGAGCATTTGGGGCAGTGGCATAGCCACAGGTGGGCCTGGGTGGGCCAGGGCCCACCCACTTAGGGCTCAGGCCCACTCAACAGTAGCACACCTTTAGTTGTAGCTGGTGGGAATCCCAAGCTCTGCCAGCTGAAGACTTCCCCCTGATGGTAATAAAAACGCTATTCTCCACGATACTGGCACTTTCGCATGCTCAGTTTTCAGTGCATGCCTGCTTCAGACTACCAAGGTGGGAAGAAGTGTTTTCCTGCTAGCTGAACTATTTTTTTTTTGGTGGTTGGGGGAGGGGGGGAGAACACGTGTTGCCCACCCACTTCTTGCCTAAGCCCACCCAAAATCTGTTGTCTGGCTACGCCCCTGTTTTGGGGATTGGGGAAGTGAAGAGTGGGGCATTGTCTTTGTTAATTGTTTTTCTTCGTTCCTTGTTTAACCCATTGTTTCAGTAGGGGAGAGTCACTTTTTTGGCTAAGCACTGTACTCTTGTACTTTATTTGTTGGTAGCAGTTTGTTCATGTTTTGGCTGTGAAATTCAATAAAAATCAAGTTTTAAAAAAAAACCACAAGAATACCCATTTTACATCATCGAAGATACAGTTTTTAGAAAAGAGGAAAATGTCTTTGAACTCAGGCTTCAAAATGGGTAAGATAACTTGACCAGAAGTCCTTATCTCTGCTTAAGAGGTCCATGAAGCAGTGGTTGCAAGGTGATTACATCAATTAAGTAGGTCACAGGCATCTTGTTTAAGGTTTTTTTTCCTGATTTGATTGATTCTTGTATTTGTAATCTGCTTGATTTTGTTTTTTGTTTTTGCTGAATGTTTTTATGGATGTTTTATTGTAATCCGCTCTGCGGACTAGAAGAAAATAATAAATCTTCTTGCTAAAGTGCAGGCCCTGGCAGATTCAGACCAAAGTTCATGCTGTATTGATGTATCACCTGAATTATAAATTACAAGAGGCTGTTAACCAAGCTCCGTTAGTAGCTATTAGGCAGGGGCCTAGTCTCTACAACCCCACCAGCCAATCCAGTATCAATAAACTTTTTTACATCTAGAAAAAAAAATTAACTGGGTGGCTCAAAGAAAATGTACTTCAACATTTCAAAAGTAGCAATACATTTTGGAGACTATTTACTTAGCTGCATTTTAATGCAATAGTTAGTTTGTTTTAACAGTTAACATCGATGCTAATTTCCATGTTAACAGCAAACGTAGAATACGATAGAGAATGAATGGAGAATGGGTGGGAACTGTGTCTTAGAGTTAACATCAAGGCAGATACCATGCATTAAGGTAAAAAGTTAACGAATGGAATAAAATGGGAAGATTTTTGAGAAAGGATCTTGTGAGAGTTTTTGTTCATTTGGCAGTGGGAGGAGGGTGGCTGGGGCATGAAATTTTATTGCCTTGTTTCTCATTTTTCTTTTTTAAATTTGGGGTTTTGTTCATTTTAAATAAATGACATGTAACAAAGCAAACAACAATCAAAAATGCACCAAATGCAAATATTTCAATATACAACCCTAGGAAATATCCTTCCATATAAAAAGAAAATCTCCATCTGTGGAAGGATGCCCCTAGTGGTAGTATTGTGAGATTACTGCTTGGGGTCATGGTAGCCATTTTGCTGCATGAAGCCGGATGGTGCAGAAGCAGAGAGGGACTACTCCCCCCTGCCCACTGGACTACTAGGGATCAGTGGTAGTCCCAGAGATTTTAGGGGTTCTGAAGAAGAGGTTATAGGTTGTGGGAGGGTTTTCTTGGACACATGTTGGTGGGGCTTAGATTTGGGGGAGAGTTTTCTTAGCAAATGGATCCAGGGGTGTTCTAGGCTCTGATCGAGGCTGCCGGCAGGTTTGATGGTTTAGATCCTGAGTGTAGGAGGTTAAGCCAGATGTTGGGGGGATGGCAATCAGGGGATGGTTGAGGACCAGCAAAATTGGATTTGTGGCTACACTACCAGACTGCTGGTAGTGTGTTTGCACTTATCACCTCCTCTTGAGGTGGCGGTAAGTGCAGTCATGCTATTAGCAGTCATGACAGCACGTGGTACCAACCCACATGCTAGTTGTCACAGCCGGACACTCCTCTGACCCACTCATGTTACACCCTGTTCCCACCCCTACCTGTTTAAGCAGGTAGCTTGGGTTTTTGTTCTGCAATGCTGGTTTTAACATTAGTAAGCGTCTGCACTGATATCTACTGTATCATAATATTCCACAGTAGCTCCTTAACATAACTTAGTTAAAGAGCTTCTTAATGAGTTAATACATGTTTCATTAAATCCAGGGATCTATGAATGTCCTCTTGCATTAAAGACATGGAAAAAAATTGACATTTTAATTTAAAGAATTACCTTTAGTTGCTCTGAAGTAAATGAGTTCAGAAATCTTCATCCCTCCTACTTTTAGCAATATAATGTTAAGGCAGAAATATTCATTTATTTGTCACCACAGAAGTGCAACCCACAACTTTACAAGGTTGCTGCAGTCTAATATATATAATATCATTTATATGTGGGAAAACATCCAAACCTATAGTCTGTTGGCCCAAATTCCATAGAGTCTCTGGGGACCTTAAATTCTTGCCATCACTCAATAGTGGACCAGGTGAAGGTGAATAAATTAAAATTAAATTCTAGTATGACGGAGGCATTATGGCTCAGTAAATCAATACATGATAATCCTATATAATAAAACGCACCTCCAACATTCTGAAGCTGACTGCATGGCTGAGGCATTCCTGCTCTCTGTATCCATCTCCTGAATTGACGTCACGTACTTCCGGGTTCGTCACAAGCAGAAGTGACCAACCACACGAGGTTTCTCAGCTTCAGAATGTTGGAGGTGCATTCTATTAAATAGGATTGGTCAGTTCCTTGAAGCACAGCCAGAGCTCAGCGTCGTGCACAGTAACGCTCAGACACCAGAGAGAGGGGGGGCCTGACACCAGAGGGGGGGAGGTATCTCTGTCTCACACACTTTCTCTCTCTCACACACTCTCTCTCTCTCACAATGTCTTTCTCTCACTCTCACACACTGTCTCTCACACACTCTATGTCTCACACTGTATCACATTCACTCTCTATGTGTCACACAGTCACTCACACACTCTCTTGGTCTCATACACTCAGTCTCACAGAGTCTGTGTCTCACACACACTCTTTCTCACACACACACTGTATCTGTGTGAAACACATTCTCTCTCTCTCACACTGTATCTCACATACGCACTTGCACACACTCTCATTCTCACACACACACTCTCTCTCTCTCACAGACACACTTGCACCCAGACTCACTCTCTCTCTCACACTGTGAGAGAGAGAGTGAGTCTGGGTGCAAGTGTGTCTGTGAGAGAGAGAGTGAATGTGCGAGTGTGTGTGTGAGAGACTCACACACACACACACACTCGCACATTCACTCTCTCTCTCACACACAGTCACTCTCACATACACTCTCTCAAACATATACCCTCCGAGGAAAACCTTGCTAGCGCCCGTTTCATTTGTGTCAGAAATGGGCCTTTTTTTACTAGTAATTAATAAAACCTGAACAATTATGGGCCCTTCTGCTAAAGGACATTAAGAAGAACAAAGTATCCATAGTTGTGGCCAAGCTAGCCCCACCTTGGCTAACAATCCTCAAATGCCTTTGGGAAAAAAAGTAGGTTTTTAGGGCTACTTTAAACCTCTTATAATATACCAGGGAAGAGCAATCCATAATGATGGAGCTCAATAAAAAAATGTGGATTTACAAACGGACTCAAGTCTGGCAGTCATAAGAGGAGGCATAATGAGCTAATTTTGACCCTGAGAACATAAAGGTCATCACAGTTCAATGCTACTTAGCCTCCAGCATTCTAAGGCCCACCTGCTGGATCTCTGCTAGGCTACGACTGCATCTTCCACACTCTCGGGCTGCAGCTGAGACTATTGGTAAGCACCAAAAATTAACAATTTTTCTGCTCTTATCCAAAACAGAAACAAAATTAGAAGAGGAGTAAAGAAGCAACAAAAATCCAAAAGGTCATAAGAAAAAAATCTGAATTTGACCCAGATATTCAATGCTGCATATTTACTCCTAGATTCTATATATGGTGCCTAAAAAATCCGCACGGAAACTGAAGTGTATTTTGTAACAATGCGCATAACTTAATTGGTTAACTAGCTAATCAGTGTTGTTAATTGGATGGTAACAAGCAATTATCAGTACTAATTGGCATTAATCGAGATTTACACGCACACCTCTCTAAGCATATTTTATAATGTAATATAATATAATGTAATACAATTTTTTACTTCTCTCTATATGCTACTATATATTTGTCCCAGAGTTGTATTCTCTTTTCCGGAACCTTATCAGCTTCCTTGCACCTACTGTTACTCTATTTTCCACTCTGTATATATTCCCGGAGTTGGGACTCTCCTCTCCGGAACCTGTAAGCCACATTGAGCCTACTGCTATGCGGGAAAATGTGGGATAGAAATGTAATAAATAAATAAATGTTGTGCATCTAAATTCTAAGCCGTATAGTTAAAAAGGGGTGGGGCATGTGCATTTCTAAAATCTATGCATTTTATTTATTTATTTAAAAAAAAACTTATATACCACCTATGACTAGGTGGTTTCCATAAAAACATTCACAATCAATAAAACGACAGAAAGAAAACCAAGTAAACAGAATAACATTATTCAGCATAAAATGGCAAATAGTTACTAAAATGCAGTCACAAATAATTGAGTTTTCAAAAGTGTTTTGAACTGCATAAAATTAGAGCATTGATGAAGCTGGACAGGTAACCCAACTGAAGCTCTTATATCAGCGTGACGCAGTAGCATTACCGCATCAGTGGAGAGACACATAGCAGACTCTGATCTCAACATACGTCTTGGATGGTACACATTCAATGCTTGTTGTTATAGAATACACCTGAGCTGTGCCTAACTTAGGCCTAAATGGACGCGATCAAATTTAGTCATGTGGTGAGCCGATCGGCGCATTCTATACACCGGGTGGAAATATAAGTCTATTCTATAAAATTTAGGCATACTTCAAAGAATATGCGTAGGCATAATTGTTTTCCATGTGGAGTGTCAGGCACCATATACAGAATCTAGCCCTTAATGTGTGGATTAGCACGTATTAACCACTTCCACAAAAGCACGCCAACTAGTCTGGTGGTTTAGTGTGCGCTAATTCGTGTGGTAAATGCATTTAGTGTTAGGAAGCAGGAACTAGTAGGGGCGTGGGTGGAGAATGGGCATCGATAGCATATTGCAGTAGACATTTGCATGCTGTCAAATGCTCCGTTAGCATGGGATCCTTAAGAAGGGACGCTAAGGAAGAGCTTCTATATATGGCACCTAAAAAATTGGTCCTGAAATCCATGCACGTAGTGTAGGTGCACTAGGCCATATTCTATAACTAGGCATGTAAATTTTAGAATGCCCACAAAACGCCCATTTCCCCACCCATAACCGTGCCCCTGTCGCCTGCACATGTTAGAAGTTAGGCGCACTTCATTACAGAATGCACTTAGCTAGTTTGTGTGTCTAAATTCTAATCCATGCCAATTAATGCTCATTATTGCTTGTTAAGTGCTATTAAGTGCTTCTTAATCTTGTTAAGTTATGCGCATTGTTATAGAATCCATGCCGATTTTGGCGCAGATCTCTAGGTGCACTCTATAGAATCCAGGGGGTAAGTGGCCATGCTAATGGCGAGCAGTGTTAATGTGCAGTAATGAATATTTCAGCACCGCAGTTGCAGAGGACGAGCTGGGCATAAGTACATAAGTATTGCCATACTGGGAAAGACCAAAGGTCCATCAAGCCCAGCATCCTGTTTCCAACAGTAGCCAATCCAGATCACAAATACCTGGCAAGATCCCCAAAAAGTACAAAACATTTTATACTGCTTATCCCAGAAATAGTGGATTTTCCCCAAGTCCATTTAATAACGGTCTATGGACTTTTCCTTTAGGAAACCGTCCAAACCTTTTTTAAACTCCGCTAAGCTAACCGCCTTTATGACCCCCAACAAAGGCACACAGCCTTTGCACTTAAGGTACATTAATTTTTGCTTAGCTCTCTTTAGTAGAAAGACCCCTTAGTCTTATAACAAATTAAATAGAATGAGGCATCAACATAAGACTTTCAGTTCAGTTCACACTAAAAACATTCCATGAACTTCTTGTAATATTGTCTGAACTTGCAGGCAAGGAATAAATGTGTTCCTCAAGTTCAGAACGATTTTTCTATCAGCAAAAAAGACTTTTTTATCACCAATCACTTATCTGTAAGTGTGCCACTCATAATGACCCGATAGTAAATCCATACACATAGGATCAAATCTTCAGACTCTACTTGATGACTGATGCATCCCTCTAAGAGTCAACATTTGGAACCTGAGTTGTCAAGGATAAAATTGCCCAGCCCTTACTTGGATAAAAGTGCAAGAATCAATAATAAATGTACTTGTACACAGATAATGAGTAGGCATTCCTAGGGCATGTTCAGGTTGGGGGGAACAAATAATGCGAGTAGATGATATTTTCAAATCAATACACATTATTGCAAGTCATGCAGAAAGAGAAGTTGAATATATCAGAGGGTACTTTCTTCGAAATCTATTTTTTAAGGACAAGTAAGCTCATGTTTTTCCTTTGAAAACTGGTGCAGACCATGGCTAAAACCACCTGTAGACTTTGTATGATTTTTGCAGGTTTGAAAATTGCCCCCAAAGAGTTTTTAAATAGTAATATTTCCAAAAGGGAATCTACTTAAAGAGAGTACTCTAAGCATTTTTTCCAGAAAACAGTCATAAATGCACATAGGATAACCAAGCTATAAAATACCAGTTCTGCACACCAAATATACTGTATCCTATTTCTGGTGAATACAAGCATAGATATGCACAAAACAGACAGAAGTATAGATGTTGCCTTAGTTCTTCCTCTTCTCGTCTATTCACCAAAGCCACATTTCTTTCCACCACCAAGCACATATCTGTTAGTGAGTTGGCCTCAGCAAGATCCACACTCTCCAGGCACTATCCTCAAAAAATACCATGGCAAAAGTTGTTGCATGTTCTGCTTCCCATCAGAATATCAGCAGAATATCTTGCATAATCTGTTTCATATTTGCAACAGACTACCTTCATTTTTCCGTGTCAATAGTACAGAGGCAATCGAGGGCCTTCCATTCTTTTCTATACTTGCAGGTAGGGCTGTTGGAAGGGACAAGCAAGACAAGCAATAAACTGGGGTGCCAGGCCGGGGGGACCACAAATGCACCAGAAGTAGTGAGTCCCCGGCACTTCAGGCTGCCACTACTGCTAAAGAGGTGGTAGGAGCTCCTCAGAGCTGTTACATGGCTTAGTGGCTGCATCATCACAGACTGAGACCCCAGCATCCATGGCAGATGGGAATCTCCTTACCACACACAGCTGGACAGAACATCAAATAGGGACCACCTGGACTGGCTGAGTGGCCAGTTGACTTACTGATAGATCTGCCTGCAGGAAGCTGCTCAGTGATTTGTTCATATCCATAGATGCATATTTTAAATTGCCCATTTTGAATTATTGTTCAAATAAACCAAATTTTAAAGGCTGTTGGTGTAACTAACTTTCCCCCCTCCGTTTACTAAGCCATGCTATTAGCTGCCACGTGCAATGCTGACACAGCCCTCTCAAAGTGAATGGGCTGTGTTGGCATCAGCGCACCGGCAGCCACTAGCGCGGCTTAATACACAGGGAGGTTTAATTTCTATTTAGTAGAACAACTTATAGCTATTTGGCACTGTTGAGAGCCAAAAGCTCACAGGCATCAAGGGGCTGATTGAGACTTTTTTCCTACATAGGTAGTAACATAGTAAATGAAGGCAGATAAAGACCTGTACGATCCATCCAGTCTACCCAACAAGATAAACTCATTTTACATGGTATGTGATACTTTATATGTATATCCGAGTTTGACTTATCCTTGCCTTTCTCAGGGCACAGACCGTAGAAATCTTCCCAGCACTGTTCTTATACTAAGTTCTGAAGCTAACGTCGAAGCCCCTTAAAATTTACACTCAAGCCCATCCCTATCTATTCAGTCACGATGAGGGCATAGACCGTAGAAGTCTGCCCATCTCCCGTTTTGTTTCCCAATTACCGGCGTCACCACCTAATCTCCGCTAAGATTCCACGGAACCATTCCTTCTAAATGGGATTCCTTTGTGTTTATCCCACGCATGTTTGAATTCCATTACTGTTTTCATCTCCACCACCCCCCGCGGGAGGGCATTCCACATATCCACCACCCTCTCCGTGAAAAAATACTTCCTGACATTAGTCCTGAGTCTGCCTCCCTTCAACCTCAATTCACGTCCTCTAGTTCTACCGCCTTCCAGTCTCCGAAAAAGGTTAATTTGCGGATTAATACCTTTGAAATATTTGAACGTCTGAATCACGTCACCCCTGTTTCTCCTTTTCTACAAGGTATACAGTACATGTTCAGGTCAGCAAGTCTCTCCTCGTACGGTTTGCAATGCAAATCCCATACCATTTTTGTAGCTTTTCTTTGCACCATTTCCAGTCTTTTTACATCTTTAGCAAGATACAGCCTCCAAAACTGAACACAATACTCCAAGTGGGGCCTCACCAACGACTTGTAGAGGGGCATCAACACCTCCTTTCTTCTGCTGGTTATGCCCCTCTCTATGCAGCCTAGCATCCTTCTGGCCACGGCCATCGTCTTGTCGCATTGCTTCTTCACCTTTAGATCCTCAGACACCAATACCCCAAGGTCTCTCTCCTGAGTCGAGCTTACTAATCTCTCCCCTCCTATCCGGTATCTCTCTTTTGGGTTTTTGCACCCCAAGTGCATCACTCTACACTTCTTGGCATTAAATTTTAACTGCCAGACCCTCGACATGCTTATTGAGAGACAGTATTTGAACTGTAGGGGCTTTAATGCTTGCTATTGTTCTGTAATGGGGGTTCTCAACCCAGTCCTTGAGACACATCTAATCAGTCAGTTCTGTAATTACATTAAAGCTTCGTGGAATAACATTTTTACACACTATGATAAAAGTGTAAAATAATATCTATTGAAAGCTACAGCAGTATTCATGTAATGGTTCTAAACCTGTAATTTCAAAACCTGTCCTAGGGTCCCCCAGTCAGTCCAGTTTTCAGGGTATCAGTGATGAATGTGCATGAAAGAGAGTTACATGTACAGTTCTAAGCAAATGTAATTAGCTGTTCCTTGTAGCTTGGTGCAATCAATGATAGGAATGTTTGTATGTCTTCTGAGATGAGCAAATGGAAGACATTACCGGTTACACTGCTGCACTGAAATTTTGCTCAAGACAATAGAGCATAAATTATTAACGAAAAGCAAAGTGAAACAGTGTCACTTTAAAGCCACTGGAGTTATTGATTGAAGAACATTCTAGAGGTGGGATTTAAGGCAAGGATTGAACAAAATAGAAGCAGATGTCTATAGAATGAGAGGAAATCAAGAATGCAGTTTCCCAGTTATAAATGCAGGTCTATTCTAAGGCACAAAGCCAACAATATTTTTCTTCCTATAATAAAGGCACTTTATGACAACAATTCAGGATGTTTATGAAGGACATTAACGTTCACTAGAAATGCAGTTCTTGGAATTTAGTGAAAATGCTGTTAATGTTGTGACCCTAACTGTCATCTGATGAATAAATTCTTCTGAGTCATTTATCAAAAAACAATAATTCATTTATGTGTTTTATAACATTTCAGAAATGTTGGCTACTTAAAGCTGACTCAGTGCAGGAAATGAATGTCAAAAAATTAAGCTAGAGTGATGCTGGTAGAGGGAAGCGGTATTCAACATGCCCCAAACAGTGCAAAATACCATTTAATCAGGTCAGTCCAAAAGAACTATGGAATACTTCCCTTGATCCTATCCAAAGTGCAAAAATGTCATCTCTAAAGCATACAATTTCAATGATCCCCCTTCTCAAATGATCGGTTTTAACAGTTGACTTCAAACCACTTATCCTATATAATAAAACGCACCTCCAACATTCTGAAGCTGACTGCATGGCTGAGGCATTCCTGCTCTCTGTATCCATCTCCTGAATTGACATCACGTACTTCCGGGTTCGTCACAAGCAGAAGTGACCAACCACACGAGGTTTCTCGGCTTCAGAATGTTGGAGGTGCATTCTATTAAATAGGATTGGTCAGTTCCTTGAAGCACAGCCAGAGCTCAGTGTCCTGCACAGTAACGCTCAGACACCAGAGAGAGAGAGAGGGGGGCCTGACACCAGAGGGGGGGAGGTATCTCTGTCACACACACACACACTCTCTCTCTCTCATAGTCAATGTCTTTCTCTCTCTCACACACTGTCTCTCACACACTCTATGTCTCACACTGTATCACATTCACTCTCTGTGTGTCACACAGTCACTCACACACTCTCTTGGTCTCATACACTCAGTCTCACAGAGAGTCTGTGTCTCACACACACTCTCTCTCTCTCTCTCTCTCTCTCGCACACACTGTGTCTGTGTGAAACACACTCTCTCTCTCACACACTGTGTCTCACATATGCACTTGCACACACTCTCATTCTCACACATACAGTCTCTCTCTCACAGACACACTCGCACCTAGACTCACTCTATCTCTCTCTCACACACACACACTCGCACATTCACTCTCTCACACACAGTCACTCTCACATACACTCTCTCAAACATACACACTCCGAGGAAAACCTTGCTAGCGCCCGTTTCATTTGTGTCAGAAACGGGCCTTTTTTTACTAGTTTCATATATAACAATCCTTCAACAAAGGGGAAAGGAGGAAAACAGAGGAAAAGGCCTCGAAAGAGCCCCCACTAATTGTGGCACAGCCTACTTTATCAAAGAGCATTCACTCTCATCATCGGCAAAAAAAACCTCCATCCTCCTTATCATTTTTTCTATAATTTCAATATTCAAAAGTATTTTAATCTATCAAAAGAATTTTTACTAGCTGAGCTTTTTGGCTAAACTTATCTGTGCGTGATGCCCGTGGCGTTTGAATAACACTGGGCATCACGCACAGATAAGTCTAGCTAAAAAGCTCAGCTAGAAAAAAAGAAAAAATTATCTTTTGATATAGCCAATGATGAGAGTGAATGCTCCCTGATAAAGTAGGCTGTGCCACAATTACTGGGGTCTCTTTTGAGGCTTTTTCCTCCGTTTTCCTCCTTTTTCCTTTGTTGAAGGATTGTTATAAGAAATATGTGGTTTGAAGTCAACTGTTAAAACCGGTAATTTGAGAAGGGGATCATTGAAATTGTATGATAAAAACATATCCTGTTCAGCTCGCATTAACATATAATAGAAAATCTCTAAAGCATAGCCAGATATTTAAATATTGTCTTTAATCCACCGTTCTTCAAAGTGTTACATAAAAAGGTAGCCACACTTTTCATGCAACACTTTACATTGTGACAAATGTTTATTTATTTATTTGTTGCATTTGTACCCCACATTTTCCCACCTATTAGCAGGCTCAATGTGGCTTACATAGTACCGTCAGAGGCGTTTGCCCAGTCGGTGGATAACAAATACAAAGTTACATAGTGATCGTATGAGGTATAAGTGAAGGGTCGGAATGGATGAAGATTGCGTGTTGTCCTGTTCGATCTTAGTCATGCTGTGTTGGTAGGTGAAGAGGGTTATGTGGGGTCGTTGGGGTAGGCCTTTTTGAAAAGGTAGGTTTTTAGTGGTTTCAAGAAGTTCAAGTGGTCGTGGATTGTTTTCACAGCTTTTGGGAGCCCATTCCATAGTTGTGCGCTTATGTAACAGAAGCTGGCTGCATACGTTGTTTTGTATTTCAGTCCTTTGCAATTTGGGTAGTGTAGGTTTAGGTAGGATCTTGATGATCTGACTTTGTTTCTTATTGGTAAGTCTATGAGGTCTGTCATGTATTCTGGGACTACGCCGTATATAATTTTGTAGACTAAGGTGCAGATTTTGAAGATAATCCATTCTTTGATTGGGAGACAATGCAACTTGTCTCGGAGGGGTTTGGCACTTTCGAAGCGTGTTTTGCTGAATATCAGCCTGGCTGCTGTAAATGTTGACTATATCTAGTGTATAGTACATAATATTTAGCACATATTATGGGATCCTTTTACTAAGGTGCGCTGAAAATGGCCTGCAGTAGTGTAGATGCATGTTTTGGGCACGTGCAGAATCATTTTTCAGCGCACCTGCAAAAAATGCCTTTTTAAACTTTTTGCCAAAAATGGACGTGCGGCAAAATGAAAATTGCTGCATGTCCATTTTGGGTCTAAGACTTTACTGCCAGCCATTGAGCTAGTGATAAAGTCTCATGCGGGAGCCAGGCGGTAATGACCTACATGTGTCAAATGCCACTTGGCTCGCGTCTGATATGCATGTCCGAAAATTATTTTTTGGATGAGCGTATCGGATGCGTGCCAAAAATGAAATTACCACAAGAGCCACATGGTAGCCAGGCAGTAACTCCATTTTGGCGCACATTGGGCACGCATAGATGCTTTTATGGCTTAGTAAAAGGGCCCCTATATATGGAAGTAGGTGGAGAGTTCCTATCTGATGAACAAAGAAAGGGGCATTTTCGACCGGGGACACCCATCTCTAAGGGTGGTGTCGCAAAGGGGCGGAGCCAGCCATCTTATTTTTCGATAATATGGTTGGGGCTGGCCAAATCGCGACATAAATGTTGAGATTGCCGGGTTTGAGATGGCCGGCTTCGGTTTTCGCCCATAATGGAAACCAAAGTTGGCCATCTCAAAAACGAACAAATCAAAGGCATTTGGTCGTGGGATGGGCCAGTATTCGTAGTGCACTGGTCCCCCTCACATGCCAGGGCACCAACCGGGCACCTAGGGGGCACTTCTAAAAATTAAAAAAAAAAACATTAAAATAACTCCCAGGTGCATAGCTCCCTTACCTTTGGTGCTGAGCCCCCCAAAACCCCCCAAACCCACTCCCCACAACTATACACCACTACCATAGCCCTAAGGGGTGAAAGGGGGCACCTACATGTGGGTACAGTGGGTTTCGGGTGGGTTTTGGAGGGCTCCCATTTTCCACCACAAGTGTAACAGGTAGGGGGGGATGGGCCTGGGTCTGCCTGCCTGAAGTCCACTGCACCCACTAAAACTGCTCCAGGGACCTGTATACTGCTGCAATGGACCTGAGTATGACATTTGAGGCTGGCATAGAAGCTGGCAAAAAATGTTTTTAAAGTTGTTTTTTTGAGGGTGAGAGGGGGTTCCCACTGGGGGAGTCAGGGGAGGTGATCCCCGATTCCCTCCAGTGGTCATCTGGTCAGTTTGGGCACTTTTTTGGGACTTGGACCTGAAAAAAAAGGGACCAAATAAAGTGAACCAAATTCTCATGAAGGCCGGCTTTCTTTTTTCCATTATTGGGCGAAGCCGACCATCTCAAAGCATGCCTCTGTCCCGCCTTTGCTACCCTACCGAAACAACCCCTTGAAGTTTGGCCGGCTCTGCGACAGAAAGCAGTTGGAGCCGGCCAAAATCGGCTTTCGATTATACCGATTTGGCCGGCTTTAGGAGATGGTCGGCCATTTCCAGATTTGTGTCGGAAGATGGCCGGCCATCTCCTTTGAAAATAAGCTGGAGAGGATCCCTAATTAGAAAGAGTATGGTATAAAAATGAAAAATAAATGACTGCATGCATGTCACTGTGTTGAATGGTGCTCAGATGACAACTCCAGCTGTGAGGAACTAAGGCCAGTGCCGAGCATACTTCCGTGGTCTTTGTCCCATGTGTGACAAGACAGATTAAGATGTGCTGGAGAGGGCTCTGACGGCAATTCCAGTAGCTAGGATGTAATGACTTCTACGTCTATGTCCTGAAAATGGCAAAAAGAGATCAGGATCAGATATACGTATTTTATACCACATTCATTGCAGGGGCGTAGCCAGGCAGCAGATTTTGGGTGGGCCTAGGCAAGAAGTGGGTGGGCACCAAATGTTCTCTCCCCCACCCCCACATCAAAAAAATATCTCAGCTGGTGGGAAAATGCTTCTCTCCAGTCTCCACCTTGGTAGTCTGCAGCAGGCATGCACTGAAAACTGAGCATGCGAAGGTGCCAGTATTGTGGAGAGCAGCATGTTCATTACCATAGTAAATCAGCAGAGTTCAAAGTATGTAATTTATGAACAATGCTAAGAAGGACAACCTGATATTTCTGCAATCTAGAAGGAGTCGTATGACTAATGGTTTTATCAAGGAGGTATTTAACATCGTGAGAAGTGTGAAGAATGACAGGTAAATGAGGAATATAGTTATACAATTTTAATACAGCTGTAGCAGCAGCAACTAAACCCTGTTCACAAGCTGCAAAACCCATTTCAACGGGGGAAAAATTTCCAGATAGAAACCCACAGGGAATATCAACAACATCCTGCGTAATCATAGCAGACCAGGTATGGTTGTTATGAACATAAACATTTAGATATTGTGTTCTGTATTCCATAACATTCAGATTTTATTCCATTTTATGTAAACAATAAAGTAAGCGACTGTTCACGCTATCCAAAAATACTAGGACTAGAGGGCATGAGTTGAAGCTACAGTGTGGTAAATTTAAAACGAATCGGAGAAAATTTTTCTTCACCCAACGTGTAATTAGACTCTGGAATTCGTTGCCGGAGAACGTGGTACGGGCGGTTAGCTTGACGGAGTTTAAAAAGGGGTTAGATAGATTCCTAAAGGACAAGTCCATAGACCGCTATTAAATGGACTTGGAAAAATTCAGCATTTTTAGGTATAACTTGTCTGGAATGTTTTTACGTTTGGGGAGCGTGCCAGGTGCCCTTGACCTGGATTGGCCACTGTCGGTGACAGGATGCTGGGCTAGATGGACCTTTGGTCTTTCCCAGTATGGCACTACTTATGTACTTATGTAAGCCAAAATTAGCTGAAATAAGACAGAAAATAGCTGAAATTGCAAGGTTGTACGATTTGGGAGGGAATTTCCATTGTGCAAAAGAGTATATAAGTGACTGCTGCGTGGTATTTAGACAGAGGCGGAGATGATCAACTGAGTGACTCTTTACCACAGTGGTCTCTCTCCCTCTCATAACAACTACTGACTGATTGCTGTGTTGTTACCTAATTTGGTAAGTAATAAAGACTTTCCCCTTCGAAGGAGCATAGACTCTGACTTTTCTGCTTTCTCTATCTTCTCTGTTTCCTCTTGGGGTGGGTGTAAGGAAGCAGAAACCCTATTTGCCCCACAGGTGCAAATGGTATATTTCCTATGGTAAGTAGAAATATATCAGAGAAGGAATTCCCATATATTATAGCCCTTCCCTGAGACTAGGTAGTTATCAGAAGGGACCATGGACTCCACTATAAACACCATGTGCTACTGTTGGATGGGCCTGAGCCCTAGGTGGGTGGGCCCCAGCCCACCCAGGCCCACCTGTGGCTACGCCACTGATTCATTGTTGGTTTAGTCATGAATTGATACTGAGTGTGACTGTTGGGCAGACTGGATGGACCATTCAGGTCTTTATCTGTTATCATCTACTATATTACTCCTTAAGGGAAATTCGTATAGGTCATTACTTGGATCCCCGGCATTACAATCCCTGATTCATGCATTAATTGTTGCATCTAAGCTTGACTATTGTTACACTATTTATTACACTAATCAGTACATTGTTCTATTTGCTAAAAAAAGCTTACTATTCAGCTTCACTGCATTACTTGTCCTCTGCTCTTACACCGTACACTCCATCTCATTCTCTTCATCAGGGCTGCCGAGAGGGGGGGACAGGGGGGACAAAATTCCCCGGGCCCGGGCCTCCGGGAGGGGGGCCGGCACCGCCGCCGCAGTCTGGCCCGCCCGCCCTCCGTCGCTCTCTGGAATTGAACTTAAGCGCCTCACCTTCGAAAGCGCAGCAAGCAGCAGCAGACCACTCCTTCCTTCAGTGTGTCCCGCCCTCGCCTGATGTAACTTCCGCACGGGCGGGACACGGAAGGAAGGAGTGGTCTGCCACTGCTTGTTGCTGCGCTTTCGAAGGTTGAGGCGCTTAAGGTCAGTGCAGAGGGCCCAGGAGTGGAGAGAGGGCCCGGTGGTGGGTGGAGGGGGGGCCGGTGACCTCGGGTGTGGGGGCCCCAGGGGCGGCCTTGTCCCGGGCCTGGCCCAGTCTCTCGGCAGCCCTGCTCTTCATTCCCAAGGTGAAAATCTGTCTGTCATGTTTTTTAGTGTACTGTGCCAGATTAGAATCCACATGGCAAGTGGCATTCTTTTTTCTTACTCCAACTTTGTGTAACACCCCCCTCATGAGCATACTTGGGATCAGGGGACAACTTGACAAGAGCCCCTGGGTCCAGCTCCATCAGTCCCCTATATATATGGTTCCTGCTGCCTCCATCCAAAGAAAAAGAGACTTAATGGGTAAGATTTCCAGCCCTTTCCCTCAGAAAACCACAACAAAACCTATGTGAATTCAACTCTCTTAAAATCTCTCACACCTCTTTCATCTGTGTTCTGCCCTCACTGACAGTTTCCACAGAACTCCCCCCACCCCCCCCCAAGCAAACACTCACGATATTTCCCTCTTCGTAAAGCTCCTCCCCCTTCTCCATAGCACCAATTGTCATGGAGAGGAGAAATTGATACACGGTAACACAGCAAATGACAGCAGGCCTCTCCAGTCAGTCCAACAAGGTAGCCAGAACTGCACCTGCCACTCTATGCAGGCCACAGCCACACATACGTAAACACTGGTTGGCAAGTCTCCACCATGCCAACCACATATAGGTAGCCAAACATAATGGAGTCTTGGTTATAACCATATACCAACCCCAAGTATTGCTGACAGTATTCAACTTACCAATCAAGATGTCTTCTCCTCCCCCCTGGACTGCACAGCACCCTCACTTACAGCATGTGACAATAAAGTGATCTACAACATTGGAGTTGTCAAAGTTTCACCTGTCTGATGCCATTTGTGGGACATAAACCTTAGAAGTCTGTCCGGCTTCAGCCTTGGTTCCCACAATGCTGGAGTTGCTGAACCTCCTTCAATCTTTTGCCATTTTCAGGACACAGACCTTAAAGTCTGTCTGGCTTCAGAATTAGTTCCCACTATTCTTGCCCAACATAACACCTCAACAGCCATGTTGTGTTTCCATCCTCATTCTATTTAAGTATCCCCTATGTCTATCCCACGCAATTTTCTGACAGCCTGTTTTAGTCACACACACATATGTCATCATCAAAAACTGACAGCGGAATCTCACAGATCAAAATGCCAATCTGATTAACACACAAATTATAGTCTATCAAAACCCAGTCTATAAATGAGTTACACTTGTGAAGCTCACTCCCCTCTGTCCTTCAGAATAAGTCTTCTTATAAGTTCAAAGTAGCCCTTAAAACTCTTTTTTTTTTTAATTAGCTTTGGGTTCAGTAGTCTAGGCCTCATTCAGTTGGTCAGTCAAAGGTTAGGCAGTAGGTATCTGTAACCTGCTGTGTGTTGTCTTTTTTTTTTTTACCTGTCCTATTAAATTACAGAAAAAACAATTATTACAAAATACCACTACCAAAATGATCTTTGGGATAAAGAAATATGATAGAATGACATCTTTATTGATAAAACTTCATTGGTTCTCATTTCATGCACACGTAATTTTTCAGGTGGCTTGTTTAATCTTTGATATCCTTTCTGGGGCCCTGTTTACTAAGGTGTACTACATTTTTAGCGCTTGCTAAATACCAGACACACCCATACTGTCTCATCCTCTCATCCCAATACAATGCGGACAACCCCCCAAATATAAACACCTCAAGATTATAACATCACTTTTAGAACAGCCATGGACCAACAATCACATTTTCCATCATATCAGGATCTCAGATTAATCCATGCCTAGTCTTTAGAGAAAAGCAGTATGTAAATTCCATCACTGCAAGTAAGGAAATATCAAATTTCTTCTCTTTTGTGTCATTTTTTTTTAATTGGGTAACTTTGAGTGTATGTTCAGGTATGTCAATATCTGTTTCCTCAGAAGAACCTTAGCATTCCATTATTATCACACTCTTCAACCCTATCTTATGAGCCTGCATAATTTGTAGACAAAGCTTCTGAATAATGAATGCTGAGAGAGATTTCAGCCTGCCTGAAACACAGGTTCAGGAGCTGAATAAATATATCCCAGGAAAGCCATATGCAAAAATGATAACATATAGCCTAAGTGACCAGTTGATAAAAGAAAACAACTGTCACAAGCCACAAGTCTCTCAAACTTCTCTCTCTCTCTCTCTCTCTCTCTCTCACACACACACACACACACACAGCTGTCATCAGCCACAAGTCTCTCAAACCTCTCTCTTTCTTTCTCTCTCACACACACACAATCGTCAGCAGCCACAAGTCTCTCTCTCTCTCTCTCTTTCACAACTGCCAGCAGCCACAAGTCTCTCAAACCTCTCTCACACACACACACACACACACACACACACACACACACACACAGCTGTCATCAGCCACAAGTCTCTCAAACCTCTCTCTTTCTCTCTCTCTCTCTCACACACACACACAACTGTCAGCAGCCACAAGTCTCTCAAACCTCTCTCTCACACACACAATCGTCAGCAGCCACAAGTCTCTCTCTCTCTTTCACAACTGTCAGCAGCCACAAGTCTCTCAAACCTCTTTCTGTCACACACACACACACACCCGTCAGCAGCCACAAGTCTCTCAAACCTCTCTCTCTCACACACACAACCGTCAGCAGCCACAAGTCTCTCTCTCTCTCTCACACACACACACACACAACTGTCAGCAGCCACAAGTCTCTCAAACCTCTCTCTTTCTCTCTCACACACACACAATTGTCAGCAGCCACAAGTCTCTCTCTCTTTCACAACTGCCAGCAGCCACAAGTCTCTCAAACCTCTCACACACACACACACACAACTGTCATCAGCCACAAGTCTCTCAAACCTCTCTCTTTCTCTCTCACACACACACACACACACAAAACTGTCACCAGCCACAAGTCTCTCAAACCTCTCTCTTTCTCTCACACACACACAACTGTCATCAGCCACAAGTCTCTCAAACCTCTCTCTTTCTCTCTCACACACACACACATACACACAACTGTCAGCAGCCACAAGTCTCTCAAACCTCTCTCTCTCTCTCTCTCACGCACACACAATCGTCAGCAGCCACAAGTCTCTCTCTCTCTCTTTCTCAACTATCAGCAGCCACAAGTCTCTCAAACCTCTTTCTGTCACACACACACACCCATCAGCAGCCACAAGTCTCTCTCTCTCTTTCACAACTGTCAGCAGCCACAAGTCTCTCAAACCTCTCTCTCTCACACACACAACCATCAGCAGCTACAAGTCTCTCTCTCTCACACACACACACACACACACACAACCGTCAGCAGTCACAAGTCTCTCAAACCTCTCTCTCTCTCTCTCTCTCTCTCTCTATCTCTCTCTTTTCTGTTTAATACTTCTTTTAAGTGGGAGTGGTCAAAAATAAACTTGCATTTTTTTTAAACTTGTAGTTCAATGTATTATGATTAAAAAATATCAAAGTGAACAGTTTGCACCACTCAGTTTGGGACCACTGTGCCACTGAGCCTTCAAATCAAAGATGCTATTTATTTATTTATTTGTTTGTTTATTTAATTAAAACTATTCCACATGATCTAGGCAATACTCAGCGGATAACAAGAATGAAACATCCATAATAAAATCAAAACAAAAATCATACATAACATTATCATCAATCAGGCTTCTAAATTAAACAATGACTATTTTTAATCAATTTAGTTTCAGATTTTAAAAGGGGATGGCCCTGTAACAAATATGACGGAAGCAGGTTGTGCATTTTTAGCAATTTATCGAAGTCTGAGCTTTCGAGGACCAGAGACCTCTTCGACAGCTGCATTGGTTTCAAATGCACAGCAATGCCGCATAATCATGACGTAAAGCAATGGAGCAGCAGACATGAAAGAAAATGAAGAGAGGAAGGGAGTCAGGGAGACCATCTGGAAACGAAGGGGCTAAAGGCAGCAAGGAGAAATGCAATATCTTGCAGATAGCACTGTAAGAGAAACTGCAAGGCAGCTGCATGGGCTCTTTTTTGGTTTTTTTTTCCGGGGAACACTATAGCCAGACAAAATGAAAACAATTCCTCATGTTATTTAAAGTGCTTCAGATTCAGACCCTAGACAGCAGCCTGGATTTCAAAAGCTACAGATGAACAAGCCTCTGTAGAAACACCAGTTTATTAGAGCTATTTCAACATCTCACTATTGTGCAGAGCTCACTTGAAAAAAAAACCAGGCATATTAGTTCCCTAATTCAAGATTAATATCGCCGAAAGGACAGGCTGTGTTAACCAAGTGTAGCCTTTCCTGGTTGACCTGCACAACAGAGAAAATTTTCCAATGTATATGTGAAGGATCTCTTGTGCCCTCACCAGGAATTACATGGAATTAATGTGTTATGTTCAGGAGACTGAGGGGTCCTTTTACTAAGCTGCGGCAAAAAGGGCCCTGCGGTAGTGGCGGGGGCCATTTTTACCGCAGTGGGTGAAAAGCCACCCAAAAAATGGCCACGCGGAAAGATAAGTCTTACCACGTGGCCATGCAGCGGGGAACACTTACCGCCACCCATTGAGGTGGCGGTAAAGGCTCCTATGGTAACCGGGCAGTACACGGTGATGCCCGATTACTGCCAGGTTACTGCCATGCTAGAAATAAATATCCGAAGTGCTGGAAATGGCACACGCTCGACCCGGAACGACCACCGGCAGACACACTGGGCCAGCGGTAGTTCAGATTTAGTGTGAGGTAAGCCCAAATTGGGGGCTTACCGCCACTTTGTAATAGACCCCCTGATTTACGTAGTGATGTAGGGGCAGACGATCTGCATCCATCCCAACCACATGAGGAGAGAGAGTATAAAAGCAAGGGAGGCAGAGACCAGTTTTTTTGTCCATGACTAGAGAAGTCATTAACCACAGAGGTCTGTGACCACTAAGCACCATGTGAAGGAAGGAGAAAGAGAGGCAGCCAAGGAGGCTGTGTCATGTTCAGGTCCTTCCGGAAGGGAGATCAGGAGAAACTCTGTTCATTTGCTTTCCAAGTAGGAATTCTGGGGGGAAACTTGGCCAACTAGCTGAAACTTTCAGCAGTACCTGGCCAGGTTTAGCTAACTATGGGGTCCTTTCACTAAGCCGCTTAGGTCCCACGTGTGCCCAACACTCGCCAATTCAGAACTACTGCCCAGCTACCACGTGGCCTGGACGGTAATTTCATTTTTAACATTCATTGAAAATATATTTTCTTTTCGGCGAGCGGTGCTAACCAGGCAGTCATCAGCATTGTACGCTCACTGACGATTACCACCCAGTTAACACGCGAGACCTTACCGCTAAGTGAATGAGTGGTGGTAAGGTCTCAGGCCCAAAATGGACGCGTGCCAATTTTCATTTTGCCGCACGTCCATTTTCGACCAAAAAAAAGGCCTTCTTTGCAGGTGTGCTGAAAAATGGACCTGCGCGCGTCCAATACATGTGTCTACACCAGCGCAGGCCACTTTTCAGTGCACCTTATTAAAAGGACCCCTTTGTCTGATACACAAGCAGAGGCACAACTTTAGCCAATAGGTCTAGTAGAATTGTCAACCACAACCTGGCCAGCAACATTGTAATGGGAAACTTGCAAACATTTTTCTGGCTGTAATACAGCTGGTTATCTTGCCACTAAGAAACCCTTTTACTAAGTTGTGGTAAGTACTAACGCATGGTTACTGCAGGTTAAAATGCACTACCGCAGGGTGACCTCAGGCGTCCCACAGTGGTTTTTACATGTGTGTACACTACCCACGTTTGGAGGTAGAGAGTGGGCATGGCTAAGCTAATCAGTTAGTGAGTAGACATTGCTGCACACAAACTGATTAGAGCAGGATTAGCACGAGAGCCATTACCAGATAATAGGAACGTTGGTGCATAGCCAATTGCAGAAATAGGAAATTTGATCATTTACCAGCAGTGCTAAAAGTGGAGACCCAAGCTGAGGATAGCGCAGGCCACTTTTTAACACAGCTCAGCAAAAAGGCCCTAAGTGGCTTACTGAAAATTCTCACTCTTAGCACACTACACCCTTCATTTTAAAGTATAGTTGATGCCTATTTTAATTGGAAACACTGTGGGCCATTTTGAATGGCCTGAATTGTCATAAGCGTGTATCGTCAGTTGTGCTAACATACTGGGAAAGCACTCCAGGCATGCACCACATTTTCCTGACTTTGCTCCTGAGTCTACCTCCCTGAAGATTCACACCACATCCCTTAATTCTATGGCTTCCTTTGCTTTGGAATGCACTTTCTGTTATTTGAATTTCAGTGCTGTTAAATGTGTGTATTTTTGATCCTGTTTCATGGTAGTCCTATTAATAGGTTTCAATTTCCTGTTTTGAAATTTTCCTCTCTCATTGTATTTACGCTTATACTTGTACATTTTACTATTGTTATGCTGTTATCAAAATTGTAAGTTTGATGTTAAGCTGTACCTCCTGTACACGCCTTGGGTGAATCTCTTCATAAAGGCAGTTAATAAATCCCAATAAATAAATTGGTTTTTAGCCATCCATCTCTGGCTTTCCTCGTATCCCCAACATACCTGAAAAAAGCTTTATCACCTCACTTTCCATTTACATCTTTAGCCCCCGGATTTTGTTTGCTGTCCTGTTTCTCTCTTTGTCTCTCTCAGTGGCGTAGCAAGGGCGGGGCGGTGGGGGCGGTTCGCCCCGGGTGTCAGCGGGTGGGGGGTTGCTCCATCGTCTCCTGCCACCACCCTGCCTTTTATTTTAATCCATGCAGCGACGCAGGCAGCGCCGTGCGAAGAAGAAAATTGCGTCACTGGTGTCGGGCCTTCCCTCGCTATGTCCTGCCCTTTTCTGAGGTAACTTCCTATTTCCTCGAGGGCGGGACACAGCAAGGGAAGACCCGACGCCAGCAACGCGATTTTCTTCTTCACACAGCACACGGCTCTAAACGGAGGGGGGACAGGACCGGCTGGGGGGGGAGCTCAGAGGGGAGAAGGGGATTAGGGAGGGTAGGGGAGCCTAGATGGGTGCTCAGAGGGGAGAAGGGGATTGGGGAGGGGTGGGGGAGCTCAGAGGGGTGCTCAGAGGGGAGAAGGGGATTGGGGAGGGTGGGGAGCTTAGATGGGTGCTCAGAAGGGAGAAGGGGATTGGGGAGGGTGGGGGAGCTCAGAGGGGTGCTCAGAGGGGATTGGGGAGGGGTGGGGGTGCTCAGAGGGGAGGAGGGGAGTGCTCAGATGGGAGAAGGGGTCTGAAGCTGGAGCTGGGGTCTGACAAGGGGGCAGGAGGGGAAATGGGACCATGCCTGGGGCAGGTGGGAGAATGGGTCTGGGGCTGAAAAGGGGGGATGCAAGGCATGTGGTGGATGAAGAGGGCTGGAACTGGGGGCTGAAAGATGGGGCAGAGAGAGAGAGGGGACAGACCCTGGATGGAAGGGGGACGCGTGAGGGAGGTCAGACCCTGGATGGATGGGAGAGGGAAGGCAGACAGATTGAAGGGGCAGAGAGAAAGGGCAGATGGTGAGTGGAAGGGGGAGAGAGAAAGAGGGCAGACTGGGGCAAATGGTGGATGGAAGGGAGAGAGACAGGGCAGATGTTGCTGGAAGGGGGAGGGAGAGATGGCAGACTGGGGCAGATGGTGGATGGAAGGGGCAGAAATAGAGGGCAGATGTGGATGGAAGGGAGAGAGAGGGCAGACGGAAGGGGCAGAGAGAGAGAGGGCAGACAATGGATGGAAGGGACATTAGAGAGGGCAGACACTGGATGGCAGAGAGAGAGCGAAGACAGATGCTAGATGGACAGTGACAAGACAGTGACAAGATGATTAAAGCAGAAACCAGAGACAACAAACTGTAAATAAAATATATATTTTTATGTTTTTGCTTTAGGATATAGTATTGTAGCTGTGTTAATGTTTATAAATAGAACATGTAAATAAGGTAATCTTTTTATCGGACTAATTTTAATACATTTTGACTTAACTTTCAGAGAACAAAACTCCCTTCCTCAGGTCAGGATAGGATACTGTAACAGTACTATACTGTATTGACCTGTGGAAGGAGATTTTGGCCTCTGGAAGCTAAATGTAAGTCCAATAAAATGGTATTATTTTATTTTCTGTATTTGTTTTATTTCTATTTGTTAATTTGTAAAGTGGTGATTGGTATTAGTTTTTTCAAATTTACATCTGCTGTCTTTATATTTTGCACAGTACTAGGGGACATTTTCTGTTTCTGTGGTGTTGCATTGTATGCAGAGTCTGGCATTGGGGGTTCAGTTTAATTTTTGTCTAAATAGAAAGTTTATGATTACTTATTCTATAGTGGATTAGGGTGTATCTGTGTTTGTGAAAAAGACATGGCTTTCGGTTGGCATTGACTGTGCAGGATTGACGATCTGTACTAATCTGTCTGTTTTCGTTTTACAATAGGTGAATTGATGTTCTAGTGCTCACTGTAGTGTTTAAGATGCTTTCCTTTTCCTTGTGTGACTCATACAAATTACTGCTTATGGTATGGTAGAATTGCTCTATAGGTCCTGAGTGTTTTGTATTCTCGGTATGCCTAGTAATGGATTTGGGGGGGGGGGGGTGTTAAAAAATGACCGGCCCCGGGTGTCAACTACCCTAGCTACGCCACTGGTCTCTTTCATTGTTATTCTTGTAGTTTCTTTAAGGGCCCTTTAACTAAGCCGTGTAAGAGTCTACGCGCGCCCAACGCGTACCAAAATGGGGTTACCGCCCGACTACCGCATGGCTGTTGCAGTAATTTCATTTTTTGCACATGTCCGATACGTGCATCTGAAAAATATTTTTTATTTTCGGGTGCACAGAATGGATGCGCGCCAAGTGGCATTTGGCATGTGTAGGTCATTACCGCCCGGTTACCGCGTGAGACTTTACCGCTAGGTCAATGGCTGGTGGTAAGGTCTCAGAACCAAAATGGATGTACTGCAATTTTCATTTTGCCGCACGTCCATTTGTGGCAAAAATTTTAAAAAGGCCTTTTTTACAGGCGCGCTAAAAAATGGATCGGCGCATGCTCAAAACCCATGCCTACACTACCGCAAGCCATTTTTCAGCGCACCTTTGTAAAAGGACCCCTTAGTTTGACCCATTGCTGTTCCAGTTTTCCTATTTCCTCCCACCCTGCCAGCTTCTTCTTCATGTACTTGTCATTTTGTTAAATTAACATTTTTGAAATCCATAGTATTGAGCTTTATATATTTGGTTTCCCCTTAGCTTCTATATCACACCATACCATGTGCGATCACTCTTGCTTTGGGGGGCATCCACCCAGTCATTAACCCTTGGATTCTGTATAGCGCGCCTAGAGATCTGTGCCGGAATCACCGCAGGTTCTATAGCAATGTGTGCAACTTAACAAGCTTAACAAGCTAATGAGCACTGATAACAGTGGTGTAGCTACTATGGGGCCACGGGGGCCTGGGCCCCCATAGATTTGGCCCTGGATCCCCCTACCGACGACCCTCTCAACCCCCCCTCCCACCGTCGCCTACGTTTGCTGGCGGGGGACCCCAACCCCCGCCAGCCGAAGTCTTCTTCCTTCATTTTGTTTCTGAGTCTGACGTCCTGCACGTACAACCTATGTGCCAGGATTGACACCATGTTTTCATTGGAGTAAATGGCTACATGTAGATTTAGGCACTGAAATATCAACTAAGCTAATTCTATCATCAGTGCCTATTATAGAATGCACTTATTTATTTAGATTTTGCTCACACCCTTTTCAGTAGTATCTCAAGGTGAGTTACATTCAGGTACACTGGCTATTTCTCTGTCCCAGGATGGCTCACAATCTAAGTTTGTACCTGAGGCAATGGAGGGTTAAGTGACTTGCCTAAGATCACAAGGAGCAGCAGCGGGATTTGAACTGGCCACCTCAAGACCCAGTGCTCTAACCACTAGGCCACTCCTCCACTCTGCAACATTCCATTTAGAATCTCAGCAACATTCTGTGTAGAATCTCAAATAGTAGCAACATTCCATATAGAATCTCAAATATTTATTTAGATTTTGCTCACACCCTTTTCAGTAGTATCTCAAGGTGAGTTACATTCAGGTACACTGGCTATTTCTCTGTCCCAGGATGGCTCACAATCTAAGTTTGTACCTGAGGCAATGGAGGGTTAAGTGACTTGCCCAAGATCACAAGGAGCAGCAGTGGGATTTGAACTGGCCACTTCTGGATTGCAAGACCAGTGCTCTAACCACTAGGCCACTCCTCCAACACTGATTTTATAGGCACCATATATAGAACGTCCCCCTAAATGCACTGTCTCAATTTGTGAGAGCTAGATCCAATGTCTTCCCTTTCCTTATGGATTCCATCACCATTTGTGTGGAACTCCTTGCATATGGTAGGTTAAAGTCTTCCAGTATTACCACCTCTCCCTTCCTTCATTCCCTCCTTTTCAAAATCTATTAAGCCTCTGTCCAGTTCCTATGTTTCAGCTGGAAGTCTATGAATAACACCAGTACGGATGGAAGTGCTACCTTCTCTTTGCAATTCCTATTTCCTCTTTCCTTAACATGCATAATTTTGTGATGTGGTCACAATTTAGTATTTCAGTTTCTTCATTTCCATTCTCCATTGCGTGCTTAGAAATAAGAATTCCAGGAGACACGAGCTGGTCCACATATAGCTTCACATTGCTACACCAAAGGGCAAAACTGAACTTTTAGATTATACTTCTAGCTGAAACAAATTAAAGATGATTGCAGTGATAATTGGATGCGACAGAATAACTTATAATCTCAGTTGGTTCAGGTTCATGGTCATGCCTCTACAACCTTCTAAATAAGCTTTTTTTTATTTTTATTTTTTTTAAGAAGGAAGTGTGTGAGACATAGCAAAGTTCCATTCACTGGTCACAGCTCCGTGGCTCTGATGATGAATAGTATCATACCCTTGGTCTGTTTTCAAGATGAAATATCGTAGCTCATGAGCACTGTAAAAAGCTTTGGACCAAGATAAATGTCCTGTATTACTGCAATATGTTATTCATCTGCAGAAATAAGAGTCATTAAAATTGAAAAGGAAATAAATATAGGCTGAAAATAAAAAGGCTTGTCAAAGGACTGCCATTTTTGGATTATTCTTGTTTTCAGAATGTGAGATCTTATTACAGTCCACCACAGTACTAAAAACGCTGTTTATACATCTGTAAAATGTGGGGCAACGTAAAGTACTCCAGTGGAGGAGTGGCCTAGTGGTTAGGGTGGTGGACTTTGATCCTGGGGAGCTGAGGAACTGAGTTTGATTCCCACTTCAGGCACAGGCAGCTCCTTGTGACTCTGGGCAAGTCACTTAACCCTCCATTGCCCCATGGAAGCCGCATTGAGCCTGCCATGAGTGGGAAAGTGCGGGGTACAAATGTAACAAAAATAAAATAGATACTATTGGAGATTCTACATGGAATGTTGCTACTACTATTGGAGATTCTACATGGAATGTTGCTATTCCACTAGCAACATTCCATGTAGAAGGCTGCACAGGCTTCTGTTTCTGTGAGTCTGACGTCCTGCACATACGTGCAGGACGTCAGACTCGCAGAAGCCTGCGCAGCCACATTGGTGATCTGCAAGGGCCGACTTCAATCTCAAATAGTAGCAACAGTGGAGGAGTGGCCTAGTGGTTAGGGTGGTGGACTCTGGTCCTGGGGAAATGAGGAACTGAGTTTGATTCCCACTTCAGGCACAGGCAGCTCCTTGTGACTCTGGGCAAGTCACTTAACCCTCCACTGCCCCATGAAAGCCGCATTGAGCCTGCCATGGAGTGGGAAAGCGCGGGGTACAAATGTAACTAAAAAAAAAAAGAACTGAGAAAACCAAGCATCCCACAATGTTTTATTTCTCATTAAGTTGCAGAGGGTTACTTAGGGGTCATCTTACTAAGTAGTGTTAAGCACTAACGCACACGTACTGCAGCGTAAAATGACATACCGCGGGATGCGCTCAGGCATCCTGCAGTAAATGCCAAATCAACGTGCACTAACCACAAGCTAAAGAACAGTTTTTATTTTTGCATGGAGGGGGCATGTCTGGGGGCAGAGAGTGATCAGTAAGTGCAGCTACATTACTGTGTGTTGATTAGCACAAGATTACCACGTTATCCCTTACTGCCTACAATATAGGTGTTGGTAAATGTTAACACGGTAATTTTCTTATGAGCCCAGCAGGCTTCCGCTGCACTACTCTGCTCTCCACAGTAATTTTTTAATGGCCGTGCAGTAATGGCGGCATTAGCAGGTGGCCATTAATGCAAAAAAAATGGAAAACCAGCCATTTGACTGCTGCATTATAAATAGCCTTAGCGTGAGGGCAAACCTTCATAAGGTGCACTACAGCCACCTTATACCACAGCTGAGTAAAAGGAGCTCTAAAAGAGTGGAGGAGTGGCCTAGTGGTTAGAGCACTGGTCTGGCATTTGGGAGGTGACCAGTTCAAATCCCATTGCTGCTCCTTGTGATCTTGGGCAAGTCACTTAACCTTCCATTGCCTCAGGTACAAACTTAGATTGTGAGCCCTCCTGGGACAGAGACATATCCAGTGTACCTGAATGTAACTCACCTTGAGCTACTACTGAAAAAGGTGTGAGCAAAATCTAAATAAATAAATATGTGAGAATCTACATGGAATGTTGCTAGTGGAGGAGTAGCCTAGTGGTTAGTGCAGTGGAACATGGACTGTTGCTACTATTTGAGATTCTACATGGTATGTTAATGTTGCTATTCCACTAGCCATGTTCTATGTAGAAGCCTGCCCTTGCAGATCAGCAACGCAGCCGCGCAGGCTTCTGTTTCTGTGAGTCTGACGTCCTGCACGTACATGCAGGACGTCAGACTCACAGAAACAGAAGCCTGCGCAGCCGCATTGCTGATCTGCAAGGGCAGGCTTCTACATAGAACATTGCTAGTGGAGGAGTAGCCTAGTGGTTAGAGCACCAGTCTTGTAATCCAGAGGTGCCTGGTTCCAATCCCACCGCTGCTCCTTGTGATCTTGGGCAAGTCATTTAACCCTCCATTGCCTCAGGTACAAACTTAGATTGTAAGCCCTCCTGGGACAGAGAAATATCCAGTGTACCTGAATGTAACTCACCTTGAGCTACTACTGAAAAAGGTGTGAGCAAAATCTAAATAAATAAATACGTGAGAATCTACATGGAATGTTGCTAGTGGAGGAGTAGCCTAGTGGTTAGTGCAGTGGAACATGGAATGTTGCTACTATTTGAGATTCTGTTGCTACTATTTGAGATTCTACATGGTATGTTAATGTTGCTATTCCACTAGCAATGTTCTATGTAGAAGCCTGCCCTTGCAGATCAGCAACGCGGCCGCACAGGCTTCTGTTTCTGTGAGTCTGCAGGACGTCAGACTCACAGAAACAGAAGCCTGCGCGGCCGCATTGCTGATCTGCAAGGGCAGGTTTCTACATAGAACATTGCTAGTGGAGGAGTAGCCTAGTGGTTAGAGCACCGGTCTTGTAATCCAGAGGTGGCCAGTTCAAATCCCACTGCTGCTCCTTGTGATCTTGGGCAAGTCACTTAACCCTCCATCACCCAGGTACAAACTTAGATTGTGAGCCCTCCTGGGACAGAGAAATATCCAAAGTACCTGAATGTAACTCACCTTGAGCTACTACTGAAAAAGGTGTGAGCAAAATCTAAATAAATAAATATGTGAGAACCTACATGGAATGTTGCTAGTGGAGGAGTAGCCTAGTGGTTAGTGCAGTGGAACATGGAATGTTGCTACTATTTGAGATTCTACATGGAATGTTGCTACTATTTGAGATTCTGTTGCTACTATTTGAGATTCTACATGGTATGTTAATGTTGCTATTCCACTAGCAATGTTCTATGTAGAAGCCTGCCCTTGCAGATCAGCAACGCGGCCACGCAGGCTTCTGTTTCTGTGAGTCTGACGTCCTGCACGTACATACAGGACGTCAGACTCACAGAAACAGAAGCCTGCACGGCCGCATTGCTGATCTGCAAGAGCAGGCTTCTACATAGAACATTGCTAGTGGAAGAGTAGCCTAGTGATTAGAGCACCGGTCTTGTAATCCAGAGGTGGCCAGTTCAAATCCCACTGCTGCTCCTTGTGATCTTGGACAAGTCACTTAACCCTCCATCACCCAGGTACAAACTTAGATTGTGAGCCCTCCTGGGACAGAGAAATATCCAGTGTACCTAAATGTAACTCACCTTGAGGTGCTACTGGAAAAGGTGTGAGCAAATCTAATAAAATAATTCTGCCAGCACATACTTTTTCTTTATTATTCACTCTTTTTCCTGACCTGAAGTGTGATTTTGCCTCTGTAATTTAACTGTTTTCTATTAAAAAGAAGAAAATAAACAGATGGTTGCATGCTCTGTTTAATGTTTCCACCCAAACGACAGGTAGACTTCTTAAAGTCCTCCTTAGTTCCATCAGGGAGATAGGAGAAATTGTATTAATCTGTTATCAGTATGAGCCTGTTCTGCAAAGGCAGCCTGAAGATTATCCAGTAGCTGTATGATGCATATTTTTTAATACAGTTCCACTGTAGATCTATCACAAGCGCTGAAGCATATTTCCTGGTCATCCTCTGCAGGAGTAAATCAATCATCATTTCTTTCTCATCTCATTAGCAAGAAAAGCTGTGGGAATGATCCCCAGTAAAGTGGGGCATTGCAAACAACACCTGGCCAGCCTCAGCAGCAAAATCTAGGTTATCAAGAGACTGAAGGGATCTACTGCAGCTGATGAGCAGGCTACCTGCATGGCTCTTGCGGTAATTTCATTTTTGGCGCGTATCTATTACGTGCATCCGAAAATTAATTTTTATTTTTGGATGCGTGTATTGGGCGTGCACCAACTGGCATTTGACACGCATAGGTCATTACCGCCTGGTTACCACATGAGACTTTACCACTAGGTCAATGGCTGGCGGTAAGGTCTCAGACCCAAAATGGACACGCGACAATTTTCATTTTGCTGCACGTCCATTTTGGGCAAAAATTTTAAAAAGGCATTTTTTTTTTTGCAGGTGCACTGAAAAATGATTCTGCGTGCACCCAAAACCCGCGTCTACACTACTGCAGGACATTTTTCAGCGCACCTTAGTAAAAGGACCACTATATTTTTCAGCCTTCCTGACCATGCTTGTGCAATTTATAATGCCCTTTATTTGATGTATCTTTGATTTCCTTCATTGTTATTGTCTTTGAAAAAAATCATTAATAAAAATTAATAAATTACTTGTAACACGTATGGGACTATTTATTAAACAGTACTAAGCAGTTAAAGGAGGCTTTGGTATGTACTAAGGGCTGGATTCTATAAATGGCGCTTAAAAGGGGTACCAAAAAGGATCAGTGCTAAGCATGATTCTCTACTAGGCGTGCACTCTTTATAGAATTGTGCCTAGCGCCAATTCCCACATCCTAACTTTGGGTGCCAGACTTACATCTGCTGCAGGGGTGTAGCCAGACCTCGGCGGGAGGAGGGGCCAGAGCACTGTTTAGCCCCCCCCCCCGCCACTTTGGACCGCCGCCACAACCGCAACCCCCCCCCCCCCCCCCCCCCCACTGCCGCCCTGCCCCACATCAGGTACCTTGTTTGCTGGCAGAGGTCCCCAATCCCCGCCAGCTGAAGAGTCTTCTTCAGCGCCGGTCGACTCCGGCGCCTTCATTGTGTGATCATCTGTTTCTGATGCCTTACGTCCTGCACGGGGCTACATGCACGGTGCAGGACATAAGGCATCAGAAACAGATGATCACACAACAAAGGCGCTGGAGTCGACCAGCGCTGAAGAAGACTCTTCGGCTGGTGGGGATTGGGGACCCCCGCCAGCAAACAAGGTACCTGATGATGCGGGGCGGGGGGTCAAATGTAGAGGAGGCCAGGGCGTAATCTGTAGGGGCCCATGCCCCCACGTAGCTACGCCCCTGGTCTGCTGAAACTTGGTGTAAATGCTGGCACCCAAGCTGGGCGTGCTGACCCATTATTCAGTAACAATACATGCAATTTTTTGGAATGTCTCTGACACACCCATGCCCCTCCCATGACCACACCTCCTTTTGAGATATGCGCTATGTAGGCACCCAGAATTATAGAATACTGTGGAGCCAGATGCAATCGCAAATCCTAATTGGTGCCAATTAATGTTAATAATTGGTTATTAGCACCCAATTACTGATGGTTAAGAGCTCGATACCAATTAAGTTGTGCACCCAAATCTGAGTACCATATACAAAATCCTGGGGTAACAATGCAATATTTTAAAAGCTAATTCCTGTGTTATCTGCCTAATATGGATCAGGTGGGGACGCCACCATACACTCAACATGGATTTAGTTATCACGCATTAACCCCCTAGTTCTATAAAGGGCACTTTGAGTTGTGGGCACACGCAGATTTTATATATTGTGCCTAGCATTTTGCACTGAAATCTAAGCATATTCCGTAACAATACACATAACTTAATTGGCTTAAAAAAATAATCAACATTGATAATAGCACTTATCAAGAAATAATGAGCACTAATCCTATATAATAATTTGTACCTCCAACGTTCCATGGCTGGCTGGTTTCTTAACATCTCCTGACGTCAACCAGCCTCCAGCGTTCCCTTCATTCTCACTGTCCCACCCTCGCGTCAAAACGTAATGACATCAAAGGAGGGCGGAACAGCGAAAGGGAAAAGAACGCTAGAAGCGAGCTGACGTCAGGGGATGTTATGAACGGAACGAAGCCTACCAGAGAACATTCAGGTACAAAGAAGAACAGAATCGCAGGACATCGAGGGCAGGGAGGAGAGGGTAGGGCAGAGCAGAGGAGAGGAGAATCGATGGAATGGGAGAAGAGGAGAGAATCGTGGCACATGGATGGGAGGGCAGGGAAGAGGAGAATCGTGGCACATGGAGGGGATGGGAGGGGAGGGAAGAATCACTGGACATGGAGGGGAGGGCAGGGGAAAGAGAAAAAAATCGCTGACAAGACAGCCTTCCTAGGTCCCGTTTCATTGTTGAGGAAACGGGCTTGGTTCCACTAATTGGCAATAATTAGAATTTACATGCACAACTCGCTAAGCAGATTCTTTAATGAATGTCGCCTAAATTCTAACGTGCGTGTTCAAAAGGGGCGTAGTTTGGACATGGAAATAGGCATTTTGGGGCATTCCAAAATGTAAATGCGTAGCTATAGACTATTTCCCAGTGCACATATATCTACGTGCAGGGATTTATGCCATGCTTTCATTGGTGTAAATGGAGGCATGTAGTTTTAGGCCCTGGGATATCAAGTAAGCATATTCTATATACCATGCCTAAACCTAGATGCTGCTTATAGATTACACTTAGAGGCTTATTTGCAAAGCACTTAGACTTACAAAGTTCCAAATGAGCCCCTTAGGTGGAAATGTTTTCCTCACAGATTTTTTAAGCGGCATATATAGAATCTGGCCCTTAGTGCCAACAATTGGCTTTTTAACAAGCTATTATTAAGATGTACGTGTATAAATTAGGTGCAGGACCCATGCCTAAATTTTACATGCGACCCAAAAAAGGGGCACAGAAATGGAAGGGTCACGGGCAGATCGTGGGCATGGTTTTTGGTTATGCGCACAATTATAGAATAAGAGGACTCCGCGCCTAATTGTAGGCACAGGTATTTGGGGGGAAAAACAAAGAGTGGGAACAGAGTCAGGCTCTTCGAAACAGACTACAGACACTGGGCGTAGGTAAAAAACTTTAATAAAGGATGACTCAACAAGGTACCGTGTTTTGGCACACAAGGCGCCTTCTTCAGGAGTCTTGTTGTCTGTGTCTGAAAGTCTGAATTCTCAGTTTGTAGATTATAGAAAGAAGTGGTCTTTAAAAAGAACTTTGTGGTGATGATGAGAATTGCCGCTTCTGAACCCCTCGAAGGCACCAAAAACCATAGAAAACAATTTGAAATGGGACTTCGCTACCACAGGTAACCAATGAAGTTTATGAAAATATGGTGATATTGGTTCATCCTGGTGTAATGAAAGGATAACTCTGATTGCTAACTTTTGAGCTGTCTGGAGCTTCTCAAGACCACACTTGTATAGCTTACATATACAATGTTGCAATAATCTAACCTGGAAAGCAAGAATGATTGTACTACAAGTCTAAAACAGGGCAACTCAAAATTTCTTTGTACAGGGCTAGATTCTATATATCACGCCTAAAAAATCGGCGCCGAAATGAAAAAAGCTTAAGCGTATTCTATAAATAAATTTCCAGGAGGTTTACAAAATACAATGAATGACCATCGACACAAGTAAATTTAGTCATGGTCATTTATACCCCATTTTACTTGGTGTAAATACCAATGCCTAAATTACACACGGACTGGATGTATTCTATAAAAACACACATAGATTTTAGAAATGCCTATGACACACCCATGGCCACCCCCCCCCCCCCCCATTTTCAACTATGCAACTTAGAATGTACACGGATCATGTTATAGAGTATGCTTAGTCAGTTGTGCATGTAAATTCAAATTATTTCCAATTAGTGTCAATAATTGTTAATTGGCAATCATCAGCACTGATTGGCTTGTTAACTAATTAAATTGCACGCATAAATACAGAATACAATTGTATTTGCACACACACAACTTAAGTCGCGCTATATAGAATCCGGGGAGCAGCTCTTAATTTTCTAAATAGAAAAAAGGAACTTTTTACCACTTTATTTAGCTGATCTACTATGGTAACCTGAGTATCCACCTCAACCCCTAAAATACACTGTGTCCTTATAGAATACCTGAGAAATTATGGCACCTAAATGGTTGCACCCTGTTTGAATCGTCTCCTTAATGCTCTGTAAGTGTATTGTCTCTGACTTGCCTATAAAGGATAATGCCAGGAATGCCCCCAACTGTCAACAAAAAGGCTTTTAAGTTACCACACAGTAATTTTGGCAATTACAATGCTGTAACTTCAAAACCTTTCATGAGTTGGTAAATGTATGAGTCATTCTATGGCATTCTTTATTGCCTGCAGAATTAATGCTACACTCAACGAGGAAAGCAAAATTTAATAAGACAGTGTCAAATGCAAACCAAATTAATAATGATACTTTTATCATCAAGAAATGCAGAATGTGTAGCAATCTAATCGCTGTACTAATGAGACCCTTTTGCAGAGCTGCAAGGATTAAATTTATAGCGTGTTGAAAAATATCGGTCAGGACATGTTTGTTTGTTTGTTTTTTTAATGTCTTCTATATTTTGAAGTAACCTCTTCAGTGACTTGAGCATTTAGAACATTTCACACACTCAGACACTTACCCCCAAATTTTATATATCGCACATTAATTTACATGGAAAGCAAAGCGTGTTCTATACAATGAGTATAACTTAATTGGTTACCTGTCTAATCAGCGCTGTTAATTGGATGTTAACAAGCAATTATAGCACTAATTGCCATTAATTAAGATTTACGTGCACAACTTGCTAAGTGTATTCTATAACATGATACGTGTAAATTCCAAGTTGCATAGTTGAAAAGGGGGTGTGATTATAGGCTTGGAATGGGCAGGTCATAGATGTTTCTAAAATCTATGCACATTATTTTAGAATACACCAGCTATGAGGGAGATTCAATATATAACACCTAAATAAAATTGGTGCAGAAATCAAAGAACAAATCATAAAGAAACTTCAGACTGCTCAAAACACAGCAGCCAGACTTATATTTGGAAAAACACGGTTTGAAAACGCCAAACCCCTCCGAGAAAAACTGCACTGGCTCCCAATCAAAGAACGTATTGCTTTCAAAATCTGCACCCTGGTTCATAAAATTATTTACGGCGAAGCCCTGGGATACATGACAGACCTCATAGACCTGCCAACCAGAAACACAACAGGATCAGCACGAACATACCTAAATCTCCACAACCAAAGCTGCAAAGGACTCAAATAGAAATCAACCTATGCATCCAGCTTTTCCTATTTAAGTGCACAACTATGGAACGCACTGTCAAAAGTTGTGAAAACAACGTGTGACCACCTAAATTTCTAGAAATCACTAAAAACAAACCTGTTCAAAAAAGCATACCCCACCGACCCAACATAAAAGCCTGAATACCTGCAACACAACGAAACCAAAGCTCATAATGGACATAACTTAACTCTTCCTCTCTAAGATCCCCTAATGTGTCTGTCACACATGAACCTTATTCTACCACAATATCACCTTGTATTTGTTCATATTGGAATTGGCGAACACCAATACGGTACTATGTAAGCCACATTGAGCCTGCAAATAGGTGAGAAAATGTGGGATACAAATGTAACAAATAAAATAAATAAATGCTGACTAAGCGTATTCTATAAGGAGTGCCTAAATTAAGGCATAGTATATAGCAGTGGTGGCGAACCTATGGCACGCATGCCAGAGAGGGCACGCAGAGCCCTCTCCCTTGGCACGCGCGCCTGTCGCTGGTCCACCCACGCTCCCTCCCTCCGAATAGTTCGCCGCCTCCCGCCCTCTCCAACCCAACAAATATCAGGCCGCCCACCCGTCCTCCCTCCCAGCACCAGGAACCTCCCTCCTCCTGTGAAATTTTAAAAGCCTACCGTTCCTCGGGGTTAAAGCAGCGTGCAGCGCCGGCAGCGAAGAAGCGCATGTTCTTCGCTCGGCGCACCTTCGGCCTTCCCTTCGGTTTCTCAAGCTCTGGTCCTGCCTATGAGGGGGCGGAACCAGAGCTTGAGAAACCGAAGGGAAGGCCGAAGGCGCGCCGAGCGAAGAACACGCGCTTCTTCGCTGCCGGCGCTGCACGCTGCTTTAACCCCGAGGAACGGTAGGCTTTTAAAATTTCACAGGAGGAGGGGGGTTCCTGGTGCTGGGAGGGAGGGAGGACGGATGGGCGGGCGGGCGGCCTGATACTTGTTGGGTTGGAGGGAGGGCGGGAGGCAGGCCTGGTGCTGGGTGGGAGGGAGGCTTGGTGCTGCTGGGTGGGAGGGCCTGCTGCTGCTGCTGCTGCTGGGTGGGAGGGCGGCCTGATGCCTGGTGCTGGGTGGGAGGGCGGCCTGATGTTGGGTGCTGGGTGGGAGGGCGGCAGGCCTGGAGCTGGGTGCTGGGAGGGAGACCGGCAGGCCTGGTGCTGGGTGGCCTGATGTTGGGTGCTGGGTGGGAGGGAGGGAGGGCAGCTGCCTGCCTGATGTTGGGTGCTGGGTGGGAGGGCGGCTGGCCTGGTGCTGGGAGGGAGGCCGGCAGGCCTGGTGCTGGGTGGCCTGATGTTGGGTGCTGGGTGGGTGGGAGGGAGGGAGGGAGGGCAGCTGCCTGCCTGATGTTGGGTTCTGGGTGGGAGGGCGGCAGGCCTGGTGCTGGGTGCTGGGAGGGAGGCCGGCAGGCCTGGTGCTGGGTGGCCTGATGTTGGGTGCTGGGTGGGAGGGAGGGCAGCTGCCTGCCTGGTGCTGGGTGCTGGGAGGGAGGGCAGCAGGCCTGGTGCTGGGGGGTGCTGGGTGGGAGGGAGGCCTGCTACTGGGTGCTTCTGCTGGGTGGGTGGGAGGCCTGATGTTGTGTGATGGGTGGGTGGGAGGGAGGCTGGGTGCTGCTGGGTGCCGGGAGGGAGGGCGGCCTGGTGCTGGGAGGGAGGGCAGGGGGATTGGAGGGTGGCTGCACGGGTGGCTGGAGGGAAGAGGAGGGTGGCTGGACATGGGTGGCTGGAGGGGAGAGGAGGGTTGCTGGACATGGATGGAGGGCAAGAAATGAAGAAGAAAGGAGGAAAGTAAAGAAATAAATGGAAAGGAAGACCTGGAAACGGAGTTAAGAGAACAGATAGCAGCAGAATCAGAGACTGGACCAATATGGATAGAAAAACAAAATCACCAGACAACAAAGGTAGGAAAAAATCATTTTATTTTCATTTTAGTGTTTAGAATATGTCCAATTTGAGAATTTACATCTGCTGTCTTATTTTGCACTGGGTATACTGGAGCTGTAACAGCTTACAGAAATGATTTATAATGAAAAAAAATCATGTTATTTTTTCCTTCTATACTAGAATAATATTTTCAGTGATGTCTGTTTATATGCGCCATGGCTGGTGTAGGGGGTGTGGCTATCATAGGGGTGGAGTCATATGTGGTAACCCCGCCCATAATGAGTACCAGCACTTTGCGATAAATAATTCGATTTTGGGTTGCTGTTTGGGCACTCGGTCTCTGAAAGGTTCGCCATCACTGGTATATAGAGTACGCTTAGTTGATATATCAGTACCTAAAACTACATGCCTCCATTTACACCAATGAAAATGCGGCATAAATCTTGCCACATAGATTTAAGCACACTACTACTAACATTTCTAAAGCGCTACTAGGGTTACGCAGCGCTGTACAATTTAAACATAGAAGGACAGTCCCTGCTCAAAGAGCTTACAATCTAAAAGACAAGAGAACAATCTAAAGACAAGTGTACAATCTAGAGGACGAGTAAACAGTTAATCTGATAGGGTGGATAGATTGGGTCATATTCTATAACTACACATGTAAATTTCAGAATGCCCACAAAACACCCATTTCCCTACCCACAACCACGCTCTTGTCTATGCATGTTAGAACTTAGAACCACTGCATTACAGAATTTACTTAGGGCCCTGTTTACTAAGGTGCACTAGTGTTTTTAGCACATGCTCATTTTTAGCACACGCTAAAAATGCTAGCACGCCTACAGCGCAGCTTAGTAAACAGGCCCCTTAGTGAGTTGTGTGTGTAAATTCTAATTATTGCCAATTAGTGCTCCTTATTGATTGTTAAGAGCTGTTATCAGCACTGATTAGCTTGTTAAGCCAATTAAGTTATGCGCATTGTTATAGAATAAGCTTGGATTTCAGCACAGATCTCTAGTAACACTATATAGGATCCAGGGGTATGTACCCAATTTAGGCATTAGGATTTACCCCATGACCTAAATGGACTAGACCACATTTGGTTGCGTGGAGAGGCACTGACCATTTTCTATATACCACATGGAGACTTAAGCCTATTCTATAAAATTTAGGTGTGCTTTAGAGAATAAGCCTAGGCATATTTTTTTACCTTGTGGATTTTTCAAGCACCATAAATAGAATCTAGCCCTTGTAAAATTTCCCTCCTATATTCTGAGCACCTACCTTTATGTGTGTATATGTTGGGGCAATTCTATAACGGTGTGTCTATATTTAAGCATCTAATGTATAAAGAAAAGTAGGTGTCTGTTTTCCTTTATAGAAGTCCAGTGTAACAGGTAAAGGGCTCGATTCTATATGGCGCCTGAAAATTCCACACGGAAACAAAATATGCTGTAAAGTATGGCTAAATTTTATAGAATAGGCTTAAATTTCCACGCTATATATGGAATAATGCCGAGCACCTCTCCACACAACCAAATGTAAACATGGCTATTTACGCCATGTTTTACTTGGTGTTAAATCCCGATGCCTAAATTAGGCGCAGAGCGGGTGTGTTCTATAACGATATACATAGAATTTAGAAACACCCATGCCCCGCCCATGGCCATGCCTCCTTTTCAACTATGCGACTTAGAATGTAGGCTCACCACATTACAGAATACGCCTAGTGAGTTGTGCATGTAAGTATTAATTAATGCCAATTAGTGCTGATAATTGCTTATTCAAAACTGTTCCCAGGATCATACACAACTCATATGTCTTAAACTACTTTGTAACACATGACATTTTAGTAATACGATTCTTCAGAAATAACAACACAAATGCTGCAGAATCAACTTATCTTAAGCAGCAGAGTGTAAATCGTCATTCATCCAAAATGATTTTTCAAGAATTTCTTGTTTGAATAGCATTTGCAGTAAAAAAAAAAAAATAAAGCTACTTAGCTTCAAGCTTCAAAAACAGTCAGAAATTATGCCGACATGGCCAGGTTTCATTTTTCTTCTTCAGGGAAGAGGTTCAATTTAATTCTTCTCACTTCATACTCAGCTTCTTTAAAGGACCCCTAAGGCAGGAAATTATGAATGCAGACTGCTACTATGGTGTGTTATCTATATATATAAAACTCACCCTCAACGTTCTGAAGACAGTGACGTCAGCGAAGCCAAGCCCTAACTTCCTTCAAAAAGGTTCGAAGGTTCGTGGTGGTGAAGCCACCGAAATCGCTCCGGGCCCCGCCCTCGAGGGCGGAGCAATGGCAGAACAACAAAGGGGTTGGCAGGGAGGGAGGCAGGGAGACGGGGGGGGGGGGGAAATCGCTCCAGGCCCCGCCCTTGCATCAAACGTCATGACGTTCAGGGCGGAGCAATGCCAGAACAACGAAGGGGTTGGCAGGCAGGGAGGGGGGGTGTTGCCAATGAAAACCTTGATGGCAGAGCAACGAAGGGGTTGACAGGGAGGGAGGCGGGGGGGTTGCGAAATCGCTCCGGGCCCCGCCCTCGCGTCAAACGTCATGATGTTGAGGGCGGAGCAATGGCAGAACAACGAAGGGGTTGGGCAGGGAGGGGGGGTGTTGGCCACGAAAGCCTTGCTAGCGCCCGTTTCATTTGCTCTGAAACGGGCCTCTTTTACTAGTTTTACTATAAACCCAGGTTATCAGTAATTAGGTCTCATTGCACAACTCAGTGATAAAATAACCAGTCTTAATGGTAGCCCATGTCAATCACTCCCCTCCTAAATGAAACAAAAATGACATGGACGTGAAAAAAAATGAAACAAATCTTTTTGGATTGTACTTTACTACCAAAATTAAGTGGCTATCTTACCTGCTCAGTGGCTCATTGAAAAGTGAGCTCTTTTGTGTTAAAGAATACTGTTTCTAAACAATAACTTCTACTTCCTTGAAGAGTGGTATAATCCAGTGTCTAAGGCACACGACCTAGTTCAATACTTCCCAAACTGTGGGTCACAACTGTAAACCACTTTGATCTGCTAATTAGCAAAGGCAGTACAACAAGTGTGATTAAACTATAGACTATAGAGAAAAACAAAAGGTATCATTGGCCAATGCAGGAATGATGTAACACAGCCTGTGTGGACTCGACAGAAGGCAGGAGACTACAGCCGCATCACTGTTGTTACTACAGGTGGGCTTGGAGCAATAGTATGGAAGTCAAGCTGAACTGGGGGTCACATGCTTCTTTGCCCACTAAAATGGGGTCAAAGCCACATACTCCCAAAATCTATGAATGGCGTGCAATAAACACATTTTCCACAACTCTTATGTTCACCTAAAGCAGAACTGTTGTTACGTCGGTAGAAAGGTTTGGTGAAAGAAAAAATTTCTCCTAAGTTGCGGTTACGTGTGTAGGCAAAAGTTGGTGTTTGATCAAAACCCAATTCAGCCAGCATACCCCAGTGTTTAGAGATAATCTTTCTGATGATATTAGCTTGTCGAGAGTGGGGAAGAACACAGACCAATCGTTCATTTTTACTTGCAATTGGACATCCAGCTATAGAATAGGGCCACTTACGCATGTAACATAAAGGCCCTTTTACTAAGCCGCGTGATAGGCACGTAGGTGTGTCCTATGCGCATCAGTTTTGAACTACCACCCGGTTACCGCGTGGCCCGAGCAGTAATTTCATTTTTATGCACATCCACCAGGCGCACCAGAAACTTTCTGGCGTGCGGCACTAACTGGGTATAATCGGCATTGTACGCGCGTAGACCATTACCGCCCGGTTAACACGTGAGACTTTACCACTAGGTCAATGGGTGGCAGTAAGGTCTCAGGCGCTATGATGTCAAGAAGGTGTTTTACATCTCAGCTCTGAGTCTTTGTATATACACCAAAAAAAACTGAGCACACAACTATTATATTATTTATTTATATTATTTATATGATTTTGAATTTGATTGTATTGAATTTTACATAGTTTCTGGTTTTACATATATAAAATAAAAATTGGCATACATCCATTTTGGGCCCTCTGCACCTAGTGTGCCTTCAACAATTTGTTGGTGTATTTGATATAACTATGATCATTCATTTTATTTGTGCTGTTTTCCCTCGTTTTTTAAATTTAGGCCACTCATTCGGAACAAAGCTGAGCTGCGGTTTCTTTGTCTCCTTAAGCATGCCTGGATTTGGATGGCACTTTTCTTGCACTGACCTTGAGCTAGGTTTACTAATGGGCTCATTTTCGAAAGAGAAGGACGCCCATCTTTGACATAAATCGGAAGATGGGCGTCCTTCTCACAGAAACGTCCAAATTGGTATAATCGAAAGCCAATTTTGGACATCCCCAACTGCTTTTCGTCGCAGGGACGGCCAAAGTTCAAGGGGGTGTGTCAGAGACGTAGCGAAGGTGGGACTTGGGCGTGCCTAACACTTGGACATACTTGATCCATAATGGAAAAAAAGAAAGACGTCCCTGACGAGCACTTGGATGTTTTCACCCGGACCTGTTTTTCTTATGACTAAGGCACAAAAAGGTGCCCGAAATGACCACATGACCACCAGAGAGAATCAGGGATGACCTCCCATTACTCTCCCAGTGGTCACTAACCCCCTCCCACCCTCAAAAAACATCTTTCAAAATATGTCATGCCAGCCTCTATGCCAGCCTCAGATGTCATACTCAGGTCCATGACAGCAGTATGCAGGTCCCTGGAGCAGTTTTAGTGGGTGAGAGTGCACTTCAGACAGGCGGACCCAGCACCATCCCCCCCCCCCCCACAGCTAGCCCTCCAAAACCCACCACAAACCCACTGTACCCACATCTAGGTGCCCCCCCTTCACCCATAAGGGCTATGGTAGTGGTGTACAGTTGTAGGTAGTGGGTTTTGGGGGGCTCAGCACACAAGGTAAGGGAGCTATGTTCCTGGGAGCATTTTATGAAATCCACTGCAGTGCCCCCTAGGGTGTCCGGTTGGTGTCCTGGCATGTCAGGGGGTCCAGGGCACTACAAATGCTGGCTCCTCCCACTACCAAATGGCTTGCATTTGGTCATTTCTGAGATGGACGTCTTTGGCTTCAAAAATCGCCAAAAATCAGAAACGACCATTTCTAGGGACGGCGAAATTTAAGGATTTGGACGTCCCTGATGGTATTTTCAAACCGAAAGATGGACGTCCATCTTGTTTTGAAAATATGGGTTTCCCCGCCCCTGGATCGGGGTGTTTTGCAAGGACGTCCAAATTGAAACTTGGGTGTCCCTTTTGAAAATGCCCCTCTAAGCGATGCTATGGGTGCGTTAGCATTTGTAACACACGTAAATGGTATATGCGCGTTAAACGCTAACATGGCCATAGAAATGTATAGGCGTATTAGCGTTTAACGTACCTTAAATTTACAGGAGCGTTAAAAACGCTAACGCACCTTAGTAAACATACCCCTTTGTTAGACACCAGTATTCTGCAGAGAGCATCGAGGTAAATTTGTACTTTCCCTCACGATTTGCGGTTTCTAACATGGTCCGGCATTTTTGCCGGTTCTGGTTTGTTTTTGTTTGCGTTGGTGTCTACTTTTTTATGCTTGCATGTTAGCACCTTTTAACAGTTGTATCCCATTTTCTTTTCCGAATGCGGGAGTCTGTGTATTATGGTAGGTTAAAATACTGCAATGCAGAAAGCTTATGCTGTTGTTTGGATTTGAAATAATTTGACATATGTTTTTTTTGATCTTCAGAGAGCCTCTTCCTTGAAAAAGCTGTATGCGAAACCTGGCCACGTCGGTGGAGGTTCTCCTGCGGGTTAGAAGTTGCCGCTTTATACAGAAAAGTCTGCGTTAATGCATATCAATGTATATCAGCTAAATGAATATTTATAAATCAAGAATGAGAAAAAAAGAAAGATAAAATATTAGTATAAAGGGGGAGTATATGAGGATTTGCACCACTACCATTGTTCTGGAAAAGAAGGAACAAAGTTGTTCATATGGTATGTGCTGCAGTTAGATCTGATGACCGCCAAATAAAAAAATGAAAAAGAAATTTTGTTCTGATCATTGCAGTCATGTGTAAAAAGAATCCTGATGACGTTTTGGATGTTTGGGACACTTGAACAAGCAATTATCAGCACTAATTTGCATTATTCAAGATTTACGCACACAAATCTTTAAGCGCATTCTGTAACGTGGTGTGCCTAAATACTAAGTCACATAGTTGAAAAGGTGACATAGCTATAGGCAGAGCATGGGCATTTCTACAATCTGTACACATTATTAGAGAATACACCCACTCTGCACCTAATTTCAGCATTGGGACTTACGCCAAGTAAAATATGACCTAAATAGACGTGACCAAATTTGGTCATGTGGAGAGCCGCTCGGTATGTTCTATATACCATGCAGAAATTTAAGCAGATTCTATAAAATTTAGGCATACTTTAGAGAATATATTTTTTCACAAAGGAAGAGCGAAGGTGACTCAATAAAGCGATGATGCTGTATGTGGTCTAGATGACGGCAGATAAAGGCCTGTACAGTCCATCCAGTCTGCCCAACATGATAAACTCATAGTATAAGGTATACTATAAATACATATAAAAATCTAGACAGTAGGGAGATCTCAAAAATAGAGCATATAAATGTCTGAATTTATACAGAGGAAAGGCCTCGAGAAGCCCCCAGCATACAAACAAAGCTTAAGGGGCTGGACTTCTTCATCACTGGCCAGAAAACCTCTGTAGCAAATCTAAATGGTGTTATCAGTTCAATTGCTTCACTTGATACAGGAAGATTCACACCGAATTTCACTTAACTTAGTCAGGTGTTTTATCGTGCGGGTTCTTCCTACACCTCGACCACGACCAACGATGGCCGCTGTTTCGTGGACCTGCCTTAGGGTTCAGTGGTCCGTGTGTATTCTGACTTTTAGGGAATACTTGACTATGGTCCAGCTTGTACTTTGGGGTCCTCACTGGCCCAGGTTAGGTAGCCCACTTGCTTGCTGACCAGCTCTATACATACATACACTTGATCTTGATTTGTCCTTGCCATTCTTCAGGACTGGCTTCACTTCCCAATTACTGATGTTGCCATCTAATCACTGCTAAACTTGTTTGTTTCCATGCCTTCTACATTGGATTCCTTTGTGTTTATCCCACGCATTTTTGAATTCCATTACCGTTTTTATTTCTACCACCTCTCACAGGAAGGCATTCCAGGTATCTACCACCTCGCCATGAAAAAGTACTTCCTGATATTATTCCTGAGTCTCACACACACACACACACACACACACACACACAATATCAATTCATGTCCTCTAGTTCTAATCTATAATCCAAGAGGCAATAAGGTGTCCTTAGGTTGCTCAACACAAAATATCAATTATGTCAGTATCATAGTATGGCTAAAAACGTGTGCCTTGACTGCAAAGCAAACTGCATCAATATTTTATTATTGTTTATATTAAAAATGGAATTCTGTTTGTACAGTATATTACAGAGTCTCTTCATCCGTCCTTTCTCAAAAACAATATTCTATGATATTGTTGTGGCGTTCCAACAGTTGCATGGCACTGTGAGCTCTTCTGCCTGGTAGCATCAATCACCCTGCTTGATAACACCAAGAAATGTATCAGTGCTTGACTCGAAAACCAGATGTGACTATGCATCCGTCATTCTGAGCTATAGCCGATGATCTAGCGCAACATGACAGATGCTACCAGATGCAATTAAAAAAAAATCACACCAGTCCAAGGCAGCCAGAAAATGCAACAAGACTTGGGATTGTACAGCAAAGCCTGATTTAAAATTTCAGCCTTTTTCTTTTGTGATTTATTTTTTCACAGAATATTCTAGCTTCCCTGGTTCATCCACAGGTGATAACCTAAACATAGAAGTAAAACAGCTGCAGCGCACCACCTACAGGAGGACAAATGGAATAGGAAAAGGCAAATAATGTATACAGGGGTCCTTTTACTAAGGTGTGCTGAAAAATGGCCCGCGGTAGTGTAGGCATGGGTTTGGGGCGCACGCAGAATCATTTTTCAGTGCACCTATAAAAAAGGCCTTTTTTAAATTTTTGCCTAAAATGGACACACGGCAAAATCAAAATTGCCGGGCGTCCATTTTGGATCTGAGACCTTACCATCAGCCATTGACCTAGCAATAAAGTCCCATGTGGTAACCGGGCGGTAATGACCTATGTGCGCCAAATGCCACTTGGCGTGCATCTGATACGCACGGCAGAAAATAAAAATTATTTTTCAGCCGCGCATATCAAACATGTGCTAAAAATGAAATTACCACAAGAGCCACGTGGTAGCCGTGCAGTAACTCCATTTTGGTGCTCGTTGGGCACGCGTAGAAGCTTATGCGGCTGAGTAAAAGGGCCCCACAAAGACCAGAAGCATCCACAACAGGAACAATTTGGTTCCACACAGAAATCTGATGAAATCATCTTATCATTGCAATGGTCATTTTTGTCTTAAACATCAGTGATACACAATAATTTCAGTGCTGAGATTCCGCTGTGGAATCATGCAATTGTTGATTATGTTCTGCCTTCAAAGTTTATATGTTTATATCAAATAAGTAAATGAAGAATGTGATAATTAAAAAGCAAGAATATTGCATAAACTAAAATTTAGATGACTTAGAAATGTAATTCATTAAAAAGGACCTATCATTGAAAAGGTGGTTCATTAGTGCTGTAAGGGGTAATTATGGGGTTTGTGCCAAAAGATATTTGAGAAGAGACTTGAGGACCTGAATATGTATACCCTAGAGGAAAGAAGTGATGGGAGGGGGGCAATATGATACAGACATTTAAATATTTGAAATGTATTAATTTGCAAACAAACCTTTTCTAGAGAAGGGTAAGCAGTAGAACTAGAGGACATGAAATGAGATTACAAGGGGACCAATTCAGAAGTTATGTTAAGAAATACTTTTTCACAGAGAGGGTGGCGGATGCCTGGAATGCCCTCCCACTGGAGGTGGTGGAGACAAGAGCGGTACCGGAATTCAAGAATGTGTGGGACAAACACAAAGGATTCCTACATGTAAATAAAATGGAATCAAAACAACACAGCCATGCTTAAGTGGCAAATCTAGTAGTTAGCAAATAAGGCTAGTGTAAGGCAGACTTCTGCCATCTGTGACCCGCAGGGATCTGACTGGGACCGGTGCAATTTAACAAATTTATAAATGATATGGAAATCAGAACAACGAGTGAGGTAATTAAATTTGCAGATGACACATGGAGGGGCATAATCGAACATCGCCAGCCAAATAGATCACCGGCGATCTATGTTGGCGGTGGCGCTACAGCTGGCCGGAACCGTATTATCGAAAAAGATGGCCGGCCATCTTTTTTTCGATAATAATGTTTAGCCCGGCCAAATGCCTTGGAGTTCACCGGGTTTGAGATGACCGGGTTTGTTTTTCAGCGATAATGGAAAAAAATGCCGGCCATCTCCAACCCAGTGAAATCCAAGGCATTTGGTCATGGGAGGAGCCAGCATTTGTAGCGCACTGGTCCCCCTGACATGCCAGGCACCAGCTGGGCACCCTAGGGGTCAAGTGCGGTGGACTTCAGGAAAACCTCCCACATGTAATCCCTTACTTTGGGTGCTGAGCCCCCCAACCCCCCCCCCCCCCCAAAAAACCCACTACCCACAAATGTACAACACTACCAAAGCTCTTAGGGGTGAAGGGGGCAACTACATGTGGGTACAGTGGGTTTTGAAGGGCTCCCATTTACCAGCACAAGTGTTACAGGTGGGGGGGGATGGGCCTGGGTCCACCTGCCTTAAGTGCACTGCGGTACCCACTAAACGTGCTCCAGGGACCTGCATACACGCAGGCCTCTAGGACTTGTTGCTGCTGTATAACCTTGGCACACCAGTTGACACCTGAAGACATCTCTTTGAAGAAGTCCTTTATTTGAATAAGCACGTTTACTCACAGTTAACTGCAGATCAGAGGTTGTGCCCCACTGGCAAAGAGTCTCCCTGGTACTGAGATTAGCAGTAGGTCAGAGCTGGCAGAATGGTGTACAATGCCCTCTTTCAGCCACATTCAAGGTAATAACGTTCTCTAACGTGGGTGACACATGAAAGGGATCTAAAACTGGCTTACAAAAATGGCCACTACCTCATGGACTACCAGAAACAAAACAGGGCACACTCTGAACCCAGTTAGCAGGGGGGAAAAGCACCATGGGAGTAGAGCCCAGTACCCTACACCCACCACAATGCATTGCTGATGTGACTCTGCAGGGCACCTAACAGAAAAGGTGTCACACTCACCTGAGAGCCACATTGCAACCAGGGAAGGGCTGTCGGAGGATACAACACATTCTGCTGTCATGGAGTGAGTATGGCATTTGAGGCTGGCATACAGGTTTTTAGTTTTATTTGTTTAGTATGGGAGGGGGTTGGTGACCACTGGGGGAGTATGGGGAGGTCATCCCCCATTCCCTCCAGTGGTCATTTGGGGCACCTTTTTGAGGCTTGGTCGTGAACATAAAAGGACCAAGTAAACCCGGCGATATACTGCTTATCGCCGTTTTTTTTTTCCATTATCGCTGAAAGCCGGCCATCTGGTAGCCACGCCCATGCCCACCCATGTCCCACCTTCGCTTCGCCGCTGACACGCCCCTTTGAACTTTGGCCGGCGACGCTACGGGAAAGCGGTGATATTGCCAAAAAAGCGGCTTTCGATTATACCGATTTGGCCGCTTTTCCGAGATCGCCGGCCATCTCCCGATTTATGTCGGAAAATGGCCGGCGATCACTTTTGAAAATAAGCTGGAAAGCTATTCAAGGTGCAGTGGCCTGTGAACCAAATGACCCAGGTTCAAATCTCACTTTAACTCTTTTATTTTTTTTTTTAATTGTGAGCCCTCCAGAAACACAAATATACCTACTGTACCTAAATATATAAGCCACAGCCTGAATGCTATTGAAGTGGTGTACATTCAGGCACAGTTGGTATGTTTTTGTTCCTAGAGGGCTCACAATTACAAATTAAAAGCTAAAGTGAGATTTGAGCCTTGAGTGCCTTGGTTCACAGCCCACTGCATTAACCACTAAACTACCCTTCTGCTCTGCCTGGATCTCTATGTGGCCATTTGCTAAGAATGCTGCCGTACTTACTGACTTCTATGTCCCTTGTTTCTCACCATTCATAATTTGGACATTCCAGTTTATAAAATGGCTGTTCATGCTGGATGTCTCCAGCACATGGATGTCCATCTCACACATTTTCAAACAGGACATCTTGACGTTATTTCCTGTTTGAAAATATCTGTGAGATGGACATCCCTTTTGAACATTATGGACGTCCCTATTCTGACTTGGCTGTCCTTTCAGAAATGCCCCTCTTTGTGTCATCAGCAAATTTAAACACGTCACTCATCATTTGTAAATATGATAAAAAGCAGCGGTCCCAGCACAGACCCCCTGGGACATCCCACTATTTACCCTTTTCTATTTATAATATTGACCATTCAACCCCTCTCTCTCTCTCTCTCTGTTTTCTATCTTGTAACTAGTTCTTAATCCCCAATAGGACACTGCCTCCAATCCCATGACTTTCTAATTTCCTCAGGAGTCATTCAGAGGTACTTTGTCAAATGCCTTCTGAAAATCCAAATATACAGTCCTGCTTAAAATTGAAATAGAAAAACGCCTATATTGTGACCCAAATCGGGAGATAGACGTTTATCTCACAAAAACGAATAAAGCGGTATAATCGAAATCCGAATTTGGACGTTTTCAACTGCACTCCGTCGCGGATGCGGACAAAGTTGATGGGGGTGTGTCGAAGGCGTGGTGAAGGCGGAACTGGGGCGTGGTTATCTGCCGATCAGAGATGGGCGCCTTTCGCCGATAATGGAAAAAAAATATGCGTTTTTAGCGAGAATTTAGGGCACTTTTCCTGAACCCTGTTTTTCCACGAATAAGGCCCCAAAAGTGCCCTAAATGACCAGATGACCTCCCCTGACTCCCCCAGTGGTCACAAACCCCCTCCCACCACAAAATATGCCGTTTCACAACTGTTTATTTTCACCCTCAAATGTCATACCCACCTCCCTGGCAGCAGTATGCAGGTCACTGGAGGAGTTATTAGGGGGTGCAGTGGACTTCAGGCAGGTGGACCCAGGCCCATCCCCCCCCCCCCACCTGTTACACTTGTGCTGGTAAATGGGAGCCCTCCAAACCGCCCCCCAAACCCACTGTACCCACATGTAGGTGCCCCCCTTCACCCCTTAGGGCTATAGTAATGGTGTAGACTTGTGGGCAGTGAGTTTTGAGGGGGATTTGGGGGGCTCAACACACAAGGGAAGGGTGCTATGCACCTGGGAGCTGTTTTACCTTTTTTTTTTTTTTTTTTTGTAAAAGTGCCCCCTAGGGTGCCCGGTTGGTGTCCTGGCATGTGAGGGGGACCAGTGCACTACGAATCCTGGCCCCTCCCACGAATAAATGTCTTGGAGTTATTCGTTTTTGAGCTGGGCGCTTTCATTTTCCATTATCGCTGAAAAACAAAAACGCCCAGTTCAAAAAAAGATAAACGTCCATGTTTTTCGAAAATACGGTTCGGTCCGCCCCTTCACGGACCCATGGAGATAGACGTTTCCGTTCGATTATGCCCCTTAGTATCAACCAGCTCACCTCTATCCACAAGTTTATTCTCCCCTTCAAAGAAACGTAGCAGATAACTGCAAATATTGCCTTCATAAGCTAATCAAAAATGTGTGGTTATCATCTTATTTTCTTTTTGTGTTTTCTTTTATTTCTATTCATTATCTTCAGAAGCAATGTAGAAATAGTACCACCCTCTTTCTGCTTTTCGTCTCTCGGCGGCTTGCAGTTTCCTTCACTTCTATAGTTTCTACAGTGAAACTAAGGGAGCTCCACCTTATGCTTGCTTTCTGTAGTCAGTCACTTTTCTACTTAATTAGCAGATTGGGATTGATAGATCATCAAAGCAACCTTCTAGTAGGACCCCGCGCTAATCCCAATGAGCACATTCCTGATTCATATAGCTCTTTATCTTGCTACAGAGGGGCTATAACTCATCATGGCAGAGTCAGGCACTAGCTACGGAAACCACCCACCTGGGGAAGTAAACAGTGAAAATTAAGCCTCTAGGAGCCCTGTTTGAACAAACTTTGTTTGTGGGTAACTATAACTCTTACAGTGCATCAGTGAAGGTTTCAACAAGTGAAAAAAAAACAACTGAACTGAGCATGAAGAATGGTCCAGTAATTGGCAACTTAGATTTAATGCTAACAAATGCAGGGTTATGCACTTGTGCTGCAAAAATCCAAGGGAATGGTATAGTATAGTAACATAAACATGCATAGTAGATGACAGCAGAAAAGACCTGTACGGTCCATCCAGTCTGCCCAACAAGACAACTCATATGTGCTACTTTTTGTATAGGGGTGAAATACTTCTGTGTACGAAGGAAGAGTGTGATTTGGAGGTGATCATATCTGATGATCTTAAGGGAGTCGAAGAGGTAGGCAATGGTCAAAGCCAAAAGGATTTTATTTATTTATTACATTTGTATCCCACATTTTCCCACATATTTGCAGGCTCAATGTGGCTTACATAATACCGTAAAGGCATTCGCCAATTCCGGTACGGGATAAGTACAAAATGTTGTATTGGGACAGGGAAGATAAGATTCAATCAAGTTGGGTTGAGGTAAAAGAATTTGTCAATGTCCAATACGATCTTTGATAGTGAAGTGTTGCAGGGTTGAGTCACTTAAGTTGGGTCATTTGGATATGCCTTTCTGAATAGTTGAGTCTTTAATAATTTTCTGAATTTTAGTTGATCATAAGTTGTTTTCACCACTTGTGGCAATGCGTTCCACAGGCGCGTGCCTATGTAAGAGAAGTTGGACACATGGGTTGTCTTGTATTTTAGTCCTTTGCAATTTGGGTAGTGGAGATTCAGGTAGTAGGATTATTGCAATGCACTCTATGTTGGCTGTAAAGAACAGACCATCAAAAAACTTCAAACAGCGCCACTGCCAGACTCATATTTGGGAAAACAAAATATGAAAGTGCAAAACCCCTGAGAAAGAAATTACACTGGCTCCCACTTAAAGAACGTATCGCGTTCAAGATCTGCACGATTGTTCATAAAATCATTTACGGAGATGCCCCGACCTACATGCTAGACCTAGTGGACCTGCCACCCAGAAATGCTAAAAAATCTTCCCGCACCTTTCTTAACCTACACTTCCCCAGTTGTAAAGGATTAAAATACAAACTAACACACGCGACCAGCTTTTCTTACATGAGCACTCAGCTGTGGAATGCACTTCCAACTCACTTGAGAATGATCAACGAATTAACTAACTTCCGCAAATCTCTGAAGACTTACCTGTTTGGCAAAGCCTACCACGAGAACCCATAACTAAACATAACACAACACCTATTCAACTTTATTCAGAATGTATCTCTCTACAACTGCTTGACCAAATCCTCCTGTCTTCCTTGACTTCTCTGTAACACCAATTGTATTCTTCATCCTGGTATGGCGATGCCATAACAGGTCTTTGTAAGCCACATTGAGCCTGCAAACTGGTGGGAAAATGTGGGATACAAGTGCAATAAATAAATAGGATGGTTGGGTGCCTAGGGAGAGGAATAGCCTGCACGAAAAAAGAGGTGATAGTGCCTTTGAATAAGCCTCTTGTGAGGCCCCATTTAGAATACTATATGCAGTTCTGGAGACTGCACCTATGGAAAGATATAAACAGGATGAAGTCAGTCCAGACAGTGGCTACAAAATTGATCAGGGAAGAAAGGCAGGAGAGGGGGGTTATGATAGAGACATTTAAATATCTCTATAACATTAATGTACAGGGAGGTGAGCCTTTTTCAAATGAAGGAAAACTACAGAATGAGAGGACATGGGATGAAGTTAAGAGGTAATAGGCTCAGCAGTAACCTAAGAAAATACTTTTTTATGGAAAGTATGCTGGACGCATGGAATAACCTCCCAGTGGAGACAATATGATCGATAAATCTGTCAATCGAAGAGAAAATCAAACGAGATAGTGACATGACCAAGAAATCATCTCACTACAGAAAAAAATATGGAAAATAAGGTAAATAAGGAAAATAAGGAGTGGAGGAGTGGCCTAGTGGTTAGGGTGGTAGACTTTGGTCCTGGGGAACTGAGGAACTGAGTTTGATTCCCACTTCAGGCACAAGCAGCTCCTTGTGACTCTAGGCAAGTCACTTAACCCTCCATTGCCCCATGTAAGCCGCATTGAGCCTGCCATGAGTGGGAAAGTGTGGGGTACAAATGTAACAAAAATAAATAAAATAAATTTTAAAAACTTGGGAAGAAATCACGAGATCAAGAGTGTGACCTGCTTGGTGTGTTGGAAACGCAACTCATTGACTTAAGGATAGTTCAGAAAGAAATATTCTAAAGCGAGAAGCTCTAGAATCATCAAAATTATCAACATGGACATTAAAATCCCCAACAATCAGAAGGTCAGAGAATTGAATAGCTAGGTCAACAAGAGCCTGATAACATAAATCCCAAGTAGGGACAGAGAGAGAAGGCGGACAATAGAAAACAGAGAGAGAGAGGAGACGAGCACCGACTTTAACTGCTTCAGGGTAAGAGAGAAACTGAGGAAGTCCTGTAACCTGCAAAGAAAAAATAACAGATCAGCCACCTCCCTGTTTTGAGGTGTGGGGCAGAGAAAAGACGTCATAACCTAGAGAAAAACACTGATAAAGCAGAAACCCTTCACCTGCTTTTATTTATTTATTTATTATTACATTTGTACCCCGCACTTTCCCACTCAAAGCAAGTTCAATGCGGCTTACATAATAATATGGAAAACAGAATATTGAAAGAGAAAATATAGGTTAATCATATTAGAATAATAGAAGAGATAGGTAGGTAGAGATGGGAAGAGTAAAGGGAGTATGAGAGGTATGAGCAAGGGGTAGATGAACATTGGAGGAGGGGTAGATGAGGCGGGAGGGGGAAAGGGACACGTGAAAAGCATAGGGACGTTTGGTGGGAGATGTAGTCTGAGTCATTGTCGTAGTCTTCTTTAACCAAGTCTCTGTTAAATAAAGTAACTAACAGCCCGATGATATCAGAAAATCCTTTTTCAAAGAATGACAGTTCAGTACCACCAACGACAGAGAACTAAACTTAGAGAACAGAAGAGAGGTTGGCCTAGATATGATGACCAGCTGACGAGGAGCAGTGGAGCACAAATGCACTACAGTCGGGCAGCGACCCCAAAGTAGAGAAATGCAATGTAAAGTGAAAAAGGTAGTGTCATGCGAAAAGGAAATAGCTCCTACCAAAGCAGAAAAACTAAAAAGAAACAAGCAAATCATAGGCACATACCAACACACCATCATGCCATTCGCAGGGAACCCTCCAGTAAGAAAATGAAGAAAGCAAAAACCGGGGATGGCGCAGGTATCCACTAGAGCACAGAAATATATGCTGAAGAACCAGAAGAGTTCTTACGTCATGGGTCACGTGACCCAGTGTATCCAGGGTAGCGAGAGAGGCTAGGGAAGCACAGGCAGAGACAAGATTTAGGCAGTAAAACCTGAAAAAGAGACAGAAACATCAGCCACACAACAAATTAGGGGGTCTTTTTACTAAGGTTCGCTGAAAAATGGCCTGCGGTAGTGTAGACGCTTGTTTTGGGCGCGGCAGAATTATTTTTTTTAGCGCACCTACAAAAAATGCCTTTTTTTGTTGTTAATTTTTGCCGAAAATGGATGTGCGGCAAAATGAAAATTACCGTGCGTCCATTTTGGGTCTGAGACCTTACCGCAAGCCATTGACCTAGCAGTAAAGTCTCACGTGGTAACTGGGCGGTACTGATCTACGCGCATCAGAAAATAAAAAATATTTTTCAGATGCACATAGCGGACGTGCACCAAAATTGAAATTACCACAAGGGCCATGCGGTAACCGGGCGGTAACTCCAATTTGGTGCACGTTGGGCGCACTTAGGCACCTACGCGGCTTAATAAGACGGTCTATAGGTAAACAGTACAGCTTATCCCCCCCAATATTCGAAACCATTCAACCGGCCGGGAAAGTCACTCATACGCATAGAAGTACACTCATACTGAAAACATACCAAATTAAAAGGACAGAATTATAGTACAACCATATGTCTTGCATTGCATAATTTATATTAATGTGCATCTATTGTGGATTGCTTCTGTTCAAGAAAGTGAAGCTACAGAAAGTTGTATGCCTTCCCAATCTCTCAGCAATGTGTTGCTGGCTTTCTGAGCAAGCCAAATAATTAGTAGTCTACAGGATACAGCTGTCATGGACTATCATCCCAGGCACTGCACATTACAAATAGCTCAATAGTACCTTGGGAAAAGATCCATGCATATCTCACACATTCATTGATTTACCTTCAAGGTACATAACATCATTAAAGACTTTGGTCTGTATTTTCCCTGGAATCTGAACTTGTAGAATAGCAAGGATAATAGAATCACACTATAACTCATGGAGAAATCCACATATGGGACAAGACTTTTTAAAAGGTTTCTCTTGCTTAGTTCTATTTTTGTTACTGCTGTGGGGAAGGTGCAGACCTTTCTTTCAATATCCCAACTAATTACCACGTTTTAGTGGCTGCCATTGAATGTGCTGATACTGTGGTGAGTGTCCCACACTATCCAGAAAAGGGTGACATTCAACTACTGTATAGCCTATCCAAAAGGACAAAATTGTCTGGATTGTCTGGGTAGACGGGGTAGAGGCACTGAAAATTGTCACTACCTGAATAACTATGGTCTTTGCCCCTGGGCAGCTCTGGAACTATCTGGATGGTGCCAAGGCAGACTGTAAAGATATTCAACAGCTCTATCCGGATAGTGCTGAGCCGGCCTGTAAAAATATTTAACAGCACTGTCTGGAAATGACCCGGCATTAAATATCAGGGGTCAGCGCTGTTGATGACAGCAGAACCACAATTCCTGCCACCAGCTGAATATTGGGGGGGGGAGGAATTGTTTAGTTCATAACTCTATGAAGACTATGGCTCTCTGGATGTTTAATAAATCTTTCTCCTCTACCTTAGCTCCAACCATACTAGGACTAGGGGGCACGCAATGAAGTTATTAAATAGATCTAGGGCCCGAGTGGCCTAGTGGTTAGGGTGGTGGACTTTGGTGCTGGGGAACTGAAGAACTAAGTTCAATTCCCACTTCAGGCACAGGCAGCTCCTTGTGACTCTGGGCAAGTCACTTAACCCTCCATTGCCCCATGTAAGCCGCATTGAGCTTGCCATGAGTGGGAAAGCGCAGGGTACAAATGTAACAAAAATAAAATAGATACTATTGGAGATTCTACATGGAATGTTGCTACTATTGGAAATTCTACATGGAATGTTGCTATTCCACTAGCAACATTCCATGTAGAAGGCTGCACAGGCTTCTGTTTCTGTGAGTCTGACGTCCTGCACGTACGTGCAGGATGTCAGACTCACAGAAGCAGAAGCCTGCGCGGCCACATTGGTGATCCATGTAGAATCTCAAATAGTAGCAACAGTGGAGGAGTGGCCTAGTGGTTAGGGTGGTGGACTTTGGTCCTGGGGAACTGAGGAACTGAGTTCAATTCCCACTTCAGGCACAGGCAGCTCCTTGTGACTCTGGGCAAGTCACTTAACTCTCCATTGCTCCACGTAAGCCGCATTGAGCCTGCCATGAGTGGGAAAGCACAGGGTACAAATGTAACAAAAATAAAATAAATATTCAGACCGTGGGAGTTAGCCCAGCTGACTCCCATGGTCAGCACTAAACCCGGATATCCAATGCCAGGCCATTTCCGGTGACTGACATTGAATATCTGGTTTATTTTTGGCTGCTTCAAACTTAACCAGCCAAGCCAATATTCAGCCGCTGGCCGGTTAAGCTTGAACTGGCCAAAGATAGGCCTAGTATTCACACAGCCAAATAAGTCTGTCGAACAAGTGCTGAAAATCGGGGATAGCAGGCATGAATTTTCAGCAGGTCACGTCCAGCCATGTCCTGCTGAAAATTTGTGGATAGCCAGCTATGTGGCATTTAACCGGCCAGGTGCCGATCCTTGCCGGTTAAATTCTTTTGAATATCAGGGGGGAGGGTGCCATTCTGCTTTGACACAGCTGTTCTTTGCCATCCTACAGAAGCTGCCACTCTAGGTGAGTGCCTAGTTTGCCTAATGGTTAAACTGGCCCTGATGATTGGAGAAGCATAAGCACCAACTTCTGTGTAGAAATGGACACAGGATTGCGGTAAGGTTCTTCTATATTGATGAAGTAGAATGTTACACAGTGCTGCTATCTGAATACTGACAAAAACTGAGCTTTAAGCATTTGATTTACTGGCCCTTATTTCCATAGACTCAGAATAGGGGAAAAGTCTTGGTAAATCAAGCCCTTGAGGTGCAGTTCATGTGAATATGTCAAAATAGAAAGGGCAGACACAGAGCCTGAAATGTTCATTCACAACCTGATCTGCGTGGCAAGGGACTTTTTTTAATTGGGGTATGTCTGAAATGTCAAATGTATATATTACAGCTCAGAGATCTGCACTGAGAGTCTCTTGCCAAATGTCTCACCAGCAGAATCTTAGCCATAAAGTTCACTTTTAGATTCGGATCACACATAAGCAAGTCTTGGTAGGTTTAAATGATTTATTCAATGTTTTAATGGATGTAGAAATGAGAATGTGATGAATCCCTTCTTGTGACTTTGCCTGGATCACCAACAACAGTATCAGAGCACAGCAATTTAGAAACAATAGGGTCGATATTGAAAGCGAGAGGTTCCAACTATTTGAATCTCTTGTCCAGGGCTAACCGGGTATATTCAGCAGCAATAAACCGGATAGTGCCATTGAAAATGTTCAGTTATTGCCTGAGCCAAAACCGGCTAATTTGTGGGCAGTCCAGGGGCAGAGTTGGCACTTATCCAGTTAAGTGCCTACATTCAGCAGTTAACCGGATAAGTTAACTGGAAACATAGGGGCCGCCTAAAACACAGTCCAGTCTTTGTCTGGTTTAACTTATATGGTTACGTTCTGAATATCTCACTTAACTGGATAAGTGTTATCTGGCTGAGTATATTCAGATATTCAGTGCTGGTGCCGATATGGCCCGACATTGAAGACCCAGTGATATGGCCACTGGTGGCCAAAAAACACTGACTGCTGTCAGCTGAACATTGACCCCCCCCCCCCCCCCCCCCAAGAGTTTGGATAATGTTGTCCATCTAATACTGTAGCAGCCCAGTGAACTACTATGGTCTGCTCAACTGATTTACTTAAAAAGAGCAAATTTGATTCTAGTCTACAATTATCCTACTTCAGTGAGTCTGAATTTGATTTTTTTTTTAATTGATTTTCAGTTTTCTGGAAATACCCTACATTGCAGAGCTGAATTAATAATACAATGAGGCATTTCAGTGTAGCCTCCCAGTGTGGGGGGCAAGGGATTGGACACCCTAGCCATGCACCTCCCCACCCACCTCACCCCCTTCATCTTATATACTGTTGGGAATTAAGGGGTCCCGAGCCCCCCCCAAGAAGGCTTAAATGACCTTAATCTGACTCCATCTCTGAATAGCCCTAGAACTGGGGCAATCAGGGGGTTGTGAAGTTCTAAGAGGAGTTGCCACTGAAAGAGACGTTAGATCTAAGAGACCCGCATTAGTCCGCCTCTCAGCACTGGCAAGAAACAGATACCAGCCTTATGACAAACTGGATTTAGGTTACAAGTTATACAATGCAGCGAGTGATAGCCTGATACAGCAGAAGCATTTATACTTACAGCCTTTCATCATTAAGTTAAGCCCACAAATCATCATTTCGAATAAGGATTTTATTTGTACATCAGACTTTAATCAGGTACATTCAGCAGACAGATTCTGGGTACAACCGGACAGGGCTTCGCCGTCTGACAGCTTTGGAGAAAAGACTCTCTCAACTAAGGCAAAATCTCTCCTCTTTTATACCCTATCCTCTCCATAGAAGTGAATGGTGAGATACCTAGAATGTTTCGCATTGAGAGCATACTTTCCCATGCATTCTGCTGTCTGATGTGCCCACCTCCTTCCGTTCTCAGCTACTGCTAATTTTCAAGATGTTTTGGGAATCGTTGAGATAACAGTCATACCATCTCATGAACTCTGTATTACCTCAGTATCGTCTTATACCAAAATTAATAAGCTCCATTTTATTCATCTGATCTTTCATTACAGGTGCTATATTGGATTTAAAAATTGTACCAATTTTGTATCAGGACTCATTGTTCAGACCTGCTTTTTGCAGATTCTCAAATATTAAATCATTTCAGTACTTTTTAACAGTTTAGGCTGTTTAAGGTATGTAAATTGACCCACCACCATTCCAGTGGATGGATCCCAAGCGGGGACACATATTAACTTACAGGAAATGCAAGTCCTTGCTCAGCCAGTCATAGATTCTTAAACCTAGCTGGTATTTTTACAGCCTGTGTCCTAAAATCTGGCCTTCACCCTTCCGGTGGGCATCCAGTGAGGGCCTCTTGCTGTAGTATAATTATACAATACACAGTGCCCTCTCTCTCTCCCTTCTCCCCCTCCCCAATTTTCCAGCCACAGGTGCATTCCTCTCTCTCACCCACCCAATCCTTGGGTTTAGTTTTACCACACTGTCTCTGGCAGTTTCATACGTAACCTACTATTAGTATGCCCCTGAGTACAAGTTTACTCTAGCGTACCAAGGGTGGGGCAGTAAAGGCGGTCCAACCCAGGTGCAAGTAATAAGGGGGATGTGCCGAGCAGTCATGCAGCTGTCGGCCCTGCCAGTCCTCTGCTCCAGAACGGGAAGTTGATGTTAGAGGGGGCAGGGGACCGACAAAGCCGAAAGCCGCGCAACTGCTCAGTGCATCCCCCTTGCTCAGAGGAAAGGAGCACTCCACCCAGGATGTTGCCCCCCCCCCCACCTTATCCTCTTGTATCTCTGACCTCCTCCCTTCCATCTTGTCCTCCAAATCTGTTGACAAAGCTGTCTCCATTTACAATGCCACTCTCTCCTCTGCTCTTGACACCCTTGCGCCGCCCATCTCCCATCCCACAAGGCGTACCCATCCCCAGCCCTGGCTGACCCCTTGCACCCGATACCTTCGCTCCTGCGCCCGTTCGGCTGAACGCCACTGGAGGAAATCTCACGCCCATAATGACTTCATTCATTTCAAATTCATGCTATCCTCCTTCCAATCCTCCCTATTCCTCGCTAAACAGGACTATTACACCCAATTGACTAATTCCCTCAGCTCTAACCCTCGTCGTCTCTTTGCCACCCTCAACTCCCTCCTCAAAGTGCCCTCCGCGCCCACTCCCCCCTCACTCTCTCCGCAATCTCTGGCCGACTACTTCCATGACAAGGTCCAGAAGATCAACCTTGAATTCACCACTAAACCTTCTCCTCCTCCTATAACCCACTCTCTCAACCAACCTACCCAGGCCTCCTTCTCCTCTTTTCCTGCTATCACCGAAGAGGAAACCGCCCATCTCCTCTCCTCCTCGAAATCCACCACCTGTTCCTCAGACCCCATCCCCACCAACTTACTTAACACCGTCACTCCTACTATCACCCCCACCATCTGTCATATCCTCAACCTCTCTCTCTCCACTGCAACTGTCCCAGACACCTTCAAGCATGCCGTGGTTACACCACTCCTCAAAAAACCATCACTTGACCCTACCTGTCCCTCCAACTACCGCCCCATTTCCCTCCCACCCTTCCTCTCCAAGATATTTGAATGCGCCATTCACAGCCGCTGCATTGACTTCCTCCCCTCTCATGCCATCCTCGATCCGCTTCAATCCGGCTTTCGCCCCCTATACTCGACAGAAACAGCACTATCTAAAGTCTGCAATGACCTGTTCCTCGCCAAATCTAAAGGTCACTATTCAATCCTCATCCTCCTCGACCTATCCGCCGCTTTTGACACTGTCAATCACAACCTACTTCTCGACACACTGTCCTCCTTTGGGTTCCAGGGCTCTGTCCTCTCCTGGTTCTCCTCTTATCTCTCCCATCGTACCTTCAGAGTGCACTCTCATGGCTCATCCTCCTCCCCTATCCCGCTCTCTGTTGGAGTTCCCCAGGGTTCTGTCCTTGGGCCCCTTCTTTTTTCAATCTACACCTCTTCCTTAGGCTCCCTAATCTCTACTCATGGTTTCCACTATCATCTTTATGCTGACGACACCCAGCTTTATCTCTCCACACCAGAAATCACTGCGGAAACCCAGGCCAAAGTACTGGCCTGCCTATCCGACATTGCTGCCTGGATGTCCAACCGTCATCTGAAACTAAACATGGCCAAGACGGAACATATTGTGTTCCCACCCAAACCCACTTCTCCTCTCCCTTCACTCTCTATCTCAATTGATAACACCCTCATCGTCCCTGTCTCATCTGCCCGCAACCTTGGTGTCATCTTCGACTCCTCCCTCTCCTTCTCTGCGCATATCCAGCAGATAGCCAAGACCTGTCGCTTCTTCCTCTATAACATTAGCAAAATTCGCCCCCTCCTCTCCGAGCACACCACTCGAACTCTCATCCACTCTCTCATTACCTCTCGCCTTGACTACTGCAACCTACTCCTCACCAGCCTCCCACTTAGCCATCTATCCCCCCTTCAGTCCATCCAGAACTCGGCCGCACGTCTTATCTTCCGCCTCAACCGATATACTCATATCATCCCTCTCCTCAAGTCACTTCACTGGCTTCCGATCAGATACCGCATACAGTTCAAGCTTCTCCTACTCACCTACAAATGCACTCAATCTACAGCCCCTCCTTATCTCTCTACTCTCATCTCCCCTTATGTCCCCACCCGTAAACTCCGCTCTCTTGACAAATCCCTCCTTTCAGTACCCTTCTCCACCACCGCCAACTCTAGGCTTCGCCCTTTCTGCCTCACTTCACCCCATGCTTGGAACAAACTCCCTGAGCCCATTCGCCAGGCCCCCTCCCTGCCCATCTTCAAATCATTGCTCAAAGCCCACCTCTTCAATGTCGCCTTCAGCACCTAATCACTACACCTTTTCTCAGGAAATCTAAACTACCCCAACTTGACATTTCGTCCTTTAGATTGTAAGCTCTTCTGAGCAGGGACTGTCCTTATTTGTTAATTTGTACAGCGCTGCGTAACCCTAGTAGCGCTCTAGAAATGTTAAGTAGTAGTAGTAGTAGTAGCAACTATGCCACTGCAGGCTTAAACAAAGAATCTTACAGGAACAGACCATAGAATGGCTAATCCACATACAGGGGATAATTCTTTACGGGTCACCTAAAGTTAGGTGCCAGGATGATGCATGCTAAGCGTGAATTCTATAATGGCAACTATTGAATGAGGTAATTGCCATTATAAAATACTACCATAAATCTGCAGTTATATGCCTAAGTTTAGGTGCAAGCACTTACAGTAGCTCAAAGGATGGTGTAAATCAGGGCTGCCAGCAAAAGAAATCTTCCTTCAGTGCTGTTCTTCAGTCAGCCGCATTGTCTGCCCTTCCCCCCTGTGGCTGCTTTTTCTCTCACGAGAAACCAAGCATGCACAACCTGAGGGGAAAAGCAGCCACTTGGCAGGCAATGCGGCAGAGTGAAGAACAGTGCTGGAGGAAGACTTCTTCTGCTGGCGGGGCCTGGGGACCCCCGCCAGCCAAACCAGAGGCCCCGGCCCAAAGCCCTGTGTCTGCTCCTCCCCAGCCTCCAAGGGGGGCCCAGCGCCAGAGTTTTCTCTCTCCTTCTCCTGTTGGGACGTGATCACCCGGGTCCTGTCAGCAACAGAAGAGAGAGAGAGAGAGACCCCGGCACCGGGCCCCATTTGGAGGCCAGGCCCGGGGGAATTTTGCCCCCCCTGACCCCCCTTCTCGCGGCCCTGGTGTAAATGCTCGTGTCTAACTGTTGTCAGTTAGGTGGGTATAACTGACAATATTCTATAACCTGCATGCTTAAGTACTAGGCAGGCCCATGACCTGCACATGCCCTATGCAACTCCACCCTGCCCTTGCAGTTGCACACTATCTGACTGCTTGTCAGCTCGCGTGAGGCAAGCTAGCTAAGTGAACCCGGATATTCGATGCTGAGCCGTTTCCAGTGACCAGCATTTGAATATCCAGAGTTTTTTTTTGGGGGGGGGGGGGGGTTTGGCCGGCTTACACTTAACTGGCCAAGTTAATATTCAGCGCTGACCAGTTAAGTTTATAGCGGCCAAAGATAGAACTGCTATTTAGGTGATCCGATTTGGCCGCTAAACTTAGCCAGCGAAGCACGGAATATTCACAGCTAGTCTGTTGTATTGCGTGATATAGACGGTTACCTGCCATGCACTAAACGCTAATATTCAGCGGAGAAAACTGGCTATCCTGCTCTAAATATTAGCGCTTAGCTGGCTAAGTGCAATTTAGTCAGCCAGGAGCTGTTCCTGGCTGGTTAAATAGAGCTGAATATCGGGGAGGGGGTATGGATTTTTGCCTGCTCAATTTCTAGATCCCAACTAAGGCTAGTTACACATGTAACTACAAATTAGTTCCAAATAGAACCCACTAACACCTATCATTGTTTTTTTTAACACCAGTTAGCAACTAATTTAACAATTAAGTTACACACATAATTTTTGCGCACTAATCCCCTGATTCCATATAGTGTGACTTAAGTTGTGCGCGCAAATCCAGGCATATTCTGGATTTGCGCACACAACTTAATTAACAAGCCAATCAGCTCTGATAATTGCCAATGAACAAGCAATTTATACTAATTGGCATGAATTAGAATTTACACGCACAACTGTCTAAGTGTATTCTGTAACATGATACGTGTAAATTCTAAATCGCATAGTTGAAAAGGGGGAATGGCCATGTTAGTCCATGCCTTATTTAGGCGTTGGCATTTACACTAAGTTTTACTTACCATAAGTGCCCGCGACTAAATACGCCTAGGCTTATTTTTTTTTCACCAATTTTTTAGATGTGATATATATAACCCTAAGTGTCAAATTCTGCGCACAAGTTGGTCCCAGCTAAGAGAGCTCAGTTGAGGAAACCATTACATAGCATGTACTACTAGTTTATTTATTTATTTATTTATTGCATTTGTATCCCACATTTTCCCACCTATTTGCAGGCTCAATGTGGCTTACAATATTACATCATGTCAAGCGTCATTCAAGAGTAGATACACAATCTCTGTCCTGCCCCCGCGTCAATACGTGATGACGGGAGGGCGGGACAGAGAGGGAAACTGCGTGAAGGGGAGGAAACCGCCAAGGTCACCACCGCTCCCCTCACCCCCCCCCCCCCCGAGGTCGCCGCCACTGGTACCCCTCCCCCCCCCCCCCGGAGTCGCCGCTTCCACCACCCCTCCACCCGGCCCGTCTCTTCGCTGTTCAACTTACATCTCCGTAGCAGGCAGATCAGCTGAGCTGCCATTGGCCTTCCTTCCCTGCCTGTGTCCCGCCCTCGCCGACGTTACATCACACGAGGGCGGGACGCAGGCAGAGAAGGAAGGCCGACAGGAGCTCAGCTGATCTGCCTGCTGCGGAGATGTAAGTTGAATAGCGAAGAGACGGGCCGGGTGGAGGGGTGGCGGCAGCGGCGACTCCGGGGGAGAGGGGCCAGTGGCGACCTCAGGGGGAGGGGCAGCGGCGACCCACTAGCCCGTTTTAACGGGCTCAACAGCTAGTTACATACAGAACAAGTGTAATATAGTGGATATAATCAATTCAGTAAACAAGAAAACAGTCAGAATATCAAGTGACTAGCGGTGTGTTAGAAATCCTATTATTGATTATTATGGTAAGTCTTGTTGAAAAGGTAAGTCTTTAATGATTTTCGAAAGTTGATTAGGTCGTGAATAGTCTTCAGATCATGCATTCTTGTATCCCACTGTTATACAAAATAAGTTTTGGTTCAAAGTGGCTTACAGTGTACAATAAAATGACACTTGTGTTTTACAATTGTGACTTAAAGAAGTCATTTGTAGCTTATGTTTTTTGACGAGTATGTTTTCAGTTCCTTTCTGAACTGGAGATAGTTAGTAATACTTCTTGTGACTTTTGGTATTGAGTTCAACCATTTGGATCCAGGGGCGTAGCCAGACAACAGATTGTGGGTGGGCCTTGGCAAGAAGTGGGTGGGCACCAAATGTTCTCCCCCACCACCACCACCACCAAAAATATATCTAAGCTGGCAGGAAAACGCCTCTTTCCACTTTGGCAGTCTGCAAAGGCATGCGCTGAAAACTGAGCATGCGCAGGTTCCGGTATCATTGAGAGCAACGTTTTTGTTACCATTAGGCAGAAGTCTTCAGCTGGCTGAGCTTGGGATCTCCACCAGCTACCGCTAAACTTGTGCTACTATTGGATGGGCCTAAGCCCTAAGTAGGTGGGCCCTGGCCCACCTGTGGCTACGCCACTGTTTGGATCCCAGGAAGCTGAGACCTGCTGTGTAGATGGTTTTGTATGTTATGTTTCCGCAGTTAGGTGGGTGGAGTAGCAGATAGCTTCTGGCTTCAGGGCTTGCATTTCTTGGCGATAGTTCGATCATATCTTGCGTGTATGCAGGTGCCATTCCAAATAGTATCTTGAAAATGAGGGTGCTAGTTTTTAAAGAAGTCTTGCCTTGATTGGCAGCCAGTGTAGTGTTTTGAGTAGTGGGGGTCGCTCTTTCGTATTTCAACTTTTTCAATGTGAGTCTTGCTACTGTGTTTTGGACGGTTTGTAGTGATTTTACTGTGTTTTCCTTACAACCCACATATGCCGCTTTGCAGTAGTCTAGTTGTGTTAGTATCATCAATTGTACAATTAGATGCTGCCACCAACTGGGGAAGGAGAAAAAAAGGACAACACATCCCAAGGTCTGTCCTGCATCTACCTAAAGCTGCATAAAAACCAACTGGATTCTAATAGAATGAATGCAAGCAGGACAAAGGTCATCCTGGAGCTATTTTACCTTCTTTCAGATTAAAACAACTTCCTGATCTCTAAAGGTTGTTTGATATTTAAGTGTCCTTGTGTTTACTGATTCATCAAAAGTACTTGACCTACAAATTCCTGAAAGACTGTTAAGATCTGTGGGAAAAAAACAGCTGTGTTTGTTTATTGTTAAGGATTAATTTGAAAGGCTCTTTACACATGAATCTAGTTTCTTTTTTTTAAGAAGTGCTATAAATCCATTTGGAACTAGCCATGGCTCCAAGCAATGCTCAGTTTTTAGGGGATGATGGAGTAAAGTGTGCGAGGCTTTACAGTTATCTCAGCTTTTGCACAGTTTTGTGAGTGCCCTATATAAAAATGAGTTTTGTACATGCAGACCCATAGTGAGTTATGTGTGACCAGTGCAGCCACATGGGATACAAAGGAGGTAGGTATGCCAAAACTGCACCCCATTCATTACCTCCCAGTGGCGTAGCCACAGGTGGGCCTGGGTGGGCCAGGGCCCACCCACGTTTAGTTCAGGCCCACCCAACAGTAGCACACATTTAGTGGTAGCTGGTGGGGATCCCCAGCTCCACCAGCTGAAGACCTCCCCCTGCTGAAGACCTCTCCCTGATGGTAACGAAAATGCTATTCTCCTTGATACTGTCATCTGCGCATGCTCAGTCTTCAGCGCATGCCTGCTGCAGACTGTCAAGGTGGAAAGAAGCGTTTTCTCGCCAGCTGAGATATTTTTTTTTTGGTGGTGGTGCGGGGGGGAGGGGGAGAACACTTGGTGCCCACCCACTTCTTGCCTAGGCCCACCCAAAATCTGTTGTCTGGCTACGCCCCTGTTACCTCCCCTGCTTGGCCGGCATCTCCCCTTCCTCTCCCTATGCCTACAATGAAGTGCATCCATCCCTCTCCCACAGAACTCCCCCTCCGAAGAAACCAAGAGGTCGCAGCCACCATATTGATCCCACAGCCAGCACAGGCAGCAGCGAATATGAATTTCTGCTGTTTGCCCTACCCTAGAGCACTAGAGTAAGCCTTGGGGTGGCACATGGGGAGGTGGGGGTCTTTTAGAGGAGATGGATACTCTTTGGGGTAAGAGGCTTTTCAGGAGGGGGGCTTGTGGGAGATGGATGAATGTGCTTGGGTGGGGTCTTCACAGAGATGCTTCAGGAAGGGGATGGATGCTCTGGGGGAATTGGCGTCAGGGGCGCCTTGGTGGGCGAGTTGCTTAGGGCACAATTGCAGCTTGCTGCAGCTATAAGCTAAGCACAAAGCCTTGAGTAGAGGTTAGCTCACAGCACATTTAATTCTACGGTAATGAATCTATTATCTATTCTGTGCGGATGCAGAGAACTGCCTAGAAGATAAAGGGACTGATATTCAACCAACGGAAGACAGCCCGGCTAACTCCCACGGTCGGCAGTGAGGCCAGATAATCAATGCCAGGCTGTTTCCAGTGACCAGCCTTGAATATCCAGTTTATTTTTAACTGGTTTAAATTTAACCAGCCAAGCCAATATTCAGCACTGGACGGTTATGTTTATAGAGGCCAAATTTAGCCCTGCTATTTGGGTAGCCCGATTTGGCCACCAAACTTAGCCAGCGATGCACTGAGTATTTGTGGCTAGCCGGCTATATCGTGCGGTTTAGCCAGTTAGCCACTATGGGGCTTATTCTCTAAAGGTTATGCTCCTAAATTTATGCTTCTAAATTTTATGCTTCTAAAATTTATGCTCCTAAATTAGGAGCATACTGTATTTTGGAGCATAGAATATGCTCCTAATTTAGGAGCATAAATTTAGAAGTATAAAATTTAGGAGCATAAATTTAGGAACATAACCATTATAGAATAAGGCCCTATGCGCTGGCCGCGAATATTCAATGGGAGATAGCCGGCTATCCTCCACTGGAATATTTGCGGGTAGCCAGTTAAATAGCGCTGAATATCGTGGGGGAGGGGATAAAGTCTGAATGCAACACCGGGGCTATAGCGTAAGATTGAAGAGTAGAGGCTAGCTTATTCTTCGGCAGAAGTGTTAGTGAGAATTTCATGTCCCTCTTTTTACCTTTATTAGGAGCATATGGACCCGCAGCTTTTTTCTGGCTTCCATGAAGAGCATGAGTAAAACAAAAACAACAGAGTGGAGGGGAGGTGTGCTGAACAAAGAGTAAATTGACAAATGGTTACCAGCACTCATCGCTTATACTTGGACAGACCAATGGTCCCTCTATCCCAGTATCTTGTTTTCCAAACAGTGGCCAAGCCGGGTCACAAGTACCTGGCAGAAACCCAAATCATGGCAACACTCCATACTACAAATCCCAGGGAAAACAGCTGCTTCCCATGTCTGTCTCAATAGCAGACTATGGACTTTTCCTCCAGGAATTTGTCCAAAACTTTTTTAAACCCAGATACGCTAACCGCTATTACCACTTCCTCCAGCAAAGAATTCCAGAGCTAAATGTATTTCCATGTAACTTCCTCGAGTGTCCCCTAGTCTTTGTACTTTTGGAACGAGTAAAAAATGAATTTACTTCTACTCGTTCTACACCACTCAGGATTTTGTAGACCTCAATCATATCTCCCCTCATCCGTCTCTTTTCCAAGCTGAAGAGCCCTAACCTCTTTAGCCTTTCCTCATATGAGAGGAGAGCCATAGGTAGTGGAAATCTTGCATGCCCAGATCAGCATTCAGCATACGCATGGGTGTATGTGCATTCAATCTGACAAGTGCCAATATAATGATTTTCATTTGCAAGACACAGTTGCCACTAACAGACCCATATGCACATGTGTCCAATGTGGTCTCCTATGCTGGCACACATTTTTGTACTTGGCCTATTTGCCTGATATTTTTATTATTCATTTATTGGGGTTTATTACAGATTTTATGAAAACACTCACCCAAGGAGGTGTACAGCAGGTACAGTATAACATAAAACTTACAAAATATCTGATTTCAGTTTTGTCTGTACTACCCATCTTGCCCCCATCTATATATCTACCCTTGGTCCCTTGACTACATGGTAAGCTGTATTGTAGAAAAGCATTAACATCATATTTATGTTATTTGAATGTTCTAATTCATGCTTATTAGGTGTTTCATTAGTATTACGCTGACATCGTATTTTGTCTATGTTATCTGAATTTCAGTGATATTAAATGTGTATATTTTTGATACTGATTCATGATAGTCCTATTATTAGGTTTCACGTTTCCAAGTTGACCTCATTTATTTGTTGTACTTATGTTTATAGTTGGTCATTCTACTATTGTTATGCTGTTAAGAGCTTACGCGTTACCTGCGTGGTAACCTTCCAGCGCGTGCCAACTGCTGATGACCGCCAGGAATGCCCCCACCGTAGAAAATAGAAAATTATTTTCTACCGCGGGTTTTCGCCACATGCCAAACTCAGAATTACCACCAGGCGCATGCGCTAGCCGGGCGGCGATGCCGATTTGACAGATGCTGCACACGCGTAGACTCTTACGCACCTTTGTAAAAGGACCCCTGAACTAGTTAGCGCTGAATATCGGCTTATCTGGTTAAGTTGCCTCAGACAAAACTGAAATCAGATATTCAGTGCCAGTTGCCGAATACAGTCCAGCGGCGCCACCGGTGGCGGCTAACTTCACTGCTTGCCGCCGGCTGAATATCGGAGGCATGGCATTTAGGCGCTGCCTTATAGAATAACACCTAGTGCAGAGAGGCATCGAACTGTCAATTAATGGCGCTTTTCAGGCACATAAGTGGCTCCTACCTCTAGGCCTTGTTTATAGTATCGCCTTCTGTGTACAGTAGTTTGTAAGAAAGACTCTGTAAATCTAAACCTTCTGTAAGAAACTTTTTTATGCCAATCAAATCCTGCTGTTATAAACACTCTTTATTACAGATAAGTAGGTGCCTGCCTCTTTTCATCACCGTGTTTTAGAATTGCCGATTATATAAAAGAATGGTTTTATAATTCTGCTGAATAGCGAGGTCACGTGATGGTTTGAGGGAGGAAGTCGTGTCTTCCATCTCTCCGAGGCTACCCCCTCTCTGAGCGATAAAAACGGCTATAAAAACTCGTTGGAAACAACCTGCTGAAGAGGGGAGAGTAGAAGGAAGTAATGGACCCATTTGTGACGCGAGAAATGAGGGCGACGCCGAGCAGACTCGCGCAAAAGAGTGCAGAGAAAAAACGTGGACTTGAGGAAAACAAGATGGCGCCCGGCCCAACAGCCGGTTTGACTCCAGAATTCCACCCGAAACAGCTACAGCAGCTGGTGGAGGCAGTTAAGACCGCACTCGCGCCTCAGCTAAATAAAGTGCTAGAGCAGCTGGCAGCAGTGGAATCCTCGCTGGGAGATACCACGAGACGAACGGGGGAGTTGGAGGTCCGGGTATCCGAGCTGGAGGACTCGGAAACAAATAAGAACAAGGTGATAAAGGAACTACAGCGAATAGTGAAAACGCAAGCGCAGCACCTTGATGAGATGGAGAACCGTGCCCGGAGATCGAATCTGCGTCTAATTGGTATCCCAGAGACTGTACCAGATCGTTTACTTCAATCACAGTTGGAGAGCTGGCTAAAAACAGAGTTTGCACTGTCGGATAGCTTTGGCCCCCTATGTTTGGAAAGGGCACATAGACTGGGAAGACGAGTGGCAGCTGGAAATAGGCCCAGAGCAGTAATAATAAAAGTCCATAATTACCTCCATAAAGAGGAAATTCTGAGAGGCGCGAGGGCAAAGTGGGACACCTTGGCCTATGATGGCGCAGGAGTTAAAATATTCCAAGACTACTCAGCTGCATTGCAAGAACGCAGGAGAGCTTTTGGCCCAATTTGCCGTCATCTGGCCAAGAAAAAGCAAAGATTTATGCTCTTATACCCGGCCCAGCTAAAAGTCCTAAAGGAGGGAGGATGGCAGACTTTCCAGGCTCCAGAAGAAGCGCAAGAGCTATTAGAGTCAGTAAACCCCTCAGATGGGGAAAAGGACACTTGAAGAATATGGACATCTCAAATCGAAGCCACAAGTCTTGATGGAAAATTTAGCCTCCTGGAATGGAGGCGAAGACTGGTAATATGGCACAGAACTAACTTAATCAAAGGAACACGTATGTTTTTGAAACCACAGTTCAGTTCAAGGGGATAACGGGAAGGAGAAGGAGGAATGTGAGAAAAGTGTGAATGCTATATTTGGGGTTCATCTGGGAAGAACACAAGAAGGGGGGCAAGAGCACAAGAGTAGAATAGAAGGGATTCAGCAGAGGGTCATGATATGTAAGGAAGACGGGTTAGGTTATGAGAGGGGGAGCCTACACTCACACGACCTTAGCCTACTATAACAGTGGGACACCTTAGGGATTTCAAAAGAAGGGAGGAGGAAGAGGGGGGTTTAAGGTAAAGGGAGGGACAAGGGGAAATAAGAATAAGAGGGAGGATGGGGGATAAAAGGGGGGGAAGGGAGATAGGGAGTAAGAAATATCATAACCATGGCTTCGCAGGCCCTTTATATTTGGATGTAAGTTGCAAAAGCACAAGAGTAGAGCAAATTCAGATTCGGGGGAGGGTGAGGCTGGGCACCCAAAACCCAATTAACATTTTCAAAGCCGAGCTAAGTCACGCCAACCATAATAAACGTAGATGACAAAAACAACTCGAGTGGTATCCTGGAATGTAGGGGGTATAGCAACGCCCATTAAGAGGACAAAAATATTACAGGCCCTAAAAAGACACAAAGCGGATGTGGCATGCCTCCAAGAGACTAGATTAACAGAGGTTGAACACCGGAAGTTGCAGAGACAGTGGGTGGGGCAGGTGTTCTCAGCCTCAGCAGAGGGAAGAAAACGGGGCGTAGCAATCTTAATACGTAAAGGACTAGCAGCTAAAGCTGAATTACTGAAAGCAGACCCCCTAGGGAGATATGTGATAATACACCTTTGGCTTCAACATAGAGAATTTTTGGTGATCTCGTTGTATGGCCCGAATGAATATACGCCATCCTTTTTTCAATCCATAGTAAAACATTGCACCTCCCACGATTCATTGCAGTTATTGGTGTGTGGAGACTTCAATTTAGTGGCAGATCCCGCGGCTGATACTACAAACCCCAGGGAGGCCCCACAGGGAGGTAGCAAACAAAAAGCTCTACCCACATTCATGCGTACCTTAAATTTAGTGGACACCTGGAGGGCCCTACACCCAGAAACCAAAGATTATACACACTTATCTAGGGCTCACGGTACAAGCTCCAGAATAGACTATATTCTCATAGATAGGCAGGCATTCCACTGGGTGAACGGAGCAGGCATAGGTCCTACAGAGATATCAGATCACGCGATTGTGTGGGTAGAACTGGAGGCCCCAGAGCAATATCAGCGAGCAGGGGGTTGGAGGTACCCGAGTTATCTATATGAAGACAGGGAATTTACAAGATATCTAAATGATAAATGGGAAACATATGAGAGGTTTAATAGCCAACACGCGGAAAATCCTAGTCTTTACTGGATGGCCTCCAAAGCGGTGATACGGGGAGATATAATAGCTTATGTGCAAATGAGGAAAAAAAGACAGGCTAAGGCGATTTTAAACTTAGAGCTTCAACTCCAGAAATCTAAGCGGAAATATATAAACTCCCCAACAGTAACAAATAAAGAACAATACTTGGCAGCCCAAGTGGTCCTGAACTCATTAATTCATGGGCAGACAGTGAGGTCTTTGGTGTACTTCAAGTGCAGGATGCAAAGATTTGGCAATAAATCAGGCACACTATTAGAGAGGCTGATAAAATCAGAAGGCCCTGACCGGGTGATCACAACGCTGCGGGATGCCCAGGGGGTGATAAAGACAAAAAGCGGAGATATAGAGCAGATCTTTCACAACTATTTTAGGGAGCTTTACAAGGGAGCGCCTGCAAGGGACTTGAGCAACCTGGCCAATTACTTAGACAAGGTGGGACTTACTAAGCTTCAACAACCACAGATAGACATGCTGAATCAACCACTTACAGGAAAAGAGCTACAGGAGGCGATAAAAGCCCTGGCTCTTAACTCTGCCCCAGGACCAGATGGTTTTATGGGAGAATATTATAAATCCCTGCCAAGGGGAGGGATAAAGGCACTCGGGAGCTATCTAGAACAAGCCATAGAGGACAAACAATTCCCCATACATGCTAATGAAGCCCTAATCACGTTGCTTCCGAAACCTGGGAAAGATAAGATGCACCCAGGCTCATACCGACCCATTTCATTGATTAACGTTGATATCAAAATTTTAGCCCGGATGCTGGCTACACGATTAGGATCATTGCTGCCAGAACTTGTTGGGGAGGAGCAGGTGGGCTTCATTAAGAACAGACAGGCAGGCAGTAACGTGAGGCGTCTACTATTAGCCATGGCAAAATGTCAGAAGGAACAGAAGTCTGCATTGATCCTTAGCTTGGATGCAGAAAAAGCATTCGATAAGGTGGATTGGGGGTATTTGTTTGGGCTCTTAGATTACATCGGAATCCGGGGATGGTATGGGGATGCTATAGAGGCCTTATATAACTCTCCCCAGGCAGCTGTATTAGTGAATGGAGTGAGGGGAGGCAAATTCCACATTCGACAAGGGACAAGGCAGGGCTGCCCCCTCTCGCCCCTCCTATTTGTGTTAGCAATGGAACCCTTGCTTAGAGTTTTGAAGGGAGATGAAGGAGTAGGGGGGGTGGGCCTGGAGGGAGGTACGGTTAAGGCCCTCGCGTTTGCAGATGATTTGCTGGTGGTGGTCCAAGAACCAGAACACTCAGTACCTAGGGCTTTGAAGTTGATCCAGGAATATGGGGCCCTATCAGGATACACACTAAACATCCAGAAATCTAGAGCTTTAGAAATAGTGCCTGGGGACAACATAAAAAGTAGATTACAACTCCCTATAGAATGGGAAGACGAGACTATAAAATATCTAGGAGTCACAATACCACGGGAACTCCCACAGGTGTATGGATGGAATGTGAGAAAGCTATTGAATGACACAAGGATAAGCCTACAACTCTGGCAAGGACTCCCTTTGTCACTTATGGGGAGAATAGCGCTGTACAATATGGTGATCGTACCGAAGTGGCTATATGTGTTCCAGACCATGCCACTATACCTGTCCAAGACTGATGAAAAGAGACTTAACAAGACACTGCAAACATTTCTATGGGTAAAGAAAAGACCTAGAGTGGCGTTGTCCACGCTTTACTTACCAGTGGAATATGGGGGCCTAGGGCTCCTGAACTTGCGCTATATGACTATAGCAAGTGGAATGAGACACTTAAATGACTGGCTGCGGCGCACACAATATTTCACACCCTCCCACCTCGAGCTACAGGAGACGGAGCAGAAACACATTGGCTACTTATTACACAAGAAAAGCAAAGCAGAAACCAGCCTATTAGTCCCGGCGCAGTTATTACCAGCAGCGCAGGAAACTTGGCGCTGGCTGTGCAGACATCACCGTTTTTCACCAGGGACAACCCCATACCTCCCAATATGCGGCAACCCGGATTTTCCACCGGGTCAATTGCATGAGGTGTTCAAAAGATGGGAAGGTGTGGGGTTGGAATATGTACTTCAGGCAATAGACGAAAACGGAACAGTTGTGCCCTGGGAGAGCCTCCGGGACCGATTTAAACTGAACCAAGCGGATTGGTTCCACTATTACCAGCTACGGCACTACATATTGAGCCTATCCCGGGAGGCTCTGACGGAGGATGTGCAGGAGGAGCTGGGTTTGGCGCTTTCATTGGGAGCGCAACAAAAAGTGCCACTCACATACCACCACAGACATTTGAAGGACATGGCTAAAGAACCAGACTTTGAGAGACTTTCTAACCTGTGGAGTACAGAACTGGGGACCAAAATAACTCCTGCAGTGGTCCGTGAACACCTCCTGGGATATCGCAAGAACACAGATCAAGCAGTTTATTGGGAATTACAATTTAAATTTGTATTGAGAGCATATATACCGCCTAGGAGGGCGTTCCATATGGGGGCATCACCGGACGGAGCATGCCCCAAATGCGCAGCGGAGGGAGCAACACTGGGACATATGTTTTGGGGTTGCCCCTGCATCCAGCAATTTTGGAAAGCCGTGAATGGACAGATACGGGCTATTTGGCTGTCGAATTGGATTCTAGACGCAAGGCTCCTCTTCGGACACCTGCGGTTTACGGGACCCCCAGTTAGGGGCCGCCAAGCATTTACGCTACGTACAGTGATGGTGGCCAAGAGAATAATTCTGAAGATATGGATGTCTAAGGAGGGTCCTACAGTGGCTCAGTGGAGAGGGCAGATGATTCACCTGCTGCGTACTGAGAGAACAAGATTGAGAACTCAACGACCCCTCCATGCTCGGATCTTCTGGGCTTGTTGGACTCCGTTTTGGCTTACGCTGACTAATCGAGCTAAAGGACAAATAATGAACATGTGAAAATGCTTAAGAACATTTAGAAAATGGGCCTGCGAAGTAAGAGACTGTGATGAAAACGGGAGGGGGGGAAGGGGGATGAGGGAGATAAAGGGAGGGCAGGGGATAAAATGTAAAAAGTTACTGGGGAGATAAATAGTTGTATAGATCTTGCAGGGTGCTTGCTAGTAAAGATATGTGGTTTATTTTGCAAAACAAGAGAAATTAAGCACTGTTTAAATCTGTTGATATGTTCTCCCGAATAAAAATTATTGAAACATAATTCTGCTGAATATCAGTTGCATACATTCTAAACTAACAGAAAACTATAATCAGGCATTTCTCGCTCTCTCTAAAGTACATGTAATATTGGTACAGGGGAAAATAAAATATCTGTAAAGAAATACCACCCTGCCACAGGAGTTCATGTCTATAGAGTAACACTAGAGATTATTTCTGCTTATTTTACACAGAGCAGAGTCATTTTTTGCAGCCTCTTTTAGCCTCTCCACAGCAACTTATTTTGATTCTCTGTTTGCAAGAAACTCGGTTGCAATTTCCAGCTTTGTCTTGTATCAGTATATAAAAGCTAACGCTCTCCAATTGAATGACCCCAGAGGTCCCCATCCACTATAGAACCTATTTCAAAAACCTTGCACAGCAGGACTGAAATATGGAAACAATTCCCTATTTTCACCCCCCCCCCCTCCCCCCCACACACACACACACACATACACATACACAAAAATCCCATTGACTCGAAATGCACAGAGAACAGTAGCAGAAAGATGCAGCTGGAATATTTATTATAGGTTTTAGGGCTCTGAGCTCAGCCTACTACTACTACTACTACTATTTAACATTTCTAGAGCGCTACAAAGTGTACGCAGCGCTGTACAAACACAGAAGAAAGACAGTCCCTGCTCAAAGAGCTTACAATCTAATAGACAAAAAGTAAAGCATTTAAATTTAAAATATTTAAGCAGTCAAGCACAAGAGAACAGTCACAGAAGGACAGAAGATGTTGAAGGGTGGTCAGTGTGATTAGGTGTAACTCTGGTTGGAGTAGTGGGAGAAGGTGATAGAAGAATAGAAATGGGTGAGGTAAAGTAATGAGTGGGTTGATAGGGAGGTTATATAAGACATGTCACTCTAGGGGTGGGTGGGTAGAGGGGTAGGGTGGGTGGAAGCAGGAGAAGGTATTCTCTGCAGCCTATCTGTGAGATGGAAAATGCTCTCTGAAGCTGTGCTGCTATAAGTTGTTAGTTTTCTCTCCCTGAAAGAGATCCAAGCCACACCCACGAAGTTCAAACTGTCAGTGGGGAGGGTGAGGGGAGGAAATGGCAGTGCTTGATGAAAAAGAGAGCTCAGTTTGATAGGAGATATACTATAGGATGTCATTCTGAGGCCAGGCTAAGTCTAAAGCAGGAGAAGGTATTCTCTGCAGCCTATCTGTGAGATGGAAAATGCTCTCTGAAGCTGCTGCTATAAGTTGTTAGTTTTCTCTCCCTGAAAGAGATCCAAGCCACACCCACGAAGTTCAAACTGTCAGTGGGGAGGGTGAGGGGAGGAAATGGCAGTGCTTGATGAAAAAGAGAGCTCAGTTTGATAGGAGATATACTATAGGATGTCATTCTGAGGCCAGGCTAAGTCTAAAGCAGGAGAAGGTATTCTCTGCAGCCTATCTGTGAGATGGAAAATGCTACTCTCATTCCAGGGCACCCGCCTTGATCCATCTAACTAATTCACTTGTACTGCTGCAAGAAATGTTCTGTAACATCTCCAGAAAAAAAAAATGCAAAATGCTGACCACATTAATCTAGTCAATGTAGAAACACTGTGCTAGTAACTTGGGATTTGTACTCAATAGTCCTGTTATTTCAGACACACTGGCTGTTTGAAAATGCCTGCCAGCTGTTATTACACCTGCACCTCTGTTACATGTCCCAGAAGTGGTAATATAGATGCAGCTCCAATTTTGCAAAATTCTACTGTTTCTGAAATAATAGTCTGTAATATCAACAAGTTTCATCCATGGACTTTTCTGTATTCCTTGTTTTTTTTTAATTAAGAATCCTGCTGCCATCATTGTCTCCTGCTTAGAATGTGTCTTAGATAGAGGTACAGTACAAATCATGAAATGAAATGTAGTTATGTGGCATCACTTCAGCTGTAAAAGGGTCATTTTATAAAACCATCTTTTTCATGTATGATAGTACAGCAGTTATTTTAACAGCTGTACTGTGATTTGCACATGCAAATATTAATATGTACTAGTGCATCTCATATACACAGAAAAAACTCAGACCCTGATACTCAAAAGGGTTTAATCAGGCAAGAGGCTCCTGCCCTGTTAAACACTGTTGAGTTGGTTATCTGGCAATATTCAGTGGCATTAAGCAGTTAGTGCCATTGAATATTGCCTCTGACTGCCAGGTACTGTCCAATTAGTGCCAGGGTGGTCCTGAGGCGGAGCTGGAACTTAGGCGCCGATGCACAAAAGTCCCCGTAAAAAACTTGTTGCTTTTAGATCTCCGATAAAAGTTAACGAGTTTGAAATAGCGAGCGATGTTCTAAGGAAATCTCATGCAAATTCACAATTACAGCAAGCAGCTTGGTAGGGAAAGCACTAGCGCATGCGTAGAACAGCTACCCGCTAAGCAGCATATTCGTAGGACTGTCACTCGCTAAGCGTGAATGCTATGCACATGCCCAGAACACGGATGCACCTCCAGAACGTTCCACTACTACATACAGCTTTCATACGTGCATATAAACAATAAACCACCCGGGGCATGAAAGTTTGTTTTTGTGGGGTTCCACAACAACTTTCACGCTTATATGTGCGTGTATGAAAGCTGTGTGTATCGTTTTTCAAAGCCTCCAGAACGTGCTTTTTGGTTCCAAGACAACCTCTTCACAGTGCGTTACACACACATGCAAATACTATTTAAATATGACACCAGACTGCTCCGCCGAGAAGCTACCATCATGCTACGACAGCTCCTGGCCTCTCGTAAAAGTTTGCTTGTTAAAGGGAGGTGCATCTTTCTGTGCATCACTCGGAAACGGCTGTGCATCACTCAGAATGCTCATTTTAATACTAATCAGCTCGTTGTAAGACATTTACATACAATTCTCGTTGGCTGCTACATTGAACGGTAAAAACCACACAGGACCCCCCTTTGTGCATTACTCACTGAATAACGTGCACACTACTAAACTGGATTGGACCAGTCAAATTCAGATATTCCTAGCACGGTAAGCTTTGTGCATCAGGGCCTCGATCAGTTAGCAGTGATATATTTTTTTTTTTTGTACCCCACGCATGGCAGGCTCAATGTGGCTTACATATTATATACAGGTACTTATTTGTACCTAGGGCAATGGAGGGTTAAGTGACTTGCCCAGAGTCACAAGGAGCTGCCTGTGCCTGCAGTGGGAATCGAACCCAGTTCCCCAGGACCAAAGTCCACCACGGTAACCACTAGGCCACTTCTTCACTAGCAACATTCCATCTAGAAGCCTGCCCTTGCAGATCAGCAACGCGGCTGCGCAGGCTTCTGTTTCTGTGAGGCTGACGTCCTGCATGTATGTGCAGGACGTCAGCCTCACAGAAACAGAAGCCTGTGCGGCCGCATTGCTGATCTGCAAGGGCAGGCTTCTACATGGAATGTTGCTAGTGGAATAGCAACATTAACACTCCATGTAGAATCTCAAATAGTAGCAACAGAATCTCAATAGTATCAACATTCCATGTAGAATCTCCAATAGTAGCAACAGAATCTCAACATTCCATGTAGAATCTCAAATAGGGAAAGGGAAATGGGACTTGATATACTCCTTTTCTGAGGTTTTTGCAACTACGTTCAAAGCAGTTTACATATATTCAGGTACTTATTTTGTACCAGGGACAATGGAGGGTTAAGTGACTTGCCCAGAGTCACAAGGAGCTGCCTGTGCCTGCAGTGGGAATCAAACCCAGTTCCCCAGGACCAAAGTCCACCACTCTAACCACTAGGCCACTCCTCCAACTCATTCAACTAACCAGCTAAGTGGATAAAGTAAGGACAAAAAAAAAGGCTGTCCTAACTTTACCCACCAAGCTAAGCAAGGCACCAGTCTGAATATCACTTCCAAGTGACCGCACATAACCAGATATTCAATGTCGGAGGCCAGACATGGTCCAGCATTAAATATCAGGGGTTAATTCAGCCTGCAGCTGACCACTACATGCTGAATATTTACCCTCTCATCTCCCCCCCTCCCCCAATTTTAGAAAGCGGGTATTTGCATGTGCAAATCCCAAATACATGCATATTGCAAGGTGGCATGGTTTGGGACTCGGGCAGGGCCAAAAAGTGCATGGCGCTCATTTTCAAAAGAGAAAATTGTCTCAAAATTGGACGTTTTTCTCGGCCAAAACATCTAAATTACAATTTTCAAAACACAGAATTGGGACCTTTTATTTTGCAGTTCATCTAAATCACAAGGGGGTGTGTTGGAGGCATAGTCTGGGTGGGATTTGGGCAGGCTTAAAATCTGGACATTTCTTCAGGGATAATGGAACACATAAAAGGTTGAGGGCAAAAAAGAATTACGTTTTTATCTAGACCTGTTTCAATCACGACTAAGTCACAAAAAGTTGCCCTAACTGACCAGCTGACCACTGGAGAGATAAAGACTTGACTCCCCCTTAATCCCCCAGTGGTTACTGACCCTCTCCCACCCCCCCACCCCAAAAAAAAAAATGTGACAGTGACAGTAGATACCAGGCTCTATGACAGCTCCAGATATTATGGCCATTCCTAAGAAAGCAGCAAGCAAGTGGATGGAGTAGCTTAGTGGTCAGCATAGTAGACAGTGAACAACAGACCCCAGGTTCATTTCTCACTTTAACTCTTTCATTTCAGTACAAATATATTGGTGCTGGGCAAAATGGTAGACACTATTATAAAGAACAAAATTACAGAACATATTCCTAAGCATGGATTAATGAAACAAAGTCAACATGGATTTAGTGAAGGGAAATTTTGCCTCACCAATCTACTACATTTCTTTGAAGGGGTGAACAAACATGTGAATAAAGGTGAGCCGGTTGATATTGTGTATCTGGATTTTCAGAAGGCGTTTGGCAAAGTACCTCATGAAAGACTCCAGAGGAAATTGGAGAGTCATGGGATAGGAGGTAGTGTTCTATTGTGGATTAAAAACTGGTTAAAAGATAGAAAACAGAGAGTAGGGTTAAATGGTAAGTATTCTCAATGGAGAAGGGTAGTTAATGGGGTCCCCCAGGGGTCTGTGCTGGGACCGCTGCTTTTTAACATATTTATAAATGACCTAGAGATGGGAGTAAATTTGCTGATGACACAAAGTTATTCAAAGTCATTAAATCGCGGGAGGATTGTGGAAAAACTACAAGAGGACCTTACAAGACTGGGAGACTGGTCGTCTAAATGACAGATGACATTTAATGTGAGCAAGTGCAAAGTGATGCATGTGGGAAAGAGGAAGCCAAATTATAGCTACATCATGCAAGGTTCCACGTTAGGAGTCACAGACCAAGAAAGGGATCTAGGTGTCGTCATTGATAATACATTGAAACCTTCTGCTCAGTGTGCTGCTGCGGCTAAGAAAGCAAATAGAATGTTAGGTATTATTAGGAAAGAAATGGAAAACAAAAATGAGGACATTATAATGCCTTTGTATCGTTCCATGGTGCGACCGCACCTCAAATATTGTGTTCAATTCTGGTCGCCGCATCTCAAAAAAGATATAGTGGAATTAGAAAAAGTGCAGAGAAAGGCGACAAAAATGATAAAGGGGATGGGACAACTTCCCTATGAGGAAAAACTAAAGTGGCTAGGGCTCTTCAGCTTGGAGAAAAGGCGGCTGAGGGGAGATATGATAGAGGTCTATAAAATAATGAGTGCAGTTGAACGGTAAATGTGAAGCGTCTGTTTATGCTTTCCAAAAATACTAGAACTAGGGGGCATGCGATAAAGCTACAAAGTAGTAAATTTAAAACGAATCGGAGAAAAGGTTTCTTCACTCAACATGTAATCAAACTCTGGAATTCGTTGCCGGAGAATGTGGTAAAGACGGTTAGCTTAGCAGAGTTTAAAAAAGGTTTGGACGGCTTCATAAGGGAAAAGTCCATGGACCATTATTAAATTGGACTTGGGGAAAATCCACTATTTCTGGGATAAGCAGTATAAAATGTTTTGTACTTTTTTGGGATCTTGCCATGTATTTGTGACCTGTATTGGCCACTGTTGGAAACAGGATGCTGGGCTTGATGGACCTTTGGTCTGTCCCAGTATGGCAATACTTATGTACTTAGCCCTCCTGGAACATAAAAATACTTCCTATACCTAAATATGTAATGACCTGTAAGCCTTAAGGCTATTGTAGTGGTGGACCTTTAGGTACAGTAGGTTTTCTCTGTTCCTGGAGGGCTCACCTACAATATGAAGGGATTTAGTTGGGTCCCTTGAAGTCCACTGCACTGATCACTAGTCTGCCCTTTACTGCTGGGATGTCTATGTGACCAGTTTACTAGGAATGCTGCCAGATAAAGAAATCTCTGACTTTTTTTTCTACATTTTTCCCAGATCTTTTTTTTTTTCTTTCAAAAATGGTACTTACAGATGGGCATATTGAGCATGAAAACATTTAGCTCAAAGCCATAATCGAACCAAAAATGTAGACGTTTTCTGGTTAAATAATGGCTGTGAGCTATATGTTACTTTGTGACATTTTTGGCAAAACGTCTCAATTCGTATTTAGACATCATATCAAGAATGTTCCTCCACATGTATTCCTAATTTCAGAAGGAGAATCCTTATCTATGAACTCCAACATCAACCCTGGAATTTACACCTGCTCCCAGTACCATCAAGGTTTAACAAAGGTACTCATTTTGGACAGTACGCTACTGGAGTCATCAGGGGAGGTTGCCCTCTTAATCACTCACCGACTGATATTTACAACTCTTTAACTGCATCATCTCTCTCTCTCTCTCTTTCTTGCCCTCTCACTCTCTGTACAGCATCTCTCCCTTCCTCCCCATGTCCAACAATTCTCCCTCTCTTCCCTTGCTCACTCCCATTTTCCAAGCTGTTCTATCCATTCTTGGTCTATATCTCCCCTCCCTCCCGCCCATTCTCCCATTGTCTAGCCTTTCATTTCCATTCTCGGTCTAGATCCTCCATGTCATCATTGTCGTCGTAGCTGTTGTCTTTCTTAATGAGCTTCTCTCTTTAAAAGGGCAGCTGCAGCAGCAGCAATTCCTATACACTGCCTGCCTGACCCTGAAGCCTTCCATCTGCCACGTTCCGCCCAGGTGGAAATAGGAAATTGCATCTGGGGGGTAGGGGGGGGACACAACAGAGAGAAAGCTTGTGGAACATTTTGTTGGATGCTGGGATATGTGGCTTTTGTCTATACTTTGTAGTGTTCAATGTTTGGGTTGGCACGAAGAGTTCACATGATAGTTCCCAAGTGATTTAGGACTGTAGAAGAAATGGAGATTTGGATCAGGTTGGGGAGGGATGGTTGGATCGGGGGGGGGGGGGGGTAAAGAAAAAGAAAACCTTCTGGATGATTTTTTGATTGATGATTTTCTGTACTTGGGTTTTGTTCCCTTTCGAGCTCTGTATATGCTTGTACTGATCTTATCATCAATAAGAAGATTTAAACATAAAATTTCCACGTAAAATCTTCAGAAATAGAACTCCAATTAAGATAGGAAACTACATACTCACATAAGTGCTAGCATTCTGAACATTTACACATGTGGTGAGAGGCAGGTTTGAGAGAACAGGGACAAACTTTAGCAGTGTTAAACAACTCTCCGACTTTCTTAACTGTAACTAATTCAACGACATCTGTTATTAGAGCCGAAGGCACTGATTTTGCCTCACAAACTATGGAAGCATTATCAATACCACACAACTTTGTGCCTTCCTTAACCGAAATTACATCAAACCGGTTGGTGAAAAAGTTAACTGAATAAATCTTCTGAATATCAACCCCATAATAAGGGAATTGGCTCACATCTGACAGACAAGATTGTGCTGTTAGAACCAAAGTGGGTTAGTGGCTTCTCTAAAGAGTTTATCAACTCAAACTGTGCCTTAGGATGGCTCTTTGCAAAATAATCCTTCTTTGATTCCTTGATCTTTTATAGCATTTATGCTTCTTTATTTCAGTTATGGAGTTTGGGTGGGTTTGCCCGTGACTACAATGATTTTAGCCACAACTCCAAGGTGGCTTGACCTTGCTTGATAAGCACAGTTAATAATACAGTTCCAGCATGCATTATTAACAGATAGGAAGGGCTTTGAAAAGAAGTGTCTTGCTGTTTGATCTTTCAGCAAATAGCCTCTGGTATTCAATGCAAGTTCTGTTCTCAAACGCAAGCCTGAAAAGGAGCTGAAACTACCAAAAAATGGACTGAAAATTCTCCAAATGGATGCATGACTTTATTAAGAAACATGATGGATACACTCAATTCATGAGAGATTTCAGGCTTATACAAGGACTATCTATTTGGCATGCTGTTTCAGAACTGCAGGCCTATGAACTTCAGTCCTGAAGGGATCATCTTAAATATTGTTATTCTGTACGTGTCTCTGTTACAGTAAAATTAAAAGCTGTATTTGTGGGCATTGATTTTATTTTAGTGAACAGTCATCTACTGGATTTACTAGTTCAGAAATGATCAACAGAGCGCCCCCTATCTACCAAATGACCTTTATTCACCAGTGTGATTCTTATCCCTTGCTTTTCATCATTCAACCCACAGAACTCTTTTCTCATAATCAATAATCGTAAATAAGAGTCAATCCTTATTGATAGGATGTATAGGGAGATCCAAAAAGAATCGCACACTCAGAGAAAAGCTAATAAAGCTTATTAGAGAAAACGGAAACAAGAGAATTCACTATAGGCTGTTATCACAGCCGAGCTAAATTTTTTAGTGAGTCTAGCCGTAACAACAGCTCACTACCAAGCTCCATACATCATCAACACTCCTCACTATCCAGCTTATTTTCGAAAGAGAAAGACGCCCATATTTCGACCCAAATCGGGAGATGGGCGTCTTTCTCCCGTGGGCGTCCAAATCTGTATAATCGAAAGCCGATTTTGGGCGTCTTCAACAGCAATCTGTCGCGGAAACAGCCAAAGGTGACGGGGGCGTGTTGGAGGCGTGGTGAAGGTGGGACTGGGGCGTGTTTATCAGCCGAGGAGAGATGGGTGTGCTTGGCCGATAATCGAAAAAAGAAAGGCGTTTTTAGCGCGAATTTGGGTCACTTTTTTGGACACTTTTTTTTCACGAACAAGTTCCAAAAAAGTGCCCTAAATGACCAGATGATCACCAGAGGGAATCGGGGATGACCACCCCTGTCTCCCCCAGTGGTCACTAACCCCCTCCCACCCAAAAAAAACAAATTTAAAAACTTTTTTTTCCAGCCTGTATGCCAGCCTCAAATGTCATACCCAGCTCCATCACAACAGTATGCAGGTCCCTGGAGCAGTTGTTAGTGGGTGCAGTGGACTTCAGGCAGGTGGACCCAGGCCCATCCCCCCCTACCTGTTACACTTGTGGTGGTAAATGGGAGCCCTCCAAACTGCCCCCAAAACCCACTGTACCCCCATCTAGGTGCCCCCCTTCAGCTATAAGTGTTATGGTAATGGTGTAGAGTTGTGGGGAGTGGGTTTTGGGGGGATTTGGGGGGCTCAGCACCCAAGGGAAGGGAGCTTTGGACTTCAGAGGTAGTTTGCTTTGTTTGTTTAATTGTTACAAGTGCCCCCTAGGGTGCCCGGTTGGTGTCCTGGCATGTGAGGGGGACCAGTGCACTACGAATCCTGGCCCCTCCCACAACCCAATGCCTTGGATTTGGTCGTTTTTGAGCTGGGTGAAAAACGATACCGCCCAGCTCAAATCCGCACAAATCCGATGCATTTGGCTGGCACAAACCGTATTATCGGAAAAAATATGGACGCCCATTTTTTTCAAAAATACGGTTTGTCCCGCCCCTTCGCGTACCCGTTCTCGGAGATAGACGCCCATGGAGATGGGCATTCGCGTTCGATTATGCCCCTCCATGTGACCCTTATTAAATTTTTTTATTATTTCTTTAGCATTATTATAATGAATTCAAAACTGAGTGTGAAAACTTTAATGAAAATCCGAATACACCCTCCCCTAAGGAACCCTGCAAGCTAAAGTACAATCAAAAATATATAAACAATTTTCCCAAAATTTGCAAAAATGTCCCAGCACTAGAAAATCAGAAAGAATCAGACAGGAGTGAAACTTAGCTTCAACTTGTGTTTCCTCGCTCTTTCACTGCCTGTCCCCAAACATCCAACAGAATTATACCGAATGAAGGAACTGTTTGATAACGCAGCACTGGCATCCCTGAGGAAGATATTTTGAAACAGGGATTCCTGTTGGACATTTGGGAACAGACGGTAAAAGAGCAAGGAAACACAAGTTGGAATCTATGATTACACCCAAATCTCTTAACTTGTTAACAATCGGTATTACTTCTCCATCAAATCCTGAAACAATCCTGGTATATCAGAAGAAACATATAGTGAGAACAGCAATATCTTTGTTTTATTTATATTTCATTTCAGACAGTTTGCTTTCATCCAGCGAGTCACAACAGTTATAATTAAGCTCAATTTATCAAAAATATTTTTAAACATATCATCAATTGGTAACAAAAACTGGATGTTAGGACATGATTATCCACAGTCCCACTGTGCCTTGCCAAATTACTTCTTTTCTGAAGGCGCCACATCTAGAAGTCAAAGGCTAATTCAGGGGGTCTTTTACTAAGGCTCGCTCACGTTTTTAGTGTGCGCTAAAATTGGGCGCACGCTAAACATTAGAGACGCCCGTAGGAATGCATTGGCATCTCTAACATTTAGCGCGCGCCCAATTTTAGCGTGCACTAAAAACGTGAGCACACCTTAGTAAAAGACCCCCTGTTGAAGGAGTAGCCTAGTGGTTAGTGCAGTAGACTTTGATCCTGGGGAACTGAGGTCAATTCCCACTGCAGCTCCTTGTGACCCTGGGCAAGTCACTTAACCCTCCATTGCCCCTGGTACAAAATAAGTACCTGTATATATGTAAACCACTTTCAATGTAGTTGCAAAAATCTCAGAAAGGTAGTATATCAAGTCCCATTTCCCTTTCCCTATTTGAGATTCTACATGGAATGTTGCTATTCCATTAGCAACATTCCATGTAGAAGCCTGCCCTTGCAGATCAGCCACGCGGCCACGCAGGCTTCAGTTTCTGTGAGTCTGACGTCCATTTGCAATTTTTTTTTTTTGTTAAAAGTTCCTGACATTTGCCTGGGATGGGATCTCCTGTAAATTTTCAATCGTGTTTTGAAGTATCATGGTTTAGAATACACTAGGCACAAAAACATTTGTTGAAATAAGAATATTCCCTTAGGCTCTTTGCTTCAAAACAAGCTGAATTATTTAACACATTTTATTCTCTGAACTAAGATTAAACCCCGTTAGGCGACACGAAAGCATCAATGACATGAAAACATCAACAATATTTATTATGGGAGTAATTTTATAAGGGATTCAAGCACACAGAACGATGTAGTATGTGTTCAGATAGACTCTCTTAAAATTGCCGTACGTCAAAGTAGGTGCAGAGCAGGACCGATGCAATAGTGTTAGATGCCCTAGGCCAGAGGTTTCCAAACCTGTCTTAGAGGATCTCCCAGCCAGTCGGGTTTTCAGGATACCTGCAATAAATATGGTACAGTTGGTTTTTCCTGCACACAAGCAGCAAGCTGTGAATGAGTAACGGGGGTTTCAATGGCAGGCCACACCATCCTCGGCCATTCCAAGGCAATGGAGGGTTAAGTAACTTGGCCAAGGCCATAAGAAAACACTTTAAGATTCAAACTTGAGCCTTCTGGTTCCCAGCCTGCTACTCTGCCTCTAACTATTAGCAGGGCTGCCGAGAAGGTGGGGGGGGGGGGGCAAGATTCCCCAGGCCCGGCCTCCCAGTGGGGCCCAGTGTCGGGGTCTGTCTCTCCCTTAATCTTCTTCAAAAATGTATTTCCCTTTTCAGAGGGGCCCAGTGCAGCAACTATCCTCACATGCTGCCTCCGGCTGCCCCAAATCTTTCCCTTTCTGCCACAATCCAACCCCCTCTGCGACATATAGAATTCACCCCTCTGGGGATATTTCTCCAAAGGCCGCTTAAAGTTGGACACCATGATGCGGCCTGCTAAAGGCTAGATTCTGTATACGGCGCATTAAAATTCTGAGTGGAAAAAAACACACCTAAGCGTATTCTGTAAAGCACACCTAAATTTTATAGAATAGGCTTAAATTTCCAAGTGGTATATAGAATACACTCCACGCGACTAAATTTAGTCACAGTGAATTACTCCAACTAAAACCTGGTGTAATTCCCGACACCCAAATTAGGCACAGAGCGGGTGTATTCTATAACAATGTGCATAGATTTTTAAAATGCCCATTCCAGGCCCATAACCATACCCACTTTTCAACTATGTGACTTAGAATTCATGCACACCACGTTACAGAATACGCCAAGACAGTAGTGTGCATAAATTCTAATTACCGTGGACTTGTGTAGCGGGAGATTATATGGGACTGGGTTCAGAAGTTCCACTAACTGTCCACTACTCATTTCACCTTGACAACTGTTGGCAACCTGTGCTTATGCTGCAAATGTTCAGGATATTTCCCCCCCCCCCCCCCTCCTATTGCGGCGACAAACTTCACAAACCAGCGCAAATATTTCATGGATTCATGGCCTCTTTTATTAAGGCACACTAGTGTTTTTAGCATGCACTGATACTTAGGGCACACTAAACATTAGCGACGTCCATAGGAATATATATACATTGCTAACATTTAGCGCACCCTAAATATTAGCACACACTAAAAACATTAGTGCGCCTTAGTAAAACACCCCCTTAGAGATGACACAACAAAAGCAAAGGAAAAAAATGCAAATAATAAATCGATTTAAAATAAAGTGAAAAAAATAACCATAATTATACGTTAGCATTATTTATTTATTTTAAAAATTTGTATACCGCCAGTGGTTTCCATAAAAACAAGCCTAATAAAAACATATTCAAACAACAAATAAGTAAACAAAAACAAACAATACATACAACTCTGCTACTAATATCACTACATCACTGTTCAACAGCTAATTACAATCAAGTCCATATACAATCAAAAATGACATCACAAAAAGTTGTGTCTTCAACAGTTTTTTAAACTGTGAGATATTATCACAGTGACAAAGCTGACCAGGTAGTGCATTCCATAAAGAAATGGCCATGTCTGCACCACTATATCCGTGGAAAGCCACATGGCACTCTCAAACCTCAAAGTCAACCAATAAACAAAAGTAAGCAATATATCAAGGATCATAATCAATGATATGCTACAATTCTAATTAAAAACATTTTAAATCTAATTTTAAAAACCCCAACGCACCCATGTTTCAGTGATAGGCCTGCCTCAGAGATATACATCAAACAATAACTGAATAAAATCAAAAGCGCACATATAAGTACAATTTCATAACAACGGGAAACTGCGGTACGTGAAGGGATGATATAAATTAACTTAAACTGTTTCAGTGCACCAAAATATTATACTCTGTTAGTACAGTACAGCTGGGGGGAGGAGGGATTAAACAGGGTGTCAAAAGTAGAAAGACATTTATTTTAAGCTTATTTTATAAAGACAACGTAGGCACTTATGTGCCTGTCAAAAACAGGTATCCAGAACCAATGCCAATAATGGCTGACAAATGCTCACGTATATATTTGCACCTGCTCCAAAGAAATCAAATGTGTCCATGTACAGTATTGTGGACTAGTGTATTTTATAAGTATGCATTATGGTGGCAATTCTATAAATTGGCACCTCAGTCTAGCCGCCCCAATGCTGTGCATTTATGGCTGGATTTTATAAAAGGAATGAATCTTGAGATATGTGTGCAACTAAATTGGCTAGCAAGCCAATTAGTGCTAATAATTGGGTGCTAACAATCAATTATTGGTATTAATTGGCAACATTTTTTATTTGCATGTACCTCTTGTTAAATGCTATTCTATAAAGATCAGTGTGCAAACCTTTAGCATGCAACTCAAAAGGGGGAGTGGCCATACAGGGGCATGAGCGGGTCAGGGGCAATCACTAATGATGGGCATAGTATTACTGAATACCGGGGATCCACGCCTATCTTACATTCCAAGATTTACACCAGGTTTCAGTTGGTGTAAATCCTCATGCCCAAAGTTGGGTGCAGATCCTGGCACTACACACTATTCTATAAAGGGCCAGAATCCCAGAACACTGATTTTTTTTTTTGTGCCAAATTTTGAGCACCATTTACTGAATCCAGCCCTTAGTGCCAATTCTATAATGGCATCTTGGCACGAAGATGGTATTGAATACTGGGGGAAGTCTGCATTCACACAAATGTTTAGGCACAACCTCTACCACCATGTCAATGGCAGGAGTAAGTTGGCATGCCAAAGTGTACCAAGTAATGTGTAGTTTATAGCAGGGGAGACCCAAGACAATCTGCCGCCTGAGGCGAGGAATGAGCTGCCGCCCCAGCTCCTCCTTTGCCACCTCCTACCACAATCTGACATCTCCCCCCTTCCTTCCCCAACCTCCTTCCCTGAATTTACCTTTTCTTTTCTTGTTTTACAAAAGGCGAAGGTGGCGGCAGGAATTCCCAAAGGCTTCGCTGCCACTGGTCCCGGCTGGCCCCTCCTCTCTACTGAAGCCCGCCTCCAAGGAAACAGGAAGTTACATCAGAGAGGCGGGCCACAATAGAGAGAAGGGGCTGGAACCAGTGGCAGGACAGCCTATGGGAATCGCTGTTGCCACTGCCTTTAAAAAAATCAAGAGAAGAAAAGGTAAGTTCAAAGAAAGGGGGTTGGGAAAGGAAAAAAAGGGGGTGATGCCACCTCAGAAGGGTGCTGCCTGAGGCCCCTGCCTCAGTTGGCCCAATGATAGGACATGTATGTCCCTCTTGCAGTTAGGCACTATGGGCCAGATTCTCTAAATTGCATCTAAAAAATAGGCACGTCCAAAAATAGTGTTTAGTGCTATTCTATAAATTACATCTAAAGTTAGGTGTGCATAGGCCGGGGAATGCGCCTACATTTAGGCACGGCCATTTACACCACTGAGAAGCTGGTATAAATACTCATGCCTAAATGTAGGAGCATTCCCCCGAATTCTATAACCACATGCATAAATTTAAGGAATGCCCTGACACGCCCATACTCTTATTTTTATTTATTTATTTTATTGCATTTGTATCCCACATTTTCCCACCTATTTGCGGGCTCAGTGTGGCTTACAATACATTGTAAATAATGGAAATGCAGTTAGTTACAATCAGTTATGGATTCCATTGTGAGAAGTTAAGCGAGACAAAGTCAAGGTGTCGTTAGGGAATAGGTCAAGGAAAAGAACAATGGAAAGAGACAACTGGAAATCGGTAGGGTGATAAAACCTTAGCAAAAGAACATTCGGTATAACATTTTCTGTGAGTGAAGGTTTAAGTGTGATGAGATTAAGGGGGATTAGAGTTCAGAAAAGAATGTATTGGTGTATTTCTGGAATAGTGAGTGTGGACTTCATGTGTATTGCTCCTTGCAGTAAATTTTATCGAAGAGATGAGTCTTCAGTAGTTTGCGGAAGTTGGTAAGTTCGTGGATTGTTTTCAAGTTGCGTGGTAGTATATTCCAGAATTGCGTGCTTAAATAAGAAAAGGTTGATGCGTGCAGCGTCTTGTATTTTATGCCTTTGCAGTTAGGGAAGTGGAGGTTAAGAAAAGTTCGAGATGATCTTTTAGCGTTCCTGGGTGGTAGGTCTATTAAGTCGGACATGTAGGCTGGAGCTTCACCGTGGATAATTTTGTGGACTAATGTGCATATCTTAAAGGTAATGCGTTCCTTGAGTTGGAGCCAGTGCAGCTTCTCTCGTAAGGGTTTAGCACTTTCGTATTTTGGTTTTCCGAAGATGAGTCTGGCTGCAGTGTTCTGGGCTGTTTGAAGTCTTCTTAGTATTTGCTCTTTACAACCTGCGTATAGTGAATTGCAGTAATCCAGATGGCTGAGGACGAGGGATTACACTAGGTTATGCCCTCTTTTCAGTTATGCATGGTTGAATTTACACCTTCCTTTTTTTAGAATATGCCTAAAAAGATACGTATGTAAATTCCAATTATTGCCAATTAGTGGTGATGGTTGTTATCGGCCAATTATCAACGCTGATTGGCTCATTACTCAATTAAGTTGCATGTGTAAATTGGGCACATACCCAAACTCGCCATGCATTCTATAAAATCTGGGGGTTTGGCACTTAGACACTACCTTATAGAACCTGATTACCACATAAGTGGTGCATGAGCCCTTACCACCTTCTAAACAGGTGTTGGTAAGGGCTTGGGCAGTAAATTTTAATAGTACATAAGTAATTGCACACTGGGAAAAGACCAAGGGTCCATCGAGCCCAGCATCCTGTCCACGACAGCGGCCAATCCAGGCCAAGGGCACCTGGCAAGCTTCCCAAACGTACAAACATTCTATACATATTATTCCTGGAATTGTGGATTTTTCCCAAGTCCATTTAGTAGCAGTTTATGGACTTGTCCTTTAGGAAACCATCTAGTCCCTTTTTAAACTCTGCTAAGCTAACCACCTTCACCACGTTCTCCGGCAATGAATTCCAGAGTTTAACTATGCATTGGGTGAAGAGAAATTTTCTCCAATTTGTTTTAAATTTACTACACTGTAGTTTCATCGCATGTCCCCTAGTCCTAGTATTTTTGGAAAGTGTGAACAGACGCTTCACATCCACCTGTTCCACTCCACTCATTACTTTATATACCTCTATCATGTCTCCCCTCAGCCATCTCTTCTCCAAGCTGAAGAGCCCTAGCCTCCTTAGTCTTTCTTCATAGGGAAGTCGTCCCATCCCCTCTATCATTTTAGTCACCCTTCGCTGCACCTTTTCCAGCGCACGGCCATTTACTGCCTCGTTTTTTAAAAAGGCCTTTTTCCCATTGTGGTAAAAAATGGGCCAGTGCATGCCAGTTTCACACAGCAAAACTAGCATAAGCTACTTTTTACAGCAGCTTATGTGTACCTAGTGCACATAAGCGCCTACCTGTCAATTAACTGCATCTTTGATGGACTTAAGTGGTGCCTACTTCTAGGTGCCACTTTCTAGAATTGCCCCCTTTATAACAACTCTGCCCTGATCTACCTACTGGCAATCCACAAAAATTAAGTGCTGTCTTTTGGCACATCAATCTTTTACATACAATACAATCGTATATATCCCCATGCACAATTTTATCACAGCTTTATTACATGCATAAAAGATTCTTTGCATATGGAAAACGCTTAATATAATTGTAATCCCCCATTATAACAGGGATTACTAGACTGGTGGGAGCCCCTTCCTAGAGTCACTGGGGGGAGGAAAATTGGTTAGTAATGGTGTTATGAGAAGTCCAGCCTTCACGGGAGTGTTTTGGGAAAAGTGCTGAGGGAAATATCCCTAGTTGTTGAATCCAAGTTGGAAAAATGACAAAGCAGATTGATATAAGACAAACAATAGTTTATTATTGTAAATCTAATGTACAGATCAGCCCAACACAGACCGTGTTTCGCCCAATAGGGCTGCTTCAGGGGCTTGACAATGATCTTTTACTGCCAAAATATGGTGAATATGTATTGATGAAAACAAATGTACAGAAAACTGCAACCATTGGTCTTCTAAAATATGTTGAAAAAAACAGCTCAATTGAATAAATGAAAAGGAGTGGTAACATGAACGCCGTTCAAACACTCTCTTCACTCCGATAGCGCCGAAAAAAAAAGAAACTAAGGCTGAATTAGGTGGAGGTTTCTGCAAATTCCAGCATTAACCGTGAAGTGGAGAAGTGCTCCAGGTGGGAAGTAGGGGTTCATTCCCAACCTGGGAGCAGGAACAGGGAAGAACCTATTCAGAGCAAGGTTGTAGCCCTAAGAGATACACCTTTGGGAGTGAGTGGACAGACAGGGAGGTCTGATCCACAGTGAAGATCCGATTGCTGCGGACACAGCCTTAGGTTTCATCCCTAACGAATGGGAAACGGACAGGAAGAGTTGTAAATATGTACACTGTGATATCCCCCTTATCACTCAGGGTGACCTGGTTCTCAATATGCAGATCATATGCAAATTAGTGTGCTACCCCTTCTCGCTCAGGGTGACCTGGTTCCCACTACGCAAATTAAACAGGTCTCACCAACTGTATATTTCTCAGGCAACTCTTTATTCCAGCCCCTGGGCACACTTCTTCTAGCTTAATACTTTATACTTTCATAGATCTTCACACTGAGCCTCCCCACACAGATACATGGGCTCAGTACTACACCAATACTTTGGGGACTCTCAACCCCAGGCTTTGCAGCCTGCTTCTCTCAGTACTTTGGACACACAGTCTTTTCTTCTTTGGACACACAGTCCCCTCTTTGAACATACAGTTCCGGACACACAGTCCCTCCACTGAACACACAGTTCCTATAAGTACTGAGGACACACAGTAAAACACTAATGCTTTAGGGACTTCTTACCCCAGGATTTTCAGCCTGCTGATCTCCTTTAGACACCCAGTCCACCCCAAGTCCATAAGCTTAGCCAGTATCTTTCAGGGGCTCTCTCTTCTCCGGCTGCCAGCTCACTTCCCTTCCTTTCACAACTCAGGTGGGGTATAAAGTGGTTACTTAGCTACACAGGGCCCAGCCCATAACCTCCCACACCTGTGGACCTCCCAGGGCTCTCCCCAGTCCTAGCGACCTCCATCTTCTTCTAGCGCCCTCTAGTGGCCTACACCGTATAGGACACTCTCTTACTTATCACAACACACTGAAGGACTTCACAAGATTTGAACTAGAAGATTTACACCATATCCCTGAGTTTGGCTCTAGATTGTTTGCATCTGATAGATCACAAATTAACTTGTTTGTTCCAAAAGGATTTGAACTAGCAGTTGCAGAAATTCAGTAAAATTCATGTTCGGATTAGAAAACCTGGACTGGAGTCTTTTCTTTGCATGAGAGTGAAACTTAACCTTGACCTAACCAAGACAGGAGAACAGAAAGAGAGTAAAAAATAAGAACCCCAGCTCAATACCCTATGGCCTTCCGGAGTAAGTCCGGCCCCAGCTTGCGCTCAGCTCAATGTGCGTACAGAAACTTTGTAAGACTATTCATTTTTGCGGCACTGGTCAAGGTGCCTGACTGAGAGCTAGCCGGTGCCCAGGATGCTGGTGAGACTGATGAGAGCTGGGTTACACAATTACCTCCATATTTTAGAAGATTCTGGAAGCTTCCATTTCGTTTAATGCCAGCTTGTGTTCAGCATTTAGGTTTGGGAAATACCAGTTCAGCTTTGCTTCAGCATGTTGCTCCTTGAACCGGAACAGTATCTGAGACGCTCTATAAATCAGGAGCTGTATAAAACATATTGTTCTCTCAGTGGTTGACAAAGCTTTTAAAATATTTTCCCTTGCTCAGATTGCTTCTGCTGCAGGGTGTAAATTCTGTCACTGAACTGTTTCACTGACTGGATTGAAGGTTAGTGTGCCTGGCTGAGAGTCTACAATTGACCCTAAAAAACAAAATCTTCTTCCTTGCCGCAAGTTTTCGAACAAACGATTCATCAAAGTGGAGTGTGTGAGCTGCAAGTGAGACCCTAGGCAGAGGACCAGCTAAAGATCAAGTGCTTTCTATTAGTGTTATCATTATCATTAACCAGCAGAGTTGAAGAATTACGTTTTTAAAATAATCCCCGAAGAACCTATCACATCTGATTTAGCAGCTCAAGAAAATCAGACAGTTTGCGAGAAGGAAGAAGTTGAGAACTAGAAACACACTTAACACGAGAAATAATGGCTGAAAAAAGATAGAAAGGGAGAACAAAGAAAAAGAACATAAGCAGATAAAGAGATTTCTAAAATGAACCCTGAGAAAGAAATACAGACTATGGTTGAACAATTTAGAGAATGCAAAAACAGTTTTAAAAGTCTAGACTTTTCTATATTTAAGGCTATCACAGGGGTCCTTTTACTAAGGTGCGCTGAAAAATGGGCTGCACTAGTGTAGGCACGTGTTTTGGGCGTGCACAGATCCATTTTTCAGCGCACCTGTAAAAAAGGCCTTTTTTCATTTTTGAGGAAAATGGACATGTGGCAAAATAAAAATTGTCACGCATCCATTTTGGGTCTGAGACCTTACCGCTACCTATTGACCTAGCGGTAAGGTCTCACACGGTAACTGTGCTGTAATCATCGCCATGCGTAGAATGATGATTATCGCCCAGTTTCCGCTGTGCGCAGGGAAATAAAAATTATTTTCCAGCGCGCATAGCGGACGCACGTAAAAATCAAATTACCGCCTGGGCCACACGGTAGCTGGGCAGTAACGCCAGACTGACGCGCATAGGACACACGTACACGCCTACGCGGCTGAGTAAAAGTGCCTCTCAATGCTTTGATGGTATGTATTTTGCCAGTGGGGGTGCACATATCAAGTTTGAATGAAGCATTGCAGAGTGCAGAAATAATGCCCATAAATTATAGTATTCTACCATTTAAGGGCCCTTTTACTAAGCCACAGTAAAAAGTGGCTTGCACTAGTTTTGGCATGTGAAATTGGCACGCACTGGGCCATTTTTAATCATAACAGAAAAAAGGCCTTTTTTAAATGAGGCAGTAAATGGCTGTGCACTAATATTAAAATTAGCATGCAACTATTTACTGCCTGAGCTCTTTCCATCACCTATTTAGATTAATTTCAAGAAGAGAGGTGTGGTAGCCGTGTTAGTCCACTCTTAAGGTTATCAATAGAAATCAAACATAATAAAACATGGAAAAGAAAATAAGATGATACCTTTTTTATTGGACATAACTTAATACATTTCTTGATTAGCTTTCGAAGGTTGCCCTTCTTCGTCAGATCAGAAATAAGCAAATGTGGTAGCAGATAGTATATATGAGTGAGACATCCAAGCATTACTTTGACAGTCTGACAGGGTGGGAGGGTGGGGGTGGTTAGGAGGTATGCATGGGAACATCAAAGCATTTCATTGTTATTCTAACAGGATGGTATATATCACTCAGTGTATAAAATGTAACGAAGGATGCTATATTGGAGAAACAGGCCAGATGCTTAAGACAAGATTCAATCTGCACAGACATCACATGAAGATAGCCAGTGCCAGTCAGGTTCCCACCCTGGTGGGCCAGCATTTTACAAGACCAGGACACTGCACCAGTGATTTCATAGTTAGAATCCTGAAAGGTAACTTTAAAACAATACAGGAACGTAAGACCTTTCAAGTCAGAATGATTGAATATTTTGACACCCAACAGACAGGACTTAACAAGGATCTGGTTTTTCTAGCCCATTATAAACCATAAAATTGTATTTCTCTGTTTACCACCCTCCTCTCACCTACCCACACCCATCCTGTTAGAATATCAATGAAATGCTTTGATGTCCTCATGCATACCTCCTACCCACCCCCACCCTCCCACCCTGTCAGACTGTCAAAGTAATGCTTGGATGTCTCACTCATATATACTATCTGCTACCACATTTGCTTATTTCTGATCTGACGAAGAAGGGCAACCTTCGAAAGCTAATCAAGAAATGTATTAAGTTATGTCCAATAAAAAAGGTATCATCTTATTTTCTTTTCCATGATTAATTTCAACAAAGTTGCAAATTAGATTTGGAGCTTGGTAGAGGGAGGTCCTGTTCTTCAAGTACTCTGGGCCATTTCCTTTAAAGGCCTTGAAAGTCAAACATAGAGTTTGAAATTTGGTCCTGTATTGTACAGGTAGCCAGCGAAGTTTTTACAAAAATGGTGTGATGTGGTCAAGTCGCTTATGGCCTTCCACTATTCTAGTTGCAGCATTCTGAGTCAATTGGAGCTGGTGCAGACTGTAGTGAAACCAGTGTAGAGTGCATTACGGTAATCTAGTCTTGATGTTATCATGGCTTGCACAACTAGAATGGTTTAAGGGATTCTTGACATCCAGATCCTACCAAGTCAAGATGGGTAACACAGTCTCCTCCGCATGGACAGCAAAATGCGGAGTCCCACAAGGATCGCCAATATCACCTATACTTTTCAACATAATAATGACCCAGCTGGCAAACATACTGGCAAAACATGGCTTTAACCCATTCATCTATGCTGATGATGTGTCAATCTACTTCACAAATCACAACCAAAATAACCCAAGGAGTGAATATCCTAGAATCCTGGGCTACGCATTCAAATTGAAACTGAACAATGAGAAAACACAATTCCTAATCCTCAGCATCACCCAATAGCAGACAGCCTGAAAGTCCTAGGGATAACACTAGACAGAAACCTGACCTTCAAACAACAGACAACAAATGTCGTAACGAAAATGTTCCAAACAAAGTGAAAATTAAGACGCATAAGAGGCTACTTTCCAAGAACAGTCTTCCTCATGCTTGTGCAAACCTAACCTTAGCACATCTAGACTACTGCAATAGAATCTATGCCTGGTGCAAAGATCAGGTCTTAAGAAAATGAGAAATGACACAAAACACCTCCACACAGTTAATTCATGGAAAATCTCGCTACGACAGAGCCACATCACTACTCTTTACATTGACTTCTCGTCAAGGCAAGAATAACCTTCAAGCTATGTATACTGGTCTACAAAATCATATTTGGTCTAGCTCCAAAATACATGGCAGACCTAATAACCTTATTAATGCGCAATATAAACACTCCACTTCCCCAACTGCAAGGGATTATGATACAAATCAGCTTACTCATTGAGCTTCACATACAGTATCTATGCACACAGAATTGGAACACACTCCCAAAGTCCTTAAAAATGAACTTCTGAAAACATCTCAAAATGTTCTTCTTCAAAAAGTTCTTCTACGAAGACTCGGGAACTCCAAAACAGACCTGTTACTCAGTTAAATCCTTGTTAACTTGATTCTCATTCTAACCTGTACTCCACCTCTCTTTCCTTTCACCGACACAGATCATCCCATTAAATGTAAATACTTTATTTGGTTAGTAAGCCAAATTTAAACAATGTCAATTGGAAAATGTGGGATATAAATGCCGAAAATTAAAAAAATTAAATAAATAAACTGAGTCAAGGCTTCCCTTCTCAATATAAGGAGACAGGAAGCGTAGTTGTCGCAAGTGATAGAAGCTGCTTTTGAAGGTTAATTGGAGTTGAGGGATCAGAGTAAGTGTTGCATCGAGCCGTATTCCAAGGTTCCTGTCTTCTGATTTGTCTTATCTTGTTGTTTTGTGTGGGATTGCATAAAAACAAAATTTAAAAATAAATAGTGCACACCACTGCCGTTGAGTCACACAACGAGTCCAAAGACAAAATTGTGGCCTGGTTCACAACTGAATTCATTCACATTGCCAAGGTAAACAATCTAATCTTTTTATCCCCAAACTGTTGTCTTCTCATCTATATTCAGCTGTGGGGAGCTTTTGATTAAATCCAATTCCCAGCTAGGAAGGGTCTTTTCGGACAGGTGAAGGCATAACATGATTTAGTAATCAACACAAAAACTCCTCTACTCGGTACTGCAGACCTGTCTGATTGCCTTTTCAATTGCAATTTGAAAAATTGTTCAGTGTAGCACTAATGAATGAATGTGAGAAGCATTTCACATGCTCATTTGCAGACTAACATCCACATTGTGATGTGCTAAAGCTTTTAGAGAAAGTTAAAAGTACAAATTGTCTCTCAGGGATGTCCATTTGTTAGTGCATATTCTATTTGCTAAACTGATAACGTGTACCAACCTGTGAATTAATGCATGTAAAGTGGATTAACACATATTAAAATGCTGTAGTGCATGTTAAAGTTTTTCTCCTAAAACAAATGTGTAAAACATACTTTTTAAAAAAAACTAAAAATGGGAAAGAATTAAAAAAAAAAAAACCAAATACTGCATTGTTTCTTTTCCTACGCATATCTTCCCTGTGTCTCTTTGTAAAGGGTAAAGGGTAAAGGGTCATGGATTTGATATACTTCCTTTTCTGTGGTACAACCAAAGCCATATATTATATACAGGTACTTCTCTTTTCCTAGTGGGCTCACAATTTTTTGTGCCTTGGGCAATGGAGGGTTAAGGATCAAACTCTGTATACGATGCCAAAAAATCAGCACCAAAAAAAAAATTACTACTTAGCACTATTCTGTAAACCGTGCTCTGAGTTGGGTGCTGTTTATAGAATAACACATAGCAGCGGGATCCGTGCCTAACTTTTAGGCACAAGGATTTACACCAGCTGAAACCTGGTGCAAATCCTTGCACCTAAATTAGGTTTGGATCTTCTGAATTCTCCAAATAGTGAATGCCCCTAACCCGCCCATGCTCCTCCCATGGCCATGCCCCTTTTTCAGATCCACATGTAACAATTTACATGTGTGTAAATTCTAATTGTTTCCAATTAATGCCAATAGTTGTTAGCACCCAATTATAAGCAGTAATTGGCTCTATACTCAATTAAATTGTGTGCATGCCCAAATATGCACACACAATTTGAGCAAGGAAAACAAATGCAGAGTGGAAGAAAATCCAATCCAAGAAACCAGTCGGAACTCACGGAATGAGAACTCCAAATAGACTTTATTAGGACCCTACACGGTCCATGTTTCGGCTATAAAGCCTTCATCAGGGGTCGATATGCTGATGTTCTGTTGAGCATATGATACTACTGGAGCACTGAAAATAACACAAAGTCAAAATCAGAGATAGAGATAGTAGTAACTGACGATCACTGTGAATTAATACAACTCCAAGTAGGTTAGTAGGTTTCATGAGGTTATGCAAATTAATCCATCTATATGCAAACCCACTGCAATTAGCCTTCCTAATCACTCTGTTGGAGGGAAATTCTTCTCACAAGCAAACAGTTCCTCTCACACTCTTTAACTGAGCCCTCTTTCGGGAGACCTGGTTCTCCGTTAAAAACAGCCTCTACCCCTGGACAGGACTTTCAACTTCCACCACAACTTTACAGTCCTGTCCTCCACCCCGAGCTGTTAGTTCAATTGTTTTGTCTTGTGATGAGCATTATGGTAAGTACTCTTCCTTTGTTTTGGAATGGGGTATTTTGCCTCAACATTTCCAGGCATCTGACGGAGATCCTCTTCTCTGGTCTTCTTGGTTCAGCTTCTTCTTAGGGGTTTATGCTCCAGAGTTTACAGCCCATTCCAATCGGTCTCTCAGGTTACCAGGTGCTCTGCATGCCTCTTTTCCTTCTTTTCCTGGAAGGTGCCTTTTATAGGGCTGCTACTAGCCTACCACACCCCTTCTAGACCCTTCCTTCTAGTTCTGGAAGAGTCCAGAACTTTCTCCTGGGTGCCTTTTCTTATAGGGTAGCATCTGCCCCCATCCCCTCTAGCTATCTGTGTCTGGGCTGTTTTTGAGGCAGCCCCCCCCCCCCCCCCACATAGGGGCTTCTGCAAAAATCACACCAGCCCTTCCACTATTAGAAAGCCCTCTAGTGGCTGCTTCTAGACTAAGCAGGTCATGTTTACCTTTGAGCGCCCTCTAGTGGCCTCCTTCTGGTCATTGAAGCTCCCTCTAGTGACCAGTTCCTGGCAGGGCATGTCCTATACTTATCACTTTATATATATATATATTGTATTTCTATCCCATGTTTTCCCACCTCTTTGCAGGCTCAATGTGGCTTACAATTTATCATAGATACTGGAAATAGCAAAAGATATACATTTGGTTTTACTGAAGGATTTTGGGTTACTAGGTCATGAAGTTCAAGATATTGGCATTACAGAAGACATTGACAGACATTAGGAATACAAGATAGTGGTATTACAGAAGACATTATCAGACATTAGAAATACAAGATACTGGTGTAGCAGAGACATTGTAAAACAATAGACGTATCACGATGATTGTAGTTGTATTTGGAGATCTTACATGTATTATTCTTTGTGGTATGTCTTTTCAAAGAGATGTGTCTTTAGTAGTTTACGGAAGTTGGTCAGTTCATAGGTCGCTCTCAAGTAGCGTGGTAGCGCGTTCCAGAGTTGCGTGCTCAGGTATGACAAGGTGGAGGCGTGTGTTAATTTGTATTTCAAACCTTTGCAGTTGGGGAAGTGAAGATTAAGGAATGTTCGAGAAGATTTTTTTGCATTCTTGGGTGGCAGGTCTATTAGGTCCGACATGTAGGCTGGTGCATCTCCATGGATAATTTTATGAACGAGTGTGCATACTTTGAACGTGATTCGTTCTTTGAGTGGGAGCCAGTGCATTTTCTCACGTAGGGGCTTTGCACTTTCATATTTTGGTTTTCCGAATATTAGTCTGGCCGCTGTGTTCTGGGCTGTTTGGAGTTTTTTGAGTATATGTTCTTTACAGCCGGTGTAGAGTGAGTTGCAATAATCCAAATGACTAAGTACCAATGATTGTACCAAATTGCGGAAGACGGTCCTTGGAAAAAATGGTCTTATTCTTTTTAGTTTCCACACACACATATAATCATTATTTTGTAGTGTACAAGTACATTTTTGTAACTTCCTTTGCATTTGCCATATTATTATTTTTATATCTATAATAAATAATGTATTTCCATTTTTGGCATTATTCCTTCTATTGATTCCAGCCTAGCCAGAACCTAAGGGCCAGATAAGAGGTACTGTCATATCCTTAATAAGTACAGAAGAATTGCTGTTTAGTTATTTTCTGCCAACCTAAGTACTTCTACAAACTCTAAGTAAAAACTGTACCCCAGATCATAGGAGCCAACTTTTCAAAATTATTGGGGGTGCTAAGCCCAATGGAAATTACCCCTCCCTGGACACATACAAGGAATTTTCTCAATATTGGGGGTGCTCAAGCACCCACAGCACCCACAGAGTCGGCTCCAATGCCCCAGATCATATCAGAAATAGTCATAGAACAGTATTTAAATGTAAGCCACCCTGAGCTAAGGGACTGGCTTATAAAACAAGGAGTCAGTCACCTAGGAGAGGCTGTGAAAGTGGCTAAATGTTATTTTGAGGCAGCCAAATATGGCTCATTTATAAAAGGATGGAGGGTAAAACCCTGAGAGAAACCCCCATAGCCCACAAAGCCCTTAAAATAGGCAAACAAGAGAAGGGAATGGGGAAGAGAGGACATTAGGAGGTAGGTCCCATAGTTCCTAGAAACCCAGGAGGAAGCCAGGATTCAGTCTTTTTTAAATGTGGGGGAAAAGACATATTCAAAGGAAATTGCCTTCAGAAGGACTGCTTCCTGGAGGAGTGAGGGGGAAGGAAGGAAGGTTATGGGTCTTATCTGGAGGAAGTCTCTGTAGAGGGAAATCCCTGTAAAGCGTTATTAGATTCAGGAGCCAACCAGTCCCGTATAGCCAAAAGACTATGGAGCATAATAAAAGGGGAGTTAAAGAAAGGTGAAAGATGATTATTGGGTAGGGGTAGTGGTAAAGTGCATCCATGGGACAGCTACCTTGTATCCCCTACAAAAAGTTAGCTTTGAATGGAGAGGCCATCATTATAACCTAGAAGTTGCAGTAGTAGGAAGATTCCCTTACAAAGTGGTATTGGGGAAGGACTGAAGGGGATTAAGTAGGGCCTTGGGGGACAAGGTAATTCTGGTCAACACCAGAGCACAGGCCAAAAGAGAGTGTGGCCCATGTCCCAAAGAGAAAAACCTCGGTGAAATATTCCCTTTTGAGGGCCCTGGTGTAATAGGAGAACCTGGGACAAGCCGAAAGCTGAGGGCCAAGAGAAGGAGGGAAAGTAAAGAGAGGGCCAGAGCCTTGAGGGATATCCAACACAGTAGAGAAATACCTTGGATCCCAGAGGAGGTGATAGGAAAATTCCCCACCTTTGTGACCGAACAAAGGCGAGATCCTACCTTCAAATATGCTTTTGAGAGGTTAGCAGAAAATCAAGGAGAAGGTTTTCCCCGGTTTACAGAACAGAAAGGATTATTTTTTAGGGAATTGGGAGAAAGGGAGGGAGGAGGATTAATCTCACAGCTGGTAATCCCTAAAGGCTCCCTCAAATATGTTTTTGAAAGGTTAGCAGAAAATCAAGGAGAAGGTTTTCCACGGTTTAAGGAATAGAAAGGATTACTTTTTAGGGAATCAGGAAAAGGGAGGGAGGGAGGGGGATTAATCTTGCAGCTGGTAAACTCTAAAGGCTTTAGAAGTATCGTACTAGAGTTAGTTAATGACCATCCTTTAACTGGACATAAAGGGGTGAATAATACTATGTCTCAGATACAGAATTGGTTCTATTGGCCAGGACTCTATAAAGATGTTCAATAGTTCTGTTCTGCTTGTCCTCAGTGTCAGCGGATCATGGGTGTCCCAATGTCTACCAGTTAAGGCCCCTTTATTTCCCTTACCCATGATAGAAGAGCCCCTTAGTCGAATTGGGGTCAACATTATAGGGCCTCTGGATAAAAGCAAGAGGGGGTTCCTATATATCCTCGTAATGGTAAATTATTCTACCCATTTTCCTTGTGCCTGAAATCTTTCAATCAGGTCTTTAGCCTTCATTTTACAAAGACACCATAAGCACAAGAATTGTCTCATAGGTAAATGTTTCTTTAAGACTTGTAGGGTGAAAGCTCTGATACTACAGAAAATGAGTGCAGTTGCTTGATTTTCAGTATACCCTGTATCACTCCTTTAAGATACAATATCCCCCAAAAATCTGTGGTGATAGATCATAATGCATAGTGACATTTGTTAGGATCAATGGAATTCAATCAATCCACAAAATTCAAAAGTTCCAACTTAGGGGGGACGTTATCAAGGTGCGGTAAAAGTCTGGCTTTTACCACACCTTAATTTATTGAGTAACCTCGCAAGCAGCATTATTCTAGTGTCCCGGGACCATGGTGCTGCAAAGTCACAGCCCAATGCTCCTGGCCAGCAGTTAAAAGGGCCGTCACTGCTGTCCCATTCTTAAACCTGGTTCAAAGTTACCTGAAAGACCAAACAAGAAGAGGAAATTACCAGGTCAAAAAAATAAATTAGTTCTAACAATATTGCCTGCTGCAATGGTTGCCTGCTAATACATTCTTTCAGGGACAATTGCCCTGGTTGCCACCTGCTAATGCCAGCCCCAGTTCTGGGTACTGCATAGTGTCATTTAAGGAATAGCGTCTAATGTATGTGTAGTCTCATATGTGAAAATGTAATAAGACATTTTGAATAGAAAGAACTGCTTCACACTGCAAATCTGTGTTTGTGATCATGATTTATAACAATGCTGTAGGATTCAATTCTTTCCCTTAAAAGCAAATATTATGGTTGTCCCCCCCCCCCCCCCCCCCCAAATAAGAGATTTGCATCAATTTTCATTTGCAGTATGTGCAGCCAGATTGCATCGCTTTATCTGCAAATTGCTTGGCTGCTGGCAATAGTATCTTTCCCTATAGGAAAAAATAATTACATTATTAATACCTGTTTAAACCACAGATCTATATAATCAATGAGATGATTGCAGGCCCCCAAATGAAATTAAGAATATGAAAGCAATTTCTGCTAAGACATTATTACTTTTCTGCTTTGGATTTCTCAGGGTTCTGCTGCCTGCCATCTGCATTCTTGAGGGCTGATTTATTGAAGCTTCTCATATTCTCTGTGTATGAGGGGAAAAAGCTTGGTAAATCAGCCCCTTGATCCGTTTTATGGGTCCACATTGTAGCTATATTGCTGGAGCATTGGTACCTGAACTTTAGATGCACCAGGCAGGGCGGAACATTTTGGGAAGGCACTCAAAGAGGAGAGAGGAAGTGCTAGTTCATCCCTCCTCCACTTACTACTACTATGGAGAGGTACGCCACCAGGGGGGGGAGGGAAGGAGGGCAGACCAGCTAGATAGCGGTCCCACTGGACCACCAGGGCATTTGTGTTCGATGTGGGAGGGGGGAAGCTAGCGGTCCCACTGGACAACCAGGGTTTTTGTGTTTTGGGGGAGGCGGTCTTAGGTTGACAGGTCCGGAAGAAAATCCCAGACCTGTCAAACCTCTTCTGCTGTCAAACAACTTCTGCGGGAGGATTGTGGCACGGGTGCATGGCCAGACACAATCCTCCTGCAAAAGTACCCCTATGATCAGAGCTAATAGCGTGCATACATTTGCATGCTTTTATCTTTGATCGTAAGGGCGTTATAGCCCCATGATGTTCCGGCACTATTTTTAGAGCGCTATTTGGAACAGTGTGGGGCTTCTGATCATCGGCCTAAGAATTACTTCTAGGGGATCTACTTAGTATTGTATTCTGACTTGTTTATACCATGCAGTTTCCAGAAAAGGGAACAGCTCTTATGACCAGTGAGGTAAGGATAGGACTGGTACAAAACAAAGCGTTATCTGGATTGTTGACTGTGTAACAGTGGCGTAGCCAAGGGTGGGCTTGGGTGGGCCCATGCCCACCCACTTTGGGTTCAGGCCCACCCAGTAGCAGCATACCTATGATGTGGCTGGCAGGGATCCCCAAGCCCCACCAGCCGAAAACTCCCAACAAGTGTCCCTCCTGCATACCTTGTAAGTAGCAGATCTTTGGCTGCAGTGAACAGTGACATACATACTGCTTGCACCGGCCCCACAGCCTTCCCTCTGATGTATTTCTGCCTAGGCGGAAACAGGAAGTTGCATCAGAGGGAAGGGTGTGGGGCCAACATGAGCAGTGTGTATTAGTTGCTGCTCGCTGCTGATGAAAATCTGCTATTTAAAAGATAAACGGGAGAGGGGGGATGTTTTGAGAGACCATATGGCATGCAGGTGAGAGAAGGAGAGACCAAATCACCTGTGGGACGGGGCGAGGTTCTTCTGCCCACCCATCTTGGGCCCAGGCCCACCCAAAATTGGGTGTCTGGCTACGCCCCTGCTGTGTAAGCCACTGTACCACCAAGATTCATGTTGGGAGCTGTCTAAATAAGCACCACAAAAGAAGAGAGAGTCATCGACTGGCTAAGCCAGTGCACCAATGCTAACAGAGGATTGAAGAAGTGAGAGAAATTAAAATCTGTAATGTGAAGGAGTCACAGGGAGCCCAGTCCTGGAAAAGAGAACATTCCCTGTGACCACATCTGAGTTCAGAGACTCCAGCTCTATAAGCTATTCTGGGAACGGAGTTAAGAGGAGGTGTTGAAAAGGAAAGTCCCCATATAGTCTACCTCTGACGTTATTTGATTTTTGTCAACCACCCCTGAAGACTTTAGGTAACTCCTTAGTTCAGAATAATATCTGGCTTGGACTGATTTATTGGGAAGGGGGAAGTGTGGAAAGAATGGATTTTGGCACCAACGGCCTCCCAGTTTTATTGGACCCAGATTACCTCCCTGATATTGTGTCCCTGGTCTGTGATACAGCCAGAAATAGCAGCTTTAAGGGCCCCCAGCCCTGTAGAGTTACACGGACTATATCCATCTTATGTGCAGACAGGAATTCCTGTGCTAGTGAACTCATGTCCACAGCTGTAGCTGTTCACAGGACAACAGAAAGAACACAAGTTACTTTGCATGTTTTTTTTATAGAAAACATAACTGACCATCACATAAATTTTGCTTCTTAACATTTAAAATTGAAAGAAGACAATTTCTGAAAATCAGACCTAAGATTTTGAGCATAGGAGCCACTTTTTTTCCTTAGAATTCTGTGTTGGTGCCCAGTGACCTATTAGGGGGATAGACACATCATTTCATGCTGTGCAACTGGAGAATTTCCTGAAAGATAAGTTGAGATGATCATCAGTTGAATAATATGGCTGGTTTATGACCGTCCTAGGCAGAAGCTAGTTTATCTGTGGGGGGAGGGGGAGGTCCTACTTTTGAGATGGTTTCGTTCTTTTTTTTCTGGACCTTTTGCTCTGTTGTGTGCCACAAGTTCATTTGTTAAAGAATGTCTTAATTCTTTGACATGTGAAGGGAACATTTCTTAACATCTTTACAAAGGGGAGAAGGGACATTCCAAACAGCAGCACAAGACCAAAACTAATTTATGATCTGGCTACCCAACCGTTTTTTGAGACACCGAGTTCCATGAGAAAGGGGTCCTCATTCCAACTGCAAACAGATGGCCAGTGCAAGGTCTGGTGGAACCATTAGTCAAGACTAGACACACGATAGAGTCTTTGGCATTGCACTTTCTTGGCTTTCATCACTACAGAAATGTTTCAGCTCATCAGATTTACATTAATTTCATTTATTATGGCATTTATATACCATTTTATCCAATTATCTGGTACAAGGCAGTTTATAGTCACACAAATAAAAATACATCAGACAATGTAACAAAAAAACAGATTGCATAATTACATACCTGTGCGGATTACAATAATCCATAACAAAAACAGTCATTGTCAGCTTCCTCAGATTTCACATACAGATAGATGATGATTTTATAACAGGGTTGCCTAGGTTAAGCAAGCAGAAAGGTGGCCATTTTTAGTCTACTTTATAAAGATACGTGATAGATGCCTATGTGCTCTTCTAAAATTATAGCATAAATCTGCAGAAATTGTGCCTAGATTGAAAGTATAGGCATTGTGACTGCTGAGAGCTGGTGTACACATGCATGAAAATCGTAACTCTACCTAAACTCCACCCCTGAGCACACTTATCATGCAAGTGCACACCATGATACTTTTAGAAGTGACCTAATTTTATAAGAGGCTTTTTACATGTATAAATGATTTATAAAATTATCCAAGAAAAAGAAGCGATGGGAGGGATGATGAATGACTCAGGAGTCCACCCAAAATGAAAAATGTATCAGCAGTTCCAATAAAATAACTAACGGTTGTAGTGTTCACAGTTTAATTAATGTAGTGTGACATTTTCGGTCAGATTAAATTCTGTTTTGTGGAGACAGATTCTCCAAATGAATCTATCTAGCCAAAACATAGCCTGTGTTGAGTTTCTTGGTCTGGGATTTGTGTCTACATGTTCTTTACCCATTAAAGATACTTTTTGCAACATTTGCTCATCTCGACATTTGTCGTCTTCCACTCTTGGTTTGGTTTGTTCACAGACACCTGACACGGACCATGTTTTGGTGTAAAATGCCTACATCATGGGTCCTTAAACTGTGATATACCATTCTATAATTCTGAATATTAGTAGTCCCAGACAGTTCTCCAGCTCTGTTTTCTTCTGTGCTTGCACTACCAACTTGGCGACTTCTAACAAACGCTTTTACTCTCCGTGGGTAAAAGAAATAGTTCCAACCACAGAAATCAATAGCAACACAACACTCCTGACAGGAAAATAGTACAAGCCTCTTAGGTTACACTGTAATCTGAAAATGGAAACTGGGAGGTACAGAGTTTCAAGGATAATCAGTATTTGATAAATTGCCCAATTGAACTGCCTTCTGGACCATTTACATAATTTTAATATGATCGTGAGGGTGTCTGCAGAACACTGACCCTCTCTCTTAAGAAAAGTCCTTCCAATAGCCTGGACCACTTTAAGAGCATGAGACCCGCCTCTGGAGAAGGTGAGCTGGGAAAGGCAGAGCTCATACCTGAGAGTATAGAAGACAGAGCCAGGCCAAGGATAAGGAGGCCCAAGGAGAACAGATTTGAATCCCCAGCATAAAACCATTTGATTTACCAGACTGAACTTCTTAAGTTTTGCTTTGAGGTCTGGCTGGAGCCAGACCTGAACCCCGGTGGAGAACCAAGGACTTATCAGCTGTGTTTGGGGGAAGTTGCAGACTGTGCTTGGCCCATCACCAGAGGCTGCTAAGACTGAATATATTGAACAGCAGAAGTTCCCCTACCTTATATCTTATCCCTGTGAAAGGAACAGGCACAAGGTAAGTATATATTCAAGGGAAACCTTGTGCCTGTTCCTTTCACAGGGTCAAGATATAATTTTGGTTTCACCCCTTTGTCCGGCTGTATTATTGCACCATGCCCAACCCTCGCTCGGGGTGTCACAATGTTTTTTTTTTTTAACTAGTAGAAGGATGAAAATTACAAACTTATAAGACAGAGAACTGCAGAAGAAAGAGCTGTGTGTATCCAGGCTGGCCTGCTGCATACCCCAGCGTCTCCAGCAACTTATATCATTAGCAGTGCGCGGTCTTCAAAAAGACTGCCTGCACTATTGCAAAGAGTGTGTACCATTGGGAAATGTCAGGATTTTTAAAAAATATGACATGAACGTACATCCCTTCTGGTTACATTGGCAGCCTTATACTACATACAGCTCTGCCCTGCAAGAGTTTAAAGCACTGTTTTTTTTAAACCATTCAGACATCAAGAAAAGTGATCTAGACTGGAGGACCCCTGCCAAGCTACAACCCTTGTGATGAAACCTACCTCCAGGAGAGAATCCTGCACTCAATTAATCATCTCGTCAGTACGATTATTTCTCATTTCACTCTCTAGCCAAGACTTGCAAGCGGGAAGAAGTAATTTCTTTCTGATCCAGCCCGCAGACTCTAGAGTGTCGCGAATTCCTGGGGATTTATCACCGAGGAATGGCCTTTAATGCTCAATTTGGATAACCCAGGTTTTTTTTCACGGCTTGTGGAGGGGAAGAAAACAGAACAAGGAGTTTAGGAATCTTTTGAGCCAGCAATTTCTTTTCACTTTATGCTTTGGTGTTAGACTGAGGTCCTGACACTTGAAGAAACTGTATTATTCATTCTACTCCCACGCCTCCTTCCCTTCCAAACTGGATAACCCTCAGGTTTCAGTGGAACTGCCACTGAGGCAAAGTTACAGAACGGCTGAATATAAATGACTTCTCTCCCATTCTGTCAAAAATCCATAGCAGCATAGCAGATCTTTACAAGAAATTCCTAAATGCCACCCTTAACAAGCAGTATTGATGCAGAACATTGGGCAGGCACTGCTCTCTCGCTGGAAACCTACACTATGTTTTCTCGCCAACGTTAAATTGATAAATAAGGAACCATTCTAATTAGAAAGACCTTGGTCTAAGCTGTCATCGCATTCTACATTTCATTACTCATGCGCCTGAGCAAGAAATCAATTCTGCATCAAACATTGCACACTCCTTTCTTAGAACTCTGATTACAGTCTTGTGTGTTGTGGCTTTTGTGTTTCCCTATACAGCTGTATCTACATTTCTTTTTTTTTTTTCCTTTATAAGCCCTTTTTTAACACACTCTTCAGAAATCTGCAGCTCTACCGTCTGCCAGTTTTAGCAGAAATTCCAGGAATTTAAGGATCTTACAGTGAAGCTACCAATCCTCCCAGGAAGTCCACATTAATATTTAGGAGTTCACGTGCCTTATCTTTAGATATGGATGAGGGCCACGGTAATAGAAGAGGCAGTACCAGTATTAAACGTTTGCAGGAGTCAAAGGTACGGATTTTGTGCAATTCAAAGCCTTATTCCTCCAGGATATCGACAGATTACCATATCCCAGCCGAATTCGCTTTTTGAGTCAAAACAGAAAACCAGTTAGGAGTGCATTAGAGTACATAAGGAAAAGCAAGGAAAAGCTATGGAGTTCTATAGAGAGTTCCTGGAAGGAAAGCTGTAAATCAGCCTATCCCTTTGTTAACTGACTGACCAATTAAACTCTGGAATTCATTGCCAGAGAATGTAGTAAAGGCGGTTAGCTTAGTGGGGTTTAAAAAAGGTTTGGATGGCTTCCTAAAGGAAAAGACCATAGACCATTATTAAAATGATTGGGGAAAATCCACTGCTTATTTCTGGAATAAGCAGCATAAAATGTATTGAACTTTTTCGGGATCTTGCCAGGTATTTGTGACCTGGATAGGCCACTGTGGGAAACAGGATGCTGGGCTCGATGGACCTTTGGTCTGTCCCAGTGTGGCAATACTTATGTACTTATCTACTTATAAAACTAGTTGTGCATCAATCCCAATATAATTGACTCAAGAGCATTAACAGACATAAGGGACAGGGGGAGTAATTCTCTATGGGTCACCTACAACTAAAAGTGTAATTGTCATTATAGAATACCAGCGTAAATCCACAGTTACTTACATGCCTAACTTTATGTGTGAACATTTATACTGCTGTATATGGTATATACTGGTATAAATGCTCTTGCTTGCCTAACTGCTATCAGGTGCAAAACAGATAGTATTCTTTAACCTGTGTGCATAAGTGCTAGGCACACCCCTGACCTGCCTATGCCCCTCCCAAGTCCACATCCCCTTGCAGTTGCATGCCACGGGTTTTGTGCATTCAATTTGTAGAATACTAATGGCAGTTACACATGTAATTGCAAATTAATGCCAATTAACTCAAATTATAGCCAATTGTTGGTTGTTAAAGCCAACTACCATCTAATTTAGGATCCTTTTACTATGGTGCGCTAATGAATTTATTAGCATGCGCTAAATGATAAGATGCCCATTATCCCCCTGATTCTATGAAGGTCGCCAAAAATTGCGCACGCAGATTTAGGCACATTCCCAATTTGCATGTGCAATGTAATAGAATATCAAACAATTATTGGCATTAATTCAGTGCTTCCCAAACTTTATCAGGTCATGGCACCCCTTGGCTAAACATTTCCTTTCAGGTCTCCCCCCCCCCCCTCCCCCCCCAATCAACAGTGTTGACTTCTACTTTTGCTGGTGGGGATGCTCAAGCCCTGCCAGCCGAAGAGGTCCAGTGCTCCGAGCTCCATGCTGCTTGTGCAGCAAGCAAATCGGTGCCATGCTTTAGCTACCAATGCCTGCATTCCCACGCATGCCCTCCTCTTTCCCCTTTCTTATTTACCCTCCTCCTATCCCTCATTCCATCCAGCCTCTGCCCTCCCTCTCTTCCCACTTCCACCCAGCCTCTGTTCCCTCTACCCCTTCCACCCAGCTTCTGCCCTCTCTGTTTCTCCCTTAGTCCAGCATCTGCCTCCTCTCTGTCCCACCTCCCCCCACTCACACCCATCTCTGCCACTGCTGTTCCTCTAGACCAGCAACGGGGCAAAGCAAGCTACAGCCATGTGAACAGAACTCTTCATTCACGTGGCTGCCAGCTGTGCCCCAGAACAGGAGGTGATATCTATGGGGGGGGGGGGGCAGGACTGTCAGTCACGTGTATGGACAGTGGCTGCAACTGCTGCTCATCTAGAGAAGCATGTAATTGGCAGTTTTCTACAACTTGTGTGTGCAACTTTGGGTGTATAGTTTGATGCTTAGCATGCAAGTTTATAGAATTAGGGGGTATATGGATTTAATAAAGAACATTTTTAAATGTTTACAAAATTAAGCAGGTCACTGTTTTGCAAAATCATGAACCATTGTCAGTTCCACTGAAGCTTTTTGGGCATATGACAATTTCTCTGACCCACTCCCTATTAGTTGCCTTTAGTTTTTTGTTTTGTCTTTTTAGAGGCAAAAGTTTTTTAAAAGGCAAGTGTACTTCAGAGTCACAAAAGCGAGGAGTGCATGCTCAAAAAAGTAATGAGACAGAGTTCCATTTAAAATATATTTGTTGAATTTGAATGTTTACATAAAACCTAAGATGGAACAAATATAACTGTACATATAGAAGTGTAAACTTGTAATAAATATAACATTTAAATGTAACTAACAACCATAAAAGGAATACTCCTTCTCATAGGTAAGAATAAAAATAAATTTAATAATAATATAGTCATATTATAGTCATATTTGGTTTTAATGTTCTTATCCATAAGAATTTATGGATTGTTACTTTTATGATAGTTACATTTTAAATATTATTTTTATTACAATTTTTAGCTGTCTTCTAATTTTTTACATTTCTATGTGTTACTGTATATTTGTTCAACATCAACTCCTGATGCAGCCTGATGGTGAAAAATTTCAGTTTTTATGTGAACATTCAAAGACAAAAAATGTATTTTAAAGCACAGAGCTCTCGCTTGTTACTTTTTCAGTACGCATTCCTCTCTTCTTTTTATCTTTTTATAGTACTTTTTTTCTCTCTGTTCAATTGCTACTGGGTGCTAGATCGTGTTACTCCTTTATTAAAACAAGAACACTGGTTACCACAATAATCCTTTATAATAATTCTCACCTCCAACGTTCTGACTTGCCTGGGACCATGGCTCATTCTGAGTTGGTCTGCTAGGCTCCGTAGATCAGGCTGACATCACCGTAGCCATTATGATGTCAATTTCAGAACCCGGGGGAAAAAAAACATACCTCACAGCTGATCCATGTCCAGAAGAGGGTTGCTGGACATGGGTGGCTGGAGGGGGGGCAGGGGAGAGAGGAGGGTTGCTGGACATGGGTAGCAGGAGGGGGGCAGGGGAGAGAGGAGGGTTGCTGGACATGGGTGGCTGCAGGGGAGAGGAGGGTCGCTGGACATGGGTAGCAGGAGGGGGGGCAGGGGAGAGAGGAGGGTTGCTGGACATGGGTGGCTGCAGTGGGCGCAGGGGGAGTGGAGGGTCGCTGGACATGGGTGGCAGGAGGAGGGCAGGGGAGAGAGGAGGTTTGCTGGACATGGGTGGCTGCAGTGGGCGCAGGGGGAGTGGAGGGTCGCTGGACATGGGTGGCTGCAGGGGAGCCGAGGAAAACCTTGCTAGCGCCCATTTCATTTGTGTCAGAAACGGGCCTTTTTTTACTAGTTTCTTATAAAATACTGATGTTAGTTCATAAAATTTGTTTTACTGGAATTCCATTATGCCTTCACCAGTATCTTGTGCCTTATACTCCATCGTGAGTGCTTTGGTCCTCACAACAAAATTTGCTTATTATTCCATCAATTTGCCATATTTGCTTAGAACACACGTGTACCACCATTTTTTCAGTTGTAGCTCCTCAGTTAAGAAATAACCTTCCACTGCTTCTTCATAAAGAACACTCTTGAAAATTTCAAATGTAGTCTAATAACCAACCTATTTATTCCAGGATAGTTATTCCAGCTCAACTTTAGCTGGAACACAGAGGACTTTCTGTGAACTCACTGTATCTGTGACTATTTTTTACGATGTTGTAATTCTTGTTCTTTTCTATGATTTATTATGAACTGCTCAGATGACATTGTTGATGAGCGGTATGAATAAACTTGAAACTTGTCTGACTATAAGTTATGATTTGTACACTGCATTGATGCTACAGTGATAGTGTGGTCTATCAAATACTTCAATAAATAATAAGATAGTGTTACATGTCCAAACACTTCTGGAATAAATAACTTGATGGCATGTTGGCCTCTAATGGAGAGATGACCATTGTTTATGACATGAATGAGTAAATCAAGGTGCAGAGAGCCAGAGGCAGTGAAGAGTTTGGGTGTTTTCCTGGCACCAAGGCTTACTAACCTCTAACCTACCACTCCTCACAACCTAGCTGAGAAATCATAAGAAACAAATTCTGTGTATGATTACACCATCATTTGTCCCTGTCATGTACTCACCTCATAGGACACAGGGTCCACAGAGGAAGTGAGCCTGGGCTTCTCTCTGCTTTTATCCTACTGCCTGTCTCCATCCTGTGAAGTGACATTACCTGATTGGTTCTTCTTAAGATCCCCTGGATTGACTGGATCCTGAAGAAGCTTCAACTGATTGTTTCTTTACATGTATATATACCCATGAACTTTCTCCTCGTCCTCAGGTTTTGTGAGAGCTCTGAGTACCTTGTTATCTGCTGACTTTTTAACAATGGACTTCTGCTTGTGTATTGGACTATGAACCTCTTCTGCCTGTCATTTATATTTCGTTCCACTCTGGTTTGCGTCCTGCCTTCTCTTTGCCTGACGTCTGGTGTCCATCCCACTTTGCTGAAACACCTGTACAGTAAGTCCTGGCAGCTCCTGAGTAGTAGAGGGCTCAGCACAAAGGAAAAGGGAGTTGCTATAGGTGAAGGCACACCTTTCTTTACTCCAATGTTCCTCTGGAGTGGCTAGTTATGTCTAAGTCAAAGAAGAAAGTGAGTCTACTGAAACTGGTAGAACTATAATAAGGCATTTTATTGCTCAAGGAGGTAAGTGTATGTATGCTCCACCCTCATCTCCCCTCCCATCTCCCTCTCTCCTTAATCCAGATGATAAGAGGAAAGCTGTTTTCTTCCTGACTTCATCTTCTAGTACATACTTGTTATTTTGGTCATTTTTCTGCCTCCAAGGGGTTTTATGCCTTAGGAGGCTGGTCCATCTTGCCCAACCCTATTTATGGCCCTAACATCTGGCATTGTCTGACCTTCCCTGAAAACTTGAGATCCAAGGAAGCACTGATAGTAATCAGTGCATGTTTTTCTAGCAAAAAAGGTGTTGAGATTCAAATGCCAGGCCATCCTTTGGGGGTGAGGTACTGAGGGATCCTCCCCACAATAGCCAGACCAATGGAAAAGGTGCATGGAATCAGTACCCCTGAGTACCCCCTGTATCCCCAAAGGCTGATAGACATGCAGAGGCATTTTCGATATGTCTTAGTCCGATGTTTTGCAAAAAACATCAAAAACACTGAATAGGAAAGAAGGTCATTTTCGAAATACTGTTTTGAACAAGGTTTTGTGATTTGGACAGTTTGCTTTTTGGTCCATTAAAAAAAAAAACATCCAAGAGCAAAACGCACAAAATCAAGCCATTGGGATGTAGGAGGAGCCAGCATTTTTAGTAGACTGGTCTACTACTACTACTACTACTATTTAGCATTTCTATAGAGCTACAAGGCATACGCAGCGCTGCACAAACATAGAAGAAAGACAGTCCCTGCTCAAAGAGCTTACAATCTAATAGACAAAAAATAAATAAAGTAAGCAAACCAAATCAATTAATGTGAACGGGAAGGAAGAGAGGAGGGTAGGTGGAGGCAAGTGGTTACAAGTGGTTACGAGTCAAAAGCAATGTTAAAGAGGTGGGCTTTCAGTCTAGATTTAAAGGTGGCCAAGGATGGGGCAAGACGTAGGGGCTCAGGAAGTTTATTCCAGGCGTAGGGTGCAGCGAGACAGAAGGCGCGAAGTCTGGAGTTGGCAGTAGTGGAGAAGGGAACAGATAAGAAGGATTTATCCATGGAGCGGAGTGCACGGGAAGGGGTGTAGGGAAGGACGAGTGTGGAGAGATACTGGGGAGCAGCAGAGTGAATACATTTATAGGTTAGTAGAAGAAGTTTGAACAGGATGCGAAAACGGATAGGGAGCCAGTGAAGGGTCTTGAGGAGAGGGGTAGTATGCGTAAAGCGACCCTGGCGGAAGATGAGACGGGCAGCAGAGTTTTGAACCGACTGGAGAGGGGAGAGGTGACTAAGTGGGAGGCCAGCAAGAAGCAGATTGCAGTAGTCTAAACGAGAGGTGACAAGGGTGTGGATGAGGGTTTTGGTAGAGTGCTCGGAAAGAAAGAGGCGGATTTTACGGATGTTGTAAAGAAAGAAACGACAGGTCTTGGCAATCTGCTGGATATGAGCAGAGAAGGAGAGGACTGGTCCCCCAGACATAGTAACATAGTAACATAGTAGATGACGGCAGAAAAAGACCTGCACGGTCCATCCAGTCTGCCCAAGAAGATAAATTCATATGTGCTACTTTTTTATTTGTACTGTCCTCTTCACTGCACAGACCGTATAAGTCTGGCCAGCCCTATCCCCGCCTCCCAACCACCAGCTCTGGCACAGACCCTATAAGTCTGCCCAGCACTATCCCTGCCTCCCACCACCGGCTCTGGCACAGACCGTATAAGTCTGCCCAGCACTATCCCCGCCGCCCAACCACCAACCCCGGCACAGACCGTATATGTCTGCCCAGCACTAGCCCCGCCTCCCAACCACCAGCTCTGCCACCCAGACATCCCAGGAAAGCAATAGGGCATCCTAGAGGGCACTGCAGTGGACTTCATAAAATGCTCCCAGGTACACTTCTCACCATTGCTCCCTTATCTTGTCTGCTGACCCCCCCCCCCCCCAAAAAAAAAAAAAAACCACTACCCCCAACTCTACACCACTACCATAGCCCTTACGTGTGAAGGGGGTACCAGTGTGTGGGTACAGTGGGTTTCTGGTGAGTTTTTGAGGGCTTACAGTTTCCTCCACAAGTGTAACAGGTAGGGTCCACCTGTCTGCAGTGCACTGCACCCACCACTAGACTACTCCAGGGACCTGCATGATGTTCTAATGGACCTGTGTATAACATCTGAGTCTGGCATAGAGACTGGCAAGTAATGTTTTTAATCACATGACCACTGGGGGAGTAAGGGGAGGTCACCCTTGATTCCTTCCAGTGGTCATTTAGGGGACCTTTTTGTGTCTTATTCATCATAAAAACAGGTCTAGCTCAAAATGTTTTAGTTTTAGTCCTGGATGATTTTGTTTTGTTCCATTATGGCTGAAAAACATCCAAGTGCTAGGAACGCCCAGATCCCACCCTTAACACACACCTGACACGCCTGCTTGTGATTTGAACGCACTTCTGATAGACTTCATAGAAAAACATCTACAAATTGGTTTTGAAAATACCAATTTGAACATTTTTGTGAGAAAAACATCGAAATGCAGATTTATGCCACTTTATGGACATTTTTCTCTTTTGAAAATGAGATCCGTGGAGGGGCATAATTGAACAAAAACGTCTATCTCCATGGGCGTTTATCTCCGAGAACGGGTCCGTGAAGGGGCGGACCGAACCGTATTTTCGAAAAAAATAGACGTCCATGTTTTATTCGACAATTTGTGAGCTGGGCGTTTTTGTTTTTCAGTGATAATGGAAAATGAAAGCGCCCAGCTCAAAAACGAATAAATCCAAGGCATTTGTTCGTGGGAGGGGCCAGGAGTCGTAGTGCACTGGTCCCCCTCACATGCCAGGACACCAACCGGGCACCCTAGGGGGCACTTTTACAAAAACAAAAAAAAAAGGTAAAAGAGCTCCCAGGTGCATAGCACCCTTCCCTTGGGTGCTGAGCCCCCCCCCAAATCCCCCTCAAAACCCACATGTGGGTACAGTGGGTTTGGGGGGCGGTTTGGAGGGCTCCCATTTACCAGCACAAGTGTAACAGGTGGGGGGGATGGGCCTGGGTCTACCTGCCTGAAGTCCACTGCACCCCCTAATAACTGCTCCAGTGACCTGCATACTGCTGCCAGGGCGGTGGGTATGACATTTGAGGGTGAAAATAAAAAGTTGTGAAACGGCATATTTTGTGGTGGGAGGGGGTTTGTGACCACTGGGGGAGTCAGGGGAGGTCATCCCCGATTCCCTCCAGTGGTCATCTGGTCATTTAGGGCACTTTTTGGGGCCTTATTCGTGGAAAAACAGGGTCCAGGAAAAGTGCCCTAAATTCTCGCTAAAAACGCATATTTTTCTTCCATTATCGGCGAAAGGCGCCCATCTCTGATCGCCCGATAACCACACCCCAGTTCCGCCTTCACCATGCCTTCGACACGCCCCCATCAACTTTGTCCGCATCCGCGACGGAGTGCAGTTGAAAACGTCCAAATTCAGCTTTCGATTATACCGCTTTATTCGTTTTTGTGAGATAAACGTCTATCTCCCGATTTGGGTCGCAATATAGGCGTTTTTCTTTTTCAATTATAAGCTGGATAGTAACATAGTAGATGATGGCAGAGAAAAGACCTGTATGGTCCATCCAGTCTGCTGAGGTGGAAGGAGGTGTTTCAGAGAGCTCTGCAGACTTCCAGTGGGAGGAGAGTGAGGCCTAACTCCCTCCCCAAGGATGTGGAGGGCCTCTGGGGAGCGTTCCCCAGGACAGGCCCAGGCCATGGGGCCTCTTGGGCTCAGGGACCAGAGGGTCAGGAAAAGCGGTCTCCTCCCTTGCAGTGCCGCAGGGAGGAGGGAAAGGAGCCCTGTGGATAGAAGAGGGCCAGACTCCAAGGGAGGAAGCCGGACTGGTACCCCCCTCGCGGCCGCACGACGTCCAGCAGGTGAGGGGGAGAGAGAGCTGGCGGAGACCCTAGAGAAGAGCTGGTCTGAGAAGGAAAGAGTGGTAATGGAGATCTGTCAAGAGGCCCTGCCGGAGGTGGAGGAGGAAAGCAGTGAGGATAGTGACGATCTAGAGGAGGAAGAGCTTGTGGACTACTGCCAGGATCCAGAGGACCCGGCCAGTGGCATAATTAAAGTGGTGAAGAGAATTAAAAGTACGGAGAAGGAGGTGGTGGACCTGGGGAAGCGACTCAAAATGGCAAAAGCCCTGAGCAAGCTGGCCCCAGCAGAGCATCGCAAAACCTATATGAAAGAGGAAACCAGGCTGCTTAGGCTTCTCCAGAGAAAAGAACAGCTGCTGAGGGCCCTGAGGAAAGGCCCTGGAAATCCTCTGAGAGAACTGTATATCAACAGAGACAGGATGGCCTCGGGGGGACAGGCCCCGTCAGCCTCGGTACAGTGGAAGCAACAAACAGAGCAGGAAGGAATCAGCCCAGGCTTTGGACCCCAGAACATTGAAGCATCAGGGGAGCTGCCAGGAACTAGCACCCAAAATACATTGAAATTCATGCAATACCTTGCTAGTCAGTCAGGGCCTCTGCAGGCAGCTTCTGGAGTAAGCAGGACTGAAGGTGGGGCTGTGGAAGCCTCATTGAGAGCACCTGAGTGTGGGAGAGCAGAACAGGAAAAAAACTTTAACACTAAGACTTTTCACATTGTTGAAACAGAGGCTGCAATTTCAGGAGAGAAACCTTTTTCCACAGAAGTGGTGGTGGAAGTTGAAACAGAGAACTTACCTGGAGAAGAGGAGGTTGTCCTGTTCCCATTGCCTGTAGTAAAAGCAGACGGCAAGGAAAAAATGCCTGGGAGGCCTCACCCACAAAGCTCTGAGGAGCAGGATGTTCCAGCCAATCAGCCTGCAGCAGGGCTAAGGACTGAAAGTGGAGATGTTCCTGCAGGGAGCTGCCTCTTAAAGGAGAATGCAGGAAGAAAGGCAGGTGAAGACAAGGAGTGGTTTTCCATAGAGAAAGCACAGGAGGCCACACAGTGTTCCCCACATAAAGGTTCAGAATGGCAAGGAACTGCGCTGCCGGGTGGCGGGATGCCATGCCCGCCCAGCACATTGGAGCAGGAGGCGCCAGCCAATCGGGCTGGAGGAGCAGGGATGGCCGCAGAGGAGAATGCTACAGCGCAGGAGGATTCCCCATGTTTGGGAGAGCGAGTGGTGCTGGAGTGCGGGAAGCCACTCTTACTTTGCAAAACGGCAGAGCAGGAAGTCCCAACGAAGCAGGACGCCAGAGGGGAGACCAGTTCCCAGGAAAACAGCGGGCCCGCACAGGGAAAGCTGGAGCAGCACGTTGCAAGGAGGGACCCAGCACAGAGAGCAGGTTCCGGGGGGGAAGGAGGGGGGGAGGAGCGGGAGGTGTTTGCCTTGCAGTGTGCGCCAGAAGGAAACTTGACTGGTACCTTTGACTTTGCAGTTGGCCAGGCTGCAGGGGTGCGAGCCAGGGGGGAGTGTTCGGGCCGGGAGGGGAGGGTTGGCTCGGTGGGCGGGGGAGGGGGTCAGGGGCATTGGGAGGGGAACAAGTATTTAGGGGAACCTGCTCTCACTGTCTCTAGCGAACGTTTTGAAGGGGACAATGGCAGGTTTTATGCTGCAGGGGAAATGGTACAGAAGCACACTGTGAAGGCAGGGGATGTGCAAAGTCTGCTGACAGAAGGGAGAGAAGGGAGGGAGGCTGAGAGGGGAGGCAAGAGAGAGAGGGGGGGTACGGCGCAGCAGGAGCAGGGGGGTCTCAGTGCAGGAGATGGAGGAGGGGGACGGTGGGGGGGTGCTCCATCCTTTGCGGCGGTAGTAGGTGGGAGGGGCGGGCGCAGGGGGAATGGGGGGGCAGGAAGCATTGGGGAAGGATGGGGGGGAGGGTGGGGGGGCCAGGTTCCCAAAAGGAGGAATGTGATTCAGTTAAGGTGGGTGGGGGAGGGGGGGATGCCAAGTAGGGATGAGGCCCTGAAGTTGGTCTTGGGTTTAGGATTTCTCCCAGAGGACCTCTATGCCTGTATCCACCCGGTGAATATCCCAGAGTATGATGTTAGTTTTCTGACCCAGCGAGGCATGGAGGTCTTCTGGGAGAAATACGAGGGGGTAAGGGGGAAAGGGGATTGGAGAAACTTTAGGGCCGTACCGATCAGCAGACCTGACCTGGTGCAGGTAACCCTGCTGGTCCGAAATGAATCCATTTCAGGGGCGGACCTGGCCTTCTGGCTACAGCGGTACGCAGAATTGCGTACCCCCTTGTCCAAACTCCCTGACCCCAGTAGGGTGTGGGCGGGAGGATGGTGTGCGCAGGTTAGGCTGAAGCAGGCAGGACACGTGACCCAGCACATTCCCTCCGCGGCGTTCATTGGCAGGGATCGGATCCTCTGCTTTTACAAGGGGCAGCCGCGGCAATGTCACAAGTGCGGGTCATTCAGACATTTTAGTATGTCGTGCCCAGTACGGCAGTGTGGGAAGTGCGGGTCTAAGGAGCATCCTACGGAGTCTTGTGCATCTATCCGGTGTAATTTGTGTGGGGGTCTGGGGCATGCATTCAGAGCTTGCCCTTGGGCCTCCCATAACGGGGGAGAGGAGGACATGGGAGGGGGCGGTCCAGTTCAGAGGGAGAGGGGGGGGAGTGAATGTAGGGCGAGATCAGGTTCCCGGGGTGGGGGGGAAAGGAGCTGCGGAGGGACAGGGAGTGGGAGGTGGGGAAGGGTTGGGGGAAGGGCGGAAGCGGCAGGACGGGGCAGATGAGGGTTGGACGCGGGTGTCAAAAAAACAACGGAAGGTGACGGGGGTACGGGAGGAAGGGGGAGGGGAGGCAGGAATGGGGATAGAAGTAGAGAACAGATTTAGGGGATTGGAAGATGAGGGAGGGGGTGACGAACTGGCAGGAGAGGAAGGAGAGGATGGTATGAGCCGGCAGGATGGGTTGGAAAGCATGGCAGACGCTGGAAAGGGAACAGCGGGTAAAAGGAAGAAGAAGAAGAGGGAGAAGGTTTTGAGGGACGAAGAGGAGGAAATGGTAGTGGAGGAGGTCGGGGAGGTGGGGGGCAGATTGGGGGGGGCTGAAGGGAGGGTGGGGGAGAAAAGGAGGGTAGGACAGGAGGCAGGGATGAAGGCAAGAGAGGAGAGGGAGGATGGGCTGGAGGCAGGATTGATGGAGGGGGTCGAAGAAGGGGCAGAAGGGGCGGGAGAGGAGGCAGGGGGGGGAGGGTCAGTGGACGACTCCCAAGAAGGGAGGGAGGTGGGCGAAGAAAAGAGGAAGAAGGGGAGGAAGAAAGTAAGGAAAGGGGGGGGGCTTTTTGAGTTGGGGTCCGGGACTGGGCGGACGAGGAAGGGGAGGGTGAAGGGGAAGGGATCCCTGGAGGTAGTATGGAGCAGAGGGAAGGTAGCCAGGAGGGCGGGGGGTATGGAACGGCACAATGATGGCTGGACTGCTGTTAACATTCGCCACACTTAATGTGGCTAGTGTCGCCTCCCAGAGGGCGAGATGCTTGGCGTTCGATGGCCTCTCTGCCATGGCGGTGGACTGTTTTCTTCTGCAGGAGACCAGGCTGCGAACGCTGGAGGAGGTTCGGCGGGCAAAGCAGGCCTGGAGATGGGGGCCCTCTATTTGGGGTCTGGCAGGGGAACGGTATGGGGGGATAGGCATCCTCTTCAAAACATTTAAAGTAGAGATCCAGAGGGTGGTGGAGCTGGGAATTGGGAGGTGTCTGGTGTTAGATGTGAGATTGCGGGGGGTGGCTTTGCGGGTGATTAACATCTACGGGCCGCAAAGCAAACGGGGAAGGGCAGCACTGTTTGGGAAAATTCGGCCGTACCTTTACACCTCACGGCAGCTAGTTTGGGGGGGGGATTTTAACACAGTCCTGAGGAAGGAGGATAGGGGGAGGAGGGCGGCGCAAGTAGGTTACGATGGGGTACGGCTAGCAGGGATCATGAAGGGAGCGGGATTGGTGGACGCGCACATAGAGTTTGGTGGTGGGACGCAGGGTTTCACTTTTGCCCGGGGCACTTGTAGAAGTAGAATCGACCGGTTTTTAGTTCGGGGAGGGGCGTGTGGGAAGGCACCAAGGGTGGTAGAGGTTGATTTCTCAGACCACAAGATGGTGCTGGTCGAGCTGGGGGGAGGGGGGATTCACGGATTGGGGAAAGGATTGTGGCGTTTAAATCAGAAATGGTTGAGGGAGGGGGTGTTGTACCAGGAGTATCTGGAGTTTCTGGCAGACCAGGTATCCATTCAGGGTGTCTTCCCTTCCCTAGGGGACTGGTGGGAAGTTTTGAAACACCGCACCAGGGGGTTCTTTCTCCGTCAGGCGAGGAGGCAGGGGAGGGAGGTCACCCGGCTAGGAACTGCTCTGAGGAAGCGAAGGGACAATTTGATTTCCAGGGGAGGGAAGAGGGAGGACATTGAGGCCTTGCAGCAGGAGGTGGAACGGGTACAATACAATCGGTACTCTTCCCTCGTCTATGAGCGGGACTTTGGGAAGCTGCTCAGCCCGAACCCTTATGACTGCTGTAAGGAAAGAAGGGAGAGGAGGGTGGTAGAGGGGTTAAGGGATGAGGGGGGGACGCTCCAGCAGTCTAGGGAAGGTATCTTGCAGGTGGTGGGGACCCACTTTGGGCGGGCCTTTTTGGACCAACGGTTGGGGGAGGAGGCCATGGCGAGGTACATTGAGGAAACCCCAGGGGTGGGTAAGGGGGGGCCTCATCTTCGGGCCTTGCTGCGGCCGTGGACGCTGCGGGAGGTACAGGAGGCCATTGGGGCCTTGCGGCGCAGGACAGCGCCGGGGCCAGACGGACTCCCGGCAGAGTTCTACCAGCAGTTTAGGGATCAGTTGGCGCCAGTCTTGTTGGCAATCTGGGAGGCGGCACGAACAGGGGGATCCTTGCCTGAGTCGATGGGGGCATCAGCTTTGGTCCTTCTTAGCAAAGGCAAGGACCCCCAGGATGTGGCAAATTGGCGGCCGATTGCACTTCTGAACACCGACCGGAAGATCTTCGCTCACATGCTCCTTGCCCGCATGAGGAAGATCTCCGGGGAAGTGCTGGCAGCCCCGCAGGGGTGTGGGGTCCCGGGAAGGGGGGTGCTAGAGGCAGTGGCCTGGGTGAGGGAGGGCCTGGAACGTAGTCGGGTGGGAGAGGGCAGGCTGGTCGTGGCCTTGGACCAGGACAAGGCTTTCGACCGAGTGCAGTGGGGTTTTTTATGGAAGGTCCTAGACCACTATGGATTCCCGGGGGAATGGATCGCGCAACTTCAGTTATTGTATGCGGGGGCGCGATTCTTTCCCCTGGTGAATGGATGGAGGGGGGCGGAGGTGGGGATCTCGGCGGGGGTGCGGCAGGGGTGCCCGTTGAGCCCCCTGCTGTACGCTTTCGCCATTGATCCCCTGGTGAGGAGGCTGGAAGGGGGGGGGGAGGACGGGCTCAGAGGAGTGGAAGTAGGCAAAGGGAATGTGTTGCGAGTCATCGCCTATGCGGACGATATCACCGTCTGGGTGGCGGATCGCAGGGAGGGGAGGAGGCTGCAGGAGACCCTTGCAGCATACTCCCAGGCTTCGGGGTCTCGGGTAAACCTGGGCAAGAGCACCAGCTTGTGGGTGGGGCCAGAGGGACGGCGGTTTAATTTAGGTGGAGGGTTCCCGGATGGGATAGAGAAAATGAGGGTTTTGGGAGTGTATTTTGGGGGAGGGGATTACGGGCGGGAAAATTGGGAACAAAGGATAGCGGAGGCGAGGGAGAAGGTGGACCGCTGGAAGGGGTGGCGGATGCCCATGGAGGACCGGGTCCGGTTGCTGAAGAGCCAGGTGGTCCCCATGTTCCTGTTCCTGAGCTACATCTGTCTCCTGCCGGAACGCTGTTTCACGGCAATTTACAGCGTGTTCTTTCAACTCCTGTGGGGGAACAGGATGAACCCAGTTCGACGTAATTTCACTTACCGGTCGCGGGAGGAAGGGGGGGTGGGAATGGTAAACCCAGTCTTGCTATTCTCCTCCCTCTTCATCCAGTTTAACCTGGGGCGGGCGGGGGGTCTGAATGCCCCAGGATGGGTACACAGTGTTGTCCAGTGGTGGGAGGGATTTTGGGGTCCTTGGTTGGGGGGAGGTAGGGTGGGACGGTTGCGGAAAGGGTTCCCGGAGGGGGTAGGCTACTATAAATCTTTGGTAAAGCTGGTTCGGCTGTGGGACATTACATGGGAGGAAGTTAGGGCAGGACAGAGGGAGATCTGGGTGGAGCGGGTTCGCTCCCAACGCTTCTCCTCTCCCCTGGCTCTTAGGGATGCTCCGGAGCCCGTGCTGAGGCAGGGCCTGCGGTTTATTTCATCCAAACGCATCCCACACAAGTACAGGGACATTGCTTGGCTGTCCCTACATGGCAGGTTGTATGTTAGGGCAAACCTTCGGTGTAGGAACCAGCAGGACCGAGACTGCCAGAGGGGGGAGTGTGCTGGCCGGCTGGAGACCATGGACCACTTCCTGAAGGAGTGTCCATTCTCCATAGCGGTTTGCCGGAGAGTGGCTGCCTTGCTGGCCATCCCCAGCTTCACGTCCTACACCTATGCGGACTGGGTGTATGGGAGGCAGGGGGAGACGGGGCGGCTAGAGCCAGGTACCGCCTTTCTAATCTCAGTTATCATCAGATACTGCCTATGGATGGCTCGCTGCGGGGTGTCCCTGGGCCAGGAGTGCAGGTCTGCTGAGCAGGTCTCCTGGGACGTTGTCCGAGCTGTCCAGGAAGTGGCCCGATGGGAACGGGTGGAGGTGGGGGTAAAGACCTTTGGGGTTTGGTGGAAGCATGTACGCTTGAAGTTGAGTTGAATGTTTGGGGGGGGGTTGGGGGGGACGGTTTTTTGTGTAAAATTTGCATTTTTGTATAAAAGTATAGAGGGGCTGGCTTTATAACTGCACAGTGTAATGTATTGAAATTTGATTTTCCGCTTTCATTTAATAAAGGAATTCTCCAGTCTGCCCAACAAGATAAACTCATAGTATAAGGTATGATATGTATTCTTGGTCTTGATTTGTCCTTGCCATTTTCAGGGCACAGACCGTAGAAGTCTGCATGTCACTGGCCTTATTCTCCAGTTACAGAAGCTGAATCATTCCAGCTACCATCAGGGCACAGACCGTAGAAATCTGCCCATCACTGGCTTCGTTTCCTAATTACTGGTGTTGCCAACTAATCAACGCTAAGCTTGTTGGTTTCACTCCTCCTATACAGGATTCCTTTGTGTTTATCACACGCATTTTTTAATTCTACTATTTTCATCTCCACCACCTCCCGCAGGAGGGCATTCCAGGTATCTACCACCCTCTCTATGAAAAAGTACTTTCTGACATTATTCCTGAGTTGGCCCCCTGCAACCTCAATTCATGTCCTCTAGTTCTACCACCATCCAGTCTCTAGAAAAGGTTTGTTTGTAAATTAATACCTTTCAAATGTTTGAATGTCTGTATCATATCACCCATCTCTCCTTTCCTCCAAAGTATACATGTTCAGGTCCTCAAGTCTCTCCTCATTCGTCTTGCAACACAAACACCATACCATCTTGGTTGCTTTTCTCTGAACTGCTTCAAGTCTTCTAAATATGTAAAAAGACTTGAAGCAGTTCAGAGAAAAGTCTTTTTACATCTTTAGAAGACATGACCTCCAAAACACAATACTCCACATGGGGCCTCACCAATTACTTGTACAGAGGCATCAGCACTTCCTATCTTCTGCTGGTTATACCCCTTCATTATGCAACCTAGCATCTTTCTGGCCGTGGCCACCACCTTGTCGCATAGTTTCATCACCTTGAGATCCTCGGACACCACCACACCAAGGTCTCTCTCCTGAGCTGTGCTTATCAGTCTCTCTCCTTCATGCATAATGATGCACTGAAGCCCCAGTTTTCACCTACCTGAGAGGTGGGGCAGTAAGCACCCATTCCTCCTGTATTAGGCTCCTGGTCTTTATCCATATATACCATGATCTGTTCCATATATACTATGTTCCATGTATGTTATCATGTATGTATGCACCTTAATGCAATACCATTTGTAATCCTGTTAACCGGAAATGGCAACCGCCATTACCGCAAATGTAAGCCACATTGAGCCTGCAAATTGGTGGGAAAATGTGGGATACAAATGCTACAAATAAATAAATAAATAAAATCCATCAGTCTTTTATGATCCTGAGCTGGAGGCATGAGAGCAACAGTGATACCATCACTGCAACACAAGCAAGACACCTCTTCTCATGTTGCATTAATGTTGACCAAAGCATGTGAGACTGTCAAAGGATAGAAATGAAGCACTAAAATCAGAGAAGCCCATTTTTCAAAATGATTGGGAGTGCTAAACTCAACAAAAATGAACCCTTTTTAGACAAAGTCCAAGGAATTTGCTCCATATTGGAGGTGTTCAAGAATCCAGTACCCCTTGGTTGGAGTAATTAGCACACAGTGGTAGCTATAGACCAAAAGGGCAAGAAAACATTAAGGTTACAACTCTCAAAAGCAGAAGTAGAACTTCAAAAAGTTGCATGAGGAACATAGGGAAAGGGGGGGGAGATGGTTCCATACAGGAATTTGTGTGCACAGTCACTTACCTAAAGTAGACAAATCCTGCTGGGCAGACTGTGTGGTCTCCCCAGTTTGGTCTTTGCTATAATTTCTTATGTTACATTCATTTTTCTTTTTGATCTGTTCTTATTAATGCAAAGCACACATCCAACTAATGCAGAGTTACTAAGAGGGACTGGAAAAGCACTAGTGCCCTCCAGTGATCAGAATGAAAATGAACAAGTCACCGAAAGTGAATTCACATCCTACTCTTCAGATTTCATGCCCAGCAAGTCACCAGAAGAGGAGGCTTTTACATGAAAACAAATCTTGGCCTTGAGTTCTCAGTGATTATGCTAGGAGGTATTTTTTACTCAGTAAATGCTTGGTGTCCTATTAGAGCAATAATTATACTTCTTTGGATCTGCTGTATCTGAAGAAATTTATTACTGATCATGCTAAAGTTTCTAATTTTTAGGAGTTGGGAGGGGTTATAGGACTGATCATTTTTTATGGCTATATGTGAAGGCAAAACCCTTTTCATTTGCTTTTCTTGTTTTCCCTGTTAGCTCTTTTGCTCACTGTAATGTGGGCTTGTTGTTTTCTTTGGGTGATATTTGTTTATATTTTGTTGTATTAAAAGCTTCTTTAGAATTCTTTGGAATGTATAAATCAGAATTCAATTTTATGTTCAATATATTTTATTCAGAAAAGCAACAGCAAAGGTACAATCTAAAAGCAATGTAATAACAACAGAAATATGTAGAAACCTTCTACATATGGAACTGCATTAACAATAGGAAATTTACAATACAAAAAAAGAAAGGGGGAAAAACATCAGACATCCCCTCCTCCACTACCCCAAACTGAATTGTTCATATCCCACTTACAAATCCAAAGGGAGACTTGACTCTTATGTCTCCCAACATAGTTCAAGCCAGCAGAGCAAGCTAAAAAAACAAACAAACCCCGCCCTATTCCCAAATTTCACAAGGACAACTCCAAGCCCTATGATGTAAAGAATTAATATACTCATTCCATATTGAAAGAAAAAATTTCCATCGCTTAAAAGTGCTATGAGCCTCCCTCAGTTCAAACAGCATGAGATTGTGTAGCTGACTTCTCCATTGCCAAAAAGAAACGTGGGATCCTATCCAACCCAGTGTTGTAAAATGTATTTTTTCCCCAGTGTGCTGGCCTTTCGAACAAACAAGCGAGGGCCTGCATCCTTCAATTTGAACTTGGCACTCTGACCTAAAAGGACATCTAATGGGGTGCAAGGAGTAGATTGGCCAACCACATTTGACAAAAATCCAAAAAGCCGTTGCCAAAAGGCCAGAATAAGCGGACAGTTCTATAGCGCATGAAAGAAGGTAATCTGGGAGTCTTGAGACATAGAATACTGGATAGTACTCCCATGTGACTAGCTTATTTTTGAGTAATATATCCTCTAAGAAGCACTCTAAACTGGCATTCTCTCAGATCAGCGACCACAATCGCTCTATGTCATATCCATATAAACTTCCCACTTACCAACTAAAACCCCAAGGTTATCCTGATCACGTTTTTTAATCCAACATTTGCATAACTCAGAGATCAACAGACGATCTTCCGAATGCGATTCTAGCCAGGATTGTAACTTTGTATCATAGTGTGTAGCAAGCCCTGTATGAGAGAGAGATTGAATATAATGCTGTAATTGAGTATATGCATAGAAATCAGTATGTTGGACATAAGAGGTCTGAAGCAGAGCAGAAAAGCTCATTAAAGATCCCCTAGATGTTAAAGACATGAGGTAAACAATGGGCCCCCTTTCTCCCAATGAATGAACACCCCAGGGGGAACATATCAGTACAATGGGGTCCTGTGCCCAAAGTCTCACCACATCCTACCATAACGCACGCAAAGGTCTCAAAACGAAACTGTTCTTTAAATGGCAAGGGACAGAGCTTATATATGCTTGTAAAAGGGACAGGGAGCCCAAGGGCCACAAATTCTCACTCAAAAGAAATAGGGGTGTAATCAGTAGTATCAAACACCCAATCCTTAAGATGGCATAGAAGACATGCCTTATTATAGATCCCTAAGTCCAAAAGCCCGAATCCTCCGTAAGTGTACCGTCCATAAAGACATTGAAGTTGCAGGTTAGGTTTCTTCCCCTGCCAACAGAACCGAGAGAGAAGACAAGAAAACACCCGAAGGTCCTTTTTTTAAGAAGGTATAAAGGAAGTACTTATAGGACATAGAGCCATTTAGGAAACAAAGACATTTCATATAAATTCACTTGACCCATCAAAGATAATGGTAAATCATGCCACTGGGTAAACTGAACCTGAGAATAGTCCAATAATTTTTGCACATTAAGGTGATAAAGTTCGGGAACAACCCCAGTAACAAACACCGAGATACTTGAAAAAAACCATCTGCCCATCGTAAAGGGAACTGCCCCGTACAAATCCCTCATAGGCAAGATTTCTGATTTCAAGCAGTTAAGCTGGAACCCAGAAAAATCCCCACATTCACATATGCTCTGTAAATCTCCCGTAAGGAACGCTGGGGCTGAATTAGATAGACCAACAAATCATCTGCGAAGGACGCAACCTTAAACTCGGACCATCTCAGTCGAATTCCTTTAATGTCAGGGTTCGAAGAAACTTCTCTAATCAATGGGTCAAGAGTTATCACAAAAAGAAAGGGGGATAATGGACAGCCTTGTCGAGTGCCCCGAAAAAATAGAGAATGGCTCTGATATAGATCCATTAATATTCAACACTGCCAGAGAATGTAGTAAAAGCAGTTATCCTAGCAAGGTTTTTAAAAGGTTTGGATAATTTCCTAAAAGAAAAGTCCATAAGCCATTATTAAGTTGGACTTGGGAAAATCCATTACATATTCTAGGATAAGCAGCAAATAGTCTTTTTTGCTTTTCTGGGATCTTTCCAGGTTCTTGTGACCTGGATTGACCACTGTTGGAAACAGAATAGTGGGTTTGATGGATCTTCGGTCTGTCCCAGTATGGCAATGCTTATGTTCTCATGCAGTATGGACATCCATTCCAAAAACACAATATGGATGTTTTTAGCAGATGGGCTTTTTTTTTTTTTTTGCCATTTTGAGACATCCATCTGCTTCGAAAATGAGCCCCATAAGCACCTGCTTGTCTCTCTAATATAGCATCTATGTAGACACATACTTGCCCTCTTAAACCAAGTTCCCCATTATAAAGTTACTCTCTGAAAGCCTGGAAAAAAAGTTTTAATAATTTCATTTCTTTTAGTCTGAGACCAAGGATAATTTTCAGTATATTGTCTCATATGTAACGCCTATAGACCTTATTTGCATTTCAGTGCACATTGCAATTGTAAACAAAATACCTCTTTTTAACATACTCAATTTCTTTGTCTACAGTTGGGATCAGCACTTCCATCTTTCAGGAATCCACTCAGCCTGATAATTTATTACAGTATGCAGGCCATCATCTTAGATCATTGCAGACCAATATTCCAGTGGGTCAATTTTCTTGCTTGCAGTTGAAGATTATAATTGTTGTGCTGGAGATCTTCTCACATTCCAGGAACAAAAGGTTGTCCTCTAAAGATTATAAAATGTGAATGCAAACATGCATTGTATATTTATCAAGATCCCCTTGCTTTTTCCACAACCTATAGATATCATCTTGTACCCACATTTGCCATCCCTCTGTCCTCTGAAGCTCACCTCATAAAGAGGTTAATCTTGAAGCAATGGCATTTATTTTAAAACTTCCTAGCCCTGTACTCTCCTCTACATTTTGGGTTCCTTTTCCAAAGCAAATGTAACGAAGCCCATTCAGTTTCTATGGGCTTCCTTGCATTTGCCACATGGGAATCGCTAGTGCAGATTTGTAAAAGGAGCCCTTTGTTTTTGTATCCTGAACATCCACCAGAGGCAATTATGCACTGGAGCTGTTACAAATGTGACAACTGCTCCATACAAAAAAAAAATACTACATGGAGTGTTAAATCTAATCCCCAAACTGATGTTAAAATGTGAGTTTGTTTATCAGCATCTGATATATTGTTCCATTTGGCATACACAGGTTGGAGCAGTGTACAATACAATAAAAAATATAATATAGAAAAATAGGAAAAGGAACACCATTCATCGATAGGAAAGGAATTCTCACACATCAAACATAAAATAAGATAAGATTAAATCTTAACACTACTACCTTCTAAAGGATTAGCTCCTCAATGGGGCTAAAAATTGGGTATGTATGTATGAATGAATAAGTAAGCAAGCAAACAAGTGTCACAATACAAACTTTGTTTTTACAAACTGTATAACCAATTATTAAGGGGGTTCTTTTACTACGGCATGCTAATGGATTTAATGATTAGCATGCATTAAATGCCTTGCAGGGCCGCCGAGAGGGGGGCAGGGGGGACAAAATTCCCTGGGCCCGGGCCTCCAAGGGGGGCCCAGCACCGAGGTCAGGCCACGGGCGCTGCAGTCCCTAGTCTCACCTGCCTGCCCTCGGCTCCGTTGACAGCCCCCCTCCGTCCACCACTGGGCCCCCTGCATTCATTTGGCAGTGCCTCACCAGTCTGTGTAGAAGCGGCAGATTGCCTTCCTTCAGGCCCTCCCTGTGCCCCGCCCTCACGGAAACCAGAAGTTACATCAGACAAGGGCGGGACACAGTGAGGGATGGCCCGAAGGGAGGCGATCTGCTGCTTCTACACAGACTGCTGAGGCGCTGCCGATTTGAATGCAGGGGGCCGGGTGGCAGGTGGAGGGGGGCTGTCGACGGCAGGGGCGGGGGGGGGCAGGCGGTGGGAGGGGTGACGGCGGGGGGGGGGGCAACAGCCTTGCCTCGGACCTAGCTTAGTCTCTCGGCGGCCCTGATGCCTTGCTAATCATAGGAATATAATGGGCTGCATGGCATTTAGGCACAGGCTAATCGTTAGCACACCTTAGAAAAAGGACCCCTTATGTGTCACTTATTAAAATGAAAAGCAACTCATAGCAAATCATTTTTATATGACCTCCTGAGTTGATAGTGCCAAAAAAAAAGGTTGGTGTACTTAGCAGCGTTCAGGATGAGCTGGTGCAGGTATGAATCTTTTTTTTTCAGTCCTCCTCAATGAACGCCATCACCACAATATGAAGAAAGTATACAGTCCTCTAAGATGGAAAGGATTTTACCATATGCATTCTTCCTATTGAAAGTGATGCAGCAGTTCTGCAGTTTGAATTATGCAAAACAAGCAAGTCCTCTGGGAGTCACTGCAAACTCGCCCTGTTTGATTTAAATCACAAAATTGCTGCACCACCCCAAATTGACCCCAGACATTGGAATTATCAGTGGGGAAACTCTTCATCCTAATATAGAAAGAGGAGTGAGCATATGTGAAATTGATTCTTATCAACTCTGCAGTAGTTTTGAAGATGCAGCTTTTATAAGGAACCAGTATTGGTATCTTTCTATTGTGGTATTGTGCTTTAGTGTTCCGGCAGATTTTACTTTTTGTCTACCTCATTGGTTTCAAATTGTGGCTCCCTGATGGGCCGAAGACAACTGGCCTTCCTTTGATTGGCCTAAGGGCTTGTTATCAAGTTGGTCAATGTTGGATTTCCAGTTTCTTCACATTGAATATGCATCAGGGAAGTTTAATCACCATGCTTTTGAAATAACTATTCCCAGCTGTAGCTTAACCCTTTGGTTTTGTATTGTTCTTGTTTTTTTAATAAGATAGGGACCAAGTGTTCATTGTCAACTTCTATATTGAGTAGTATGCTTTATTTTTCACACCATTTTCAACCGTACTGAATTCTGAACCTCTCAGACTATTGTCCTGGTGAAAATTGAACCATGATGAGGATTTGAGAGTGACCTAAATGCAAGGAACTGAGAGTGATGAGGAACTGCGATGAAAATATGAGTGGATGTGCACTTTTTGCTAACACTGGTGCTTTCATTGGGTGTAATAATTAAAATACATATTGTGCATCCTATATGTGTATACAAATGTATAGAGCAGTCACAAACATGACGAACACTTTTCAGCAATGTTTTCACCATTTTTCAACTTTCTTTGCCTCTTTTTTTTATATCATAAATATTTAAGAAGCTCATAGGGCTTTTTATATATTCAAAATTTGAATTAATAGTCATATAAACAATCAGCAAATTAAATATGCAAAACCATAGCAAAACAAGATGAGAACTCAATTTACCTGGGCTATTCCTAATTACGATTTCTCTGCATTCTTTTTTTCAAAATCCTGGCCCTTCCAAACCCTAATAGTTGTTGTGTAACCATTCTATATGTATCTTAAGCCATGAATTAATGAAGACCCAAGGTTTGCCATCAAATGGCTAACCAGAAGTGTATGATAGCTTCTGAAACTTTATTACAAGACCTAGCTTTAAAGGACTGGGGGAGATGTGATATTGCCAAGGATTCAAATTACCTCTAGATGGCAGTATTACACTATTTAAGGCTATAGTGGAGACTATGAACCTTAATGAAAGTCATAAAGCATACTTTCAGAAACCCATTTGTCAGCTGTACTAATTTCACAGATAGATAGATAGAAGATAGATATACTATTTTCAATAGAGAAGGGAAAGGGAAATAGGACTTGATATACCGCCTTTCTTTGGTATTTTGCAACTACATTCAAAACGGTTTACATATATACAGGTACTTATGGGCTATGTCTGTGTTAAAAAGAAAACTGTCAGTCAGCATGACGTGACTTATCGGGAAATGAGATAGCAGTGTCCAGCATCTGGCTTCTGCACTTTCTCACCAGTATTATTCTAAACTGCAATAATACAGGTTGTGATGTGTTTAAACTGGGGAGGTCTATTGTCATACTACCCATGGGCCTGCAAGCTAGTTTTTAGAGACATGCTCCGTAGCTTTTATTTATTTTTTAAAATTTATTTATAGCATTTCTACCCCGCTCTTTCCCGCTCGATAGCAGGCTCAGTGCGGCTTACAATGTATAGGTACAGAGTATCACAGGGAGGGTTCAAAGTATCAAAGAGGTAATACAATGTATGGGTAAAAAGTGTCACTCTTTGAAAGTGTGAGTGGCATACATCCCAAGGTATCTTTCTATACCCATCCTTAAGAACATAAGAATAGCCATACTGGGTCAGACCAATGGTCCATCTAGCCCAGTATCCTGCTTCCAACAGTGGCCAATCCATGTGACAAGTACCTTGCAGAACCCAATTAGTAGAAACATTCCATGTTACCAATCCCAGAGCAAGCAGTGGCTTCCCCATGTCCATCTCAATAACAGACTATGAACTATTCCTCCAGGAACTTGTCCAAACCTTTTTTAAACCCAGATACACTAACCACTGTTACCACATCCTAAGGCAGCAAGTTCCAGAGCGTAATTATTCTTTGAGTGAAAAAAACATTTTTCCTCCAATTTGTTTTAAGTGTCCCCTGCTGTTTGCATTTTTTTGAAAGAGTGAAAAATCAATTCACTTCTACCCGTTCTACACCACTCAGGATTTTATAGACCTCAATCATATCCCCACCCCACCCCCTACCCCAGAAGTCTCTTTTTTATGCTGAAGAGACCTAAACTCTTTAACCTTTCCTCATACAAGAGGAGTTCCATCCCCTTTATCATTTTGGTCACTCCTCTTTGAACCTTTTCTAATTCTGCTCTATCTTTTTTGAGATATGGCAACCACAACTGAATGCAATACTCAAGGAGAGGTTGCACCATGGAGGGATACAGAAGCATTAAAATATTCTTGGTCTTATTTTTCACCCTTTCCTAATAATTCCTAGGATCCTGTTTGTATTTTTGGCCGCCACCACACACTGAGCAGAAGATTTCAGCATGACACCTAGATCTTTTTCCTGAGTGCCAACTCCTAAAGTGCATCCTAGCATCAGGTAACAATAAGTACATAAGTATTACCATACTGAGAAAGACCAAAGGTCAATCAAGCCCAGCATCTTGTTTCCAACAGTGGCCAATCCAGGTCACAAATACCTGGCAAGATCCCAAAAAAGTACAAAACATTCTATACAGATTATCCCAGAAAGAGTGGATTTTCCCCCAGTCCATTTAATAACGGTCTATGGACTTTTCCTTTAGGAAGCGGTCCAACCCTTTTTTAAACTATGCTAAGCTAATCGCCTTTACCTCATTCTCTGGCAGCGAATTCAAGAGTTTAATTACACGTTGAGTGAAGAAACATTTTCTCCGATTCATTTTAAATTTACTACTTTGTAACTTCATTGCATGAAGTATTTTTGGAAAAAGTAAACAGATGTTTCATGTCTACCTGTTCCACTCCACTCATTATTTTACACACCTCTATCATATCTCCCCTCAGCTGTCTTTTCTCCAAGCTGAAGAGCCCTAGCCGCTTTAGCCTTTCCTCATAGGGAAGTCACATCCCCTTTATCATTTTAGTCGCCCCTCTCTATACCTTTTCTAATTCCACTATATCTTTTTGAGATGCGGCAACCAGAATTGAACACAGTATTCAAGGTGCGGTCACACAATGAAGAAATTCAAAGGCATTATAACATCCTCATTTTTGTTTTCCATTCCTTTGATTCGGACTGTTCTTCCCAATGTGCTTCACTTTTGCATTTGTCCACAGTAACTTTCATCTGCCCAGTCTTCCACTTTCCTAAGCAATGTTTCACAATCCACATGCATTTTGACAACTTTGAATAGGTTTTGTCATCTGCAAATGTATCCCCATATTTACTAAGCCACACTAGCAGCTGCCATGAGCTAATGCGGACACAATCCATTGAAATTGAATCAGCAGGTGCCGCATGGCTTAGTAAAAAGGAGGGTTAATTACCGCACTCAACGTTCCTTTTTTCCAGACCATTTATAAATAAGTTAAATAGCACCAGTCCCAGTACAGATCCCTGTGGCACTCCACTATTCACCCTCCCCCGTTGAGAAAAAAATAGCCATTTAACCCTACTCTCTGTTTTCTCTTCAATAACCAATTCCTAGTCCACAGAAGGACATTGCCTCCTATCCCATGACTGCTTAATTTTCTCAGGGGTCTCTCATGAGGAACTTTGTCAAAAGCTTTCTGTAAACTTAGATACACTACATCAACCAGCTCACCATTATCCACATGTTTATTTACACTTTCAAAGAAAATTGATGATGCAAGACTTCCTTTAGCTGAACCCATGCTGACTCTATCCCATTAAACCAAGTTTGTCTATGTGTTCCATAATTTTGTTCTTTATAATAGATTCCACTATTTTCCCCAGCACTAAAATCAAGCTTGCTGGTCTGTAATTTCCCGGATCACCCTTGGAATCCTTTTTTAACAAATTGGCATTACATTGGCCACCATCCAATCTTCAGGTAGTATGGATGATTTTAATGACAGGTTACAGATCGCTAACAACAGATCAGCAATTTCATGTTTGAGTTCTTTCAGTACCCTGGCATGTATGCAATACGGTCCAGGTGATTTATCACTCTAACTTGGCAACTTGGCTCAGTACATCTTCCAGATTCACCGAGATTTCAGTTCCTCCACATCACCATCCTTTAAAACCATTTCCGGTACAGGCAGATCTCTTACATCTTCTGTAAAGACCGAAGTAAACAATTCAATCTCTCTGCTATTGCCTTGTCCTCCCTGACAGCCCCTTTTGCTCCTTCATGATCTAACAGTCCCATGGATTCCCTCACAGGCTTTCTGCTTCTGAGGTGCCTGAAAAGGGTGTTACTATGAGTTTTTGTCTCCATGGCAAGTTTTTTTTTCATATTCCCTTTTAGCTGTCTTTATCAGTGTTTTGCATCTAGCTTGACACTGCATATGTTACTTCTTGTTTTCTTCATTTGGGATCCTTTTTCCTTTGAGGGATGCTCTTTTGTCTCTAATAGCCTCTTTCACTTTGTCTTTTAACCATGCTGGCTGTGATTCTTAATTCACAGATGCCTGCCTTGTGTTCATTTTTATAACTCTTTAAGGACTGACATGAGAACTGTCTGAGTTGTTTGTTTGTTTTTTAAATTCAGCACTTCATCTCATCATTTGTATCACTTTAAGGTGATTTTTTTTTTTTAACAAGAGAGTTGAGCCTCCTCCGATTTCCTTTTTTCTTTTTGTCTGAAGATTGCTGGATCTTGCCATAGCATCTCAGGATTGAGATAATACAGTTTTGCATAGACAACTAATAAATAAACTAAGTGCCCTCAGTATGAGTCCTAAAGTCACTGACTGGATTAGTAACTGGTTGAGTGGAAGGTGATAGAGGGTAGTGGTAAATGGAGCACATTCTGAGGGAAAAGGATGTTACCAGTGGTGTGCCACAAGGTTCACGTCTTGGGCTGGTTCTTTTTAACATTTTTGTAAGTGATATTGCGAAGGGCTGTCTGGTAAGGTTTGCCTCTTTGCAGATGATACCAAAATCAAGGTTTGCCTCTTTGCAGATGATACCAAAATCTGCAATAAGGTAGACACTCCTGATGGTGTGGATAACATGAGAAAAGACTTAGCAACGCTAGAGGAATGATCTGGAATTTGACAGCTTAGATTTAATGCTAAAAAATGCAGGGTCATGCATTTGGGCTGTAAAAACCTGAGGGAATGGTACATTTTAGGGGGCAGTGGCATCACTAGACAAAAGTATTTGAGGGGGCACAGGGGAGGCAGCCTTTTGTATTGGGGGAGGAAAGTCAGTGACATTTCTGCACATCACACCCTCTTCCCCGCCCCCCCTCCCCTTTTAAATCAGCTATAAAATACTATAAGTCCCAAAGGCCTTAGAAACTGCTTTATCCAGTTTCAGCCCCACAGGGAGCAAGTATTATTTCATAGGTCCATTCAATGAGTTCTTTCATAGGAGAACGACACGGGGATGAAGACCTGCGATAATTAAAAAAAATTTACTGTGGGAGCGGTAATTGCTCCTGCAGTAAAGAAAAAACAAAACTGTGATTACCACGGGTTTGACATTTCTGTCGTTTTCCTCCTTCCCCTCTCCCCCTCCCTGCTACAGCTTTCTACCTTATCATACGAGGAGGATCCCCACAGGCCTGCTCCGGGGCCTTTCCTTTGCCGGCTCCTGCCTTCTAGGTTTTTTTTCAGGGTCTCCTTTTCATTTCTTCTCTTACTGTTGTCTTTCATTCCTCTTCTAAATGTCTCTGTCAGTTTCCTTTTTTTCTCCATTTTTCTCTCTCTACTCGTATCCTTTTCCCCCCTCATTTCTTGTTTTTCACCCTCATCACCACCATTTCATTTTTCACTCACCTATTCTCTCTCTCTCTCTCACTCATTCTCCAGGGCTCCCGTTGTCCCGTTTTTCTCTGTCCTACAACTCTTTACATTGAATGTACTCTGTAGCTACCTCCTCTTTCATCTTTTTCCTGCCATTTCTCATCTTTTTCCCTTTTAGTTAGATTTCCCCTTTTCCCTTCATATGTTTACTTCTCTAATCCTTCCATTTCCACTTGTGACTGATTCCTGTCTTTAAACCTAGATTATTTCCACTCTCTGTACTCATAGCCTCTCATCACCTCACCAACCCCATTCCTTCTCTGTCATTCATCTTCTCTGCACCTCCAGTCCCTTGCTTATGTCTTACCCCTTGAACAGGCTTCCATTTCCATCTTCTCTTACTTCCTTTGTATCTCACCCTCATCTTTATCCTTTTTTCTCCAACATTCATTGTCCTACCTTGGTTCTCGCTCTAGCATTCATTCTCCCATTTCTTCCCTCTACCCTTCTCAGCATCTGCTTACCTGCCTCCTCCAATATTAATTTACCCTGCCTTTTCTGTTTGCCCCAACATCTCCACCTTCCGTTGCATATGCCTGTTTCACCCCTGCCACACTGCCCTCCTCTTCTCTCACTCCCCCAGCATCAACCCCTTCTCTTACTGCTATCTGCCAACATCTTTCCTCCTTCTCCTAGAATCCCCTTCTATCAATGCAATCCCCAGCCCACGTGTCAGCTCTCAGGCCCAGCATCAGACTTCTTCATAGATCAGCCCAAACTTTAGTCTGCCCTTGGTCCCTTTTTTTTCTCCCAGCGTCACGCTTCTCCCTAAATCAGCCCCCTTCTCCCAGCCCTAGCAAGACACTTCTCTCTCCTCAACCCTTAGCCCCAATGTGCCCTGTTCTTCCAGCCCACACATCAGACCCTCTCTCACCCCAAAATGGTCCCAGCTTTTTATTTTCAGTTTTGTTTCCTGAACCCCCCTCCTTGGTTCAGCAACAACTCCCTCCCCTTTCCTTCCTCCTACAGCTCCTTTCTGCCTTAGGACTGTCTTCACTGTGGAAAACAAAACCCCAAAGTAAAGCAATGGGCAGTGGGTGCAGAGCCTCGTGCTGCAGCTCTGTCAGGTCCTTCCAGTCCCTCCCCCCACATCAACATGGGGAAGAGCCGCTAGTGCCTGATTGACAGCTTCAGCATGACAGTCTATGCTGGCTGCCCTTTGCTTGCAATATTTGGCTCTCTCCCCCACCCCCAAACAGTGCTGACAGTCCCAGGGCAACCAAGGAGCTGTAGGAGTGCAAGTTTGAGGGAGTGGGCCACTGGGGGTGCAACTAAGATTTTTTTGGGAGGGGGTTTGCCCCCCCCCCTTGCATCCTCATAGCGACACCTATGTTAGGGGGTAAAGAACTTTTATGCATGAAAGAGGAACGTGACTTGGTGTGATCGTATGTAATGATCATAAGAGGTAGAAAAGGTGACAGCAAAAGCTAGAAGATTGCTTGGGTGCATAGGGAGAGGAATGGTGAGATCTCATTTTTTAGAATATTGTGTACAATTCTGGAGAGTGCACCTTCAGAAAGGTATAAACAGTTCAGAGTTGGATCAGAGGGCGGCTCTTAAATGGTCAGTGGTCTTTGTAATAAAGCATATGGGGACAGATTTAAAGAGTTCAATATGTATACCTTGGAAGAAAGGCAGGAGAGGAGAGAGACATTTACATACCTATGCAGCATAAATGCACAGGAGACAAGTCTCAATTGAAAGGAAGCTCTGGAACGAGGGGCATAGGATGAAGGTGAAAGGGGATAGACTCGGAAGTAGCCTGAGGAAATACTTCACGGAAAGGGTGGTGAATTTGTGGAACGGTCTCCTAGCACAAGTGGTAGAGAAGGAAACAGTATCTGAATTCCAGAGAACTTGGGACAAGTACATAGGATCTCTAACGGTGTAATGGAGACTGGATAGGTCATAATGGTCTATATCTACCTGCATTTTTCTATGTGTCATACAAAAAAGAAAAAATAATTATGAATTAAAAATTTAAGTTGAAATCTTTCCTGTAATTGAAAAAATTAGATCCCAGTCCTCAGTAATCACATTCGTTTTCATTTCAAATGTCAAACAGAAGAAAAGTCTTCAATCCAACTTTAAAGTTCTTAACAGCTCATTACACAAATGTAATGGAAGGTTACTCCATAACCATGAAACTAAAAATAGAATACTGAATTTTGAATAGATTTGATATTAATCTTACCCAGCCTCTCAATGGGCAATCTATAATCATTTAAAGTAATCAGATTAGAGTGTATGGAGTAGTTAATGGGGAACCATTGCGAAAAGCCCTGAATTGTAAGCTGCGTAACCCTTGCAGCGCTATAGAAATGCTAAGTAGTAGTAGTAGTAATGCCAAAATCAGGATTGTATATTTTATCCTGTGATAAACTATTACATAGCAAATGGAAATAAGCCTGAAGAAGGGATCTTAAACCATTTAGAAAGTATAGAATCAAGCGCACAAGTGGTCAAACTCATAATGTAAAGCCATCTAACCAAAGCTAGCGCTTTTGGGGTATTACAAACCGGCAGTTAATCAACATGGAAAAGAGGCAGTAGAGGAGTGCCCAATGTCCTGTACCAGGACTTGTATTTATAAATGATCTGGAGATAGAAATGACAAGTGCAGTGTTCAGACCTAAGGATTACACAATTATTCAGTTATTAAAATGGCAGAGGATCACAAGGATTTGCAGAAGAATTTTTAGAGACTAGGTGACTGGACATTTAAACTGTAGTTGACATTTAATGTGGAGAAATGCAAAGTGATGCACCTAGGGAAAAATAATCCCAACTACATGTAGAAAAATTGAGTTCAGAGCTAGGAGTCTCTACTGAAGAAAAAGACCTTGGACTAATTGTGAATATATTGAAATTTTCAGCCCTGCGTGCTGTGACTACTACTGTGAATAAAATGTATGGATTATTCAAAAAGCATAGGGAACAAAACAGATATTTCATTATTCCTCGGTGTAGATACCTGTCTCACTGCAATGTACTGTGTGCATTCTGGTCACCCTATCTCAAAAAAGGTAACAGCAGAGCTAGGAAAAGTTCAGAGAAAGGTGAGAAAAATAAGTCCATAGAACATCTTCCTTTTGAACAGTCTAAACAGGTTAGGGCATTTGGAGAAAAGATGATGAGGGAAATTCATAAACTCCTGTGGGGCGGAATGGTTATTTAATCTTTCTACCAACAGAGAGGCTGATTTATGAAACTAATGACCAGAAAAACTGAAAACAAATTATGGGGGTTTTTCATTTTTGTAAAAATTCATGTGTTTTCAATAAGAAAAGGAATAAGCAAAAATACAATATCATCCCAGAAGAAATAACCATACAATAATTAAGTCTCCCCCCCCCCCCCCCCCAGAACATGAACTTCAGTCCATCCAGGTGCCTGCCGTTGGTTCTTCAGCAAGCACCACTTAAACACCCTCCACCCTCCCCCCCCCAAGCAAGTTACTCAGCCAAATGAGTCCATTCATCATGTGATGGGTCGAAACATCCATGGCATTTATCAGGCAGTTGCTCCAAATCCTGAATCTCTTTCACTCAAGTCCAATGCAAGTGTCGGACCTTCAAAATGTTTCCATTTAAAAGCAATCCCACATTTAGCTGCCACCAGGCATCATCACTTGCCATTTGAGACCCTTTTTTATTGTGAAGTCCCAGTAAGCAAGCTGCGGGATCAAATAAGAATTGACTGCCCAAGCAATGCCCCAAGTAAGACACCACTTAAGTCCAAAAGAATTCATGTAATCTCTCTGCTATGGCTTTCCCTGCCCTGAGTACCTTTTACCCCTCAGTCATCTAGCAGTCCGATTCTTTTGCCAACTTCTTGCTTTTAATATACCTAAAAAAAAATTTGTACTATATGTTTTTCCTCCAACACAATCTTTTCTTGAAAGTCTCTCTTTGCCTCCACTTTTAAATGAACCCTCTCCACACCATCTGATCATACAAATATCCAGAACTGTCTTACAATTTTTTGCTTGTAAAATATTAAAATGTTTTATCATGATCATGTTTACTTGTTAAACTACTATTATGTTCTATCATTATCATGTTACCCAAAATCCTTCTATAATGCTAAGTATATCTTTTTCTATATGCTTCCACTATTCATGATGTATTGTAAGCCACATTGAGCCTGCAAAGAGGTGGGAAAATGTGGGATACAAATGCAATAACTAAATAAATAATCACTGTATTCCAGATGGTCACCTACTATAACATCAGACACACTCACCCAATTAGTAAATGCCAAGTTCAATTATGTCCCCATCACACATGAAATAGGTCCCTCTGTACAGAATCCAGGATAGCCCTGCTTCTAAAAGACCCTGCAATAGGTATACCCCAATCAACATCTGCCATATTAAAATCACCTATTAGTAGTACTTCCCCTTTCACAGCTATATTTTGAATGTCTTCAATTAAATCGCTGTCTACTTCTGTCTGTGAAGGAGGCCTGTATATCACACAAATGTAAATACATTTGCCATTCCCTCTTTCCAGACTGACTCACAGTGCCTCTTCCTTACACTGTAGGTCCTGCAAGTGTGAGACTTTAATATTATCTTTAACATATAATGCCACTCCCCCTCCCTTTCTTCCTACCCTATCTTTCCTTCACAGAGTATAGCCCGGTATAACTACATCCCAACCATGATCTAGTATGTATGCTTTCTATCAAGTTAGTGTAGTTTCTTTCTGAACACAGACATTTTTAGTCTATAAACCATCTAGCCCTGTATATTAAAACTTCTACTACTGCCTGTAGATGCCACACTGTCTAATACTTGCAAGAAAATTCTTGCTGTAATGCAGTGGCTGTTGAATCTTTTGGACAATGCATCAGCTTGTGTTGTAAGCCTTGTGGCAGGAAAGCTTTTACATGATGCACATGTAAAAGAGCTTGAAAGAATGAGATCTTTGCAAATTGATGGGTTGACTTTTGAAACTGATGCGAAAGCAGAAGATTTGGAAAAAAAAGATGAATTGTTACGTTCCTATGGGAGATAGCTAAATTCCTTAACAAAAAAAACTGTCAGCAACCTATTAAAATATGGAATAAACAATATACTTATCCTATGTGATGGTGAGCTACTACAAGCACCAGACATTTGGTCAAAATTGTGGAAAGACGCCAAAAGTAACATATTGCTACTGGCTTGTTCCCAAAAGGAAATTAACAGTAATTCATCCCAAATGCAGGAACTATTTGAATAATCATCCTTGAACATGCATAAACATAGCCAGGTCCCTTTTGTCAAGAAAAGAAAAACAGCTTGCTCATTTTGACCGTTCCCTTGGAAAGTTGGTAGTTGAAATCCAAGACAGGACCTAATCCTTCAGAGTTGTAGAAATTACCAATAATAGAACCCCTCATTCTTCTCATGAACTGAAACAGATTCTATAGCATTGGCTTGTGAGAGAAATAGAAACACTTTGTGAAGGAGGTTTGTATGGGTCTGGAATAATTGAGATCAGTTCAGGAGTCTTTGGTAAGGAACTGATAAATGCAAGATGCCATCCAGACTGGACAATGCCAAGTACCCAGACATCCAATATTACATTCTGCCATTCCTGAAAAATGAACTGTAGTTAAGTAGGATGTGTATTTTTTTAAAGGAACTAGCAGAAGACAATATAATCAAAAGGCAAGTAGCTGTTTGAGCTGAACACTGGGATTTTGCTTCAGTTGCTCTCTTTGGCAAGGCCTAGTCTGATGATATATCGCTTATATTTTTATTTGCAGTATATCATATAAAGATGAAATGATGGACATGTGCTCTTTTACTCCAGTAGAAACTAATACTTTGTTGTGCTTGTTCATCTAGGAGGATGGAGATTCTGGAATCACATATTACAGACTACCACAGTTTCTTTAACCTTATTATAAAAAAAACATGGGGCCTAGGTAAGATACATTTACCATTTAAGCATGTATGTCATCCTGTAACACAGCTCAGGTTATGGTGTCTGGAAGCAATCATGTAAGCTGAAATTCTAAATATACCCCTCCCTTGGTATAACTCAGGAACCATAGCAAGTACCACCTAATAACAAAGGTCATATTATAATGAAGGGCCTGTGCATACATGTACATATTAGGTAGTCAAATACCTGATAAAATACTCAATTTTAGACTCCATTTAAATGTTTTAAAAACTTGAATTAACACAATGACAAAATAGGTCCAATAAAATCATTTTCCTGACTGCAAAATAAAATTTAATACATTTTTATAAAGGCAATCAAATTACCATAGAATGTAAATTCAGTACATGTTCACTTAAGGTTCACACACGTTACTGTCTCAGATGAAGTTGGATATACTGGGATATTAGATTTTCAGGTGGCAGACAGACAGGACAATTATTCAATTTCAGTATTGGCATTCTCTTCCAGATGACTAGTCCAAAAATGTTTTTGAACAGAAAGAACAAAGTCATTATTGACCCAGCCCTGGAAAATTTCCACTGTCATCCAGGAATTATTATACAAAAAAAGTAATTATTTCATGTTAACATGATAGAAAGAACATGGGCTTTGGTACATCCCACTGTAAAGAGGTGTAAGTTTGTGGCCACCTGTTGCATTAACACAGAACAAGATTTTTAGTTTATCTTTGGCTCATTTAAATCCTTTTTAGCAGTTATCCTTCTTTAATGCTAGTGTTTCATGTGGCAACATTTTATAGAATATTCCAGTCTCAGCATTTATTTTATTGATTTATTGCAATTCTATCCCACATTAGCCCAAATGAAACTCCGGTTCACTATGACTTACAACAAACATAAAAGAGAACATTGTAGACCTATGCTTCTGCATAACTTCCAGCCTCCATAGTTTGTTTCTGTGGGTAGGATCAAGCAGCTTACTCATCTGAAGATCTTTTTTTGCACCTGCAATCACTATTTGAGATATCCCGTGCCTTTACTACCATCACTATAGCCAACCATCATTTGCTTGGAATTGATTAGTTTCAACATTAAGCTGTCAAATTTGTCCACCTGCATGCATATCATGCACCCTGAGATTGGCATTTCCTTTTGCTGTTGATGCACAAACCACATGAACAATGCTGAATCCAAGTCCACCTGCTATGCTGACCTTGTATATTTTCATTTGAGATCACATTCTTAATTGATTTTGTGCAGGTAAGCTGTGGTCCTTCCACAGATGGCTGAAAAAGCGACCAGAGTTGTTTCTGAAACATTTAGGTCTTTGGAAATACCTTTATGCAGCACTGGACAGAAGTCATTCTACTAGTCTTGATTCTTAAATATTGTGAGGTAACAGAATTTAAGATAGCTAAGGTACCATGGTTTTATATTTTCTTTTAAATTGTTTTCTGTACAATCTTTTAATTCTTCTAATCGACTATATACAACTCTGCCTTACCCTGCATATTTGCATTTGACAAGTAGCGACCAATCCTATATTAACAAAATTGATTTCATGCCAACTTTAATACTTCAAGTTGAAGTTTCACAACCTTCTGCTAGAAAGCGTTCTAAATGGTACAAAACGTTCTCACTTGAAAGTCTTGTAAACATCCCTTACTTAGACCTATACAGTTCAAAGAATTACAATTCATTGAATATTCTTATCCCATGTTATTATATCAATATATGTTCAGTGGGAAATTAATGTTGATTAAGGATTGGTTGGCCAAACACCAACCAGGATTTTTGTTTCAATACAGACCGGGTTGTTTTCTGAGCGTTATAAGGCTATCATGCTTTCCCATAATGGAAAAAGAGGAGGGGGGTGGAGATTGCTCTTACAAGTAAGGATATTTTTAAGGTGTCACATTCTTTTATATCCTCACAGAGATTTTTGCTTGCCAATTTAAAGATTCTACACTTCTAGAGTGTTTAAGATGTAGTTTAGGCTATTGCCCTCCTAAAAAATGGCCCTCGCTTATTCACAGTTTTGTGAATTTGTCCTTAAGAACTCTACAAAAATCCTTATTTGTTATTGGGGGAATTTTTATGTTCATGTAGATAACTTACAGGATGGCAGAAGAAATTAGCTATCTTTTTTAAATTAGGTAATGCCTGGCCCTTATCCAGCTCCCAACAAAGGTGCCAACTTGATCTGATCACTTTTAATGATAATGAATCCTTGACACCAAAAATTGGATTATCTGATATAACATTGGAATAGTCTTTATGGTCCGATCATCAGCGATGGTCCTTCAAATTAAATTGGCAGTACTTTCAAAAAGTGAATGCACACTTACATTCTTTCTTAAAGGGCAGAACTGATCCCAAATTTTTCTGGAATTTTACAATCATTATTTATTTGGATTTTGCTCACACTTTTTTCAGGAGTAGCTCAAGGTGAGTTACATTCTGGTACACTGCGTGTTTCCCTGTCGCTGGAGGGCTCACAATCTAAGGGCTCCGTTTACAAAGTCATTAGCGCGTGCTAAAAAGTTAGTGCGGCTACAGCGCAGTTTAGTAAACAGGGCCTTAAGTTTGTACCTGAGGCAATGGAGGGTTAAGAGACTTGCCCAAGATCACAAGGAGAAGCAATGGGAGTTGAACCAGGCATCTCTGGATCTCAAGAGTGGTGCTCTAACCACTAGGCCACTCCTCCGTTTAGAATTAACTGAGAACATCAAGATATGGAAAAAAAATTGGCCTAAAATTAGTCATGACACTCTAGATAGGATAGCACCTTTTCATTTTAAAACGATAAACCAAAGGAAAAGTGATAAATAGTTCTCTTCTTAATTATTAAAATTAAAACATGAATGTAAGACTAGAGCGTAAACAGAACAAGGATAATACTGAATTGAGAGAAATGGAGGGATGCACTTCGTAACTACAAACAGGAAATAAACTAGAAAACAGTACTATTCTGACTTAATTAAAAAAAACCTGCAACACTAACCAATTGTTTTCCACTGCTAACTCTTTACATAGATCTGAGCCTTCTTTTACTTTTGAAATAAAAGATTACCCTGAAGTAGATCATTTAGCTTTGTATTTTAAAATACAAGGTCCAAAGATTGAGAACTGGCTTTTCAATTTATACAGATCCTAATAAAGTGCTAGCCTATAACCCCAGTATAAAGCAGGGGATTCCTGCGGATAAACTATGGCTAGAATTTAATAACATTTCATGGAGCACATTTTCTACTTTATTTCAAAAGTATGATTCTATATATATATATATATATATATATATATAACACTGGTCCTTACATAATGGAAGAAGCTCCAATGTCTTTTCAACTAAATGTTTTTTCATGGATTAAACATGTTATCTGAAGGAATATTTCTAAATAATATCCTATTCTCAAAGATCTTAGATTACCTACACAGGTAGTTGCCAATTATAGACTGGTGGCATCTATCCCCTTTTTTTGTGACGCTTATGGAGGGTCTAGTGAAATTACAGTTATTTTAGATATGTATCACATCCTCCCCACAGCTCTATCAGTGTTAGATTCATTGCTTGATCATGTAAGGTCATTGTTGAGTGAAGGAAAGTGTGCTCTACTTCTTCAATTTGACTTGTCATCAGTTTTTGATTTGGTGGATCATGCCTTACTGCAGAATTTGGCAGAGTTGGGAGTTACAGGTAAAGTTCTAGTTTACAGTTTTTTTTGAGTTATAGATTTTACAAAGTCAAATTACATTCGTATTTATCATTTATAGTTGGCATAGTCCCTATGGAGTTCCGCATGCTTCCAATATTATCTTTTGCAGATTGTTTCTTCATTACATGTATGTAGATATTTCTGTACTAATTCCTTTTCAATCTATCTCTGATATATAGAACTTTTAGAAGGATAGATGTATAGCCATAGACTACACCAAAATTTAATGGAGAAAACCAAGTTTCTCTGTTTTCATACCAGACCAGAACAAATCCCTCAGTCACTTACCATCAACAATGTTGCGATTTATTCAATTATCAAGCTTGTGTGGGTCCATATTGAAAGCTCAATTTCATTAGAAAGACAGCTAAATCATGTAGTCAAAAAAATGTTTCTAATAAAGAAACTTCACACTATTAGGAAATTATTTTGATGCCAATCACTATGAACAGTTAGTTTTCTCTTTGTTGCTATCAAGCTTAACATTTTCAAGAGTTACATACTGGAACCATGCTTCAACCATGTGAACTGAGATCACACTTCAACCATGTGACATATTATGCTTATACAGTATAATCAGATTCCAGAAGTCATACTAGGTATGTACAGTATAATCAAGCAAATGGTACAAAATTTTTGGAGCCATATTTGCTACCACATTATATAGTAACATAGTAAGTGATGGCAGATAAAGACCTGAATGGTCCACCCAGTCTGCCCAGTCATATTCATTATCAATTCAAGATTAAATCAACAATGAACATGATATTACACACTTGATTATGGTCTCTCTTTGTATTTCTGGGACAGACCGCAGAAGTCCGCCCGGCTCTGACCTTGTGTTCCAACTACTGGAGTTGCCTTCAAAACCTCCAGACTGAGTCGGTCTTGTCACTTGTGGGACACAGACCATAAACGTTTGCCTGGCACTGTGCTCACATTCCAAATTACTGGAGTTTCCATCAAAGCTCTCTCCAGCCCATCCTACAACCAGATTGCTATATGCCAGGCTCAGACCGTACAAGCCAGCTCAGCACCAGCCTTAGTTGATGCAGCCAGATTTGCCATCTAAAGCACCACTTGACATGTAAACACTTATTAAAAAAAACCCCAAAACTTAAAGGGTTGCATATCATTCATTTTTAATTAGAAATCCTCTGTGTTCATCCCATGCCTTTTTGAATTCCACCACAGTTTTTTTTTTTGTCTCCACCACCTCCCTCAGGAAGGCATTCCAGGCACCCTCTCCGTGAAAGAATTTCTGACATTAATCCTGTCTACCATCACGCAACCTCAATTCACATCCTCCAGTTTTACCACTCCCCTTCTCTGGAAAATATTTCTATATTAATACCTTTCAAGTATTTTAACATCTGTATCACATCTTCCCTGTCCCTCCTATCCTCTACGGTATACATATTCAGGTCTTCTAGTCTCTTCTCATACAACTTTTGGCGCCTTTCTCTGGACTGCTTCAAGTCTTCTTACATCTTTAGCAAGATACGGCCTTCAAAACTGAACACAATACTCTAGTTGGGGCCTCAACTCTTCTGCTAGTTACACCTCTCTCTATACAGCCTAGCATCCTTCTGGCTACAGGCACTGCCTTATCACACAGTTTCATCACCTTCAGGTCCTCAGATACTATCACCCAAAGATCCCTCTCTCCCTGTCTCTGCATATCAGCCTCTCACTGCCTATTTCTCCCTTGGATTTCTACTCCCTAAGTGCATCACTTTGCACTTCTTTTTATTGAATTTTAATTGCCAGACCATTTTTCTAACTTTTGCAGATCCTTTTTCATGTTTTCCACTCTCTCTGGGCTGTCTACTACAAAGCTTGGTATCATCCAAACAAAATAACACAAATTTTGTTATAACCAAATTTGTGTTATAACAGTGCACATTATGACAAGGGAGCAGTGAAATTTGTCAGATACCATATGCTGAACATAAATGTAGGTTCTATACTTCAGAGAGAATAGATGCTCAAGGGGGATGAATAGACAACAAACCTTGAACCCTCTCTGACCTTCTGCATATATTGCACTACAAATGATTGGTGATTATATAGGTCCAGGTATGCTTTCTTTTCCAAATGATTAGGAACCTGTTCTCTTCTCCAGGTATCATGCTGGTGTAGGCAATGCATTTCTTTACTTTTCTCATTAGCTAACTCAATTACCATAGAAGTATGAGTAATCCTAGAGCTTATTGTACTTTGTATTTAAAAGCCAGACAACCTAAACAACAAGTTTGCCACAGATGAAGCTATTGGTCATAAAATAAGCTGAAAGCAACTGCAGCAGTGGTCTAGTTCCTAAAAGCAAACAGTTTAAATATATTAAAGGTAGGGGCCACTCTCCCCACCCCCAACAAAAAAAAGACAATGCATTGCCTGGAAGTTTCTTAGATAATGAAAGCCAATTTGTGCATTCTCTGACTTAAGAAAAGAAAGGGGTTCAGAATCTGACATGGATAGCAGATACTGTTGGATCCTGGGAAGAATGTGTATTGCTGCACTAGCATAAGCGCTGTAAATTGATGGGCCTATATTGTAGCCCATTCCTGATATTTCACACCTGGAAGATCTTTGTACTACTCTTGATAAAGTCCATCAAACATTTGCAAAAATTAATGTGGTTGCCTTAGTAGATGTAGCAAAACTGATGAGGAAGATCCTTTGCCACTGGAGTCAAAAGTCAAGATTTTAGATCCAATTGAAAAAGTAGTAATATGACTGGTGAAAAAGATGGCTGCACTGCTGTACACTGGAAATATCACTGTGCAGAACAAGATCTAACCCCATGTCATAATGATCATAATAAACCTCTTCAACAAATCAACAGACAACTAAGAAAGATAAACATAATCCCTAAAATATATGATTCCTTTCAAAAAATTCAAATTGGTTACACAAATGCAAGATCAGCTGTTAATAAGACAGCAATATTAACAGACTGGATTATTGATAACTTGGATTTTTTAATAATTGAAACTTGGATCCACTGCCAAAATGACCCCATATTAATAGACCTTTGCCCTCCAAGTTACCAAATAACTCACTAGCCTAGAAATGGAAAGAGGTGGTGGTATCATTCTTCATAGTAACAACCATAACAGAATCCATGTCTCCACAACTAGAAATTGCCTCAATTAATATTAATCATCCTACATTATTTGACCATCTAAGCATTCTGTTTTACAGACCACTAGGAAACTGGCAAGAATGCCAACATCTTATGGACTTCATCTCTAATGTTTGCCTATCTAATTCCAATCTGCTTATACTAGGCGACATAAATTTACACCTAGAAGACTACAATGCAAAGAACACCCAAGATAAAAATTTTTTCCAGCTCTGGGACTTCAATTGGATATATTCTCAAACAACCCATACTAAAGGTCATGCACTTGATTTAATTTCACACAAATTTACTCCTGGTCATATCTTTACAATTACAGATATAAACTGGACACATGTACCCTGGTCAGACCATTTTAAATTAAAAATAGCCATGCAAGGGAAGAAAAAAAAAAATTTTGATCCAAAATCAAGAACGAAAAGTTTTCACCACACATTGATCCAGCAACATTTTGGCAACAATTTTACAAGAATGAATGGTCAATGCAAACAAATTCCAATCAATATCTTTTAAACTGGGATACGAGATGTACCAGCATACTTGATACTATAGCGCCAATGCAAACAAGAATGTTGCGAAGAAAAAACTCACTCCCTTGGTTTAATGACAATTTGAGGAAATTAAAAACCCAAACAAGGAGACTGGAATGTGCATGGACCAAAAAGATGATCAAACATTTACTGCATGGAAACTAATGTTAAGAAAATACAAATATGCCATTAGACAATCTAAAAGATCATATAATAATTCCAAAATAGGGCAAAACTATAACTACCAACACAAGCTCTTCCAATTTGTACACAATCTTTTTGACACCACACCTGTTACCTCAACTAATATGGATTCCCCATCAGCAGATGACCTAGCTACTCACGTCAATGAAAAAAATAATTAAACTAAGATCCACCATACCAACCAACTCCACCAATTATGTAAAATTCCTTGACTGCTTGGATCCAACAATGAATATCCAGCAGATTGAACATAGACAAATTTTGATTCATTAACGGAAGACACCGTCACCCAACTGATCAATAGATTCACCAAATCCCACTGTAAATTAGATGCATGCCCCAGTTACTTAATAAAATCAGCTCCCCAACGTTTCAAAGCTGATCTCACCTCCTCCCTGAATCACATGCTTCAACTTGGATTCTTTCCCACTGACAAGGGTAATATCCTACTCACACCAATTCCTAAAGACCAAAAGAAAAAAAATAAATGATATATCTAATTATAGACCAGTGGCATCAATCCCATTAGTAGTCAAGTTGATGGAAAGTCTGGTGACTAAACAACTCACCAACTACTTGAACAAATTCTCAATATTACACGCATCCCAATCTGGTTTCCGCGCCAATCACAGTACCGAAACAGTCCTTATAACACATAAACAAATTTAAAAAAAAAATTGCAGCTGGAAACAATGTTCTTCTTTTACAATTTGACATGTCCAGCGCCTTTGTCATGGTTGATCATAACATCCTAGAGTATTTTGGAATTGGAGGGAATGTACTGAATTGGTTTCATAGTTTTCTAATGACAAGAACATACAGGGTAATAGCTAATTCGATCATATCTCAGCCATGGAGACCTGTATGTGGTGTACCTCAAGGATCTCCGCTCTCTCTGATTCTATTTAATGATGCTACCACTGGCCAGATCTTTATCCAATCTAAGCCTAAACCCATATATTTATGCTGATGATGTGATATATATTTTGTTTAAAAAAGATTTATCAGAAATTGCAGATAAAATCAATCTCAGCTTCCAGGTTATGAATTCATGGGCAGATGCATTTCATCTGAAGCTCAACGCTGAAAAGACACAATGCCTTATAATATTGCAATACAATAAAATCAAATACACCAATATAAGCACACTAAATCATACTTTTCCTGTTGTGGACACCTTGAAACTCCTAGGCGTAACAATTGATCGCAATCTAAATCTAGATAGCCACATGAATAATGTTATAAAGAAAATGTTCTATGCAATGTGAAGGCTTAGAAGAGTGAAACATTTTTTCCCCCAAGGGAGACATTCCGTAACCTAGTGCAATCTTTAGTACTGAGTCATCTGGACTACTGTAATTCCTTATACACGGGATGCAAGATTCAAACCATCAAGAGACTTCAGACTGCCCTGAACACAGCAGCCAGATGGATTTTTGGAAAGGCGAAATACGAAAGTGCTGGACCCCTTAGAGAAAAATTGCATTGGAATCCTCTGAAAGACCGAATTGCATTCAAGATATGCACCTTAGTTCATAAAATCATTTATGGAGACGCCCCTTCCTATATGTCAAATCTGATTGATCTACCAGTGAGAAATAAAAGTTCATCACGCATTTGCTTAAATCTCCATTATCCCAACTGCAAAATCAATACATGCATCCAGCTTCTCATATATCAGTACACAACTATGGAATGAATTACCAACCACCTTGAGAACAACACATGACCTGATGACCTTACGGAAATCACTGAAGACCTATCTGTTCAAAACAAATGTACAAAAAAGATCCCCCATAAAATACCAACACAAACTTCACCAGATACAAGTTTAATGGAACTGTTCAAATCTGTTTATTTTTACATCCTAATTATTGAACATTATATTTTATCCTGTTATCATGTTATGTTCTATCTAGTTACCCACTTCTCATTATACACAATTTTCTTATGCACCATAACTGCAACAAGGTTGAAATTATTATTCCGTTAAAATGATTGCAATATTCTCATGCACCTTGTTATCTATATTCAGATTTCCTTATCCCATTAATGTGATTGTTGTATTATATTGTAAGCCACATTGAGCCTGCAAATAGGTGGGAAAATGTGGGATATAAATGCAGCAAATAAATATTCCAGCTGGCCTGCACTGGTCAGCACTGAAGTAACTGCACCTGGGCCAATGGCAATAGGTATTTTATTAGTAATAAGCACTTGCTGCCACTTTCTGATTGGCTTAGAGGGGAAGTGTGCCTGCTTGCACTTAGTCACCGTTGTCTGCACTGAAGTAGTGGCAGATTTCCACAATTTTATAGCACAGCTTAGGAGTTGCTTTGCGTTTAGATTTGTGCAACACTTCCGAAGACATTTATGCTTTAGATCATGATGTCTTAGCCAAGACTCACTATGCTAAGTGAGCTACGGTACTGCCCCCGCACAGCTGGGCTTTTAAAGCCATCTCAGGGGATGCAGAATCAACAACAGCAGAAGAGGATCTCTCTGCAGTTCTTCAATTCTCTTTTGGCAGAAAAGAGCCTCTTAACAATGACAGAGCAAATATAGAACCTGCACTCAGCTTACATTATATTTTTTGAGCCCAAACAGATTTTTCTTCAATGTTCTGGGCATGTCCACAGACACAAATTTAAAAAAAAAACAAACTTGAGACTTGGAGGTGGTGGGGGAGGGGGGAGAGAGAAACTAAGAGGACAACCAAAGAGAGCTACATAAAAATCCTCAAAAACATGGGAAAGCTAGATTGCTGCTGCTTGGTAACATCGTGGCTTCTGCTTCCTGTGACAGGCAGCCCTGTGGATTCCATCTGCTTGGGGGTGTTGACATATCTAGTCCCTCGGGACTACATTTAAAACCAGCTAATGCATTGTACTGCACTTTCAACACTCAAAAATTGTTTGCTAATGCCACAGTACAAGGCCTGCAGACACGCGTGGGGCAGGCTCATTTGAAGCAGGAAAATATCTCCGCATTCTAAGGGACCAATATGTCTGACCTCAAGTGAATGGAAAGACCTCTGGAACAGAGTAATATTTCATCAACTGCTGTCTCTATCCTTGGGTGAACTACTCCTCCACCTGGTAGTTTTTCCTTAGCTGAAGGAGCAGTCCCTCCTCAACCTGGTAGTTTTTCCTTATTTGAAGGAGCGTTCCCTCGAGTGGTAATATTCTTCAAGCTCAGAATGCAGTAGGGTCTGACTTATCTGAGGAGCAAGTAGTTTTTGGTTTTCCCAGGATCCACTGCCTCCAGCTGTCCAGAGGTTACCAGTGGTCGTAGATAAAGGAACTACTCCTCAAGATAGGGTATGATACATACCTGTAGCAGTTGTTCTCCGAGGACAGCAGGCTGATTGTTCTCACGACTGGGTTGACGTCCGCGGCAGCCCCCACCAACCGGAAGAAGCTTCGCGGGACGGTCGGCACGCAGGCCACGCCCACCGCGCATGCGCGGCCGCCTTCCCGCCCGTGCGCGACCGCTCCCGCCAGTTGAATGACAAGCAATAAAATATGAAACACAACTCCAAAGGGGAGGAGGGAGGGTAGGTGAGAACAATCAGCCTGCTGTCCTCGGAGAACAACTGCTACAGGTATGTATCATACCCTTTCTCCGAGGACAAGCAGGCTGCTTGTTCTCACGACTGGGGTATCCCTAGCTCTCAGGCTCACTCAAAACAATAACCCAGGTCAATTGAACCTCGCAACGGCGAGGGTACAACAGAAATTGACCTACGAAGAACAACTAACTGAGAGTGCAGCCTGACCAGAATAAATTCGGGTCCTGGAGGGTGGAGTTGGATTTACACCCCAAACAGATTCTGCAACACCGACTGCCCGAACCGACTGTCGCGTCGGGTATCCTGCTGGAGGCAGTAATGAGATGTGAATGTGTGGACAGATGACCACGTCGCAGCCTTGCAGATCTCTTCAATAGTGGCTGACTTCAAGTGGGCCACCGACGCTGCCATGGCTCTGACACTATGAGCCGTGACATGACCCTCAAGAGTCAGCCCAGCCTGGGCGTAAGTGAAGGAAATGCAATCTGCTAGCCAATTGGAGATGGTGCGTTTCCCGACAGCGACCCCTAGCCTGTTAGGGTCGAAAGAAATAAACAATTGGGCGGACTGTCTGTTGGGCTGTGTCCGCTCCAAGTAGAAGGCCAATGCTCTCTTGCAGTCCAATGTGTGCAACTGACGTTCAGCAGGGCGGGTATGCGGCCTGGGGAAGAATGTTGGCAAGACAATTGACTGGTTAAGATGGAACTCCGACACCACCTTCGGCAGGAACTTTGGGTGAGTGCGGAGCACTACTCTGTTGTGATGAAATTTAGTATATGGAGCATGAGCTACTAGGGCTTGAAGCTCACTGACCCTACGAGCTGAAGTAACTGCCACCAAGAAAATGACCTTCCAGGTCAAGTACTTCAGATGGCAGGTATTCAGTGGCTCAAAAGGAGGTTTCATCAGCTGGGTGAGGACGACGTTGAGATCCCATGACACAGTAGGAGGCTTGATAGGGGGCTTTGACAAAAGCAAGCCTCTCATGAATCGAACGACTAAAGGCTCTCCAGAGATGGCTTTACCTTCCACACGATAATGGTAAGCACTAATCGCACTAAGGTGATTCCTTACTGAGTTGGTCTTGAGGCCAGACTCTGATAAGTGCAGAAGGTATTCAAGCAGGTTCTGTGCAGGGCAAGAACGAGGTTCTAGGGCCTTGCTCTCACACCAAACGACAAACCTCCTCCACTTGAAAAAGTAACTCTTTTTAGTGGAATCCTTCCTAGAGGCAAGCAAGACCCGGGAGACACCCTCAGACAGACCCAACGCAGCGAAGTCTACGCCCTCAACATCCAGGCCGTGAGAGCCAGGGATTGAAGGTTGGGGTGCAGCAACGCTCCGTCGTTCTGCGAAATGAGAGTCGGAAAACACTCCAATCTCCACGGTTCTTCGGAGGACAACTCCAGAAGAAGAGGGAACCAGATCTGACGGGGCCAAAAGGGCGCTATCAGAATCATGGTGCCGCGGTCTTGCTTGAGCTTCAGTAAGGTCTTCCCCACCAAAGGTATGGGAGGATAAGCATACAGGAGGCCGGTCCCCCAATGAAGGAGAAAGGCATCTGACGCTAGCCTGCCGTGTGTCTGAAGTCTGGAACAGAACAGAGGCAGCTTGTGGTTGGTCTGAGAGGCGAAAAGATCCAGCGAGGGGGTGCCCCACTCTCGGAAGATCTTGCGTACCACTCTGGAATGGAGCGACCACTCGTGCGGTTGCATGACTCTGCTCAGTCTGTCGGCCAGACTGTTGTTTACGCCTGCCAGGTACGTGGCTTGGAGAAGCATGCCGAACCGACACGCCCAACGCCACATACCGACGGCTTCCTGACACAGGGGGCGAGATCCGGTGCCCCCCTGCTTGTTGACGTAATACATTGCAACCTGATTGTCTGTCCGAATTTGGATAATTTGGCAGGACAGCCGATCTCTGAAAGCCTTCAGTGCGTTCCAGATCGCTCGGAGCTCCAGGAGGTTGATCTGCAGATCCTTTTCCTGGAGGGACCACAGACCCTGGGTGTGAAGCCCATCGACATGGGCTCCCCACCCCAGGCGAGATGCATCCGTCGTCAGCACTTTCGTGGGCTGCGGAATTTGGAATGGACGTCCCAGGGTCAAATTGGTCCGTATGGTCCACCAGAGCAGTGAAGTGCGGCAACTGGTGGAGAGGCGGATGACATCCTCTAGATTCCCGGTGGCTTGGAACCACTGGGAAGCTAGGGTCCATTGAGCAGATCTCATGTGAAGACGAGCCATGGGAGTCACATGAACTGTGGAGGCCATATGACCCAGAAGTCTCAACATCTGCCGAGCTGTGATCTGCTGAGACGCTCTGGTCTGCGAAGCCAGGGCCAAGAGATTGGTGGCCCTCGCTTCGGGAAGGTAGGCCTGAGCCGTCTGGGAATTCAGCAGCGCTCCTATGAATTCCAGAGACTGAGTTGGCTGGAGATGGGACTTTGGGTAATTTATCACAAACCCCAGCAGCTCCAGAAGTTGAATAGTGCACTGCATGGACCGGAGGGCTCCGGCCTCAGAGGTGTTCTTGACCAGCCAATCGTCGAGATATGGGAACACGTGCACTCCCAGCTTGCGTAGGTAGGCCGCTACCACCACGAGGCACTTTGTAAACACTCGTGGGGCAGAGGCGAGCCCAAAGGGCAGCACACAATACTGAAAGTGCCGTGCGCCCAGGCGGAATCTGAGATACTGTCTGTGAGCTGGCAGTATCGGGATGTGAGTGTATGCGTCCTTTAAATCCAGGGAACATAGCCAATCGTTTTTCTGAATCATTGGCAGAAGGGTGCCCAAGGAAAGCATCCTGAACTTTTCTTTGACCAGGAATTTGTTCAGGCCTCTCAGGTCTAGGATGGGACGCATCCCCCCTGTTTTCTTTTCCACAAGGAAGTACCTGGAATAGAATCCCTGCCCTTCCTGCCCGGGTGGTACGGGCTCGACCGCATTGGCGCTGAGAAGGGCGGAGAGTTCCTCTGCAAGTACCTGCTTGTGATGGGAGCTGAAAGACTGAGCTCCCGGAGGACAATTTGGAGGCAGGGAGGCCAAATTCAGGGCGTATCCGTACCGCACTATTTGGAGAACCCACTGGTCGGAGGTTATGAGAGGCCACCTTTGGTGAAAGAATTTTAACCTCCCTCCGACCGGCAGGTCGTCCGGTACGGACACTTGTAGGGCGGCTATGTTCCCATGGATCCAGTCAAAAGCCCGTCCCCGGCTTTTGCTGTGGAGGCGCAGGGGGCTGCTTAGGCGCACGCTGTTGACGGGAACGAGCGCGCTGGGGCTGTCCCTGTGCCTGACGAGGCCTTCGGGCCGGCTGGTTGTACCTACGCTTCGCAAAAGAATAGGGTGCAGCCTGCCGAGCCCGGGAAAAAACGCCCGCCCGCGGGGGCGGGTGCTGAAGGCGCCCGGTGGGAGAGCTTGTCAAGAGCGGTTTCCCGCTGATGCAGTTGGTCAACCATCTGCTCGACCTTCTCGCCAAAAATATTATCCCCCCGGCAAGGGACGTCAGCCAGTCTCTGCTGGGTGCGGTTGTCCAGGTCAGAGGCACGCAGCCATGAGAGCCTGCGCATCACTATACCTTGGGCCGCAGCACGAGATGCCACGTCACAGGTGTCAAAAATCCCCCTGGACAGGAACTTTCTGCACGCCTTCAGCTGCCTGACCACCTCCTGATAAGGCCTGGACTGCTCCGGCGGGAGCTTATCGACCAGGTCCGCCAGCTGTTGCACATTGGTCCGCATGTGGATGCTCATATAGAGCAGGTAAGATTGGATGCGGGTCACGAGCATGGAGGATTGGTAGGCCTTCCTCCCAAATGAGTCCAGAGTGCGAGACTCCCGCCCCGGGGGCGCCGAGGCGGTATCCCTCGAACTCCGTGCCCTCTTGAGAGCAGAATCCACGACCGCTGAGTCATGGGGCAACTGGGGCCGCATGAGCTCTGGGTCAGAGTGGATCCTGTACTGGGACTCTGCTTTCTTGGGAATGGTGGGGTTAGTTAGTGGTCGCACCCAGTTCCGAAGCAGGGTCTCCTTCAGGACATTGTGCAGCGGTACCGTGGAGGACTCTCTAGGTGGTGATGGATAGTCGAGGACCTCGAGCATCTCGGCCCTCGGCTCTTCCACAGAGACCACGGGAAAGGGAATGCTTATAGACATATCCCGCACAAAGGAGGCAAAGGAGAGACTCTCAGGAGGTGAGAGCTTCCTCTCCGGTGACGGCGTGGGGTCCGAGGGAAGGCCCGTAGACTCCTCTGAGGAGAAATATCTCGGGTCCTCCTCTTCCCCCCACGAGTCCTCATCCTCGGTATCGGACATTAGCTCATGTAGCTGAGTCCGGTACCGGGCCCGGCTCGACGTCGAGGCACCAAGGTCTCGGTGTCGTCGAGCGGTGGACTCCCGCGCCGGCGGGGACGGAGCTCCCTCCATCGACGTCGACGGGGACTCCACCTGCGTGGCGGTCGAGACCGGCACCGCAAGCGGCGGCGGTGTCGACAGCCCCGGCGCCGGGCTAGAGCTCGCCGGCGCCACAGTCATCGGCGCCGGGGGCGCAAGCACCCCCGACGCCGGCACAGCCTGGTGCATCAGCCCTTCCAGGATCCCCGGAAGGATGGCTCTGAGGCACTCGTCCAGGCCCGCTGCCGGGAAAGGCGGTGGGGCCGGTAAGGGTGTCGGTGCCAGAAGCTGCTGGGGGCCAGGAGACGGCACCGAGGTGCCGGAACCCCGACGCGTCGGTACCTCCACCACCGACGGAGACCTCTCCTCTCTGCGATGACGCTTCGGCGTCGACTCCTCTTCAGGGTGCACCGAGGGCTCCCGGTGACGGCGCTTCTTATCTTTTTTCCGGTGCACGTCACCGGCGCCGGAGGGCATGGAGGAGGAGGAGGTCGATCCCCCTCGGTCTCGAGGTACCGGGTCCGACAGGGTTCGGTCCCGTGGCTCATGAGTTGAGGGAGTGACCGGGGCCGACTGCCCACGCGGCCTCTCAACCCCACTCTCACCGGCGGACCGGCGGGCCGACGGGACCTGTTCTCCTGGGGTCGCTGCCATCGGTGCCGATGTCTCGGGCATCGATACCGGTACCGAAGAACCGGCCTTCGATACCGATGCCGTCGAGGTCGACGTCGAGGGGCCGGCGCAAGTTCCAAAAAGACGGTCCCGCAGAACTTGCCTCGCAACCTGAGTCCGTTTCCGGAGACCGAGACACAAAGCGCACGACTTGAGATTGTGCTCCGGCCCGAGGCACTGGAGGCACCAAGCGTGGGTGTCGGTCTGCGAGATCGGCCGGCCGCAGCGACCACACTTTTTAAATCCACTCGGGACCTTCGAGGACATCGACGGAAAAATCGCGTCGGCGAAGTCAAAGTCGGCAATGGTGGCTAAAATCACACCACGAAAAAATCAACCGACCGAGCGGCCACTAGGCCGCAACGTGGCATCCCCGCTAGAAAGCGAGGGAAAAAGGGGAGCGCGTGCTCCACACGCGCAAAAAATTTTTTTTTTTTTTTTTTTTTTTTTTTTTTTAAAAACAATACAAACAAAATCAGAGGAAACCGAACGGGATCCAAGCGACGATCCGCGTAAACGCGGTCGAAAATCCGGCGGCTGAACAGAGAGAGAGGCAAACGCACCACTCTCTCAGTCGCGGAAAAAAAGTAACTGGCGGGAGCGGTCGCGCACGGGCGGGAAGGCGGCCGCGCATGCGCGGTGGGCGTGGCCTGCGTGCCGACCGTCCCGCGAAGCTTCTTCCGGTTGGTGGGGGCTGCCGCGGACGTCAACCCAGTCGTGAGAACAAGCAGCCTGCTTGTCCTCGGAGAAACTACAGTTACACTAGACGGTATATGACAGGTGTCTACTAAAAGACTGTCCCAGAGTTGTGCCAGTTCTTAAAACTCAATGGTTAAAATGTCTAAATTTGAGAATAAGATGCTGGAAAGCAAACAGAGCACAAAAGACATTTCCTAATTACTGCACTGCAGGCTGTTGCTTCAAATGATGGATATAAATTGAAGAACTGGAAAACCTAAACATGCAGGGATTAAACTCTCTCAAGCTAGAAATATTACATCTTTAAAATTTTCCTCTCGCACGTTATCTAGCTCCTCTGCAACTCTTGAAAATATTCTAATACTATAAAACAACCATCAGGTACATTATTATATACCTACAGGTTTCAAAGCTCCAGGAGAAGAGGTAGGTGTGGATCAAATTTCTTCTCGTAACAACTTAGACATCAATTTTTAGAATCTTCGCAGGAAGTTATATCCAAACGTGCCACTTTATTGGTGACCTTTCAGTCTGAAGCTGTCAAGAATACTTTGAAATTCTTTTTCATTAAGACACAAAGTCCCCTTTTGCAGTCAACAGATATTTGTATTTCCTGATGTGACTAAGCAAACAATTTCATGGAAGACAGCTCCTACAGTCAAACTCGAGTTTTAGCCGTCAGAGCTTTTTCCTTAGGTTTCCATGTAAATGCTTGATTACATTTGGAAATAGATGTGTTTTTTCAGATCCTGCTCATTTAGAATATTCAAGATAAACCTGTCTTACAAACTACTGCTACCTGATTTTTCTTCTTCTTCAGTTGTGAGGGATTTGGAGTTTATTTGTACGAGATATTAAGCTTATCATGCAATGTATATAGTTTTTGAATTACTTGTTCTCTGACAAGCAAATAGTGATCTCTCTAATGTGGGCTTGATTTTATTTTATTTCTGGCATGATTTTTCCTGATTATTGTATTTCCTCTCTTTTCCTGGTAAATATATATAGATATAAATGCAATAAAAATTAAAAATAAAAAGAAACCAAACATGGGAGAGTTTTGTTTTTGCATCTATTTGACAAAGCAGAAAAACAAAACAGAGTCAAGTAAGGAGATCGATGTATAAAGTTCTGTGCACGCACAGCCCTTCTCATGCATAAGTCTGAGCTTTAAGAGCTGTCATGTCATAGCAGGCCACTTTATGTGTGGTGTGATTAATTCTGCTTGAAGGCATTTTTTTTTTTTTTTTAACAGATTGTACAAGCAGCACTCATATGGAATGATCAGATGAAGAACTAGACATGATGCATACACAAGGGGCGTCACCCTATAAAGGAACTAAAGATAGACAAAGCTACTATAATATAATGTGCAATTATAAATGTAAAGAAAAAACTATGCAACCCCATTCATAAAGTCTTTAGAGAACACATTTTAGTAGCATAGAATATTCACTAATTTGAGTATTCATCTTTCCTTTGAATGCCTGAAATGAAAACCACCACAAACAAGACCTATTTGTTGTGTTTGGTTTTTATTATATTTATGGCTTTAAAATGTATTTACCAAATTAAGTATGCCACAATTAAAATTAGTAAAAGGTTGCAAACCTTTTCTGTTTAAGTCAAAAATCACTTGTTTAACTACATAGCCAAAAACCAAGTTCAAAAGATAAGGTTGAAAAATGGACATAGATCATGCCCAGTTTACCAGCAAACAGGACAAGAGCGACAATATGAAATTAAAGAGACAAAGTCCATTAAACAGAATTTCTTTGGGCCATACTAAATTTAACTTACAGTACTAGACAGTTTCTATTTCCTGCCCACCCACCCCTTTGGCCATTTCTCATTTTGAAGAAGCTGAATTCTATAAAGTTAGCCTTAGCACAGAATGTCTGCTTATCTTTAAATGCAGGAACTGACTGTTGTGTGATGATATCTCCACTCCCAAAATCAAATTGGTTTAGTTTTCCAGCAGTAATTTATTGCAATAGTAATCTAATATATTTTGTAATTTTATTCTAAGAGTAAACTGACTGCAATGAAAACCTAGCAAAAGTACAAAATAATTGTCATAGCAACTAATAATTTTTTCAAAATAAAAATGTACTATTCCTTTAATGATGTAACCACCAAAATGCTGAAAACTGCATAACAAAATTAGAACTAGAGAGGTTGGATTTCAAGAATCACTGTTGCCTCCAAGCGGAGTGAGAGTCCTCTAATTGCATTGCTGCCAGTGACTGGTGGTGCTTCAATACTGTTTTCAGAAACTAGTGGCAGGCAGGTTGGCTTCTTCAGTCCTGCAGACCTTGCCTGTTCATTATTGAAAATGTGATAGTGAAACAGCACCTCCCACTGGCAAGACTGTAGATGGAGGACTCCCACTCAGCTTAGAGGGAACAGTGGATATCACAAAAAATTTAAATACAAAACCAACACTGACGAGCCCAAAATGCTATTATGTAATTATGCATTGGAAAAAACCAAAATACTCCCATTATATGATGAATTATGCTCACTGAAAATGACACGTGAAAACCTGAGCTTTACTTCAATAGGGTGCACCCTATAACCAAATATTCTGCTTTAATTATCATTTCCAGTTTAGGATGAAGCCATAGTACATTAGAAAATATCAGGAGTATAGCACTGACATACAATTAGCCACGTACAAGAAACCCTCTATATAATCCTACGATGAACAAGAAAAATGTTGCAAAAGTATCAGTCCCAGGAACAGGAAGGGTCTAAAATGTCAAGTGTGAAGGGGAAAAGGTAAAATTATCCTAAAATAAAACGTTAAAGCCTTATCAGGCTACATGCTCAAATATGAAGGCCTGCATTGAAATCACAAAGGAATGTCAGAAGTTCAGAACTCATGAGTTCTGCTGCCATTTACAAGTCTATAGATTTCCAGCCCCTAGACTGAACAAAAGTATGAGTATTTATGCAAACTTGGAACAGAATAAATAAATAAATAAGATAGGAAATCTCAGCAACATCAGCTCTAAAGGATTTGTCCCTCTATTACCTCCATGTCCCAGCTAGATTAGATTACTCAGCAAGAGGGCGTCCTCATGTCAGTTAAAAAAATGTTACTGAAAAAGGGCCTTCAAAGATTCACAAACATCCTAAATTGATGAACAGATATTTTAACATACACACACACATATACACCCACCCTATTAGCTGAAAGCAATAACTAAGGATGTGTTGTTTTTAAACCCTGATGAAAATCTCTCCACAATTTTCTGCTCAACTGCTAATTTTACACACCTAATGAAAAGCTAAAGATCAGCACCTACATACAATTCTTTATATGAATTCTTATGTCACTCTTGCAATGTTAAATTAGAGACCCTTTCACCAAAGTGCTGTTAGCTTTTGCAAAGGCTGTGTATTAACTGTTGGAGACATGCGCAGCATATCCCCTGCAGTTACTACACAGAAAAGTGAAGATACTTACCTGTAGCAGGTATTCTCCAAGGACAGCAGGCTTTATATTCTCACAAGTGGGTAATGCAGGTTGCGTTGCCCAGTCCGGGTCTTATGACAAGCATAAGAAGAGATTTGTGGGGCACAAGACACTCCACCACATATGCGCAAATACCATCTCGTCTGCCATGCAAATGTGGTCAACCTTAGTTATTACAGCAAAAAAAGGAAACATAATAAAGGAGACAACTCCAAGGGAAGATGGGAGGGATTTTAAGAATATAAGGCCTGCTGTCCTCAAAGAATAACTGCTACAGTTAAGTATCTTCACTTTCTCCAAGGAAAAGCAGGCCTATCCTCACAAATGGGGAATCCCTAGCATCCAGGCTCACCAAAAACAACAAACACTGGTCAATTGGGCATAACAGATTAAACTGAAAACTATATACAATCTGAAAGAGTGCAGCCTGGAATAGAATAAAATGGGCCCAGGAGGGTGGAGTTGGATTCTAGACCCCAGATTCTGCAACACCGTTTAACTGAAACAACTATCACGTCAGGTATCCTACTCAAGGCAGTAGTGTGATATGAATGTGTGGACCTAAGACGTTGCAGCCTTGCAAATTTCTTCAATGGAGGCTGACCTCAAGTGGGCTACCGACAGCCATGGCTCTGACATTCTGAGCCATGACATGACCCTCCAGGACCAGCCCAGGCTGCGCATAAAGGAAATGCAATCTGCCAACCAATTAGAAAAGGTGTGCAACGTGCTTTCACCAGGATGGGCATGAGGTCGGGGGAGAATGTTGGCAAGACAATCGACTTGGGTTCAGATGGGATTCCGACACCACTTTCGGTAAGAACTTACGACGCGCGTGTGGAAGAATACTCTGTTTCAAAACTTAGTACATCCAATAGTAAGGCTGAAGCTCACTGACCCTACAAGTTGAAGTAACAGCCACCAAGAAAACGGTCACCTTTCATCAGCTGGCTGAGAATGACATTGAGGTCTCAGGTGGAGGTTTGCCAGGGGGGGCTATGACAAAAACAAACCTCTCATGAAGCGAACTAGAGGCTGTCCAGAAATGGGCTTACCCTCTCTACACATTGATGATAAACACTAATTGCACTGAGGTGAACCCTTACGAAGTTGGTCTGGAGACCAGACTCAGAGGTGTAGAAGGTATTTAAACAGGGTCTGTGTAGGGCAAGCAAGGGGAGATCGGACCTTGCTCTCACATGGCAAGCCTCCTCCATTTGAAAGAATAGCACCTCTTAGTGGAGTCTTTCCTGGAAGCCAGCAAGACCCCGGTGACACCTTCCGAAAGGCCCAAAAAAATTCTAGGCTCTCAACATCAAAGCTGTGAGAGCCAGAGACTGGAGGTTGGGATGTAGAAGAGTCCCCTTGTTCTGCGTGATGAGTGTAGGAAAACACTCCAATCTCCACGGTTCTTCGGATGATAACTCCAGAAATAGAAGGAACCATATCTGCCACAGCCAGTACAGCACGATCATTCATGGTTCCGTGGTCTTGCTTGAGTTTCAACAAAGTTTTCCCCACTAGAGGTATGGGAGGATACGCATACAGAAGACCTGTCCCCCAATGCAGAGAGGAAGGCATCCAACACTAGTCTGTCGTGGGCCTGATGCCTGGAACAGAACTAAGGGACCTTGTGGTTCATCCGAGTGGCAAAGATCAACAGAGGGAGTGCCCCACACTCGGAAGATCTTGCAGGCAATGCCCATATTGAAAGAGACAACTCGTGTGGTTGCATTGTTCTGCTCAGTCTATCGGCCAGGGTGTTGCTTTTGCCCATCAATTAAGTGGCTCAAAGGATGCCATGCTGGTGAGCCCAATGCCACATCTGGACAGCCTCCTGATACAGAAGGTATGATCTGGTGCTCCCCTGCTTGCCGGTGTAATATATGGCAACCTGATTGTCTGTTTGGATGAGTACAATTTGATGAGACAGCTGATCTCTGAAAGCCTTTAGAACATTCCAGATTGCTCTGAAGATTCATTTTCTGGATGGACCAAACACCTTGGGTGTGAAGTCTATCTACATGAGCCCCCCAGCCCAGGAGAGATGCATCCGTCGGCAGCACCTTTTGTGGCTGAAGAATTAGAGTGGCAGTCCCAGAGTCAAACTGGATCGAATGGTCCACCACTGTAAAGAGCGGTATAAGCTCTGGGGACACCTGGATGACATCTTCTAGACTCCCAGTGGCTTGATATCACGGAGAAGCCAGGGTCCGTTGAGCTGATCTCATGTGATGACGTGTCATGCGTGTGAAGTACACTGTGGAAGCCACGTGGCCCAACTCAACATCTGCTGAGCTGTAACCTGTTGAGAGGCTTGAACCCCGGAAGCAAGTGTGACAAGAGTGTCCACTCATCTCCGAAGGCAGGCTCAAACCTATGTATCGAGCAGGACTCCTATGAACTCCAATTGCCAGGGCAAAGATGGGACTTGAGGTAGTTTAAAACGAACCCTATTAACTCGAGCACCCAAATAGTCCTCCGCACGGACTCCTGAGCACCATCTGGCGAGGTGCTGTTTACCAGTCAAACGTTGAGATATGGGAACACATAGGACTCCCAATCTGCATAGCAATGCTGCAACTACCGCTAGACATTTGGTGAAGACCCTGGTAGCTGATGCAAAGCTAAAAAGCAACACACAGTACTGAAAGTGGATGTGTTCCCAGTCAAAAACGAAGATACTTTCAGCGAAAGTACCAGGATGTACGTATATGCATCCTTAAGTTCAGAGTGCAGTCATTTTCCTGAATCACTGGGAGAAGGGTGACAATGAAAAAGAAAGGAAACTTACAAAAAAGTAGGAAAATAAAGGAATCTGTTCCGGACCCTTAGGTCTACAATGGGACACATCCCCTCTGTTTTCTTTTGCACAAGAAAGTACCTGGAATAGAATCCCAACCTTCCTTCCCTGGTGGAATGGGCTTGACTGCACGGGCCTTCAGAATGGTTGAGAGTTCCTCTGCAAGTACCTGCCTGTGCTGACAGCTGAACGAATGAGCTCTCGGTGGGCAATTTGGAGGTTTCAGATACCAACTGAGGGCGCATCCGAGCTGGACTATTTGAAGAGCCCACTGGTTGGAGGTTATAAGGGGTCATCTCTCTTTACAAAGTTTCAGCCTCACCCCACCGACAAGTTGTCTGGGATGGACACTTTTACTGCAGCTATGTTCTGCTGGTGCCAGTCAAAAGCTTCTCCCTTGCTTTGCCTGGGGTGAAGCAGGGGCCTTATGTGACCCATTTTCTGTTCCAGGGCGTCTTGGAGACGAATGGAAATTAAAAATGCTTGGAGGAGAAAAAGAAAAATATTCCCCTGAAGCAGCTAGGAGATAGCGAAACAGGGCTTCCCGGTCAATGGCGAAGACATCAGTATATTAAGCTAAGTACTATTTCCAAGCTTGGATAAATGAAGTAAGTCTCCTACAAGGTTTGTGGTGGGACATGACAGTGCTTCTTTGAAAGATTATGTGGAGTTTTTTTTGTGAAGACATATGATTACAAACGGTTCCCTCATTATATCTAAGGCGTGTCCTTTAAAAACGAGGTGGAACCGAAGGTTCTGAAGTCTTTTTTCTCCACTTTTTACGGTGTGCCTGTCAAAGTGCCCTCAAACTTATTGTGTATAAGGTAGAATTGTTTATGCATTATTGATCTTCCTCTGGCTCCCATGAGATCTGATTGGTGTCAGATGTCGAGACAGAGCCTACTTCGATGCAGAGGAGCCCATGTCCTTGAGAATGGCATCAAGGAGTCTGTTCCCGTCTCGACTCTGGCAAAGCTTCCTCCACCGACATCAATGGGGTCCCAGCTTGGGTGGCAGTCGACACCAGGGACGCACGCAGTACTAGTGTCGGAAGCTGCACCGCAAGTTGAGGGCCTTGCAAGGCTGCAATGGGAGGCAGGATAGGCGCAAGAACCCCCAGTGCTGATCCACACCATTGCATAAGGCCATCAAGCAGCTCAGGAAGGCCCGGATGCACCAGAGGGCTGCTATCAGGAAAAGCTGGGGCTCTGGTTGAGAGACAGGTTGCAGGACTGTCAGGATCAATACCGGATCCGGCTGATGGTAGAAGAGCATATCGGTACCTCCTATATGGAGAGTGGTCCTCCCGGAACAGACGCTTCTCAGGTGCCGAACCTCTGGATGCCCCGGAACTCCTGGTACCATGCGTCGAGGAGGGATTGATAACTATACTTTTTGGCCTTCGCCCAAAGCTAGTCACCGCTGCTCCTGTTATGTCAAATCCTCACATCACCTCAAAATCCGGTCAGACGATGGCACGTCCTGGGGGTTCTGCACAGCAGTAGGCCTCGAGACAGGTGGAGGACCCACTCGATGCACCACTGCTCCCAGTGTGTGCACCTAGCAGCAGCCATGCTTACCGATGCTCGACACCGAGGAAGCCTGCGTTGAGGTTGGGTCCTTTTCTTCATACAAAAGAAAGGTTGCAGTTTGCAGGGTTATGGTTATGGTTGGGTCTTAAACACCAAGAATTGATGTCTGTTCCAGAGATTGTCAGATTGCACCGGGTACAGAGCTCAAAGCCACTGGGAACTTTAGTGGACGTGGGCAGGGAAGAAAAAGTCGTCAGCTAAATTAAAAGAAGCAATGGTCCCAGAAAAAGAGACGAAGCTCCTGAGAAAAATTAGGGTATGAACCAGAGGCCCAAGGCCCAAAAGCAGTCTTGTGACAACAAAAATAAAGGAAAAATTTAATTGGCAAAAAAAGAAAAAAATCTAGAAAAATAAAGGAAAAAAAATAATGCTCCGCAAATGGAAGGACCGTTAAAAAGGTGAAGAAAAATACGCCACAGACACAAAAGGTCTTAGAGCAAGTGTGGAGAAGGTGAAAAAAGTACACTCTCCTCACTGCTGTAAAAAAGCAACTGAGGTGAACGCATTCACATGGTGAGTGAGAAGGCACTCGCATAAGCACGACGGAGCGTGTCTTGCACTCCACAAAGCTCGTATGCTGGTCATAAGACTTGGACAGGGCAAATGTAGCCTGCATTATCCACTTGTGAGAATAGATAGGCTTGCTTGTCCTCAGAGAAAAAAAAAGTTCTTTACTGTGTGTTATGATTATTTGCAATTACTGCAGATGCGCTTACCATCTTCTTTTGAGGACGCAAAACGCACACTGACAGCGTTAAAACCTTAACGCAAGATGCAGTTAACACACAAATCAGCATGTATTGCACCAATGTGCTAACAGTGCACAAGCTCACTTAACTGATTAACACTAAAAGAGCACCTTACTCCTTTATTCCAATGTGCCATAGTAATTTCTCCATTAGTGGGTCAATGTGCAAGTGAATAGCACTACTGTTACAAAAAGCTGCAGTCTTGAGAAGGGTCTAAAACCACAAGTTTGCCTTCAGAAGTTACAGCTTTAAGGGTTTGAAAGTTATAAGCTTGTGTGCTTTAGGTCAGTGTAGTCATTTCCTATTCTAATTTCAATTGCAGGTATATATGATACTTTAAAAAGTACTTTTCACCTGGTGAACCAACTCTAGTCAGAAAAATGGGGGAAAAGAACTCCAAGCAAAATCATAGCCTAAATAAAATGAAGTAAGCTAACAGAATCCATATGTCACAAGTTTTTAACCACAAATAGCATGCCATTATCAAGACAGCAGAAGCCGTCTTCAATTATGTACACTTGTAAAACACATTCTAAATTTCTCTCTAACTTCAGCACAACTTGCATGTTTTATTTTTTTTTTTTTTTTTGAGGGGGAAGAAGAGGGGCAGGGGGGGCATGAGAAAGATAATACAGAATTTTAAAAAAAATGCACCTTGATCAGAAATCTTAGTCTTAGCAAAATGTGTACTTTCAACAAAAAATGTGCTTACCTCCAAAAAAGGATGAAGATCACAAGTCATGTATAAAAGAGATAACTGCATATAAATATCTACTGTACATTAGAAATGAAAACAAAATGATAATTTAAACTAGAGAATTTTTTTTAAAGTTTGAGCAGAATCTAGTGCAGTCTGTACTGTTTACATTTACAACCACAAGGATACCAGCACATACATGGGTGCATACACATTCTTTAGACTGACAAAAATTTAAAGCCTACAAAGTTAATTGGGGAGAAATTTAATATTACTTTAGAGCACTAAAACACACAAAGTGAATCCAATAAAGATCCTCGTATTGATTCAATGTTAAGTATTAATTGCATGACCATCATAGCACCTCTCTACATTATCACACAATCACCAGAATCATAAACTGCTTTTAAAAATAAAAAAGGGTACAGTCCAATATTTATATTTATAACTTGCACACTGTTACTAGAAACTAGGTGCATTGTAGTACAGTGCTGCGAAAATGGAAGCCTGCTGATTTGACAAAAATGCCACATCATATTTTAGACCATTTCAGTCAAATTGGCAATACTGTTGAAGCAAATACTCAACACAGCGGGAAATAATGATTGGGGGGTGGGGAGAGAAAAAAGCATTCTATAAACCAAACATCCAATATTTCCTGTCCCTTTAAAGATAAGGTCACTTTTAGCATCGGAACAGATAAGTGTTCGCCTATGATGATCTTGCTACCTACTACACAATATCCGATGTCCTCTGCCATGAATATAGTTTAAAGAAAGCCATAGCTACAAAAAGGCATCTATTGTAATACCTAGAACTTCCTTTATCGCAATCATTATTGAATTCACTAGTTTTGAACAGTGAAAAAGGGAAGATGGCCTCATGTTTCCTTTCAATAGTATGTTGAGGATCAAGTGGCTTTCAAGCAGCATGGTGAGTTTTGAGATTTTGTGCAGTTTAGATCATTCGGTTCCGTTTATGGGTTGGTGAGTCTGTAATGACATCGCCACACTGGGCAGAGGTACGCTTTCTAGTTCCACCATTGTCCAAGTGGAGTGCCATTTCTTCTGATATGAAAGTGTTCAAATCAACATCATGAAGTCCATTTCTCCTACGACTAGCATTAGAACCACCGCTAACATGAGTAGGAGAGCCCGGGGTACTTGAGCGAACGCTTATACTAGCCATTGCACCACTGAGACCTGTAAAGAAAGGGGGAAAATATTTCAGCACTCTTTATGAGATACCTTGTATCAGAATAACAAAATTCAGTTAGCAATTAAATCAAACAGTTTTGACTTATTTCTCCTCATTACAAGTCTGCAGGGGCTCCTACTTAGTATCATTAAAAATAAATTTTGAAGTCAGGGGTACTGCTCCACATGAGAATTCATGCACTATCATATTAAGTGGCTTTGAAAACTTTTTGCCCCTCCCCCAGATGATCCTCTTCAGTTGGCTTACACCACCACCATTCCTGGGATCCCAAGGCTGGAAGGGCACCTCCTCAGAAGAATATCACCAGTGCTGCTGGTTGGCGAGTAAAACTTACTGCAGTAGAAACTCTTTGGGTCCAAATTTGCCATCTCCATGGCAATAGGAAACATTCAGAAACAGAAGCTGTATACTGGGGCCCTAAGTTGCATTACACAGTTCTGTCTCTGAACCTAAAAAAAAAGCAAGTGCAGAAAAAAAATCCCACATCAGCTGCTCAACACTAGAGTGGAAGAGGGTTGGGCATGACATGGATGGGCAGAGGAATGGCCAGCTGCGACAGCTAGTGCACAGGCCATTACCACATGCTATCTGTCAAGACTGCTAATAGTGCAAAAGGAAGAGGAAAGTGTAGCTGCATTACTGGCAGTCTATTAGCACAACAGACAAGCATAGGTGCAGTACAAGATGACCACTGGAGGCCATGACGGCCATTTTGGATCCTGGCAAAGTGCAGGGCAGCAAAAACAAGGGCTCATCTGCCAGAGACCGCAAGGTAGGTCCTGTAAGGAGAGGGAATTGGACAGGAAACATCAAGGGAGACACAAATGCAGCAATGGCACTTTTTTTCCAGGAGCTGCACTATATTACATACAGTAGCAGATAAACATGGGTCCTCCTATGCTGCCACCGAACATAATGCAGTGCCATGCTGTACAGTAGCATCTGCCCTATGTGGTAAATGCAGAGCAGAAACTAGACACCCCCCCAGCATTTACTATACCTTAATGTCTACTGTTAACACGTAGCAAGCTTACGCTATCATCCCCCCCCCCCCTACCCCCAGGATAGCAGGCAAGGACAAAGGACCTTAACAGCAAGGAAGCAAAGGTGAAGCTGCAAATCAAATAGCATCTGCAGTACAATAGGAGAGTAAAATGGGCAGACTAGATGGGTCCTGAAGGTTGTCATCACATTCTACTAAAAGCAGTAAGATGGGAGAAGTAAAAGCCATGAAAATAAATACAAATTAAAATAAATCTAGCTCAGCGCTTCCCCAACTTAACACCATTTTTATACACTTAAAATTCACACGACCAATCCTTCAAGCATTTTTTTTTTGTTTCAAGGTTAAAATGGATGAAATATACAACTGCCACAGAAATAAATAAATAACTTGGCTGCAATTCATCAAAAGCTGGCTTAGCAGCAGCAACAGCATGAACACACTGAAGTCTATGCCTGCTAATCGATCATATCAAAATGATAGAAAGCATAAAAGTCTTGCTTCCCCCTCAGAGTAAACTAAAACAGAATTGATCCAGTAAAAGTTTTTTTCACTTTTTAATTTTTTTTCTCTAAACTATACACTATTCTTTATGGTAGAACAGTACGAAATTAAAAGCAATGGGATAGGGCACATCAGAAGGAGCCAAACATTTACCCCCAATGAAAGTAAAAGGTCAAGGTAAAATTCTTACCTGAAACTTCTTTCCATTAGTCCTAACAGATCAATCCAGAGACTTGTGGGTTATGTCCCTCTACCAGCAGGTGGAGAGAGACAGAGAGAATTTCAGAGGTTTACTATATGTGATCATGTGCAGTCACCTTAACCTCTATTGTCGATACCAAAGCAGTGGAAGGAGGAAGAGGAAAACCAACATGAAAGTCCTCTCCTGCCTGCATAAAGCCCATGTAGGGTCCTCAACTGACCCTGCAGGAGGGTAACAAGAATTTTTCCTGTTTGTTTTGATTTGGGTTATAGCCAAAATCAAACAAGGGAATCTCATGAAACTGAAGCAACTAGAAGGAAACACTCAACCCAGACCCAGGACGGGCCTCTGGATTGTTCTGTTGGGCCTAACGGAAAGAAAGTTATCAGGTAAGGACTAAATTTTACCTTCTACAGCATCCTACAGATCAATCCAGAGACTTGTGGGATGTACCAAAGTAGTCCTCAAGTGGGGCAGGGTATTACAACCTCAGCAGACTGGAGCAATGCTCTACAGGTCACAGCCACACGAACTGCCACATCGTCTGGAATGCCTGGCACTGCCATGCCTAGCAAGGCAAGGACAGCAGACCAAGTGGATGATCTGCAAAAGCCATCCAAGGCAGGACAGAGGAACAAGTTGCCAAACTGTAAAAAAAAAGGCAGCCACAGAAGCTAGACGAGACTATGAAAAGGAAGCCAACTGCTCTCTGGAAGGAAGTGCTGCTACCCGCAATGGGAGAGACTGTCCCATACAGAGGCCAGCCAAAGAAAATGCCTCTCAGCCAACGACCATTGTAGCTCTTGAAACCAGATCCCCTCTCTTGTGTCCAGCAAGAGGACAGCATGGAGGCTATCCCAGGAGGAATTTCTGCTGATCCCACCACAGTGTGGATGTCTGATAAGGAGTCGCCGCCTTCTTGTATATCTAAGGCTCTCCAGGTTCTGATTATGTCCGTTTCTGATCCTGCCACATCTGCTAATCTTAAAATAGCCAGCACTGGAACACCACTTCAGTCTTTTGCAGTGAATGAGGCAATGCAGGAAGTAATTTCTATTCAGTGGGTCACCCCAGACATTGTCTCGCTACGCCCGCATCTGCCAATCTAAAAACAGCAAGCTAGCACGGCTTTGGAAGCTGCATTATCTTCCTAAGGTCCTGAGCAAAGCATAAAGCAAAGATCTGGCCAATGGAATTCGCTGGTCACTTCCAAATACTATAGGAGTACATGCTAATGTCCAAGAAGCGGGAAGCGACAAAGATTGAATGGGATGGAAGGCACAAACAACCTTTTGAAGAAAAGACAGGACTGTGCGCGCCCTGTCTCCTCTTCAGGAGAAATCTAGAGTATCTCAAACGGACGAAGTCGTGAGTTCTGAAACCCTGCTCGGACTGAACTTGGATCACTGAAGAAAACTAGGCTGCCCTGGACGATAGTCCTGGAGGCATATTTTCAAAGCACTTAGCCTTCCAAAGTTCCATAGGTTTCTATGGAACTTTGGAAGACTAAGTGCTTTGAAAATATGCCTCCTGGTGTCTTTAAAAGACGAGGGCAAGTCTGATCAGACTGAAAAGAATGTGTAGACATGTCCTCAGGAAGACGCCGAGTCTATGAGTCACCCAGATCATCCAACTTCACAAAGTCCTCAAACAATTGCTTGCCCTGAAAAGGGAGCTGAACCAGCCGCCAGTTGAAGCTGCATCTGTCACCCAGTGGTGCAACCACATTAAACGACAGTTGTGACCACCAAAAACATCTGCTTATTCAATGCCCGAAACAAATCATAGAAGAAAACTGTCAATTAAGCTGGCCTCGACTCCACATCAGGCAAATGAGGAGATTGACTGACTGACTTCTGGAAGTGATCTGAAATCTGTTGCCGCCAACTACGGCACACCCTAGCAGGCTATGAGCTGCAGATAACCACCTCCAGAGAAAGGGAACTTCAGAAATGTCAGCGGAATGTTGTGTTGAAATCACCCGTTGAGACTAAGCTGGCTTGAAGGGAACCACAGAGATGGGGACCAAATCTAAGAAAGAACACCTGAAGTGGTCTGATGTGGAATCAGGCCCACGAGGAAATGTCCAAGAAAGAGACTTGTGCCTATAATTTGATTCCCAGATCCCTGGACCTGGTAGGAAAAGTAAAACCTGACTTGGGTTGGCACCGGTTGCTGAGGAGCAAAGGAAAAAAAAAAAGGACTTCAAGCTTATGCGGAACATCACTCCCAGATACGCCAAGATTTGTGCTGGAAACAAACTAACTCTTGGTGAAATTGATTACCAATCCTAAGGACTGAAGAAGAGTAGCTATCTTAGATGAAATTTGCAGAATCTCTTGATAGAGAGAACCCGCAAATCAGCCACTCACGAGTTATGGATGAACCTGCAATCTATCCTCACGAAGGAAAGCTGCCACTACCACGACTTTGAAAAAATGTCTTTGGTAATGTGGAAAGGCTGAATGACATGGTCATAAATCGTTGAAGTCCTTCTGCAGGAAGGTGCACTGGGAATATGAAAGGACGCTTCCTTGAGGTCCAGGGAGGCTAGAAACTCTCCCCGCCAGACTGAACTATTACACACTGAAAGGTTCCCATTATGAAAAGCTGAACCGTAAACACCCTAGACTCTTATGACGTCCAAACTCAGCTGGAAGGAAGATTCCCCGGTTGGAACTACTAAGCAAAGGGAACAACTTCCCATTCCCCCAATTGCAAATGAGGACAGACTTGACTGTGCCTAAAGGTAGAAACATTGGCAAAGTAGCAAGAAGTGCTTGATACTTGGGCTTGAGCTTGTATGAAGACTCCAAGAAAAATCTGTAGTGGAATGAGAGAAGTTCAGGTTGTAACTGTGCGACAGAAAAACTAAAACACACAGTCTTAGGCAATCTTGGTCCATTCCTCATGAAATCCATAGAGAAGTCCTGCTATTACAATCCTGAGGAGTGAACCGAGACTCCATCATTGGGAGATGCAGCAGGCACAGGTAGACCTGGAGTTGAAGCTGAGCTCACTCTACCAGCAGCAAGGCAGCTTGTTGTAGTGGAAGCAGAAATCCTGAAAGTGGCTTTCCTAGCCTCACGCAACCTACGACAAAACAGAGGAATTAAAATCATCCTTAGACTCACCCCACCCCACCCTGGCAATCTCTGAGACTTGGGAATCCCTCAGGTCTTTACCCAACTGCCTTAGATCTTCTCCATGCACAAGAATACTTCCAAAAGGTAGGTTGCCAAATGTCACTGAAGCCACATAAGTGGTCTGATGCCTAAGCCAGAGCTAACTTCTTACAGAAAGGGTAAAGGATTGGCTGGTGTGGCTGTGCATTGGAGCTAAAAACTGCAGCTGAGAACCAGAGCCACATGGCGTAGCAGAATATAGCTGTTTTCACCATTGCACACTACAGATAGCAAGCTGAAGCAGGACATGAAGCAGCACCTCTAGAGCTCTGTGCTCACTCTCAGCTGGTTGCAACAACTATTAAGCTACCTGTACACTGAAGTAGTTCCTGGTCCACTGCTCATGAACGCTAGGTGCCCCATACCCTGAAAAGGCGCAAAATATGCCATGGAAGCAATTAGAGGTACTAGGAATGCTGCTGCTACCGGGGTGGCTGGGGCTAGTATGCAAAAGTGTGACCAGTATCAGTGTGCAAATAGAAAGAGCAATCTCTAGTACAGAAGAGTAGAGTAGTGATATCTGTTCCAGTCAAGCAAGAACTGCTTGGCCAGGCAAGCAGTAAGAGAGAATGAGATAAAATATGACCCACTGGAAACATAGCTGAGTCCACAGCTTCTAATAGGATGGACAAACCAGCCTTGAACTTGTAACCTTTAGGTTGAAAGGCCAGCACCCTCCTGAATAAAACTAGTTTGATGTAAAGAGTGCACCCATAGCAAATAGCACCAGGGCACCAAAGAGGGTGCAGGATTACCAGAGACCAACAGAAACCTAGGAGGGCTGCACTAGCCTCAGAATCAACTCAAAATGTAACATTTCTCACAGAAATATGGAGTCAACAGCCTTACGTCTGACAAACTATACCCCATTTGTACTGCCATGCTCTGTGAAAGGGAAAAAGAGTAGGCTCAGTCCTAATCCTGATCCCTTTCTCCCCTCCATTAATGATGCACACAGAACCTGAACCTCCTCGAGGAGGGTACCGAAATATTCTTAGTGCAACTAAGATGGTGCACGTGCACCCAAACCATAAATCACCTCATGAGGCACAGGAATGCCCACCAGAAGATTTTCAGATATTCAGTAGTTGCCAAGCTGCAGCTTAAGGTTCTCACTGCCACAGAACAGCCGCACAAGTCTACTGGGTCTCAGACCTCACCCAAGGCGTCTGCAAACCACCCCAGGGCCTCCTTCTCAGAAGCCCTTGTTCCTTTCTTTAAAAAAAAAAAAAATTTTTTTTTTTAAACTGGGAGTGATCCACCCCAGTTCCCAGTCATACCTTCTAAAAGGCCTGAACTTAAAAACTGCCAGAAACGAAGTGAAGTACGCCCCAAGGAAGTGCTAGCACTTACTACTACTTCTTGACATTTCTATAGCGCTACTAGGGTTACGCAGCGCTGTACAATTTAACAAAAAGGGACAGTCCTGCTCAAAGGAGCTTACAATCTAAAGGAAAATGACAAGTTGGGGTAGTCTAGATTTCTTGAATAGTGGTTAGGTGCCAAAGGCAACATTGAAGAGATGGGCTTTTAGCAGGGATTTGAAGATGGGCAGGGAAGGGGCCTGGCATATGGGCTCAGGGAGATTACTCCAAGCATGGGGTGAGGCGAGGCAGAAAGGGCGGAGCCTGGAGTTGGCAGTGGTGGAGAAGGGTACTGAAAGGAGGGATTTGTCTTGAGAGCGGAGGTTACAGGTAGGAACGTAAGGGGAGATGAGGGTAGAGAGGTAGGGAGGAGCTGCAGATCTAGTGCATTTGTAGGTTAGGAGGAGAAGCTTGAACTGTACGTGGTACCTCATCGGAAGCCAGTGAAGTGATTTGAGGAGAGGGGAGATGCGAGTATATCGGTCCAGGCGGAAGATAAGACGTGCAGCAGAGTTCTGAACGGACTGAAGGGGGGACAGTGTGGCAAGAAGTAAATTGTGATTGACAGTGTCAAAAGCGGCAGATAGGTCGAGGAGGATGAGGATGGAATAGTGACCTTTGGATTTGGCAAGGAACAGGTCATTGCAGACTTTAGATGGTGCCGTTTCTGCCGAGTGTAGGGGGCAAAAGCTGGATTGAAGCGGATCGAGGATGGCATGAGAGGAGAGAAAATCGAGGCAACGGCTGTGAATGGCGCGTTCAAGTATCTTGGAAAGGAAGGGTAGGAGGGAAATGGGACGGTAGTTGGAGGGACAGGTAGGGTCAAGTGATGGTTTTTTGAGCAGAGGTGTGACTACAACATGCTTGAAGGTGTCAGGGACAGTGGAGAGAGAAAGGTTGAGGATATGACAGATATAAGTTGGTGGGGATGGGATCTGAGGAACAGGTGGTGCATTTCGAGGAGGAAAGAAGATGGGCGGTTTCCTCTTCGGTGATCTCAGGAAAAGGAGGAGAAGGCGACATGGGTAGGTTGGTTGAGGGAGTGGGCTATAGGGTGAAGAGGAGGAGATGGTTTGGTGGTAAATTCGAGGTTGATCTTCTGCACCTTGTCGCGGAAGTAGTCAGCCAGTGATTGAGGACAGAGTGAGGGGGGGTGGGAGCGGAGGGCACTTTGAGGATGGAGTTAAGGGTGTCGAAGAGACGAGGGTTAGAGCTGAGGGAATTAGTCAATTGAGTGTAATAGTCCTGTTTGGCGAGGAATAGGGAGGACTGGAAGGAGGATAGCATGAATTTGTAGTGAAGAAATCAGTATGGGTATCAGTATCACTTCAGCCTCGTCATGTGGCATGGCAGGAAAGATGGTGCCCTCAGGCATGCGCACCTAAGAAAACAGCTGCCTTGTGCCTGCCAAAACGAGCTAGGAAGGAACACAATGCTCCGTGATGTCTGGCTGTACAGCAGCCTGCATAAGCACAACAAAAGGAGCTCTGGCACAGGAAACAGCAGCAGCCCAGTGGCCATGTTTGCTCTACCCCACCGGCGCAGGTAGGGTAAATACTACTCACCCCCTTGGGAATCACTGTCACATGCCAAATCGATCCTCACACCCCTTAGCCGGTTCGTAAGTTTGCCATGCTTGACAAAACAATGAAATAGACTTTTTTTTTAAAACAGTGCTCACATGGCATTAAAAAAACATTTTTTATTAATTTTTTTTATAAGGGCAGAAGACACCAGAGCAAAAGAAACCTCAGACTAAAAAAAAAAAAAAAGTTAGGAGAGTGAGAACCACAAACCCCAGTTAGGCAGAGGAGGGAGCAAAGGAGGAGGGAGGGAGGGACCTGGCACCACCAGGTGTGCACCCAAGTACTAGGGCCAGGACACCTCAGACCCCAGATGCTCGACTAGACCCGGGGGACCAGGCCAGGAGCCAATCAACCCAGAGCTGCATGGTTATGACCATCCACCTGCCAGATAGAGAATACCAAGGTTAAGGTGGCTGAATATGACCACATATAGAGTAAACCTCTGAAGCTCCTATCTCCACCTACTGGTAGAGGGACATAATAGAGTCTCTAGATTGATCTGTGGGACACTATGGAAAGATTAATATACCACCTTTCTGTGGCTACAACCAATGTGGTTTACATATATTATATGCAAGTACTTCTGTCCCTAGTGGGCTCACAATCTAAGTTTGTACCTGGGGCATCAAGGGTTAAGTGACTTGCTCAGGGTCTCAAGGAGCTGCAGTAGGAATCTAACCCAGTTCCCCAGATTCTCAACCCACTGCACTAACCATTAAGCTACTCCTTCACTGATGCAGAACCCCAAACCTCCAACTGCTTAAAGGGAACAAGCAACACAATGTAAGGGTACTGGTACAGATTATCTGCAGTAAAATGGTTCTTCTTTAAACCACGTACAGTAACTTCATATATACATCTCCATATTATTCTGACTTGCCTCATATAAGCCCTTAATTGAATTATCTAACATTCCAATCAGGGCTGTGGAGTCGGTAAAAATGTATCAACTTCAGTTCCAGTACAACAAAAATTTTAAGCCTAGTTTCAGTAAAGAGTTGGAAAGTAGAAAAATAGAGGAGAAAGAGTCAAAGGTTTGGCGTACCAACTCTTCAGCCTTAATACCAATACTGAAAAATCTAAAATGCTTTACTTTTGATCTTGAATACAGCACCACAAACTCACCTGTTGACCTGTCTACAAACTTATCAAAAAGCAAAGACCAAGTCTGCTTGTATGTATACATAACTGGAGAGCTTACACCAGTGGTCTTCATTAATTTTGAAGCTGGGGTCACTTTGGATTCTAAGGAGATATGCCAAATATCTTCTCATGCTGGACCACAACACTGCAGATCAATGCCTGTCAATGACATCCATCCCCACCAGCCCACCTTCAAACTTCATTGAGGGTGTATCTACACAACTGTGAGCATTTCCAAATGCACTCTCTTTTGTTCATTGATAAATGCCTTGTCATTAAAGCATGGGCCCCCCCCCCCCCCCATTCACTTTCCCCTTTCTGTCCTAAGCTTGGATAGAAGCAGAGTAGCAGAGAAAAAAAAACACCCCATAAAGACACCTGGGGCTACCACAGGCCCACACTATCAAATCGGGTGTAAAATGTTAAACAGTATCTGCTTACGACTCCTAGGATCCATAGTACTGATGTAGAATAAGAACATTCAAATAAGTTCTACTCATTTTTCTGCTACAGAAGCCCTCCCTTATTTCCACCCTTGAATCAAACAAGAGATACCCAACATTCTAACAGATCTTAGGGGTCAGACCAAATTAGAAGATAAAATGTTCCTCTGTCAAGAAAGCGGAGATACTAACCTGCAGCATGTATTCTCCGAGGACAGCAGGCTGATTGTTCTCACATGTGGGTCGACTTTCGCATCAGCCCATGAATTGGATGTCATTTTGCAAGCAAAATATAAAAAGTTTTGCCAGTCTTCTGGCGCGTGTGGAGCACGCACCGTGCCTGCGCAGACTGATTTCCAGCCTGTCGCGTGAACGTGTTCCCTCAGTTAAATCAAAAAGCATAAAAGGAAGCAAATAACTCCAAAGGGGAGGTGGGCGGACAATCAGCCTGCTGTCCTCAAAGAATACCTGCTACAGGTAAGTATCTCCGCTTTCTCCGAGGTCAAGCAGGCTGCTTTTTCTCACATGTGGGGTATCCCTAGCAACCAGGCTCACTCAAAACAACAAACATTGGTCAATTGGTCCTCGCAACGGAGAGGACATAACAGATTGACCTGAAACCATAAACTGAGGGTGCAGCCTGGAACAGAACAAAAATGGGTCTAAGGGGGTGGAGTTGGGTTCTAAACCTCGAACAGATTCTGCAGCACTGACTGCCCAAACCAACTATCGCATTGGATAAGTACATAAGTACATAAGTAATGCCATACTGGGAAAAGACCAAGGGTCCATCGAGCCCAGCATCCTGTCCACGACAGCGGCCAATCCAGGCCAAGGGCACATGGCAAGCTTCCCAAACGTACAAACATTCTATACATGTTATTCCTGGAATTTTGGATTTTTCCAAGTCCGTTTAGTAGCGGTTTATGGACTTGTCCTTTAGGAATCTGTCCAACCCCTTTTTAAACTCTGCTAAGCTAACCGCCTTCACCACTTTCTCCGGCAACGAATTCCAGAGTTTAATTACACGTTGGGTGAAGAAAAATTTTCTCTGATTTGTTTTAAATTTACTACACTGTAGTTTCATCGCATGCCCCCTAGTCCTAGTATTTTTGGAAAGCGTGAAGCTGAAGGCAGTAGTGAGATGTGAATGTGTGGACTGATGACCACATTGCAGTCTTGCAAATCTCTTCAATGGAGGCTAAGTGAGCCACTGACGCAGCCATGGCTCTAACATTATGAGCCGTAACATGGCCCTCTAGAGTGAACCCAGCTTGGGCATAAGTGAAGGAAATGCAATCTGCTAGCCAATTCGAGATTGTGCGTTTTCTGATGGAGACTCCCCTCCTGTTGGGATCAAAAGAAAAACAACTGGGCAGACTGTCTGAAGGGCTTTGTCCACTCCACATAAAAGGCCAATGCTCTCTTGCAGTCCAAGGTATGCAAACTGCTTTCGCCAGGGCGGGTATGACGGGGAAAGAATGTTGGCAAGACAACTGACTGGTTCAGATGGAACTCAGACACCACCTTTGGCAGGAACTTCGGAAGTGTGCGGAGGACTACTCTGTTGTGATGAAATTTGATATAAGGTGCATGTACTACTAAGGCCTGAAGCTCACTGACCCTACGAGCTGAAGTAACAGCCACCAAGAAAAAGACCTTCCAGGTCAAGTTCTTCAGATGGCAGGTATTCAGTGGCTGAAAAGGAGCTTTCATCAGCTGAGTGAGAACGACATTGAGATCCCACGACACTGGTGGAGGTTTGAAAGGGGGCTTTGACAAAAGCAAACCTCTCATGAAGTGAACTAAAGGCTATCCAGAGATAGGCTTACCCCCTACACGGCGATGAAAAGCACTAATCGCACTAAGGTGAACTCTTACGAAGTTGGTCTTGAGACCAGACTCTGACAAGTGTAGAAGGTATTCAAGCAGGGTCTGTGTAGGACAAGAAAGAGGATCTAGGGCCTTGCTGTCACACCAGATGGCAAACTTCCTCCATTTTTAACACCTCTTCATAGAATCTTTTCTGGAAGCAAGCAAGACTCGTGAGACACCCTCTGAAAGACCCAAGGATGCGAATTCTAAGCTCTCAACATCCAGGCCGAGAGAGCTAGAGACGAGAGGTTGGGATGTAGAAGCGACCCCTCGTTCTGAGTGATGACAGTTGGAAAACACTCCAATCTCCACGGTTCTTCGGAGGACAACTCCAGAAGAAGAGGGAACCAAATCTGACGCAGCCAGAAGGGTGCAATCAGGATCATGGTTCCGCAGCGTTTGAGTTTCAGCAAAGTCTTCCCCACTAGAGGTATGGGAGGATACGCATACAGAAGGCCTGTTCCCCAATGTAGGAGAAAGGCATATGACACTAGTCTGTTGTGGGCCTGAAGCGGAATTGAGGGGACCTTGTGATTGATTTGAGATGCAAAAAGATCCACCAAGGGGGTGCCCCACACTCGGAAGATCTTACAGACTACGCCCATGTTCAGTGACCACTCGTGAGGTTGCAATATCCTGCTCAACCTATTGGCCAGACTGTTTACACCTGCCAGATAAGTGGCTTGAAGAAACATGCCATGACGGCCAGCCCAAAGCCACATCTGGACGGCTTCCCAACACAGAGGGCGATTTCCGGTGCCCCCCTGCTTGTTGGTGTAAAACATGGCAACCTGATTGTCTGAACTAAGATTACTCAGTTGGATAGCTGATCTCTGAAAGCTTTTAGAGCGTTCCAGATAGCTCTGAGTTCCAGGAGGTTGAGCTGCAGACCTGTATCCTGAAAGGACCAGGCTCTCTGACTGTGGAGCCCATTTACATGAGCTCCCCACCCCAGGAGAGATGCATCCATCGCCAGCACTTTTCATGACTGAGGAACTTGGAATGGTCACCCCAAAGTCAAATTGGATCGAATCGTCCACCACTGAAGAGAATTCCAAAAGTCGGTGGATAGTTGGATTACATCCTCTAGACCCCCCCACAGCTTGAAACCACTGGGAAGCTAGGGTCCATTGAGCTGATCTCATAAGTAGACGTGTCATGGGCGTTACATGAACTGTGGAGGCCATGTGCCCCAGAAGTCTCAACATCTACCAAGCCGCAACCTGCTGAGACGCTCGAACCATGGACACCAGGGACAGAAGGTTGTCCGCCCTTGCCTCCGGGAGATAGGCTCGAGCTGTCTGAGTTTTCAGCAGAGCTCCAATGAATTCCAATTTTTAGACTGGGGTGAGATGGTACTTGGGATAATTTAAGACGAACCCCAGTAGCTCAAGCACCTAAATAGTGATTCATATGAAATCCAGAGCACCTTCCTTCGAGGTGCTCCACCAGCCAATCGTCGAGATAAGGAAACACATGCACTCCCAAGTCTAAGTAGCGATGCTGCGACTACAACTTGGCATTTTGTAAACACTCTGGGCGCAGACACCAGGCCAAAAGGCAGTACATGGTACTGAAAGTGCTGTGTTTCCAGCCGAAATCAAAGACACTTCCTGTGAGCTGGTAGTATCGAGATGTGCGTGTAAGCATCCTTCAAGTCCAGAGAGCATAGCCAATCGTTTTCCTGAAGAAGGGTGCCCAGGGAAACCATCCTGAACTTTTCTCGGACTAGGAATTTGTTCAGGGCCCTTAGGTCTAGGATGGGACGCATCCCCCCTGTTTTCTTTTGTACATGGAAGTACCTGGAATAGAATCCCAGACCTTCTTCCCCTGGTGGAACGGGTTCGACCGCTTGGGCTTGTAGAAGGGCGGAGAGTTCCTTTGCAAGTACCTGCCTGTGCTGGGAGCTGAAGGACTGAGCTCCTGGTGGGCAATTTGGAGGCTTGGAGTCCAGATTGAGAGTGTATCCTAACCAGAGTTTGAAGAACTCACCAGTCGGAGATTATAAGAGGCCACACCTTTGGTGAAAAAACATTAACCTCCCCCTAACCGGCAAGTCGTCCGGTATGGACACGTTTACTGAGGCTATGCTGAACCGGAGCCAGTCAAAAGCCCATCCCCTCCCTCCTTTTGCTGGGGAGCCACAGTCGCCTTAAGCACACACTGTTGACGAGAATAAGTGTGCTGGGACTGAGCATGGGCAGGCTGCCGAGAAGCAGGAGTGTACCTACGCCTAGCATAGAAACAGGGAGCAGATGAGGTAGTAGCAGAGGACACCCAGCGGGAGAGAGAATCCATAGCATCACTGTGCTTCTTGAGCTGGTCAACTAGATCCTCTACTTTCTCACCAAAAAGGTTATCCCCCCAGCAAGGAACATCCGCCATCCGCTGCTGGACCGAATGATACAGGTCAGAGGCACGCAGCCATGGGCAGCGATCCTGGATGCTACATCAAAACTGTCGAACGTACCCTGGCCAAGAATTTTCAACACGCCTTCTGCTGCCTGACCACCTGGCGAAAAGGAGCCGTTGCAACCTCTCTAGGCGGAGAAGGATAATCCAGGACCTCGATCATCTCAGCCCTGGGTTCATCCTCAACCTCCATAGGGAAGGGAATAGACGCAGCCATTTCCCAGACAAAGGAGGTAACGGATAGACCAGCGATGGCGAACCTATGGCACGCATGCCAGAGAGGGCACGCAGAGCCCTCTCCTTTGGCATGCGCGCCGTCAGTCCGCTCCACCCACTCTCCCTCCGCGCAACAGGTCGCCCCGCCCTCACTCCCTCTTCCAAACCGACGAAGCACCAGGCCGCCCGCCCTCCCTCCCAGCACCAGCGCTCGCCCTCCTCCTCCGAAATTGAAAAGGCGTCGGCAGCTGCAGCGAAACGCGTGGTCTTCGCTCGGCGTGCCTTCGGTCTTCGCTTGTCTCTCAAGCTCTGGTCCCGCCCTCAGCTTGAGAGACAGAAGCGAAGCAAAGGCGCACCGAGCGAAGACCACGCCGCGTTTCGCTGCAGCTGCCGACGCCTTTTCAATTTCGGAGGAGGAGGGCGAGCACTGGTGCTGTGAGGGAGGGCGGGCGGCCTGGTGCGTCGTCAGTTTGGAAGAGGGAGGGAGGCAGGCAGGCCTGGTGCTGGGTGCTACTGGGTGCTGGGGAGGGAGGGAGACCTGGTGCTGGGTGGGTGGAAGGGAGGCCTGTTGCTGGGAGGGTGGCAGGCCTGGTGCTGGGTGCTGAGTGGGAGGGTGGCTGGACATGGATGGATGGCTAGAAATGAAGAAGAAAGGAGGAAAGTAAAGAAATAAATGGAAAGGAAGCCCTGGAAACGGAGTTAAGAGAGCAGCATAATCAGAGACAACAAAGGTAGAAAAAATCATTTTATTTTCATTTTAGTGTTTGGAATATGTCCAATTTGAGAATTTACATCTGCTGTCTTATTTTGCACTGGGTATACATATAGTAGATGATGGCAGAAAAAGACCTGCATGGTCCATCCAGTCTGCCCAACAAGATAAACTCATATGTGTATACCTTACCTTGATTTGTACCTGCCTTTTTCAGGGCACAGACCGTACAAGTCTGCCCAGCAGTATTTCCCGCCTCCCAACCACCAGTCCCACCTCCCATCTCCGGCTCAGACCATATAAGTCTGCCCTCCACTATCCTCGCCTCCCAACTACCAACCTCTCTTCCCCCACCTGCTCCGCAGAAGGACAGAATGATCAAGACCAGAGAGAAGATGTTTGTTGGGGTGGTGATTTAGTGAAGACACAGGGACATCTGCTGCGGGGGATCGAGATTGAGTTTGAAGGACAAATGCAGCAAGGATATTTTCTGGAAGGTGGCAGGGGCATTATTAGATAATACTAATATTAATATTAATAGATAATACTGGAGCTGTAACAGCTTACAGAAATGATTTATAATGAAAAAAATGTTATTTTTTTCTCCTATATTAGTATAATATTTTCAATGATGTCTGTTTATATGCACCATGGCTGGTGTAAGGGGTGTGGCTATCATAGGGGTGGAGTCATATGTGGTGACTCCGCCCAAAATGAGTACCGGCACTTTGCGATAAATAATTAGATTTTGGGTTGCCGTTTGGGCACTCAGTCTCTGAAAGGTTCGCCATCACTGGGTTAGACTCTCCGGAGGAGAAAGTCTCCATTCTGGTGGAGGGGAAGGTTCAGAGGAAATCCCATAGGACTCTTCAGAAGAAAAAGTACCTGGGATCTTCCTCTTCCCCCCACGAACACTCATCTTCAGCATCGGACAAAACATCCCTCAGAGCAGTCCGAAACTGAGCCTGCCTCGATGCAGAGGAATGACATCCTCGATGGTGGTGCCGAGAAGTCGACGCCCGCCTGGACTCCAGTGAAGCTTCCTCCACAGACGTCGAAGGGGAGTCGACCTGGGTGGCAGCTGACACCGATGCTGAAGGCGGCATCGAGGTCGGACACCTCACCACAAGCGAAGGGCCAGATGCCGCTGTAGCAGACGGTACGGAAAGAGCAAGCACCCCCCGACACCGAAGCAGACTGGTGCAGCAATCCTTCCAGAAGCTCTGGAAGCAGGGTCCTGATGCACTCGTCGAGAGCCGCCGTCGGACAAGGCTGCGGGGTCGGTAAAGGAGCCGGTGGCAAAATCTGTCGAGGCTCGGGAGCAGGCTGCCAGAAGACTGACACATCGGCACCTCCTGAATAGAGGGGGAGTGATCCTCTCAGCACCGATGCTTTACGGGTGCCGATTCCCTCGACGCCCAGGAGCTCCCAGCACCGTGTGTCGAAGGAGAACGATGACTGTGCTTCGCTTTTGCTCGACGCACATCATCGAGACTCCTCGGTACTGATGAGGACATGGAATCCTCACGCCTCCTCGGGGCCGGGTCTGACGAAGGTCGGTCCCGGGGGTGGGGGCAGCATGACAAGAGGCCTCGAGGCAGGTGGAGACCCACTCGATGCCTCACTGCTCTCAGCGCGAGTTGGTCTTTCAGAAGCCATTACCTCCGCTTCCGATGTCAATGCTTCCCTCGATGTCGATGAACTGAACCGAGCCCCAAAAAGCTTTTCTCGTTGGGCTTCGAGACGCTTGGGTCCGTTTCTTCATACGAAGATACAGACTACAAGCAGCTGGGCTATGGTCAGGCCCAAGGCAGTGGGTATCAGTACTTGAGATGGTCCGGTTCCACCGAGTACAACGTTTGAAGCCGCTGGGAGTCTTCGATGACATGGAAGGAAAAACGGCTTTGGCGAAATCAAAAAGATGCGATTGTGCCTGTTAAAAGAAAAAGGCACACAAATAAGGGAAAAGAACCCGGCCGCGTCAAAAAGGAAAAGAAACTTCAAAAGGGAAAAAAAAAAACTAAGAAAAGTAAAGGAACTTTTTTTTTTTAAACGATAAAAGAAAAAAAAAAATCGAAAACAAAAAATGAAGACTCTCTCCTGGGCCTGTGAGGAACAGCAAAAACCACCACTGCACCTCAACAGAGAGAGAAAAAAAAAACTGAGGGAACGCGTTCATGCAACAGGCGGGAAATCAGTCTGCACATGTGCTGTGCACGCTCCACTCACGCCAGAAGACTGGCAAAACTTTTTTTTATATTTTGTTTGCAAAATGCCGTCCAATTCCTGGGCCGACATGGACGTCAACCCACATGTGAGAACAAGCAGCCTGCTTGTCCTCGGAGAATGATGAATACCTTAATAACTTGAAGTTATCTACCAGGCTAAACACTGATTTGCAAATGTAATAATCTATTTAGAATTAAACAACTTAAGGTAAGACTTCACACCGACACTACTATGCAATTCATTAAAAAATAAATCAATCTGATTTCTTCAAGTTGCACAAAATTAACTTCATTTCCCATATAAGTAGGTAATTTATAGGCCCATTTACTAAGCCACGGTAGACATTAGTGCGTGCCTACTGAGCAGTTAAAAAAAAAAAAAAAAAAAAAAACACTGCTGCAGGACACACCAAGGCATCTTGCTGTATTTTGGCCATCAGCATGCACTACTCCCACATTTAAAATAAATAAATAAAATTATTTTTTGGCGCAGGAGGCATATCTGGGGGCGGAGAGGAGGCATGCCTTCTACTAATTAGGTAGCACAGGTACATTACAGCATGCTGCCCAATTAGCGCAGGAGCCCTTACTACTTACTAAATAGGTGGCGGTTAAAGGCTCCTGCACTAATTGTGAGATTAGCACAAATTAGCGTGTGGTCATTACAAAACAATATGGAAAGGCAGCCATTTTACTAACGTGCTAAAAGTGGATGTAGTGTGCAGAAAACCCACATGCAGACAACAGCGCCAGCCACTTTTCAGCACAGCTTGGTAAAAAGGACCTCTTACGAGCGTTAAGTTTACTGGATATTCTAGCTGAATCTTCAGATGTAGTAAGTATCACATTGTGTGAACTATGAAGACTGCTTACTATAGTTTGCAAATGTAGTATAAAAAATATTTTGGGAGGATATTTATATATGCTCCAAATCTTCAAGTATGCATTCTATTTTCTAAGGCAAAAACATGCGAGATGGGTCCCATTAAAAACGGAGTTCCAAGGTAAATAATGCACACTGAACCTTACTAAATAGAACCCTACATTTGATATACAGTAGTCTCTCGATTATCCGACGTAAGCAGGACCAGCCCGGTATTAAATCAGTGAAAAGTCGGACTGTACCGAAAACAATGGGAACCCCTCAAACAGTATGGAAAACATACTTTGCACAAAGAACAGGCGTTGGGTATCTTTAATTAAAATACTGTTTATTAACTAAATATCAACAAATAAAATTGTACAGAAGCAATTTTTGCATAAATACAGAGCAATATACACAGCACCACAATCAAAAAACAGTTCCCTCACTGCAAAAGCGGGGTCACAGGAAGAGAAGCCACACACTTCTTAACTCAGATGAGTGGGGCATAAGTATCAGCTGCAAAGCATGACTCTCTTGCAGAGAAGCATGGTCTCCGCTCAAACATGGCTCAAAGACTGCTTCCTTGCAGCATGTGAACCACGCTCTTAATGGCAAACGCAATGGCATCACCGGGCGAGGGGTCCTGCCAGATAGAAAAGCAAAGTTTGGATAATCGAGACACTAGTGTATTAAATTTTGGTCATTAAAAGCAGCCCGTAGAATTGGACTTACAAATTTAAGGTCGTTTACTGCTCATTTTTAGTTACTGTACTTCAAAATCTTGCATATTTGTAAAATGGCTTCTACAGAATGTATCAATTGAGTACTTAGTGTTACCTTTTATTTAAAAAAATGTTTCACATTTCAAAAAAGTGCGTTTTCGTTCAGCTTTTCATGTGTCACGTTTTAAAGCACTAGGAGAAAAAGGAGCATACTATTTATCACAACTTAAATGACATTAAGCTGCACTTTAAACCAGGGACCATGAACTCCAGACACTGTCAAACAGACCTTACCAGTCTACCTTACTTAACTGATAAGGAAAATATCTAGTGAACAAAAAATTAAGGACTAGAATCTATTCTTTCAGTTTAAACTAATAGTTCCTAAAATATGGACTGGCTTATGATCAAGTGCTCTAAGATGAATATAGGATAAACACCATCTGTTAGTAACTGTTAAGTTTACTCAAACTACAGCTCCTTAGAAAAGTTAGCACTAAGCACTACTTAGATTGTGAGCCCTCCTGGGAGAGAGTAATATCCAGTGTACCTGAATGTACCTCACCTTGATCTACTACTGAAAAAGGTGTGAGAAAAACCTAAATAAATACAGTAAAATTATGCCTTACCTGCTGATAATTTTCTTTCCTTTAGTAGCAGCAGATGAATCCAAGAACTGGTGGTTGTGTCCATCTACCGGCAGGTGGAGATAAGAGGTTACAAAGCTGAAGGCAGTGAAACCAGACAGCCATCTCCTCCTTCACCTCAGTACATGTCATCACCAAGCAGAAGAAGACAAGAAAACAGGAAGCCTTCCTCACCAACTATACAAAACAGAAACTCATCAGTCTGACTTAAGAAAACCACGACTTTGATAGAGTCCTCTTCAGTGGTTTCTTTTCCCTTTCCCCTTTTTGAAAACTAAAGACCAGGACAAGGACAGGCAAAACATGCACGGCTGACAAAGGGCGGGATCCTGGATTCATCTGCTGCTACTAAAGGAAAGAAAATTATCAGCAGGTAAGGCATAATTTTACCTTCCTTAGAATATGCAGCAGATGAATCCAAGAATTGGTGAGATGTACCAAAGCAATTCATAAGTAGGGTGGGAGGTCGCCGCTCCCCGAGACAGAACCGCCGCTGCAAAAGCAGCATCTGAATAGTGAAAGCACACCCATTCCACCCAAGAGGTAAATAGCAATCTCGTGAAAATGAGCCTGCAACGCCACCGGCGGGACGTAACCTTTCCAAAAATCCACAAAGTATCTGCAATCCAAGAAAAAAAATCAGATTAGACTACAGGCTGCTGTCCCACAGCAAGTACCAGCGACAAAGAGAAGATCTGAACATCTGCGAATACCGGAGAACCTTCTGAACATCCAGAAGATGATTCGCAGTGTACTCTGTGTGAAAATCCCCCTCCCGAAAGGAGGGAAGAAAGAAAGGCTGAAAAAGACAAGCCAAACCACAGCCAGAAAGAAAAGAAGGAACCGAAAGCAAGGTCACTCCAGACTAGAGAGCTGCACGGCTTCCGTCCCCGCGGGAATCCCGCGGAACCCGCGGGATTCCCGCAGGGACGGAGGCAGTTCCTGCAGGGTTCCCGCGGGGATGGAAGCAGTTCTGCGGGGTTCCCGTGGGGACGGAGGCAGTTCCTGCGGGGTTCCCGCGGGGATGGAACCAGTTCTGTGGGCTTCCCGTGGAAGTGTAAGCTGCACCTGCACCAGCCTCTCATCTACCGAATACCAATTTATTTGAGTGCTGTCTCTTCCTCCTCTTCTTCCTTGCTTTAACAGCATAAATGTGGAAAGTCTTCCATTAAGGAGGTGGTAGAGTCACAAATGATGACGGAATTCAAAAAGGCATGGGATGAACACAGAGGATCTCTAATTAGAAAATGGAAGTTATATAAAAGCTAACCTTAAATGGCTGCATGTGTGTGGATATGTCAAGTGACACTTAGATGGCGACTGTGGCTGTGATGAACTAGAGCTGATACCTGGCAGACTTGTATGGTCTGTGTCTCATACATGGCAATCTGGTGTAGGATGGGCTGGAAAGGGCTTAGACAGCAACTTCAGTGGCTGGAATATAAGGACAGTGCTGGACAGACTTTTACGGTCTGTGTCCCACAAATGAGAACATGAATAGGCTGGAGTGGGCTTCGATGGCAACTCCAGCAGTTGGAACATAAGGATGGGGCCAGATAGACTCCTGTGGTCTTTGTTCCAGAAACACGAAAGAAAGACCATAATCAAGTATATAATATCACACTCGTTGATTTAATGATGAATTGATCATGAGTGTGACTATTGGGCAGAGTGGATGGACCGTTCAGGTCTATTTGCTGTCACTTACTATGTTACTGTTAATCCTCTTTGCTCCCAGGCTGGTGCACAGACCTCAGCTCTGACACAGGCACGAGAATCAGATGTCACCTGACCTACTGGAGCGTGCATGTGGCGGCCTCTCAGCACACACTGCCAGTGAATCAGAGACAAATCTTACATGTGCGCACCAGAGTGTTCCAAGTTCCAACTTCCATTCCTTCCTTGCCTACAGTGCTGTGGCTCAAATCCAGAAAGGGAGCTGACTGGAACTTTCTTTTATGTACTATTAAATTCTTACGGGGATGGGTGGGGATGGGTTAAATTCTTGCGGGGACGGGTGGGGACGGGTTGGGATGGTTTTAATTTTTGCGGGGATGGGTGGGGACGGGTAAGATTCCAGCGGGGACGGGCGGGGATGGGTAGGATTTCTGTCCCCGTGCAACTCTCTACTCCAGACTCAGCAAATTGCAGAAAAAGACAACTCGGCATGGCTGCGCTAAAAATTCAGACACTCTGCGTGCCGAAGAATTGGCGACCAAGAACACTGCTTGTAAGAGGCCAAGCTCTCTGAAGAAGAACGGTTCAAATTAAGGGTCCCAGAGCAGAGGAGATCCTGCTCAGAAGATATAGAAAGTTTAAAGTAGTTCTGTTCTTCCCTTGGACCCCCTTGCATAGTGGGGGCAGTTTGAGAAGCATTTGCGCCACTGCCCCAGCTACATGCAAACAGTTTCTGACAACAGTGATTTTGGTAAAGGAAAGCAAAGGCTGGAAAAAATAAAGGGGAATCCCCTGTACCAGCAGTCTCTAAATGGAACACAAAGTCCTTTAGGAGAAGCCCCCCCCCCCCCCCCCCACACACATCAAGGCCACAGGGCAGGGAAGGATCAGAGCCGATATCAGGAGAAAAGAGGGCCGTGCCAGCAAAAAGGCGCGTGTTCCCACCATTTTAAAATGGGAAAAGGCTGCTCGGGAAAGGGGGAACTTCAGCGCTTCCTTCCCCAGCGTTCGAGCACGCCACCACACAGAGTCCCGCTGTGCAGCATCTGCTACTGCAGCAGGAACAGCTTTCAAATGCATCGCCCACACTAAAGCACAGTACCCCCGCGCCAAAAAGAGAAAGGCAGGGATTTACTGAACAGCAAGCAGGTGTCTCCGGAGGAGAAACAGTCCCACCAACGCAGCAGCCTGCTGCCTAACCGGCACCCAGACTGAAAGCATAGCACTAAGACAGGGAAACCCTGTACTGGCCGGTCCAGTCAGAAATCTTCTGTTTCTTCTGTTTTTGTTTGTTTTAACACCAAATGAAGGCAAAGGAGCTCTCTTGGTTTTGTCTTTTTTTTTTTTTACTGGTGAGGAAGGCTAGAGCTCTAAAGACCGGGAGGCAAGGGGGGGGGAAGGGTGAAGCAGGGACCCAGAAGACTGAGTATGCCCCCAAAGTCAACACCACCAGCCAGACACCCCTAAACTCAACTAGCCCACAGGACCTAGGAGTATCCCCAACAGACAAATCCAGGAGCTGCTGGCCGTCTGGTATCACTGCCTTCAGCGTTGTAATCTCTATCTCCACCTGCTGGTAGATGGACATAACCACCAGTTCTTGGATTCATCTGCTGCATACGCTAAGGAAATACTGTTAAAAAAAAAAAAAAACTCGTACAAATCTGGATACAAAAATTGATACTCCTAAAATACCAGAAAGTTTTCACTTTTTGTGGATTTTAGGATTTTTAATGTTTTCAACACCACTACTACCCCCGTTTACTAAGCCACACGGCAATGCTGAATGGGCTGTGCTGGCCTTAGCTCACCGGCAGCCACTAGCGCAGCTTAATAAACAGAGGGGGTTAGTTAACTTCTTAACTGATGTTAGAGAAAGGCAGCTAGCTTGGAAGAACAGGCCAGATAATTGACTATTTTCACAAGTAGTTATATTGCTTTGCTTTTATCTGAGTTTCTCATTTGAACTTTAACATCTAAAAAACAAATTTAAATTTTAACATTTTAGCAAGAAAAAACAATACCTAAAGTTTAAGGGGAACATTTTATCCATGGCAGCAATCTGTTCATAAATATGACATACGGTAAATATGTTATTCCCCATAGATGAAATTTCACATTTTTATGCCATGTGGCTTATAAATACATACACTAGTTTGAAAGGACTTCACTACATTAACATAAAATGATGGGCCTCAATGCAATAAGCATGCATAACCACACTAAACAAATTATATACCAAGTAGTGCCATTGTGCATGCACAATTGTTCATTTTGCACAATATTTTTCTATACATGCAAAACAGCCAGGTAGAAAAATAGCACCTCAGATCCATAAACGCAATTTCATGCTTCATTTACATATACACTAAAAGTTAATGGCCTGCTTTGCATGATTTTGCATCAGAGCAGCTCATCAAGGCTCTTCATAGGAAAAATATATCCCAAATTTTATTGGCTGCAAAAACAAAACAATTTGCAATTTATTTAAACTAGATTTTATATACCACTTGTCAAGCTAGTTGATCCAAGCTGTTTACATAGAACATGAAGCACCCTTTTAACACAAAATAATGCACTCCACCACAAAGAGGCACCAACCACTATTTGTGATTTTAGTGTATGAAATTCCATGTGTACAGTTTCAAGATTCAGCACGTTATCCTCTAGACCGAAGATACACATGAACAGGGTACAGAAATACACATATTCTGTGTTTCTAGGGCAGAAGCCCAGCATGGTCTTACCTGATAAAATTTCCTTTCCTTGATTCTTGTTGGACCAGGACAGACTAATGGGTTACTGTCATCCTACCATCAGATGAAGGCAGAGAAGCTGAACTCTTCCAGTGATATCACCAGTATAAGAGGAGTGATGCAGCCTGGAACTTGTCAATATACAAATGCTAAAGCAAAACAATCAACTAACAGTAACATATACAAAAGCTCAGAAAACTTGGGGAGAGCCCTCAGCAGATTATCTCACTTTTATAATTCTTCCTAATCACTGTCTTAAGGCATTAAGTCCCAAACGTTTTACTATGGCAGAGCCCTAAAATATTTATTTTCATACACAGAGAAACCCCTCAATTTGTGTAAACATATGTCTATACGAGCAAACTGTACAATCTAATTTCTTGAGAAACCCCTGAAGAGAATTCAAGGAATCCAGTTTGGGAATCATTGCCTTAAGAACTCAAAAGGGCAGGTAGACACTGAAAAGAAAATCCTGAGCACTGCAGTCTTCTTGGTGAGAACTTTTCATCCTGTTGGTCAGGATGTACCAAAGCTTTATCCCTCAAGGCAGGAGGAAAAGAAGGTCCCCTGCAATAGTGCTCTGCCAAAGGCACCATCAACTCTGACCTATATATCTGCCTTCAAAGTTTCACAAAAGAATCCAACGATGACAGTTACCAACTTGCAAGTACTGTTTGGCATGAGCACCTGGCCTTCCAACCAGGTGTTAACTTGAGCTCTTGTTGAATAAGCTTGAAGTCTGACCAAAAGATTATTCAAGTTGAAGATATGAGTTGCTTCTATCACCATTTTAATCCAATGTACTGAAGAGGATTTTGAGTCTGCCTCCTTTACGCAGCCCATAAAATTGAAAAAAAAAAAAAAAAAAGCTAATCGAATTTCTGGAAAAAAAGTTTGAGAGGAAATCCGCCAAAAAACGGAGAACTCAAACGCCCCACGGTAAAAACAAGTGTATAAAAAAAAGTGGGAGAGCGACCAAGGATACCAGAAACTGGAGGATGCTCGTTAGTAAACAACATTATTAATAATTTGAAGACTCGACAACGTCGTGTTTCAGCCGTCAGGCCTGCATCAGGAGTCTGCTTTGCACAGTGCTGTGGAGCAATAATGATGACAACCTTTGGAGATCACACAGCAGACTCTAGGGCAAAGTATTGCTGAGTAACATTGATGATCCTTCAGGTGTGACGTAGTAGTCCCCAAGTCTCATATAGTAAAAGCCACAAAGCACCAAGGCACTTTCACTTTCTGTATCCAAACTGAAGAATAAGAGATTGAATATAAGGTACAAGCAAACGAGAAAGATACAATGGATGACCACTATGATGAACAAAACTAAAATCTTTGTACGAATAACCAGTAAAACTGATGAACTAATTTGGCACTCAGCAATACTGCAAATGCTTAAGGAAATATTGAGGCAAGGGAAGATTGGTGATGAAAATTCTAGTCATCAAGGCTTTTACCTTGGGGGAGATGAAATTTGTCAAGATCTTTGAGAGGGCAGATGGAGGTTTGCCAATGAGCTTAAGTGCCCCAAAGAATCCAATCCAGCATTTCCTACTCAGAGAAACATCTGAGGGCCCTATGAAATAAAAACTTTTGAGGATTTGCACAGCTGCCCATCCAAAATGGGGGTCCCCATTTGCAGCCTCCTCTTGCACTGCAGAACAGATTCATAAAGCAAGTGTCAGTTGGATAGAGATGGTAGCCGTTTTGAAAAGAATATGAATATAGAAGAATCTTCCTCTAAGAAAGCTCACTGACATCCAAAGGTTCCTTGCAGCACCTCCCCCCAACCCCTTGCAAGGAACTTTCCTCTTCCATGTCTTCCCCCAACAAGGATGCAGATACGATGGAGTCCTTTCAGCTTCTAAGCCCGCACACTACAGCCTGCCCAATTGCTCTTGTTGTGGCACCTTGCTAGGCCTCACTCCCCACAAGCCATCTCAGGACTGAACCCTAAAGAAGCACTCCTTAAACACTCCAAGAAGGTCTAATAAAACTAAAGCCATAGGTCCACTGAAGGTCCCACATGTCCTCCTAGGCAGCTTCACAAGCTAACAAACCCCGTTGGCACTGAACCACGTCAAGCTGCAAAGTGGGGGGGAGGGGTGGTCTGCCAATAATATAGCCAGCATTCCTGTCACAACTGGCTTTGCTCTGGCCTGCACTGCAGTGATGGAAGGAGCCTCAAATCTTCATGCAGCCATCTGCAAATTCCTGTACTACACTGCTTGCCATTAAGAAACACTCTCAAATGAAAACACTTAAGATGTTTCCTTGAGCTAGGCTTGAACTTCAGATGTCCTACCGTAACCTTTTTTTAATAGTAAACCTTTTAGGAAAAACAGCTGAAACCATCATCATCTTTTAAAAGCAAGTTATCTTCAGGAATGACCAGGGGTAGGATGATGGAAAAAAATTGGACAGTAAAGAAATAACTCACCCTGTGCTGGCAAAGGTCCCATGGGACTCCTTGCCAAACCAACATCCAGGCTATGAAAGTTCAAACCCACTGGGCTCAACCATGGCAAAAGGACCCCAATCCCTGGGAACAAACAGCAGCCAAAGGACTACCTTGAGAAATACAGCCTGTACAATGCACCCTAGTGAGTCAGACCTAAATCAATATGTCCTGCTGCACCAGTCCAACCTGTAACATCTGCTGGAAGAAAATACTGAATTCCAGGCTGCACCACTCCAAAATCTGGCATTACCACCAGAAGAATCAACTTCTCTCTGTCATTCTTCCAGCAGATGGAGGCATAATCCATTAGTTTTTTGGGTTAGTCTAATAGAATGAAAAGGAATTACACATTTTTATCATAGCTTAAATTATGCCTCATGTTTTGTATGGCAAAGGATGGTGGCTATGTAGTAAACTACATATAAGAGCATGTTTCAAGCAGTATTTCTTTCTGGAGATCAAAAGGAATATCCAAAATAGTAAACATCAAATGTCATTAATGACACCTTGTTAGAGCCAGCCATTCTATTCAAAAAGAGAACAAAATGAAACTAAACCAGAACATCCATCATCAAGGGATATGCTAAGCTTTTGAAAATCTTTAACCCCCAAGGGCCAATGGAAAAGGATTACAGAAGCTACTGACCATTATTAATAGCACTCTGGTGGCCTAGTCACAATTGTCCAATCCTATATAATAATTCTCACCTCCAACAGGATGTGCTTGGGACCGTGCCTGCCGGAAGTGGTCTGCTAGGCAGGCATGCTCTGACCTCAGTGACATCAGTGACAGACAATTTGGCAAAGCAAAACAATCTGAGTGCTGGCCATTAGGACACAGGATTGATAGAGTTTTAAAAGACTGAAGGAACCAAAAGTGTTAAATGGGGGGAGGGGGGGAGTTCTGAACCACTGAAAGACATGAACATTTGGGAACAATCTGAATGCTGGCCATTAGCACACAGGGTACATAGGAGAGTTTTAAAAGACTGAAGGAACCAAAAGTGTTCGGGGGGGGGGGGGGGGGGGGGAGTTCTGAATGAATGAAAGAAATGAAAATTTACGAGAGGAACACAATCTGAATGCCGGGCATTTGTACACAGGGTAGGACAGGACACTTTTTTAAAAATGAAGTACATGAAAGTATTACATCTTGGGGGAGGGGTGAGGAGGAAAGCGTTGGGGTATCCGGATACTGGGCGTTAGGGCCACGGGGGTACATAGACTTTTGAAAGCCTTAAGGAACCCAAAGTGTGGTAAGGAGGAGGAAAAGGAGGGGAGGGAACGGGGTGAGGGGCATTAGGAACAGGGGAGGGGGCCCTGTCACACACTCTCATTCTCACACACACACACTTCACACAGACAGTCTCACTCTGTCACACACCCGCACATTCGCTCTGGCTCTCTCAAACATACACACTCCCAGGAAAACCTTGCTAGCGCCCGTTTCATTCGTTCCAGAAACGGGCCTTTTTTACTAGTTATGCAAATATTTAAAGATTTTACCATATCAAAGCATAGTGCTAAACACCTTCAAGAATATAAATGTAACTTCAAACCAGTGAAAAGAATGAAGAATTGACTGTCTTAAGTTCACAGGAAATTATGGAAGTGTGTGATTTTAATCAACCGAACTCCTTTACTTTGCATCGATTTGCAAATTAGGAAAAGACTAGCCCTTCAAACATTTGAAATATGTGCTTATGTACTAGATTGTACATGGCACCGCACCAAATTATTACATGTTCTCACTAGTGGAACTACCATAACCTACCCTCAAGGAGAAACAGACTTCATCATACACTATCCCAGCTGTAAAGGGGTAACCTACAAAGCAGCCCAAACTGCAGACTTCCCATCTAACATGGCCAGATGGTGGAATACACTGCTGAAGGACACACACCACCTATGAAAGTTTTCGCCAAAATTTCACATTTTGTACAAAACATTCCTTACGACAAACGCAACCTAGCATTAAACCACAGACCGTACAAGAAATATACCGAGAGGATGAAACTGTACTACTCTCCAAGGTATATTAACTGACCACTCACCTCTATTCTCCCTTTTCATGCATCCCTGACCTACTTGGTAAATCTCTTATGTATAAAAGTGAACTTTATGTAAGCCACACAGAACTGAGTCACGAACTTTGATGTGTGGGGTATAAATCCAATAAAGTAAGTAATCTCACCATACTAATTCAATTCAACTGTTGTGTTACTCATACAAATAAAACAGCAGTACTTCCTATAAACTGAACACAACTTTAAACCAAAAAATATTTAAGGGGAGAAAAAGATCAGCCCCATCTCTCTGCCATTTGCTCAGCAGTTTCTGAAATGGCATACTGCAAGCAAGAGGCACAAGTAAAATGGACATTCCAAGTAACAATTTGTTCATTTCTCAGTTCCCAATTTAAATAACTATTTCCAATAAGATATGCTCAGTCTCTTTATGCACAAGGGATAAAGAAAAGCCAGAAGGGATCAGGCCCCAACTCTTAAAGGCTAGGAGAGGGGGCTCCCAAAAGGCACACTAGGTCTGTGTACCATGGATGGCAAGGGTAATCCAGGACCACCAGAACGAGAAACAGATACTTGGCTATCTTTTGAAGGATTCTGTTGACCAGGAACCACAGAGAAAACAGACTCCTGCCTCAGCTAGAGCAGGACCAGGGGGATTAATCCCCTCCTGAGCCAACTCCTTCCTGGGGCTGAAGAGCTGAGCAGATGTAGAATTCCAACAAGGCATCATGAGTGAAGCACCCCCCCCCCCCCCCCCCCCCCAATTGGTGCACCAGGAGCTGGAAGGCTGAGGGGCTCAGCTCCCATTCTCCCAGATCCAACACATTCCAGCTGAGGAAGTAGTCTGCCCACACATCCTCTACCATTGTAACGTGCCCTGCTGAGACGGCCAAAAAGTCTCAGCCTACCTGTAGATCCAGCCTGTTTTCAGGGCTAACCCCACACTGCACATCCCTCATTGCTTGTTGATATACGCTACTGCTCTGGCATTGTCTAATAGCACCTTCACTTCTCTGCTGTATAGTGGGAAGAATTTCTGAAGAGCCAAGCAAATGTCTCACCTCTAAGCAACTGGAACCACTGACTCTGCATGACCCAGTTCAGGCAGCAGACTCCCCAACTCCTGGAGGCTTGTATCAGTGGTCACTAGCATAAACTCGATGGTAGCCCCACCCAACAGTAACCCCTTGAGGAGACAGAAGGACAGCGTGAGGCTCAGAAGCGAGAGGTATATAGAGAACAGCTGGTACTGAGGGGTCCAGACAGTTAAGGCCCCTCTGGAGCAAGCACATATGAACCCTTCTCAAAAAGGTACTACTTTCAGAGTCACCGCCATGGAACAGAGAAGAAGATAACCCCAGGCCCAAGGAGACGCCTGAGCATGGACTGCACGTCTGTGACTGCAGCCTGAGCATGCCTCCACCTGCAGTAACACTGTTCTATGCATGTTGCAGTTAAGTGAACCCAGAGATACTCTATATACTGCACAGGAATCAAATGGCATAATTTACTAACCCAGCCAAGGCATTCCAGCAAGCAAATTCTCTGCAGTGGTTGTTCAAGGCTGCCTCCAGATCGGCTTAGATCAGCCAATCGTCCAGGAACAGATGCACCCAGATCTCCAGTTTTCTGCAAGAAAGGTGCAACCACCAGTCTAGATCCATATCCCTACTCCCACTGTGCTGCGTCTTTGTACTGAATGGCAGGGCCCCCTGTGCAGTCCCAGGTCTCCAGGTGCACAGAACACCTATGTAGCCTGGGACAGAGCCCCAAAAACCGAAGTCCAGCCCACGTCCAGGGCCTGCCTAACATACCCCCCAGGCTTTGTAGCCAAATTGGGCCTAGCTGCTGGTGGTGCTGAGCCCACCAGCTCCCACACGACAAACAGCAGCAGCCATTTGGCACATGCGCTCCTGTGGCTTTGTCCTCTCTCCCCTCCTGAAACCAGGACACAGCCATAACCAACAGAGCCTTTCTGGAAAGGAGTAGAAGAAAAGTACATACAAGGCTTGGCCACCCCCCCTCAACTTTTTTAATACATCTATTTCTCTTCACACACACGCACTGAAGTGGGAGCAGGCCAGGCCTCCCCCAGCTTGCAAATGCCCTCAGTCTCAGGTATTTATAGGCTGCACAATCCAAAAAATCTGGTTCAAAATGGCTAACATTTCCTCATTTACTAAGCCACAAACTAATGCAGACACAACCCATTCACTCTGAACGGGCTGAGTCAGCACTGCTGCGCAGCTTAGTAAGCAGAGAGAGATTACAAAGACAGACTTTTAAGTGTCCATGTTCTACAATCCAATAACAAAAGGAAGATTTTATTTACGAAAAAAGATTTCAGATATTTATAAAACATGTTACTGTTTAACAGGAGCTCTACACCATTCTCTTAAAGCAAATACCTGTCCACGGGGGAAAATTTAACAAAAAGTGATTTTTGCATCGGAAGGTATGATGTAAATATCAAGTCAGTCAAATACATAGATGCTGGGGGGACCACAGTGAGAAATATCGCCATACTGGAGCCCAAGGGTTATAGCTTGGGGATGTTGAGGAGACCACTTCCTATATCAAATGGGGTAAGAGTGGTCGGAACCCCAGAAACAGCCTGGCACAAGGAAGGGACCTGCTGCACTAGACCTACACCATCCGCTGGAGACAAATGCAAGAGAATTTCTGTCTGCAGCAACCCTTATACTTCCACCTGCTAGGCAGAGGGACTCAACCTACTGGTCTGGACTGGTCTAGCAGGACAAAGAAATTTTCTTTGGCCATACCACCACTCCAAAATGAAGACAGACAACCCCTACGAGAGGTGGGAAGGTTTGTGAGGATATAAGGCCTGCAGCCCTTGGAGAATACCTGCTACAGGTAACTATCTTCGCTTTCTCCGAGGACAAGCAGACCATTGATTCTCACAAGTGTGGTATCCCTAACATCCAGGCTCATCGAAAACAAAGTTTGGTCAACTGGGCCTCACAACGGTGAGAACATAATTCAGATTAACCTAAAACTATATACAATGAATGAGAGCACAGCCAGGAACAGAATAAAATGGGCCTGTGGGGGTGCAGCTGGATTCTAGACCAAACTATATACAATGAATGAGAGCACAGCCAGGAACAGAATAAAATGGGCCTGTGGGGGTGGAGTTGGATTCTAGACCCCAAAACAGTTTCCACAACACTGTTTGCCTGAACAGATTATCGCGTTGAGTATCCTGCTCAAGGCAGTAATGAGATGTGACTGTGTGGACCGAAGCCGTGTCACAGCCTTGCAAATTTCTTCAGTGGAGGCTGACCGCAAGTTGGCTACTGACACAGCCATGGCTCTTGACATTGTGAGCCTTGACTTGACCCTCCAGTGTCAGCCCAGACTGGGCATAAGTAAAAGAAATGCAATCTGCCAGCCAACTGTGCATTTCCCTTATGGCGACCCCCATCTTGTTGGGGGATCAAAAGAAACAAAAAAAAAAAGTTAGGAGGACTGTCTGTGGGGCTTTGTCCGCTCCATGTAGTAGGCCAATGCTCGCTTGCAGTCCAAGGTGTGCTCGCCAGGATAGGCATGAAGTTGGGGAAAGAATGTTGGCAAGACCACTGACTGGTTCAGATGGGACTCTGACAAAACCTTTGGTAGGAACTTAGGGTGCGTGTGGAGGACTACTCTGTTGGGATGAAACTTTAGGTTCATCCACTACTAGAGAATGGAGCTCACTGACCCTTCAAGCTGAACAGCCACCAAGAAATTCAATGGCTTGAAAGAAGCTCTCATCAGGTGGGTGAGAACAACATTGAGGTCCCATGACACAGAGATTTGACAGTGGGCCCTGATGCAAACAACTAGAGGCTGTCCAGAGATGTGTTTACCCTCTACACATTGATGATAAACACTAATTGCACAGAGGTGAACCCTTACGGAATTGGTCTTGAGACCAGACTCTGAAAGGCACAGAAGGTATTCAAGCAGGGCCTGTGTATGACAGTACACAGGATCTAGGGCCTCGTCCTCACACCAGACGGCAAACTTCCTCCATTTGAAAGAATAAAGAGTGGAATCTTTCCTGATGCCAGCAAAACCTGGGAGACACCCTCTGACAGACAAGAAGCAAATTCTAGGCTCTTAACATCCAGGCCGTGAGGACCAGAGACTGGAGGGTTGGGATGTAGACGATACCTCTCATTCCACGTGATGAGAATCGGAAAACACTCCCATCTCCACAGTTCTTCAGAGAATAGCTCCAAAAGAAGAGGGAACCAGATCTGCCGAGGTCATGAAGGTGCGATTAAGATTATGATCTTGTGGTCTTGATTGAGTTTCAGCAAAGTTTTTCCCCACAAGAGGTATGGGAGGATACACACACACACACAACAGACCTGTCCCACAATGCAGGAGGAAGGCAACCGATGCTAGTTTGTCATGGACCTGAAGTCTAACAGAAATGAGGGACTTTATGATTCAGCTGAGTAGCAAAGAGATTCACCGAGGGGATGCCCCATGCTGAGATCTCACGAGCAACGCCCAAATTAGTCACCTTATTTTCTAACTCTTCTTACTCTCTTACCTATGTTCCATCTTTGCTTATACCCTGCACTGTCAATTAAAATATTCTATTACATATTGTGTTTGATGTAAGTAGTATACTATGCCATACTTTGTATTATTTGAATATTTTTACTGCTGTCTATTGCTCATGTTTGATTTATTCTTATTGTACACCGCCTTGAGTGAATTCCTTCAAAAAGGCGGTAAATAAATCCTAATAAATAAATAAAATAGAGACCACTCGTGCAGTTGCATGACCCTGCTCACTCTGTCAGACTGTTTTTGATCGCCAGATGTCTTGAAATGGCGAGCCCATCGCCACAGCCAGACAGGCTCGACAAAGAGGGCATGATCCGGTGTCCCCCTGCTTGGTGTAATACAATGCAACCTGGATGTCCATTTGAATGAGCACAAATTGATCGGACAGCTAATCTTTGACAGAGCATTCCATAATGTCGATCTGAAGACCCATTTCCTGGAGGGACCATGCTCCCAGGAGTGTGCGGCCCATCTACATGAGCTCCCCAACCCAGAGCGATGCATCGGTCATCAGCACTTTTTGAGGCTGAGGAATTTGGAAAGAAAGTCCCAGGATCAAATTGGATCAACAGTCCACCAGAGCAGACAGTAAACAAGGTCTGGAGACACTCTGATGACATCTTCCAGCTCTCCCATAGCTTGGCACCACTGGTAGGCTATGGTCAATTAGGCTGATCTCATGTGAAAGCATTTCATGGGTATCACAAACTGTGGAAGCCATGTGACCTAACCACCTCAACATCTGCCGAGCAGTGACCTGCTGAGAGGTTTGAACCTGAGAGGCCAGGTTGACTAGTGCCCACCCTTGGTCCTGGGAGGAAAGCTCAAACCTTCTGTGTATAGAGCAGGGCTCCAATGAATTCCAATTGTTGTGCAGGGTGAAGACGGGACTTGGGGTGGTTTATAACGAACCCTAGCAGCTCCAGGGCCTGAATAATTCAAAGGATGGATTCCCACGCACCATCCTCCGACATGCTCTTCACCAGCCAATCATCGAGGCAAGGAAACACATGGACTCCACGTAGCAATGCTGTGACTACAGCTGATGTGAGGTCAAAAGACAACATGTGGTACTGGTAGTGATGTGTTCCCAGCCAAAATTGAAGATGTATCAGGATGCGAATATATGCATCCTTTAAGTCCAGAGAGCATAGCCAATTGTTTTCCTGAATCATGGGGAGAAGGGTGACCAGAGAAACCATCCTGAACTTTTCTTTGACCAGGAATTTGTTCAGGGCTCTTGGGTCTTGGATGGGACGCAACCCCCCCCCCCCCCCCCCCCCCCCCCCCCCCCCCCCCCCCCCCCCCCCCCCCCCCCCCCCCCCCCCCCAAGTCTTCTTTTGCACGAAGAAGTACCTGGAATAGAATCCCTGCCCTTCTTCCCCTGCTGGAATGGGTTTGATCGCATGGGCCTGCAGAAGGGCACAGAGTTCCTCTGCAAGTACCTGCTCGTGCAGACAACTGAAGTAATGAGCTCTATGTGAGCAATGTGGAGGTTTTCATAGCCAATTTAGTGTGTATCTGAGACAAACTATTTGGAGAACCCACCGGTCGGAGGTCATAAGGTGCCATCTTTCATGGAAAATCTTCAACTGTCAGACCTGTGAGTTCTTGTACCAAGTAGATCGCTGCCGAGCCCAGTACTCGGATCAGGTTCTGCTTGGCGGCCGGACAACCCCGGGTTTCACCTGCACTGACCGCCGTTCCCCAGAGGTTGAGCCCCTAGGTGCGGGCGGCCTGCAGGGCTTACGAGATGGGGATGATGAACGTGACGGCCAGACAGGCAGCAGGCAAGATAGAGTGGTACAGGTAGAGTCAGTAACGAAGAACAAAGTAGAGGAGAAGCACACTAATGAGCAAACCAAAGTAGAAGCCGAAGCAAGGAGTCTAGGGAGAGCTCAGCTGATAAAGTGCTGGCGTCTGACATCAGCAGAGAGAAGGGACACAGCCATAGGACAAAAGCAGGGGAAGGAGGAACCGGAAGACCAATAGGAGAGAAGCAAGGGAAGCCAGGCAGAGGAAAAGCAGACCCAGGTGGGTGGAAGCAAAGCAATCAAGGAGCCTGCAGCCAGAGAAGAACCACACACACATGGCATCAACCTTCCCCCTCCCCCAAGTCATCCAGCACAGACACCGACAGCATCTATGCTCTGCTGGAGCCAGTCAAAAGCTCGTCCCCTGCTTTAACTGGGGAGCAGCAAGAGCCTTAGGCGCATGCTGTTGACAAGAACAAGTGCCCTGGGATTGAGCCTGAGCAGGTTGGCAAGAGGAAGTGGCGTACCTACATCACCTAAGTCTCTGTGAGTAGAAGGCACACCTCTTCAGCTTGCTAAAAGACCTCCTGGCTGAGGATGATGCAGAAGGCACCCGGCGGGAAAGAGAAGAGATGGTATTAGTACGCTTTTTAATTTGATCAGCTACCTCATCAATCTCTCCAAAAAAGTTATCCCACAGCATAAGGAATCTGCCAACCTCTGCTGAACAGACTGTTCCAAGTAGGAAACATATAGCCATGCGAGGCTACGCATTGCTATATTCTGTGAGGATATTCTGGAAGCCACGAAGGTGTCATAGGTGCATCGACACCTCCTGGATAGAGGTGAAGCGCTCCTCCCAGCACCACTGCTTCTCAGGTGCCGAATCCCTCAACGCCCCAGAGCTCCCGGCACCATGCGTCGAGGACGACCAATGCAGATGCTTTTTGGCCCCACTGCTCCCAGTGTCAATGGGTCTCAAAGAAGCCACAGGACCAACACTCCCAATGGGCTCCGAGACAGGCTGCAGAATTGATGGGGCTGAGACAGGAGCTGGGTTCTGGCTGCCTGGAGACAGGCACATCGGCACCTCCTAGATTGAGGTGGAGCGATCCCCCCGGCGCCAATACTTCTTGGGTGCCGAATCCCCTCAACGCCCTGGAGCTCCTCGCAACATGCGTCAAGGACGACCAATGCAAATGTTTCTTGGCCCCACTGCTCCCAGTAGCAGTGAATCTCAAAGCACCAACAGGACCAATGCTCCTGATGCAGTCTTTGACAATCAATGCTGATGCCGCCAACACGGATCTGGCTCCAAAAATCTTCTCATGTTGAGCCTCTCTGGCAACCTGAGTCCTCTTCCTCATCCAAAGACAAAGGACACAGTTGGCAGGGCTATGGTCGAACCCTAACACCACAGATGGATATCTTTGTCAGATTGTACTGGGAGCAGCACTTAAAGCCCATGGGAAATTTAGTGGACATGGAAGGGAAAACTTCCGAAGCAATATCAAGACATGATGGTGCCTGGGGAAAAAAAAAAAAAAAAGCAAGGCACCACAGAAAAATTAACAGGAAAGACCCGACTAGAGAATAGGCCTAAACGTGGCAAAATTATTCAGCACTGACAGTATCCATCCTATTATATGCAAACCCTGTAGCAATCTGTGTGATATGTGAACAAGTAATAAGTGCTCCTACTTAAAACTAGATGCAAATTTACACTCCTTAACATTCTTGAGTTTTCTAGAACATGAAAAAAAAAATGTATTGCCCAACTTACATATAGAGATTAATAGTAGTGTTTGACATATACAGATTAATAGTACTAAACACAAAACTGTGAAACGAGCACATGCAGCATTACTGACTTTCCATAAACCACTATGTACAAGTCCCTCAAGAGTATTACTGTTTTAGCTAACCAACAGTAAAATTAGTTCAAAGAAAAAACAAAAAGATGGGCAAAAATTATATTTATTAAGCCAATACTTCCAAAATGAATATTTTTTTAGAAGAAGAAATCCTTTTATAAAAGGTGAGTCATGATAGATATGCTATTCCCAAAACGAAAAACTTGAGAATAATTCTAGAAGGTGTTAACGTACCAAAATTTCAATTCATATACAAGTCTAAAAATATGTACTACTGTAACCATTTTAAATGCTTGTTACTGAAATAAAAAGGAAAATTAGGTTCTTACCGTGATAATTTTCTTTCCTTTAGTCACAGCAGATGAATCCATTAACTGATGGGTTGTATCCGCCGACCAGCAGGTGGAGATAGAGAACACTGAAAGCACATGGTGTTCCTAGATGCCCAGCCCCCTCTGCCTTCAGTATATGAAATTTCCAAAGCAGAGTGAATAAGAAAGGCAAAATAAACTTCCCTCACAGAGAACAAATGCCCCTAAACCGGAGCAATAACCAAACAAAGGAGAGGAGTTATCAACCTCCTGCCATACAAACAGCAAGTAGTAACTCTGATAGCTTGTCTTCAAGTACTCCTGATGAAGCACAATGTCTGTATGCAACATCTGTACAAAAACTAAAGTCAGACAGGGAGGGATCATGGATTCATCTGCTGTGACTAAAGGAAAGAAAATTATCAAGGTAAGAACCTAATTTTCCCTTCCTTGTCATCAACAGCAGACGAATCCATTAACTGATGGGATGTACCAAAGCACTCCCCAAGTAGGGTGGGAACAGGCAAATCCGCGAGCAAGCACTTGCACTCCAAAATGCACATCCTGCCATGCCGCACAAAAGAGAGCTGACATTGCCCTTGTAGAGTGCGCTTTAAACGCTTCAGGCAGCAACCGCCCTGAAAGCAGAAAAAATGAGTTCCTTAAGCTAGCGGGCTATAGTGACATCTATAGATACTGCCACAGAGCCCTGCAGACATCCAAAAGGCGCAATTGCCCAAAGGAGCCCGGAAACTCCTCCTTACAAAAAGGAAGGAAGAAAAAATGGGCTGGTTCAGGAGAAAAGCTGAAACCACCTTAGGCAGAAAGGAAGGCACCATACGAACATGGTGTGCCAGATCCGAGCATAAGTCGCAGAGGTAGATCGCGTGCAAGCCTGCAAGAGCGTGTCAATAACCTTATTAGAATAGCCCCCTCAAGAGCCAGGCCGTAAGACCAAAACGGCAAGGATCTTCCATAGTCACTGGACCCTGAACCAACAAGTTCGGAACCCGAGGCAAAGGAAGAGGCTCGTCCACCAGCATCCACGTACCACAAACGCCTTGGCCAATCCGGGGTGATAAGAATCACCAATCCTCGGTGCAGGCGAATCCGTAGTAGTCGCCCTATCAAGGGCCAAGGAGGGAACACATACAGGAGGGCCCGAGGACCAAGGTTAAGCCAGGGAATCCAACCTCGCCGAGCGAGGATCTCTCCTTCTGCTGAAAAAGAAACTTTGGCGTTTACTCTTGACGCCATGAGGTCCAAGCCTGAAGTCCCCCATTTGGCACAAATCTGAAGAAAAACGTCTGCCAGTTCCCATTCCGCCGGATTGATTTGATGTCTGCTGAGGAAATCAGCTAGTACGTTGCTCTGACCGGCTATGTGAGCCGCGGAGAGCAGCTCTAGGTGGCACTCGGCCCAGTCGCAGATATGAGACGCCTCCGCAGCCAAAGCCCTGCACAGAGTGCCGCCCTGACGATTGATGTAGGCCACTGCTGTCGTGTTGTCCGACAGAACTTGGACAGGAAGACCCTTCAGCGTCCTGTGGAAGGCCAGAAGAGCCTGGAATATCGCTCTCAGTTCCAAGCAATTGATGAACCATCCCGCTTCCGCAGTGGACTACAGACCCCGAGCATAGCGCATAGCGACCCCGGCAATGAGCTCCCCAGCCCGAAAGGCTGGCACCCGTTATCACCAGACACCAAAAAGGAAGAGCCAGTGGCACCCCCTGCCGCAGCCTGCTGTTGGAAAGCCACCAATCCATGCTGCGCTGGGCCGCAGGAAGCCACCTTAGTCTGCGTTGGTATTCCTGGGAAATTGGAGACCATTGCTGAAGCAGAGCAAGCTGCGGCAGTGTCATGTGAGCTCTTGCCCAGGGAACCACCTCTATGGTGGCTATCATCGATCCCAGGAGCTGAACAAAGTTCCAAGCTCGAGGGCGAGGCATCCACAGGAACAGGCGGACCTGATTCTGAAGCTTGAGATGCCTGTTATCGGGAAGAAAAAATATGGAATGCTCTACTCACAGACCTGAAATCAATTGTCGAAATAACTTTCGCAAATCTCTGAAGACACACTTCTTCAACAAGGCCTACAACAAGAACTAATTCACTCTCCCAACCAGTTATGAAAATCCACTTCTATCATCACCCGCCCAATCACTTCCTCTTTCTTCCCTACTTAATCTCTTCACACTACTGTATCTGATATTCTGGAATGACAATGTCATTACAAAACTATGTAAGCCACATTGAGCCTGCAAATGGGTGGGATAATGTGGGATACAAATGCAATAAATAAATATATAAAAACGAACCCCGAGCCATGTCGAACCGGACCCCCAAATACTCGAGAGACTGAGAGGGGGTCAGTTTGGGCATATTGACTACCCAGACCAAAGTCTGAAGAACTGTAACAACTCTGGCTGTGGCAAGTCAGCTTTCGTCTGCCGAATCCGCTCTGATGAGCCAGTCGTCGAGATAAGGGTGAACTCTGATACCCTCTCGCCTGAGAAAGGCAGCCACCACTACCATCACCTAGGAAAAAGTCCAAGGGGCAGTTGCCAGACCAAAAGGCAAGGCCCGAAACTGGAAATGTTGGCTCAATATCACAAACCGGAGAAACCGCTGATGCGGCGGCCAGATGGGAATATGCAAATACGCTTACTTGAGGTCCAGAGACGTGAGAAACTCTCCAGGCTGTACCGCCGCAATGACTAAGCGCAGGGTTTCCATAAGGAAGTGTCGCACTCCCAAGGCCTGGTTGACTCTGTGTAAATCGAGGATAGGTCTTTTCGAGGCACCACACAGTAGATGGAGTAGCGACCGCAGCCGTGTTCGGCGGGAAGAACTGGAACCACCGCTCCGAGCTTCAGCAACACCTGCAAGATCTCGTTTACCGCCACCCGCTTGACGGCAGTGCCGCATCGGGACTCCAAAAACGCGTCTCCCACCGGGGCAGCGAATTCTAGTCGGTAACCTTCTCTGATCAGGTGCAGAACCCACTGATCCAAAGTAATCTTGGTTCACTCCTCAAGAAAGAGGGAGAGACGACCCCCCCCCCCCTACTGCGGGAACTGACGAGCGGACCGGCGCCCCATCATTGTGGAGGACGCCCCTGAACGTTGCCCAGATGCCACAGCGTGTTGTCCGAACGAAAGGAGTTCCTCTGCTGGAAACGGATACGTTGACCAAACTCTGCAGAGCGTCCCACGCAATACCTGCGAGCTTCGCAAAAACGTGGTCTGGAAGAGGAGGGAAAAGGACTTTTTTTTAAACTTTATTTTTATTAAGCTTTTTAACAAACATAATTTCACATTTATGAATGATAACGCGCAATTTGGACAAGCAAATACTATTTAAAAAGAAGGACTTTTTGAAGAAGGCCTCGGCCTATCCTCAGGCAATCGTTGGGACTACAGTCCCCTAGGGTCCTTAACAATCTTCTCCAAATCCTCCCCAAATAAAAGAAGGCCCCGAAAGGGTAACCTCACCAGCCTTTTTTTACAGGCCATGTCAGCTGCCCAATGCCGGAGCCAAAGAAGGCGGTGGGCAGCAACCGCCATCTGCTGAGCCAAAGCTCAGACCAGACCATAAAGGGCATCAGCCAAAAAAGACAGGGCAGATTCCATACGCGGGCCGACCTCAGTGAGGGAACCCGCTCCATCAGCGAGCTGCTCAACCGCCTGCTGCAACCAGGAAAGGCAGGCCTGGGCTGCATAGGAACTGCAAATAGCCGCCCGTAAGAACAGGCCCGAGATTTCAAAGGACCGTTTCAGCACGGATGCCAGCCGCTGGTCCTGCATATCTTTTAAAACGACCCCTCCCTCCACCAGGAGAGTAGTCTTTTTAGTCACAGCCGTGACTTAACGCATCCACTTTAGGCATCCCAAAGAGGGCCAACCGACTTCCACTAAGAGGATAAAGATGACATATAGCCCTGGCCACCTTCAAGGGACCATCCGGGTCAGACCATTGAGCTGAAATAAGCTGTTGCACGGAAGCATCCACGGGAAAAGCCCGAGAAGGCTTCTTAGTACTAGCCATCCGAGGATTAATAGAAGAGGAAGTGCCCTCGTCAGGATCTTCTATGCAAAGGGCCTGTAAGGCATCAGAAATGAGAGCTGGCAGCTCGTCGCAGTGGAAAATCCAAACCGCTTTAGGGTCATCCAACTCCTGTGGCAAGCAGCCACCCTCGTCTGGATCATCAGTCCGTGAGGGCCAGCCAGACCCCTCAGACTCCCCGAAACTAGACAACAGGGGGAGAACAGAGTGAAGAGTCTCCCTCAGACGGGGTATTCACTCGTCTACGCTTAGCGTCAGCCAAAAGCTTAGGGGAAGAAATAAAGTCTCCAGCAGACGCTGGGCTAACAAGAACTGGAGGCAAACCAGTCTGAAAGGAATTGTCAGGAGCCTCAGGCAGTGCTCTTTTTAACATAAAAGCCTTATGCATCAGCAGCACAAATTCAGGGGAGAAAAACTCAGCCTGTGCATCCGCCCCCACATTGGGGGAAGCGGAGGCAACAGCTCCTCTAGAAACCTCGAAACGAGGCGTCCCCCTGAACTCAGACCCCTCCGCAATCGCGAGGGTCAAGTCACGCGGCGCATCCAAGATGGTGCCCACTGCCAACTCCGTCGGGCGGGAAGACTCACCGCCCGCCATGCTTGTGCCAGCATTAGCATCAAGGTAGCATGTGCTGCAAAGCCCCGATGCTGATCTGTGTTTCCCACAATGGGAGCAGCGCTTAACCCCTTCAGCAGCCATCAAATACAGAAAACAAAATGGCGCCTTCGCACCAAAACTTACCCCGCAGAGAGCGCTGTCAGCAGGAACCTCCCCGGAGGAGCTGGGCACCACTCTCACCTCAGGAGACCAAGTCAAACGAGCTTCGGTCAAGCTGCATTGAACCAGGAACTCTGGAGAAAGCCTGTTTTTTTGTTTGTTTTACTGTGAGGAAAGTTAGAGGCAGGCAGCCACAGAGGAACTCTGGGAGGAGGGGGAATGGGGTAAGGCAGGGACAGGGAAAACCAAGTATGTCTTTAAAGTGGGCACCACCAGCCACAACACCCCCCCCCACCGCTCTACTGGCAAAGCACAGAAGCCTCCCCAGGCAAAAATCCAGGAGCTGAGAAAGCGACGTCTATACCTGCTGGGAGATAGAGATATACTGAAGGCAGAGGGGGCTGGGCGTCCAGGAACACCATGTGCTTTCAGTGTTCTCTATCTCCACCTGCTGGTAGGTGGATAAAACCCATCAGTTAATGGATTCATCTGCTGTTGATGACAAGGAATGCCCATTACCTGCACTGGCATACTAAAATGTAGATGTGCTAAATCTCTGGCAATGTATTTACAAGTGCATAGCAAGATCGATAAATGCAAGAGACAAAAAGGCAAGGTATATTCTTTACATAACTAAAAATGCAAAACTCTGCAGCTAGACTGATGAAATGAAGTTTTGTTACCGTTGATTACTTGAATAATCAACAATATTCGCAGATATTTAACAACTTAAATATTTAAAATCTAGTACATATAAACAAAAAAAATAGCATTATCTAATTATACTGAAATGTATCCCCTGTTTAATTGGCAAAACATTAAGCATACTACATCTTTACAGAGGTTAAGAATACTGAAAATTATTTTAGTTGTAGCAATCTTAATCATGTTTAAGAGAAAGTCAATCTGATGAAATATAATTTTAGTTTTACATTTAGTAGTATCAAAAAGGATGACAGTTACCATGGAGAGCTATGGCTTCACGGAAAGGCTGCAAATCAGTCTCTACTGATGAGCTAGTCTCCGTTGAAGTAGCTCGGTTAGGCGATACTACAGTCAGTCTTGGGGGAGCTCTAGAATTTCGTGGTGGAGGAACTTTTCCACACAGAAAGCTGATCAGATCTTCCCGTCTAATAGTTCTTCTGCGTTTTTTTACCCAAGCTAAGACATCCTTGTTGCGGCGCTGATAACCAATTTGAATCCCTAGATCAAAGCTTCTTTGATGAGCATCCACACTTTCTGTATTCAAATAAAAACACAAAAAAATAAATCAGTAGATACACTTACCAAGCCACCACATTAAAAAAAAAAAAAAAAAAGCACTCAAAACAAGAGCAGAAGAACAAAGGATAATATACCAAAATTTGGTTCTGCTGTGAAAATCCCATTGACAACTCATTATTGACTATTCTCTTTGAAAGCAAAAGTTAACAACCCCAACCAAAAGATTGCTGCATAACCTTCTTACAAAAGGTATGTTATCACAAGGTGTGTCAACTTTACATCTCGTATTCCAGCTGAAATGTTTAACATAAAATGGTGACCAGGACTGTTCCCACAGGAAAAGGTTGAGAAGCAATGGCTTAGGCCAACATCTAACCAATTGGATTTTAAAAATTACCATAATGAAAATGCATAAGAAGTTTGCACTGAGCCTCCAATGTATGCAATTCTCATGCACATTCATCACAGCCCTGAAAACCAGACTGAATATATGTACCTCCAGGAAAGGGGTAATAAGCACTGCACTAAGGCTTTTCCTTCCTGTATCACACAGGGGAGGGGTGGGGGGAGGGTGAACAGCATCTTACTGATTATGACCATAAGCTAACAACCATGCTTTCTGTTAATACAAAGCCATTAGCAGCTCCTTACACAGAACTGTTGTGAAGCTGCAAATTTGATCTGAATTCATATACTACTACTACGTTGTGTTAAATTAATGCCCAGTTTGTTCCTCAATCCCATTAGGATACATGTTTTTTGCCAAGTCGAAAAAAAAAAAAAATCCCCACCATCACCCACTTGCAACATCTTTAGAAGTTACTGCACTAGGGACCCCTTTTACAAAGCAGCGGTACCCATACTGCCGCTTTGCCATGTGCCAATCCAGCACTACACCCAACACACGCTAGATTTTTTTTTTTTTTTTTTAATGCGGGCTATTTACTTAATAGCCAGCTAAGGAGCTTAGTTATCAACATAGGCTACCATGAAGAGATCTTATTTTACTACAAAATTGTGCCATTTTAGTAAAGATCCCATATGATGCAGTAAGAGCTAGTTACTAATAACTGGGTTAACAGTAAAATGTCATTTTAATGGTAGCCCACATTGAAGACAAAAAATTTACCACCACCTACCCTATTTGCTATAATAATCCAAAATACTTTGTGTTCCTAAGCAGCAAAATTCCTCCTAGCGTAATGGAGAAACAATCCTTAATCTCTTATGTGAACGGAGACAGTTACAGTTTTTTTTTTAATCCACAGAAAAGGAATTTTGAATTCATCCAGTCACAATGCAACCCTGATATCTAACAATTAATGCTACTAGACCAGTGATTTGCAAACATGTCTTGTTGGAAACCCAGTCTGGTTGTCAGGATATCCACAATGAACATGCATGAGATGGATTTGCATACCAAGGACACAGTGTATGCAAATCCATCTCATGCATGTTCACTGTGGATACCCTGAAAACCTGGCTGGCTAGAATTCCCTCAGGACAAGTTTGGGAACCACTGTACTAGACTGATTCTAATTTGAACAAGTTACAGTAAGATTACTGAGCTTAACTGATTTAAAGAAAAAATTTTAAGTACAAAATTTCAGTATTATTGCATTCTCTAATCTAAAAATTATATTTTTCCATAATACTTTCAACAGCCAATATAATCCTAAAAGAGAACCCCCCCCCCCCCCCCCCCCCAGAAAAACCTAGAAAAATAAGTAAAGCAACATATCAGCACACAAGATCCATTATATCTTGATGAAAGAATGGACAGTGCAAACAAAGTCCGTCTCAGATGCTAGTGCTTAAAAAAATATATATATTCATCTCAATAACAGACTACGGACTTTTCCTTCCAAAACTTATCCAAACCTTTTCAAACCCCGATATGCTGCCATTACCACACCCTCCAACAAGAAGTTCCACAGCTTAACTATTCTTTCTGTGAAAAAAATATATCCACCTATTTTATTTCCATGCAATTTCATTGAGTGTTCCCTAGTCTTTGTACTTTTTAAATGAGTGGGGGGGGGGGGGGGGGGGGGGGGAGAGACAAAAAAAAAATTTGATTCAACTTCAGTTGTCTCTCTTCCAAGCTGAAGAGCCCTAACCTCTTTAGCCTTTCCTCACACAGGAGCAGTTCCATCCTCTCATCATTTTGGACGCTCTTCTTTGAACCCTTTCTAACTCTGCTATATCTTTTTTGAGATACGACAACCAGAACCGAACACAATACTCAATGTGAGGTCACAACATTGAGCGATATAGAGGCATTATAATATTTTGTATTACTCTGCTTCCCGCTCTTAATAACTCCTAGCATCCTGTTTGCCTTTTTGGCCACCACCGCACACTGTGCACTAGATTTCAGTATCTACAATGACACCTAGGTCTTTTTCTTCAATGCAGACTCCTATCACAGTAGGACCTAGCACCCGATAACTATGACTTGGATTATTCTTCCTGATGTGCATCACTTTGCATTTATCCACAATAAATTTCATCTGCCATTTGGATGCCCAGTCTTTCAGTTTCCTAAGGTCTACCTGCAATTTTTCACAATCTGTATGTTTTGACAACTTTGAATAATTTTGTGTCATCTGCAAATTTAATCATCTCTCGTCGTTCCGATTTCCAGATCATTTATAAATATATTAAATAGAACTGGTCCCAGTACAGATCCCTGCGGCACTCCACTATTCAACCTCCTCCATTGAGAAAAATGGACCATTTAACCCTACCCTCTGCTTTCTGTTCAATAACAAATTCCTAATCGATAGGACATTTCATCCTATCACATGACTCCTTAATCCTCTCATGGGGTAGCTTTCTGAAAATCTGGATACACTACAACCAGCAGCCTCCCTCAGCTGAATCCATATCGACTGTCCCATTAAATTATGTTGTCTATGTGTTCCATAATTTTATTCTTTATAACAGTTTCCACTATTTTGCCTGGCACTGAAGTCAGGCTTACCAGTTTATAATTTCCAGGATCACCCCGGAACCCTTTTAAGGATCAGCATCACATTGGTCACCCTCCAGTCTTCGGGTACTACAGACGATTTTAACGACAGATTACAGATCACTAGCAGCAGATCAGCAATTTCATGTTTGAGTTCTTTCAATACCCTGGGGTGTATACCATACAGTCCAAGTGATTTATCATGTCAATCTGGGTCAATACATCTTCCAAGGTCACACAGATTTCTTTCAGTTCCTCCGCATCATCACCCCTCAAAACCATTTCCGATACAGGTACATCTTACATCTTCCATAGAGACCAATGTGTGCGGGGGGGGGGGGGAGCACAGAATGTAGAAGAAAATCTGCTTTAAGATACGTCTAACTCCTAGTCATTTGACAGTTTTGGATATAGAGGCGTCTAGGCAAACTACCTTTGACTGACAAATCCATACGATATTAGCAAGTATGAAATATATTTAGAAAACACCTATGGACCAGTTAAAGAGTCAAATAAAATTTATCCCTTACTTTTTTTCTATTTGTGGTTGCTATTTTACATATATCTGTTTGTTTTGCTTTTTCTGGTGACCTTGGTTTCTGAATTTTTTTTTTCCAACTCCAGCTATTATTCATTATGCAAAAGTTAAGGGGCCCATTTACTACAGTGCAATTCATTAGGTGCAAAACTTTATACATAGAAAGGGCAATGCCAGTACGGTAACTCACATACAGCATGGTAAGTGCAATAAAAATCACCCAGACTCGCATCCAAAATTGCCACTCACTTTATGAAGCTCTAATCCCCCCCCCCCCCCCCCAAAAAAAAAAAAAAAAAAAAGAATTACTGGATATGTTCTCGTGATTTACTGGGAACAGGCGCTATCCCAGATGTCCCTGCCAAAGTGCAAATTAGCTGCTCTGATTCTAGCAGTAGTACATTGAGACTAATCACTAAGCTGCCATTTTAGCAGGTCATTTTTAACTGTCAGCCAATAGCATAGGTACACTCAAATGCCTTACAGAGGCTAAGTACACCCATTCTATATGCAGTTGTGAAAGTCAGCACATGGAACCATGTACTAACTCAGGGGTTCTTAACCAGTAGTGTGAGAAGAGGCCGAAAAGAGTACCGAGACAGATCCTGAAATCAGAGAACATAAGAACATTAAGTGTTGCCATACTGGGACAGACAGAAGGTCCATCAAGATCAGTATCCTGTTTCCAACAGTGGCCAATCCTGGTCACAAGTACCTTGCAAGATCGGATTTTATGCTACTTATCCTAGGAATAAGCAGTGGAGCAGTGGATTTTTCCAAGTCCAACCTAATAATGGCTTATGGAAACTTTCTAGTAGCACTATAGAAACGATAAGTAGTAGTAGTAGTAAGAGAAGATGGTTATTAGAACAGTTATTGATAATGCAACTACTATAATATTAGCAAAATGTAAGCAGTTAACACTGTTAGCAACTAACAGCCTCATACATAGCTGTCAATACTCTTTAATGGACACATGGTTTAGGAAAGGTGTGTGATAATTTCATTGATCTGTAGAAGGGGTATGGGTACCAAAGAGATTACAAAACCCTTCACTACCTCAATGTGTGGTCCGCGAAAAATCATCTGCCCATGACGTCTTATCTCTCTAGAAAGCATCTTTGCAATTTAACTTTCTAGTCAAAAATTTGACAAATCCTTATAAAAAGGTCTTAAGTATCTTTACAGAATAATTTCATAATCTCACATAACTTGTGTTAAGCTAATGAACTAATTTCCAAGGAAAGATCTGAGTGCAAACAGAAGAAACAGAAGAAAATTGTTTCCAGAAAACTTAAGGTCAGTAAAATATGAGTAATGGCCCCATCTCAGGGTCTTGGACCCAAGTGCTAAAAGGCTGCAATACTTGGGAGTCAAGGATGATATACAAAAGGGGTAAAACCAAAGCACAGTTATTTCAGCTATGCACAAAATCATGGGAAAACGTCAATAAAGGTTGTCCATAGAAGTACAGAAAGCCATTAAAACTTAACTCAATTGGCAACTCTGCAGTTAGTGCCACCTAAACAGGAGATACTAATCTCCAGATTCTACATATGGCAACTGAAGTTGCACGCACAAATTGGCCAATTTGTGCACTCAACTTAAGCCAATCAGCACCAATAATGGTCCACTAACAAGCAATCAGCACTAACTGGCACTAATTTAAATTTACACACACAACTTTCTAAGCGCATTCTGTAAAGTGGTGTGCGTAAACTCTAATACGTGGATCTCAAAAGTGGCATGGCCATTCCTAAAAAATCACGTTATAGAATATGCCCAAGCCACACCTATGTTAGGCACAGGCATTAACACCAAGTTTTAGTTGGCGTAAATGATCGCACCAAAATTTTAGTTGCAGAAACGGGTGCTACATATTCTATAAACCGCACCTATAGCCAAGGTTTATAGAATAGCGCCAAGCACATTTTTTTTGGTCACCATATACTGAATTTGGTCCCAAGTGTATCTGCTCAAACTGCAACCAGAGTACAGTATACTAATGGGACACTAATGTGTGAAGTGCAAATGAAATGCTCGACATGCCCCCCTCCCAATCTGTGCCGCATTGTTTGCACTTACCGTACATTAATTTCTTATGTTAAGGCATGGTAACTGCAAAATGTGAAGAACTTTACTAAAAGGAACCAAAGTGAGCAATAAGATAAACATCCGAGAAACTTCAAAGCACACCAAAAACAAAAAAGGTTGAAAAAAAGTGTTTAAATAGTATTCCGCTATTTTTAAATATGGTCACCTAATACACAAGATCATTAGCTACCCTATTTCAGATTTTGATGCAGCATAGACACCCCAAATGGGGTGGCTAATACAAAAAGGGATCTAGTGAAAGAAAAGAATGGTCCAGAATTTGGCAGCTAAGATTTGTTGCTTGAAAAAAAATGTAGGATCATGCATTTGGGCTGAAAGAATGCAAAGGAACAGTACAGTATAGGGGGTGATATCCTTCTGTTCATGAAAGAAGAGCAGGACTTGGGAGAATGATTATAAAGGTGGCAGCAATAGCCAGAAGGACACTGGGGTGAATAGGGAGAGAAATGGCCAGCAAGAAAAAGGAGGTGTAGAACCCACTATAGGTCTCTGGCAAGTCCTCAATTCTGAAAACAGTACTTTCAAAAAGATATAAATAGGATGGAGTTGATCCAGAGGGCTACTAAAGCGGTCATTAGTCTTTACTATTAAGTTATAGGGCCAGACTTAAAAATCTGAATATGAATCCAATATGTCTCTGGCCTGTGGTCCGCACAATGGAAATATGACTCTGGGTTATTGCTGGGACACCCAAAATTCATCTATCCAATCCCAGCAGGATTTACAATTTTTGTTCAGAAAGCAATTATAGTTGCCAAACAAGTGATCATGGCTGGCTGGCTGTCTCGACAATGTCCCACGCGGACTCAGTGGAGGACGCGCATGATAGCACTATTGAGATTGGAGAGAATGGGGATAGCGGACTTTAATTCCAAAGCTGGATCACAGTTTCAAGTTGTATGGAACACATTTCTTCACACACTAACTCCAACAGCTAGGAGTAGACTATTGAACTACTAATGGTACTCTGTAGACTAGTAATAAGGGGATGGGGAAGGGGAGTAGGGGGGAGAGGGGGGAGGGAAAGGGGTTAGTTGGAGGGGAAGTATATATAAAACAAGTTCTGATTATTGCGTTTCTGTAACAATGTGTTTTACTTTACCTTGCAATAAAAAAGATTTAACATAAAAAAATCTGAATATGTATACTTGGAAGAAAGGTAAGAGAGGGGAAATCTAATGCTTCAATACCTCCATGGAATAAGTGTTCAGGGGGCAGGAATCTTTCAGTTGAAAGTAACCTCTAGAATGAGGGGGGCACAGGGTAAAGGTGAAAGGAGATAGAATTGGGAATAATGTAATGTAGAGATACTTCTTCATGGCAAAAGGTGATGGATACATGAACAGTGTCCCAGTGGAGGAGGTGGAGATGAAGGATCTATCTGAAACCAGGAAAGCATAGGAGAAGCACAGAGGACCTCTAAGGGAGTCAGGATAGTAGGAAAAAGCTGGTATGGCCAGGCAGACTGAATAGAAAATGACAGCAGATAAAGACGATATGGCCTATGTTATTTCACAACAAGAATTCAGCTCACTTTAACAGCAACTGCACCAACACTCAGATTCTATATAGCAAGAATTTAAGTTGCGTGCATAAATCCAGTCGTATTCTGGATCAGCATGCACAACTTTGTTAACAAGCCAACCAGTGCAGATAATCGCCATAAAAGTGTATTCTATAATGTGATGCGCATAAATTCTAAGTTGCATAGTTGAAAAGGGACATGGGCAGGTCGTGGGCATTTCTAAAATCTATATGGCACTTGATATACACCCAATCGGCGCCTAATTTAGGCATCGGCATTTAAACCAAGTTTTACCTGCGGCGCTCGGCATACTCTATAAACTGTAAGGAAATTTAGGTTTATTCTATAAAATACGCCTAGGTGTAATTTGTTTCAGTGCCATTTTTTTTTAGCCATATACAGAATCTAATCCCAAATTAATTCAAATTACTGTTGACTCTGGTGAAACTGAAGGATAAAATGGCAAATCAATACATGACAGTCATGTTTAATTTACATGCACAGATAGCATTCCTTGGCCAATCAACTGGTTCAAACACTCCAAGCTGAACTACATAGTTCTATCATAAAAAGACTATATGGGGAAAAACAGATATTTGGCTTATAATTAATGCTCAGTAGCACACAGCAAACTGTAAAACAGAAGAGTAAATATGTTTACTCTATGCTTGACACTTGATAACCTTATCAATTTGGTTTTTGTATGGACTGCAAATGTACTAATATGTAAAAGTGTAATAAAATAAAATTACATTAATGGCCACAAATGAAATGGAGGATTTGCACCTTTGGTCATTTGTACGGGACACCAGAAAAAAATGATCCGATACTATTAAATGTACTATTACAAGACAACATAGGTCTGGCTAGACCAAAAATATAGTGGGGGAGGATGAGGAGCAAGGCCTACAGTTCTTCTAGAGATGCTGCATGAAAGGGACATTTTTAGTTATTCTGGATAACACCTGTGAAAAAGCATTTAAACTACTTAAATGTTTTGCACTGTACACAGCACTGAATATGGTTTGCATTCCTACAGTAATCACAGTACAAATATTCTGTAATTTGATACATAATGCAAATAATTGGACATACATCTGCACCTAATTTTTCTAAGTTCTCATAAGCTAAACTCCTAAAATGACTATACTGTACCAAGTATAAAACCTTAAAAGTTACTTTACAGGTACTGTCAGAAACAATTTTACATCTTACTGATCCCTTGAAGTGTATTCAATAAAAATGTCAACTGCTTGCAAATCAGTCTGACGCAAAACATTTCTCAATTTCATAACTAATGCTACCAAAAGAGAATGAATTGCACTACTTGCTAAGGAATTCTCTTTACCAACATTACACAAAACTGAGAGACTCGTTGTCAAAGCACTTAGGAACTCAAGGCGTGCTAAACACCAGAGATGCCCATAGGAATATATGGGTGTGTCTAGCGTTTAGCACATGCTTATTTTAACGCGCAGTACAAATGCTAGCATGCTTTGTAAAAGGATCCCTTAGACTTTCAAAGTTACATAGGTTACTATGAGGCATATTTGCAAGCACTTAGACTTACAAAGTTACATAGTAACCTACGGAACTTTATAAATCTAAGTGTTTTGAATGAACCACTATGTCTCTATTTATCTTTGTAAGCTTAAGTGCTTTGAAAATACGCCTGTGTTATACATATGTAATTTTTCTAACACATTAACACTGAGAACTAGCATGCTCAAAACTCCAACGCAGTCCCAAAAAGAGCCGTAAAAATACTGCCGAACAGCAACTAAGAACAACTCCCTAATGCTCAAAGCTGAGATGTACATAAGTACTGCCATACTGGGACAGACCAAAGGTCCTTCAAGCCCAGTATCCTGTTTCCAACAGTGGCCAATCCAGGTCACAAATACCTGGCAAGATCCCAAAATGGTACTGAACATTTTATACTACTTATCCCAGAAATAGTGGATTTCCTCCAAGTCCAATTTAATAATGGTTTAAGACTTTTCCTTTAGGAAGCCGTCCAAACCTTTTTAAAAAAAAACTCTGCTAAGCTCATCGCCTTTACCACATTCTCCGGCAATATAGGTAAATATAGGTGTGCTCATAGCACTGAGCATTTGGGAGTCTGGCAGAAGGATGGTGCTTGGCACATGCACAGAGGAGTTCCATGGTGAGCTTTGCTCCTTTGAACATGTGCCTGGCAAAACCCGAACATCAAGCACACATTGGTGTGTATCTTCTGCAGCCTTAATATAAGCGTTTTTTTTTTTTTTTTTTTGCTTTGATGCTTATATTTAAATGCAGGAAACAAATGCCACTGTATGCTTTCACTTTGGGGTCTGCTATGACTTGTACATATTAATTTCTCATGACCAGCGCTTAAGGGCTTGCATGGGTTTCCTTCTACTTCCAAAATAAATCAAAACTGGCAAATTTTGAAGAAGGAAGAGAGGATTTCTCATGATTCTAAGACCTGCTCCAACCTGGCATTTTTTTTTCAGTGGTAAGGCAGTTTTGTTTTGGGCACTCTTTTCTGAGCATTGGGGGGGGGGGGGGGATACAAAATGACCTCATTTACATGTGCTTGACTACATTAGAATGCTGCTTGCACTGTTCATCTGCAAGCTGGTTTTTCACACACTCTGGGCCTCTGAACATTCTGCGCAGTTAAATGCGGACGCTAGTACGGGGCCAACGGCCTCTAGCATCCGCGTCTGCTTTTGAGCATTGGAGCCTAAATAGCATAAATGATTTCATAACTACCTTATGCAATGCCCTTTTACCTTCTATTTTATCTGATGTAAAAAAACAACATAAAAGTGCTTCCTAACATTAAAATAGCAGACGGACCTAAAATAGAACCTGTGAAACTATAGGAATAAACTTCCAACACAAATCCCAGTTACAAGGTTAAGAAGTTAGCCATACTACTACTATCTCACTTTCCTTCACACTAACCGAAACTCCTGCTCTGCATTCCCTTTCTACCACAGTTGCTAGATCCAATAAAGTGCATGACTGTTTCAAATCCCACTGGGAGATCAACAGTAGCTGAGATTGCATATTATTAATAGCAAACCTTAGAAAGTTACAGTCCAGTTACTATACGATATAAGTGCCTAGAAACCTCACAGTCCAGGGATTACAAACTTCTCAGGCCAGTAAGCTTTGTGTTAATACACTTCATTTGTGAAGGTTCAATAATGCCCTCCACCATAAGCAAATTTTAGTTACCTTTGTACAGATTTGTAACAGCTGTGGCTGCATTTTGAAAGGGTACCCAAAGTGAAAGCCCTTGTTGTTGACATACACGATCTGCAAAAAAATAAATAAATTAAATAAAACAAAAGTGATTCATAACAGATGTATTTTGGAGCATATTCAGAACGGCCATGTTTGATTTCGCCATTTTGTTCATCATTCCTTTTCCTCCCGAAAAAAGAGACATTTAGATGCAAAGCCTCTCTACAGATTTTTTTCACTCAACTCATGTACTGAATGTTATCGTTAAAAATATATTAAAAACTAAAAAGAGAAATGCATAAAAAGACCTCTCACAACGGAGTCCAACTTCGCCATTTTGTTTTCAAATAATAATCATAATTGTTAAGATACATAGTTTTACAGCCAAACAATAACAAAAGGGTGGGGGAGGACCAGACTGCCTTAGCTCCGAGCGCTTGCTTTTGGCTTTAACAATCGTTCCCATCATCCCACCGTCTACAAATCAGGGTGGAAGTGACGGGGGTCGCACTGCAGCAGCCCTAAAACATCACCCGCCCCTCCCCCTCCCCCCCTCGATAGACGCCGATGCCTCCTCCTATTCAGATTTCTGTTTGCTACGGAAACGTTTCGGGGTCATGATCCCACCCGAATGCCGGCAAGTCACACCAGGCACACTCAAGCTCTGTCTGTCGGTACCTTCCCCAAGCCTTCGCCATTTTGGGTTGTGGTTTTTTTTTTTTTCAAATAAGTCCTTTAAATTCCTAGGGTCCTTTCACTGTTAAGGCTGCCTTTGATGTCTAGCTACAAGAAAGAGCTCGCAGGCTTGGCTAGTCTTACGGGAAAGGAGTACTGGGAGACATATTAACGTTTTGACTCAATTGTGAAATAGTGGGTAGCCTAACTAAAGGCCTGTTTTTGAACGGCTTTGCTATTATTTCCAGGGCAGGTCCTTTCGCCATTTTGTTTTATGCCTATCTACATTCTGTCACTGCTCTACTCCTCCCGGTCTCCTCTGGGGAAGGAATTTTTGTTGTTGTTTTTTTTTCCCCACCACTGCTTTGGTTTTATTTAAGGCTTCCACGTCCCCTCCGCCCCAGTCCCCCCTGACCTTTGTAAAGCTGGGCGACGGCGGTGGCAGAGTTTTGAAACAGATGCCAGAGTTTCTGCTGACTCTGGTCGGCCTCCTCCTCGGTCTGCTCTTCCTGCTCAGCCTCGGCTAAACACTGCCGCTCCCATTTGGTGAACCAATGCTCCGGCCCGTGTTCCTGGATCTCCGCCTCTGCTTCCTCCTTTTTATCTTCCATTCTACCGCTCGCACGCACGCACAGGCGAAGCTTCTCCCCCCCACCCCCCCCGCAAAAAAAATAGTCAAGACACTACCGAGGGCCCCCCGTTCTCAAGCGCTGTCTGTTAATAGGGTTGAACGTCCCAGCTGGAATCTTCATGGGAAAAAAAAATTGCTACGTTTTCTACCTCACCCCCATCGTCTCCCTTCGGCAACTCCAAACAAATTGAACCTATTACGCCACTGACCCAACACTAAGTCTAGGAACGTCAAAACTTGCTTGCGATAAAGCTCCGCCCCCTCCACCACCAACAGCAACTGTCACTCGCTGAACTGTAGCTTTAGAACTAGTTTGAACTCCAAACTGCTCAGCAATTGGAATAATGAGCTGTCTGTCGGATGATATCATAAAAGGATGGGTTGGGTCAAGCTAGGTTGACTAAGCAAGGGGGGAAAAAAAAGGTTTTGCTGTACTGTGCGCCTGCGTGCTTATTTCTGCTGTTTTTGCTGTAATGGGCGGCCGTGGTCTCTTAGCCGTGAGTGACGTTTCGGGGCAGGGTGCTGGCTCCTCCCATTGTCTAGTTAGTAACAAATAAATCACGTGGTTGTTTTTTTTAATCCTGTTTACCGGACGGGAATAGGTTTGGGAAGGCAGTTTCTGTACTGTTAAAAATAACCAGTTTGCTTAGATAATGAATTTTCTCTTCTGTTACCTTTGGCAAATCAGTAAGGAAGTACCGTATAGTACGAAGTTTGTAGCAGCTTGAAAAAGTATGCAAATTAATACTTTATAGAGTACTGTGCACTAACTGAGAAAACGGTTCAGGTATGCTTATGATCTCGCCTGTATTTTAGGGAGGAGAAGCATAATTAAATATACTTGTCATATTATCCCTGTGCGTCTAATACAGCTCCTGAAAGCTATCGCAGAAGACAGGATGTTATGAGTAAATACCAACATATGACAGGATGTACCTAAAGGAGTGGCAATGCATGCTTCTGCTGCCGGCCAGATGCACTAAACTTAACGAGCCAGCAACGTGGTTTTTAAACTGGTTCTAGCCAGTTTAACGCTCAAGTAGTAAACCGGGACATGCACAAAAGGGTTCTCCGAGCCATTTTCCTGGCACGGTAGCAGCTAACGGAAACGGAATGCAAATGAGCAAATTAGTATTATAATGTGTATGCGATGCGATGCACTACCGTTTTCCGATCCCTTTACCAAGGAAAATCTAATGGGAGGGCTGCTGTGAGGGAATCGGAAGGGAAAAAAAATGTACAAACCTTACAGCTGTCTTTTTTTTTTTTTGGCTATTTTTCTGCTCAAACCTCCCCGGAAAATTCTTGCAGATCTGAACAACACGTAGCGAGCTCCAAAACACATATGAGAAGGACGACAATCTGGGGGAGGAAACATCCAAGTGCTCGTCAGGGACATCCTTCCTCACAAAAACAAAAAAGGCGGGCCCGCGTTTGCAGCTTTGTGAAGGGCTAGTACCCGTGGTGTGCTGGAGCCGGATCACACCGGCTCGCAAGAGCCGGTTGTTAAATTTTGTACTGACTTGCGAGCCAGTTGTTCCTGAGTGCGAGCCGGATCTCCTCCCTCCCTCCGGATCCGGTCTCTCACCTCGTCCAGCGAATTCTTCGGGGCAGGCAATCTTGCCTGCCCGCTGCCGGATCGCTCTTTAAAAATGGCCGCCGAGACTTCCGCTGAAGTCTTGCAGGCCGCCCTTGTAAGTCTCGGCGGCCATTTTTAAGAGCGATCCGGCAGCGGGGGAGAGTCAGCACCGGCAGCGGGCAGGCAAGATTGCCTGCCCCGAAGAATTTGCTGTATGAGGTGAGGGACCGGGACCGGAGAGAGGAGAGCCGAAGAATTTGTCGCTGGATATGGGTGGCTGGAGTGGGGGCAGGGGAGAGAAGGGAGTCGCTGGACATGGGTGGCTGGAGGAGGGGGGCAGGGGAGAGAGGACAGTCGTTAGGTATGGGTGACTGGAGGGGGACATAGTAACATAGTAGATGACGGCAGAAAAAGACCTGCATGGTCCATCCAGTCTGCCCAAGACAAACTCATATGTGTATACCTTACCTTGAATTTGTACCTGTCCTTTTCAGGGCACAGACCATATAAGTCTGCCCAGCAGTATTTCCCGCCTCCCAACCACCAGTCCCGCCTCCCATCACCGGCTCTGGTACAGACCGTATAAGTCTGCCCTCCCCTATCCTCGCCTCCCAACCACCACCCCCTCTCCCCCCACCTGCTCCGCCACCCAATTTCAGCTAAGCTTCTGAGGATCCATTCCTTCTGCACAGGATTCCTCTATGCATATCCCACGCATGTTTGAACTCCGTTACCGTTTTCATCTCCACCACCTCCCGCGGTAGGGCATTCCAAGCGTCTACCACCCTCTCCGTGAAAAAATACTTCCTGATATCTTTCCTGAGTCTGCCCCCCTTCAATCTCATTTCATGTCCTCTCGTTCTACCGCCTTCCCATCTCCGGAAAAGATTCGTTTGCGGATTAATACCTTTCAAATATTTGAACGTCTGTATCATATCACCCCTGTTCCTCCTTTCCTCCAGGGTGTACATGTTCAGGTCAGCAAGCCTCTCTTCATACGTCTTGGAACGTAAATGCCATACCATCCTCGTAGCTTTTCTTTGCACCGCTTCCATTTTTTTAACATCCTTCGCAAGATACGGCCTCCAAAACTGAACACAATACTCCAGGTGGGGCCTCACCAACGTCTTATACAGGGGCATTAAAACCTCCTTTCTTCTGCTGGTCACTCCTCTCTCTATACAGCCTAGCAATCTTCTAGCTACGGCCACCGCCTTGTCGCATTGTTTCGTCGCCTTCAGGTCCTCAGATACTATCACCCCAAGATCCCTCTCCCCGTCCGTGCCTATCAGACTCTCCCCGCCTAACACATACGTCTCCCTTGGATTTCTACACTCTAAGTGCATCACTTTGCATTTCTTCGCATTGAATTTTAATTGCCAAACGTTAGACCATTCTTCTAGCTTCTTCAGATCTTTTTTCATGTTTTCCACTCCCTCCGGGGTGTCCACTCTGTTGGAAATCTTGGTGTCATCCGCAAAAAGGCAAACTTTACTTTGTAACCCTTCGGCAATGTCACTCACAAATATATTGAACAGAATGGGCCCCAGCACCGATCCCTGAGGCACTCCACTACTCACCTTTCCCTCCTCCGAGCGAACTCCATTCACCACCACCCTCTGGCGTCTGTCCGTCAACCAGTTCCTAATCCAGTTCACCACTTCGGGTCCTATCTTAAGGCCTTCTAGTTTATTTAAGAGCCTCCTGTGGGGAACCGTGTCAAAAGCCTTGCTGAAATCTAAGTAGATGACGTCCATAGCACGTCCTTGATTTAATTCTCCTGTCACCCAGTCAAAGAATTCAATGAGATTCATTTGGCACGATTTCCCTTTGGTGAAACCATGTTGTCTCGGATCTTGCAACTTATTGGCTTCCAGGAAATTCACTATCCTTTCCTTCAGCATGGCTTCCATTACTTTTCCAATAACCAAAGTGAGGCTTACCGGCCTGTAGTTTCCAGCTTCTTCCCTATCCCCACTTTTGTGAAGAGGGACCACCTCCGCCGTTCTCCAATCCCTCCAATGGGTCAGCTAAGTGCTGCTATCTATCAAGGGAATTCTTTAGCTGAATGGACCAAAATGGTAGTGTCTGATCCAGGACTTTACACTTTATTTTACTTTTTAAAACTGCCATAGATATTAATAACTTTCCTTTTAAATAAATCTAGATATTGCCAATAATTATAGCAGTGTAGCAGCTATGTAAAAATGCCCCTCCCCTCTATCAGAGTTTGGCAGGAACAGAAAGAAAGAAAGAGAGGTTTCCCAGTGCTAATTAAATTGATTAAGCAACAAGCCTTAAAAATTTAAGACAATATCAGGTAGGTTTCTCACCTAACGCCAGTCAGTCAATTTGAGAAGTATGGGATTTAGGGGTCAGAATAAACCTGTCCTTTTAGTAGGAGCTTGGTTCAGTCCCAGCACCTGGAAGTTAGAAGTACAAGTGATACTTGTACAGGGGAGCAAAGAGAATCGCTGGGCATTGGTGGCTGAAGGGGGGCAGGGGAGAGAGGGCAATCGCTTCCCTGCCCTCTCTGCATCCCGCCTTCCTCTGATGTCATTTCCTTTCCACGAGGGCGGGCGGGATGCTGAAAGGGCAGGGAAGCGAAGGACGGAGTCGAGCCTGCCTGCTTGCTGCTTTTACTACCGCTGCCCACCCGGCATCCCGTTTCCTGCTTTCTTCAACTTCTTTGACCACCATGCCCTAGCCTATATCAGGAAAAAAAGTTCTCTTCCGGTGTGCAGCCAATCACCAGCGCCAAGCGGCTGCCACTTTACCCAGACTTCCCAGCTACAGGTGGAATAACTCCCAGGAGTTCCTGTTAGTTGACTGCAGCTATGGCGGAGTACACGTGAGTTAAATCCACTAAGTTGGTGCTGAAGGGGATGAAGAGTCAGAGGTGAGGCGTGTGGGAAGGGGTTGCTCGTGCTTAGTACAGAAGAAAGATTAGTTGAGGGAGGCCCGATGGTTTTATGTGCTTGCTGTTCTGTATTGACTACGAGTCCCAACATGCTCAGGGGCACACCCGCGGAGGCTGTCATTCTTGGTAACAAATACTGAGGAAACAGGACAGGATAAATATTTCCCTTTTAGGTGGAGGGGCTTGCTCTCTGTTCTCATCCTTTAGACTGATTGTAAAGTATGGCTAGATTAATGTGTTTCAGTTCATTTTCAATTAGTTACTGCAGTGGCGTTTTTAGTTAATATATGTGTGTCATCCTTCTAAAAACAGAATATTCTTAAAATATATCTTTAGTACACACAATCAGTGCTTTTTTTGTACCGGTATGCACCGGTACGGCGTACCGGCACCTTTTTTCTGAGGTCTGGCAGCTCCCCGACATTCCGTTCTGCCCCCTGCAAGTATTTACCAAAGTCACAACGGTGAACTGGCGGCCGGCGGTAGTAAAAGCAGCAAGCAGGCAGGCTCGACTCCGCCTTCACTTCCCTGCCCTCTCTGCGTCCCGCCTTCCTCTGATGTCATTTCCTTTCCGCGAGGGCAGGCGGGACGCTGAGAGGGCAGGGAAGCGCAGGACGGAGTCGAGCCTGCCTGCTTGCTGCTTTTACTGCCGCCACCCGCCAGTTCCCTGCTGCGACTTCGGTAGAGAGTGGAGTGAAAGTGGGACATGGGAGAGGGGAGGGCAGGGGAGAGAGGAGAATCGCTGGACATGGATGGAAGGAGAGGGCAGGGGAGAGAGGAGAATCGCTGGACATGGATGGGAGGGGCGGGTAGGGAAGAGAGGAGACTCGCTGGACATGGATGGGAGGGGAGGACAGGGAAGAGAGGAGAAACGCTGGACAAGGGAGGGGAGGGCAGGGGAGAGAGGAGGCATGCTGGAAATGGATGGAGAGGAGAGCAGGAGATAGAGGAGAATTGCTGGACATGGATGGATGGAGGGGTTGGCAGGGAGAGAGGAGAAATGCTGGACGGATGGAGGAGAGGGGAGAGAGAATTTTTGCTTTATATGGATACGGGGGAGGGAAGAGAGGAGAAATGCTGGGCATGGATGGAGGGGAGGAAAGAAAAAAGAAGAAGATGCACATGGATGGAGATGAGGGAAAGGGAAGAGAGGAGAAAAACTGCACATGGATGGAGAAAATGGGCAAAAGCTGAATCCACGTTATACCTCCTCCAGTCAATTCCATGGAGGAGGACCCAGCTTTTACTTATCGATGTATGGCAAGAAATGAAGAAGAAAGAAGGAAAGTAAAGAAATAAATGGAAAGAAAGCCCTGGAAATGGAGTTAAGAGAACAGATAGAGACAGTGCTTTTTTTTGTAGAAAAAAAGGTGCCGGTACTCCTTATGGGTGGGGCCACCACATATGGCTCCACCCCATATGATAGCCACACCCCTTATACCAGCCATGGCACATATAAACAGACATCATTGAAAATATTATACTAGTATAGAAGAAAAAAAATAATATGATTTTTTTCATTATAAATAATTTCTGTAAGCTCTTACAGCTCCAGTATACCCAGTGCAAAATAAGACAGCAGATGTATTTCAAACACTAAAATGAAAATAAAATGATTTTTTCTACCTTTGTTGTCTGGTGACTTTGTTTTTCTATCCATTGGTCCCAGTCTCTGATTCTGCTGCTCTCTATCTGTTCTCTTAACTCCATTTCCAGGGCTTCCTTTCTTCTTCATTTCTTGCCCTGCATCCATAAGTAAAAGCTGGGTCCTCCTCCGTGGAACTGACTGGAGGAGGTATAACGTGGATCCAGTTTTTGCCTATTTTCTCCATCCATGTGCAGTTTTTCTCCTCTTCCCTTTCCCTCATCTCCATCCATGTGCATCTTCTTCTTTTTTCTTTCCTACCCTCCATCCATGTCCAGCACTTCTCCTCTCTCTTCCCTCCCCTGTATCCATATAAAGCAATAATTCTCTCTCCCCTCTCTTCCATCCAAGTCCAGCATTTCTCCTCTCTCCCCACCAATCCCTCCATCCATCCATGTCCAGCAATATCTCCTGCTCTCCCTCTCTATCCATTTCCAGCATTTCTCCTCTCTTCCCTGCCCTCCCATCCATGTGCATCTCCTTCCTCTCTTCCCTCCATCCATGTCCAGCATGTCTCCTCTCTCCCCTGCTCTCCCATGTCCAGTGATTCTCCTCTGTCCTGTCCTGCCCTGCCATCCATGTCCAGCGATTCTTCTCTGCCCCCTGCCATCCATGTCCAGTGATTCTCTGTTCCCTGTCCTCCCCTCCCATCCCATCTAAGTCCAGCGATTCTCTCATCCCTGCCCTCCCCTCCCATCCATGTCCAGTAATTCTCTCTTCTCATCCCTGCCCTCCGTTCCCATCGATGTCCAGCAGTTCTCTCTTCTGTTCTCTTCCCTGCCGTCCCCTCCCATGTCCAGCAATTCTCTCTTCCCTTCCCTCCCCTCCCATGTCCATCAATTCTCTCTTCCCTTCCCTGCCCTCCCCTCCCATGTCCAGCAATTCTGTTCCCTTCCCTGCCCTCCCATGCCCAGCAATTCTCTGTTCCCTGCTCTCCCCTCCCAGCAATGACCAGCAATTCTCTGTTCCCTCCCCTCCCAGCGATGTCCAGCAATTCTCCATTCCCTGCCCTCCCCTCCCAGCGGTCCAACAATTCTCCATTCCCTGCCCTCCCCTCCCAGCAATGTCCAGCAATTCTCTGTTCCCTCCCCTCCCAGCCATATCCAGCAATTCTCTGTTCCCTGCCCTCCCCTCCCAGCGATGTCCATCAATTCTCTGTTCCCTGCCCTCCTTGCCCCTCCCAGCAATGTCCAGCAATTCTCTGTACCCTCCCCTCCCAGCCATGTCCAGCAATTCTCCGTTCCCTGCTCTCCCCTCCTAGCAATGTCCAGCAATTCTCTGTTCCCTCCCCTCCCAGTGATGTCCAGCAATTCTCTGTTCCCTGTCCTCCCCTCTCCCATGTCCAGCAATTCTCGGCCTCAGCAGCGCAAACGATGCAGACAGCGATTGAAAGAGGCTGTCTGCGTCGGAGCTTCCCTCTGCGAGTCCCGCCTATGCTGAAACAGGAAGTTGTAACTAATGTAGGCGGGACTCACAGAGGGAAGCTCTGACGCAGACAGCCTCTTTCAATCGCTGCCTGCATCGTTCGCGCCTCTGAGTCTTAAAAAATAAGTAAGTGCAGGACTCGCCGGGAGTGTCGCCGGGGCGCACAAAAAAGTGACGGTACGCCGTACCGTTGCGTACCGGCACAAAAAAAAGCACTGGATTCAGGACCCTGCTTTTACTACCTTTGATTCTGCATTGTTTGAGAGGTTGAAAATAATGAAGCAGATCAGTGGTAGATGTAAACAAATTTTATTAATAAAATAACATATAGAGTATATTGCCCGATACAGGCTGTGTTTCGCCCAGCAGGGCTGCGTCAGGGGCTACTCTGATCCTTACTATAAATACTTTCTGATAAATATATATGGATTAGCTCCGGAATACATGACCCCTTTAATAGATCTCCCACCTAGAAATGCTATCACAACAGCACACACCTTTCTACAACTACATTACCCATCTTGCAGGGGTGTAAAATATAAGCTTCTTTTTGCCTCTACTTTCCACTACTCCAGCCCAAAGACTTGGAATGCTCTTCCCCTGTACCTAAAATCGCAAGCTGACCACCATCTTTTCAAGAAGCTGCTGAAAACTTACCTTTTTGAAAACGTGTATTCCATCAGTAACTCTGCTGTTTAGCCACCCTAATTGCTGCTAGTGTTTTATCCTTATTCTACTGTAACATTCTGTTGTATCTCTTGACTTTTGTAATTCATGGAAGCCACATTGTGCCTGCATATGTGGGAAAATGTGGGGTAGAAATGAACCATAAATAAATAAATATATGTTCCGGTACCAATTAATGCACAGGAAACAAAGAGAATTAACTCTCAAGCTTAGAGTTCAAAAACCAGCAGAAACCATATAAGTTAGACTGATGATGACATGTAGAGACTGTCTTGCATCCTCGCGTATCTATAGTGGCTGGAAAACATAAAAGGACTCGACACAGCCATGTTTTGGCATGGAAGCCTGCATTAAGAGTCCACCACAACTATGCTTACTCTGAGTCCAGTGTGCAAGTGATAAGTATCTCCTGAAGTTCAAAAGATTGGCACAAGTGCACAAACAGAGGATGAGTCTAGGCACCAGTAATAGCTTCTGTACTGAAACACAATTGTGCCAAGTCCTTTTATCTCCAGGGTCATTGCACAATTTCTGACTGTTTTTTTTTTATCTGTGTTCTATAAATTGATGTGATCATCTTACACTTGGATTCCATTTTGGACCTCACCCTTTTTATGCTGCTGTTTGTTTGCCCATGAGGCATTCATGCTCCTTACTCTGCCTTCTGATTTACTGCACAGCCTGCAGGAGTGGGGCAGTGGCATAGCCAGACCTGACATTTTGGGTGGGCCCAGAGCTAATATGGGTGGGCACCATGATATATAGGTGTTAGTAGTGTTTCTTGGGATACTCCTAAATAATGCCTTGTAGTGCACTTGATGGTGGATTTTTAATATACAGTCTGGCCAACAACTGTCCTACATCAACATAAACCACATACATATTCGGAACCTAGGTTGCAAACCTTAACACCACCAATCCTGAACACTAAAATACCAATAGCTGCACCTTTAAACAGGCAGAAGTGAATATACATATTAGCAATACATGTCCCACTGAAAAGCCAGACAAGTCAAAGCCAGACTAATATAGATCCCCACACACACCACATGCCAGCAGAATCTCTTACTTTGGTCACAGGCAGAACACAGATCAACCATCATTAATTGCAGAATAAAGGACCAAATATTGAAATTGCCCTGTACCCTGGCATCAGCCCTACCCTTCCCCACCCCCACCCCATCACTCCATCCCTGTAGCCCATCATTGGCCCTACCCCCCATCCATCCCTGTAGCCCAGCATCAGCCCTACCCTTCCCTTCCTACCCCCTAATCAGGAATCTGCCCTACACTTCCCTACCCCCCCCCACTCCTCCCAGTAGACTAGCGTCAGACCTGCCCTGCTCCCTACACATACCCCCTAGTCTGGCAACTCCCCTGCCCAATCTCTCTCTCCCCCCATCCTGATGCACGCTAGCATTAAATATAAAACCTTTTTTTTTTAACACGTCCCGGGTACTACAGAACCCACCCCATCCAGAAACCCACCAGCATTTATATTTAATGTTGGTGGATTTCCGGGTGGGGGTGAGCTCTGCAATGCCCAGGTATTAAAAAAAAGTTTTATATTTAAATATTTTTTTAAACCTGGGTTGTGCAAAGCCCACCCCCACCCAGCAGCCCACCAGCAATATACATACTAAAAAAAAAATTCTGTTACCTGGTTTTGAGCTTCATATAGAAGTCTACTGCCCCGATGATTGTGCACGTGGGAGTCCATGTTCTAGGAGCACACTCAGTGCACTGTGTCTGCTTGGTATGGGGGAGACCCGAGCTGTGGCAGACCAGTGTCCATGGGCTGTGGGGGGGAGGGTGAAAGATAGTGTGGGCCGAGACAGGGCGTGTGTGTGCATAGGCCGCAGGGGGAGAAGGGCGCTGTGTGCGCGGGCCACAGAGGGGAGACAGGCGCTGTGTTCGCTGGCCAAGGAGATCAGGTGCTGTGTGCATGGGCTGGGGGAGAGGGGCCAGGCATGTGCACGGGCCGTTGGTCTGGGGACAGGCTCCAGCTAGCAGCATGCAGCTGCAGATACAGCTGCATACCAGAGCAGGTCCTGGTGCCCAATTCCCTGAATGCTGCAGCAACAATACAAAAGACAGGTAGGAAGGCTTCTCTTTACTTGCTGCCACAGTGCTGGAGGCTTCCACATGGCTGCATGCTGCTGTGCAGCCTAACCAGCTCTTAGGAAGACAGGTACTGAATGGTGGGTCAGAGAGACAAGACAGGTACCAACTGGTGGATCAAAGAGACAGGCCCACCCAGGCTCACCCGTAGCTACGCCCCTGCAGTGGGGAAGTAAAAAGATGCTTTTTAAAATGTTTTGATGTCTTACGGTGCAACTTTTTTTATCCTTCTTCACATAGAGCAGCAGGTGCCCCCCACCTTTCTGCCAGGTTTGCTCTATGGTAGTTGTGCCCCTGTCCCGGTAGTGTCTGGGCTCTTCTTCATCCATGCTTTTTGTTCACCAACCTCACAGCTCAGTGCTCGAGCAGCAGGCTGTACATAGTGTTAACGTGCCAGCTGTACATGTACAGACCAGCTGAATGAAACAGGCAAACCATCTGTACAAACCAACTGCCTTCTATATAGGTAAGAAATAAAAATAACAGTATGTTATTTAAAATGCAGAATTTCTATCATCTAGGTAAAATCTGAGCATTGAGCTGTTTGCACAAAAGCATTCATAAGATCATTTTTTAAAATGAAATTTTAACAACTTAAATCCAAGCAATTTCACTTGTACAGAAAAGTGCTTCTAATAATAACAAACTCTTACAAAGCAATTCTCAAAAAAGGAGAAGAAAATATAATTACACTCAAGTCAACAATATTGGATCCAAGGCTTAATAAAGAGGGAAATATCAGAAAAGAAAATTTAAAGGCATATTATACCTGAAGTACATGGGCTAGATATATACTTTATGAAGAGCCTAATCATTCTGATAATCTCTTAGTTGCCAAAAATGCTGACAAGTGAGATGATTCAAAGAAAACATATTTAACATCTTTATATCTAACGATACATTTACATGGGTATCTTACAAAAAAGGTTCCACCTATTTGTAAAACCCCTGGTTTCAACAAAAGAAATTGCTTATGTCTACGCTGGGTATCTCTTGATACATCAGGAAATAATTGTATCTTAAAACCTAGGAATAATTTCTCTCTATTTTTAAAGAACACCCTCAATAACCATTGTTTGTCAGGAGACAGTGCCACCAAAGTAACCAATATCACATTTCTGAGTCAGAAATTTCTAATATTGCGGAAACATCCAGAGGTTCTTGTTGGTGCTCCTCAGCTCTCCTCGGCAGATAATAGACTTGTGAAAACGGAGGAAATTGATCTTCCATTGAACCCAAAGTTTCTTTCATATATCGTTTCAGCATTTCCAGGGGCCTAACTGAAGGAACCCTCGGAAAATTCAGACAATGAAGGTTATTACTCCTTACAACATTTTCAAAAGTCTCACATTTAGATCTCAAATTAGTCAAATCTTTAACCAATGAGGTTTGTAAATGTTGAACAGTAGAAAGATCTTTATCAATTTGATTTATTCGAGAGAGTAACTCCTTTGCGTCTGTTTTCAGTTTTTTCTACCCTCATCTCTACTTTAGAAAGCTTCTGTGTAAGAACACCAGTTTGTGAGAAGAGATTCTTATCTAGGTCCGAAATTAAATACCATAAAGAGTCTAACGTTACCTCAGAAGGCTTCTTTTGCAAAAATTCAGGAGTTGTAACACTCACATATTCAGAAGACTCACTTGTCAGACCAATTTCAGGGATTTTTAATAAGATCGTGTTTTAGCAGCCCGTGGTGCCTATGGGCTCATAGTACAAGTGCATTTTTTTTTGTTTGAACATTTGGGCCAGCGGAATTGGGGGTGTAGCCCTGAGTGTACATTTGCATCTGCTTTCATGCAGATTAATTGTACAAGTGGACAGTCTGGGCGAAAAGTTTTCTCTCCCAACCCCCAACAATTTATTTTCTAACATAGATAAAAGTATCAACACTGTACTTGTACCCATAGTGAGGGGGAAGAGTTTTCAGAGGGGTTTTCCAGCAGATAAACATTTGTTTGAGTTCTTCACACTTCTCTATCCATTAAGTATGCTAGAATGTAGTAGTTTCTGCTGAAGCATATAGGTTTTTACAGAAAACCATTGCTACATTGTATCTTTGTCTCTATTTCAGTACACACACAAAGGTTGTTGTTTTTTTAAGTCTTACTTTCATTTTTCTTACCATCACAAGCTAGACTGCATAATCTCTAGTCTATGAGTATGAGGTGGATCTCTTTCTCTGTGAATAAAGAAACACCTCTTTTTAAACAGAGTCTTCCAAGCTATCATTGGTTAATTTGTTGTATTAGTAATCAATCTCCCTGATTCCTATTGGCTAAGTATGAACAGAAAACAGAGAAACATGATGGCAGATAAGGGCCGAATAGCCCATCCAGTCTGCCCATCCTCAGTAACCACTAACTCCTCCTTTTCCTAAGAGATCCCATGTGTCTGTCCCACGCATTCTTAAATTCTGACACAGTCCTCGTCTCCACAACCTCCACCGGGAGGCCATTTCAAGCATCGACCACCCTTTCCGTGAAAGAGTATTTTCTCAGATTCCTCCTAAACCTGTTTCCTCTTAACTTCACCCTATGCCCTCTCATTCCAGAGGTTTCCTTCATTTGAAAAAGGCTCACCTCCTGTGCATTAATGCCACTGAGGTATTTACACGTCTCTATCATATCCCCTCTCTCCGCCTCTCTTCTAGCGTATACAAGTTGAGGTTCACGAGCTTGTCCCTATATGTTTTATGACAGAGACTGCTGACCAATTTTGTCACCATCCTCTGCAACAACTCCATCCTGTTTATATCTTTCCGTAGGTGCGGTCTCCAGAATTGCACACAGTATTCTAAATGAGGCCTCACAAGATCACTATCAAATCTTTTTGTTTCCTGCTGGTCATCCCTCTCCTTATGCACCCGAGCATTCTTCTGGCTTGGAGCATCGCCTTTTCTACCTGTTTGGCCACCTTAAGTTCATCAGACACAATCACCCCCGCTCTTCTTTCGTACACAGAAGCACTTTACCCCCTATATTGTACCGTCCCCTTTGGTTTTTATGACCCAAGTGTATGACCCTGTATTTCTTAGCATTAAATCTTAGTTGCCAATTTTCAGACCATTCTTCAAACTTCGCTAGATCCTTCCTCATGCTATCCACACCTTCCAGGGTGTCCACCCTATTAAAGAGTTTGGTATCATCCGCAAAGAGACAAACCTTACCAGACAGTCCTTCTACAATATCACTTACAAAGATGTTAAAAAGAGACAGTCCAAGGACCGACCCCTGCAGTAAACCACTAATAACATCCTTTTCCTCAGAACAAACTCTGTTTACCACTACCCTCCTTCTTCTTCCACTTAACCAGTTCTTAACCCAGTCAGTCACTTTGTTTACTTATCAGACGCCTGTGCAGAACTGTGGCAAAGGCTTTGCTAAAATCCACGTACACCACATCTAGAGCCCCTCCCACGTCCAACTGTTTGGTCACCCAGTCAAATAAGTCAATCAGATTTATCTGACAAGATCTTCCTCAGGCCCTGCAGTCCATTCAGTTCAAGAAACCTCACAATAATCTGCTTTAAAAGCGTTTCCATTAGTTTACTCGCCATTTATTTATTTATTTATTTATTACATTTGTACCCCCGTGCTTTCCCACACATGGCAGGCTCAATGCGGCTTACATAGTAACAATAAAAAGAATTACAAAGTTGTAAGAAGAACATACAGTTTGTAGTGAACGCAAAATTAATGGGGTTAATGGATAAGTAAATTGAACATAGGAGGAATTGAGAGCAGAGAAATTGAGCGTTGGGATGTAGGTGTAGGCAGATGGAAAGGAAGGGATAAGGGTAGCAAAAAAGACCGGTCTGTAATTTGCAACCTCTTCCTTACTTCCGTTCTTATGCAGAGGGTCCACATTCGCTCGTCTCCAGTCCCCCGGAACCATTCCAGACTCTAAGGAAGCATTGAAGAGGTCAGACAGCAGAGTCGCCAGAACTTCTCCAAGTTCCTTGGGTACCCTCGGATGTATACCATCAGGCCCCATCACTTTGTCTACTTTTAGTTTGGCCAGCTCCTGAACACAGTCTTCTGAGAATAGGTCCCGGACTACCATACATCCATCCTCATTAGCATTTGTTTTCTTCGTTCCTGCCCCTGGTCTTTCATCCATGAATACAGAACAGAAATACTGTATTTTTCGGACTATAAGATGCACCGGACCATAAGACGCACCTAGGTTTTAGAGGAGGGAAATAGGAAAAAAAAAATTCGGACTATAAGACGCACTTTTTCCCTCCTCTAAAACCTAGGTGCTCCGGTGCGTCTTGTCCGAATCCCTCCCTCCAAGTTCGGGATCGCCCTCCCTAGGGTTACCTCTCCTCCCCCCCGGCTCTGTCACCACCTCTCCCCTTACGCGATCTTCCCTGGTGGTCTAGTGATGTCGGGGCAGGAAAGAGCCCCTTCTTTCCTGCCCAGCGTGCTGCTCTGCATCCTCCTGTATGCTGCCTGTGAAGGTCTCGGCGAGATTCAAAATGGCCGCCGAAAATTTAAGTGGCCTCGCGAGACTTCAATTCTCGGCGGCCATTTTTAATCTCGCTGAGACCGTCACAGGCAGCATACAGGACAATGCAGAGCAGCGCGCTGGGCAGGAAAGAGGGGGCTCTTTCCTGCCCCGACGTCACTAGACCACCAGGGAAGATCGCGTGAGTAAGGGGAGAGGTGGTGACAGGGCCGGGGGGAGGGGAGGTAATCCTAGGGAGGGCGATCCCGAACTCGGAGGGAGGGCGGGCGGCTTGCTAAATCTCTACCTTCGGACTATAAGACGCACCCCCCATTTTCCTCCCAAATTTGGGGGAAAAAAAGTGCGTCTTATAGTCCGAAAAATACAGTAATTGTTTAGCAGTTCAGCTTTACCCTTATCAGCTTCTACATATTCCTCCCCCTCAGCCTTGAGCCTCACAATGCTATTATGGCACTTCCTCCTGTCACTTGCATATCTAAAAAATTTCTTGTCCCCCAATTTTACCATATTTGTGTATCTTTTCCTCCATTTGCCTCTTCGCTTCCCTGACAGTTTTTTCAGCTTCTCTTAGCTTTTACAGATATGTTTGCCTGTCTTCCTCTTTCTGAGTCATCTTGTAACATATGAAGTTAACCTTTTTTCCCTTACCTTTTCAGCTACTATGTTCAAGAACCAGAGCGGCCTTCTTTTTCTCTTACTTTTATGTAGTTTTTCTAACATAAAAGTTTGTCGCCATTAAAATAGCTCCATTCAGTTTCGTCCACTGCTGTTCTACTTCCTTCAGCTGTTCCCATCCAGCTAACTCTTTCCTGAGAAATTCCCCCATCTCGGCAAAGTTAGTTCTTTTAAAATATAGGACTTTCAATCTCAAATAAGTCCTCTCCAGTGGCGTACCAAGTGGGGGGCGGTGGGGAAGGAAGTAACCTGTTCTGGGGCAGAGGGAGCATGGAAACGAACTACGCTGACCGGTGCGCGGCACCCCCCCCCCCCCCCCCCAGCGACATGCACCCGGGGGGGGTTCTTTCGCTGGGGTGGGGGGTTCCATTCACCGGGGGGGTTACGCTGCACCCAGGGGCAGGGCGGATCGGCAATCCACCCCGGATGTCAGCCCCTCTAGGAACGCCACTGGTCCTCTCCTCCTCTGTCTTAATATTGAACCACACCATTCGGTGGTCACTAGATGCCAAATGATCTCCCACTGTAACATCAGAAACATTCTCCCCATTTGTAAGCACCAGGTCTAGAATTGCTCCATCCCACATCGGTTCTGTTACCCACTGCTGGAGCAATTCTTCTTGTAAAGAATCTAAGATCCCTTTGCTTCAAGACGACCACACAGCAGGGATGCCCCAATTGACTTCCGGCATATTAAAGTCGCCTATTAGTAGTACTTCCCCTTTCTTAGCTATCTTGTGAATGCCTTCAATTAAGTCTCTGTCCATTTCTTCTGACTGTGAGGGTGACCTGCCAGAAATTGGTGTAAATGCTTGCACCTAACTGATATAGCAGCTGGGCATGCAAATGCAGGTATTCTATAACATTGTGACTAATTTCTGGGAATGCCCCTGACCTGCCCATGCCTTTCTCATGGCAATGCCCCCTTTGGAGTTGTGCACTGTGAAATGTAGGTGTGCACGTTATATAGAATAGGGCATAGGGCAGATCCATTCGTAACTCATTATTTACAAATAAGAGCTTGTTAACACCAATTATTGATTGTGGGCGACCTATACAAAATCTGGGGGGTGACTGTATGGAGTTTTGATGGTATTGGCTTGTTTTGTGCTGCAGGGTGGTACCAGGTAAGGGTTTCCTTTGTCTCCTCTTCTTTTAGTCCTCATACTGTAGCTGCTGTGGATCAGAAGTTGAGGCAAAGGGCAGCAATAAGGAGGTACTCCCAATAAAAAAAATCAAACCAAGTATGTTCACAGATAATATCCTGTTTTTTTCTAGGACAAAGACAACTTGACCTACCAGTGGTCACCCATCTTTTCTCCCAATATGAGTGCTCAGGGCTTATGATAAATCAGAAACGCTATGTCTTTAGTTCCCAGACTGCAGGAGCGATGGCAGAATTCTGTCCCTTTAGGTGAATTGGGTATAAGCTAAAGAATTTGGGCATATGGAATCCCTGGAAACTTGACTACTTGTATGGGTTGAATATCAAAGGAATCACCAGAGCTGATAGTCACCAGTTAGACATTTGGAGAGAACTCCCATTGTTCCTGGTGGGTAAACATGGTCTGCTAAAAATGGTGGCCTTCCCAAAGCTGTTTGTACTGTTTACACTAACTTGCCTGCTAACAAACGCCAGTTTAGGAAACTTCAGTTCCATTGTACTGAGGGTGGAGAGGTAATACATTAGCTGGGATAAACCTATGCAGCCTAAGGAGAGGGGAGAATTTGATATGCAGGATTTAAGAATGTATAACAAGTCCTGCCAGATACAGACCCGCCAAGTCTCTCATGTTCAGGGGAGACTCTCACTTGGCAGGTGATCTCCTACACTTTGGCCAAAAATGGACATTTGTCCACTGAGGTGCCATTGCTTCTCCTAATGAGCAGCAGTGGTGGCAAAAACCAAGGAGGTTTAATTGACAGGAGATGACAGGAGTATACTTGGCCCATCATCTGGCCTGAAGTCAGTAGGTGGAACTTGCTACCATACAAAGTAATGTATTTTGAGTGTATCAAGATGGCGGCATAGGGAAGCAATTAAACCTCCTTGGGTGTAGACAGCTTCTGTCTTGTCACATGATGCCATCTCCTGTCAATCAAACCTCCTTGGGCAAAACAATAACAAGAAGACATGGGCCCGCAGTCTTCAGGCATACACTGTCAGCTCTGCTGGTTTCCCGTCAAATTCTGATGTCAACGCTCTGTTCTGGGGCTGGAGACCATCAGAGCTGACAGCACATGCCTGAAGACTATGGCTCAGCACCTGTTTTTTATTGCTTTGCCACTGTTGCTGCTCATTGGGAGAAACAACAGTGGCATGCAGGAAATAGAAGACATTGCATGGAGGGGGAAGGGAGAGGCAGGAGATGATGAATAGAAGAGTGGATGAGAAAAAATGGATAGAAGAGGGGAGGTGTTGGATGGAAAAGGAGTAGAGACAGAAGATAAGTGGAAAGTTGGGGAGAGGAAGAGGGGACATGCTAGAAGCCTAACAAATAAGATGGGAGAGTTGGAGTACATAGCACTAAATGAAGACGTAGATATAATAGGCATCTCAGAAACCTGGTGGAAGGAGGACAATCAAGGGGACACTGTGTTATCGGGGTAAAAATTATATCACAATGACAGAATGGATCAAATTGGAGGGGGGATTGCGCTATATGTTAAAGAAGGAATTGAGTCAAACAAAATAAATAGTCTACATGAAACAGATAGCAGCATGGAATCCTCGTGGAAAGAAATTCCATGTGTGAAGAGAAAGTGTGTACTGGTAGGGCTGTACTACCGTCCACCAGGACAGAACAAACAGACAGATAAACAAATGTTTACAGAAATTAGGAAAGCTGGCAAATTGGGCAACATTATAATAATGGGATGATTTCAATTACTCCAATATTGACTGGATAAATGCTACATCAGGGAGCGATAGGAAGGTAAAATTCTTAGATGTAATAAATGACTGCTTCTTGGAGCAACTGGTCCAAGAACAGACAAGAAGAGGAGCTACTTTAGATCTAGTCCTTAGTGGAATGCAGGACATAGTATGAGAGATAACAGTGTTGGATTTGCTGGGAAACAGTGATCATAACATGATCAAATTTGAGCTGATATCTGGAGTGAAGTCACTAAAGAAATCTACTGTAGCAGCTTTCAATTTTCAAAATGGGTGACTATGACAAAATGAAGAAAATTGTTATAAAGAAGCTGTGAGGGACTCTGTGGGCCCATTAGATCACGAAGGAGCAGAAGGGGCACTCAGGAAGGACAAGGCCATAGCGGAGAGATCGAATGAATTCTGTGCTTTGGACTTTACAGAAGAAGATGTATACTTGTACTGAAAATGGTTTTCAAGGGTATTGATGCAGAGGAACTGAAAGAAATCTCGGTGAACATGGAAGATGTTCTGAGCCAGATTGCCAAGTTAAATAGTGATAAATCACCTGGACTGGATGGCATACACCCCAGGGTACTTAAAGAACTCAAACATGAAATTGCTGATCTGTTGTTAGTGATTTGTAACCTGTTGTTAAAATCATCCCTAGTACCTGAAGATTGGAGCCAATGTAAGGCTGATTTTTAAAAAGGGTTTGAGGGGTGATCTGGGAAATTACAGACCAGTAAGCCTGACTTCAGTGCCGAGGAAAATAGTGGAAACTATTATACAGAATAAAATTGCGTAACACATAGAAAAACATAGTTTAATGGGATAGAGTCAGCACGAGTTCAGCCAAGGGAAGTCTTGCCTCACCAATTTGCTTAATTTCTTTGAAGGTGTAAACAAAATGTAGATAGAAGTGAGCTGGTTGATGTAGTGTATCTGGATTTTCAGAAAGCTTTTGACTAAGATCCTCATGAGAGACTCTTGAGAAAATTAAAAAGTAATGGGATGGGAGGCAATATCCTTCTGTGGATTAGGAATTGGTTATTGGACAGAAAACAGAGGGTAGGGTTAAATGGCCATTTTTCTCAATGGAGGAGGGGGAATAGTGGAGTGCTACAGGGATCGGTGCTATTTAACATATTTATAAATGATCTGGAAAATGGAGCAACGAGTGAGGTGATTAAATTTGCAGATGACACAAAACTATTTAAAGTTGTCAAAACACATGAGGATTGTGAAAAATTGCAGGGAGAGTTTAGGAAACTGGAAGACTGGGCATCCAAAATGATGCACATTGGGAAGAATAATCCAAATCAGTTACCTGATGCTAGGGTCCACCTTAGGAATCAGTACTCAAGAAAAAGCTCTAAGTGTCATTGTAGACAATACGCTGAAATCTGCCCTGTGTTTGGCAATGGCCAAAAAAAAAAAAAAAGGATGCTAGGAATTATTAGGAAAGGGATGCAAAATAAAATCAAGAATATTATAGTGCGTCTGTATCGACCTCACATTCTATTCTGTTTGCCGTATCTCAAAAAAGATATAACAGAAATAGAAAAGGTTGAAAGAAGAGTGACCAAAATGATAAAAGGGATGAAACTCCTCCCATATGAGGAAAGGCTAAAGAGGTTAGGATTCTTCAGCTTGGAAAAGAGACAGCTGAGGAGGGATATGACAGAGGTCTCTAAAATCTTGAATGGAGTGGAATGGGTAAATATGAATTGATTGTTTACTCGTTCACAAAGTACAAAGGCTAGGGGACATTCCATTAAGTTACATCTGAGGTTGGCACAGAGGCTGGCAAGTAATGTTTTTCATCACATTTTTGGGGTGTGGGAGGAGGTTAGTGACAACTGGAGGAATAAGGGGAGGTCATTCCTGAATCCCTCCAGTGGTCATCTGGTTATTTAGGGCACCTTTTAATGCCTTATTTGTTATAAAAACAGGTCTAGCTCAAAACGTCTTAGTTTTTGTCCTGGACATTTTTGTTTTCTTCAATTATGGCTGAAAAACGGCTACGTCTCAGGAACACCCAATTCCCGCCCAGAACACACCCCTGATACGCCCCCTTGAGATTTGGACGCGCTTCTACTACTACTATTTAGCATTTCTATAGCGCTACAAGGCATACGCAGCGCTGCACAAACATAGAAGAAAGACAGTCCCTGCTCAAAGAGCTTACAATCTAATAGACAAAAAAATAAATAAAGTAAGCAAATCAAATCAATTAATGTGAACGGGAAGGAAGAGAGAAGGGTAGGTGGAGGCGAGTGGTTACAAGTGATTACGAGTCAAAAGCAATGTTAAAGAGGTGGGCTTTCAGTCTAGATTTAAAGGTGGCCAAGGATGGGGCAAGACGTAGGGGCTCAGGAAGTTTATTCCAGGCGTAGGGTGCAGCGAGACAGAAGGCGCGAAGTCTGGAGTTGGCAGTAGTGGAGAAGGGAACAGATAAGAAGGATTTATCCATGGAGCGGAGTGCACGGGAAGGGGTGTAGGGAAGGACAAGTGTGGAGAGATACTGGGGAGCAGCAGAGTGAGTACATTTATAGGTTAGTAGAAGAAGTTTGAACAGGATGCGAAAATGGATAGGGAGCCAGTGAAGTGTCTTGAGGAGAGGGGTAGTATGAGTAAAGCGACCCTGGCGGAAGATGAGACGGGCAGCAGAGTTTTGAACCGACTGGAGAGGGGAGAGGTGACTAAGTGGGAGGCCAGCAAAAAGCAGATTGCAGTAGTCTAAACGAGAGGTGACAAGGGTGTGGATGAGAGTTTTGGTAGAGTGCTCGGAAAGAAAGGGGCAGATTTTACGGATGTTGTAAAGAAAGAAACGACAGGTCTTGGCAATCTGCTGGATATGAGCAGAGAAGGAGAGAGAAGAGTCAAAGATGACCCCAAGGTTTCGAGCTGAGGAGACAGGGAGAATGAGAGAGCCATCAACAGAAATAGAAAACGGGGGGAGCGGGGAGGTGGGTTTGGGGGAGAAATGAGAAGCTCGGTTTTGGTCATATTTAATTTCAGGTGGCGTTGAGACATCCAGACAGCAATGTCAGACAAGCACGCTGAAACTTTGGTTTGGATGCAAGGTGAGATATCAGGGGTAGAAAGGTAGATTTGGGAGTCATCAGCATAGAGATGGTAGGAAAAGCCATGGGATGAGATTAATGAACCAAGGGAAGAAGTGTAGATAGAAAAGAGGAGGGGACCAAGAACAGAACCCTGAGGTACGCCGACAGGCAGAGGGATAGAAGTAGAAGAGGATCCACCAGAGTGAACACTAAAGGTGCGGAGGGAGAGGTAGGAAGAGAACCAGGAAAGGACAGAGCCCTGGAATCCAAGTGAGGACAGGGTATCGGGAAGTATGCTGTGATCGACAGTGTCAAAAGCAGCGGAAAGATCAAGAAGAATGAGGATGGAATATTGACCTCTGGATTTAGCCAGTAATAGGTTATTGGAGACTTTAGTAAGCGCAGTTTCGGTTGAGTGGCGAGGGCGAAAACCAGATTGTACTGGGTCAAGAATAGCATGTGAGGAGAGAAAATCAAGGCAGCGGCGGTGAACAGCACGCTCAAGTAATTTGGAGAGAAAAGGAAGGAGGGAGATGGGTCGGTAATTAGAGGGACAAGTAGGGTCGAGTGAAGGCTTCTTAAGGAGAGGTGTGACCACAGCATGTTTAAAGGCAGCAGGGACAGTCGCAGTGGAAAGTGAGAGGTTGAGAATGTGACAGATAAAAGGAATAAGAGCAGGAGAGATGGCATTAAGAAGGTGGGTGGGAATGGGATCAGAGGAACAGGTGGTACATTTTGAGGAAGAAAGGAGAAGTGTAGTTTCCTCAATAGTAACTTCAGGAAAGGAGGAAAGGGAATGAGGGGAAGGAGAGAGAGGGGAACGGACTAGTGGAGGGAGAGGTGGTAAGGTAGAGAAAGCAAGGTTTATCTTTTCAACCTTGTTGTGAAAGAATTCAGCAAGGGTCTGAGGAGATAATGAAGGGGGAGTTGGGGGAGGGGCACCTTGAGGAGAGAGTTCAATGTGGTGAAGAGAAGTCGAGGATTAGAGCCAAGAGAGTTGGTCAGTTGGATATAATAATCCTGTTTGGCATGTAAAAGAGCAGATTGGAAGGAGGTCAGCATGAACTTAAAGTGTAAGAAATCAGCAAGGGCCCGAGATTTCTGCCAGAGGCGTTCGGCGGAGTGGGTACAGGAACGTAGGTAGCGGATATTAGAAGTCAGCCAAGGTTGGGGTTTTGTACGCCTTACAGGGCGGGTCATCAAAGGTGCAAGAGTGTCTAAGGCAGAGGATAGAGTATTGTTGTAAGAAGAAACAGCCTCGTTGACAGATGTGGATGGTGCCACAGTAGAGAGGAGGTTTGAAACATGGGAGGATAGAGATGAAGGGTCAATATCGTGAAGATTCCTAGATAAATTAGATAAGATAGGACGGGACTGGGAGGGAGGAGATTTAAGTGTGAAAGTTATAAGATGGTGATCAGAGGAGGGAAGATCAGAGGCAAGGAAACTAGAGGGTGAACAGTTGGAGGAGAAGATGAGATCAAGACAGTGACCATTTTGATGAGTGGGGGAGGTGGAGCATAGTTGGAGATTAAAGGAGGACGTTAAAGCGAGTAACCTGGAAATATAAGAGTTGGAAGGATCATTAGCAGGAATATTAAAGTCACCAAGGATGAGAGAGGGGGAGGAAGGATCATGGAAGAAGGCAAGCCAGGCATCAAAGTCACTGAGAAAGGATGAAAGGGACTTATCAGGGGGACGATAAATGACCGCTATTCGAAGAGGCAGAGGAGAGAAAAGGCGGATAGAGTGGACTTCAAAGGAGGAAAAACAGTGAGATTGAGGTGGAAGAAGGGGTTGAAATCTGGAGGAGGGAGGGAGAGAGAACTAGTCCAACACCGCCCCCACGGCCAGCAGGGCGAGGAGTATGTGAAAATAAATAACCGCCATGGCACAGGGCTGTGACTGAAGCAGAGTCTAACAATAGGTTTTGAAAATACTGATTTGGACGTTTTTGTGAGAAAAATATCCAAATGCTGCTTTATGCCACTTTTTAGACGTTTTTGTTTCGAAAATTAGCCCAATAGGGTATGGAACTCCTCCCATATGAGGAAAGGCTAAAGAGGTTAAGGCTTGGAAAAGAGACAGCTGAGGGGAGATATGATTGAAGTCTACAAAATCCTGAGTGGTATAGAATAGGTAGAAGTGAATCGATTTTTCACTCTTTCAAAAGTACAAAGACCAGGGGACACTCAGTTTACATTACATGGAATTACTTTTAAAACAAATAGGAGGAAACATTTTTTCACTCAAAGAATAGTTATTTCTGGAACTCACTGCCAGAGGATGTGGCAACAGCGGTTAGTGTATCTGGGTTTAAAAAACATTTGGACAAGTTCCTGGAGGAAAAGTCTATAGTCCATTATTGAGATAGACACGGGTGCATAGGCGCCCGGTATAAGAGGCTTGGGGAGGCTAAGCCTCCCCAGCCGGGCGAGTGGCGCCGTGAGTGTCCCCTTCCCTCCCTTTCCATTAATTACGATCTGCCCCGCGCCATCTTTAAATTACCTCCGCTCAGTCCCCAGCGTCGACTCGGCCGCATCATTTCGAAACCCGCCCTGCTGCCTGTCTCTATTCTCCCCTCGCTCCCTTCGCGATGTGATTCGTTCTGCAGACAGAGTCCCGCCTTCTGACATCATTTCCACGAGGGCGGGACTGTCTGCAGAACGAATCACGTCGCGAAGGGAGCGAGGGGGGAATAGAGACGGGCAGCAGGGCGGGTTTTGAAATGATGCGGCCGAGTCAACGCTGGGGACGGAGCGGAGGTAATTTAAAGATGGCGCAGGGCACATAGTAAGCAAGGGGAGGGAAAGAGGAGACCCAGGGCGCCGCTGGCCCAGATGGATGGAGGCAGGGGAAAGGAGAATCGGGCTGGGTATGGATGGAGGGGGGTAGGGGACAGAAGGGAATTGCTGGATGTACATGGAGGGCAGGGGAGAGGAGGGTTGCTGGAATGGGTGGGTGGATAGAGGGGATGGCAGGGGAGAGAGGAGGGTTGCTGGACATGGGTGGGTGGATAGAGGGAATGGCAGGGGAGAGAGGAGGGTTGCTGGAATGGGTGGATAGAGGGGATGGCAGGAGAGAGAGGAGGGTTGCTGGACACGGGTGGGTGAAGGGCAGGGGAGAGAACAGGGTTGCTGGACATGAATGGAGGGGAGGGCAGGGGAGAGAGGAGGGTTGCTGGAATGGGTGGATAGAGGGGATGGCAGGGGACAGAGGAGGGTTGCTGGATATGGGTGGAGGGGAGGTCAGGGGAGAGAAGATTTGCTGGACATGGGTGGGTGGCTAGAGGGGAGAGGAGGGTTGCTGGACATGGGTGGATGGAGGGGAGAAGAGGGTTGGTGGACTTGGATGGATGGAGGACAGGGGAGAGAGGAGGGTTGCTGGACATGGATGGAGGGAAGGGAAGACAGGAAGGAGATGCACATAAATGAAGGGGAGAAATTCTGGACATGCATGGAGAGGAGGGAAGACAGAGGAAGGAGATGCACATGGATGGAGGGGAAGGGAGAGAGAAAAAATGCTGGGCATGGATGGAGGAGAGGGAAGAGAGAGGAAGGAGATAAGATGAGGGAAAAGGGAGAAAACCTGCACATCGATGGAGAAAATAGGCAGAAGCTGGATCCACTGGACAGTCAAGTCTGCAGAGGACCCAGCTTTTACTTACGGATGTAAGGCAAGAAATGAAGAAGAAAGGCGGAAAGTAAAGAAATAAATGGAAAGGAAGCCCTGGAAACGGAGTTAAGAGGACAGATAGCAGCAGAATCGGATACTTGGCCAGCATGATCAGAAAACAGTCACCAGACAACAAAGGTAGAAAAGATCATTTTATTTTCATTATAGTGTTTGGAATATGTCCACTTTGAGAATCAGGTGCTCAACATTAAAAGTTTATATTTTTTACTTATTTATGGCATTTTATCCCACATTAAACATGAATTAGGGTGTTTTGTGGCTCTACATGAGAATTGTGATATTATGATCCCTTGTTTCATATTGTTGACGGTCTGCATTTTCCATATGGGTGGTATATTGGTGTATTAGGTTCTGCCCAGTGTAATATTTATGGTACAGTAAGGTTCTGAGTGTGTTTTTGCACAAAGTTGTGCATAGTGTTTTGCAGTTGAGCGATTGTGGTTAGTATATGCTTTGAGCAACCACTTTATTCTTTGACATATGATACATAGCTAATATCTAAATTTAATAAAAGGTATTACTTGTGACTTTTATTTTTATTTATTTTTTCTGTGTGTTATCAGACAATTATGGATTTAAGCTCCACCCATAGCCCCACCCCTAACCCCGCCCCCTTTAGCCTCCCCAAACAGTTGGGCCACCGACCGCCTATGCACGGGTGAAGCCACTGTTTGTCCCAGGATTGGTAGCATGGAATGTTGTTACTAATTGAGTTTCTGCCAGGTACTTGTGTCTTGGATTGGCCACTGTTGGAAGCTGGATACTGGGCTAGATGGACCATTGGTCTGACTCAGTATGGCTATTCTTGTGTTCTTATGAAAATGGTGGAGAGATGCTGATGGAGAGAAAAAGAGGGAAGATGCTTGAAGGATGGAGGACAGAAAAAAGGGAGGCAGTGAATGAAAGGATAGAGAGAGAAAGAGAGGAGATGCTAGATGGAAGGGTAGAAAGAGAAAGAGGAGAGGAGGTAGATGGGAGGATGGGGATAGAATGGGGAGATGCTAGATGAAAGGATGGGGAGAGAGAAGATGCTAGGTAGAAGGATGGGGAGAGAAAGGGTAGATGCTGGATGGATCATGAAAGAAGATAGATGCTAGATAGAAAGATGGGGATGAAAGAGGAGAGACACTGGATGGAGGGGTGGGGAGAGAAAGGGGAGATGCTGGATGGAAGGGTGGGGAGAGAAAGAGGGGAGATGCTGGATGGAAAGAGGGAGAGGATAGAGTTAGCAAAAGATTGGATAATAAGAGGAAGGGGCATAGAAGAAGACAAGGGTGAGGGAACAATGTAAGGCTGTAGGTAGATTAAGTAAAAAGAGAGAAATTAAAGACTGGATAGTAAGAATGAATTAAATCTGGATAGATAGGTAGATAAATAAGTTGAATAAAACTGAAAGAAAAAAAAGAGGAGAGAAAAATGACAAATGGACAGGAAACCCTGGCAAGAGAGTTAAGAGAAGATGAAGGAAAGCAGAAACCAGCGACTGATACCAACAGAATTAAGAAAAAGAAAATCACCAGATATCAAAGGTAGAAAAAATTATTTTAAACTTAGGATAAAGGAATGTGATAGCTGTGTTAATAAAGCTTAATAAATACAAATAAGACATAAAATGGATAATAAGGTTATACTTTTATATTGGACTAATTTCAATACATTTTTGACTGGCTTTCAGAGACCAACACTTCCTTCCGCAGGTCAGGAGAGGATACCATAACAGCAGTATACTGTCCTGACCTGACCTGAAGCAGGAGGTTTTGGCCTCTAAAAGCTAATCGAAAAATGCATTAGGCTAGTCTAATAAAAAGGTATCCCTGAACTGAGCATGCATGGGAGTGCTGGCATCGCCGACTTCCACACTGCTCAAACAGCATGGTAGGGGGCAGAGCCATGAGGTAGAATGGGCAGTGGTTAGGGCCCCCTTGGATTGGGCCCCCTTGGCAGCTCTGCAGATATGGTTCATATGGGAATGGGTTAAAAATTAGCATGAATACTGTACAGATGACATATTGGAAGGGATAATGTAGTTGTACTCCCCGCTATGATTAGGCCTTCTGATATTCAGTTATAATCAGAAAATCCTGATAAAATCTTCCTGGTGAGGAAATTGAGGCTTATGGTTATAACCCAGTGTTTCCCAAACCTGGCCTGGAGGCACCCCAGCCAGTCAGGGTTTCAGGATATCCACAATGAATATTCATGAGAGAGATTTGTATACACTGCCTTCACTGCACGCAAATCTCTCTTATGAACATTCATTGTGGATATCCTGAAAACCTGACTGGCCGGGGTGCCTCCAGGACCAGGTTTGGGAAACACTGGTTATAACCTTACCCCCCTCCCCCCCCCCCCCAAAAAAAAATTGTTCTTCTCTATGATAATCCAATGACATCATCGGGCTGCTGTCGCAACCTGATGTCATCAGAGTGGATTGCTGTCCTCACAGTGCACATTTGTGGCAGTGCGGGAGCTTGTGTCTTTGCTAATGTTACCATATTTGTGGAGACAAAAAAAGGACACAAAAAAAATAGAAATGGTTGCTACCTTTGCTAAAGAAATATTTAATTGTAGCAAATGTGTAAATGGCTTTTTGTTGATGAACACATATCAAACAGCGACTAACTTACAGTACAGCAGTAAACAATAATCTACTTTTCAAAAACTTCCAGATTTGAGTTTGACTGAGTCTGATACCAAGTGCACAATCAGAAGAGTGGATATCCCTCAACAAATTTTGGCTGGCTTCTGAGATACCTGTGATAGGCTTTGAATGACAAATGCTTAAAGTTGTGCTGCATGAACAAAATTCTTTTGACAGATTCAACCAGCAGGGAAACAGAGAGGAGATCAGCAATGCCTTTCTCTCTCTTTAGCACTCCCATGTATCTAGACTGACTAATTGGCCAGAGACGGTTTCTCTCATTATGTGGGTAGGCGTGTTGGTCATAGGCACATAACACAAAAAAGAGGATATTTTCCTATAAATTAAACAACCAGGAGGTCATATCTAAAAAAAGTCTAAAAAGACTAAAAGGAGGTCATGGGCAGACTGGATGGACCGTGCAGGTCTTTTTCTGCCGTCATCTACTATGTGTTTACTATGTCCTCTTAAAAGAGGACGTATTGTAACCCTAGTCTTTGCTCCTGCTGTTCTCTGCTTCTTTACCAGTTCCTCGGGGCTTAAAATGTGAGAACAGTCACTTCCTATATTCTCACAATAAACAGGAACTGGTAAAGAAGCAGAGAACAGCAGGAGCAAAGACTAGGGTTACAGTACGTCTTCTTTTAAGAGGACACAGAGCTGTGGGAGCAAAAGCACAAGCTCTTGTCACTCTGTGCCAGATTGGAGGAGAGGGCTGGGGCTGGGACAAAGAGATTCTGATGGTAGGGCTAGAAGAGGGTGGTTTGGAGAAGGGGGCTGATGTTGCTGGGGCTTGGAAAAGGTGGAGGTTTGATGCTGTTGCAGGTACTGGGCGAAGGTCTTAAAATTGGAAAATTATGTTTTGGATCATTGCATAGAATCCACCTAACAATCCACAATTTAATTTATTGCAACATAAATATACTAAATAAACTCCTATTTTTCTGATCCTGGGAAAGAATCTAATAAATCACTAAAATTCCAAACTATAAACGCCTAGGATCAGAAGCCCTAATTATGGCATTGCTCAGTCCCATTTCTACACATACTTGCAAATCTCACTCTATGTGGGTATGCTGAAGTGAATGGAGAGCTGATTTGGGGCAAGCGGACCTTTGGAGAGGAAATGTGGCAGGTGTGTGACGGATGAAACTCTGTTTTGCAATGGTGTAACCTATGTAGAGGGCAGAAGAAGCTGGTGGGAAAGCTAGAATTGATTTATTTATTTACTAGTAAAAAAAGGCCCGTTTCAGACAGAAATGAAACGGGCGCTAGCAAGGTTTTCCTCAGAGTATGTATGTTTTACAGAGTGTGTGCGAGAGTGAGTGTGTGATAGAGAGTGTATGTGTGAGTGTGACAAAGTGAGACAGGGTGCAAGTGTATCTGTGTGAGAGAGAGTGTGTGTGTAAATGAGTTTGTGCCAGGGGGCCCCCTCCCTTCCAGTTCCAGGGGGCCTCCGCCCCCTCCCTCCCAGTTCCAGGGGCCCCCTTCCCTCCCAGTCCCAGGGGTTTGCTCCCCTCCATCGCTGTGAGTTCTTGGGTGGCCTTCCCCCCTCTCAGTTCCAGGATGGCCCGGCCTCCTCCCTCCCTCCCTCTCTTCCAGTTCTAGAGTCTTCCCCCTCCCTCCCAGTGCCAGGGTGTCCCCCCTCCCTCCCTCTCAATCCCAGTTCAGCCCCACCCCTCCCAGTGCCAGTTATGCCCCCCCTCTCTCCCTCCCTCTCACCCACCCAGTTCCAGGGTCCCCCTCCCCTTCTCCTTTCCCTGCCAGTTCTAGGGTGTCCCAGTGTGGTTTAGCAGCAAAGTGCCAGGGTGGCCCCCTCCCCTCCCTCCCTCCCTCCCTCCCAGTGCCAGGGTCCTGCCCCCCCCCCTCTCTCCCTCCCTCTCACCCACCCAGTTCCAGGATCCCCCTCCCCCTTCTCCTTTCCCTGCCAGTTTTAGTGCGTCCCAGCGTGGTTTAGCAGCAAAGGGCACCTCGCTAAATCTGCCTTTTCTGCTGCCTTGTGTCCTGCCACGAAGTTACCTTTGAAACGGAGTTTGTTTCGTTTTTACAGTTTTACCTTAGCATTGATCGGATAATGTCAGTTTGGTGGCAGTGACAGCTGTTTTGTAGGAGTACCCTGCGTGGCTCGCGGTTTTCTTTGTTTTTCGTGCCTTGTGCCTTCCCCGCCGTCGACGTCATCGCGTTTTCGACGCGAGGGCGGAGCTAGAGTGCAGGCCATTTGGTGAGTGTAAGGAGCTAGAGTGCAGGCCATTCGGTGAGTGTAAGTGCTGCTCTGCCCTCGATGTCATAACGTTGTGATGCGAGGGCGGGGCACACACTCATGGGATCTACACCAGCACAAGTTGGAGAGTTTGAGGCTTCATTAGAACGCTGGAGGTGCATTTTATATAGAGAGATTACGATACATTTCATATACCGCCTTAAACTAACAGGTAGATCTAGGCAGTGTACAATAAAAACACAATTAAGAAAAAGAAAAGAACTACAATAATTTGACAGAAAAGCATTCACATTCATTCACAAGCTATAAGATAGCAAAAGGACAATAAAAGTGGGGATGCGAGGAAAGGTACTGGGGATATATTACAGGGAGTAGCAAAGAAGAAGGATGTAAAAGTCTGATCCCATAACAGCAAGGCACCCTATGTAGTATTAAAGGCTGGCAGAATAACCAACCAGCTTATAATCGAAGGAGAAAAACGCCCAAGTTCCGACCTAAATCGGGAGATGGACGTTTATCTCACAAAAACGAATAAAGCGGTATAATCGAAAGCCGATTTTTGGGCGTTTTCAACTGCACTCCGTCGCGGATGCGGACAAAGTTTATGGGGGCGTGTCAGAGGTGTGGCGAAGGCGGAACTGGGGCGTGGTTATCTGCCGAACAAAGATGGGCGCATTTCACCGATAATGGGAAAAAAGTATGCGTTTTTACCTAGAATTTAGGACACTTTTCCTGGACCCTGTTTTTTCACGAATAAGGCCCCAAAAAGTGCCCTAAATGACCAGATGACCACTGGAGGGAATCGGGGATGACCTCCCCTGACTCCCCCAGTGGTCACTAACCCCCTCCCACCACAAACAAATGATGTTTCACACATTTTCATTTTCACCCTCAAATGTCATACCCAGCTCCCTGGCAGCAGTATGCAGGTCACTGGAGGAGTTGTTAGGGGGTGCAGTGGACTTCAGGCAGGTGGACCCAGGCCCATCCCCCCCCTACCTGTTACAATTGTGCTGCTTAATGCTTATTAGTCGTCCAACCCCCCCAAACCCACTGTACCCACATGTAGGTGCCCCCCTTCACCCCTTAGGGCTATAGTAATGGTGTAGACTTGTGGGCAGTGGGTTTTGAGGGGGATTTGGGGGGCTCAACACACAAGGGAAGGGTGCTATGCACCTGGGAGCCCTTTTACCTTTTTTTTTGTTTTTGTAAAAGTGCCCCCTAGGGTGCCCGGTTGGTGTCCTGGCATGTGAGGGGGACCAGTGCACTATGAATCCTGGCCCCTCCCACGAACAAATGCCTTGGATGTATTCGTTTTTGAGCTGGGCGCTTTCATTTTCCATTATCGCTGAAAAACAAAAACGCCCAGCTCACACATCGTTGAATAAAACATGGGCGTCTATTTTTTCCCAAAATACGGTTCGGTCCGCCCCTTCATGGACCCGTTCTTGGAGATTAACGCCCATGGAGATAGGCGTTTTCGTTCAATTATGCCCCTCCAAGTCTTTATGGCTGGCTTGAATTTCTTAAACAAAGTTTCGGCTCTAATTTCGTGAGGGAGCAGTGGCATACCGATGGCGGGGTGGTCCATCCCGGGTGCACGCTGCAGGGGGGGTGCAGGGAGCAGCGTGTGACTGTTGGCTCCACCGGTTCCCTGCTCCCTCTGATGTTACTTCCTGTTCCAGAGCAGAGGGAGCAGGGAACCGGCGGAGCCAACAGCCACGCGGCTGCTCCCAGTACTCAAGGAGGTAAGAGCAATGTGGTGGTGGGGGGTTGGAGGTGATGCGCCAGGAGGGGTGGGGATGATGACAATGCACTCGGGGGGGGGGGTACGCAGCACTGATCTGCCCCCGGGTGGCAGCCAACCAAAGAACACCACTGTGAGGGAGAGAATTCCAGTGAAATGGAGCAGCAAAATGATTTGGGGTTGGAAAGGACTAATCGATAATCATTCAAGGATCAAAGCAAACGCATAGGTGAATAGGGAATAGTAAGATTGGATAAGTAGAGTCGAAGACCTATCCGAAAGCTATAAAAGTTAAGGTTAGAAATGTATGGATAATTGTTTGGTTAATCGGAAGCCAATGGCATTTCTGGAATAGAGGGGAAACATGATCAAATTTCTTAGCAAAATAGAGTAATCTCACAGCGGTGTTTTGTAAGGTCTAAAGTTGTTTGAGCGCATAATGTGGAGAACCTAGATAAATAATATTACAGTAATCCAGTCTGGAAATTAATAAGGACAAAATGAGGGAATGAAATGCATTATGATCAAAGAATCTCCTAATTAGTCTCAACTGCCTGAGTATAAAGTAACTGGTTTTGCAAACATTAGAGATCTGTGGTAAAAATGACAAATGGGAAGCTAGAATTACAACTACATACTAAAAAGAGATGACTGGAATGACAGAGGTCTCAAATAGATTTAGGGTTACCTCCTGTAAACCAGCAGACTACTGTTTTATCTTTGTTCAGAGCCATCCTGTGCTCAAGAAGCCAAGGAAATGAAGTGTCTGCAAAAGATGTTCAGGGATACTTTCAAAATGTACACTGGATGACAGTGGATGCTAATCTTCGGGAAATGAAGATCAAAATAATGCACTACTACTATGTGGACTATGTTAAATGGCACAGAATGGGATTGGAGAAAATGGCAAATTGTGGTAAGTGTAAAGCATAATTGTGATCCCTTGTTTATAACTTTGTTCACTGTTAGTGATTACAGGGTTTCTGCCTGGGAAGCAGTGCAAGAAGACATTGGGCACTATACCAGAGCTGCCAACTTACCCATTCCAGGAGGGAGACTTTTTGGCCAGCTCTGGATTTCTGCCAACTTCATCCTGGTGCATTATGGGACCTGCAACGCTGATTTCAATGGATAGAATCATGGACTACAAATACTACACTGCTTTAGGTTGTAAATTTACAACTAGGACTGGCCAAAAAGTCTTCCTCCTGGAATGGGTAACTTGGCAGCTCTGCTGTACTGGTGTGCATACCACAGCAGGGATGCTTCAGGGGACCTATCTGAGGTACAGTAGCAGCCAAGAGAAAAGAGCTGAAGGCTTTTGTATCCTGTCCCTGCTGATTGTGTGGAAATGTGTACTGCTACAGTGGATACAGGAACAGCCACCCACGATTCAGATGTGACTGGAAAAGATGGTGGAAATAAAGCAATTTGAAAGATAACATGTAAAGCGGACAACCTGGAAAGTCAGAGAATACATGAGGGCACAGGGTGCCATCTATAACTTTGGGGGGCAAAACAGTATGAGCAATTAGATAAGATAGGATTCAAGATGGAGTAAATACCCAAGAAAGCAGAGGATGGGAAGGGGGCAAGGATGCAGGTAACGATGTAGTGTGACTATGTGGGGGGAGGGGAGGAAAGAGGCAGGCAAGGTGGGGGGAACCGGGGATAGAAAACCAAACAAAAGACAAACAACATGCTAGTATGTGCTAAATGGTGAAGGAAAGGTATTGTTAAAACCAATGTTTTGGAATGTCCTACTTCTCTGTTACATATAGACTAGTAAAAAAGGCCCGTTTCGTATACAAATGAAACGGGCGCTAGCAAGGCTATAGAGAGAGTGAGAGTGTGTATATGTATGTGTGTCTGTGTGTGTGTGTCTCTGTGTGAAAGAGAGTGTGCACAGGTAGGGTGAAAATGAAGAGACAGCAGTGAAATTTTTCATAGGACAGCTGAACCATTTGAGGCGTGCTTGTGTGACTGTGTGAGAGAGTGTGTATATGTGTGTGGGTGCGTGAGATACAGACAGTGTAAGTGTGTGTGTATGTGTCTGTGTGAAAGAGAGTGTGAAAGGGTAGGGTCAAAATGAAGAGACAGCATTATAATTGTACATAGCACAGCACAAACATTTGAGGCAGTTCTTGCCTTATCTCCCCTGCCGCCCCCTCCATACCCAACGATTCGTTCCTTGTCTTCCATCCCCTCTGTGTCCCGTGTGTATGTGTGAGAGAGAGAGAGAGAGAGGTGCTAGCAGTCCCTGTGATAGTGGCAGGTCAGTTGCTTATAACCAGTTAAGAGTGAGAGTGTGTGTGTATGTGCTGGTTTTTTTCCTTCCCTCATATGCCCTCCGTGTCCGTTGTTTGTGTGGAGAGCAGAGATCTATATGGTCCTTTTAGCGTTGCTGTTGACGTCGCGTAGCAACTGTGTGCTGCTGGTTTTCATTGTTCCGCGATGTGTCTTATGTCACGTTCCATTGCTTAGTAACGGGTTTGCGATGCGATTGGTTGAGTGTCATTGGTCCGCCCTCGACATCATGACGTTTTACTTGGGGGCGGGGCCAACACTCATGGGCGAATTCCTGGTTTCACCACCATGCATTTAGAACATTGGGACTTGTGGAGGCTTCAGAACATTGGAGGTGCGTTTTATATAGAGAGATGTGGAGTCTAATTTTACATAGAACAAAGAGATCAGAACAGAGATGTCCGGATCAGGGCATGCTCTGTGCCAATGCAGGCTCTTTTCTAAAATACCAGGAGGACTGTATATGTATTTGCTGGTGCGTGTAGCAGGAGCACCCATTTAAAAATGATATATGCGAATAAAATGAATGGCATGAACCCAGCAGCTTCCGTGTCAGAGTCACTGTTTTCACATGGAAGTAATGATTTCACAACTTCCACATGTAAGTGGCACTGCTTCCAGGTGTAACTATTGCCTTTTGCAAACTTACATATGTACGTGACGCCAGTTAAATAGCGAGGCCATAATTTTAATTTGGTCTAATTTTAGAGGCAGAAATAAACTGTCAGGTTCTCAGGTTCAGAGCCCGCGGGGCTGGGCTCTGGAGCAAACGTGAGCCCTTGGGCTGCTGACGAGGAGCGACAGCAGCAGGCAAAACCCACCAACCAACGCTGGGCAAGCACACCGACACCGGCAGGGACTGCAAGCACCGCCCAGCGAGCCGGAACACATGGACTGGAACACTGGACTGGAATTCCCCGGACTGGAGGACACAGGACTGGAACCCCCCGGACTGGAACACTGGACTGGAATCCCCCGGACTGGAGGACACAGGACTGGAACAGCAGACTGGAGCACACCGGACTGGTCCACACAGCTTCACCTGCACTTAGCTACTAAGCCCCCCAGGAGTTGAGCTCCTGGGTTCGAGTAGCCGGCAGGACTTACTGGATACCAGATGACACAGGGACCAGGACTGGAAACAGAAGTGCTCCTAAACCTAAACTGACCTACATGCTCCCAAGCCCTAAACCAGCAGGAGTGTTCCTAACAGTAAACTGACAAAAGGACTTCCTAAGCCCTATACTAAACAGGAGCTCCTAAGCCCTGCTCAAGAAAGGGACTTCCTAAGCCCTAAACTAACAGAGCAGGGAACTAAACACAAAGCTAACACAGGTGCTACTAAGCACCAAGCTACAAGCAGAGCTCTACACTAACAAGCTAAACACAAAACTAACAAGCTACCTAAGCACTGCTCTAGCAAGCAACCAGAAGAGCTCCTAGCACTAAAAGGGAAGACAGGGGAGCCACAAGTAAAAAGCAGGGAAGCTAACACATAAGCCAAAAGTGCTTCTAAAGCACCAAACACCAACAGCAAAGACTGCAATGCTCCCAATAGCACAAACACCAGAAGTACTTCTAACAGCAAACTCTGCAGTGTTCCTAACAACACCAAACCCTGAAGTACTTCTATCAGCAACAGAGCTTCCAAAGCCCTACACACAGCAATGCTTCCAAAACCAAGAGGGAAAAGCAGGGGAACCATAAGGGAAAAGCAGGAAAGCTAAACACACAGTCACCAGTGCACACTGCACTAACACTAACCTGGACCTTAGCAAAAGCAAGCAGGGAAACTAGACACAAAGTCAGAAGTGCACACTGCACCACCCTACCTAAAGCAAACACCACGGTTGCAAAGGCTCTGAAGGAAACACCACCACTTCCTTATCAAGGCCCTCCCTGATGATGTCACACTCCCTAGACCTAGGCAAAAGCACACTGACCCAGAGAGGCCCAACCCACACCAATGCAACACCGTGAAGCACTTGAAGCCAGTATACCCAAAGAGAGGTAGAGTTAACTCAGTCCACCCACACAGCTGTAGTAAAGTAAAACAATTAACCCCATGCTGCTGGAAGCTGCCAGCACAGAGAGACAGAGCCAGCTCAGAAAGGACAGAGAAAAGAAACAGAAGCCAGCTAAGAAGCTGACCCCCAGGAAGGAGGTAAGTTTGAGAGGGGTTCTGACCCCAATCATAACATAAACAATGGGAGATTAAGGTGAATGACTGTGTAAAGCCCCGACCGAAGTGAGCACTTTTTAAAAAAATCTGTGCATGACTCTGAGCGGATGTAAAACCCTACAAAACTATTTTTCCTCATAAAGACGTAATTACCTTTGTGAAATGGGGAATAAGGGGGCAATTCTACAATGGGACACCTCCATTAGGTGCCCTGAGAATGTGCAGAAGAGTCTATTTTATGCCAGTTACAGAACACTAGCGTAACCCAGTATTGTCACACCTACCATTTACTTGCTTGCACAGGCCTGGCATAACTGCAGCATGCAAATGTGGCAGAAACGTGTGTAACTTGCAGTATTTTGCATGTTACATGTGTAACTGGGAGCCCTGCCCATGTCTTATCTATGTATACACACCCTCCTTCCTTACATTATGCACTATGGGATCCTTCTACTAATGAATTAGTGCGCTAATCAGTTAGTGTGCGTTAAGTGCCATGCAGCCTGTAGGTATACAGTGGGTTGTGTGGCATTAGCACATGCTAAATCTGTTAGCACACCTTAGTAAAAGGACCACTATGGGGCTCATTTTCAAAGACTTTGTAAGGCTAAGTGCTTTGAAAATATGCCTCACTGTAAGTTAGGCACGTCATCACAGAATAGTGCTTAGGTGCTCTGCTGGCACTTTAGCAGGTAAATGTACACTGTCCTATTGTGGATTAAAAACTGGTTAAAAGATAGAAAACAAAGAGTAGGGTTAAATGGACAGTATTCTCAATGGAGAAGGGTAGTTAGTGGGGTTCCCCAGGGCTCTGTGCTGGGATCGCTGCTTTCTAACATATTTATAAATGACCTAGAGATGGGAGTAACTACTGAGGTAATTAAATTTGCTGATGACACAAAGTTATTCAAAGTCGTTAAATCGCGGGAGGATTGTGAAAAACTACAAGAGGACCTTACGAGACTGGGAGACTGGGAGTCTAAATGGCAGATGATGTTTAATGTGAGTGAGTGCAAAGTGATGTATGTGGGAAAGAGGAACCCAAATTATAGCTACGTCATGCAAGGTTCCACGTTAGGAGTCACGGACCAAGAAAGGGATCTAGGTGTCGTCGTTGATGATACATTGAAACCTTCTGCTCAGTGTGCAGTAGTGTCTAAGAAAGGAAATAGAATGTTAGGTATTATTAGGAAAGGAATGGAAAACAAAATGAGGATGTTATAATGCCTTTGTATAGCTCCATGATGCGACCACACTTCAAATATTGTGTTCAATTCTGGTCACCGCATCTCAAAAAAGATACAGTGGAATAAGAAAAGGTGCAGAGAAGGGCGATGAAAATGATAAAGGGGATGAGACGACTTCTCTATGAGGAAAGGCTAAAGTGGCTAGGGCTCTTCAGCTTGGAGAAAAGACAGCTGAGGGGAGATATGATAAAGGTCTATAAAATAATGAGTGGAGTGGAATGGGTAGATGTGAAGTGTCTGTTTACACTTTCCAAAAATACTAGGACTAGGGAGCATGCGATGAAGCTACAAAGTAGTACATTTAAAACGAATCGGAGAACATTTTTCTTCACTCAACGTGTAATTAAACTCTGGAATTCGTTGCCAGAGAATGTGGTAAAGGCGGTTAGCTTAGCAGAATTTAAAAAAGGTTTGGATGGATTCCTAAAGGAAAAGTCCATAGACCATTATTAAATTGGACTTGGGGAAAATCCACTATTTCTGGGATAAGCAGCATAAAATGTTTTGTACTTTTTGGGGATCTTGCCAGGTATTTGTGACCTGGATTGGCCACTGTTGGAAACAGGATGCTGGGCTTGATGGACCTTTGATCTGTCCCAGTATGGCAATACTTATGTACTTAAGTGGAAGTATTCTAGAATTTACACATGCAAAGGGTATGCAAATGCAGGTACCAAGATTACCTAAACATTTTGAAATAACAACCACAAACCTGCACCGAATTAATTAAAACCTTTACTTGTACAAAGTGAGATCTATTTCAAACAATGTTGTATGGTTTCATAGAAATCCACCTTAATGTTGCTGAGATGTAACATTTTAAATAACACTACCCAAAAGTTAGAGTTTCTAACACAGTTAATGTCAACCTGAACGGTCCAAATGTTTAAATCTGATGTTCGAAGTATCCCCCTTTTTGCATGAATACATTTACACAGTCGATCCCACCACTGGTTCACTGCTCAGTCAATGATACTCTGATCAAAGCTACGCCACTCTTCAATCACTTGTTCTTTCAGATGGTCGATGTCACGGATCTCTGGCAGTGGTAGATTCACTCCTGCAAAATCCCCCAAGTCTGGTAGTCCACCGGATTGAGACCTGGACTCAGAGTGTTTTAATTCAAAATCAATCTTCTTTTGACATTTTGTTTGTTTTCAATGTGCAATGACCTCATGGATGGCATCAGAGAGTAAGTAAGAACCTCCTTTATCAAGCCACACTAGTGGCTCCCGACGCAGTAATGCCGACGAAGCCCATTCACTTTGAATGGATTCCATCAGCATTGCCGCACAGGAACCACTAGCACAGCTTGATAAAAGAGACCAAAAGTCATGTCGAAAACTGAGACTTGTGACAGCAGTTTGTAAAAATTAAAAATCTTTTAAGCGGGTTGAGGGATTCCTATGTAATTTGGCATCGTTGACGCAATAGATGTCACTTTTTGCTCATAAAATTTCAATTCGGTGCAGGTTCGAGGTTGTTATTGCGAAATATTTAAGGGGCTCACTTATTTCTGGACAGTGTATAACTGCCTTTCACATGGGTAGATTTTGCCCCCTCAAACTACACCCCCACAATGGCCACTTGAAATCTTTGCACAGTGTGTATAAATAATGGCTTTTTAAAATCATGGTTTCTATGTATATGTGGTCTACCCATGTAAAATATTTACATGTGAAGATGCATCTAACATAGGGGTCTATATGTGGCCATAGATGTTAAATAACAAATAGTTTAAGCTGGTGATTTTATTCCTCATGTATCACAGTATTTTTTTTTTAAGTCTTTCAATTTATATTGTTGGGCTATGCATCCCCTGCTTTTGTTTCATAAAATGCAAATTGTATGTATTTTATGTTTTTAATGTACTATTTTACTTTCTATTATGTAAACCACTCTGATATGGTGAATGAAGAAGGGCGGTATAACAAATGTCTCAAAATAAACAAATACTGTATAAAGCATGTGTTGCCATTATGCCAATAAAAATAAAAACTTGCCTGTTCATGGATTTTTTAACCTTTATACAGATGGTTTTGGACTGAAAATCTGACTGAACAGCACAATACTATGGGGGCAATTGAACACCTCCATATAGGTGCTGCAAGGATGCACCTATATGGCAGCCTACTCTGGACACCCAGATTTCCTGATAGAACACTAGAGTAGACCTGGCATGACTGCAGCCACATAAATAAAAAAACAAAAAGGAAGGAAGAGATCCTCACAAAATCTCTACATCTGCAGAAAAGTAAGGAAGAAATACCAAACAAAACATCTCTCTCTCTCTCTCTCTCTATATATATATATATAAAAGAAAGGTCAAAGAATCCTTTGCTCTCAAAACATCCTTTAATGGTTCCAACAAGGAATAATATACAGTGTTCTCACTCAACTACAAGTAATGGTGGCACAAAGGATAGGACTCAACACGGCCATGTTTTCACAGTAATGCCTGCGTCAGGAGTCATACAATCCAATGGTTATGTCACATAGATTTAATAGTGAACTTCTATCTGTGCTAATCCAAACCACAAAAAATGCTGAAATCATTGCTGATAGTCCACACGCAGATGCGTTCTTCAGCGTTTGTGGTTTGGATCAACACAGATAGAAATTCAGGAAGAGAATCTGTGCACTTCTTAACGGCAATGTGATGACATCACTAGGAAGGTCTGATTTGCAAAGGTCAGATAATCGAGACTGTACTGTATTTCTTTCTCACTTTTCTGCACATGCAACCACATAATTGCAGCAGGGATACATGTAACTTACAATATCTGTACGTTTACGTCTGTAAATGAGAGCCCCACCCATTTCCTGCCCTGCTCCGCCCAGATATATGCCCCCTTGCATTTGTGTGCTATGTACATTAGGTGCACCATCACAGAATAGGTGCCCTGCTAGCACTTTCATGGGTTAAGTGTACTCTTGTGTACATAAGTGCTAGTATTCTATACGTTTATGCACGCAAGGGGAGCATAAATGCAGGCATCTAGATGACAGAATTGCCCTTTATGTGCATAAGAAAGGGGACAAAGGAGGCTGGACCAAGAGCAGCAAAAAGAATAATCCAGATAATGATGATTTTCAACAGATCTTTACTAATTGTATAGGGGCCAATATTGAGATCATGGGAGGTAGCCAGGTTGCCTCCCGCAGTCAGCACTGAGCCCGGATATTCAATATCAGGTCGTTTCCAGTGACTGGCATTGAGTATCTGGGCATTTTTTTGACCGGTTTAAATTTAACTGGCCCAGCTGATATTCAACACTGGCTAGTTCAGTTTAGACTGCCTAAATAGCTGGAATATCTTTGACCATTTGGTTATATCACACGATATAATTAGCTATCTGTTAAGCGCTAACTGGCAATATTTAGCGGGAGATAGCCAGCTATCTCCCATTGGGAATATTGCTGGATAGGCGGTTAAGTGCCATTTAACCGGCCAGGAGCCATTCCTGGCCAGTTAAATGGTTTTAAAAATCGGGCAGACAGTGCTAGTGTGGTGACTGTCGCGTTCTTGTGACAGTGACCACATAATGGCAGGAATTCTACATTTAGGCATTCTGGTAATGCGGAGTGAGAGCCTATTCTGTACTGGCATTTGGGTGCTCAAGGATCATATATTTGTGTGTCCAATGTTATTGTTTATTTGTGACTTTCTATAATGTCGTCTGTAGGAAATACAACAAAGCAGTAAATACTAAGGGGGTGTTTTACTAAGCCACGGTAGCATTTTTAGCTCATAGTAGAAATCAGCTGGCGGTAAACGCCACCAGCTGATTTCTAACACTAGCTAAAAATGCTAATGCAGCTTAGTAAAAGACCCCCTAAATAACAAAAGGGATCAAGAAAATAACTCCACAATTTAGATAGGACAATCTCATCAGAACTGTTCATACTGGGGGAAAAAAAAAAAAACCCAACCCCAAGCACTCAACTGTTGTTTATGACCAAGTTTTTTTTGGATTAGCTATCAGGGCTGTAACTAGCTAAGTGAGTCCGGTATGGCCACACAGGACATAAGGGAAACTGAGGCCAGTGGCGTAGCCACAGGTGGGCTTGGGTGGGCCTGGGCCCACCTATTTATGGCTCAGGCCCATCCAACAGTAGCAGATGTTTAGTGGTAACTGGTGGGAATCCCAAGCTCCGCCAGCTGAATATTTCCCCCTGATGGTAACGAAAACCCTACTCTCCACAACACCGGCACCTGCGCATGCTCAGTTTTCAGTGCATTCCTGCTGCCAAGGTAGAAAGAAGCGTTTTCCCACTAGCTGAGATTTTTTTTTGGGGGGGGGGGGGAGAGAACACTTGGTTCTTGCCTAGGCCCACCCAAAATCTGTTGTCTGGCTACGCCCCTGGCTGAGGCACTAAACTTGCACCCCGGCAACTGTCACAACGCGACTGGATGGGGTAGAAACTTTTGGGGGCGTGCTATCTGGCCAAACTATGAGGGGCAAACCCATCATTCCTCATAACTGGTTGCTTAGCCAAAGCAGAGATGGCAACATTAAACAAAATGTGTTTTGAGTGCTGTTTTGAATTTACATTTAGACACCCCCATTTACACCTGCCATAGACCTGGAGTAAATGGGGGCACCTAAATGTAGCAGGCACACGGGCAACTTACAAAATTCTGAAAGCTGCCTACCTAAATGTCTTCCCCGCCTATAGCCTCCCCATCCTCTGCACAAGTGAACACCCCCATTACAAATATGCGGTATGCCTTTACCACTTAGGCACCTAAATAACATTTTTACGATTTATGTGTACACGTGGAGGGGCATTTTCAAAAAAAACGGCCTACTCATTATTGGGATGTCCTGCTCATAACCTCCATGTGAAAACATTAACAAGATTGGGCCCGGTGCCCAAGTAAGACAGAGCAACGCAGCAATTGTTGGTAAAAGAAAAGAGCATTTATTAAAGCTATTAGGTCAGGTGTCCTGTTCCATTCACAGGTAGGAGGAAAAAAGCAACATAAAAGTAGTCCATAAATGTAACAATGTTCTCGTGAGGACTGCTCCTGCAGGCCCACTGTGTACCTTATTGACTCTCAGTACAGCAGAATACTTTACTTGTCCCTGACCTGGTTCCTCAAAGTTACCAGGGAAGTCACTAGGAATTACTCATGTCAAAGTACCAAACATGCAAGGTTCCAAGAGGAGCTTGGCCTACCTGACTGTAGTAAATGAAGTTCACATATAAGTGGTGGAAGCACATGTTGTGGGGTGTTACTGCTTCCCTCTGGGTCTCCTTAACCTAGCTATGGCCTAGCTTATATTCTTCCTGGATCATGCCCTCCTGGCTCCACCCATCCCATGCAGGGGCATAGCTATGGGTGGGCCTGCACCTAGAAGCGCTACGCCCCAGCCAAAACATTCCCTCTCTTCCTTCCCTCCAACCTCCCGCATATCCAGCACAGCACCTCTTCCCTTCCCACCACCCTCACATGTCCAGTGCCTCTCACCCTTCCCACAGTTCCAGCATGCCATGTCTTTCTTACCCTTCCTTGCCCCTGCCATGGCAGTGCTTGCACATTAATGCTATCATGCCGCCGGGCAGGAGCTCCACACAGTGCGTTGGGGGGCTAGGGTTACCATATGGCTCCAGAAAAAGGAGGACGGATTGAGCCAGCCGGGTTTTACTTCCATTGCTTTCAATGGAAAGCAATGGAAGTAATTTAGCCAGCCGGGTTTTACTTCCATTGCTGAAAGCAATGGAAGTAAAACCCAACTGGCTCAATCCATCCTCCTTTTTCTGGAGCCATATGGTAACCCTGGGGCCTTCCCTCCACCACGTCTCACCCGCTGATGCAACTTCCTGTTTACACAGGCTGAGTGTAACACAGCAGAGAGAGAAAACTCAGATACAGCACTGTGTGGAGTTCCTGCTGGGTGGCGATGATAGCATGAAGTGCAAGCACTGCTGCAGGGATGGAGGGAGGGTAAGAAAGGCACGAAGGTGGCAGTGCCGGAACTGTGGGAGGGGAGAGAGGCATTGGATATGGGGGCTGGAGGGGAGGGAAGGAGCACAGGATATGCATGCATGCAAGTGGGAGGTTGGAGGGAAGGGAGTGAGGCCTTGGACTTGTAAGGAGGTGCTGGAGGGAAGGGATAGAGATGTGGAACTGTGAGGGGAGGGAAGGGAAAGGAAAGGAGAGAGGTGCTGGATATGTAGGGGGAGGGAAGGGAGAGAGATGCTGGATATGTAGGGGGAGAAGGAAGAGAGGTGCTGGATATGTAGGGGGAGGGAAGGGAGAGAGGTGCTAGATATGTAGGGGGAGGGAAGGGAGAGAGGTGCTAGATATGTAGGGGAGGGAATTGAGAGAGGTGCTGGATATGTAGGGGGAGGGAAGGGAGAGAGTTGTCAGATATGTGGGTAGGAGGGAAGGGGAGAGATGCTGGATATGTAGGGGGAGAAGGAAGAGAGGTGCTGGATATGTAGGGGGAGGGAAGGGAGAGAGGTGCTAGATATGTAGGGAAGGGAATTGAGAGAGGTGCTGAATATGTAGGGGGAGGGAAGGGAGAGAGGTGCTGGATATGTAGGGGGAGGGAAGGGAGAGAGTTGTCAGATATGTGGGTAGGAGGGAAGGGGAGAGATGCTGGATATGTAGGGGGAAGGAAGGGAGAGAGGTGCTGGGTGAGGGGGTGGTGGATATGTGGGGGGCAGTTGGAAAGGTGGAGAGGTGCTGAACATGCAAGAGAGGCTAGAGCAAAGGGGAGAGGTGCTGGTTATGTATGGGAGGGCTGGAGGGAAGGGGGAGAGATGTAGACCCACAAGCGGGCTGGGCTGAAGGGAGAGAGGTGCTGGACCTATGGGAGGGGGAGGGGTAACAGTTAGAGGGAAGGGAGAGGGATGTTGGACCAAGGAGATAAAGGAAGAGGGGGTCAAATGCTGAACCCACAGTGGGAGAATGAACCAGATGCATAAGGGGAAGGAAGAGAGAAGGAGAGGAGCTGGTTGGGTGGGGTCAGAGAGGAGAGGGACACATTGGTGTGGGGGAGGGAGAAAGGGGACTTAGAGAGATACAGAGAAACAGAAGGGAGATGATGGGCATTGGGTGGGAGCATGGGGACAAGGACACAGGTGAGATGCTGTATTGGGATGGCATATGGGCACAGTGGGGCAATGCCTGACATGGGGGTGGGGAGGGAGATATGGGAATAGAGATACAATGGACACAGAGGGGAGATACCAGACAAGGGGGAGAATAGGAACACAGAAGAGAGATGCTGGGCATGGGGTACTTGGGTGCACAAAGGAATGGTGACGGATGTGGGGATATGAACACAGGGGAAGATGCTGGACAAGGAAATATATGAACACAGAGGTGGGAGATGGATGGTGGACATGGAGACAGAAGAAATGCCAAATGGACAGGAAAGACAGAGGGAAGTAGAAACCAGAGACAGCGACCAATATAATTTGAAAAATAAAATGACCAGACAACAAAAAGGTACAAAAATTATTTTTATTTTCTATTTTGTGATTAGAATTTGTCAGATTTGGCATATGTAAGACATGGCTGGGGCCCAGGGAAGAAATCTGGGAGAGGACCCCAAAAACCATTACCAGGCTGCGCCTTCTTCAACTTCTGGCAGGTTTGGGGCTCTCTCTGGTCAGAGAGACAAACACAATTGCCCTAGTTGCACCCCCCTCAAACACCATCCCTGGCATGTGCTATCTTTATATTTTGCACAGGAGGAAATGCCTTTCTTTCTTGTTTCTCTAGTGTTGTAGCATTCTGTAGTAATTTGGCTTGTTCAGTTTTCTTGATAGATGTATCGATATTTTAGGGCCCCACTATAATATTTAGGGCACCGCCTTTTCATAAGTAGGATCCTTGTTTTGGAAGTTAGTGCTGGCATGGTAGAATTTGCTCTAGATTCTGAGTTACTTTTTGTTTATAGATTTTTTAAAATTACTTTACAACATGTCTATTATTGAGATTACCAACATTTCTTTGTATGGTGAGTTTTATGGGGAAATGTCCTTGCTCTGCTCTGTATCCATTATTGGTGAAAGGCTAGGAGGTTCTCTGGATGCGGAATGTATTCGGTTTCAATACCATATGTGTGCTGGAGGACCGTGGCTCAATGAGGGCTGAAGAAGAGTGCAGTCTTTTTAGCTCTCAATTGGCCACTGAAGCCTATACTGCTACCCTCATTGAAGTATTTGGAAGTGAGGTAGAAGTGGAGAATGGGGTGGGGTAGAGACAAAGCATGGGTGCATTAGGTGACTGGGTTTTTTTTTTCTCTTTCAAAAAGTTGGCAACTCTAGTGCCCACCCATAAACCTGTTGGCCCACCAAAATTGCCTTCTGGCTACACCACTGCTCCCGTGTTACTTCCCCCTTGGGCAGGACTACGGGTTTTAAGGTGGCTCTGACACTGTGAAGGAGTGCTAACAAGGGAGAGAGGCAGCATCCTATAGACTCCCTCACAGTCCAAAAAAAAGTCCCTCTCGCAGCAATTTTCAAACAGGAAAGACATCCAGATTTCCTTTTCGAAAATACATGAGAAGGATGTCCTTACGCTGGAGATGTCCATCCTGAACAATCATTTTAAAAACTAAAGGATCCTTTTACTAAGCTGTGGTAAAAGGGGGCCTGAGCTAGCGTCAGCATGTGTTTTTGATGCGCGCTGAGGCCCCCTTTTACTACAGTGGGTAAAAGGCTGTCAATTTTTGTGAAAAAGAAATGGCCATGTGGTAAGTGAACCACTTACCACACGGCCATTTAGGTGGAGAGCCCTTTCTGTCACCCATTGAGATGACGGTAAGGGCTGCCCGATTATTGCCAGTTAAGTTCCGGCATTACAAAAATAGGATATATTTTTGTAGCGCTGGACATGGAACATGCTAGGGGTGGGAACTACCACTGGGCTCACGGTGAATTTACTGCTGCTTACTAAAAGGGGCCCTAAAAAAATGGGAGAAACAAGGTACAAGGACGTCTGTCTGACTGCATTCTTATGAAAATGGCCACACAGGTATCCTTACAGAACAGAGTAGCAGTCTAGTGGTTAGTGCAGTGGTCTGTAAACTACTACTACTACTACTACTTAACATTTATAAAGCGCTACCAGGGTTACGCAGCGCTGTACAATTTAACACAGAGGACAGTCCCTGCTCGAAGGAGCTTACAATCTAAAGGACAAAAGTGCAGTCAATCAAATTGGGGCAGTCTAGATTTCCTGAATAGATGAATAATGGTTAGGTGCCGAAAGCGACATTGAAGAGGTGGGCTTTGAGCAAGGATTTGAAGATGGGCAGGGAGGGGGCTTGGCATATGGGCTCAGGGAGTTTATTCCAAGCATAGGGTGAGGCGAGGCAGAAAGAGCGGAGCCTGGAGTTGGCGGTGGAGGGTACTGAGAGAAGGGATTTGTCCTGTGAGTGGAGGTTACGGGTAGGAGCGTAAAGGGGAGATGAGGGTTGACAGGTAATGAGGGGCTGCAGATTGAGTGCATTTGTAGGTTAACAAGAGAAGCTTGAATTGTATGCAGTACCTGATCGGAAGCCAGTGAAGTGACTTGAGGAGAGGGGTGATATGAGCATATCGGTCTAGGTGGAAGATAAGACACGTAGCAGAGTTCTGAACGGATTGAAGGGGGGGTAGATGGTTAAGTGGGAGGCCAGTGAGGAGTAGGTTGCAGTAGTCAAGGCGAGAGGTAATGAGAGAGTGGATGAGAGTACGGGTGGTGTGCTCAGAGAGGAAAGAGCGAATTTTGCTGATCTTATAGAGAAAGAAGCGACAGGTCTCGGCTGTCTGCTGGATATGCGCAGAGAAGGAGAGGGAGGAGTCAAATATGACTCCGAGGTTGCAGGCAGATGAGACGGGGAGGATGAGGGTGTTATCAACTGAAATAGAGAGTGGAGGGAGAGGAGAAGTGGGTTTGGGTGGAAAGACAATGAGTTTGGTCTTGGCCATGTTCAGTTTCAGGTGGCGGTTGGACATCCAGGCAGCAATGTCGGATAAGCAGGTCGATACTTTGGCCTGTGTTTCCACAAACAGGTTCAAATCCTACTGTAACTTTTATTTTTTGTAAATATGATCCTCCAGGAACAATACAATGACTATTGTACCTGAATGCAGTGGCGTAGCCATGGGTGGGCCTGGGTGGGCCAGGGCCCACCCTATTTGGACTCAGGCTCATCCAGAATTGTGGTACTCTTGCTATGGCTGGCAGAGATCCTCAAACCCCGCCAGCTGAAGATTTCCTCCTCCTCCTCAGGCAGCCAGTGCTCTTCTAAATGGCAGCTGGCAGCACTTGCGTCGAGCTGAAACCAACACCAGCCCTTCTGCGCATGCTTAATTTTCATGCATGCACAGCCTGCTGGCTGTGACATCAGTTCGAGGAAAGTGCTCCTGGCTGCTGTTTGGAAGCGCGTTGACTGCCTGAGCAAGAGGAAATCTTCAGCTGGTGGGGTTTGAAGATCCCCTCCTGCTCAGGTATTTAATATTTTGGACTTGCAGGTGGAGCAGTGAGCGAAGCAAAGGAGAGCAGAAGGGGGCTAGGGATAGGGGGGGGGGGGGCATGAATTCCATGCCCACCCACCTTGCACTCAGGCCCACCCAAAATTGTCTGTCTGGCTACGCCCCTGCCTGAATGTACACCACTTCAATAGCTTTCAGGCTTGCAGGTATCTTATATCTTTAGGTACAGTAAGTAATTTTCTGTTCATGGAGGGAAAAAATGAATAGAGTTACAGTGAGATTTCAACCTATGTCCCTTAGTTTACAGGCCACAGCACTTACAATAGGCTACTCCTCTGACCTGCTTGCTGCTTTATCCCAGACATACCAAATCACATGCATTTTGCATGTGACACACGCACTGGATCCCCAACTCCAGCTCACATGCCAAAATCCCCTCCTCTCACGCATTGAGGAGGCAACTTTGATGTCCAGTCAGGCAGCAGAAATCCTCTAATTATGGCCAGCTTGTCCCTCCAAGCTCCCTTTCCCACCTTCCTTGCAGCTGCTGAGTTGCAATGTGTGTTGAGCGTAGCAGCAATCCTCAGCCACTGCTACCTGTGCCAGCTCCGCGGTTTAAAATGGTGGCCGTGAATTCTCGCGAGACTACTGTGAGAGGTTGCAGGCGCCATTTTAAACTGTGGAGCCGGCACAGGTAGCAACAGCTGGCTGAGGATAACTGTTGCGCTCAACACACATTGCAGCTCAGCAGCCGCAAGGAAGGTGGGAACGGGAGATCAGAAGAACACACTGGACATGAGGAGGGTAGACAAGGATATCAGCAGACAATGCTGAGCATGAAGGAAGGTGGAAAAGGAGATCAAAGAGACACACTAGGCAAAGAGGAAAGTGGGAAAGGGAGATCAGGGTGACATTCTGGACACAAAGGAAGGTGGGAAAAGAGATTGGGGAGGAGGAAGAGGGAAGATTGGAGAACATGCTGATTATGGTGGAAGGGGAGCTTGGGGGCATGCTGAGCACAGAGGAATGAGGAGAAATTGAGGAACATTCTGAGTATGGAGAATAGAAAGGGAGATTGGGGGACATGCTGGATATGGTGGAAGGGGAGATCGGGGGACGTGCTGGGCAGGGAGGAATGTGGGAGGGGAAATGGAGGAGGTCATGCTAGGCATGGAGGAGGGTGGAAAGGGAGATTGGGATGACATGCTGGGCACAGAAGAGTGAAGGTGGAAGGAAAGATCAGGGGGAGGTGCTAGAGAGGAAGGAAGGTGGAACTGGAGATCAAAGAGACACACTAGGCAAAGAGGAAAGTGGGAAAGGGAGATCAAGGTGACATTCTGGACACAAAGGAAGGTGGGAAAGAGATTGGGGAGGAGGAAGAGGGAAGATTGGAGAACATGCTGATTATGGTGGAAGGGGAGCTTGGGGGCATGCTGAGCACAGAGGAATGAGGAGAAATTGAGGAACATTCTGAGTATGGAGAATAGAAAGGGAGATCGGGGGACATGCTGGATATGGTGGAAGGGGAGATCGGGGGACGTGCTGGGCAGGGAGGAATGTGGGAGGGGAAATGGAGGAGGTCATGCTAGGCATGGAGGAGGGTGGAAAGGGAGATTGGGATGACATGCTGGGCACAGAAGAGTGAAGGTGGAAGGAAAGATCAGGGGGAGGTGCTAGAGAGGAAGGAAGGTGGAACTGGAGATCAAAGAGACACACTAGGCAAAGAGGAAAGTGGGAAAGGGAGATCAAGGTGACATTCTGGACACAAAGGAAGGTGGGAAAAGAGATTGGGGAGGAGGAAGAGGGAAGATTGGAGAACATGCTGATTATGGTGGAAGGGGAGCTTGGGGGCATGCTGAGCACAGAGGAATGAGGAGAAATTGAGGAACATTCTGAGTATGGAGAATAGAAAGGGAGATCGGGGGACATGCTGGATATGGTGGAAGGGGAGATCGGGGGACGTGCTGGGCAGGGAGGAATGTGGGAGGGGAAATGGAGGATGTCATGCTAGGCATGGAGGAGGGTGGAAAGGGAGATTGGGGTGACATGCTGGGCACAGAAGAGTGAAGGTGGAAGGAAAGATCAGGGGGAGGTGCTAGAGAGGAAGGAAGGTGGAACTGGAGATCAAAGAGACACACTAGGCAAAGAGGAAAGTGGGAAAGGGAGATCAAGGTGACATTCTGGACACAAAGGAAGGTGGGAAAAGAGATTGGGGAGGAGGAAGAGGGAAGATTGGAGAACATGCTGATTATGGTGGAAGGGGAGCTTGGGGGCATGCTGAGCACAGAGGAATGAGGAGAAATTGAGGAACATTCTGAGTATGGAGAATAGAAAGGGAGATTGGGGGACATGCTGGATATGGTGGAAGGGGAGATCGGGGGACGTGCTGGGCAGGGAGGAATGTGGGAGGGGAAATGGAGGAGGTCATGCTAGGCATGGAGGAGGGTGGAAAGGGAGATTGGGGTGACATGCTGGGCACAGAAGAGTGAAGGTGGAAGGAAAGATCAGGGGGAGGTGCTAGAGAGGAAGGAAGGTGGAACTGGAGACCAGAGAGAGATGCTAGACAGGAAGGAAGGGAAGACAGGAGAGATGCCTGGCATGGATGGAAAAGAAAGGGATGAGAGGGAAGATGTTAGAATTGGGTGGGGGAAAGAGACAGAGAGATAGATAGATAGATAGATAGAAACAGTAAAAAGAGAGAGCTGGAAGAGTGGAGGATGAGAAAGAGGGAAGACATTTGAGATGCAAAAAAAATGTATCAGAGGAAGCTGAGCATGAAAAAAATATGTCTGATTGGAAGAAATTAAGAAGATAGAAGGAGAGAAAAACATGGCAAATGGACAGGAGGCCCTGGACAGCAATATAAGAGAGAAGAAGCAGAGACTGGGGCCACTATGCATAGAAAAATAAAATCACCAAGTATAAAGATAGAAAAATAATTGTATTTTCTATTCATTGATTGCAATGTATCAGTTTTGGGAATTGACATAGGGCCCCTTAATTGATCTCCTATCACTTATACCTCACACTAACATTATTGGCTTTTGTCTCACAGCACTGAACCCTGGAAAGGGGATATTAGCAGTATACAACAATTGAATTGATTTGATTTGACATCTGCAATCTTATCTATTTCTCTGGTGTTGTGCTGCATGTAGAGTCTGGCTTCTTGAGGTTTCAAGCTAATTGTTGTTTACATATTTCTACTCCTAGGAGCCCTTTTACTAAAGCTTAGTACGTGCTAACAGGAGAATTAGCATGTGCTAAGTGCCCTGTGACCCATAGGTATAAAATAGGAGGGCAGCATTTAGCACGTGCTAATTCCATTAGCACTCTAGCTTTAGTGAAAGGGCCCCTTAGTTTGTGGTCACTTATCCTGTATTTGGAGAGAGTTTATTTGTGTTTGCCTGTGTGTGATATTCTATTAGTGCTGGTTGTTTGGCCCTGCAGTAGTAGTAACCCAGCTTGTTTAATTTTCTCAATAAGGCCCAGATGCATCAAGCAAACGTAAAAAAATCAGGAACGTTAAAGCCCTTACCGAATTTCAAAAAACGAAGCATGCTCCAAAAACACAGCCCCAAAAAGTTTGGTGCGGTATTGCAAACCCTGATTCCCGAAAGTTTCACTAATGTGCCGTAGCAGTGTACGTAACGCATGCGCACAGGTCCATTCGGAAGGCGTGCGTTATGGGTGTGGCTATCGCACGCGTGTGATCTCATAGGCGTGCGTCGACAGCGTAAAAGAATCGCATTGCTGCACTGCTTTTTTTTTCATCGCAGGTTCCTGCCGAGTACTACCGGAGCTGATTTCGCGCAGCTTTTTCTGACTTCGATTTTGTGGGAAATGTTATTTGCAAAAATTCTGCTTTTGCTGCCATTTAACTGTTTTTAACGTCTCTTTCACACGCGCGTACCAACGCTTATATATTGCGTCTGTCTGCAGTGCACGCGCTGCATTAACGTGGTTATGACACGTTTTCTATAAGCTTTATTAAAAACAAAACAGGCTCTGATACAGCTACAACGTGCTTTTGTCCAATCACAGCGCGTCTCACGTATCTGCTTCGCTGCAATTGGTTCATTTTTGAGTTTGACATTAGAGTTTTTAGCCGGAGAGCCCTAACGAGAGGTACAGACCTCTTGTTAGATTTCTCGGCGTTTTCCTTCGTTAAACCAATCGGAAAAGGTTAGTGCATGTCATTTCAAAAGGGTTTCTACACTAATTGCTCATCTGCATTCCATTTTTGTTAGCTGCTACGGTCCTCGAAAAATGGGCTTTAGTACATGCAACGGTTGGCGATTTCTTCGATAAAGGGTCGTTAAAGTTTTGTGCATCTGGGCCTAAGTGTATTGATGCTCTGGGCTCACCTTGATATTTACAAGCTGCCTTTTCCTCGGAAGGTCCTTGTTGGTGCTGTTATGGAATGGTAGATTTGTGTCATAGAGGTCCTGAATAACTTTTGTAGGGTTTTGTATTAATTCATAAGGTTCACTAGCGTTTTTAGCTCACACTAAAAATCAACCGGCACTATAATGCAGAGACGCCCATAGGAATATAATGGACATTTCAACATTTACCACCAACTGATTTTTTTCCCAAAGGTAGGAAAACATTATTTTCTATGTATTGATTAGAATATATCAGTTTTTGGAATGTACGTATGCTAGAGCTAGTTTAAGACTTGGCAAGGACCCGCAAGATAAATCTCACTCATTGGCCTTTAAATCTCCAGAATTGCAGTAGTAAATCTCCAGCTTTGGGATCGGCCACCCTTGGCATCTCTGTTATTTAGAATGGCCATAATATCTGCAGCTGACACAGAGCCTCCTTTTCCTTTTCAGTTTCACTTTCAGGAGAGAGAGAGGGGGACATCAACCACTGGGGGATTAAGGAGGGATCATGCTTTATCCCTCCAGTGGTCAGTTGCTTAATCAGAGCACCTATTTGTAACTTGGATGCAGGGTCGGTCTTAGCAAGTGCAGGGCCCTATGCAAACCAATTTGATGTGGCCCCACCCTAGCCCTGCCCCCATCCTAACTCCGCCCCCACCTAGCTCCACCCCCACCCTAGCTCCAGGGCTGGCCACCCCTCCTTCCGAGCTCCCGGGCCGCTCCCTCCGAGCTCCAAGGCCCCCAGCTCCAGGGCTTCCCCCCCTAGGGCTCCCAGCTCCAAGGCCCCCCTCCCTCCCTCCCGGTCATTTTTTAACACCCCCCTCCAAAATCCAGTACTAGGTATGCCGAGAATACAAAACACTTAGGGCCTATAGAGCAATTCTACCATACCATGTCATTTCTACGAATCACACAAAGAAAAGGAAAACATCTTCAAACACTACAGTGAGCACTAGAACATCAATTCACCTATTGTAAAATGAAACCAGACAGAATAGTACAGATCGTCGATCCTGCACAGTCAATGCCAATGAAAGCCATGTCTTTTTCACAAACACAGATACACCCTAATCCACTATAGAATAAGTAATCATAAACTTTCTATTTAGACAAAAATTAAACTGAACCCCCGATGCCAGACTCTGCATACAATGCAACACCACAGAAAAAGAAAATGTCCCCTAGTACTGTGCAAAATATAAAGACAACAGATGTAAATTTGAAAAAACTAACAAATACCAATCACCACTTAAAAAATTTGCAAATAGAAATAAAAGAAATATAGAAAATAAAATAATACCATTTTATTGGACTACTACATTTAGCTTTCAGAGGCCAAAACATCCTTCCTCAGGTCAATACAGTATAGTACTGTTACAGTATCCTATCCTGACCTGAGGAAGGGGGTTTTGTTCTCCAAAAGTTAGCCAAAATGTATTAAAATTAGTCCAATAAAAAGATTACCTTGTTTACATGTTCTATTATAAACATTTATTAACACAGCTACAATACTACTTTATCCTAAAGCAAAAAAATAAAAATATATATTTTATTTACAGTTTGTTGTCTCTGGTTTCTGGAACCTTCCTTCCATCCAGCATCTGTCTTCGTTCTCTCTCTACCATCCAGTGTCTGCCCTCTCTGCTGTCCCCTCCATCCAATGTCTGCCCTCTCTCCCTGCTCCTTCCATCCACATCTGCCCTCTATCTCTGCCCCTTCCATCCACCATCTGCCCCTGTCTGCCCTCTCCCCCTTCCATTCACTGTCTGCCCTTTCTCTCTGCCCCTTCAATCCACCATTTGCCCTCCCTCTCCCATCCATCCGGGTCTGCCCTCCCTCTCGCTCCCCCTTCCATCCAGGATCTGCCCCTCTCTCCACCCCTTTATTCAGCCCCCAGTTCCAGCCCCACTGTCCCACCAGTCCCCCAATTCAGCCCCAGCCCTTTTCTCCCACCAGTCCCGAGCTTCAGCCCCCCCAGCCACTTCTCCCTGTCCCCTTTTCAGCCCCCAGTCCCAGCCCCTGCCCCTTTTCAGCCTCCAGTCCCAGTACTAGCCCCCTTATCCCACCTACCCTCCTTTTCAGCCCCCAGTTCCAGCCCCCTTCATCCACATGCCTTGTATTAGGGCCCCCCTTTTCAGAACCATTCTCCCACCTGATCCACGCATGCCCCATTTTCCCACCAGCCCCAGGCATGGCCCCCATTTTCCCATATGGCCCCTTCTCAGACCCCAGTGCCAGTCCCCTTCTCCCATCCGAGAACCCCCTCCCCAGTCCCCTTCTCCCATCCAAGAACCCCAGTCCCCTCCCCACCCATCCCCTTCAACCATCCAAGAACCCCCTCCCCACCCCCTTCTCCCATCCGTGAACCCCCTCCCTACCTCAGTCCCCTTCTCCCATCCAAGAACCCCAGTCCCCTCCCCACCCGCCCCCTTCTCCCATCCGAGAACTCCCTCCCCAGTCCCCTTCTCCCATCCAAGAACCCCAGGCCCCTCCTCACCCATCCCCTCCCCACCCATCCCCTTCAACCATCCAAGAACCCCCTCCCCAGCCCCTTCTTCCATCCGTGAACCTCCTCCCACCTCAGCTTTAGAAATGTTAAGTAGTAGTAGTAGTAGTCTCCTTCCCATTTGAGAACCCCTCCCCACCCTTCCCCCACCTGAGAACCCCCACCTCACACACCCTTCTCCCATCTGAATCCCCCCCTGACCCACCTACCAGCTCCATACTCCTGCTGCCCACCACCCTCACTGCCTTTAAAAAAATAATTTGGAAGCGCTGGAGGGACAGGCAGCGCCTTGCGTCTGCCCTGCTACTAAAAATCTCTTTGACGTCGTTGGGCCTTCTCACATTGAGTCCCGCCCGCCCTCGTGGTAATTGGAAGTTACCTCAGAGGAGGGCGGGACTCAATGTGAGAAGGCCCAACGACGTCGAAGAGATTTTTAGTAGCAGGGCAGACGCGAGGCGCTGCCTGTCACTCCGGCGCTTCCAAATTCTTTTTTTAAAGGTAGGACAGGGTGGGAGCAGCGGGGCACCCCCCATCCGCTGACATCCGGGGCAGACCGCCTCCACCACGCCACCGTTGCGTGCCGTCCGAGGGAGGGAGGGAGGGAGGGAGGGAGGGAGGACTGGAGCTCGGGCGGGCGGGCGGGGCGACCTCTGGCGCGCCACGCGGGGCCCCCCTGAGCGCGAGGCCCTATTCGGTCGCCTCAGTCGCCTTGCCTTAAGACCGGCCCTGCTTGGATGTGACTTAAAAATAAGTCTAGATAAAAATGTTCTTCTTTTAGACATGGATATTTCTTCTTGTTTGAAAACTGCTGTTGAATGTCCTACTTCTGGGCCCTCCCTAGTCCCGCTGAAAACATGCCCACAACATGACACTTTGCTATTTAGATGAACTGCAGTGTGAAACGTCCAAATTCTGACTTTCCAAAATCAGGTTTTGGATGTTTTTAGCAGATGGAGGTTTTTTAGGCATTTTGAAGCACCCCTCTGCTTTGAAAATGAGCACTTTAGGCACCTAAATATCAGTATTCTGTATCTTCAGGTGCACAGTTGGCACAAAAATAGAAGCAACTTGCATATTCAGCATCACTGAGTATATGTACACAAGTTCTGTATTAATTTAAACATTGGTGCTTAGATTAATAAGGTCACCACACTAGCTTAAAATTGGCTCCTCTACTTTTTTCACTCTCTGGATTCTGATGGGCCCCAAAATAAATCTCTCCCTCCTTGAAGGCCCAGGAGCTCTACTGAGCCCCAGCCACTTTGTACTAGAGGAAAGCTATGAGGAAGCCAAGAACAAAGTACAATATAGCTTAGGGCTTCTGTTATATAGATACTACTCTCATCAGCAAAACACCTCTTGTAAGTGGAGGTATTAGAGGGGAAATGCTGGACCATAGGGAAGGGCAGAGTGAAAGGACATGCTACCCCATGAGAGAGAAGAGAGGCTGGAAGAGAGAAGAGAAATGCTATGGGGAGGGGAGAGAAAGGGAAAAAAGAGAAGGAAAGATACAGGTCATGGAAGGTATAGAAGAGGAGATGTTGGACATGGGAGGGGAAACAAGATGCTGGACTTAGGAAAAAGAACAGAGATATTGGACACTAGAGGCAGAAGAGAAAGGGAGGGGAAATGCTGGGGGAGGGAGGTAGAATTAGTGAAAGACTGAGGAACTAAAGACTGGGGAAGGAAAGAGATGAGAAATGGAAGAACTGAACCAATGGGGAGGGGAAGAAAGAGAGGAAATGCTGCACCATGGGGGGGGGGGGGGGAGTAGGGAAGAGATTAGGCAAATGCTGTACCACAAATGAGAAAAAAGAAATGCTGTATCATGGGGGGAAGGAAGAGAGAGAGGAATCACTGTACCATGGATGGAAGGGAATAGAGAGAGGAAATGCTGCACCACTGGAGGGAAGGGAAAAGATAGGACAGATGTTGGAACCTGGGTGGTGGGGAGGTAGGAGAGAAGAAAGGGAAATATGTTAGACCATGGGGAAAGGGAGACAGGGGAGATACTTGATATGGAGGAGGAGTGAGATAGAGAGGAGATGCTGGACACCGTTGGGGTGGGGGCAGAGGGGAGATGAGAGTTTAGATGCTGAACATGAGGTGGAAGAGTAAGGGAAGTCATAGGGAATAAGAGTGAAGATGCTGGACATGAGGTGGAAGAGTAAGGGAAATCAAGGGGAATAAGAAATTGGGAAAGGAAATGGGGATTGGGAGGGCTGGAACGAAAGAAGCAGATGGAGTAAAAAGAGATAGATTGAAGTCCAGAAAGTGGGAAGAAGGGGTGAAATCTGAGTGGATAGGCAGAAAAACAAATTGAAGATAGCTGAAAGGAAAAAAAAACCTACGTATCATAGATTGATGTAGAGAAATAAACAGAAGAGAGGAAAGGAGTGGCAAATGGGTAGGAGACACTGGAAAGTGTTAAGAAAAGACAGTCAGAGGAAAGAAGAAACCAAAAGTTGGGCGAAATGGCCAGACAACCAAGGTAAAAATGATAATGTTATTTTCCATTTAGTGATTGGAATATGTCAGTTTTTAGAATAAACGTCTGATAACTTTATATTTTGCACAGAAATGCATCTGTTTCTATTTCTCTGGTGCTCTCTATGGAGTCAAGTTTCATAGGGTGGTTTCAGTGTAATTTTTGTATGTATATTTCAATTTTTAGTTTGTGATAACATATTCTGTACTTCAGTGGTTCCCAAACTTTCTCGGGTCATGGTGCCTCTAGTTTACACATTTCCTTTCAAGTCTCTCCCCCCCACCCCCCATCCGATGCTGCTGCTGCTGCCGCCAATGATATTGAGTCCTACATTCGATCCAGCTTCTGCCCACCTTCTCTCCCTCCTCCATCCAGCTTCTGGCTCCAGTTCTCAACAGCAGTCTAATGCAGTGGTTCCCTTATGCGATGCAGTTAGACTGCTACTGAGAGCTGGAGCCAAGGCATAACAAGCTACCCTGCATCCCGGAAGGAATAAGAAGGTTAGTTCTCTATTAAGGTTTGTGTGGGGGGGGGGGTACTTTTAAGAGGAACACCATGGACGAGTTTGTTTTGTTGCTGCTGCTGCTACTTATCTAGAGAAGCAGCAGCTTGGGTAGCGGTGGGAGGGAGGTGCAGAAAATATGCAGCAAAACCCCTGCGAGTTCACTGTGGTGCCCTGGGGTGCCACAGCACACAGTTTGGGAACCGCTGCTGTACTCGTTGAGGGTCTGACTGAGTTCTGTGTGTGTGAATGAGGCCACATATTGTATAAGCATATAATTTCTGTGTAGTGATCAGTCAAATTCAGCTTGTTTCATTTTTTAACAGTTTTCAGTCTATTGATGTTCAACAGCCCACTGCAATTTTTACAGCACTGTCTTTAACTGGGAAAGGTCTTTTTATGTGAGTTCTGGAAGTTAGTGCTGTTATGGTATGGTAGATTTGCTCTATAGATACTATCAGGCTTATTTTCGAAAGAGAAGGGCACCCATCTTTCTACACAAATTGGGAGATGGGTGTCCTTCTCCCAGGGTTGCCCAAATCAGCATAATTGAAAGCCGATTTTGGGCATCCTCAACTGCTTTCCCTCGCGGGGATGACCAAAGTTCACGGGGGCATGTCGGAAGCATAGCGAAGGCGGGACTGGGGTGTGCTTAACACATGGGCGTCCTCGGCTGATAATAGAAAAAAAAGGGCCCTTACAAACACTTGGATGACTTTACTTGGCCCTTTTTTTTTTTTTACGATCAAGTCACAAAAATGTGCCCTAAATTACCAGATGACCACCGGAAGAAATTGGGGATAACCTCCCCTTACTCCCCCAGTGGTCACTAACCCCCTCCCACCCTATTTTTTTTTTTTTTTATATTTTTTACAGCCTCTATGCCAGCCTCAAATATCATACCCAGCTCCATGATAGCAGTATGCAGGTCCCTGGAGCAGTTTTAGTGGGTACTGCAGTGCACTTCAGGAAGGCGGACCCAGGCCCATCTCCCCTACCAGTTATACTTATGATGGTAAATGTGAGCTCTCCAAAACCCACCACAAACCCACTGTACCCACAGCTAGGTGCCCTCCTTCATCCCTAAGGGCTATGGTAGTGGTGTACAGTTGTGGGGAGTGGGTTTGGGGGGCTCAGCACACAAGGTAAGGGAGCTATGCACCTGGGAGCTTTTTCTGAAGTCCACTGCAGTGCCCCCTAGGGTGCCCGGTTGGTGTCCTGGCATGTCAGGGGGACCAGTGCACAACGAATGCTGGCTCCTCCCACGACCAAATGGCTAGCATTTTGTCATTTCTCAGATGGGCATCCTCAGTTTCCATTATCGCCGAAAATCGGGGACGACCATCTCTAAGGTCGACCTAAATGTTGAGATTTGGGTGTCCCCGACCGTATTATCGAAACAAAAGATGGCCGCCCATCTTGCTTCGATAATATGGGTTTCCCCGCCCCTTCGAGGGGACGTCCTGCGAGGACGTCCTCAGGAAAACTTGGGCATCCCATTCGATTATGCCCCTCCATGTGACACTTTGAAAGGTTAATGTATTACTTCACAATATGCTTGATACTGGAGAGTAATATTCCCTATAAACAGGAATATGCTGAGTGGGGTGGTGCTGCAAAAACAGGCAATCTCAATTGAAAGACTACATTGCAGCACTACCTCTCACCGGCATGATGAGTATAATGCTTCTTGGAGGAAACATTGCTGAAAACAGTTTATATTGCCGTTACTGAGACAACAGCAGAATTAGATTTTCTTTTTCTTGTATGATGAGTTCTGTGCAGGGGCGTAGCTACGGGTGGGCCTGGGTGGGCCCAGGCCCACCCAATTCCAGCCCAGGCCCGCCCAGCACCAGCACCAGCGCCAGCTCCCATTGCTGGCCACTGCTGCTTTTCCTGATGAGCAACAGGGCCGGCGCCCGGCGCTACAAAAAGAAGAAGCGCTCAGCTGACTGAGCTGAGCGCCAACGCGTCGCTAAGGACAAAAAAAATGTTTTTAAAAAAATGCGGCACCGCAGGCAGCCTCGAAGCATTGGCTGCTGGCTCTGTGCAGGCTCCTCCCGTCTCTTACATCACTGCCCCTGTAGCAAAGCAGGGGCAGTGACGTAAGAGACGGAAGGAGCCTGCAGAGCCAGCAGCCAATGCTTCGAGGCTGCGTGCAGTGCCGCGTTTTTTTTAAAACATTTTTTCTCGTCAGGTTAGCGACGCGTTGGCGCTCAGCTCAGTCAGCTGAGCGCTTCTTCTTTTGTAGCGCCGGCCCTGCTGCTCATCAGGAAAAGCAGCAGTGGCCGGCAATGGGAGCTGGGGCTGGTGGGCCTGAATGGGAGAGGGAAAATGGATGGCAGGATGGGGAGAAAGAGAAAAAATGGAAGGATGGGGAGAGAAAGAGGGAAAACAGATGGGAGGATGGCAGAGAAAGAGGGAAAATGGAAGGATGGGGAGAGAAAGAGGGAAAACAGATGGGAGGATGGCAGAGAAAGAGGGAAAATGGAAGGATGTGGAGAGAAAGAGGGAAAACAGATGGGAGGATGGTAGAGAAAGAGGGAAAATGGAAGGATGGGGAGAGAAAGAGGGAAAACAGATGGCAGGATGGGGAGAAAGAGGGAAAATGGAAGGATGGGGAGAGAAAGAGGGAAAATGGAAGGATGGGGAGAGAAAGAGGGAAAACAGATGGGAGGATGGCAGAGAAAGAGGGAAAATGGAAGGATGGGGAAAGAAAGAGGGAAAACAGATGGGAGGATGGCAGAGAAAGAGGGAAAATGGAAGGATGGGGAGAGAAAGAGGGAAAACAGATGGCAGGATGGGAGGAAAGAGGGAAAATGGAAGGATGGGGAGAGAAAGAGGGAAAACAGATGGCAGGATGGGGAGAAAGAGGGAAAATGGAAGGATGGGGAGAGAAAGAGGGAAAATGGAAGGATGGGGAGAGAAAGAGGGAAAACAGAAGGATGGGGGAGAGAAAGAGGGAAAACAGATGGGAGGATGGCAGAGAAAGAGGGAAAATGGAAGGATGGGGAGAGAAAGAGAGATGGCAGGATGGGGAGAAAGAGGGAAAATGGAAGGATGGGGAGAGAAAGAGGGAAAACAGATGGGAGGATGGCAGAGAAAGAGGGAAAATGGAAGGATGGGGAGAGAAAGAGGGAAAACAGATGGCAGGATGGGGAGAAAGAGGGAAAATGGAAGGATGGGGAGAGAAAGAGGGAAAACAGAAGGATGGGGGAGAGAAAGAGGGAAAACAGATGGGAGGATGGCAGAGAAAGAGGGAAAATGGAAGGATGGGGAGAGAAAGAGGGAAAACAGATGGCAGGATGGGGAGAAAGAGGGAAAATGGAAGGATGGGGAGAGAAAGAGGGAAAATGGAAGGATGGGGAGAGAAAGAGGGAAAACAGATGGGAGGATGGCAGAGAAAGAGGGAAAACGGAGGATGTGGAGAGAAAGAGGGAAAACAGATGGGAGGATGGCAGAGAAAGAGGGGAGATGGATGAAAGGATGCAGAGAAAAAGGGGAGAGTGGAAGGATGTGGCGAGAGAAGGGACACTGAACAGGAAAGGGTAGAGAGATAGACACTGGTTAGAAGGAGGGAGAGAGACATTAGATGGAAGTATCAGGAGAGAGGGTATATGGGTGGAAGGATGGGGAGAGAAAGAGGGAAGACGCTGGATGGAAGGGTAGGGAGAAAGAGGTGACACTGGATGGAAGGATGCAGAAAAAAAGAGGGGAGACTATTGGAAGGATGGGGAGAGAGAGGGGAGACACTGGAAGGATGGGGAGAGAAAGAGGAGAGCTGCTGCATGGAAAGGGGGAGTAGTGAAAGATTGGAGAATAAGAGGAAGGGGCATGGGGAGAACAAGGGTGAGAAAAAGATGAAAAGCCATAAGTAGATGAAGGAAATTAAAGAATGGATAGTAAGAATGAATTAAATCTGGACACAGAGAGAGGCAGAAAAATATTGAAGAAAGCAAAGAAAAAGGAGAGAAAAATGACAAATGGCCAGGAAACCCTGGCAGAAGAGTCAAGCGAAAACGAAGGAAAGCAGAATCTAGAGACTGGGAGCAACACAATGAGAAAAAGTAAATGGCCATACAACAAAGGTAAAGAAAATAATTTTATTTTTAATTTAGGATAAAGTAATATGGTGTTAATAAAGTTTCAGAGACCAATACTTCCTTCCTTAGGTCAGGATAGGATACCGTAACAGCATTATACTGACCTGAGGCAGGAGGTTTTGGCCTCTGAAAGCTCACTGAAAAGGGTGTTAAGGCTATTAAATAAATTGTCTGAAATCTGATGCACTGAAAAGCAGCACTTTACCCTGTGTGACAAATGCATCTGAGTGTGACTACATTTTGCTGGGGGGGGGGGGGGGGGGGTAGAGAGAAAATTTTGTGCCCACCCACTTTGGGTTCAGGCCCACCCAAAATTGGCAGTCTGGCTACGCCACTGATTCTGTGGTGTAGTTTTGCTGTGTGCCTATTACTGGGGGAAGGTCTTTCTGTGAATGCGGAATACAGCATTTATTTTAACAGCGCTATTTGCATTTAGGACATGCATAAACCATCATTTACATGGGGCATCACATAAACATTTAAATCACAATTTTAGAAAGCAAGGATACATGTCTAAAAAACACAAAATGTACATAAAATGTCTTATTGCAATGATATTATAATGTAGCATATTATGCCATACTTGTACTGTTATTTGAATATTTTTACTGCTGTAATTGTCTATTGCTTATGTTTGACTTATTCTTGCTGTACACCGCCTTGACTGAATTCCTTCAAAAAGGCGGTAAATGAATCCTAATAATTAAATAAATAAATGTGGCAAGGGAACTTAGTTTGGACATATTTTGGGTGGGACAAAAAGATACACATGCATTTCCCATTTCAGAATGGGCATGCAGGAACATCAGGATTTATACCTGTTCTCGGGTATGTCTGTGTTTTTATACAGCGCTTCACTGGAGGGAGTAGGGGTGATCATACTTTCAATCCCCCAGTGTTTTTGTTCCCCCCCCCAAAAAAAAGTTATATTGGCAAGGGATATCTACTACTACTACTACTACTACTATTTAGCATTTCTATAGCGCTACAAGGCATACGCAGCGCTGCACAAACATAGAAGAAAGACAGTCCCTGCTCAAAGAGCTTACAATCTAATAGACAAAAAATAAATAAAGTAAGCAAATCAAATCAATTAATGTGAACGGGAAGGAAGAGAGGAGGGTAGGTGGAGGCGAGTGGTTACGAGTCAAAAGCAATGTTAAAGAGGTGGGCTTTCAGTCTAGATTTAAAGGTGGCCAAGGATGGGGCAAGACATAGGGGCTCAGGAAGTTTATTCCAGGCGTAGGGTGCAGCGAGACAGAAGGTGCGAAGTCTGGAGTTGGCAGTAGTGGAGAAGGGAACAGATAAGAAGGATTTATCCATAGAGCGGAGTGCACGGGAAGGGGTGTAGGGAAGGACGAGTGTGGAGAGATACTGGGGAGCAGCAGAGTGAGTACATTTATAGGTTAGTAGAAGAAGTTTGAACAGGATGCGAAAACGGATAGGGAGCCAGTGAAGGGTCTTGAGGAGAGGGGTAGTATGAGTAAAGCGACCCTGGCGGAAGATGAGACGGGCAGCAGAGTTTTGAACCGACTGGAGAGGGGAGAGGTGACTAAGTGGGAGGCCAGCAAGAAGCAGATTGCAGTAGTCTAAGCGAGAGGTGACAAGGGTGTGGATGAGGGTTTTGGTAGAGTGCTCGGAAAGAAAGGGGCGGGCTCTGTGATAGCTTCAGAAAAAAACACAAGTGTATGTTTGTGCTGAACATAGAGAACTTTCTAAAATTAATGCTCGAACTGCACCTAACCGGTGCATAAACATCCATTCCTCAGTGTATTTTAGTTCAGGCTTTACATCAGCAGGCCCTGTTCTAAAATACTATCAGAACTTGAGATGGCCTGACTTGAACATCTCAGTTCCGATTTGTATGGCCTTTCTAAAATGCTATTCTGTCCGGCTGATATTTAAAACTATTTAATCAGCCAGGAATGGCTACTGGCCAGTTATATAGCCTAAAGCCTGATAAGCATTAATATTCAGTGCAAGATAGCCGGCTATCTTGGCTGAATATTACTGCTTAGTGGCTAGCCTGATCACTGGCTTTGTTGCATGACATAGCCAGTTAACGCCAAAATTCTAAGGCTGACCCGGTCAGTTTAGCGGCCAGATAGACCCATGTAAATAGGACGTCTGCCTTTGGCCACTAAAACTTAGAAGGCCAGCTGATGAATATCGGCTTAACCGGCTATGTTTTTAGCATCCATTAAAAAACACAGAAATTCAATGCCAGTCGCTGGATACAGCTCCAGCATTGAATTTCCAGGTTCGCCGCCAACCACTGGGCTCCCTTCTGCATTCTCAATATCAGCCCCTGTGTGTTAAAAGTAACTGCAGACCAATGGTTATCTTGATTTTCATTGTGAGGAAAATATTGGAGACAAGTATTAGCAAAGAGATAGATGCATTCTGAAGATCAAATAAGAGATATGAATAACCATTGCTTCCAGGAATAACTAGTTCTATCAAACCACCCATGACCATTGTTTTTTTTTTATTTTTATTTTTTAAGCTCTGGGACCACATCTAAAGATTTGGGAAACAAAGGGGCCCGTTAACTAAGCCATGATATCCAGGGTTTTCAGTGCGGTAGAGTCAGTAACACAGACTCATGCATTAAAAGGCAGACATTGCAATAAAATTTCAGTGTTAGCTGCTTAATGCAAAACGGGGTGGGATCTGGGTGTGAGAGGGCGGGGAGAAGAGTGGCTAGCTGTGACAACTAGTGCACATATTGTTACTGTTTCTTAGCTCTCAAACGCAGGTAGCACAGCCGAACTTACATCCTGCTCAAGAGGTAAAACTCTGTATATGGAAGGATGACTTCTAGCAGTAGTACTACGAGACTACTGCTAGAGGTCGACAGCACCATTTTGGAACTGGACGCTGAGCCAGGTGCCAATGAAAGACAATCACTGCTGCCCAACATCGCTGCAGCACTAATGTCAACTCCTGGAAGGGTCCATGGGGGGACAGGGGGGCATGGAGAAGGGATTTGGGAGGAAGGAATTTGCTGTTGGGGGTGGTGTTGAATCAGGGAGGGGTCAGGACCTGGATAGTGGGGGTTGGGTCATTGACTGGGGGGGGTGTCATGATTGTGGTAAAGGGTTGGATATGTGATGGGGGGAATATAGGATGGAGGCCTCTCAGGAGGATTTGAGATGTGATTAGGAGGGATCGGAGGCTGGGGGCCTCTGTCGGGAGAGTTGGATATGTGATGGAGGGGGGGAGAGGAATTGGAGGATGGGGGACTTTATCAGGAGGGTGTGGAGTTTGTAAGAGAAGGAGGGACTGAGAACCAGTTGTGGTGTCCCAGCTAGCTCTCAGTGTCACAGTTAGCGCCAGGGCTACGTTATGTGAGGAGGCACCATGCTATCGGCCCAGCCATGTTATGCAGTGCCCCTGTGCTGTCTACTCTGTGTGGTAAATGCAGGGTAAACCCCCTGCATTTACTGCACAGGCTTTGCACTTATGCATGTTAATTTTTGTGGTAAATGTGCAGTATGTGCAAATATTACTGCAGATTAGAAAAAGGTCCCCAAAATGTATATACTGTAATTCATTTTGCTTTTATTGAGGAAAGAAGTGTAGTTTACTGGTTAAAACACTGAATTGTGAGTTAGAAGCCCTGAAATATGAGTTCAAAACTTTCACCATGAGAACATCATATCCCTGTACCCTATTCAATATTCCCTCAGTGTTCTCCCTAATTGTGCTCTCAGGTTATCTGCTGAAGAAGTGACGTATTGCATATTACTGACATATTTAAAAATGAAAAAAGTATGGCAACTCTGTTTGTATAAACAGCACTATCTATTTATTATTTGAGTTTAATGCTTAATTTCATTAAACAATAACAAAGACCCCCCCCCCCCCCTTTTTACAAAGCTGTGCTGGTGGCTGCCAGTGCTGCAATGCCGACACAGCCCATTCAAAGTGAATGGGCTGTGTTGGCATTATCACATGGCTTTGTAAGAGGAGGGGAAAGTTAAGGACAAAAAAAAGAAGCATTATTCCAAATATTTAAATAACCAGAGAGGTAACTCTCAGAGTACAGAGCCTGTTCCTATCAGAGAGTGCACTCTGAGAACTATCCCGCTATACCCGAGTTTGATTTGTCCCTGCCTTTTTCAACCCAGCCCAGCACTGCAGGTAATACAATTGAAAATGCTTTTTTTTAACATCATAATGGTGGGATGAGTAGGGGGTAGGACAAGGCTGACACTAGGCTACAGGGAGGGGTAGGGTAGGGTTGATGCCAGGTTATAGGGATAGATGGGGGGTAGTGTAGAGAAAGGAAGAGCTGATGCCAGGCTATGGGGATGGATGGATGGATGGGGGGGGGGGGGGGGGATAGGAAAGGAAGGGTAGGGCTAATGCCAGGTTATAAGAAAGGATGAGGTGAGTAGGGAAGGGAAGGGTAGGACTGATGTCGGGCTACAGGGAGGAATGGAGGGGTAGGGAAGAACAGAGCTGATGCTGGGCTGATCTGTGTTCTGCATGTGACCAAAGTGATTCTTCTGGCATGTGGTTTGTGTTGGGATCTATATCAGTCTGAGTAGTCTGACTTTTCCAGTGAGACGCGTAATGCTGTTGTGTATATTCACTGCTGCCTTTTTAAAGGTACTGTTATTAGTATTTGTGTGTTCAGAATTGGTGGTGTTAAAGTTTGCTACATAGGCTTTGAGTATGTATGTGGTTTATATTGAGGCTGGACAGATGTTGGGCAGACTATTAGAAATCCTTCATCAAGTGCACTTTAAGGCACTGACCACCCTTCAACATCTTCAGTCTTTCTGTGACTGTTCTCTTGTGCTTGACTGCTTAAATATTTTAAATTTAAATGCTTTACTTTTTGTCTTTTAGATTGTAAGCTCTTTGAGCAGGGACTGTCTTTCTTCTGTGTTTGTACAGCGCTGCGTACACTTTGTAGTGCTCTAGAAATGTTAAATAGTAGTAGTAGTATTTAGGAGTATCTCAAGAAATGCTACTCTCACTTATATATATAGTACCCACCCATATTAGCTCTGGGCCCACCCAAAATGTCAGGTCTGGCTACGTCACTGCCGCAGCTATATGACAATAACGAATAACATTGAACACTGAAACCAAATTTACTGAATAGCCCACATTAACTGTGGAAAAGAAGAGAATATATCATTACAGGAGGGAAAAAATAAATCAAAAACTAAACTTGAATCTAAATTAAGGGGCTATTTTCTTAAGCTGTGATGTGCAGCTAGTGTGGATTTTATCACATGGAAGACATTAGCACAGACTGTGAAAATGTCTACTATGCATTATAACCTGCAGCATGGTACAAAACACAATCCCTCTTTACTCCTGTCCAGCCAGCACCACATCCAAAATGGATCCCATAGTAGTAGTCTCAAGCTGCTAACGAGTGCAAGACTACTGCTAGGTGTGCCATTTTGGATGCAGTGCTGTCTGGGTAGGAGTGAAGGGGTGACTTTTGTCCAGAAACTATTGGACCACCAGGTAAGGGCCCTGAGGTCCTCGCTTGGGGGAAGAGGCCTTACGGGCAGAGTGGAACTTTGGGGTGGGAGAGCTTTGATCCATAGGGGGAGACAATCAGGGATGCTTTGAAGGGGGCTTGAATCAGAGGGTGCTGGAATCGGGGTCTTGAATTGGGTGGGCTTAAATCAGGTGAGGAGCTTAGATCAGGGGGGAGGGGAGTACTGAGATTGGAGGGAGGGTTTTCAAGCAGCACCACAGCCCCTTTCACATTAGGTCCAGGTACATCAGGTCATGGCATTAGTATTTACATAGTAATGAACTGCTTTTAATGTATTTTTTGCATCTCATTACTATGTAACCTGCAGTGACTTAACTATCACCAAGCTAAAATAAGTCAAACTGTATTAGGAGCCTTTAAGTTTTGTTACGGGACAAATAAAGCAACTTGAAAACTTTCCCCGTTAGTCTTTGTTTTTATGTCTAACTTTTATATAATTATTATTTTTGTACATATATTTAAGGAAAGTTTTTGCTTATACCAGGATATTATATTTATATACTCCTGTCTATATGTTAATATTTTATGTTGCTTACTATGTGCCAGTGTTTTATTTATGAATGTATTTATTTATTTAGCCAGTTTTTTATGTATTTGTTCTTAATAATTGGTTCTATTTTATTATAGTTGGCTGGCTAATGTAGTCCCCTTTCTACATTTTTTTCATGATTTTAAGGTGATAACATTTTTTATGTATTAATGGCTTGTTGTTTTATGTATTACAGTAACATAGCAAGTGACGGCAGATGAAGACCTGAATGGTCCATCCAGTCTGCCCAACAGTCACATTCATTATCAGTTCAAGATTTAAATCAACAATGAATGTGATATTATATACTTGATCATAGTCTTTCTTTGGTGTTTCTGGGACATAGACCATAGAAGTCCACCTGGCTCTGTCCTTATGTTTCAACCACTGGAGTTGCCGTCCAAGATCACTCCAGCCTATCCAAATTCGTCTTGTCATTTGCTGGACAAAGACCGTAAAAGTCTGTCTGGCACTGTCCTCACATTCCAAACCACTGAACTTTCCATCAAAGCTCTCTCTAGCCAATCCTAAACCGGTTTGCCATATGCAGGACTCAGACTGTATAAGCCAGTCCAGCACTGACCTTAGTTGATGCAGAGTTGCCATCTAAGCACCACTTGACATGCCAATACATATGCAACCCTTTTAGCTGTTTTTTTCTGTCATTCAAACTACAGATCCTCTGTGTTCATACCACACCTTTTTGAATTCTGCCACAGTTTTTTTTTTCTTCCACCTCTCTCAGGAGGTCATTCCAGGCATCTACCACCCTCTCCATGAAAAAGAATTTTCTGATATAACTCCTAAGTCTACCACCCCACATGTTTTCTAGTTTTACCACTTTCCCTTCTCTGGAAAATATTTGTTTCTATATTAATACCTTTCAAGTATTTAAATGTTTGTATCATGTTTCCCCTGTCCCTCCTCGCCTCTAGGGTATATATATTCAGGTCTTCCAGTCTCTTTTCTTATATCCTTTGGTGTGAGCCCCATATCATTCTTGTTGCCTTTCTCTGGACAGCTTCAAGTCTTCTTACATCTTTAGCAAGATACAGCCTCCAAAACTGAACACAATACTCCAGGTGGGGCCTCACCAACTACTTGTACAGAGGCATCAACACCTCCTTTCTTCTGCTGTTTACACCTCTCTCTATACAGCCTAGCATCATTCTAGCTATGGCCACCGCTTTGTCACACTGTTTTGTAACCTTCAGATCCTCAGATACTATCACCCCAAGATCCCTCTCCCTGTCTGTGCATATCAGCCTCTCACCTCCTAGCACATATGTCTCCCTTGGATTTCTACTCCCTAAGTGCATCATTTTGCACTTCTTAGCATTGAATTTTAATTGCCAAACATTAGACCATTCTTCTAATGTCTGCAGATCCTTTTTCATGTTTTCCACTCCCTTCCGAATTTCCACTCTTACCAATCTTGGTATCATCCACAAAAAGGCAGACCTTATTGTCTAAATCTTCGGCAATGTCGCTCACAAATATATTGAACAGAATCGGCCCCAGCACCGATCCTTGAGGCCCTCCACTACTCATCTTTTCCTTCCTCCAAGTGAATTATTTTAACCACCACCCTCTGGCATCTGTCAACCAGTTCCTAATCCAGTTCACCACTTTGGGTCCTAACATCAGCCTGTCAAGTTTTTTCAAGAGCCTCCTATAAAGAACTGCGTCAAAGGCTTTGCTGAAATCTAAGTAGATTACATCTAGCGCACGTCCTTGATCCAATTCTCTGGTCACCCAGTCAAAGAATTCAATTGGATTCATTTGGCATGATATACCTTTGGTAAAACCAAAGGTATATCATTGGATTCCAGGAAATTCACTATTCTTTCCTCCGGCATCACTTCCATTACTTTTCCAATAACTGAAGTGAGGCTTACCGGCCTGTAGTTTCTAGCTTCTTCTCCGTCACTACTTTTATGATGAGGACCACATCCGCTCTTCTCCAATCCCAAGGAACTTCCCCCGTTTCCAAGGATTTATTAAATCTTTAAGATGACCCACCAGAACCTCTCTGAGCTCCCTCAATATCCTGGGATGGATCCTGTCTGATTCCATGGCTTTGTTCACCTTCAATTTTTCAAGTTGTTCATAAACACTTTCTTCCGTAAATGGTGCCATATTCACTCCATTCTCATAAGTACCTTTGCCAGTCAGTCATGGTCCTTCTCCAGGATTTTCTTCTGTGAACACAGAAGTATTTAGCACGTTTGCTTTTTCCTCATCCTATGTATATTGGGTGGTCACTTGTCCCTTTTCTCCTTTCCTTCCCTTTTTCCCCCTTATTCCCTCCCTTTTTTCCCTCTCTGCCCTTCACCTTCCTCCTCCTACCCTAATATAAAAAATACTGACCCCTTATATTGCACACTGGACCCACCATGGTGATAACTTTAAATACACAGGGGCTGATATTGAGAATACAGAAGGGAGCCCAGTGGTTGGCAGCGAACCTGGAAATTCAATGCTGGAGCTGTATCCAGCAATTGGCATTGAATTTCTATTTTTTTTTATGGATGCTAAAAACATAGTTGGCTAAGCCAATATTCATCAGCTAGCCTTCTAAGTTGTTTTAAAGTCGTTCCAGGTGGACTAGGCAATAGATAAGTCCTACTTAATTGAACCGGGGGGGGGGGGGGTGAGAAGGGGGGAGAAAAGAAAAGTAATGGTGGCACATTGTATCTTTGGAGTATAGACATGCATTTAGAATATTGAGTGCGAGAATCATTGATTTGTTGTATTAGCACTACTGTTCATTGTACAACTTGCCATCAATAAACCATAATTAAAAAAAAAAAAAAAAAGTCGTTCCAGGTGGATTCAGGGATGGTGGGAAATAACATGAAGAAACACAAAGGGAAAAAAGAAGTTGGTTATATAGTTTATGATATATCAAGGGTGTGTCATGTGTAATAAGAATTGTAACATTACAGGGCTCTGCTGTTCAGACACCAACAAAATCCTCAATATTGCAACATGTGCGATTTATTTATTGTATTTCTTATATATGCTAATGTCTACTAAAAATCTTGATATACCACCATTTCTTCATAAAAAAATGTCAAAGCAGTTCACATAAAAAGAAAATAATACATTATAATAGAAAGGAAAGAATGCTAATTAAAATAGGAAAGAAACAATCAGCACACTACTAATAAACACATGCAAATTCTAACTAGGCTAGACTGTCCCCAAATGCCTGCAGTTCTATGCAACCAAAAGGCAGTCTGAAAAAATGAATTTTTAAAAGGTGTTTAAACTTTACCAAGCTGAGCTCCAAACGTGGAGGTGGGGCGAGGCTGTTCCACAATATGGGAGCCAAATACATTGGGGGTCTTTTACAAAGGCATGGTAGCATTTTTAGCACGTGCTAATCACTAGAAATGCCCATAGGAACATATGGATGTCACTAACGTTTGGCGCACGCTTATTTTTAGCATGCGCTAAAAACGATAGCACACCTTTGTAAAAGGCTCACATAGCGAGCCTTTGTAAGAGGTGGGAGACAGAGTCGATGGGCATCAATAAGAGTGTAAGGCAGTATCACAGAGGACCAGGGGCGGCCCAAGGCAATCTGCCGCCCGAGGCAGAGATGAAATTGTGCCCCTGCCTGCACCCAGTCTAGCATCTTCCCCTTATATTTTTTTTTCCAAAAGGTGGCAGCGATTCCCATAGGTTGCCCTGCTTCAGAACTGCCAGCACCGACCTCTTTGCTACTGTGTCCCACCTCTGAGGAAACAGGAAGTTACATCAAGAGGCGGGTTGCAGTGAGAAAAGAGGCTGGTGCTGGTGCCACTGCAGCAGGGCAGCCTATGGGAATTGCTGCCACTGCTGCCTTTTGTTAAAAAACAAACTAACAAAAAAAACTAAGGTAAAGGGTTAAGGGGAGAGTGCCGCCTGAGGCCCTCGCCTCAAGTGGCCTAATGGTAGGGCTGGCCCTACAGAGGACAAAGAGGAGCTCTCAGGTCAAGTGTCTTAGTCACCGCTGCACACTGAGCAGAGGGTTTCAAAGTATCATCAACGATAACACCTAGATCCTTTTCCTGGTCGGCGACTCTTAATGTGGAACCTTGCATCACATAGCTATAGTTCGGGTTCCACTTTCCCACATGCATCACATTGCACTTGCTCACATTTAGGGCCTTGTTTACTAAACAGCACTAAGGGTGCGTTAAATGCTGTCGCCCATAGAAACATATTCTACCATTCCAGATTTACTATATATCTTCTGTTGGTACTAAAGATGCAGAAGCTTCTAACGATAACTTGTCAGCTATTTTGGAATCATCTGAGGACTGAGGTATATGCTAGAGCTACTCTTCCAGTGTCCACTGTATTTTTTCAGGATAAGGAGTCAATAGTAAGACTATGCCATAGATCTACTGATACAATGCTCCTTGGAGGTAAAATGCAAGTTTTGCTGGATGTTTTCAAACGGACACAAGCTAGGAAGAAGTTGTTTTTGGAGCTGCAATCAGCTGTGATTTCTTCAGGAGCTTCCTTTAAGCTTAGGTTTCCTTGTAAATGCTTTATTTCTTATCAGAATAAGTATTATATATTTTATGAACCAGTCCAGTTAGGCTTTTTTTATGGAAGGTAAATGTGTTACTTTTTAATAACAGAACTGACTCATTAGTTGTACTAGGGTCTGTTATCTAGTGGGATGGTAAACATCTTACTCCTTTTTTTCCTTTTATAAGGTTAGTCAAAGATACTTAACTTCCTATGGATCTTGAATCTTGACTTCCCCTTCTGTTTGTGGACTATAATATTTGTAATATTACCTGGTGTAATAATCCTTTAGGATTGCTTATTCTTAATTACAATTTTCTGAACTTTTGTTTAAAGTTTTGTTCTTTGAAATGTATGTTGTAAAATGGAAAAAAGAAAATAATCATCAGAATCATAATAAAAGAGAAAACACAATTAAAATGAGTTTTGCCTTTCATGCCCATGAATGCATACTTACACTGCTTTTTTTGGGCTACTTACAGGTTGGCTTATGTAAGGTGCTAGGATGCTGCATGCTAAGTGCAAATTCTATATTGACAAGTACAGTGTAATTGCCATTATTTATTTATTTATTTAGATTTTGCTCACACCTTTTTCAGTAGTATCTCAATGTGAGTTACATTCAGGTACACTGGATATTTCTCTGTCCCAGGAGGGCTCACAATCTAAGTTTGTACTTGAGGCAATGGAGGGTTAAGTGACTTGCCTAAGATCACAAGGAGCAGCAGCGGGATTTGAACTGGCCACCTCAAGACCCAGTGCTCTAACCACTAGGCCACTCCTCCACTCTGCAACATTCCATGTAGAATCTCAGCAACATTCTGTGTAGAATCTCAAATAGTAGCAACATTCCATATAGAATCTTAAATATTTATTTAGATTTTGCTCACACCTTTTTCAGTAGTATCTCAAGGTGAGTTACATTCAGGTACACTGGATATTTCTCTGTCCCAGGAGGGCTCACAATCTAAGTTTGTACCTGAGGCAATGGAGGGTTAAGTGACTTGCCCAAGATCACAAGGAGCAGCAGCGGGATTTGAACTGGCCACCTCTGGATTGCAAGACCGGTGCTTTAACCACTAGGCCACTCCTCCACAGTATTATAGCATACTGGCATAAATTGGCATTTACTTGATAACATTTAGGCACAGCTGCTTACGCCATTTAATGGCTGGTAAAAATGTTCATGATTAAATGTTACAGTTGCACACATAACTGTCATGATTCTGGAAACATAAATGTCTGCCACACGGCTGACCCACCCATACCCCTCCACATGCACGCCCCCTTGCAGTTACTCACTATGGCCCCGGTGCTCAAAAGCAAATGCGGGTGCTAGAGGCCATTAGCGTCAGACTAGCACCCCCGTTTGCAGGTGCACAATGCTCAGAGGCCCCTATCATAGGAAATAATAAGCTTGCTCCAGATCAGTACAAATGGGATTTAAATGAGGTCATTTTCTATTCCCTGGAATGCTCAGAGAACAGTGCCTTGAAGAAGGGCACCCTTACCACAGAAACATTTTCATCTGGTACGGAACACGAACCTGCCCCTGAACAGATGCCCGATGTCTGGTCTTGCTGCTAACCCCTGCATGGAGCTCCTAATGCAGGCAGTGACAGAGGCAATTGGAAGCTCTTCCTTCTCTTTCCCTCCTCCCCCCCTGCCGTTTCTGCGCCCTGGCCTGGGCATGAGTACAAGAGCTTTGGTTACCGCGCAGCCCTTGTGCGCATGCCCCAGGCACCATTCTTCCCCTTAACTTCCAAACACCTTCCTAATGCTCAATTCTAACAGTGTGTCTATATTTGCATATCATAAGTATTGAGCATTAGGAAGTTGTTTGGCTGCGCTGTTTCAGCGCTATTCTTCAGTGCTGGAGTTTTGAGCATCAGCCTCCAGAGATTTTGAACGCTAAGTTTATAGAATAGCAGCTAAGGACAAATTAGTGCCAATTAGCACAAATTAACTCCAGTTATCTCCAATCACTGGTTATTACTGCCAAACAGCACCTAATTTACCAATTAAGTCACATGCGTAACTACCAGTATTCTAAAACCTTCACATGCAATTTTGCATACAAAGTGTTATGCCAAGATCATAGAATTAGGAGCTTGATGTTTAATTCCCCTTCTTTCAGCTCTTTTCTCAGGCCCCGATGCTCAGAAGCAAACGCAGGTGCAGGTGCAAGAGGCCATTAGCGTTGAACCAGCACCTGTGCTTGCTGGTGCACAATGCAGATGCATCTACCGCTGGAAATACCGTGCTCGCCCTACACTAGCGCAAATAGCATGCAAATGTGATTTAAATTAGATCTTTTCCTATCCCTGCAATGTTCAGAGTGCAGCACCCTGGAGAAGGGCACCCATACCACAGAAAACCTAAGTTAGGGTTTCTGAAAAGAGGATTTGAGCTCCTGATTAGACCATCGTACCAGGAAGGAGTGGTGGTGGGGGTTGTAGTGGCGGTGTGGATGTAGTATCATGGGAAAGAAGTGCCAACCTGAGAGGTAACATCCCCACTCCTTAAACTGAAATCCAGTTTGGCAGCCTCCTGCCCGATAACTGGTTGCAGCTAACGGGAGCAACGTGAACCGAAAAGAAGCCGCTCAGCCTTCCCCAAGGTACACAGGTATGGTGCAATTCAGAAGCTCCTATCCCCCCATTGGACAGGGCATGAGCACAAGAATTTTGCTTATGCATAGCTCTTGTGCACATGTCCCTCATGCTCGAAGCTAATAGCGCACATCTCATTTGCATACTATTAGCGTCAAGCGTGAGGAAGTTATTTTTGGGCGCTGTTGTGGCAGTAAACTCCGGCTCTGTTCTGTACAACGTCATAGTTTTGAGCATTGGAGCATCAGAGTTTCACCCAAAATTGTCTCGTAGGAATAGCAGTTAAAGGGAAAATACCATTACAATTGTGCCTGACAAGCTCAGAAAGATGTGTTTACTCTTTATTGTCAGGCCACTTGATGCTTGAGTCCAGTTTCTCAGGCTCTGTTCTCTGTGCATTACCCAAAATTGCCTCAGGAATTATAATTAAAGGGAAAAATATTACTAAAATGTTTGCTTTTGAGACTCACACACATACATTTATGTTACCTTTTTAGAGCGCTTGAAGCTTGATTCCAGTTCTTTGTACTTTCCTCTTGGAGCCTCACTCAAAATAGTCCTGTTGGAATTGTAATTATAAGGAAATATAATTAAAATGAGTTCTACCTTTCATGAGCTGCCATTTCCGGTCAGTTGAAATTTGATTCCAGTTCCTTAGGATCTTCTCTCTGCGCCCTATCCAAAATTGTCCCTTGGGTGTCACAATTAAGGAAGAATATTGCAAATATCAGAAAATACATCCATTACAATATGGAGCATAGTCCAACCTCTCCATAGGTGGAAGTGCATCAACTGTATTTTTACCTGCTGCAAAAAGTACATATATATTGAAGGTTAGGGGAAAGAAAGACGATTGCTGGAGGAAAGAGAGGTTGGGTGTTATATGCACTTGCCCCCAACCCCCATCAACTCTGACAGTTCTTCCACTAGTACTAAAATAATAAACATAAATTAACTGGTTAACATGGAATTTACATTCCTATAATTCAGGGTCAGGTTAACCTGATTTGATCCACAAGATCTAAAGTTCTATTTTCATTCCTGCAGTTTAGCCTATTTTGAGATAGGAATTTAGGATTAAATTCTACATATTGTGCTTAAAAAATCAGCATGGAAAAAAATGTTTAGCGCTATTCTATAACGTTAGATGCGGTTTACAGCATACATGTAGCGTCTGGACCTGCAACTAATTTAGGTGTGACTATTTATGCCTGCGCCTAACTTAGGTGCAGACTGGGCTAATTCTATAACAGTGAGTGTAGTTTCTAGGAACACTCACAACCCACCCATGCCCCTCCTGTGGCAACACCCCTTTTTAGTTCAGCACATTAGAATTTAAGCACACCATTTTACAGAATATGCTTAGAAAGTTATGCGTGTAAATTCTAATTACAGTATAATAGGGCTCTTATATCCTACAATGTCCCAAGACAGCTTCACGCGGCTTAGAATAAGAGGAAAAATCTGGGCATTCTCAGACAGCTACAATAAAAACATTTAATCAAATAGTAGAAAATTACCTAATTTATGCCTATTAGTGCTGATAATTGCTCATTATTGGCCAATTATTGGCACCAATTGGCTTGTCAAACAATTAAGTTGAACAGGGAGTTAATGCATAAGTTATTGAAAATTAATGATATGATATGTGTCCAAGCTGGTACAGACTTGAGTTAATTTTATGGATAATAAGAATTTATATCTAACTCTTCCTTAAGTTCTATGTTTATACATCATTTTAAATATATTGTCTGAAAAAATCAGATTCATTTATTTATATCTAGTTCCAGCAGCATAGCTCAAACTGCCTTTTTGGTGGGGTGTGAAGTTAACATCTTTTCATTTAAGAAATGAACTGACGTATCTTCTCAAGAAACCCAAATGACTATTCCATACGAACTAATAGTTATCTTGCCAACCACTGTAAAACACAGCATCATACAACCTTGTAAATGCAATTAAATCAATGTAATCTCTAACAACAGTTAAAGGTAAGCCACATTGAACCAAAACTTGTTTTTGGATAATTGTGGGATACAAGTATGAACAAATAAATAAACAAACAAACAAACATGGATGATTTCTAGTCTGTGCTCTTGTTGACACCACCTCCATGTATTCTCTCACCATCCTATGTTGCTGTTGACTGGGTGGACCTGACTCCAAAATGCTTAGCTCACTGCCTTTTTCATTGGTAGTTAATATCTATGTTACATTTAGGTGTAACAGGTATATCCCTGCAGTGCTGTTCCAAGGGCTGTGCAGGCGGTGACCCTTGGGACAGGGGGCACTAGTGGGCATATTGCACAATTATACCACCGAGGTATGGTCCTGTTTCCTTGTACCCAGAGGGCTGAGAATCTAAGGGCCCTATTTACTAAGCATTTTCCCATAGGAAAAAACCTTTATGTTTATTTTCAGTATTTGATATATCACTCATCATGTACATGAACAAATCTAAGCGGTGAGCTATTTAATAAAATAGTTTATACAATAAAAAGAAATGGAAACAAAGAAAAAAAATCAACTGCTATTGAAGTCAATAGTAAACAGACCCCTATGGTTGACCCCAAGGCAAGAGATGGTGAAATGACTTTGCAGGAGGTTCAACCTTAGCTTCACAGATTCACAGTCATACTGCTATGCTATTTCTCCATATCTAGATGTCAGAGGTATCAAGGGGTAAAGTAGCAAATTAATTGATCTCTGAAGTTCACACAAAGCAGCTTACAGAACTCCTGAATAGTAATCTAAAACACACTTCACAAGTCTTATTAATATCAGTTTCTCAAACAGCATATCATTTGTGGGTGTAATTACTCTACCACCCAATCTAATGAGATGTTCCACAGAGCAAGAGACGCCAAAAGGGTGTTTAAATTCAGATTTGAGGTTGATGACATTAAATTATTTGGAAGCAATTACTGAAATTACACAGATGAAAGGCAGACTTGCTTAAAACATGGTTGCTGCCCTTCCTGTTGAGGATGAATTGAGATGTGAAATTCTAGAAAACAGAGGAATCAACTTTCTCACCACGGTCAGCCTCATTTTTTTGAGAGCTGGGTAGTGAGGGATATGTATGGTCACTTCATTTGTAGGTCCCCCCCACCCCCAGAAGATTAGAACCAATGTTATATATCTCAAAATGTATGTGAAACATATCTCTGACTTCTATAAAGGTTAATTCAACAACTCTGCCTATGACAGAATTACAGCAATCTGCTTATTTTCCTAAAGAGAAAGAGCCAAGCTGTAAAGATTTTCCACGAAGAGGAAAAAAAAAAAATAAACAGGAAAGGCTGGTAGTGGTATGAATCCTCCTGATGTAGGCAGGAGCCAAAGCATTCCTCAAGAAGACAACAACAGGACAGAATCGCTCCTGACCTCATTCCTCATTGCCCCCTCCCCAGAAAAGAAAAATCGCCTCAGCCCTAAGGAAGCATCCATCCGTCACACGGTTTCCAGCATTTGCACTTTCCCCTTCTGTTTCCCTCCGCCCTCTCAATGCCTGGCCCGGCAGAGCGGCGGGACGCGATAGGTCTGCCAGAGCCATGATCCTGGCCAAACCACTCCCTTTCTGCCTTCTTGGCGCTGCTCGTCGTCGTCGCTGCCGCTGTTGGCCGCACCGAGGTGCCCATGCGGATGTGACATTTGATGGAGCCGCCATTTTGAGGAGCCCTGGCGTCTCCAGATAGAGGCTGAAGGGAACACAGGCTGCGAAGCTAGGAGGACGCTCGGGCTGTGAGTGGGGGTGGGGGGAGAAGGAAAGAGAAGTCATTCCCTCTTCTCATCAGATATATACACACTGAAAGGGAAGGCCCTGGGGAGGGAGAGAGGAGAGGTCTGGTTTGTTTGAGCCTGTCACTGGGGAGAGCTGGAACGGTGGCCGGTAGGATCTACCACCCGAGGTACCGAGCCGGCTGTAAGGGGAGGAGCACACGGGTACCTAGCGCGCTCGCTCTCGGGGGCTTGCGCTCATCGTCCGACGGTTCATAGGCACTTTTTTTCGGGGGTGGGGGGGACTTCTTTGACTTTTTCATCTCCTTTTCTCCCCGTCTTCTTCTGCCTCACTCCTCCCTCGCGGCTGGAGGTTGGCGAGTTCTCTGCTCTCCGCGTCCCCCCCCTCCCGCCCCGTTCGGTTGCGGCGGACGGCCAGGGGAGGGAAAGCCGCCGAGCACCTCGCTAGTCCCCCCCCACACTCGGCGCCGAGATTGGGCGAATAGCGAGCAAATACGTGCGCGTGTCCCTGCCGCCGGCCTCCTCCACCCCCCTTTCCCCCGCTCTCCAACCACCGCCGCCGCAGGTGGGAAAGGCCGAGGCTGCTGTGGAGGCCCTGCCGAAGTTCCTCACCCACACCTCCCTCCCGGACCCACACCCCCTGCCGGCGCAGCGAACAGGCAAGGCCGAGGCCGCGGAAACCGAACCCGACGACATGAACCATCACCACCAGCAGCAGCAGCAACACCAAAAGCCCGGGGAGCAACAGCTGAGTGAGCCCGAGGACATGGAGATGGAAGGTAAGGAAAAAGGCCCTTCCCCCCCTTCAACCTCCATATTCTATTGTATTGGAAGATGCTGTTAATGGTCATAGTGGCCTGGGCCTGCCGGAGCAGATTTCTCTTGCAGTGCGGGTGGGAGGGAGTTGGAAAGTAAACAAGTGGAGTCGCTGTGGTTCTCTTTTGGAGGGGCAGATTTCCCTCTGGGTTGTAGAGACTATTAAAGGGGGGGCATCTGTGCTTCTCCCTCCTGGGCACTCTTCAGGTTTTTTTTTTTTTGCTTAAAAATCTTGATTACTACGTCGCCGTTTACTTTTAATGTTTTCTTTTTAAAATAAAACATCGGTTAGCAGATGTATTGGAGTTCAGTGACGTTGCAAAACGTTTTTTTTTTATTGGGGGAGGGGCAGTGATCGCCTATCTCAACCTTTTTTTTTTCCTTCTAAATAATTTTCCATTTTTCACTCTCGAAAAAGATACATTGCAAAACGAATATTTCTTAGAGAACATATATTGAGTTAAAATGTGGAGTGGGGGAGAAGCTGTCATTAAAAATAATTAAGACTGTTTAATTGGCCGGCTTATTTTTATCAACTGAGATGCAGTTACTTGTGGCCTAACCTCATGTACAGCGGCCCGATACGCTGGATTTACCATTAGACTGCGAGGGGTTTGGGAGCAGGTGATTTTCCAGCACGACTGTCTCCTCTACTCTTTTTTGAGATAGGAAAAGGTGGTCCGTGTTTAGAAGGCCTAGGAGGCCGCGTGTGTTGATTCTGATGCTCTGAACGGTAGATAGTCAGACTTTTTTTTTAATTGTATTGAACAAGCTGATGAACCACGCGAGACTTGCTCGCCATCTTTAATTAGGTTCAACCGTAAAAGGTTAATTACAGAAATTTGTAAATAAAATAAACATAACCATAGTGTCGAGATTTTGTGGAGGATGAGTGCTCAGAGAGCTGCATTACTTGGTTTGGCAGTGTATCTTGTTTACACCTAGTTATGCAGTGTAGGAGGTGGGGTACTGTGTTCAGGATCCTTATGGTATGTAAGGGGAAGGCTTATTTTCCCCAGATTAGAAGCAATCCACCTACAATAATCAGTGATGTATATTTTATTTTGTTACATTTGTACCCCACATTTTCCCACCTATTTGCAGGCGCAGTGTGGCTTACATAATACCGTAAAGGCGTTCGCCAGTCAGTTGATAACAAATACAGGTTGTGTTGTGGTCGAATTAGGTAGGTGCGTGTCAGGCACCACCATGATGGTCGAACGGAATGAAGATTGTATGTTGTTCAATACGATCATTGGTTGTGCTGTGTTGCTGGGTGTAGGGATTTACGTTGGATTGGTAGGGTAAACCTTTTTGAAGAGGTTGGTTTTTAGTGATTTTCTGAAGTATAGGTAGTCCTGGATTATTTTTACAGCTTTTGGAAGTCCATTCCATAGTTGTGCGCTTATGTAGGAGAAGCTGGATGCATAAGTTGTTTTGTATTTGGCCTTTGCAATTTGGGTAATGTAAGTTTAAGTATGATCGTGATGATCTGATTCTGTTTCTGGTTGGTAGGTCTATAAGGTCTGTCATGTATCCTGGGACTACACAGTAGATAATTTTGTGAACAAAGGTGCAGATTTTTGAAGATGATCCGTTCTTTGATTGGGAGCCAGTGCAGCTTTTCTTGGAGGGGTTTAGCACTTTTGAAGCGTGATTTACCAAATATCAGCCTGGCAGCTGTATTTTGGGCGGTCTGGAGTTTTTTTGCAAGTACTTTACATCCCACATAGATTGCGTTGCAGTAGTCTGCATGGCTTAGGACCATTGATTGTATTAGGTTGCGAAAGATTTCCCTCGGGAAGAAAGGTTTTATTCGTTTAAGTTTCCACATTGAGTAGAACATTTTCTTTATTACGGAGTTTACTTGGCTCTCAAGGGTAAGGTTGAGGTCGATTGTGACGCCGAGTATTTTTAGGCTGTCTGAAGTAGGGAGAGTGTGTTCTAGGGTGTTTATGGTTGTGGGTTTCTACTTGTTATGTTGAGATGATTTAATCCATATTTTCTGTGTTTAGTCATTCTGTATACTTGAACCAAGAGATTGCAGTGAAGGGCAACTAAAATGATAGCGGGGATGGGACGACTTCCCTATGAAGAAACACTAAGGAGGCTAGGGCTTTTCAGCTTGGAGAAGAGACGGCTGAGGGGAGACATGATAGAGGTATACAAGATGTTGAGTGGAGTGGAACAGGTGGATGTGAAAGTGTCTGTTCACGCTTTCCAAGAATACTAGGACTAGGGGGCATTCGATGAAACTACAGTGTAGTAAATTTAAAACAAATCTGAGAGAAATTTTCTTCACCCAACGCGTAATTAAACTCTGGAATTTGTTGCCGGAGAACGTGGTGAAGGCGGTTAGCTTAGCAGAGTTTAAAAAGGGGTTAGACGGTTTTCTAAAGGACAAGTCTATAAACCACTACTAAATGGACTTGGGAAAAATCCACAATTCCAGGAATAACATGTATAGAATGTTTATACGTTTGGGAAGCTCGCCAGGTGCCCTTGGCCTGGATTGGCCACTGTCGTGGACAGGATGCTGGGCTCGATGGACCTTTGGTCTTTTCCCAGTGTGGCATTACTTATGTTAAACAAAAATGAGCAGTTCAGGATATAATTTTTCGTTTTAGTTATATAACTGCTTATGCAGAGAAGGTGTTGTGTGCTTACTTAACCTATACGTTTTATATAACCTATGTTTTATATACAGTATTACTGAAAATAATTGTCTAATATATTGTTTAATGAAGTGGCTATTCCTTGTGGGTCCTTTATTGGAAGTAGATCCTGGGAAGACCTGTACCTGGGTCTCAAGATGTTGTTGCTTCTTAAGTAAAACCTATGTTGAAACCAAAGAGAATGTAGTCTGGTTCTATTGATCTTAATAAACATAAAGACTATTGTAACACAACTTTAAAATATCTTCTGTATAGGTAAAGGGTGGTTTACCTAATTCAAGGATTAGTTTTGCAGCTAAGCAGCTTTAATAATTGTCCTTAAATACAACAAATTTTCTATAGTTATAGGCTTGAGTGAGTTGCTACTTGTTTTATATTATGTTGCTATATAATTATTTATGTATTTGTGCGAGTCCTCAGTGTGCTACATGCCTTCAGCCCATTTAATAATTGTTGCCATGGGTTGTAAAAGCTTTGCAGTGAATAAGACTAAATTTCAAAAAGGCTCTTAACCAGATGTCTCACCATCATTGGACTTCTCACAGTGTGAAATATGATAATAAAATGTGTTTAGTGTCTGTAAACATTCAATGACCATCCCACGCTTCCCAATAGTGTTTTGTCATTTAAAACTATCCTTTTCAGTCTCTATATACTATTAGAACACCAACCAAATATATAGCATAATGACAATTTGTGGAAGACCCCAACATATGTAATTTATAGCACCCCAAAATGCTCCTAAAGTGAATGTGAGGGGTCCAACAGAACTCTATTTCAGAACACAGTTCCTTCCTCAAGAACCCCAACGAGAGGCGCAAGTAACACCACTTAGTAGTTTGCAGAAAGGAAATGACATCAATATTGCAAACTTTATTTTTTTTTAAAAGTTACAAAATTGTATTCCACTCTGTGCAATCATTCATACCAATTGGTTTGATGGCCTATAACCGAAAAATCCAAAACGGTTCCCATAATTGCATAAATGCTTCTTTATTACCCCATACGAATCTGCCACCCTTTCAATAACTAGCCATCATAAATCCCCAAATATACGTTTGAACTCTATACAATGACCCATTGGAGATGTCAAGGAGCCAGTATGTATTTGGCTCTGATGTTCCTGAACTCTTGTCTTCACCATCCCTATGGTGTGTTCAACGTAGATCTTTGGACAAGGGCAGATGATAATATAAACCACTCAATCAGAAATACATGTGGTCAACAAACATAATTTGTAGGTCATCCCTCTAACAGAGTTAGGTTAGTCCATTGTATACACTCCAAAGGGTTACACACTACAATGTCCACATGGCCCATTATGTTGCCCATCATTTGGAATGTACTGCTCTGACACACAATTAGAACGCACTGTGTGATCTGTTAAATTTCTGGGTCTGGTGTAAGCAATACATTGTCCCTGTTGGAACACCTCATGCAGGGCCAGTATGGTCCAATGTTTATATGAACAGTATCAGGGCAAGTCTATAAACTGGTACCTAGAGGTTTGTGCCACTTACCATTAATAGGCACCTATATGCACTAGGTGCTATTGTATAACATAGCGCCTGACTGCAAGGGGATATACACATGGGGTGGGCCATGGGCATGTCTCCCAATTACACACATAGGGGTCCTTTCACTAAAGGACGCTAATGGATTTAGAGTGTGCTAACGAATTAGTGTCCGTTAAGTGCCATGTAGTCCATAGGTATACAGTGGGGTACGTGGCATTTAGTTTGTGCTAAATACAATAGCGCACCTTAGTATAAGAACCCCCTCCTATATAATAATTCTCACCTCCAATGTTCTGACTTGCCTGGGACCGTGGCTCATTCCAAGTTGGTCTGCTAGGCTCCGTAGATCAGGCTGACATCACCGTAGCCATTATGATGTCAACTTCAGAACCCGGGGGGGGGGGGGGGGGACATGCCTCACAGCTGATCCATGTCCAGAGGAGGGTCGCTGGACATGGGTGGCTGGGGGAGCAGGGGAGAGAGGAGGGTCGCTGGACATGGGTGGCTGCAGGGGGGGCAGGGGGGTCGCTGGACATGGGTGGCTAGAGGGGGGGCAGGGGAGAGAGGTTCGCTGGACATGAGTGGCTGCAGTGGGCGCAGGGGGAGAGGAGGGTCGCTGGACATGGGTGGCTGCAGGGGAACTGAGGAAAACCTTGCTAGCACCCGTTTCATTTGTGTCAGACCGGGTCTTTTTTTACTAGTAATTTATAAGATGCTATAAATTATACGTGTGACTTGGCACACTTAGCTGTGCCAACTTAAATCTGCCATTGACATGGTGTAAGAGGGCACGCCAGTGCTGACACATGCTAGTATTCTATAATGGCATTTTTGCGCCATGTACACAGCATTAGAGTGTATAAACTGAGGTGGCAATTTATAGAACTTCCCCATAAGACTTTCTGTTGTCTTAAGTTGAATATCTAATCTTACCACAATAATGAGGAAAAATGTGGAAGTTGTGGTGAAATATCAGTGATAACTGTGGAAACTGGAGACAAAATTTATATTGCCTTGGCAAGATCACTGAATATTTACAGTATAATACAGTACCATTCTTATATTCTGCAGTTACCTTTTATTAAAGATTCAATGTGGATTATAGCATTAAGAAAGCAGTCAGTCACTGGGATATCACACACACATACACGTATATAAATACAATCCGCACAATTAATCACATGATCCAAATGTAAGAAAGTTGAAATAAATTTTACCATGTACACATAGTTGTTTACATCTCCCCTTCCCTCCATCCATGATCATCATTTTTTCCCCCCCTCTTTCTCCTCCCCTCCCTTCTGTGGGCACCTTCTCCATTCTTTTTGTCCCTCCATTTCTAGCATTTGTCCTTCTAACAACCCCCCCCCCCCCCCCCACCCTCTCATTTCCTCTTTCTCCTGCCACTGGCTCCCCGCATCTGTCTCGTTTCCTCTTTCACCTGCTGCTGCCTTCCCTCCTTACGGTCTGCATCTTTTCTCCCGACACCTCTTCTTACCTCTCCTGGCACTGTGGCAGCCCCGTCTCCACTGTGCTCCTTCTTCCTGCGCTTCATGGCCCTCAGCCTTGACCGCTGCAGGAAATTCCATCAGAGGAGGCATAACTTCTTGTTAGAGAGAGGCTTGGAGTCAGGTAAGACATAGCATGCTTTTCTAGCAGCGGTCAAGGCTGAGGGCCTTGACGAGCAGGGAGGAGTGCATGGAGAAGGAAGTTGCTGGTTTGCTGGTAAAGGTAAGAAGGGAGAGATGACTTGCATTAAGTTAAACATTTTAACATGTTGATTGTGTTAACATGTTAAGGGCTCCTTTTACCAAGCAGTGGTAAAAGGGGCCCTGCGGTGGTGTCAGTGCGTGGGTTTGCAGCATGCCGAGGCCCCTTTTTACCGCCACTGGTAACAGGCTTTTTTTTTTTTTTTTAAAGAAAGGAAATGTCCGTGCGGTAAGTTAAACACTTGACATTTAGCCATATCCTGGGGGAGCCCTTATTGCCTCCTATTTTATGGCTATGGTAAAATATACATCATTATGCAGGTTTTTCCCCATGTACTAACCATTTTTACTGCAGCTTAGTAAAAGGACCCCTAAAGTCCTTAGTAGGAATTATGGTAAAAGTAAATTTTTCTTTTAGATTTTAAATGTCAATAGTATCCCTTTTTATGTCTGAAATTAAGACTTGAAATGAGTGGAAATTAATATTCACGGATTAAACATTGGCATTTGCCTCCTATCGTTAAGTGTCCCATTGAGATTTCATTTTGTATGTTTTGCATTATATAATTTCAATGTCATCTGATAAGTTTACTAATATAATATTAATACATGAGATTACCAAAGAAAATAGACTAGGTGGTTCACCATTGACCATGGTAGACAACTGTGGCATCAGACTTTAGTCATGAAGTGAAGGCATAAATGTGTAACTTGAATTCTGCTTTTAGTGTGCGAGGTACACCATACAGAAAATTATTTTTAAAATTATTTTTATTGGTGAACCAGATTTGCGTAATGTAAAGGTTAATGAAAATAATAAATATAGGAACTAGCGATTCCTATATTTGAATGGGCTGCAGTGCATTTACAGCACCGGGAATTGCTAATGCAGCTTAGTAAAAGTGGCCAATAGAGAGCTGACATTTCCCTTTTTCAAGTTTGAAAATAGAATGAGCAAAAAAAGATAACATTGCCAAAGTCTACAAGTGAATCATTAAATGCATTGTAATGAAGAGGAAAGGGGTGGTGGTGGGTTATTGCTGTTTGATCAGAACATGCATGCGGTTGAATTGCAAATTTTATGGCTGCTGCTGAGATGAAGAAAAAAAATGTAGGTATGCTAAATCCTAAAGACTATTATCACAATTTTTAAAATCTTTATTCACACAAGTAAGTAAAGGTAGCTTGGAACTATTGACTTGGAAGTCATATAAAGTTTAAAGGTCTTTAATAAATGGGAGGCATATGGGATCTCTGATAAAATTTTGCACTTATTACTGAGTAAATCTTATGCAGTAGGGAAGAAGTGCAAACTTAAGCATTGGATGCAGGAGGAGCCTCCATCCTTTTGGTACTGGAGAAATAGATTGCCCACTTTTATGTTATGGGAGGCGAGGGCTGTTAGGAATATCCCCAAGGGAAGCAGGGCTTTCATGTCTATCTGGAATTGTTATTTGCAAACTATTTCCCATAAAGCAAGAAGCACAGTATTGAACAAGTTTCAGAGTGTTTCCTAAGTAGGTACTTTTATTTTAGGGGTGGTTTGGGGTTCTCTGCCTGGGTAGGGGAGGGTGGATTGGGAATATTGGACATTATCCCCTCATAGATGGCCTGGGGTTATAAGAGTCCAGATGCCAGGTCATCTTTGTGTGAGTTTAAGATATGGGTTCCAGTAGGGTTGGGGAGGGGTGATTTTGCCTATAATTGTTAAATTTGAAAGGAAGCTAGGGTAGTGGGGAGGAAGGTGCGGGAGTCTTTTCACAAAACAAAAATGGGATCATAAGTTATTCAGCTCTTGTTGTACAATGTTTTTGCTTATTATTATGCTATGCATGGTTATTGTCATGTGAATTGCTCAGTGTTTTTGTTTCATCTTGTTGTTTAGCTGTTCGATGTTGGATTTGTTTGATCCTGAATAAAAATCGTTAAACCTTAAAGTTTAAAGGTCCTTTTGAAGAAGCACTTTTTTGAGTATGAGACCACCTTAAAATAGTAAGGATTGGGAGGAAGTGACGTCTCAAGAATGGCAGCTCGGGGCTGAAGCTCTGAGAGGAATGCCGATTAAATAAGATTTTATACCTCCCATACCCGCTTCCAGAGCAACTTGGTGCAACTCAGAACTTACTTTGATGGATGGCGGCTAAGAGGATGTCAGAGCTGGTGAAACCGGTGCTCATGCAGTGGGAGAAACATAAGTTGGGAGCTCGTGCAGGAATGAGCGCGAGAGTCAAGATGTTGCAGATCGAATCGGAGCAAGAAGGCGATACTGGTTCAGAGTCCGAAGTGCCGCACGGAGCAGTCAGCGGCCAGGAATTACAGCAATGGCTGAAAGATATTAGAACGGACATCCAATTCGGCAGGATCTAAGAGGCTCTCGCTGGAATCAAAAAGGACATTGGAGCACTTAACACAAAGCAAATAGAGCTGGAAGAGCACATGGCGCAATGCGAGGAGCACGTGGAGGACTTTAAGCGTTTCAAGATACCCAAAGCACAGATACTAAAGCATTATGGGAGAGAGTGGAAGACCTAGAAAATAGGTCCCATAGGAGCAATCTGTGATTCTGTGTGATACCAGAGGAAGCTTCATTTGAAGGTTGCAAAGCGGTGATCCAAGAGGTAGTCTCTCACCTATTGCATGTAGCGATGCCAGAAAATTCTGGAGAGCGTGAAATTCGGATCGACAGGGCACACAGAACACTGGGCCCAAAACGAGACAACGAACCATGGGATGTAGTGGTCTGCTTTGCAGATTATCCTCTTAAGAAGCAGATCCTCCGATTGAACAGAATGCACCAACCTTTGCAATGGAAAGCGCTCAACATACAGATTTTCCAGGATATTTCCGCTATGACTCTGCGGAGGCGGAGAGAATTTGTTGGAGTTACAAAGCTTTTGAGACTCTAACTTAAGTACTTCCCCATGCTGACTACTGCAACAGCATCTTCATCGGTTGCAAAGCCCAAATCATGAAAAAACTCCAAACTGTCCAAAACACAGCAGCAAGACTCATTTTTGGCAAATCACAATTTGAAAGCGCAACACCACATCGAGAGAAGCTACATTGGCTCCCTATCAAAGAACGAATAAACTTCAAAGCCCACTCTATGATTCATAGGATTCTCAATGGCGAGGCCCCAAGCTACATGTCCAACCTGATCGATCTTCCAGCCAGGAACCGGTCCAACTCTTCTCGAACATATCTAAATCTCCATCTAAACTGATATGCTTATAAAGGATAGAGGGATGATACACCGCAAGATTGAACAATTTGAAAACTATAATAGGCGTTTAAATTTACGCCTTTTGAATTTTCCAAGATCTTCAGAGTTCAATGCGAGTGAAATGTTTAAAAATTATCTAACGGAGGTTTTTCAATATTCTTCAGACCTAATACCCCCAACTAGTAAGATTTATTACCTTCCTGATTTCAAGCAAGGAGAAAAGCTGAAAGAAGTAGTGGATTTACAAAATTTAACGGATTTTCTTGAACAATCCAATATAACAGTTTTGGAAAGAAAAACTTTGCTGGTTTCGATGGTGTTTGAACAGGACTTAAACTCTTTGTTGAAAATATTTTTTAGAAATTCTACAAAAATGTTTCTAGGGGATAGAATTTAGATCTATCCCGATGTGGTGAAAACCACTCAGGATAGACGTAAATCTTTCCTTCTGCTTAGAGAAGAGACGCGAAGCCTGGGTGCTAGATTTCTTTTATCATACCCTTGTAAATGTCTCGTAAATTACTTAGATAAAAAATATGTTTTCTTTGAACCCGAGCAACTGAAAGAATTTTTAAAAATCAAAAAAGTTGCTAGATAGTTTTCTAAGATTTAAGAAAAGCTGGATTTAAGATAGTATAAGTGGTGTTCTCCAGGCCTTCTTTGATTTTTCTTTTTTTTTCTTCTTTGTTATATTTAATCCACCATGGTTTCCTAACGCCCTCACTGCTCTTTTTGATTAGGTGGTCTAAGAAAGAGTTATATTTTTTTCCTTTAGTATTTCTTTACTGTTTCGCTCTGATTTACTTTAACAAGATGTAAATGCTTGTGTTTAAATTGAAATGCAAATAAATAAAATATAAATATCCATCTTCCCAACTGTAAAGGCCTCCAATACAAAACCTACTACGCATCCAACTTCTCTGTTATAGGCAGCCAACTCTGGAATGCCTTACCTCGACATATCCGAAAAACCAGCGAACACCTACCCTTCCGAAAGCTGCTGAAGACTCACCTATTCAAACAAGCCTACCCAGACGACCCTACAAAGTCTCGGACCTAACCCACACCACAGACAATGCCTACACTCCAATCCTTCCCCACATCGCACACTACTGTCCCACTCTTTATAAATGTGTTATCTCCATGATACTTTGTACCATACTTTGTATTATCTCCTTGTAACTTTGTACCATATTTTGTATTATCTCTATTATACTAGGTACCATACTCTGTAAGCCGCACTGAACCTGCTATTGAGCGGGGAAGAGCGGGGTATAAATGCCACAAATAAATAAATAAATAAAATAAAAAAGGTACAAGTGGGGGTTTCCACTTAGTCTGATCTTAACGGTGAATGGGACCTCTAAAAAAAGCACAAGTTCGTGCAGCAGCATGGAAGCTTTTGTGTCAATTAAAGGTGGAGAATTTGCCTCCAGAGGCCCAGCAATCACCAACGGGGCTGTAGCAGAAGTGAGCAGCCACTAGATGGCGCAAGGGGAAGCATCCTACACCACATCACAAAGGAACTCTTGCACCTCAGAGGAAGGACCTATCACCTGAACGGGCCGGATTGACCTGACTTCTGGGACGCTTTGCTGATAGAGCATGGGTGCAGCGAAACTGTTGTCTATATTCTTGAGATTTTTGTTTATTGGGGAGCGGGCAGGGGGAGGATTATCTTTGCGGAGTTCCATATGGGGTTCTATTCTATGAAGAGTACTTAACTAATAAGATTTATGACCCCCTTGGAGATTATGGGGCATCCCAGGGCTGACGGGCGCCATCTCCATACCATGCCTTGTATCTAGATTCCTAAGCAAAGGGAGGTATGGAGACTGAAGGGGAGGGGGGATAGTATGGATGGGGTGGGGGATTATGAGGGAAGTGAAGTGATGTGTCTCAAAGGAGTTAGATGGTCATGGGAATGTTGGTTGAATATTACCTTTTTTTATATATATGTTTACTTATGGCAAGGGGAAAGGTACATATTGGGACCCTTAATATTAAAGGGCTAAACACTCCAAGGAAACGTAGCCTATTATTTAAAGAATGTAAGCGACTGGAGTTGGGGATTGTCCTGATTCAGGAAACCCACTTCACCCAGAGGGGAGAATATTTATTTGCTTAAACACAGAGGAGATCCACAGGTTTATTGCAGCTCTACTGGGCGGGGGCGGGGGGACACTTGAAAAAGAGAGGGTTTGTTATCTTAGTGCACCGTAATATAGGTTGTCAGGTAGATATGACACACCAAGATAATGAGGGCAGGTTCTTACTAATGGAACATTATATGGCAAAGCAGTGACTATTGTCAATATATACGGACCTAGTGACTCCCCAGGGAAATTCTGGGCAGCGAGTGCAGACATTATACGAGATAAAGCTACTGGTCATATTCTTATGGGAGGGGATTTAACGTCGTCCCTAATCCCGATTTGGATCGCCATCTTCTGCCCAATGTTATAAGACCCACCCCACTAAAGCTTTTACTAAACTGCTTAAGGAGCTTCATCTGGTAGATATCTGAAGAACATGTAACCCAACCGCCAGGGAATACACGTTTTATTCTGTAGTTCATGATAGCTACTCTGAATCCAGGGGGGGGGGGGGGGTCCTCTGAGTGAGGCTAATAATAGAGCTGATAGCCCTGGGCAGGATATGGGTGGTCAGGGAGCGGTTTTCTCCCCTGATTTTGTTTTAATGCTGCATAGGGCGTACATGCTTAAAAGAACTCTTCCACAGGGATCTTCGGACCCTCTGCCTGCCCCCCCCCCTCCCCCCGGTGGATCCTGGCCTTTTGGAGTTGGCTTTGCCTGTTTCTTATCCTCCTGATAAACGCAGAAGGGCTAATTCCCCTTCTGAGTGTGGTGCACCTCCCTTTTCCCCCTCCCGTGGTCGGGCTATGAGGATCCTGAGGGGTCTGGCAGAACTTCTTGGGCTGAGAAGCCAGTCGGGTGCAGAATTGCCACAGGAATTTGATGATCCGTCTGCGGTGAGGATTTTCCACCGCGAGGAGCTGCCAGCGCTTATTTCAGATGCCTTACAAGCCCTCTCGATTGAAGATCCTGGGAGTGGCACAGCCTTCTCTGTTAATCCAAGGATGGCTAGTACCAGAAAGCCTGCTCGAGCCTTTCCTGATGCGGTTCTGCCGCCAAACGGGCGGCGGCAGAGGAGACCTTACAAGGCTTGATTCACATTGGGGCGGTTTCCCCCGGTGCCTCCCGCCGATTTCGGCTACGGCCGCTACTCCATTTACTTTGTGGTGCCGCGAAAGGGTGGGTCTTTTCGCCCTATTTTGGACTTAAAAGAATTAAACAAGTCCCCAAGAGTGCGGCATTTTCACATGGAAACCCTGCGCTCCGTCAGTGCGGCGGTACAGCCAGGAGAGTTTCTCACGTCTCTGGACCTGAAAGAAGCTTACTTGCACATACCAATTTGGCCCCCGCACCAGACGTTTCTGCGGTTTGTGGTGATGGGAAAACATTTCCAGTTTCGGGCCTTGCCTTTTGGCCTCGCCACAGTGGTAGTAGCTGCTTTTCTCAGGCGAGAAGGTATCCGGGTTCACCCGTACCTAGACGACTGGCTTATCAGAGTGGACTCCGCAACAGAGAGCCATCAAGCTACAGCCAGAGTGGTCTCAGTACTGCAATCTCTGGGCTGGGTCGTCAATGTAGCCAAAAGTTACCTGACCCCCTCGCAATCTCTAGAATATTTGGGGGCACGGTTCGACACAGACTCGGGATATTTATTGCTACCCGAGCAAAGGTGGTGCAAGCTTCAGAATCAGGTCCATCTGCTCCTGAGGATGCCCCGCCTGCGAGCTTGGGACAATGTCCAGCTGTTGGGATCAATGACGGCCACCTTGGATTTGGTGCCCTGGGCGAGAGTGCACCTGAGACCTCTGCAGTATTCCCTGCTTCAACAATGGTCTCCAGTATCTCAGGATTATCAATGCAGACTCTCTTGGCTCCCTGCGGCCCGACTCAACATGGAGTGGTGGCTCTCAGACAGCATGCTGCGGCGAGGAATGCCGCTGGCGCTCCCCGATTGGTGCCTAGTGGTGACAGATGTCAGCCCGAAGGGCTGGGGCGCACATTGCAAGGGGAAGCATGCCCAGGGTCTTTGGACACCCAAGGAGTCGGAGTGGTCCATCAATCGCCTAGAGTTGAAAGTGGTGTTTCTGGCTCTTCTGGCCTTTCAAGTGACCCTGGAAGGATTGGCTGTCAGAGTGATGTCGGACAGCACGACAACAGTGGCCTACATAAACCGACAAGGCGGCACTCAGTGCAGAGCACTGGCCGCGCAGGCCGAACAGATTTGCCACTGGGCCGAGCTGCATCTACAGTTTGTCGGCAGCTCACATTGCAGGTCAGAGCAACGTGCAAGCCGACTATTTAAGCAGGCATCAGATCGATCCAGCGGAGTAGGAACTAGCAGACGATGTATTCCTGCAGATATGTGCCAAATGGGGCAAGCCCGTGATGGATCTTATGGCGACCAGTTCAAATGCCAAAGTCCCGTGCTTCTTCAGCAATCGGAGGGATCCTCGCTCTGCTGGGTTGGATGCCTTGGCTCAACCCTGGCCCCTGGGCTTGCTGTATGTCTTCCCTCCGTGGCCCTTGATAGGACGAGTGCTCCTGCGGATTCGGCTGCATCCAGGAGAAGTGGTGCTCATCACCCCGGATTGGCCCAGGAGGCCTTGGTATGCGGACTTTCGACAGATGCTGTTGGAGGCTCCCTTTCCGTTACCTCTGGTTCTGCACCTGTTGTCACAGGGTCCGGTGGCCATGGAGGACGCCTGCTGTTTTGGTCTTACGGCATGGCGATTGAGAGGGCGCAATTGAGAGGCAAAGGCTATTCCAATAATGTTATTTCCACTCTCCTGCAGGCCCGCAAGCAGTCCACTTCCGTGGCTTATGCCAGGATCTGGCGCCAGTTTGAGGCTTGGTGTGTTTCAAAAGCGATCACACCCATGCGGGCTCCTGTCTCGCCGATTCTGGACTTTTTGCAGGATGGTGTACAAAAAGGCTTGGCCTATAATTCCCTGCGGGTGCAAGTGGCAGCATTGGCCTCCCTTCATGGTGAGGTTGCAGGCTTTAGCTGCTCATCCAGATGTGGCATGGTTTCTTAGTGGGGTGCTTCGGCTCCATCCTCCCGTGCGGGCATCTTGTCCAGCTTGGAACCGGGGCTAGTTTTGAAGGCTCTGCAGGGTTCTCCTTTTGAGCCGCTACGGCGAGCTTCAGAGAAAGATTTGACACTTAAAGGCCATTTTTCTGGTGGCCATTACTTCGGCGAGACGGGTGTCAGAACTCCAGGCGCTGTCCTGTCGAGACCCATTTCTGCAATTTTCAGAGTCCGGGGTCACGGTTCGTACCGTGCCTTCCTTCATGCCTAAGGTGGTTTCAGCGTTTCACCTAAACCAGCCTATTTTTCTACCCTCTTTTGTTAAGGAGGAGTTTCCAGAATCCTTTGGGCAGTTGCACCTGTTGGATGTGTGCAGTACTCTGTTGCAGTATCTGCGAGTTACTAATTCTTTCAGGACCTCTGATCATTTGTTTGTTTTTACTATCCGGTTCTTGCAGAGGATCTCCAGTGTCTAAAGCCACTATTGCCCGCTGGCTCGAAGCTATCTTTTCAGCTTATCTGCTTGCCGGCCAGCCTCCGCCTGTAGCCTTTAAGGCACATTCTACAAGAGCGATTTCTTCCTCTTGGGCTGAAACTGGAGCACTCTCTCTTCATGAGATTTGCAGTGCAGCAACATGGACTTTGAAGCTCTCATTTGCCTGACATTACAGGCTGGATGTGGCTGCTAGGAGGGATGCGCGTTTTGGAACACAAGTACTAGCGCGTGGTGTGACTTGTTCCCACCCTATATAGGGATTGCTTTGATACATCCCATACGTAATGGCTTCATCTGCTTGATGACAAGGAAGGGAAAATTAGGTTGTTACCTTGGTAATTTTCTTTCCTTTTGTCATAGCAGATGAAGCCATGAGCCCTCCCTGTATGATTGTCTGTATGATGTGAATCTGTTTCAGGTTCTGTTCTTGTTTCCTGAAGTTCTAATCCTTCCTTGGGAGAAAGTTGGAAAACAGTCTTCAGGATTCTTGTTCACTTATAGGAGGATGAGTTTATTCTCCGAGGACAAGCAGGCTGCTTGTTCTCACGACTGGGTGACGTCCGCGGCAGCCCCCACCAACCGGAAAAAGCTTCGCGGGACGGTCGGCACGCAGGGCACGCCCACCGCGCATGCGCGGCCGTCTTCCCGCCCGTGCGCGACCGCTCCCGCCAGTTCCTTTTTTTCCGCGACTGGAGAGAGTTGTGCTTTGCCGCTCTCTCTGTTTTCAGCCGCCGGATTTCGATCGCGTTTGCGCGGATCGTCGCTTCCTTTCTAAAACTTCTTGTTTTTTGGTTCCGCCGGTTTCCTTTTTCAAAAAAAAAAAAAAACCTGAGCGTGTGGAGCACGCGCTCCCCTTTTCCCTCGCTTCTAGCGGGGACGCCACGTTGCGGCCTAGTGGTCGCTCGGTCGTTTCTTTTTTCGAGGTGTGATTCCAGCCACCATTGACGACTTTGACTTTGCCGACGCGATTTTTCCGTCGATGTCCTCGAAGGTCCCGAGTGGATTTAAAAAGTGTGGTCGTTGCGGCCGGCCGATCTCGCAGACCGACACCCACGCTTGGTGCCTCCAGTGCCTCGGGCCGGAGCACAATATCAAGTCGTGTTCTCTGTGTCTCGGTCTCCGGAAACGGACTCAGGTTGCGAGGCAAGTTCTGCGGGACCGTCTTTTTGGAACTTGCGCCGGCCCCTCGACGTCGACCTCGAAGGCATCGGTATCGACGCCCGGCCCTTCGGTACCGGTATCGATGCCCGAGACATCGGCACCGATGGCAGCGACCCCAGGAGAACAGGTCCCGTCGGCCCGCTGGTCCTCCGGTGAGAGTGGAGGTGAGAGGCCGCGTGGGCAATCGGCCCCGGTCACTCCCTCAGCTCGTGGGCCGCGGGACCGAACCCTGTCTGACCCGGTACCTCGAGACCGAGGGGGATCTACCTCCTCCTCCTCCATGCCTTCCGGCGCCGGTGACGGGCATCGCAAGAAGGATAAGAAGCGTCGTCACCGGTCGCCCTCGGTGCATCCGGATATCGGAGAGGAGGCGACGCCGAAGCGTCATCGAGAGGAGAGGTCTCCGTCGGTGGTGGAGGTACCGACGCGTCGGGGTTCCGGCACCTCGGTGCCGTCTCCTGGCCCCCATCAGCTTCTGCCGGCGACGCCCCTACCGGCCCCACCGCCTTTCCCGGCAGCGGGCCTGGACGAGTGCCTCAGAGCCATCCTTCCGGGGATCCTGGAAGGGCTGATGCGCCAGGCTGTGCCGGCGCCGGGGGTGCTTGCGCCCTCGGCGCCGATGACTGTGGCGTCGGCGAGCTCTAGCCCGGCGCCGGGGCCGTCGACACCGCCGCCGCTTGCGGCGCCGGTCTCGACCGCCACGCAGGTGGAGTCCCCGTCGACGTCGATGGAGGGAGCTCCGTCCCCGCCGGCGCGGGAGTCCACCGCTCGACGACACCGAGACCTCGGTGCCTCGACGTCGAGCCGGGCCCGGTTCAGGACTCAGCTACATGAGCTTATGTCCGATACCGAGGATGAGGACTCGTGGGGGGGAAGAGGAGGACCCTAGATATTTCTCCTCAGAGGAGTCTACGGGCCTTCCCTCGGACCCCACGCCTTCACCGGAGAGGAAACTCTCACCTCCCGAGAGTCTCTCCTTTGCCTCCTTTGTGCGGGATATGTCTATTAGCATTCCCTTCCCCGTGGTCTCTGTGGAAGAGCCGAGGGCCGAGATGCTCGAGGTCCTCGACTACCCATCACCACCTAGAGAGTCCTCCACGGTGCCGCTGCACAATGTCCTCAAGGAGACACTGCTTCGGAACTGGGTGCGACCATTAACTAACCCCACCATTCCCAAGAAAGCAGAGTCCCAGTACAGGATCCACTCCGACCCAGAGTTAATGCGGCCACAATTGCCCCATGACTCAGCGGTCGTGGATTCTGCTCTCAAGAGGGCACGGAGTTCGAGGGATACCGCCTCGGCGCCCCCGGGGCGGGAGTCTCGCACTCTGGACTCATTTGGGAGGAAGGCCTACCAATCCTCCATGCTCGTGACCCGCATCCAGTCATACCTGCTCTATATGAGCATCCACATGCGGACCTATGTGCAACAACTGGCGGACCTGGTCGAGAAGCTCCCGCCGGAGCAGTCCAGGCCTTATCAGGAGGTGGTCAGGCAGCTGAAGGCGTGCAGAAAGTTCCTGTCCAGGGGTATCTATGACACCTGTGACGTGGCATCTCGTGCTGCGGCCCAAGGTATAGTGATGCGCAGGCTCTCATGGCTGCGTGCCTCTGACCTGGACAACCGCACCCAGCAGAGACTGGCCGAAGTCCCTTGCCGGGGGGATAACATTTTTGGTGAGAAGGTCGAGCAGATGGTGGACCAACTGCATCAGCGGGAAACCGCTCTCGACAAGCTCTCCCACCGGGCGCCTTCAGCATCCACCTCAGCAGGTGGACGTTTTTCCCGGGCCCGGCAGGCTGCACCCTATTCTTTTGCAAAGCGTAGGTACAACCAGCTGGCCCGAAGGCCTCGTCAGGCACAGGGACAGCCCCAGCGCGCTCGTTCCCGTCAACAGCGTGCGCCTAAGCAGCCCCCTGCGCCTCCACAGCAAAAGCCAGGGACGGGCTTTTGACTGGATCCACGGGAACATAGCCGCCCTCAAAGTGTCCGTACCGGACGATCTGCCGGTCGGGGGGAGGTTAAAATATTTTCATCAAAGGTGGCCTCTCATAACCTCCGACCAGTGGGTTCTCCAAATAGTGCGGTGCGGATACGCCCTGAATTTGACCTCCCTGCCTCCAAATTGTCCTCCGGGAGCTCAATCCTTCAGCTCCCATCACAAGCAGGTACTTGCAGAGGAACTCTCCGCCCTTCTCAGCGCCAATGCGGTCGAGCCCGTACCACCCGGGCAGGAAGGGCAGGGATTCTATTCCAGGTACTTCCTTGTGGAAAAGAAAACAGGGGGGATGCGTCCCATCCTAGACCTGAGAGGCCTGAAGAAATTCCTGGTCAAAGAAAAGTTCAGGATGCTTTCCTTGGGCACCCTTCTACCAATGATTCAGAAAAACGATTGGCTATGTTCCCTGGATTTAAAGGATGCATATACTCACATCCCGATACTGCCAGCTCACAGACAGTATCTCAGATTCCGCCTGGGCGCACGACACTTTCAGTACTGTGTGCTGCCCTTTGGGCTCGCCTCCGCCCCACGAGTGTTTACAAAGTGCCTCGTGGTGGTGGCGGCGTACCTACGCAGGCTGGGAGTGCACGTGTTCCCATATCTCGACGATTGGCTGGTCAAGAACACCTCGGAGGCAGGAGCCCTCCGGTCCATGCAGTGCACTACTCAACTCCTGGAGCTGCTGGGGTTTGTGATAAATTACCCAAAGTCCCATCTCCAGCCAACCCAGTCTCTGGAATTCATAGGAGCTCTGCTGAATACCCAGACGGCTCAGGCCTTCCTTCCCGAAGCGAGGGCCAACAACCTCCTGTCCCTCGCTTCGCAGACCAGAGCGTCTCAGCAGGTCACAGCTCGGCAGATGTTGAGACTTCTGGGTCATATGGCCTCCACAGTTCATGTGACTCCCATGGCTCGTCTTCACATGAGATCTGCTCAATGGACCCTAGCTTCCCAGTGGTTCCAAGCCACCGGGAATCTAGAAGATGTCATCCGCCTCTCCACCAGTTGCCGCTCTTCACTGCTCTGGTGGACCATCCGGACCAATTTGACCCTGGGGCGTCCATTCCAAATTCCGCAGCCCACAAAGGTGCTGACGACGGATGCATCTCGCCTGGGTTGGGGAGCTCATGTCGATGGGCTTCACACCCAGGGTCTGTGGTCCCTCCAGGAAAAGGATCTGCAGATCAACCTCCTGGAGCTCCGAGCGATCTGGAACGCGCTGAAGGCTTTCAGAGATCGGCTGTCCTGCCAAATTATCCAAATTTGGACAGACAATCAGGTTGCAATGTATTACGTCAACAAGCAGGGGGGCACCGGATCTCGCCCCCTGTGTCAGGAAGCCGTCGGGCTGTGGCGTGGGGCGTGCCACTTTGGCATGCTCCTCCAAGCCACGTACCTGGCAGGCGTAAACAACAGTCTGGCCGATAGACTGAGCAGAGTCATGCAACCGCACGAGTGGTCGCTCCATTCCAGAGTGGTACGCAAGATCTTCCGAGAGTGGGGCACCCCCTCGGTGGATCTTTTCGCCTCTCAGACCAACCACAAGCTGCCTCTGTTCTGTTCCAGACTTCAGACACACGGCAGGCTAGCGTCAGATGCCTTTCTCCTTCATTGGGGGACCGGCCTCCTGTATGCTTATCCTCCCATACCTTTGGTGGGGAAGACCTTACTGAAGCTCAAGCAAGACCGCGGCACCATGATTCTGATAGCGCCCTTTTGGCCCCGTCAGATCTGGTTCCCTCTTCTTCTGGAGTTGTCCTCAGAAGAACCGTGGAGATTGGAGTGTTTTCCGACTCTCATTTCGCAGAACGACGGAGCGTTGCTGCACCCCAACCTTCAATCCCTGGCTCTCACGGGCTGGATGTTGAGGGCGTAGACTTCGCTGCGTTGGGTCTGTCTGAGGGTGTCTCCCGGGTCTTGCTTGCCTCTAGGAAGGATTCCACTAAAAAGAGTTACTTTTTCAAGTGGAGGAGGTTTGTCGTTTGGTGTGAGAGCAAGGCCCTAGAACCTCGTTCTTGCCCTGCACAGAACCTGCTTGAATACCTTCTGCACTTATCAGAGTCTGGCCTCAAGACCAACTCAGTAAGGAATCATCTTAGTGCGATTAGTGCTTACCATTATCGTGTGGAAGGTAAAGCCATCTCTGGAGAGCCTTTAGTCGTTCGATTCATGAGAGGCTTGCTTTTGTCAAAGCCCCCTATCAAGCCTCCTACAGTGTCATGGGATCTCAACGTCGTCCTCACCCAGCTGATGAAACCTCCTTTTGAGCCACTGAATTCCTGCCATCTGAAGTACTTGACCTGGAAGGTCATTTTCTTGGTGGCAGTTACTTCAGCTCGTAGGGTCAGTGAGCTTCAAGCCCTAGTAGCTCATGCTCCATATACCAAATTTCATCATAACAGAGTAGTGCTCCGCACCCACCCAAAGTTCCTGCCGAAGGTGGTGTCGGAGTTCCATCTTAACCAGTCAATTGTCTTGCCAACATTCTTCCCCAGGCCGCATACCCGCCCTGCTGAACGTCAGTTGCACACATTGGACTGCAAGAGAGCATTGGCCTTCTACTTGGAGCGGACACAGCCCCACAGACAGTCCGCCCAATTGTTTGTTTCTTTCGACCCTAACAGACTAGGGGTCGCTGTAGGGAAACGCACCATCTCCAATTGGCTAGCAGATTGCATTTCCTTCACTTACGCCCAGGCTGGGCTGGCTCTTGAGGGTCATGTCACGGCTCAGTGTTAGAGCCATGGCAGCGTCAGTGGCCCACTTGAAGTCAGCCACTATTGAAGAGATTTGCAAGGCTGCGACGTGGTCATCTGTCCACACATTCACATCACATTACTGCCTCCAGCAAGATACCCGACGCGACAGTCGGTTCGGGCAGTCGGTGCTGCAGAATCTGTTTGGGGTGTAAATCCAACTCCACCCTCCAGGACCCGAATTTATTCTGGTCAGGCTGCACTCTCAGTTAGTTGTTCTTCGTAGGTCAATTTCTGTTGTACCCTCGCCGTTGCGAGGTTCAATTGACCTGGGTTCTTGTTTTGAGTGAGCCTGAAAGCTAGGGATACCCCAGTCGTGAGAACAAGCAGCCTGCTTGTCCTCGGAGAAAGTGAATGATACATACCTGTAGCAGGTGTTCTCCGAGGACAGCAGGCTGATTGTTCTCACCTACCCTCCCTCCTCCCCTTTGGAGTTGTGTTTCATATTTTATTGCTTGTCATTCAACTGGCGGGAGCGGTCGCGCACGGGCGGGAAGACGGCCGCGCATGCGCGGTGGGCGTGCCCTGCGTGCCGACCGTCCCGCGAAGCTTTTTCCGGTTGGTGGGGGCTGCAGCGGACGTCACCCAGTCGTGAGAACAATCAGCCTGCTGTCCTCGGAGAACACCTGCTACAGGTATGTATCATTCACTTTCCCTCCTGTGTAGGAGGTTGAGTTCATTCCCTCCAGGAGGATGTGTTCATTCCCTCCTTTTGAGTTCATGCCCTTGTTATGGGGCCATCGTTCGCTGTGAGGAAAGTTCATGTTATTCACATTGCGGTTTGTTATACTGCTTTGGAAGCTTCAAATACTGAAGAGGCAGTGGAGCTAGCTGACCATGTGGCACTGTGAAATTTGAGTGCTCTCTATCTCCCCCTGCTGGTTGATGGACACAATCCATATGTAATGGCTTCAGCTGCTATGACTAAAGGAAAGAAATTATCAAGGTAAGAACCTAATTTTCCCATACAAATAATCGCTTGACAGTGGAAAATAAAAATTGTGAATTTTTGAAGTGCCAATACTGTGCATATCTGTTTGTTGATTCCCGATACAGTACTGTTCTGTGGTACAACCAAAGCTGTTTACATTTTATATGCATGTATTTTTTCTATCCCTAGTGGGCCCACAATCTTATTATTTTTTTTTTTTTTTGTACACGGTGCAATGAAGGGTTAAGTGACTTGCCCTGGGTCACAAGGAGCCATAGTATTAATTGACCCTGGTCCCCCCCCCCCCCGCCCCCCATTTTGAGCTGCTGTAGCTAACAGGCTACTCCTCCACATGTAGGAAATAAAGTGAACATGAGTTAAACATGATTTATTGGATTGCTGACAAGGACCAGACGTACAGAAAACATATAGAAACTGAGATGCCCTTGCTGTTGTGGGCCTTGCCTTCTTTTGCTACTTTAGACTGGTTGAAAGCTACAGCCTGTAGACGTTCATCCAAGTCTGGGCAAAGCCAAATGTCTTTGTGTATTCATGAGTGTCCTTCAACCCAACAGCAGACTGAGAATGTAGGGTTTTGTTTTGTTTTTGTGTAAGTAGTTTTGTAATCTAGTGGTTAGGGCAAAAAGCTTGGAATCAGGGAAGACAGGGTTCAAATTGCATCTGTATTGTTCACACACTGATTTTTGGTAAGTCACTTAACCCTCCATTTCCTCGGGTGTAAAATTTTGATTGTAAGCCCTCTTGCCCATGTAATTCACTTTGAGCTCTAATATGAAAAGGCAAGTAAATCTAAAATCTAAGCATGTCAGTCTTTTTTTCAGCTTAAAAAAAGGTGTTTAGGAGTATGACAGAATTGTGGGGTAGTGTGAGTAAATTATGTTTGATAGCAAGGTGCATAAGTATCTTCGGATCTCCCTGCAGTCCATAGTACCAAAGATCTGTGCTGTGTATTAAGAGGAGACCAGAGCTGTATATATGAAAAAGCATTTACATATATATGCATATAGATAGTACATAAATTGTGAAATGTGAAAGTTTGGGAGGGCATTTATTTTCCTTTTTAAGTGAAAGCATAAATGAGTATAGGAGAGATGCTATGGTTGTTGAGGCTAATATTGGTGTTGGAAGGTCAAAATTGCATAAAGTAAGCATATTACCTCATTAAAAGTGGCAATTTAAAGCACTATTGAACAATAACACATTAAGGGAAGGTTAACAGATTTTGGTGTGTAGTTTTCAATGTGAGCCACTGTTAAGACGTGTTGTTTTACCACTTGTCCCATTTTATGCAGCAAGACCTAATTTCTAATAATTGTTTTTAATGGTAAAATGACACATCTTTAATGCTAGCCTACATTGATAACTCATCGTTTTCATGTTACTTGATCTAATAAGAAATAGTAGGAGCTGTTTCTGGTGAGCAGAGCATTAGGCTAGATTTATACTAGTTTCAAGCAGGGGCGTATCTGAACTGCGGCGGTAGGGGGGGCCAGGGCCAGAGTGAGGGGGCACATAGCCCCCCCTTATTGAGGACTTGAGGAGTTTAGGAATAACATTTTTTACGTATGTTGATGTATTTTTCTTTTCAGGAACTTGTTTTCCGTTTCAAACGTGCATTTCCTTGTCATCAAGCAGATGAAGCCATTACGTATGGGTTGTGTCCATCAACCAGCAGGGGGAGATAGAGAGCACTCAACTTTTCACAGTGCCTCATGGTCAGCCAGCTCCACTGCCTCTTCAGTATTCTCTATCTCCCCAAGCAGGGTGGCTGCAGCTTCTTCGAGCTCCATCAAAAATCTGCCTGGGGGTGGCTCTTGGCTTGCCAGATGTTAGCCGGGGTGTTAGAGGCTATAGCAGCTTCACTTTGAAGGCACATAGGTTAGCCCTTTCCCTGCCTTACCCATGCCCCCGTGGATGTGGATATATTAGCTTGCTTTTCCCTGTCCTTTCCCACTCAGTGGATGCAGGCACATTGGTTCGCCTTTCCCTGCCTTTCCCACTCATCTGAGCCTCCGGAGTTCTTAATACCTCTGCTTTCCTCACAGCGTTTAAAAAAAAAAAAAATGGAACAGAGGTTTCCTTTGATTCTTCTATGGGACCGGAGCTGTGATACTCGGTCCGGTGAGGTAAGAGTATTTTCTAACTCCTCCGGGGAGGGCCCGCGATCGGGGTGTTTTTTGAATTTTCCCGCCGTTTTCAGCGATGGCTGCAGAGAATGTAAAGTGCTGTTCCCGGTGTGGCAAGCGCAAATCAGCAGTGGGGCTCTGTAAATCGTGTTGTACAGGTGTAAGAGCCGGCCCGAGCATGGCGAGCGATGATTCTTCCTGCTCAGAGCTGGCAGCCGATGCCATTTTGAATTCTCCGCATGGTGCGGCCTCCGTAGAGACGGAGAGCCCTGAGCCCGGGGGGGGGGGGGGGGACCTCGAATTGAGGCTATTCAGGGAGCGGCTAGCCCCGGACGGGATCTGGGTGCCCAGGGCGAGTTTTTCTCCCCTGATTTTGTGTTGTTATTGCATAAAGCATACATGCTGAAAAGAGCTCTCCCTCAAGGGTCGTCTGAGGCCCCTTCTATTGTCCTCCCCCGGTGGATTCTGGCCTGGGACTGCCCGCTGAGGCTATTTTCCCTGATAATTGGCATAAAAGAAATTGTTAAAGGCCTGGGAGATCCTAAACCCCAGCACTTGCCTGAAGATAGGCCGAGGCCTTCGTCCAAGGGCCAGGCGGTCCACTCCTCTTATAGACCACGCTTCCGTGAAGCTAGAAGGTACCGCCCGGGGCGTTCTGCTGGGTTCACTTCTCGTGCCCGTTTTTCAGCAGAGGAACTCCTTTCGCTCGGACAAGCGTTCCGCAGCCACCGGCTCTAGGCCTGGAGTTCAGGGGCGACCCTCTCAATGATGGTGCGCCGGCCCCCTCCTCGCTTCCTGTCATCGGAGGACGTCTTTCCCTCTTTGCCAAGGAGTGGGCCAATATTTCCTCAGATCAGTGGGTTCTGGACCTGATCAGAGATGGCTACTGAATAGAATTCAACGCCCCAGTAAGAGACGTGTTTGTGGAGTCCCGATGCGGTTCTGCCACCAAATGGGCGGCGGTAGAGGAGACTTTGCAAGGTCTGATTCAGTTAGGGGCTGTGTCCCCGGTACCTCCCGCCGAACACGGCTACGGCTGATACTCCATCTACTTTGTGGTGCCGTGAAAAGGTGGGTCTTTTCGCCCTATTCTGGACTTTAAAAGAATTAAACAAGTCCCTGAGAGTGCGGCATTTCCACATGGAAACCCTGCGCTCTGTCATTGCTGCGGTACAGCCAGGAGAGTTTCTCACGTCTCTAGACCTGAAAGAAGCTTACTTGTACATACGAATTTGGCCCCCGCACCAGAAGGTTCTGAGGTTTGCGGTGTTGGGAAAACATTTCCAGTTTCGGGCCTTGCCTTTTGGCCTCGCCACAGCTCCCCGAACCTTTTCGAAGGTAATGGTGGTAGTAGCTGCTTTGCTCAGGCGAGAAGGTATCAGGGTTCACCCGTACCTAGACGACTGGCTCATCAGAGCAGACTCTGTAACAGAGAGCTATCAAGCTACAGCCAGAGTGGTCTCAGTACTTCAATCTCTGGGCTGGGTCGTCAATATGGCCAAAAGTCACCTGACCCCCTCTCAGTCTCTAGAATATTTGGGGGCCAGGTTTGACACAGACTCTGGCTATGTATACCTACCCGAGCTAAGGCGGTGCAAGCTTCAGAATCGGGTCCGTCTGCTCCTGAGGATGCCCCGCCCGTGAGCTTGGGACATTGCCCAGCTGCTGGGATCGATGACAGCCACATTGGAAGTGGTGCCCTGGGCAAGAGTGCACCTGAGACCTCTACAGTATTCCCTACTTCAAAGATGGTCTCCAGTTTCTTAGGATTATCAATGCAGACTTACTTGGCTCCCTGCGGCCCAACTCAGCATGGAGTGGTGGCTCTCAGACAGCATGCTGCGGCGAGGAATGCCGCTGGCGCTCCCCGATTGGTGTCTAGTAGTGACAGATGCCAGCCTGAAGGGCTGGGGCGCACATTGCCAGGGGAAGAATACCCAGGGTCTATGGACACCCAAGGAGTCGGAGTGGTCCATCAACTGCCTGGAGTTGAAAGCGGTGTTTCAGGTGCTTCTGGCCTTTCAAGTGATCCTGGAAGGATTGGCTGTCAGAGTGATGTCAGACAACACGACAGCAGTGGCCTACATAAATCGACAAGGCGGCACTTTGTGCAGAGCACTGGCCGCGCAGGTCGAACAGATTTGCCACTGGGCCGAGCTACATCTTCAGTTTCTGTCGGCAGCTCACATTGCTGGTCAGAGCAACGTGCAAGCCGATTATCTAAGCAGGCATCAGATCGATCCAGCAGAATGGGAACTAGCAGACGAAGTATTCCTGCAGATATGTGCCAAATGGGGCAAGCCCGTGATGGATCTTATGGCGACAAGTTCAAATGCCAAAGTCCCATGCTTCTTCAGCAGACGGAGAGATCCTCGCTCGGCAGGGTTGGATGCCTTGACTCAGCCCTGGCCTCTGGGCCTACTATATGTGTTCCCTCCGTGGCCCTTGATAGGGCGCGTGCTCCTGCGGATTCGGCTGCACCCAGGAGAAGTGGTCCTCATCACCCCGGATTGGCCCAGGAGGCCTTGGTATGCGGACCTCCGACAGATGCTAGTGGAGGCTCCCCTTCCTTTACCTCTGGTACCGAACCTGTTGTCACAGGGCTCGGTAGCCATGGAGGACGCCTGCCGCTTTGGTCTTATGGCATGGCGATTGAGAGGGCGCAATTGAGGGACAAAGGCTATTCAAACACAGTCATTTCCACTCTCCTGCAGGCCCGCAAGCGTTCCACTTCCGTGGCTTATGCCAGGATTTGGCGCCAGTTTGAGTCTTGGTGTGCTTCAAAAGCGATCACACCCATGCGGGCTCCTGTCTCACCGATTCTGGACTTTTTGCAGGATGGTGTACAAATAGGCTTGGCCTATAATTCCCTGCGGGTGCAAGTGGCAGCGTTGGCCTCCCTTCGCGGTAAGGTTGAAGGCGTGTCTTTAGCTGCTCATCCAGATGTGGCACGGTTTGTTAGTGGGGTGCTTCGGCTCCGGCCCTCCGTGCGAGCACCCTGTCCAGCTTGGAACCTGGGGCTAGTTTTGAAGGCCCTGCAGGCTTCTCCTTTTGAGCCGCTTCGGCGAGCATCGGAGAAAGATTTGACACTAGAGGCCGTTTTTCTTGTGGCCATTACTTCGGCTAGACTGGTGTCAAAGCTCCAGGCACTGTCCTGTAGAGACCCATTTCTGAAATTCTCAGATCCGGGGTCACGGTTCGGACCGTGCCTTCCTTCATGCCTAAGGTGGTTTCAGCGTTTCACCTAAACCAGCCTATTTTCTTGCCCTCCTTTGATAAGGAGGAGTTTCCAGAATCTTTTGGGCAGTTGCACCTGTTGGATGTGCGCAGGACTCTGCTGCAGTATCTGCGAGTTACTTTCTCTTTCAGGATCTATGATCATCTTGTTTGTTTTGCTATCCGGTCCTCGCAGAGGGTCTCCAGCGTCTAAAGCCACTATTGCCCGCTGGCTCAAAGAAACTATCTTTTCAGCTTACCTGCTTGCTGGCCGGTCTCCGCCTGTAGCCTTTAAGGTGCATTCTACCAGAGCGATTTCTTCCTCTTGGGCTAAAACTGGAGCACTCTCTCGTCAAGAGATATGCAGTGCAGCAACATGGGCTTCTAAGCTCTCTTTTGCCTGACATTACAGGCTGGATGTGGCTGCTAGGAGGGTCTCGCGTTTTGGAGCACAAGTGCTAGCGCGTGGTGTGACCTGTTCCCACCCTATATAGGGATTGCTTTGTTACATCCCATATGTAATGGCTTCATCTGCTTGATGACAAGGAAGGGAAAATTAGGTTCTTACCTTGGTAATTTTCTTTCCTTTAGTCATAGCAGATGAAGTCATGAGCCCTCCCTGTATGATTGTCTGTATGCTGTGAATCTTTTTCAGGTTCTGTTCTTGTTTCCTGAAGTTCCTTCCTTGGGAGAAAGTTGGAAAACAGTCTTTAGGATTCATGTTCACTTATAGGAGGATGAGTCCATTCCCTCCAGTTTATATTTTGGAGGATGAGTTTATTCCCTCCAGGAGGTTGTGTGTATCCCCTCCAGTTATACAATAAGGAGGACGAGTTTATTCCCTACAGGAGGATGTGTTCATTCCCTCCTTTTGAGTTCATGCCCTTGTTAAGGGGCCATCGTTCGCTGTGAGGGAAGTTCATGTTATTCCCATTGCGGTTTGCCATACTGCTTTGGAAGCTTCAAATACTGAAGAGGCAGTGGAGCTGGCTGGCCATGAGGCACTGTGAAAAGTTGAGTGCTCTCTATCTCCCCCTGCTGGTTGATGGACACAACCCATACGTAATGGCTTCATCTGCTATGACTAAAGGAAAGAAAATTACCAAGGTAAGAACCTAATTTTCCCATTCAAATTATACAGTGAATCCTCGGTTTTCGTTGACGTCGGATTTTGTCATCTTCGGTTATCGTCGATTTTTTTTCGCAAAATTTTTGTCTCAGTTTTCGTCGGTCGCCTCGGAATTCGTTGGTAAATGCCATGTTAAATGTTCATTTATTGCTAGTGATTTGAGGGCGTGCGCAGGAGGTGGGTGTGTTTTACATCAAGTGCGTTGATTGCATTGGCTGGCTGTTGGTGTGGAAGGCGTGGGATATTTCTAGTGCCACTCCCCCTTTCCCCTTGTTCCTGTTTGCATTTGTTTAGCGTTTTTGAAGGGCGGGAGCAGGAGGTGGTTGTGTTTGTGGGATCGTTAGAGAGGGGCTGGTGGAGGAGGTGTGTGTTGGAGATCTGTGATGGCAGGACGGGATAGCGATTTGTGGATGTGGTGCGTTGTAAGTAGTTGCTGGTTGGGGACGTGCACTTGGGGGGGTAGGCGGAGGTAAGCGGGGCAAGGGAATCCGGAGTCCTGTTGATCGGGACGCTGATTTTCACTTAGTAGCTTGTTGGCGCTGTTACAGCCTGTTATGATATCTGAAGCGTTGTGTGACGTGCCGCATGATCATTTATATAGTAGGATTAGTCTTTTTATTCATGTAAAAGAATTTAAAATAAATTGCCTTGGTTTTCGTCGATTATTTTCGGACGAATTATCGACGAAAACCGAGGTTTCACTGTATATGTGAAAAATCTAAATTAAAAAAAATCAAAAAAGAAAAATATTCTTCCAAATTGCCCACTGAGCATCAAAGCTGAGCTCTCAACACCAGAATTTGCTTAAAAAGCAATTTGCAGACCAATGGAAAGGATCTTACTCCAAGTACTTCCTGGTCACAAAAAAGGTTGAGGGAATTTCAGCCCATCCTAGACCTGAGTGCCCTAAGCAAATATTTGGCCAGACAAAAGTTCAGGATTGTTTCCCTAGCCACCCTATTTCCTATGGTTCGTGATGGAAATTGGCTATGCTCAGTTTGGTCTTATACCTGTACCCATACAGCCTAGCCACCGGGTGTATCTGAGATTCCGAGTAGGGACGTACAACTATTATTGCCAGTTCAAGTTGACTAAGAAAACCTACTACACTTCCTTGATCTTACTATAACTGGATCATGGGTTTTTCCCCAATTTGTAGCTCCAACTGCCACTCAGCTTGCTTACTTCTTTACCACAAAAATAACACAATTGTTGGAGCCTATCACCATCTGAAGTGCTCACTCCAGTATCCATTTACTCCCATATTACGTAGTCCTGATGGAGTTCCTTCTCAAATACTGCTTCCCTACATTCTCACTCAGGTCAACTTTCAACTTGGCCACCGTGATCTCGCTGACAAAGCTGGTATTCTCAATACAAGCCACCACCTGTTCTCTGGAACCTGTGCTTTCTACATGGTACCGAATTGCCCAGCACAGTCATCCTGTGATCTGTTTGTAACTTATGTTTCAACGGTTTTTATTTGATGACAAATCAGAAGATACAAATTCACCTTAGCACATTAATAGCACTTAGGACAAAAACACAGTAGATACACAGCGTAGTTTATAGTCATCAAACTTTTAACATTTTACCCCTCCCCCTTCGACTGTGCATAATATTTAACCTTTATTGATAACTCCACCTAACTGGTGCATTTATGGTTCATCTATTTGTATTGATAACACATCAGGTTATACATGACATACAGTAGTCTCCAAGCCCTAAATGACTGACATTGTATAATCAATATAATATGATCCGTCATCAAGCTTTTTCATTTCTTAACTAACCTCCTACCCCCCCTCAACTAGAACCATATTACTATAGAAAGGAAAGACAGTGATATAGTAGCAGCATAACAAATACATATCATAGGCACCACTCCTTCCACATCCACCAAAAATCCAGCTCTGTGCTCTTCTGCAGAGAGCGAACAGCCTACGAGTGGTAAGCTTAACACACCGTTATAAACTTTAAACTAGAACTTAAATTTCATGCAACCCAAGCACATCCTTGCCCTCTCTTGCCCCCCCAAGGTATCTCTCTTAGCAAGTACTATTATGAGTAATACAGACTGGAGCTAGCTCCCACCCTCCCTCCCTCTCCCATTCTGCCTGTGTGGCCCCCATTCCCCAAGAGTTAGGGACATCAATCTAGTTAACACATGTTGCTGAGGTAGGACTAGACAATGCACTGAGTTTATTAAGGATGTAACTTCGAGCTTTGGGAGATACCACATTGATATAACCTGTCCATGTTAAATAAGTGTTTTTGTTTTGAAATTGAGTAAAGAGTCCTGAAGTTTCATCAGGAGTAAGGCGTGAAAGCAATTACGCTATTGCCAGAAAGAGGGGGCCCGATCCAGAGTCCAATTTACCAGGATGCATTTCATACCAACCAGATAGGCCTTATGAGCAAGTGCACTCTGATGAACTGTTCCCCCCTGTACCGGTGCTTGACATCCCAGTAATATACATTTTGGCAGTTGCCTGACCCGGGAACCTCCAATCCTTTCCAAAAACTTAGTTATCCTACTCCAAAAGGCCTTGATAGCTGTGCATCGCCAAAAGGCGTGGTAGAAATCACTTTGGGTCACACCACAGCGTTTACATTGGGCCGATTCTAAATACCCCATTCGGCAAAGGCGGGATTGTGATGTATATGCTCTGTAGATCACTCTGGCCTGACATTCCCTAAGTTCTGCACTTCGTGTCCACTTCCCAGCCCCTCTCAGGCCCTTCAAGAGCTACTGGGTTGAAACTGCCATCTGTGTGTCCACGGCCCACCTAGTTGCCACCTGTCCCAAATCTCTCTGCGGCCGGGTCGCTGTCAGTCGTTTGTATAAGAGGGAGATGGAGATAGGGTCGCCCGACGGTACCTCAAAAAGATCTTCCAGCTTGGTGGCCAAATCAACACCCAGCGCCGCACTGGGCAGAGATGCCACATAGCGTCTCACCTGCTTGTACGCAAAGCAGGAGCTCCAATCGAAGGGATTTAAACTAAGCTCCTCCATAGTCCTGACTGCTCCAGAGGGCTGCAACACATGATGTACAAACACAATCCCTTTCTCTCCCCATGCCCGCAGACCAGGGTTTTCAGTGCCTGGTTGGAAAGTGTCATTTCCCTGCAGGGGGAGAAATCTACTACACCTGCAATCAAAGGCCCATATCTTCGCCAAGTCTCTCCACAGCTTCCTCAGTGGCCCTATCAGGACACTAGATCGAGCATGTGTAGACACCTCCTTCCCTACCGCATGTAACATGTAGAAGATGTGCTGTGATCTGCACATCGCTATCTCCATGGCTAACGGAGTATAGGCCTCTGTCTGCTGATACCAGTCCCCTAAGTGACGTAAGAGGCAAGCTATGTTGTACAGTTTAATATCTGGGACTCCAAAGCCCCCTTCCCTCCCATTCCCCATAAGGAGCTCAAACTTTATCTGAGGTCTCTTCCTAGCCCAGAAGAATTTAGAAAGCATACTGTGTAGCGCTCTTATTTCCCGTTGTTTAAGATAGAGCGGGATTGTTTGCAGAAAATATAGCCAGTTGGGGAACACCACCATGTTGAACAGCGCAATATGGCCCATTAAAGACAATGGAAGCCCATCCCATCTCCCAAGATTCTCTTTTGTGCTGGTTAGCAAGTGCGCTATATTGGTCTCTCCAAGTTGTCTAGGGTCCTTAGTGAGTTGGGTTCCCAGATATTTAAACGCCAAATCCGCTCTTTTAAATGAGCATTGTAATCTCTCCCATTGGTCTTCCCTCACATGAAGGGTCATCACCTCCGATTTCTCTACATTGAGTCGGAATCCGGAAAATCCCCAAATTCTGCAAAATGTTCCATCAGAGAAGGTAGGGAGGTCTGGGGATCCTCTATTACTACTAGCAGGTCGTCTGCGAAGGCAGAGATCTTAAAAGATTCTTCCCCTATCTGTATACCTCTCACCTCCCCCGTCCACTTGATGTCCCTAATAAGGGGGTCTAACACCAGTACAAAGAGAAGTGGCGAGAGGGGGCAGCCTTGCCTGGTTCCTCGGGCTATCCCAAAGGGGGCAGAAGCCTGTCCGTTTACCCAGACCTCAGCAATCGCTCCTTGATATAGGGCCTTTATTGCTTCTAGGAAGAACCCCTCCATGCCATACGCCCGCAATATGGCAAACATAAAATCCCAACTGACATGGTCAAAAGCCTTTTTGGCATCGAAACTAATTAAGGCTGAGGTAGCGTGACGATGTATGTTCTGTATGGCCCCCAAAACTTGCCTCATATTACGAGCTACTGATCTGCCCCGAACAAATCCCACCTGTGACTCTTCCACTACCCATGGCAATACCCTTGCTAATCTGTTTGCCAAAATTTTGACAAATAATTTGGTCTCAAAAGGTAGTAGGGAAATAGGTCTATATGAACCTGCTTGTAAGGGGTCTCGCCCTGGTTTTAACAAAACCACTATTTGCGCCTTCCGCAGTGTCTCTGGTAGGACTCCCATCTGAACAAATCGATTAAACACCACCATAAGGCAGGGCACTATATCCTGGACAAGAAGTTTGTAGAATTCCGCAGGGAACCCATCTCCCCCGGGTGTCTTATGCAAAGGGCTGTCCCGTATTCCCCAGCTCACCTCGTCTTCTGTAATTTCCCCATTAAGGCTATCTTGTTGTTTCTCTGTGATTTTGGGAAGTGGTTGACCTGCCAGGTACCATTCAGCCTGAAGTCCCTGATGATCTGGGGCAGAGTACAAAGACTCATAGAACTGCCGGAAAACCTCGTTCACTCCCTCCGATGTATGCAGGAGCCCTCCCTTCGCGTCCCGTATCTGAGGTACAAAGCGTGAGCGTCCTACCTGTTGCACCAGCCGTGCCAACAGTTTCCCTTGCCGGTTGGCATGTTTATATAATTGGTATCGAAAGTATTGATTAGATTTTTTGACTTTCTCATGTATTAATTGATTCAGGGAAGATTGAGCCTCTAACAACTGAGATTTATGTATGCTGGAGGGCCTAGATCCAAACCGCTGTCGCGCCTGCCCCACTATCTTCCCCAGACAAAGAATCTCTGCCTCCCTGGCTCTTTTCTTGTGGGTGTAATATGAAATAATGGCCCCTCGCAGCACGGCTTTAGCCACTTCCCAGAATAGTACCGGGTCCCTATGATAGGTGTCTTCATTAAACTCTGTGTACTCCCTCCATTGGGCTTGTATATATGGGGTAAACTGCCCATCATAATAAAGTTCCCTGGGGAATCGCCATTGGGATCTCTGCCCTCTTTCCAGCTCACAAGAAAAGGAAACCCACACCAACGCGTGGTCCGACACCTGAGTCGGTCCTATCTCCACCTGCACTAACGATGTGACTTGACGAGACCAAAATATAGTCAATGCGCGACAACGTGTCATGCGCTCTAGAAAGGTGGGTATAGTCCCGTTCCCCAGGGTGGAACAGACGCCAAGCATCTACCAGGTCCAACAAAGAGCAGAGCCGTGGGATTACCTTCTTCAAGTTCACTGGTCCTACCCTAGAGGTGCCCATGCTGTCCAATAGCGGATCAAACACCGAGTTAGTCACCCCAGGAACGCTAAAAAATCATCCTGCACATTCCTTAATCTTCACTTCCCCAACTGTAAAGGACTAAAATACAAACTAACGCATGCGTCAACCTTTTCCTACTTGAGCACACAATTCTGGAACACGCTGCCGCGCAACTTGAAAGCGATCTATGAACTAACTAACTTCCGCAACCTACTGAAGACCCATCTCTTTAACAAGGCATACCACAAAGATCAACAAATGTGAACTCCTACACATGTATCCAGAATTGCCTTACGATATTTACTTGTTACACTACTATCATGCTTTCAGGTTACCCAAGATCCTTATGCAATACTAAATATCTATTTTCTTATGCATTTCCATTAATCATGATGTAATGTAAGCCACATTGAGCCTGCAAAGAGGTGGGAAAATGTGGGATATAAATTCAATAAATAAAAATAAATTAGGGGCATTTGGTCAAAAGAGTGCACCTGGCTCACTATGGATTGATAAAACCGCCTATCATATTGGTTCGGGGCATAGACATTCACCAGTAACAGAGGTTGATTTACATGTATCTCTACCATGACCAATCGGCCTTTCGGATCTGCAACCACCCTCTTCCTAACAAAGGGAAGCCCTTTGCAGAATAGTATGATGACTCCCGCCTTTCTATTGAAAGCTGGGCTTTCCACATAATCCCCCACCCACAAACTACATAGTTTTTTTATGTTCCTGCGCAGATAAATGTGTCTCCTGTAGCATTGCTATGTGGGCTTTTTGCCTGTTTAAAGTTTGCAAGATCTTACTACGCTTAGTCGGGGAGGTGACACCCCCTACATTCCAAGAGACCAATTTAACCACAATCTGTCTGAAGCAGTCTAGTAAAGCAGATAGGTATGATGTAAAGGGGGAGGAGTCCCAGCCACCTCCTTCCCCCCTCTACTTTCCTCCCCAGCAACAACTCTCCAGTTCCTCCTTCCCCTTCCTACTCCTCGTGGACTCAGGCATAGTCCCCCCTGGCCCTCCTCCCCCTTTCTGTATCCTATCCTCTACCCTCGAGTTCCAAGAAGAACTCGTCACGTAATGGTCCCCACCTGAAAAGTCTCATTTCCTTCCTTTAGGAGCACTTCGTATAGTTTTCAAAAAGTATGTCTCCTGTTTATACCCGAACTTGATCCACCATCCCTCCCAATTAGTGTACTTTTAAAACACTCATTACATTTAACACTCTTACAGTAACATGCTTTCTGGTGTATTACCTTCTCCTAACTTTGGCTAGGTCTGTAAGTGTCCCGGTAATAAGTAGTCTCTTTACCTACACTTATTCCAGCGTAAAGCCACAAACATCACCTGCCCGGGCTCCCTCCTGTTGGTATACCTTTCAAGCCGCCTCCTCTTGTACCAGGCCTTGGAGAAAATCTTTAGCTGCTGGTACATCTTCAAAGATCTTCTTTGTTCCTCCATGGTGCACTCTCAGTTTTGTGAGGTATACCAGTGCAAATCTGATCTTTTTCTCATCAAGAGTATTGCACATACTGGCGCAAATTCCTTCCTCGCTGCCGCCACCCGTGCGGAGTAGTCCTGAAAGCAGAGAATACGCTGGCCTTCTTGCTTGAGTTCTCCACCAGCACGCACTGCTTGTAGGATGGCCTGTTTGTGTACATAGTTGAGGATTTACAAAATCACTGCCCGGGGCCTCACCGCACGTCTCCGTGGGCCCAGTCGGTGTGCTCGCTCGATCCTCAAGGGGCCTGGTATATTATTCAGTTTCAGCGTGGTTGGGATCCAGGCCTCCAGGAAGCTGCCCAATTCTGAATCCTTGACCTGTTCTGACAAACCGATCAGGCGCAGGTCTGTTCTCTAGATCATCTAGTTTGTTCTCCAGGTCCGATATCCTTTTCTGAAGGGCCACCAAAGGCTGTACCTCGGTCGCCATGCAATCCTCTATGTCACTGATCCTTTGCTGGACATGATCCAAGTCCAGATGGAATCCGTCGAGGCGTTCGTGGGCTGAGTCCGCCCTGTCGAATATCGCCTGTAGCTTTTTGTCCAATGCGGCCTCTACAGCTGCCGTTACCTCCGCCGTTATCTCAGCAGTCCACGTCGAGCAAACGCTCGAACTCGGCGATTGCGGCACGGGCACCATCTTGGGTTCCGTGGCTTTGCCTTTTTCTTTTTTTTTTGGATTTTCGCCGCCATCCCGCATGTTCCAGTCACTGCCACCGAATAGACCACTGCCCAGTAATCAGCTCTGCAGTCCAGGTAAATCAGGAATCGCTCGTACCCCAGGAAGGTTAGATAAATGTAAAAGATGAGCGGAAATAGCGGGAGCTCAGTACAAATGCGACCTCACTCCCGCATCGCACCACGTGACCCGATCTATTTGTAACTTAACTAGTATGTTGTTTCATCTCCAAATTGACTGAGAAATTAGTTTTTTCGTTGACACAACATGTTGCTGATCCTCATATTTTGCACTGCATCAAGCTGGATCCCACCTGCTGATAGTATTAACTGTTATTGCCACATTGTTCAGTGATTTCTTTAGACCTTTCAGCTGCATTTGATTTCATGGATCAGAAACTACTGCTGGGTAGATTGAAGGAAATTGGGTTAACAGGAACAGTATTTCAGTATTTCTCTCTTCTACTGGACCATACATTTACTCTTTCAAAGCCAGATGATCAAAATCCCGTGCTGTTTCAAATAGCGCTCTAAATTAGTGCTGGAACAGCGCAGGGCTAATAGCATACAAATTTAAGCAAGCTATTAGCTCAGATCATAGGGGTAAGTGCGGGAGGATTGTTCCTGAGCATGCGCTCAGACACAATCCTCCTCCACTTGTTTGGAATGGAAGTTCCACTCAGCGCATTCTAGAATGCACTGGGCTGGGTGACGCCATTTTGGAGGCGGTGCTCGTAGGAGGAGGGACTAGAATTGCATCCCACCTCCATTCATGGTATCGGGGTGAGGGAGTTGCCGCTAGACCACCAGGGTATGGGCTGGAGGTCCAGTGACCTCCAGCCCTCTCTTCTGTTGGAGATGTCCATGGGGGGGAGGGGTGGCTGTCACTGGGGTCTTACCGACTGGGGTGTGGAGGGTCCTCTGGACCGCTGGCTGAGACAGCCCAGCTGGAGAACTGTATCATGCTGCCTGGCTGTTGTCCTTTCTTTCCTGCCCAAATGCAAGCTCCTAGCTGGCCTAGGGTTTTCAGCGGTAGAGCGCCATTGTTCAACACTCTCTACCTTTAATCATGGGGGTGCTGGAACGAAAGAGTGCACCAGCATACATTAGTGTGGATTAGCATGCTACTTGTGTTGATCTGCTGTGCGCTGTTTCGTTCCGGTGCTCTGGGCAGCTGATCATCATAAGGCGCAGGTAAATGCGGGCGCTAATTGCTTCTAGTGCCCACATTTACCTCTGATCATCTGCCCCTCACTGCCATCTATTTCCGCTAAACAGCATTTCCTTAGTGTCCCTCCGGACTGGCCCAGAAAAATGACTGATGGGGTTGTTCACGCCTTCTAACAGGTGGAAACTGAGAGCTTCGACGGTCGAGAGAGCCAATAAGAGCCCTGACTAGGTATAGTTAGATTTAGTGTTCTCAGTCTCCCAGCAGGAGGAAGATGGTGAGCCCTTCAGTCTCTTACTTTTTTTTTTTGCCTTGTGAGGGAACAAAAACGAAAATTTACTTTTCTTTTTAGATTTTCTTTCTCTTCACCAGTGTTTCTCGTTTTAACTTGGAGACTGAGACCCGCGGGGGTACTCTGTGAACCTCGGGGGTGTGTCAGAGTACCCGCACGGGTACCCCCCCAATCCTCTCATTGTGGTCCATTTTGTGCAGTCAAGAGCTGCTTTACTCATGTAGTGAAACACAAGTCTCAGCCTCTTCGAGGGAAGAGTGTTTACAGGCCTGGGAGAGAGAGCCACGTTCTTTAAAAAAAAAAAATCATGAGGTGCGAAAGAGCGGAGCAGCTGTTTCGGCCTTCGCTGTGTTGCAGTGAGTTGCTTGTTTCTTCTCTGTGTGCTTGGCGGTGGTTTTCTTTCTCTGTTCCTCTCTGGGGAGCCTGTTACAAAAAAACCCAAAAAAAAACACTAGAGCTGTTCTATAGCTGAGAAGCTTCGATGCTGTTTGTCAGTGGTGGGGTCTCACGGCTGCCAGAGTATGTTAAGTGTTGTACTGCAGCAGAGCTACTGCTAGTCAATATTTACACATGTCCTTCTGTGGGTTAAGAATTAGTTATGGGACAGAAAATAGAGTGTAGGGTTAAATGGCCATTTTTCTCAGTGGAGGAGGTGAACAGTGGAGTGCCGCAGGGGTCTGTACTTGGACCGGTGCTGTTTAACATATTTATAAATTATCTAGATATTGGAACGACAAGTGAGGTGATTTAAATTTACAGATGACACGAAACGATTTAAAGTTGTCAAAACGCACGCAGATTGTGAAAAAATGCAGGAAGACTTTAGGAAACTGGAAGACAGGGCATCCAAATAGATGAAATTTAAAGTGGACAAATGCAAAGTGATGCACATTGGGAAGAATATTCTGAATTATAGTTACCTTGATGCTAGGGTCCACTCCAGGAGCTGGCTTCCAAGAAAAAGACTTAGGTGTCATTGTAGACAATACGATGAAATCTTTTGCCCAGTATATGGCGGCGGCCAAATAAAAAGCAAACAGGATGCTAGTAATCTTTAGAAGAGGGATGCAAAATAAGTTCAAGAATATTTTAATGCCTCTGTATCGCTCCATGGTATGATCTTACCTTGAGTATTGTGTTCAATTCTGATCACCGTATCTCAAAAAAGATACAGTTGCTTAGGCAAGGTTCAAAGAAGAGTAACCAAAATGATAGTGGGGATGGAAAGGCTAAAGAGGTTAGGGCTTTTCAGTTTGGAAAGTCTGAGGTCTACAAAATCTGAGTGGTGTGGAGCGGGTGGAGGTGAATCTATTTTTCACTCCTTCAAAAAGTACCAAGACCAGGCGACACTCAATGAAATTGCATGGAAATACTTTTAAAACAAGTAGGAGAAAATATTTTTTTTTCACTCAAAGAATAGTTCATCTCTGAAACTTGCTGCCCGTAATATGTGGTAACAGCAGTTAGCGTATCTGGGTTTAAAAAAGGTTTGGACAGGTTCTGGAGGAAAAGTCCATAGTCTGTTATTGAGATGGCCATGAGGGAAGCCACTGCTTGCCCTGAGATTGGTAGCATGGAATGGTGCTACTAATTGGGTTTCTGTCAGGTACTTGTGACCTGGGTTGGCCACTGCCGGAAGCAGGATACTGGAATAGGTAGACCATTTGTCTGACCCAGTATGGCTATTCGTATGTTCTAACGCTACACAGAGCTCTGTGTTGGCTCCATTGTTTAATATTTTTTATAGTCCTCTCGCTATGATTAAAAGAATGTGGCAATACTATGATCTTGAATATGCAGGTGACATACTAATGATTCATTTCATCAACTCCCTTTGCTCTGACCTGCTCTAGCTACAGACATGTCTGAATGTCTGAAAATGTCATCTCACACTGAACTGGCAGGGGAAAAAACTGTTTAGCAGGTAAGCTGAGTTGAGTGATGCAACCTCATGAGTGTCCTTGGACATTGGCGTAACCCAGAAGATCTTTTGAGAGTGGGACATCTGTTTGATCGTTTTGCCCCTCACCTTAACAAGAAATGTTCTCAGTTCTACTCCAGACTAGGATTCCATGACCAACTAGCCTTAGATACCTCTTTCCTCAATTGGGGGAAGGGTCTTCTGCATGCATATTCTTCTACCTGTCTTGTAGTGGTTACTCTGCAGAAACTGAAGCAGGATCTGAGTGCTGTGATGATTCAGGAGGCTGTCTGGCTGTGCCACTGGGTGCAGAGTAGCCTGCAGACCCTCTGTGTGGCTCACGTAGCAAGGACGAAAAGTGTCCCCATGGAGTTTCTGCCCAGGAAAAAGATCTAGGTGTCATTGTTGATACATTGAAATTCTCTGCTCTGTATGCAGTAGCAGCTAAGAAAGCAAATAGAATATTAGGATTTATTAGGAAAGGGAGGAGAACAAAACAGTATTATAATGCCTGTCTCTCACTCCATAGTGTGACCACTCCTTGAATTTTGTGTGCAGTTCTGGTCACTGCGTCATAAAGATATAGTGGAATTAGGAAAGGTACAGAGAAGCGCGATAACAATGACGATTCCCTGACATGCTGTTCCACATGAACCTTATTCTACCATAACATCACTGTGAAACTGTTCATACCGGAACTGGCGAATGCCTTTACGGTACTATGTAAGCCACATTGAGCCTGCAAATAGGTGGGAAAATGTGGGATATAAATGCAACAAATAAATAATAAAGGGATGGGATGACAAGCATATGAGGAAAGGCTAAAGAGGGTATGGTTCTTTTGCTTGGAGAATGACATAGTTGAGGGGAGATACGACAGAGATCAATAAAATCATGAATGGAGAATTGCTCGTTTACTCTTTTCCAAAAGTACAATGATTATAGGCATGCAATGAAGCTACTAGGTAGTACATTTAAAACAAATTGGAGGAAATATTTATTTACTTAACATGTATTTAAGCTCTGAAATTCGTTAAGTAGTTAACATAGGGATTTAAAAATAGGACACATCCTTAAAAGAAAAGTCCGTAAACCTTTATTAATGTGGGTTTGGCAAAATCCACTTCTTATTCCTGAGATAAGCAAAATCTATTTAACTCTTTTGGGATCCTGACAGGTACTTTGACCTGGATTGACCACTGTCAGAAAGAAGATACTGTCCCACTGTCAGAAACAAGATACTGGCCTTGATGAACCTCTCTGGTCTGGCCCAGTATGACTAGGCTTATGCACTTGTCTTTCTTAGCAGGTACTGGACCTGGATGAATGGTTGCTGAGTCCCTCTGCCTTCCAATTGATGTTGAAGTGGTGGCATCCCCAGTCTTTGATCTGATGGCAACTTGTTAGAATGCAAAGGCTCTTCCATTTGCAGGCAAGAGGGCTGCATAGGTATGTGCTCTTATAAATGTGGCTGCAAGGAGCCTCTGTGTGTGTATGTTTGTTTTTTTTCTGTGGCCTCTCATTGATTGTGTAGTTGCTTTAGAGGATCACCAAGCATCTGTTTCAAGTTGTCCAGTCAGCTCCAGACTGGCCTTGCAAACCCCATAGTATGACAACAGAAGTTTTCTGTTTAGAGGGTCCCACAATTTAGATTTTGTAGGATTAAAGTCTGCTTCATCAGTGTCCAGTTGTCTTGGAGGATTCCGATTTTTTCTGGTTTATGACTTGGCCTTTGAGAGGGTCTACTTGAGATATAAGGGCTATTCAATCCACATTCTGTTAAGGGCTATTCAATCCACATTCTGTTACTGCTATACTACCGAGAGCTTGGAGAAGGTCCATGTTGGCATATGTGCAGTTGTGGTGTGGAGCTTGTGGATTCTCTGCCTAACGAAAGGGGAAGACTTGACCCAGGATTGTCTGCAGCTTACTTTCAAGATTCAAGTGAGAGAGGTCTTCAGTACATGTGGATATATCTTGATTTCTGAGGGTCCAGAATATCTGTCCTGTCTGCCCAGTAGTTTTGGTTTTAATCTGGCCCTGAACGTGTTGGAAAGGCCCCCTTTTGAGATGACATGGTATAAATCTGTGAAGGACTTGGTTTTCAAACTTGTTTTCTTTTCTGTTAGCTATTTGCTCAGCAAGGCAAATCTAGGAACTGTAGGCCCCGTCTTTGCAGCAAACTCAGTTTCTCTCTACATGGTTCCATCTTTTGCCCTTCCATCTCAACCAGTTGATCTCCCTGCTAGTGTTTTCCAGAAGGAAGAAGGAGACGGCAGAGACTCTTCAAAGGCTGGATGCCCACAAGGTGTTGATCCGCAGCTTGGAAACTAATGGTATTTTGTATTGTCTACACAAGGGTGATGTAGCTGTGAAGTTATCCCTGGTATAGTGGATTAGGGGTGCAATTGAGTTGACGTACCTTCTGGTTTTGGGGGTGGGGGATGTTCTGGAGGGTCTTCTCACATTCTGTGATATCTCAACTGTCCTCTTAAGTGGAGGCCTGAACTGTTGGCTTGGAGGATATTTGTAAAGCGGTATCTTGGTCTGTCTTGCACTCCTTTGCTAAACACTACAGAATTTTATTAAGGTTAGGGAAGATGGTGCCTTTGGCAGGGTGGTTCTGAAGGGAACCTTGTCTTCCACCCACCTGGAGGGGTAAAGCTTTGGTACATTTTGTCAATCACTAGTCTAACAGGATGAAAAGTAAGCTAACATTTGTTAATACCTGTTAATTTCCTTTCCTGCTAGACCAGTTAAGGTTCCACCTGGGAGAGCTGCAGCTCTTGATGGATTTTTCCTTCCATGTGCCTTAGGTTCAGCCAGCCAGTTTTGTTTTTGTTTTTTGTCTTTTAGTGATCATAGCAAAGGATTCCCTTTTTTTGTGGGGTTCCATTTTGTGTATAGGCTTTGGAATTGGCTTAGTGTTACTGGAAAAGCTCAGGTTTGCTACTGCCTTCTGCTGGTAGGTTGACGTAGCCCATCAGTCTAGATTAGTCTTACTAGTAGCAGAAATTGTGGAGCGAAAGCAGGCAACAATGAATCTCGCCTAATTTTATAACTATACTAGAAAAAAAGGCCCATTTCTGAGTGCAATGATACGGGCGCTAGCAAGGTTCTGTAATGGTAATTTTGTCCCTCCCCGGGCTGTTGCTCACTGCTCACCCCCCCCCCCCCCCCGAGGTTGACAGAGGCAGTGCTTTAAAGTAATGCCAGCTGAGAGGAAGAGAAGCACAGTACAGCAGGCTCGCGTTCAGTTTTCCCCTTCTCTGTCTGCGAAACAGGAAATGAGGGCGGGACGCAGAGAGAGAAGGGGAAAGGTGAATGCGAGGCTGCTGTACTGTGCTTCTCTTCCTCTCAGCTGGCATTACTTTAAAGCTGTGCCTCTGTCGACCTCGGGGAGTGAGTGGCGGCCTCCGGGGGGGGGGGGCAAGTGAGCGACGGCCCTGGGGGGGGGGGTGCGGGAGCGACTGCGCGTTGACCCTGTGTTTGGGTGGGTGGGAGAGGTTGCAGTTGCCGCGAGGCTGCTGTACTGTGCTTCTCTTCCTCTCAGCTGGCATTACTTTAAAGCGCCGCCTCCGTCGACGTCGGGGGGGGGGGGGGGCAAGTGAGCGACGGCCCTGGGGGGGTGCGGGAGCGAATGCGCATTGACCCTATGTTTGGGTGGGTGGGAGGGGTTGCAGTTGCTGGGGTTCTGTGAACTGTGAGGGAGTGTGGGATGTGGGTTCTGTATGTGAAATGGGCGGCGAGGGGCAGGGGGAGATCGCGCGTTGTGGAGTGTCAGTGCTCCGCCCTCGTCGTCATCACGTAGTGATGTGAGGGCGGGGCACACAGTCATGGGCAAAAAGGATATCTCGACGCCTCACACTTCCAGATGAGGTTTCATTTAGAACATTGGGTCTGCGAATTATGTGTGGAAGGGGCGTGGCTGAGGGCGGGTCTATGAGTGACAGTGAGTGGTGCTGACAGCCTAGCCTACCAACAGTGAAGGGCTTCAGTGTTTCCCTGGCACAGAGTGAGCTTCAGAATGTTGGAGGTGAGAATTATTTATATAGATAGAGGGGGGGGGGGGGGGGGGGGGGGGGGGGGAGTACATAAGTGATGCCACACTGGGAAAAGACCAAGGGTCCATCGAGCCCAGCATCCTGTCCACGACAGTGGCCAATCTACAATTCCAGGAATAACATGTATAGAGTTTTTTTTTTTTTTTTGCTGTTTTCTCAGCAACTGCTTTGAATTTGAATGATACATTTTATGTACTTATTTAGGCATCATACTTATGTATTACTATTAAACAACATTTAGTTATCTAAAGCTATGTTAATGTTACTAACATTTTAGCGTTACTATCTAGCAATTTTTGCGCATTTAAAAGTGTTTGAGCTAAAACCTAGTAAAACAATGTCATTCAAATGATACATTCCTTGTCATCAGAAGCAGATGAATCCATTACAAATGGGTTGTGTCCACCTACCAGCAGGGGGAGATAGAGAACACTGAAAACCATAGTGCCTCTAGGACGGCTAGCTCCATTTGCCTCTCAGTATTTCTCTATCTCCCAGCAGGGTTGGACGCAGCTTGTTCAGCTCCTTCAAGTTTCTGCCTGGGGTGGCTCCTGTGCTTTTGCCAGTTGTAGCAGGGGTGTTGTGGCTGAGTGGAGCCCACTTTAAAGGCACATAGGTTCGCCCTTTCCCTGCCTTACTCTCCCCCCGGGGTGGATGCAGGTGTATATAGGTTCGCCCTTTCCCTGCCTTTCCCACTCTGTTCTGCCTCAGGAGTACCTCTGTAGCTGTTTGCCTCCAACTTTCCTCACAGCGTTAAAAAAAAACCGCGCTTTTCAGCGCTACTATTTCTGAGGCTTTTCCTGACTGTGCAGCGTGACTGGAGCTCGTGGACTCAGTCCTTTGAGGTAAGAGCGGTACTCAGCTCCTCCGGGGAGGCCCTGCGGATGGCGTTTCGATCAGGGTGATTTTGGCGCGAAGCCGCCATTTTGAATTTTATTCCGCTGTTTTTCGGCGATGGCTGCTGAGGGAGTTAAGCGCTGTTCCCGTTGTGGCAAGCGCAGATCAGCAGCGGGGCTCTGTAAAACGTGCTGTCTAGACGGTAGAGCCAGTACGAGCATGGCGAGCGATGGAGCTGGCAGCGGGCGCATTTTGGAGGCGCTGCATGGCTTGACTCCCGCGGTTGCGGAGGAGTCTTAAGAGCAGAGGGGTGCCTCGGGCCGAGGCTACCAGAGGAGCTCCGTTCCCTGTGGCTCCTAATTCGGAGGCGGGAGGTCAGGGTGAGTTTTTCTCCCCGAGTTTGTGCTTATTTTACATAAAGCCTTCATGTTGAAAAGAGCTCTGCGCAGGTGTCTGACACTGCATTGCTACCTGGTCCCCCTGCAATCTCTGGGCTGGGTCGTCAATATTCCCGACCTAAGGCGGTGCAAGCTTCAGATTCAGGTCCGTCTGCTCCGGAGGATGCCTCGCCCGCGAGCTTGGGACTTTGTCCAGCTGTTGGGGTCGATGACGGCCACCTTGGAAGTGGTGCCATGGGCGAGAGCGCACACGAGACCTCTGTAGATTGCCCTGCTTCAACGATGGTCTCCTATGTCCCAGGATTATCAACGCAGACTCACGTGGCTCCCTGCGGCCCGACTCAGTATGGAGTGGTGGCTCTCAGACAGCATGCTGCGGCGAGGAATGCCGCTAGCGCTTCCCGTTTGGTGCCTGGTGGTAATGGATGCCAGCCTGAGGGGCTGGGGGTTCACATTGCAGGGGAAGCATGCCCAGGGTCTCTGGACACCCGAGGAGTCGGAGTGGTCCATCAATCGCTTGGAGTTGAAAGCGATTTTCCAGGCTCTTCTGGATTTTCACTTGACCCAGAAGGATTGGCTGTCAGAGTTCTGTTGGCCAATACGACAGCAGTGGCCTACATAAATTGACAAGGCGGCACCCATTGTCAATCACTGGCCGCAGAGGCCGCTCAGATATGCCACTGGGCCGAGCTACATCTGCAGCTTCTGTCAGCAGCTCACATAGCAGATCAGAGCAACGTGCAAGCCGATTTTCTAAGCAGGTATCAAATCGACCCTGCGGAGTGGGAACTGGCAGACAAAGTGTTCCTTCCGATCTGTGCCAAATGCCAAAGTCCTGTGCTTTTTCAGCAGATGGAGAGATCCTTGCTCAGCGGGGTTGGATGCCTTGGCTCAACCCTAGCCCCCAGGCCTCCTGTAAGTGTTTCCTCCGTGGCCCTTAATAGGGCGACTCTTCCTGCGAATTCGGCTGCATCAAGGAGTGGTGATCCTCATTGCCCCGGATTGGCCCAGGCGGCCGTGGTATGCGGACATCCGGCAGATGCTGGTGGAGGCTCCCCTTCCTTTGCCTCTGGTACCGAACCTGTTGACGCAGGGCCAGGTGACCATGGAGGATCTATGCCGCTTTGGTCTTATGGCATGGCTATTGAGAGGGCGCAATTGAGAGACAAGGGCTATTCTAACAAGGTCATCTCCACTCTCTTGCAGGCCCACAAGCATTCCACTTCCGTTGCCTATGCTCGGATCTGGCGCCAGTTTGAGGCTTGGTGCGTTTCTAAAGTGATCACACCCATGCGGGCTTCTGTCTTGCCGATACTTGACTTTTTTAGGACGGTGTACAAAAAGGCTTGGCCTATAATTCCCTGCTTGTTCAAGTGGCAGCTTTGGCATGTTTTCAGGGAAAGGTCTCGGGCCTCTCCCTGGCTGCGCATCCGGACATTGCATGATTTCTTAGAGGGGTGCTTCGGCTCCGGCCTCCCGTGCGAGCCCCTTGTCCGGCTTGGAACCTGGAGCTAGTATTAAAGGCTCTTCAGTGTTCGCCCTTCGAGCCGCTGAGGTGAGCTTCGGAGAAGGATGTGACTCTAAAAACAGTCTTTTTGGTGGTTATTACATTGGCGAGACTGGTGTCTGAGCTCCAGGCGCTGTCCTGTCGAGACCCATTTCTGCAATTCTCAGAGTCCTGAGTTATGGTACATACAGTGCCTTCCTTCCTGCCTAAGGTGGTTTCAGCGTTTCACCTAAACCAGCCTATTTATCTGCCCTCCTTTACTAGGGAGGAGTTTCCGGAATCTTTTGGGCAGTTGCACCTTCTGGATATGCGCAGGGCTCTGTTGCAGTATCTGTAGATGTCAAATGCTTTCAGGACCTCTGATCACCTCTTTGCATTGTTGTCAGGTCCTTGTAGAGGGTCTCCAGCGTCTAAAGCCACTATAACCCGTTGGCTTAAGGAAGCCATTTTTCTGCTTATCTGCTATCTGGCTGGCCTGCCCCTGATGCCTTTTAAGGCACATTCCACAAGAGCGATTTCCTCCTCTTGGGCTGAAATGGGAGCACTCTCTCTTCAAGAGATATGTAGTGCACCTACTTGGGCTTCTAAGCTCTCTTTTGCCCGTCATTACAGGCTGGATGTGGGTGCCAGGAGGGACGTGCTTTTTGGAGCACAAGTGCTTGCGCGTGGTATGGCTTGTTCCCGCCCTATCTAGGGATTGCTTTGGTACATTCCCATTCGTAATGGATTCATCTGCTGCTGATGACAAGGAAGGGAAAATTAGGTTCTTACCTTGGTAATTTTCTTTCCTTTAGTCACAGCAGATGAATCCATGATCCCTCCCTGATTGACTCTGTTTTGTGTTCAGTTTTTCCTGCAGACATGTTCCCTCATTGGGAGAAGTTGTAAAATGGTCTTCAGGATTTCTGTTCTACTACAGGCGGTTGAATTCGTCCCTCCTTTGTGTTATTGCTTCTGTTCTGGGGCGTTCGTTCACTATGAGGAAAGTTCATGTTATTCTACTTTGCGGTTTTACACGGCTTTGGAAGCTTCAAAATACTGAGAGGCAGATGGAGCTAGCTGTCCTAGAGGCGCTATGGTTTTCAGTGTTCTCTATCTCCCCCTGCTGGTAGGTGGACAAAACCCATTCATAATGGATTCATCTGCTGTGACTAAAGGAAAGAAAATTACCGAGGTAAGAACCTAATTTTCCCATTAACAATGTGTGAGAAGTTCACAGTCACTCTGAATACTCGGTGTTCACCCCCATTTTTAAACAGGCCTTCTGTCGCTTTGTGAAGTTCTTAACAGCCTTGTTGGTTGGTCCCTGTACAGGGATGTCCCAGATCATCTGTAGCACTTGAGTTTGGTGATTGATTGTGGCTTTGGGTGGAGCTTGTGATAGGCCTCCAACTTTGCCCCCAGACAAAAAGTCTGTGACTGAGATGTCATTAATAGTAAGTTAGTACCTCTTTTTTTTTTTTTTTTTTACAAATAACGATAGTTTCACACTGCAAAATCAGTGGGTGGTCATGCTAAAAAGTCTGTAACTTTGTCATATTTTAAAGATAATCTCATTCCACTCATCACATAAACATAGCTAGTAACAAATAAAGCTGTAAAATTTCATGTTGAGATTCCAAGCAATTGCTGGGAAAACCCCCCAAAAACAGCAAAACCTCTAGGGGTTACTTTTTGCCTTACCCTCTATTTCTCTATGTAATCTTAGATTCACTTATCATTTGTGATATATCACATGTAACTGTTACTTTTTTGGAGAACTATGTAGATTTAACATCCACCTCCTGTACTCGTTTTTATAATCTACAATTAATTTACATTAAAAAAATATTTCTAATGTCTAGAATTTTTGTTTAAAACCATTAATCATTGAAAAAAATATATGCAATTTCTGTGCAAAGCGTAGAGACTTTTTGACTCTACACATTTTACTCTAGTAGGCTTAACAGCACTTGGCTAAAATTCTGGATACATCATTTAACGTGGTCAGATTGAATCCACCTCCGCCCACCTTATTCTGGAGCCAAAATTGGCTTCATACAAATGAAGTTTTTTTTTTTTTTTTTTAATATTGAGTTTGTTGATTTAATTTGACCTTGAGGGCTCAAAAGTGTTCAAAAAGGAGAGTTGGGGTCTAAAACGTGCCAGATCTATGTGAAATGGCACAGAAACCAGCACCATGTGAAGACCAGAGCCTGGATACTTGAATGTAAAATTACGTTCAGAATTGTGGTAGTAGCATTGCAAGCTTTATTTTTCTAAAACCTTCATATGGTAAAATAGTTTGCCAGTTCCCTTAGATAATGTTGTTAATCTCTTTTTTTTTTTTTTTTTTTTTTTTTAAGCTGATACAGATGATCCTCCGAGAATTACTTCCAATCCAGTCATCAATGGGAATGTAGCTATGTCTGATGGACATAATAACACAGAAGAAGACATGGAAGATGGTAAGTCAGCAGAATGGCAGTAATTCTTCACCACTGTTAAGCAAACTGTAGGCCTGGTTTGTAAATTCACATAACTATGCTGGGATAGTTCCATAGAGCTCAATGTTCAATATAGTTCAGCATTCTGTCTCTGATAGTGGCAAGCCTGGATTACATGGACTTGGCAGATCCTTACTAACATATTACCTACTCTCTGAATTAAGAGGTGGAGACATTCATCTATCTGGTGCTAGTTGTTAAATGAGTGTGCGCTCCAGAAACTTGTCAATTCAGGCATGCTATTAGCATTGTTGACTGAAAAACAAATTCTTTGTTTTAAATCCACTACTGTTTTATGGAGTAATTAGGGAAAAAGTATTTTATGTTCTCAATTAGAGTAGCCTAGTGGTTAGAGCAACAGGATGAGAACCAGGGAACCGGCATTCAAATTTTTCTTCTCTCACTGGTACTTCTTATAACCTTGGCAAATCATTTAACCCTTCGTTGCCTCAGAAACTGTACTTTCCAGGAGCAGAGATCTAAAGCCTGGTGTTCATAAACAAGTCTTATGTTCTCTTAGCAGACACACTCAGTTTTACTTATTTGGATTTATTTTTTTATTTTTATTATTTATAATTTTTACATTATTCATCAAGCTTTACATCTTGAACAGAAAAGGTACTTCATCAAAGAAACAGAAAAAAACAAATACATCCTTAATTCACAATTAAGAGTTAACAGATAAGTACACTCGAGTCCTCAGTTTTGTGATCCAAGAATTACACATGTGGAAAATAAAGAAGAATATAATATTAAGAATTATTAAACCTGACTAAACAAAGAGTTCCCATTTCAATCGTAGCTCTATATTCCCTCTCAAACTCTTCTGGTAACAAGAAATTCTGTGAGTTGTGAGGATTCATAGAAAACATACTTCACTGACTGGTAACAGACTACGCACTTACAAGGGTAACGTAGGTAAAAGGTAGCTCCCAACTGAAGGACACCTGGTTTTAAAAGCAAAAATTTATAATGTGCATAAAACTGAGTTCTTCAAAATCAGATGTTCACTGAAATCGCACCATTGGTCATTTGAGTTCATTTGATGCTGTTGAGATACTTATTCTAAAGTTTTCTTAGATGACTTACGTTTTTACTGCATGTATGGGGGAGTTTAGCGAATCCATTAACTGATGGGTTGTATCCGCCTACCAGCAGGTGGAGATAGAGAACACTGAAAGACCATAGTGCCTCTAGGATGGCTAGCCCCAACTGCCTTCAGTATTTCTCTATCTCCCAGCAGGTGTGGATGTAGCTTGATCAGCTCCTGGATTTCAGACGGCCTGGGGTGGCTCCTGTGCTTTGCCAGTTGAGCAGGGGTGTTGTGGTTGGTGGTGCCCACTTTAAAGGCATATAGGTTCGCCCTTTCCCTTTCCCTTCCTTACCCATTCCCTCCACCCCCTGGAGTCCCTCTGTTGCTGCCTGGCTCTAACATTCCTCACAGCGTTAAAAAAAAAAAAAAAAAGCGCGCTTTTACTGCGTGGCTGTTCTGAGGCTTTTTCCAGAGATTCTGGTTCTGTGCAGCTTGACCGGAGCTTGTAGACTCGGTCCTCTGAGGTAAGAGTGGTGCCCAGCTCCTCCAGGGAGGTCCCGTGGACGCCGTTCCGATCGGGGCAAGTTTTGGCGTGAAGCCGCCATTTTATTGCTATATTCCCGTCCTGTTGGACGATGGCTGCTGAAGGAGTTAAGCGCTGCTTCCGTTGTGGTAAACACAGATCAGCGGCGGGGCTGTGTAAAATGTGCTCCTTGGACGCTCACGCTAGTATGAGCATGGCAAGCGATGTTTCTTCTCGCTCGATGGAGCTGGCTGCGGGCGCCGCGTGTTGCGACCCTTGCGGTTGCGGAGAAGTCTGAGTGAAGGGGGACGTCTCGTTTAGAGGCTGCCAGAGGAGCTCCTACATCCGTTTCTCCTAATTCGGAGGCGGAGGGCCAGGGTGAGTATTTCTCCCCTGAGTTTGTGCTTTTATGCATAAGGCGTTCATGCTGAAAAGAGCTCTGCCGCAGGTGTCGGAAACTGCGTTGCATCCTGGCTTACCTCCGGGTGTTGATGCCCCGGGGATGACTTCAGAGGTTATTTCCTCTCCCGAGCGTTGGAAACACGCTAAACATAGACGGGTAAATTCCCCGTCTGAAAGTGGCACATATCCTCCCCCCCCCCCCCCCCCCCCCCCCCCCTCTGTGGTTGGGCTGTGGAGAATGAGGGACCTGGCAGGCCCTCAGGGACGGATGATCCAGAGGAGGGTGCCTGTTTGCCACTGGATTTGGATGATCCCAATGCGGTTCGGATTTTCTACCGTGACGAGCTGCCAGCTCTCATTACTGACGCCTTGCAGGCCCCCTCGATTGATGATCCTGCTAAAGGTGAGGCCTCCTCCGTTAATGTTAGGATGGCGAGTACTAAGAAGCCTTCTCGGGCCTTTCTGATGCACGACTCCATCCAAGTGCTTATTTCTGCTCAATGGCCTGACCCCGATAGGCCTTCAAAAGTGGCCAGGGCTATGGGTCAGCTTTACCCTCTGCGTGAGGAGTACTTGGCCCCTTTGGGGATGCCTAAAGTGGATGCATTGGTTACGGCGGTGACAAAAAAGACCACTCTCCCAGTAGAGGGAGGAGTCGCTTTGAAAGACATGCAGGACCGGTGGCTTGAATCCGCGCTGAAGCAGTCCTTTGAAATTGTGGGCCTTGCCTTGAGGGCGTCTATTTGCAGTTCCTATGCAGCCCGGGCATGTCTTTCCTGGCTACAGCAGGCGGTGGAACAACCCGCCGATGGTGTGGGCCCCCTTTCTGAGGTTGCCCCGTGGATGGAGACGGCCCTGTCATGTTTGGCTGACGCCCTGTATGATCTGGTCAGAGCTTCGGCTAAACAGATGTCTGTGGCGGTGTCCGCCCGCCGCCTTCTTTGGCTGCGGCATTGGGCGGCTGACCTGGCTTCTAAGCAAAGATTGGTGAGGCTACCCTTTCGGGGGCCTCCTGTTATTTGGAGAGGCATTGGAGAAGATTGTGAAAGACCTGGGTGAATCCAAACCCCAGAGGTTACCTAAGGATAGGCCGAGGCCTTCTTCCAAGGGTTCTGTGTTTCCCTCCTCTTCCAGACCTCGCTTCCGTGAAGCTCGAAGGTATCGCCCGGGGCGCTCTGCTGGGTTTTCTCAACGTGCCTATTTTCAGCAGAGGAACTCCTTTCGCTCTGACAAACGTTCCACAGGGGCCGGTTCAAGGCCAGGAGTTCAGGGTCGTCCTCCACAATGATGGGATGCCGGTCCACTCCTCCTTGCCTGCAATAGGAGGATGTCTTTCCCTCTTTCTTTCTAGAGGAGTGGACCAAGATTACCTCAGATCAGTGGGTCCTGGACCTGATCAGAGAAGGTTACCGACTGGAATTCGGTGCCCCGGTGAGAGACGTGTTTGTGGAGTCCCGATGCGGCACTGCCGTAAAACGGGCGACGGTAGACAAGACCTTAGAAGTCTTGCTGCACCTCGGAGCGGTGATCTCGGTGCCTCCCGCTGAACGCGGCTGCGGCCGCAATTGCATTAATTTTGTCGTGCCTCGAAAAGGCGGGTCTTTCAGGCTGATCCTCGACTTAAGAAGAGTCAACAGGGCCCTCAGAGTACGACATTTTGGCATGGAAACCCTGCGCTCCGTCATTGCGGCGGTACAGCCAGGAGAGTTTCTCATGTCTCTGGACCTAAAAGAAGCTTATTTACACATTCCTATCTGTCCTCCACACAAGCGGTTCCTCTGCTTTGCAGTGTTGGGAAAGCATTTTCAGTTTCAGGCCTTGCCTTTCGGCCTAACCACAGCTCCCCTTACCTTTTCCAAGGTAATGGTGGTTGTAGCTGCCTGTTTCAGGCGAGAGGGTATCAGAGTTCACCCTTAATTCGACGACTGGCTCATCAGAGCGGACTCGGCAACCGAGAGTCGTCTTGCCACAGCCAGAGTGGTGGCGGTCCTGCAGGCGCTAGGTTGGGTGGTCAATATACCCAAAAGTCACCTAACCCCCTCTCAGTCTCTCGAGTATTTGGGGGTCCTGTTCGACATGGCATCAGGGTTTGTCTTTCTCCCCGACCAAAGGTGGTGCAAGCTTCAGAATCGGGTCCGTCTGCTTCTGCGGATGCCTCGCCCGTGAGCTTGGGACTTTGTCCAGCTGCTGGGGTCGATAACGGCCACCTTGGAGGTGGTGCCTTGGGCGAGAGCGCATATGAGGCCTCTGCAGATTGCCCTGCTTCAACAGTGGTCTCCGATGTCCCAGGAATATCAACGTAGACTAACGTTGCTCCCTGCAGCCCAGCTCAGTTTGGAGTGGTGGCTCTCCGACAGGATGCTGCGCCAAGAATTGCCTCTGGCGCTTCCTTCCTGGTGCCTGGTGATAACAGATGCCAGCCTGAGGGGCTGGGGAGCGCATTGCCAAGGAAGCTATGCTCAGGGTCTATGGACACCCATGGAAGCGGGGTGGTTCATCAATCGCTTGGAACTGAGAGCGATATTCCAGGCTCTTATGGCCTTTCAAAAGACTCTGAAGGGGCTTGCTGTCCGGGTTCTGTCAGACAACACGACAGCGGTGGCATACATAAATTGTCATGGCAGCACTCAGTGCAGGGCCCTGGCCGTGGAGTCCGCTCAGATTTGCCACTGGGCCAAGCTCCACCTGCAGCTTCTGTCAGCAGCTCACATAGCAGGTCAGAGCAACGTGCAAGCCGATTTTCTCAGCAGGCATCAAATCGACTCGGTGGAATGGGAACTGGCAGAAGAAGTTTTTCTTCAGATTTGTGCCAAATGGGGGACTCCCGGTATGAATCTAATGGCGTCAAGTGCAAACGCCAAAGTTCCTCGCTTTTTCAGCAGAAGGAGAGATCCTCACTCGGCGGGGTTGGATACTCTGGCTCAACCCTGGCCCTCGGGCCTCCTGTATGTGTTTCCTCCTTGGCCCTTGATAGGGCGAGTCCTACAGCGGATTCGATAACACTGAGGGCTGGTGATTTTCATTGCTCCTTATTGGCCAAGGCGTCCGTGGTATGCAGATGTCCGCCGGATGATGGTGGACGCTCCTGTTCGTTTGCCCCTGGTGCCGAACCTGTTGGTTCAGGGTCCGGAGTCTATGGAGGATCCCTGCCGATTTGGTTTTACGGCCTGGCTATTGAGAGGGCACAATTGAGAGACAAGGGCTACTCTAAGAAGGTCATCTCCACTCTCTTGCAGGCCCGCAAGCGGTCCACCTCCGCAGCTTATGCTCTGATCTGGTGCAAATTTGAGGCGTGGGGTGTTTCAAAGGCAATCACACCCATGCGAGCTACAGTCTCAACTGTGCTGGACTTTTTCCAGGAGGGCTTACAAAAAGGCCTGGCTTACAATTCCCTGCGGGTGCAAGTGGCAGCATTATCATGCTATCGAGGGAAAGTCGCTGGCTTGTCTTTTGCTGCTCATTCGGACATTGCCAGATTTCTCAGAGGAGTGCTTAGGCAGAGCCATGCAGCAGAAGGTGACTAAATGCAAACTCAAAGTGAAGTTTGCTGCTGGCCAGGTAAGGGGAGATAAAAAAAGGGGGTTTATTATGTGGGTTTGGCCAGGGGTTTCAGAGATGAAGGGAGAACAGGGGTAGCCTGCTGCAAGTTGCAGCATGAGTTGTCTTGTGACTGGAAGAACTTTAGATGAAAGTTCTAAACTGCCGAATCAGGCAGTTGGGAAGGAGTTGCAGTGGTGTGAAGATGTGGGTGCATGTGAAATGTTTTATGAGGGATAATGTAATTTATGGGGTTAGGGCTTGGTGACATAAAGTTAATAGCAAAGGTTCTAATGTATATGTTTCTCAAGAAGTAAATGGGGGGAGTTTGGCTGTGGGAAACTTTGGCTGTGGGAAACTTTAAAAGGGACTGTAAAGTTAACACTTGAGGTATGGCGTGAATGTGGGTGGAAGTTGTAATGGGATGATGCTGTGGGTTGGGAAAATTAGGGATCTTTAATTGATTATTTTAAATCACAAATAGTAATTTGCTAAGGCAGGATGCATTTAAAAATGTGCACTCACTAGAGAGGCAGGTTTCTTTGAATTATTAAAGAGATAATGGGGTGAGGAGAGTGATGCCAGCCAACGCAAGAGAGATAGCTTTATGGGAACCAAACTTTGGATTATAGCTGTGATTCCTGTACTGAGACACGTAGAAAACAAAGGATAGAAAGATAGAATAGTTATACTTACCTGATTCTAGTGTTGTGCTTGTGTGGATTCTGAAGAACCTGGAGGATAAAATTTGATCACAAAGAATCAATTTCGGGGGGGGGGGGGGGGGGGGGGGGGGGGGGGGGGGGGAGCTAACTTAGAAACTTACCTATTGTTTTTTACTTTTAGAAGAAAGAAAAAGTTACTTATCTGATATTGATCCAGAAGTGTTGAAAATGCTTTTGTGCTATACATGAATGTTATGCTGTTGACATCTGAGAATACTGTAGAAAGGAAAGTGGGTAAATACTGCTGTTTTCATAAATGGTATAAATGGTATAAAATAGAACTTGTTTTAATGTTAAATTCCCTGGTTTGGCCTGGAGATTATTTTGGGGAAACATCTGTGCCATACTTCTACTAACATGCAATACCTTAATCCGCCACCAGGGAGTTTACATAAATACAATATCTCTAGGAGTGATTCTAGATTATTTGTGCATCAAAGTGCAACTGACATCAGCAGTTAAATCTTTGTTTTTTGCCTTAAGACGTATACATTCACTTTGATCATACCTTACAACTCCTGCACTTAACTAGTTGTACCATGTGTTGGTGCCATTGAAATTAGATTACTGCAATTCTATTTTTACAAGAATTAGAAGGCTGAATTTGAAATGTTTTGTAATCTGTTCAGAACACTGGTATTAAGATTGTCATGTAATGTTTCCGAGTTTTTCACACTTTTTATTTCAGAACCATTGATTCCGTTTCTTTACGAGTTCAGTATAAGATTTTAGATTATAAAGCTCATTATGCAGATGGACCCACATATCTTTTTCTATATTCTCTGGCATTGACACTCTGTTCTGTGGAGAATAACCTCTTTTGCATTCCCTCGGTTAGCTGGGCAACACTCAACTCTACACGGCAATCTGTCTTTTCCTTTGTTGTCAAAATACCATAACCAGGATACAATAAAACCTAACAATTTCAACAATAATTCCTGTAATTTTTAATTTTGTTATTTTTTAAGAGCACCCTCAGATATTCCCACTATAAAAAAACGCAGCAAATTTTTGTTGCTTAGTGGTATGGCACTTCTTTCATTGGGTTACTCAATTTTATTCTTCTTTTGTGAATCACTGAATAAGTGCTAGCAGGCTGGTATAATTCTTCAAATGGTATAATAACAATGTCCTGCCAGCCTTGTGTGCGGTACAAAAAATATATTTCCTTGTCATCAAGCAGATGAATCCATTACGAATGGGTTGTGTCTATCAACCAGCAGGGGGAGATAGAGAGCACTGAAAAACCATAGTGCCTCATGGCCAGCTAGCTCCACCTGCCTCTTCAGTATTCTCTATCTCCCCAGCAGGGTGGACGCAGCTTATTCAGCTCCTTCAAAAAGATCTGCCTGGGGTGGCTCCTATGCTTTGGCCAGTGGTAGCAGGGGTGTTGGGGGCTATTGCAGCTCCACTTTAAAGGCACATAGGTTCGCCCTTTCCCTGCCTTACCAGGCCCCCAATGTGGATGTAGGTGTGCCCTGTCCCTGTCATATCCCACACTCTCCTTTGTGGATGCAGGCACATTGGTTCGTCCTTTCCCTGCCTTTCCCACTCTACAGATCCTCCGGAGTTGGAAATTTGCCTCTATTGCTGTTGCCTCTAACTTTCCTCACAGCGTTAAAAAAAAAAAAAAAAAAAGTTGTGTCGCGCTTTGGTGCTGCGATTCCAGAAAAGAGGTTTTCTTCTGATTGTGCAGCATGACCGGAGCTCTGAGGACTCCGTCTGGTGAGGTAAGAGAGTTTTGTAGCCCCTCTGGGGAGTGCCCGTGATCGGGACGTTTTTGGTGCGAATCCGCCATTTTGAATTTTCCGCCATTTTCGGCGATGGCTGCGGAGGTTGTTAAGCGCTGTTCCCGTTGTGGCAAGCGCAGATCAGCAGCGGGGCTCTGTAAATCATGCTCTTCAGCCGTCAGGGTCGGCACGAGCATGGCGAGCGATGTTTCTTCCCGCTGAGTGGAGCTGGCAGCAGGCACCATTTTGGACGCGCCACATGGTGCGACCCCCGCAGAAGCGGAGGGGTTTGAAACTGGACACGAGCCTCGGGTGGAGGCTAATAAGGGAGCTTCTATCTCCGGACTGGAACCGGGAGGCCAGAGTGAGCCCTTCTCCCCTGAGTTTGTGTTGCTGCATAAAGCATTCATGTTAAAAAGAGCTCTCCCATAGGGGTCTCATTCTGCCCTGCTAACTGTTCCCCCTCCAGTGGAGCTCGGCCTTGGATTGCTGTCAGGCGCATTTTCCCCTGACAGCTGGCCGCAAGAGAAGCGCAGAAGGGTAAATTCCCCTTCAGAGAGTGGCGCACCCCCCCCCCCCCCCCCCCCCGTGGTCGGGATGTGAGGATTCTGAGGGGTCTGGCAGGCCCTCATGGTCTGAAGAGCCAGAGGAAGGTGCAGGATTGCCACCGGATCCAGGTGATCCTTTTGTGGTGAGGATTTTCCACCGCGATGAGCTGCCAGCGCTTATTTCTGATGCCTTGCAGGTCCTCTATTGAAGATCCTGGGAGTGGCGAAGCCGCCTCTGGGTAGTCTGAGGATGGCAAGTACTAAGAAGCCTGCTCGAGCCTTTCCTTTGCATGACTCCATCCAAGAGTTTATTTCGGCTCAATGGGCTGACCCCGAGGGGCCTTTGAAAGTCCCCAGGGCAATGGGGCAATTATACCCTCTAAGTGAGGAGCATTTGGCTCGCTTTGTAGTGCCTAAAGTGGATGCCTTAGTCTTAAATCCCCAAATGTGTGGTTGAACTGCAAACAGTGAGCTACTAAAGGGGCAGTGACAGTTTGTGTAGTTAAACGACTTTTATGTTCTGTTAGTCTGATCTTTATCTGTCTGATCGTGCCTCCCACGTAATATAAACCGCAGGGGCATACTATCATATATACCAGAAACGATGTCAAACAAGAAGTATTATGTCTTAATTTGAAAGTCTGTTGTGTCTGAGTATGGGTCCATTCCTTTACTGTTGTAGTTTGGGAACAAAATTGGCAGTTGCCACAGGGTTGATGTACCCCTTCCTCAGACATTTGGTTGGTGTGAGTTCCAGTAGTAAGGACTAAATTGTCTCGTAAGTTCCGCCCCCGAGTATATGCTATGCAAGCGGATTGATCAAAAACTGGATGAAAAGTCAACACTTGCCAGTGTTTAAATATCAGTCGAGCTACTTGAGCAGCTAAAGTGGAAAAACCTAATACACAAGCAAACTTGTTCATTTGTTCTTTGGGTTTGTCCATTTTCTGTGGAACTCTTTATCAACACCTCTTCGCCTAAAGCCATCATCAAAGACTTTTAAAACAGCACTTGTTTCTGAGAAGACATTTGTTGACACATTTTTGGGACTAGTTGCTAGAGACAGTGTGTGAACTAGCAAGTTTCCACCTAGTTTCTGTTGTTAATTTGTTCTCTATACTGAGACAGAGTTCCACTTAACATTGTTTGGAAACAGCGCTGGTGCTGCTTACATAGGACAGTATATAAAATTGACCAATAAATATATTGCTGTAGCCCCTTTATCTCTTTAATATATTTTATTCCTTCCATATTTTTCATGGAATTTTTTTTTAGCATTTCTTTGTTTCCTTTTGCTCTTTGTTTTTGTTGTTTTAGTAACTGGCATGAGTGACTTTTTTGTTCATATTAATTTTTCAGGTTTCTTTGATTCAACTATTTAGGATCTCCATTTGATTTTGCTGTGTCTCCACCCCCCTCCCCCCACCATATCAGAGGCAGAGTGGTGGCTTCAAATTCTACCTTGAATGCAAATAAAAAAATGACTATCGCTGACCATAATAGCCATTGACATGAGTTTTGGGCAAAGCTATGATACCTTATGCTCTTGGAGTACAATATCTTGACCCAGATTCTACCAAGAGTGAATAGACTTGGTTGCAGTACTCGTCCTCATTTCATTCAGAGTGTATGGAAGAAATGTATCCTGGCAACTGAAGGATTTGACAAACACTAGCTTTTATGCCATTGTTGATTCCTGTGCAAAGGGCTAGGAAATCTAGTACTCGCGCCTTTTACCCCAGGGTCCTGGATATTTTAGGAAATAAATATTACCAGAATGCTGTGGAGCAGTCCCACGTAGTTTCCTTTTAGATATTTGTGACCCATAGGATGTAATATGTGTGCTTAATTTTGGAAGAGAAGCAAAAAATCACCCTGTTTCACCCCCCAGAAATGCTTGAAATTCTTCAGTCCATTGGAGATTGGTGAGGAATGCTGAAAACAGTTAATCTATACAACATATAGTGCTTTTGAGATGATGATGTCTTCCATGAGCTTCGATACACACAGGTTATGGGTTTCAGGCTTCAGACTAGATGTTCAAGAAAAGGTTTGCAAATATGCCACGTGGTGGGCTAATTTCTTTGGAGATGTGATAGTCTTACATTTCAGCATGCCGCATACCCTAATTATAGTTTATTAAAACTTTTATACCACCCAACTGACTTTGCAGATCTACAGTATATGGGTAGGACAAGTTCTTCCATTCAACAAAGAGACATGTATCCAGTTGAGTGAGAGAAACAAATGGTGGAGATCGTGCAACACACCCCACCACCTCATCATCTGATTAATTTAAATTAAATGCCTGTTCAAATAGCCAGGTTTTTAAGGCTTTTAAACATTTTTTGAAGGAAGATTCTGATCGGATAAAGAGTGGAAGAGAATTCCAGCTGAAAGGAACCTGAAAATAGAAAGTGCGATGGTGAGTGAATTGTAATTGAGCTTGTTTAGGATTTGGAAGAACTAACCGGTGATCGTTAATGAAACGTAATAGGCGTACTGGAGAGTATGGAATAGTGAAAGCAGATAAATAAATAGGTATACCGATTCTATGTGCTTTAAATGTAAGAGAAAAGAAAAAGTTGTTCCATATCATCATGCTGATCAATCCATAGACTGGTGGGTTGTGTCCATCTACCAGCAGGTGGAGATAGAGAGCAATCCTTTTGCCTCCCTATATGTGGTCATGTGCTGCCGGAAACTCCTTAGTATGTTCTCTATCTCAGCAGGTGGTGGTCACACACAGCAGCAGCTCTGGCTAGGTCTCCAAGCCTAATTCTTAGGTTTTGTTGAGTACCTGGGGTTGAGGGCTCTTCTTGAGCAAGTGCAAACCTGGTGGTGCCAGGTCCCTCCTTTTCTCCTCCCTCCCGCTGGCTCCGTTAAAAAAAAAAAAAAATTTTGAACGTCCTTTAAGGGCGTTTATTTCAACGTTTATTTCAGCGTTTATTGCAGCTGCTCACTGGGACACCAGTTCGTTACAGCTAGGAGCGAGAAGCAGGTAATTTTTACCTTTTGTAGCGGGCAGGGGGTTCCCCGATCGGTCTCCATGTGGCCTATGGCGTCGGAGGGCGAGGGCGCGAAGAATTGCTCCCCGGACCGCGTGTCTGCATCTAGCGGGGATGCGGGGGTTTCAAAGCCTGAATCACCTTTATTGGGCGTCAGTTTGGAGGCCGGTCAGTGTCCCGGTTCTTCCTCCGGTGCGGCGGTTTTTCCCGCCATAAACGCCCATCCCCTGCTGCTCGCCTCCCCCATGTTGGCCGGCCACTCTGCTCGGACGGCTTCTTCTTGGGCCGCCCTCGATGTGGGAGACGTTAATGCTATGGTCGCCCTTGATTCGGGCGATGGCAAGAAAGCGGCCAAAGTTAAGCGCTGTTTTTCCCGCGCGGCTCCTTCTCGGAGTTTCGTGCCAGACGCCATTTTGGATGCACAGCATGTTTCTCCCCCGCTCTTGCGAGCGCCGGTTGAGGGTGCGTGTAGGGCCGTGGCCCAGGCTGCAGAAGTGCACAGTCTGGGGGGGTTTCTCCCCTGAGTTCATTTTGCTGCTGCATCAGGCTTTCCTTATGCAAAACGCTGCCCCTTCTTTCCTGTCCGATAAAGGGGTTGAGGCCTCCGGAAGCAAACGCCCTCGGGTGGATTTCCAGGCCCTTGAGGACTCTGTCTCCTCTGATGTAGATGAGGGCAGCGTATCTGAGTTCTCCCAACGGTCCTTTGGGGATTCCTTGGAGGAGACGGATTCCCGCTCGGATGGAGCAGATGACCCCTCTGCAGCGTGGATCTTTAGCTCAGAGGATTTGCCCAACCTGTTAGTGCAGGCTATGAGCATTTTGAAGATTTCCTCTCCGGAGGACGTCTCTCCCTCAGCCTCTGCTGGCTCTGCCATTATGCTGGGGACGAAGCGCCCGCCTAGAACCTTCCACGTGCATGAGGCCATGCACACCTTGATTTTGGCTCAATGGGATGTCCCAGAAGCGAGCCTGAAAGTGGCTAGGGCTATGTCCCGCCTCTATCCTCTGCCTGAAGGTGAACGGGAGGCCTTTCTTTGGCCTACCGTGGATTCTTTAATCACTGCGGTGACTAAGAAAACGGCGTTGCCGGTGGAAGGTGGCACAGCCCTAAAAGATGCCCAAGACAGAAGATTGGAGGCGGCTGTAATGTCATCCTTCGAGGCAGCTGCTTTAAGTTTGCAGGCCTCAGTTTGCGGCTCCTATGTGGCCAGGGCGTGCCTGACGATTGTGCAGCGGGCTTCCCTCTCGGATCCTTCCTTGAGGGCTGATTGGCCGGCCCTGGAATCTGGCTTGGCCTACTTGGCAGACTTGCTGTATGATGTCTTGAGAGCCTCAGGTAAAGGTATGGCTCAGACAGTCTCTGCACGGCGTTGGCTTTGGCTGAAGCATTGGTCTGCTGACCACGCCGCTAAGTTGCCTTTTAAAGGCAAGCTGCTCTTTGGGGTCGAGCTGGACAAAATTGTGACCGATCTCGGCACGTCTAAGGGCAAGAGGTTACCAGAGATCAGGGCTCGGGCCAGTGGTGCCTGCCCCGGTTCCTCCAAAGGACGGTTTCAGGAAGCCTGTCGGTATCGCCCGGGCAAGTCGGGCTCCTCTGCCCTCTCTTCCTTCAAGAGGAACTTCTCCCCCCAAGCAGCATTCCTTTCGCAGAGACCGCCGTCCCGGAGGTGCGTCCTCCGGTCCTCCCCCAGGGTCTCGTACCCAATGACGGGGCCCTGGTCCATGGCCCAGAGGAGATTGGAGGACGCCTGTCCTCGTTTCTGGGTGAGTGGAACAGGGTAACTTCAGATGCTTGGGTGCTGGAAGTCATCAGAGACGGCTACAAGCTGGAGTTCTGCCGACAAGAGACGGGTTTGTGCACTCTCCCTGCAAGTCTCCGGTCAAAGCTGTGGCAGTGCAGCAGACTTTGGACAATCTGATCCGCCTGGGTGCGGTCGTTCCGGTGCCAGAAGATCAGCTTGGCAAGGGACGTTACTCCATTTACTTTGTGGTACCAAAGAAAGGAGGTTCTGTACGGCCTATCCTCGACCTCAAAGGGGTCAATCGGGCCTTGAAAGTTCGGCACTTCCGAATGGAGACTCTCCGCTCTGTTATAGTGGCAGTGAAGGCAGGGGAGTTCGTGGCATCCTTGGACATCAAGGAAGCGTACTTGCATATTCCCATCTGGCCTCCTCATCGCTTTCTGCGTTTTGCAGTCCTGGGCCAACACTTCCAGTTCAGAGCCCTCCCGTTCGGGTTGGCTACTGCTCCGCGGACCTTTTCCAAAGTAATGGTGGTCATTGCGGCCTTCCTACGAAAGGAAGGAGTACAAGTCCATCCTTATCTGGACAACTGGTTGATCCGAGCCCCCTCTTATGCAGAGTGCGGCAGAGCTGTAGACCGGGTGATTGCTCTTTTGAGCTCCCTGGGGTGGATCATCAACTGGGAGAAAAGCCAGCTGCGCCCGACTCAGTCCTTGGAGTATCTGGGAGTGCGTTTCGACACCCAAGTGGGCAGAGTGTTCCTGCCAGACAATCGGATTGTCAAGCTTCAGGCTCAGGTGGACCAGTTCCTAGTAGCCTCTCCTCTTCGGGCTTGGGACTATGTGCAGCTGTTGGGCTCTATGACGGCCACAATGGAAGTAGTGCCCTGGGCCAGGGCTCATATGAGACAACTACAACATTCTCTTCTGCAGCGCTGGACTCCAGTGTTGGAGGATTACGCTGTGCGCCTTCCCTTGGATCCAGCGGTCGCAAGGCGCTGAGCTGGTGGCTGAGGACAGACAAGTTGTCCGCAGGAATGCCTCTTTTGACCCCGGAGTGGGTTGTCGTCACGACGGACGCCTCTTTGACGAGCTGGGGAGCGCACTGCTTGGGAAGGACGGTGCAGGGGCTCTGGTCTCCTGCAGAGGCAAAGTGGTCTATCAACCTCCTGGAACTCAGAGCCATTCGGTTGGCGCTTTTGGAGTTTCTCCTGGTACTGGCGTTGAAGCCAGTACGGGTCCTGTCGGACAATGCCACGGCTGTGGCTTATGTCAATCGCCAGGGAGGTACCAAGAGCGCCCCTGTAGCCAAGGAGGCCATGAATCTATGCCAGTGGGTGGAAGCGAACCTGGAACAGCTGTCGGCGGCCCACATTGCCGGAGTCATGAATGTCAAGGCGGACTTTCTCAGTCGCCATACCTTGGATCCCGGAGAGTGGCAGCTATCGGCTCAGGCGTTCTTGGACATCATGAAGCGCTGGTGCCAGCTGAGCCTAGATCTGATGGAGTCATCGGCCAATTGTCAAGTACCGCACTTTTTCAGCAGAGGACGGGACCCTCGAACTCTGGGAGTAGATGCTCTTCTCCAACAGTGGCCGACACAGGAGCTTCTCTTATGTGTTCCCACCCTGACCCATGTTGGGCAGGGTGCTGGACTGGGTGGCAAGCATCCGGGCCGGATAATCCTGGTAGGTCCGGACTGGCCCAGACGTCCCTGGTATGCGGACTTGATCAGGGTCTCAGTGGACTGCCCTTTGCGGCTGCCAGCGGAGCAGGGCCTGTTGCATCAGGGTCCCGTGGTGATGGAGGATCTCTCCCCCTTTGGTCTTACGGCCTGGCTATTGAGCGGCAGCGTCTGAGGAAGAAGGGCTTCTCAGACAAGGTCATCAGCACTATGCTGAGAGCGAGGAAGCGCTCTACTTCTACTGCTTACGCCAGGGTTTGGCGTAGCTTTGCATCGTGGTGTGAGGCAGGCTCTCTTTCTCCCTTCACTGCTCCAATTTCTTCAGTGTTGGCGTTCCTGCAAGAAGTTCTGGAGACAGGCCTGTCGCTCAGTTCCCTTAAAGTCCAGGTTGCGGCTCTGGCTTGCTTCAGGGGTCGCCTGAAGGGTGCTTCCCTGGCCTCGCAGCCAGATGTGGTGCGCTTTCTCAAGGGAGTTAATCACCTACGCCCTCCTCTGCACTCAGTGGTGCCTGCGTGGAATCTCAATCTGGTGCTAAGAGCCTTGCAGAAGCAGCCTTTTGAACCCTTGTCGAGGGCATCTCTGAAAGACCTGATGTTGAAAGTAGTCTTTTTGTTGGCTATCACATCAGCCAGACGAGTTTCCGAGCTCCAGGCGCTATCATGTCGGGACCCCTTCCTGCAGTTCACTGAGGCAGGAGTGTCTATTCGCATGGTGCCTTCCTTCCTGCCTAAGATTGTTTCTCGTTTCCATGTGAATCAGCAGCTCTGTCTACCCTCCTTTCGTAGGGAGGACTACACAGAGGAGTACTCTGCTCTCAAATACCTAGATGTGAGACGAGTCATCAGATACCAATGATTTCCGGAAGTCGGATCATCTGTTTGTGCTGTTCGCAGGTCCTCGTAAGGGTCTGCAGGCATCCAAGCCTACAGTGGCACGATGGGTCAAGGAAACCATTGCAGCGGCTTATGTGGCCGCAGGGAAGGTGCCGCCTATCCAGCTGAAGGCTCACTCCACTAGAGCACAGGCGGCCTTGGAAGAGATTTGTAAGGCGGCAACTTGGGCGTCGGCTCATACCTTCTCCAGGCATTACCTCTTGACTGTGGCTGCTCGGGCAGAGGCCCGGTTTGGAGCTTCAGTGTTGCGGTCAGAGATTTCTATATCCTGCCCTGGGTGAGTACTGCTTCGGTACATCCCACCAGTCTATGGATTGATCAGCATGATGATATGAAAGGTAAAATTATGTATCATACCTGATAATTTTCTTTCCATTAATTATAGCTGATCAATCCATAGCCCCTCCCAGATATCTGTTCTGTTTATATTCTGGTTGCATTTCAGGTTCAAGTTTAGTCTTCTGTTCCTGTTCAGGAGGATCTTCGTGTTCAAGTTTTTTTCGATTGAATTCTTCTGGAGTTGAGACGATTTTGTGATACAGTGAGCTGCTGCATTCCTCTCCCCTCCGTTTTACGGGGCTGGATTGAGACCTAAATTCTGCTGGCGCTCTCTCCCGCTTCGTGCGGCTGTAGGGCAGCTTTGTACCCTTCCCGCTTCGGCGGTGTTGGGGGTCAGTCAGCTCCTCCCGCGGTTGCGGTCGCAGGATAAGCCAGATCCCCCCGCATCGGCGGGTGTGGTGTCCCTCCCCCGCTCCGCTGGGATGAGCTAGACGGATTGCCCTCCCCCACTTGTGTGGGGATGAGCTGGGTTGATTCCCCTCCCCCGTTTCGGCGGTGGTGAGCTGGGCAGAGTGTCCCTTTGTGGGTGTAATTCTCTAAGTGCTGAGTCCTGCGGATGGAGCTTTGATATCAACATACTGAGGAGTTTCCGGCAGCACATGACCACATATAGGGAGGCAAAAGGATTGCTCTCTATCTCCACCTGCTGGTAGATGGACACAACCCACCAGTCTATGGATTGATCAGCTATGATTAATGGAAAGAAAATTATCAGGTATGATACATAATTTTACCTTCCATAGGCTGCCAGTGAAGTTCTTGAAGCAGATGAGAAACATGATCAAATTTGTGTGCATGAAAAATGAGTTTAGCAGCTATATTTTGTATCACTTGAAGTCTCTTAATATTGATGCATGAACAGCCAAGATACATTATATTAAAAAAAAATCGAGCCTTGAAATAAGGAGGGACAGGACAAGGGAATGGAAAACTTTCTTGTCAAAGTATCTACGAATGGACTGTAATTGACAAAGAAGAACATTAAGTGGGAATCCAGAATAACACCAAGATATCAAAAAGACTCAATGGAAGAATAGGTGCACCAAAAAATTCAAAGAAATAGAAGGGACAGATAATCCACCAGAGAACCAGCAAACTACTGCTTTTCTTTATTCAAAATCAAGTTGATTTGTTAGCCAGTTTGAAATTTGTGCGAGACAAATCTGTAGTGGACATAAGGTCAGGATCCATAGGAAAGAGAAAAAGAATATTGGCCACATAGAAGTGGAACGAAATACCAGTTGATTGAATCAATGTGGCCAAAGGACTTAGGAATTGATAGGACAGTTGCACCAATACCAAGTGAAGATAAACAAGACAACAGAAAGCTGCTGAAAGATCGAGCGATATAGCAAGAACAACTTTATGCATATTTAGATGGGAGTAGATTTCATTTAAAATAGCTTCTAAAACTGTCTTGGTGCAGAAATGAGATCTAAACCCAGACTGTCAGGGGTGGAGAGCAAAATTTTTCTGTTTAAGCAGATAAGAAGAAAAAATGTATTTTTCCAGGATCTTGGAAACAAAATATAAATTTGATACTGGACAATAGTGGGCATGGATTTGTGGGTCTAAAGACTGTTTCTTTAAAATGGGTCGAACTATTGCTGATTTCCAGAACTCTGGTATATTAATTATCAGGAGAATTTGGGGCAATAAATCAAGCTCAAGAATTACAAGCCAATTTGAAGGAAATGGATCTAAAGCACTAGAAGTAATGTGTATAGTTTTAATAGTTTTTGATAGCGAATCTGAAATGATGACTATGAGGAAGGACTTAAAAGATGAAGGTGTGGGCCGAAATTGTGTATTCAGGGCTGTGGGTAAGGAAGGGATGAAATTAGGTGTGTAGCATGAGAAACAGGAAAGAATCTACCAATTTCTGAACCTTAGTAATGAGGTATTTAGCCAGAACCTCAGCAGTTGACAAAGAGTATTCAGCCGAGTATGATTGTCAACTAATCTAGCCATAGTAAAGCTGTAGATTATGCAGTGGATTACCTTGGAAGCTGATTTTTATGCAAATGCAGTACTTCCAGGCTACCACTTCTCCTAGACAAGAGGTCATGGCCTGGCCAGTCGAAAGAGAGAAACTCATTCTGTGAGCACAAGCAGGATGAAACATCCACTCCAGAGGTTCCTAAACCTGTCCTGGGGAAACCCAAGCCAATCAGGTTTTTTCAAATCTCCACAATGAATATGCATATGAGAGATTTGCATACCAAGGAGGTAGTATATGTAAATCGATCTCATAAATATTAATTGTGGAAAACCTAACTGACTGGTGCACCCCCGGACAGGTTTGGAAATCAGTGGTTCATACTGATGATGGATAACATCATCCAATGCAGCCCTGCAAGGGAGGCACTCTTTAGCAACTTCTGAAGTCTTTTTAGGGCAGTGTGCTGTGCTTTCTCCGAGGACAAGCAGGCTGCTTGTTCTCACTGATGGGTGACGTCCACGGCAGCCCCTCCAATCGGGAAAACTTTACTAGCAAAGGCGTTTGCTAGTTGCGCGCCGATGCGCACCGCGCATGCGCGGCCGTCTTCCTGCCCGAACCGGCTCGTGTTCGTCAGTCTTCTTTTGTCCGCGCTCGGGACGGTCGTGTTTTGCCGCCGTTTCGTGCCCCTCAAGTTGACCCTCGCGCGTCTTCGTGTTTTGCTAAAATAAAAAAAAAAGAAATTGGAAGACCTTTACGGTCTTTTTCCCTTTTCCCGTGTTTCCAGTTTTTGCCCCGCTAAGTTTCCTTTCGTTTTCGGGGTAGGCCCTTTTGAGGCCTCGGTTCGGGTTTTTTCTCTCCCTATTTTTGGTGCCTTTACCGCCATTACGAGTTTTGATTTTGCCAGCGTGATTTTTCCGCCCATGTCATCGAAGTCTTCCAGCGGCTTCAAGAAGTGCACCCAGTGCACCCGGGTAATCTCGCTCACGCGTCGTGTCTTTAGTGTCTGGGGGCTGGGCACCGCCCGCAGGCCTGCAGTCTTTGCGCCCTTTTACAGAAAAGGACTCAGGTAGCGAGATTGGTCCAGTGGAACGTGTTGTTCTCGGGCTCTTCGTCGGAAACAGCACTGGGTGCATCGAGTGCATCGACGTCGACAGCTTCAAGACCTTCGACCTCGGCATCGACTACATCGACTGCATCGAGGCATCGACCTTCTGCATCGTCGGTACTGAGACATCGAAAGGCTGCGTCGGCGTCGGTGGTACCGGGACATCCACTAGTGCTGATGTCGTCGGACGGTGGTGCTTCGACTGGAGTGCAGGTGAGGGCTGTCCATTCCCCTGCTGGTGGCGGTGAGCCTTCGGGTGGGTCTCCCCCTACCCTGAGGGCTCCTGCGGTACAGCCCCCCCGAGACCGACCTTCTTCGGCCTCGGCCCCGAGGAAGCGACAGCTGGATTCTACGTCCTCCTCGTCGGTACCGGGAAGTTCCGGTGACATGCTTCGTTTGAAAAAGTCAAAGAAGCATCGACACCGGTCTCCTTCCCGCATCGGTACCGAGAGCTCTGGGTCGCCGAGAGAGTCGGCACCCAGTAGGCATCGGCACCGGGAGGACCGCTCACCCTCTGTTCAGGAGGTGTCGATGCGCTCCACCTTGGACAGCCCGGAACAGCCTCCACGCCCGGAACAAACTCTGACTTCGACGCCTGCATCGGCTTCCATGTCTTTCTCCACAGCCGCTCTGCACGAGAGTCTCCGGGCCGTTCTCCCAGAGATCCTGGGAGAGCTGTTGCGCCCTTCTCCTCCGGTACCGGGGGTGCTTGCCTGATGCAATGCTGAGGCATCGAGGGCTTCAATGTTAGACCCAAGGCTTGACCAACCTGTCAGACTGAGCAGGCACAGACTCAAGACACCCAGGGAGGACAGTTTCAGTGAGTCTGATACGGACTGCTTCTGGGAGTCTGAGGAGGTTCCAGAGGTCTTCTTTGAGGAGATGTTCCTTGGCATTCCCTCTGACCCTTCCCCTCTCCATGACAGGAGAGGATCTTCTCCAGAGGAGCTCTCCTTTTGTGATTTTCATTCGGGAGATAGCTAAATCCAGCCCTTTTAATTTGGAGGACGAGGAGTTGGATATCCTTTAATTCTCTCTCTCTTCCCCCCCCCCCCCCCCCCCCCCGTAAGCTGTGATATTGCCTGTGCACAGATTTCTTAGGAATGTACAGATGAAGCAGTGGGAGACTCCCCCATGGTGCTAACTGTATGTATAGAGTCCAAAAGGTTTCTGGATTCAAGAAGCTTCAGTTTCCTCACCATTCCATGATGGTCAAATCTCTAAAAAGAGCCAAGAGTTCCAAGATTCATTGCTTGGTGTCCCTGGGAAGGGAGGCTAGGAAGTTGGAAACTTTTGGGAGGAAATATTTTCAGAATGATATGCTTGTGTCCCACGTACATTTTTATCAGCTCTTCACTTGCAGAATTTAGTGCACACATCCCAAATTCCTTCCTAAGGTAGCGTCAGAGTTCCATCTTAACCAGTTAATTGTTCTGTCAACATTTTTCCCATGGCCACATGGCCATCATAGTGTCAGCGCACTGCACACTCTGGACTGCAAGAGAGCCTTGGGCTTCTATCTTGAGGGCCACATCATGGCTTACAATGTTAGCGCCATGGCTGCAAAATGGTCATTAGGCCACATAATCACATTTCACTACTGTCTAAAACAAGACTCCTGATGCAACAGCTGATTTGGTCAGAGTGTCCTTTAGAATTCAGGAATGGGTATGGTGGTGAACAACAGGAGCAGATTACAGGTTGTTTGGGTGATTTTGGATTGTTGATTTACTGGGAGTAGATTGGTGTTGAATGTGATTCTACTCTTTTGTGTTTTGGAGACATCAGTTGGGTAGATTTTTTTGCCTGTATATTGTGGTGGGGAATACACAGTTTAAGAAAGTACCTCACCTGAAGGAGTTGGGGGTTATTTTGGAGAATGGGGAAATTGGTCCAAAACAGTTTGTCAAAGAGGCATGTTATTATGATGCAGATAGTTAGGAAACTGAGACTGTTCTTGGATAGAGGGCTATTCAGAACCGTAGATCAATTATTTATTTTATGCTTGTTGGATTATTGTAATGCCTTGTATATAGGCTTATCAAAAAAAATAGTAGATCTAGATGTGAACAAGCTCATAAAACAAAATGAACAAGCTAATAAAACAAACTAATTCCTAAATGAGAAGAATATCAGTTTCATACTTGAGGGCTCTTTTTTAATAGGTTATTAGGTCTCTTATGAGCCATCTCATTTCAGTCTGCAGTCCCACAATCTTCAGTCATTTATGCTTCTTATGATATGCAATCTAATCAAACACTGGCCATACCCCTTGAGTGACATCACTCAGGCGTAAGATTTTAAATGTATCTTTTTTGTTACACTTCTCTTCGTTGTACTTCTAGATGTTTGCTGAGTACCACTCAGAAAACTTTGCTGATTATAGTGGATAAGACTGTTTACAACACAGTGTTGGGACAAAAAGGGTTTTAGACAGTAGTTCAGGATTGGCCTCATTGTCCTTGATGTGCAGATCTTGGATGTTTATTAGTGGGTCCTCTGATACTGTTACCAAGAGCACCAGGCTTCCATCAGGGTCCTCTGTTCATAGATGATCCAAATCCCTTATGGCTTGGCCCTTGAAAGTCCATTGCCAGTAAAGAAAAGGATTTTGGAGGCAAAAACAAATACTAAAAACTTTTTTAGGTATATTAAAAGCAAGAAGCCAGCAAAAGAATCAGTTGGACCACTAGATGATCAAGGGGTAAAAGGGGCATTCAGGGAAGACAAAGCCATAGCGGAGAGATTAAATTAATTTTTTGCTTCGGTCTTCACTGAGGAAGATTTGGGAGAGATACCGGTGCCAGAAATGGTTTTCAAGGCTGATGTCAGAGCAACTGAATGAAATCTCTATAAACCTGGAAGATGTAATGTCACAATTTGACAAACTGAAGAGTAGCAAATCGCCTGGATTGGATGATATTCATCCCAGAGTACTGATAGAGTTGAAAAATGTACTTGTAGAACTATTGTTAGTAATATGTAATTTATCTTTAAAATCAAGCATGGTGCCAGAAGATTGGAGGGTGGCCAATCTAACGCCGTTCTTTAAAAAAGGTTCCAGAGGTGATTGGGGAAATTTATAGACAGATGAGCCTGACGTCTGTTCTGGGAAAAATAGTAGAGAATATTATAAAGAACAAAATTACTGAGCATATTCAAAAGTATGGTTTAATGAAACAAAGCCAACATGGATTTAGTGAAAGGAAATCTTGCCTTGCCAGCCTACTATTTCTTTTCTTTGAAGGGGTGAACAAACGTGGATAAAGGTGAGGCGGTTGATATTGTGTATCTGGATTTTCAAAATGCATTTGACAAAGTATCTCATGAAAGACTCCAGAGGAAATTGAAGAGTCGTGGGATAGGATAGGTAGTGTTCTATTATGGATTAAAAAATGGTTAAAAGATAGAAAACAGTACAGTTAAATGGTCAGTATTCTCAATGGAGAAGGGTAGATAGTGGGTTTCTTCAGGGGTCTGTGCTGGGACCATTTCTTTTTAACATATTTATAAGAGATGGGAGTAGCTAGTGAGGTAATTAAATTTGCTGATGACACAGAGTTATTAAAAGTTGTTAAATCGCAAGAGGACTGTGAAAAATCACAAGAGAACCTTACGAGACTGGGAGACTGGGCTTCTAAATGGCAGATGACGTTTGAACAATTTTTATTCAGGATTAAACATATCCAACAGCTAAGTATCAAGTCTAGACAGGAACATCAATCAAACATAACAGAATAATAATCAAGGACATCAGACAGCAAAAAGCTGGATAACACATGATCCCATTTTTGTTTTTTGAGAAGACTCCCACACATTGCCCCCTCATTACCCTAGTCCCTTTCCAAAGTAATGATTGCGTACAAGATCACCCTTCTCCCCCCCCTCCAATCCTACTGTATCCATAACACTGAGATGACCCAGCATCTGGACTCGAATGACCCCAGGTTATCTTTGAGAATAACATCTAGTATTCCCAATCCATCCTCCCCGAATCAAGCAGAGAGCCCCAAAAATAACCCCTAGTATAACAATACCAACTTAGGAAACACATTGAAATCTATGCAATACTGCACTTCTTTCTTTATGGGAGATATTTTGCAAGTAACAATTCCAGATGGACATGAAAGCCCTTCTTCCCTTTAAGAATTCTGAACAATCCTGGCCTCCCACAACATAAGGTCATGAAGTATTTCTCCAATACCAAAAGAGGGAGGCTCCTCCTGCATCCAGTTCTTAAGTATACACCTCTTCCGTGTTCTAAACTAGTGTAATATTGGCGCAACTGCCGATAAGCAAAATAGTCTGTGTGGGTTAGGAAAAACCTCTGTTGTAAATCCTGAAAAGAATAAAGAACACCTTCCTCATTGAGAAAATGTTCAGTCAAAACAAATCCCATGTTCCCCATCTCTTAAACTCTCCTGATTCTAGCCCTGGTGGAAAATCAGCATTACCACTACATGGCAATAAATCACTAACATTTCGGATTCTGATTCCAACATTTCAAAAGAACCCGCCAGACACCTCTCAGTAGCTGCAGCAATCCAGTCCCACGACAAGAGCGAGGCAAACTCTGTGTCTGGGCATGCAAAAGAAAATTCAAATGCCAAAGTGTAAACAATTCCCTTTCCCATCATGTATGAGTAAACTGCTCAGCACCAAACAACCAATCCCCACGATGTTACAAAAGACAAGCCTGATTATAGCGCCTAAGGCAAGGTAAACCTAAACTTCCTTGTGGCCAGGAATCATAGCTATATTCTAGATGCATTTTCGGTTTCCTATACATTCTATGTAACTGCTGGAGATCTTTCTGCAAAAAGCACAATGGTAAAACTTGCAAAACATAGAGCCAGTGAGGAAAAATAATCATTTTAAAGAGATTTATTCTGCCCATTAGAGATAAAGGTACATGACTCCATTTCTCAAAATGGAGCTTGGTGTCTGTTAACAACCTATCAACCTTCAAACGATGTAATCTCGAAGTTTCCATAGCCAACAACAACACCCTCAGATATCAAAAAGATTCACTAGCCCATTTCAACGAATAACATTCCCATCAAACCCCACCCTGACCCCCTGCCCTTTGCAGCCACTCCATTTTGTCAAGATTTAGCTTAAAGCCTGAAAAATCCCCCAGATTCAGTAATGCATTCTAACAAAGCCCCTATGGATAGTTGGTGGTTAATCACATGAACCAACAAATCATTGATAATTGCTGCTATTTTAAAAGTATCTGTACATAATTGAAATCCTTGTATGTCTGGAGTCCTCTGAGTGTCACAATGCAAATAACCTGGCTAACTAGCAACAGATAAAAACTTAACCCCAGACAAATTGAAGTCCCTTTTGTTTTCTGATTCTCAGAGTGCAATTCTTTAAGGATTCTAGGTTCAATGCTGCTTCTTTAAGCTAAGCATGTTCAGGTCAATTGGACTTCTTCAGGAATCTGCTCTTGAAATGCTAGTCCATGGTCTCATGCTCAATCAAATTCGATTACTGTAACACACTATATAAGGGCTTCAGATAAAAAGACCTTTACTGTATCTAACTAATTCAAAATACCTTAAACTAATTACAACTCAAGAAAATTTGATTGTCAATCCCCTTCTTAGAACTGCACATTGGTTGCCCATATTGCACAGAATTGCGTAGAAGATCCTTCTCTTAGTCTTCAAAATCAGGATTATAGCCCTCCTGCTTTTCCTGGCCCGCCTCCTAATACCTTACTCCTTTCTCGTGCTCTCTGATCCTTGCAACAAAAACTTAGTCATGCCTTCCTTTACGTCATCCGTCACTCCATTTTTTCAGTTGACCCCACCCTCTGGAATGTGCTTCCTTCCTATTTATATCAACAGAACTCTACAGAATTTTGAATGAAAAATGTACCTTTTTGATGATGCTTATGCTTAAGTATATAGAATTCCTCCTTTGTGAGAGGGTCTGTCTGATACACCTGACTGACAACTGCTTCTCTCCCCTTCTGTCCCACTTTTCTCTTACTGATCTTTCCTGTCATATATTATAGTTCCTTCTTTCACCCATTCCCTCCCCATTTTTCCTATTCCCTTTCTGTGCCTTTTCTCTTCTCTGTCTACTTCCATTTACCTCTTAGTTTAGAATTGTAAACCACATAGATGTTCAGTAGCAAGTTATAAATAAACTTGGAAACTTGATAGAGAGTTGGAAGGGTATATGCTGGAGGAAGGGGGTTTGAGAGCTCGATGGAGGAGAGGTATTCTGGGGGGAGGCAGAGAAAGCCATGGGGGTGTGTGTGCCAGGAGCAGGGATGGATATAGAACTGTGGGAAAGAGAAAACATTTCTTGGGGGGGGGGGGGGGTGGTGTCCATCCTATAAAGGCAGCCCACAGGGAGCCTTGTTAATCAGGAGGAGATTTGGAGCTGTAGAAGTGACCCATAAGGAGCATTGTTATTAAGGAAGAGATTCTCCAGTAACACTGTTTGAAAGGATCCATTTTTTAAAGTTGTTTTTTCCTTTTTTTTTTTGGGGGGGGGGGGGCAGGGGAGAGGCTATTCCAGTTGGAGGAAGAAGGATTAAGAGAGGCTATTGCTTATGGGGGAGAGAGGCTACTTCTGGGGATGAGGATGTGACACCAACACTGTTTCTGGGGTGGCTGGGTAGGTGATGGAGAGGCGCTAGGTAGTGGCTGCTAGGTGTGGATGGATGAGTGATGGGGAGGGGTTAATACTTGTATCTGCTTGGGGGCAGGTGAGCAGTGGAGAGAGGCTAAGGCTTCATTTTGGGGGGAAGGGAGGTGGGTGGGTGCACCGCTTGCCCAATCCCTTCAGCAGTTGCAGCTTTAATGCCTCTCCCATTTCCTCAACAACCACAGCCTAAAGCCTCTCACTTCTATTGCCAGACACATTGTGGGTGGGCAATGGAGAAAAGCAGTAGTTTCTTACCTGTTCCTTCCATGGGCAGCGAAGAAGAGCAGTAGTACCTGTATTATATAATGTGCAAATTATGTGCATAAATAATTCCAGTCTGGCTCCTAGATCCTATGAAAATGTCGAGGTCCGATCTGTGTTTGAGAATGCTGGGGCTCATGGCTTTACAGTCCATGTCATACCTGTAGAATGACTTCATATGAGACAAATCTAATGGATCCTGAAATCCCAAGGGAATCCAGCCACTGAGAAAATAAGATCTGAAGAGCTCCATGTCATGGTGGTTCTCCCATTCTAGTTTGACTTGGTGTTCAGAAGATTCCCTACAGGTTTTCATACCTAAGGCCCTTGGTCTCTTCAGAAAGAGATTTTATACTAGCCACCTGATGTTAGGGACTGTTACAAACTCACTAAATGCTTTCAGAGATTAGGTGGCTAACAAAATTGTCCTTTCCTTAAAACAGCAATTAAATGAGCAGTCATGGGGAACAGTCCAACCTCTTATGGGTTAGCTCTCAGAAACACTTATCTGGCACATGCTTTGTTATCTAGATTTCCAACTGGTGGTCTCTTGATCAGAATGCATGATAAACAGGATCTTTCTCAAAGGGACATGCCAGAAAGATCATGCTTGTAACTGCTCTGAACAGAAGAGTGAATTTACCATTAGCCTGTTTTCTGGCCTCTTCCTAGAAGAGCAGAAATCTTGTCATTGGGAGAAACATCGTCTGTATACATATTTTTACCATATCTTTGGTAGCTAAAACCTTGATAAGACACAAGAGACCCATGCACTGTGATACCAGTAGCTTCCTTTTTGCCAAGACAGATTTGTTTTCTATTCCTATGAAACTTATTTTTGAAGAAACCAATCAGGTTGAGAGCTTGCCCTATCCCAGTCACTCTGAATGATGGATCATTGTGCCACATAAACATCCTTTCTTGGGACTCCCAAAATCTCTGTCTGGGGGAAAAAGTGTTTGAAGTCCTTCTGACTTTATAGAAAGCAATTCACCAGAAACTAGCTTTACATATTAAATGACAGCAGGTAAAAAGACCAGTTGGATCTTCCATTCTGGAAAAAATGAGACACTGTGGTTTTCTACTACTTGAGCAGTTGAGCACACATATTCCCATTGCCTAAACAGACACCAGCTCTCTCTTCCTCATATCCTGTTTTCAACCTCATTTTCAGTGGTTCCAAAATCTGTCCTATCAGCTGGAAGGAATGGTAGGAACTGCTCCATTCCTAGGATTGGGCTGTCTCTGAGCAAGGGGGGTAGAGCTGTCCAGATGGTCAGAAAGGGAGGAATCGATGGGGCTACCTTCAGACCTTTCTCTTACTCGGACAAGGAATACATAACTGCCTGATGATGCTTTACTCTACATTTAAACCAAAGATGGGAGATTTTTTTTTCCTTTTCTATTTGAAAGAGGAACACACAGCTGATATATTTTGGCCTCATTACACTACATGGAGGCCTTGAGAGGGACACTGACTTTACCAGTGAGTTTGCTTTGGGAGCTAGTGTTGTGATAATTATCTCCTGTGTGTCTGTGAAAGAGAAGTTTTTTTTTTTTTTTGTTTCATATTTTTATTAAGGTTTTTCAAGCACAAAACAGGAAAAATCAAACAATAACAACAATCCATGGCAAATAAACAAAAATGAAAAGACAGAACATCAGCAGCATTCCATGACAATACCCATAGAAAATCAGCAATTAGACAGTGGTCAGTTAGTGCTATGAGGAGCCTGACAAACATTAAATTCACTCCATAGCCCAACTTTCATATATCTTGGTACCGGTAGTATCTACTTCCAGAAGACAAAAACCAGCATTTATTTATTTATTACATTTGTGTCCCACATTTTCCCACTGATTGCAGGCTCAAAGTGGCTTACATAAAACTGTAGTAAAGCTACAGTGCAAGAAGTACAATTATGCAAATTGAGAGTAAGATAGGAAATAACAATTCTCCGAGGACAAGCAGGCTGCTTGTTCTCACTGATGGGTGACGTCCACGGCAGCCCCTCCAATCGGAAACTTAACTAGCAAAGGCCTTTGCTAGCTCTCGCGCGCCCATGCGCACCGCGCATGCGCAGCCGTCTTCCCGCCCGAACCAGCTCGTGTTCGTCAGTCTTCTTTTGTCCGTGCTCGGGACGGTCGTGTTTTGCCGCCGTTTCGTGCCCCTCAAGTTGACCCTCGTGCGTCTTCGCGATTTTCGCTTAAAAAAAAAAAAAAAAAAAAGAGACCTTTCGGTCTTTGTCCCTTCCCGTGTGTCCAGCTTTTCCCCCAGCGTAAGTTTCCTTTCGCTTTCGGGATCGGCCTTTTTGGCCTCGGTACGGGTTTTCTCTCCCTTATTTTTGGTGCCTTTTGTCGTCATCACGAATTTTGATTTCGCCGGCGTGATTTTTCCGCCCATGTCAATGAAGTCTCCCAGCGGCTTCAAAAAGTGCACCCAGTGCGCCTGGGTAATCTCGCTCACTGATAGGCACGCTTCGTGTCTTCAGTGTCTGGGGGCTGGGCACCGCCCGCAGGCCTGCAGTCTTTGTGCTCTTTTACAAAAGAGGACTCAGGTAGCAAGATTGGCCCAGTGGAACGTGTTGTTCTCGGGCTGTTCGACGACAACAGCACAGGATGCAACGAGTGCATCGATGTCGACAGCATCGAAGTCTTCGACCTCGGCTTCGACGGCATCGAGGCTTCGACCCTCTGCATCGTCGGTACCGGACATCGGAAGGCTGCGTTGACGTCGGTGGTACCGGGACCTCCGCTGTTGCTGATGTCGTCGGACGGTGGTGCTTCGACGGGAGTGCAGGTGAGGGCTGTCCATTCCCCTGTTGGTGGCGGTGAGCCTTCGGGTGGGTCTCCTCCTGCCCTGAGGGCTCCTGCGGTACAGCCCCCCCGAGACCGACCTTCTTCGGCCTCAGCCCCGAGGAAGAGACTGTTGGATTCTACGTCCTCGTCGGTACCGGGAAGCTCCGGTGACATGCTTCGTTTGAAGAAATCAAAGAAGCATCTACACCGGTCTCCTTCCCGCCTTGGTACCGAGAGCTCTGGGTCGCGGAAGGAGTCGGCACCCAGTAGGCATCGGCACCGGGAGGACTGCTCACCCTCTGTTCAGGAGGTGTCGATGCGCTCCACCTTGGACAGCCCGGAACCGCCTCCACGCCCGGAACAGACTCTGACCTCGACGCCTGCATCGACTTCCCAGTCTTTCTCCACAGCCGCTCTGCACTAGAGTCTCCGGGCCGTTCTTCCAGAGATTCTGGGAGAGCTGTTGCACCCTTTGCCTCCGGTACCGGGGGTGCTTGCGCCACCGGTACCGTCGAGCGAGGCGACGGCTGGCCCTTTGCCCGGGGTGAGGTCTCCGGCATCGGTACCGCTTGCGGCCGCTTCCCAGGAAGACTCCCTGACAACGTCGGTGGAGGGAGCTTCGCCGGTGCTGGCGAGGGAGTGTACCTCTCAGCACTCCCACCGTGGCCGTGTTTCCACGGAGTCGAGTCGGGCACGGCTTCAGACACAGGTTCATGAACTTGTGTCTGATACCGATGGTGAGGCCTCATGGGAGGAGGAGGAGTACATCAAATATTTCTCTGACGAGGAGTCTGATGACCTTCCTTCTGATCCCACTCCCTCCCCTGAAAGGCAGCTTTCTCCTCCTGAGAGTCTGTCTTTAGCGGCCTTTGTCCGGGAGATGTCTACGGCCATCCCCTTCCCGGTGGTCATGGAGGATGAGCCCAGGGCTGAGATGTTTGAGCTCTTGGACTATCCTTCTCCACCTAAGGAAGCGTCCACAGTACCCATGCATCATGTCCTAAAAAAGACATTGCTGGCGAACTGGACCAAGCTTCTAACTAATCCCCACATTCCCAAGAAGATCGAATCCCAGTACCGGATCCATGGGGACCCAGAGCTGATGCGCACTCAGTTGCCTCACGACTCTGGTGTGGTGGATCTGGCCCTAAAGAAGGCTAAGAGTTCTAGGGAGCATGCTTCGGCGCCCCCGGGCAAGGACTCTAGAACCTTAGACTCCTTTGGGTGGAAGGCCTACCATTCTTCTGTGCTCGTGGCCAAGATTCAGTCCTACCAGCTCTACACGAGCATCCACATGCGGAACAATGTGCGGCAGTTGGCAGGCTTGGTGGACAAGCTCCCTTCTGAGCAAGCCAAGCCGTTTCAGGAGGTGGTCAGGCAGCTGAAGGCGTGCAGAAAATTCCTGGCCAGAGGGGTATATGATACCTTTGATGTTGCGTCCAGGGCCGCTGCTCAAGGTGTGGTGATGCGCAGACTCTCATGGCTGCGTGCCTCCGACCTGGAGAATAGGATCCAGCAGCGGATTGCGGACTCCCCTTGCCGAGCGGACAACATTTTTGGAGAAAAAGTCGAACAGGTGGTAGAACAGCTCCACCAGCGGGATAATGCTTTTGACAAATTCTCCCGCCGGCAGCCTTCAGCATCTACCTCTTCAGGTAGACGTTTTTATGGGGGAAGGAGGGCTGTTCCCTACTCTTCTGGTAAGCGTAGGTACAATCCTCCCTCTCGACAGCTTGCGGCCCAGGCTAAGCCCCAGCGCGCGCGCTCTCGTCAGCAGCGTGCGCCTCAGCAAGGCTCCACAGCTCCCCAGCAAAAGCAGGGGCGAGCTTTTGACTGGCTCCAGCAGAGCTTAGCCGATGTCAAAGTGTCCGTGTCGGATGATCTGCCGGTCGAGGGGAGGTTGAAAGTTTTTCACCAAAGGTGGCCTCTCATAACCTCCGACCAGTGGGTTCTCCAAATAGTCCAGCAAGGATACACCCTCAATTTGGCCGCCATGCCTCCAAATTGCCCACCGGGAGCTTAATCCTTCAGCTTCCAGCACAAGCAGGTACTTGCAGAGGAACTCTCCGCCCTTCTCAGCGCCAATGCGGTCGAGCCCGTGCCATCCGGGCAAGAAGGGCTGGGATTCTATTCTAGGTACTTCCTTGTGGAAAAGAAAACAGGGGGGATGCGTCCCATCCTAGACCTAAGGGCCCTGAACAAATATCTGGTCAAGGAAAAGTTCAGGATGCTTTCCCTGGGCACCCTTCTTCCCATGATTCAGCAAAACGATTGGCTATGCTCTCTGGACTTAAAGGGTGCTTATACACACATCCCGATACTGCCAGCTCACAGACAGTATCTTCGATTTCGTCTGGGATCATGTCACTTCCAGTACTGTGTGCTACCCTTTGGGCTCGCCTCTGCGCCCAAAGTGTTCACGAAGTGCCTGGCTGTGGTAGCAGCAGCGCTTCGCAGGCTCGGAGTGCACGTGTTCCCTTATCTCGACGATTGGCTGGTGAAGAACACTTCCGAGACAGGAGCTCTACAGTCCATGCAGATGACTATTCGACTACTGGAGCTACTAGGGTTTGTGATAAATTATCCAAAGTCCCATCTTCTCCCAGTACAGAGACTCGAATTCATAGGAGCTCTGCTGGATTCTTGGACGGCTCGTGCCTATCTCCCGGAGACAAGGGCCAACAATCTGCTGTCCCTCGTCTCCCGGGTACGAGCGTCCCAGCAGATCACAGCTTGGCAGATGTTGAGATTGCTTGGCCACATGGCCTCCACAGTCCATGTGACTCCCATGGCTCGTCTTCACATGCGATCTGCTCAATGGACCCTAACTTCTCAGTGGTTTCAGGCTGCTGGGGATCTAGAGGACGTGATCCACCTGTCCACGAGTTTTCTCAAATCCCTTTGCTGGTGGACGATTTGGGCCAATTTGACTCTGGGACGCCCCTTCCAAATTCCTCAGCCACAAAAGGTGCTGACTACTGATGCGTCTCTCCTGGGGTGGGGAGCTCATGTCGATGGACTTCACACCCAAGGAAGCTGGTCCCTCCAGGAACGCGATTTGCAGATCAGTCTCCTGGAGTTACAAGCGGTCTGGAACGCTCTGAAGGCTTTCAGAGATCGGCTGTCCCATCAAATTATCCAAATTCAGACAGACAACCAGGTTGCCATGTATTACATCAACAAGCAGGGGGGCACCGGATCTCGCCCCCTGTGTCAGGAAGCCGTCAGCATGTGGCTCTGGGCTCGCCGTTACGGCATGTGGTAGCCCAGACCCCTTACACCAAGTTTCATCATAATAGAGTAGTCCTCCGCACTCACCCTAAGTTCTTGCCGAAGGTAGTGTCGGAGTTCCATCTGAACCAGTGAATTGTCTTGCCAACATTTTTTCCCCGTCCTCATTCCTGCCCTGCTGAACATCAGCTGCACACATTGGACTGCAAAAGAGTATTGGCCTTCTATCTGGAGCGGACACAGCCCAACAGACAGTCCGCCCAATTGTTTGTTTCTTTTGATCCCAACAGGAGGGGAGTGGCTGTGGGGAAACGCACCATATCCAATTGGCTAGCAGATTGCATTTCCTTCACTTAGCCCAGGCTGGGCTGGCTCTTGAGGGTCATGTCATGGCTCACAATGTCAGAGCCATGGCTGCGTCAGTGGCCCACTTGAAGTCAGCCACTATTGAAGAGATCTGTAAAGCTGCGACGTGGTCATCTGTCCACACATTCACATCTCATTACTGCCTGCAGCAGGATACCCGATGCGACAGTCGGTTCGGGCAGTCAGTGCTTCAGAATCTGTTCGGGGTTTAGAATCCAACTCCACCCCCCTAGGCCCATTTTTTTATTTTGTTCCAGGCTACACGCTCAGTTAGTTGGATAAGTTGTTAGGTCAATCTCAGTTATGTCCTTGCCGTTGCGAGGCCCAATTGACCATGTTTGTTGTTTGGAGTCAGCCTGGGGGCTAGGGATACCCCATCAGTGAGAACAAGCAGCCTGCTTGTCCTCTGAGAAAGCGAATGCTACATACCTGTAGAAGGTATTCTCCGAGGACAGCAGGCTGATTGTTCTCACAAACCCGCCCGCCTCCCCTTTGGAGTTGTGTCTTCCCTTGTCTTTGTCTTGCTACATACGGGACTGACGAACATGAGCCGGTTCGGGCAGGAAGACGGCCGCGCATGCGCAGTGTGCATGGGCGCGCGAGAGCTAGCAAAGGCCTTTGCTAGTGAAGTTTCCGATTGGAGGGGCTGCCATGGATGTCACCCATCAGTGAGAACAATCAGCCTGCTGTCCTCGGAGAATACCTTCTACAGGTATGTAGCATTCGCTGTATGTTCTGGTGTCAGATCAGCGAAGACTTCTATGCTAAGTAATTCTTAATACCAAAGAAATCAGGAAGGTTGAGGCCAATATTGAGCCTGAGATATCATAAACTCTTAATCCGAGGGAAATTCAAAATGAATTGCCTGCAAACTGTGCTGCTCGTTAAGGATGCATATGCATATAGTCAAATTCACCTCTGTACTGGCTAGGAGTTGTAGCATCATACCTTTGGAAGGCAGGAATCTTCATATTCCCTTCCTAAATGATAGATGAAAGGCTCTTTGGGGAGACCAGGTTATTGCTTAATAGGACAATTCTACTACATAGTGTTTTTTTTGTTACTTCATTTTGATGTAATAATAGCACGTACTGGAGCTACTAGGGTTCGTAGTAAACTACCTGAAGTCCCATCTCCATCCTGTTCATCAATTGAAGTTCATAGGAACCCTGCTCGACACACAGACAGTTTGAGCCTGTCTCCCGGAGACGCGTGCGTTGGCGTATGTTGAGATTGTTGGGCCACATGACTTCCACAGTGTATGTAACGTCCATGGCGCATTGTCACGTGATCTGCTCAATGGACCCTGGCTTCTCAGTGGTATCAAGCCACGGTAAGTCTGGAGGATATCATACGAGTGTCCCCGAGCTTGCATGCTGCCTTCAGTGGTGGACAGTTCGGTCCAGTCTGACCTTGGGACTACCATTCCAAATTCCCCAGCCACAAAAAGTGCTGACGACAGATGCATCACTTCTGGGGTGGGGTGGGGGGGGGGGGGGCTCATGTAGATGGGCTTCACACTCAAGGAGCCTGGTCCCTCTGGAAAACGGATCTCCAGATCAATCTCCTGGAGCTCCAAGCGATCTGGAATGCTCTAAAGACTTTCAGAGATTGGCTGTCCAGCCAAATTATCCTAATTCAAACAGACAATCAGGTTGTGATGTATTACACTAACACGCAGGAGGGCACTGGATCTCGCCCTCTGTGTCAGGAAGCCATCTAGATGTGGCTCTGGGTTTGCCATCACGGCATGTTTCTACAAGCCACTTACCTGTCAGGCGTAAACAACGGCCAGGCCGACAGACTGAACAGGATCATGCAACCTCATGACTGGTCTCTGAATATGGGCATAGCCCGCAATGTCTTCCGAGTGTGGATCTTTTTGCCACTCAATTCAACCATGAGGTCTCTTAAGTTCTGTTCCAGGCTTCAGTCCCATGGCAGACTAGCGTCAGATACCTCCCTTCTTCATTGGGGGACAGGTCTTGCGTATCCTCCCATACCTCTAGTGGGAAAGACTTTGTTGAAACTTAGGCAAGACCACAGGACTATGATTCTGATTGCGCCTTTCTGGTTGTGTTAGATTTGGTTCCCTCTTCTGGAATTGTCCTCCGAAGAACTGTGGAGATTGGAGTATTTTCCGACCCTCATCACGTAGAATGAGAGGTCACTTCTACATCCCAACCTCTAGTCTCTGGCTCTCACGGCCTGGATGTTGAGAGCTTAGAATTTGCTTCCTTGGGTCTTTCGGAGGGTGTCTCCTCGGTCTTGCTGGCTTCCAGGAAAGATTCCACTAAGGTGTGTTTCTCTTTTTAAATGGAGGAGGTTTACTGTCTGGTGTGACAGCAATGCCATAGATCCCCATTCTTGTCCTACACAGACCCTGCTTGAATACCTTCTACACTTGTCAGATTCTGTTCTCAAGACCAACTCCGTAAGGGTACACCTTAGTGCAATTAGTGCTTATCGTGTGGAAGGTAAGCCTATCTCTGGACAGCGTTTAGTTGTTCGCTTCATGAAAGGTTTGCTTTTGTCAAAGCCCCCTGTCAAACCTCCACCAGTGTCATGGGATCTCATTGTCATTCTCACCCAGCTGATGAAGGTTCCTTTTGAGCCACTGAATTCCTGCCATCTGAAGTACTTGACCTGGAAGGTCGTGTTCTTGGTGGCTATTACTTCAGCTTAGAGGGTCAGTGAGCTTCAGGTCTTAGTAGTGGATGCACCTTATACTAAGTTTCATCACAATAGAGTAGTCCTTCGCACCCTAAGTTTCTGCCGAAGGTAGTGTTGGAATTCCATCTGAACCAGTCGATTGTCTTGTCAACTTTTTTCTCCGTCCTCATGCCCACTCTGGCAAAAGCAGCTTGCACACCTTGGACTGCAAGAGAGCGTTGGCCTTTTATGTGGAGCGGATGAAGCCCTTCAGACAGTCCACCCAGTTTGTTTCCTTTGATCCCAACAGGAGGACAGTTGCCATTAGTAAACGCACCATTCCAATTGGCTAGCAGATTGCATTTCCTTCACTTATGCTCAAGCTGGACTGTCTTTAGAGGGTCATGTCACGGCTCACAATGTCAGAGCCATGGCTGCGTCAGTGGCCCACTTAGTCTGCCTCCATTGAAGAGATTTGCAAGGCTGCTACGTGGTCTTCAGTCCACACATTCACATCTCACTGTTGCCTTGAGCAGGATACCCAATGCGACTGTCGGTTTGGACAGTGTTGCAGAATTTGTTTGGGGTCTAGAATCCAACTTCATCCTCCTAGACCCTTTTTTGTTCTTTCCCAGGCTGCACTCTCAGCTAGTTTGTATAGTTTCAGGTTAATCTACATTATGTCCTCGCCGTTGTGAGGCCCAATTGACCAATGTTTGTTGTTTTGGGTGAGCCTGGGTGCTAGGGATACCCCATTTGTGAGAATGATTCAGCCTGCTTGTCCTTGGAGAAAGTGAAGATACTTACCTGTAGCAGGTGTTCTCCGAGGACAGCAGGCTGATCATTGTCACAATCCAGCCCACCTCCCCTTGCAGTTGTTTTTGTCTTTTTAATTTTTTTCTTATGCTGTTGGTTTAAACTGAGGAGCACAGTCATGTGTTCGGTGGGAAGGCACATGGTGGGGTGCAGCACGCGAACCAGAAGGCTGTAGAAAATTTTTGGCTGGCTATTATGCTGATTCCCAGGACGACGAGGATCTTTGACCCATTTGTGAGAATAATCAGCCTGCTGTCCTCGGAGAATACCTTCTACAGGAAAGTATCTTTGCTTTATTGAAGACGCTGTTTTGGTGGGGGAAGCTGGAGGGAGGCAGCATAGCAGTGTATTTAAAAATAAATGCTGTTTGCTGCTTTCAGCTTCCTTAAAGTCTTGTGGAGGAGTGGAGAGACTAGGAAGAGAGGGTGGTGTCCTTCCTTGTTGCTGCTATAGGGATCCATAACCAATTTTTTCTTGGGAGCCCCTCATTTGAACTTTTCTGTTGCTTGGTTTTCAAGACTGTCAGAATGTTCAATAATTCTTACTACTTCCAGTGCCAGAATATTTGCTGAGTCAAGACTCTGCTCCTCTCCCAGATCTGGGCATGGTAGCCAAAAGGATGCTATTAAGGGCAGGGCTCAACAAATTTTTTTAGGATCTAGAAGCCAGCCCAAAAGTCTAGGAATCAGACTTGGAACCAGGGCTGTGGAGTTGGAGTCGGTAAAAATATGCTGACTCTAGCTTCAAAATAACTTACATTTTTTATATATATATATTTTTTATATATCTATAATCCTGGATCTAAAATACTGGTAAATGAGTTATATATTGTCGGACAGTAGAAAAATAGTTTTCTGAATCAAAGGTTTGGTGTACTGACTCCACAGGCCTGCTTGGAACACTGGAATTTTTTATTTATGCACATTTATAATTCGCATAATCATAATGTGCTCAAGGTGATATACAGCAAGTTTATTTATTAAATGTTAATAATTAAAGTGGGAGGAAAGGCGTGGATAAGAGGCTACTACTCCCCCCATCACCCACCTACAGCTTACCTTGTAATGGAGCGAGAGGCTTTAGGCTACTACTACTTAACATTTCTAGAGCGCTACTAGGGTTGCGCAGCGCTGTACAATTTAACAAAGAGAGACAGTCCCTGCTCAAAGAGCTTACAATCTAATAGACAAGTGAACGGTCGGTCCGATAGGGGCAGTCAAATTGGGGCAGTCTGGATTCACTGAACGGTAAGGGTTAGGTGCCGAACGCAGCATTGAAGAGGTGGGCTTTAAGCAAAGACTTGAAGACGGGCAGGGAGGGGGCTTGGCGTAAGGGTTCAGGAAGGTTGTTCCAAGCATAGGGTGAGACGAGGCAGAATGAGCGGAGCCTGGAGTTGGCGGTGGTGGAGAAGGGTACTGAGAGGAGGGATTTATCCTGTGAACGGAGGTTATGGGCGGGAATGTAAGGGGAGATGAGGGTAGAAAGATAGGGGCAGCAGACTGAGTGCATTTGTAGGTAAGAAGGAGAAGCTTGAATTGAATGCGGTATCTGATCGGAAGCCAGTGAAGTGACCTGAGGAGAGGGGTGATACGAGTACATCGGTTCTGGCGGAATATGAGACGTGCAGCAGAGTTCTGAACAGATTGAAGGGGGGATAGATGGCTAAGTGGGAGGCCGGTGAGGAGTAAGTTGCAGTAGTTCAGGCGAGAGGTAATGAGAGCGTGGACGAGAGTTCGGGTGGTGTGTTCAGAGAGGAAAGGGCGAATTTTGCTGATGTTAAAGAGGAAGAAGCGACAGGTCTTGGCTATCTGCTGGATATGCGCAGAGAAGGAGAGAGAGGAGTCAAAGATGACTCCGAAGTTGCGGGCAGATGAGACGGGGAGGATGAGGGTGTTATCAACTGAGATAGAAAGTGGAGGAAGAGGAGAGAAGCTAAAGGTGCTGTGGGTGGGTGAGATGGTGCGCCCATCCACCTACTCCCAGAAGCTGTAGCCTTAACCTTTTTTCATTGCCCACTTAAGTCCAACCAGCAGCTTCAGTTTTAACCTTCACTCACTCCCAGCAGCTACAACCCTAAAGTCTCTCTCCATCCCCTTCCCAGCCACACCAACAGCAGCCTTATCACATCATCTCCTGCAGCAAAGGTGTCTCTCAATCCCTCTTCGTCCTCCAACTCTCTCCCCAATCTCCTCCTTAGTAATGATGCTCCTTATGGAGCACTCCCATGCAGCCCCGAACCGGCACTGATAAGAGGTGGTTCAAATTTTGCATTTAGCATCAAAGCATAGAGAAGATGGCTGTGGCCTGATGTGTAGCCACTTTTTCCATTAGAGCTATACCGAATAGCATATTTTACTATTTGGCAGAAGACAAATAATGAAAAATATATTATTTGCCGAATACGGAATAGAAATAATGGGTATTGAGCTTTAATATAACAAATAATAAAGGAAACAACGTGAAATCAGAGTGTTTAATTCAGTAGGATTTAGCACAGTAGAGCCCCTGGATTATTTGTTTTCAAATGTAAATGAATATTTGGCCAATTACAAATTGTTTGGTTCCGAATCAAATGTGAATATTTGGTGCAGCCCTACTTTCCATACACCTATCAGCGCTGTTCTGGGACTGTGAGGGTTGGGGCTTCGTATGTGGGTGTGCCTGCGTCTACTCCTAAGTCGCAAGTGCAGCTTTGGGGGTGTGGAAGGGGGAAGTGTACTTCTTGCTTTGCTTCTGCTCAGGGCTGCAAACTTAGGTGCCAGGTCCCAGTTTTTAGTTGCCATAGTGGCCTGGGGCGTGAGGTTTTTCAAGCATTGCATTAGAGTATTTAAATAAGCAATTAGCTTGTGGAACTCCAGCTGAAATTTAGAAAGGATCAACAAATTGCATATTCAGTTTGTTTATACAATGATACAGATAACGGAGAAAGTTTATAGAGATGTCATAGATTCTTAAATGCTTTTATTAAAAGGGCTATAATTGTCACTAAGTGTTAACAGTAAAGACGCGCGCACACACATACTTTCTCTCAAAAACTACTGCAGGTTATGTATTTCTAAAATATTCTGGAAATCTGATCAACAAATTGTTAGAAATGCTACAGGTTATGTATTTCTAAAACATTCTGCAGATCTACAAATTATTAGGTTTTCAGTCATCAAATAAAACATTTAAAATAAATTTACACATGCATAAACATTTAAACAATAACCCCCTAAACAAAAAACATTGTAAAAAGCTGTACTGAAACCAAAAATATTTATTTTTACAGATACAAGTTGGCGGTCAGAAGCAACTTTTCAGTTTACAGTTGAACGGTTCAGCAGGTTAAGTGAATCTGTTCTTAGCCCTCCCTGCTTTGTACGGAATCTCCCATGGAAGATAATGGTGATGCCACGGTTTTACCCAGACAGACCTCATCAGAAGAGTGTAGGATTCTTTCTTCAGTGCAACGCTGAGTCTGAATCTACGTAAGTTTTTTTTGTGTCCCGTATGCTATATGCTTATTTTTACAGATAAACAGCGTGTGTTATAAATAACTGGGATCAGTAAGTTATTGAAAGTTAAAATTATGAATTAATAAGTCTTTAGTGGCATTGCCTTTATGGGAGAGTTATCACTGTTAGGAACACCTAGTATGCCTGGTACTTCAGTTGGTATACTGAGAGAAATGAATATCCCCTTGGGAGGATAGAGTGGAGGGAGGAGGCGTCAAACCTATAAGTGGAGTTGGTGATGGTTGACTCATGTTATATATAGAAAATAACTTTTCAGTAAACATAGCTGTTCAGAGGCCTTTTAAAATATGATTACTGTGTAAGCAGATGCTTCATAATATAAAATCAACTCAATTAAAAAATAAATAAATAAAATTAGCATATGAACGCTTAAATTGTCTGCAGAGCTCAGCTTGTCACTTGCTTCATTGGTAATCCTAGTTGTCTGGAATTTTGTCAGCTTATCCAGAGTCATCCTGTCAGTTTTGAAGGTGAAGCAAGAATGGAACAAGAGAGTGCACTTAAGCTTGAACCAACTATGACTCTTTCTTAGTGGTTAGGTTTCATACATAGTCTTCCCAAATATCGGTTTTCAGATGCTTTAGTGTGTTATTAATCAGCACTTGTTGCATATTGGTAAATAAGAACATTTCCGAATATGCTGAAAGAATACGTGACTGGTAAGTGTACCTTTTTATAAGCCTCTGAAATATTTTGGCTGATCATTAGGTAATAAAAATATTTTTATTTAAGATTTATATGACAATCTAAAATCTTTTAGATCTGGTTTTTTTATATGGTGGCTTTTAACAAGAAGGCACTTCAGATGTTTACTAGGTCCTCCTGTGTATTATGTTCTGTTCTGTTGGTGGTTTGGCGAATCAGGTAAAGGGTACTTTCCTTGTCATCAAGCAGATGAAGCCATTACGTATGGGTTATGTCCATCAACCAGCAGGGGAGATAGAGAGCACTCAAACTTTCACAGTGCCCTCTTGGCCAGCTAGCTCCACTGCCTCTTCAGTATTCTCTATCTCCCTTAGCAGGGTGGCTGCAGCTTGTTCGAGCTCCAGAAAAATCTGCCGGGAGGTGGTTCCTGGCTTGCCAGTTGTTAACCGGGGTGTTGGAGGCTATAGCAGCTTCACTTTAAAGGCACATAGGTTAGCCCTTTCCCTGCCTTACCCATACCTCTGTGGATGTGGACATATTGCCTTGCTTTCCCTGTCCTTACCCACCAACAGTGGATACAGGCATATAGGTTCGCCCTTTCCCTGCCTTTCCCACTCATCTGAGCCTCCGGAGTCTTCAATACCTCTGCTTTCCTCACAGCTTAAAAAAAAAAAAAAAAAAAAAGTCGCGTCGCGTTTTTAAACGCAGAGATGCTGGAACAGAGGTTTTTTGACCTGATTTTCAGCAGGATCGTAGTTGTACACTAGATCCTTTGAGGTAAGAGTGTTTTCCAACTCCTCCGGGGTGGGCCCGCGATCGGGGCGATTTTGGCGCGAAACCGCCATTTTGGATTTTACCGCCGTTTTTCGGCGATGGCTGCGGACAATGTAAAGCGCTGTTCCACTTGTGGCAAGCGCAAATCAGCAGCAGGGCTCTGTAAATCGTGCTGTATTGGCGTAGGAGCCGGCCTGAGCATGGCGAGCGATGTTTCTTCCCGCTCTGAGCTGACAGCGGGCGCCATTTTGCTTACACCGCATGGCGCGGCCTCCGTGGACACGGAGAGACCTGAGCCGGGTGGGGCACCTCGAGATGAGGTTACTTCAGGAGTGGCTAGCACCGGACAGGATTTGGGTGCCCAGGGTGAGATTTTCTCCCCGGATTTTGTGCTTTTGCTGCATAAAGCATACATGATGAAAAGAGCCCTTCCTCAAGGGTCGCCTGAGGCTCCTCTGATTGCCCCCCCCCCCCCCCCCCCCCCGATGGATTCTGGCCTGGGACTGCCCAGTGAGGTTTTTTTCCCGGATGCTTGGCCTAAAGATAAGCGCAGAAGGGTTAATTCCCCTTCAGATTGTGGTGCACCTTTTCCCCCCCGTGGTCGGGGTGTGAGGATTCGGAGAACTCTGACAGACGTTCTTGGTCTGAGGAACCAGAGTCAGGTGCGGATTTACCACAGGATCTGGATGATCCCTCCGCGGTGAGGATTTTCCACCGTGATGAGCTGCCAGCGCTTATTTCAGATACCCTGCAGGCCCTCTCGATTGAAGATCCTGACAGTGGCATGGCCTCCTCAGGTAATCCCAGGATGGCTAGTACCAAGAAAGCTGCTCGGGCCTTCCCTTTGCATGACTCCATCCTAGAGCTTGTTTCGGCTCAGTGGGCTGACCCCGAGGGACCTTTGAGAGTTTCCAGGGCTATGGGGCAGTTATACCCTCTGCGTGAGGGACATATGGCTCGTTTTCAAATGCCTACAGTGGATGCCCTAGTCACTGCGGTGACAAAGAGAACTACCCTCCCTGTTGAAGGAGGTGTTGCCCTGAAGGACGTTCAAGACCGTAGGCTGGAAACAGCGTTGAAACGGTCCTTTGAAATTGCAGGTCTCACTGTTCGGGCGTCTGCATGCAGCTGTTATGCTGTGAGAGCCTGCCTAGCTTGGCTGCAACAGGCAGTGGCTCAGCCCGGAGATGGAGCGGAGCCCTTCTTGGATGTGGCTCCGCGGATGGAGGTGGCCTTGTCCTTTCTGGCTGATGCCCTTTATGACCTTGTCAGAGCTTCGGCTTAACAAATGGCAGTAGCAGTGGCGGCTCGCCGTCGTCTGTGGCTACGACACTGGGCAGCGGACATGGCCTCTAAGCAAAGGTTGGTGAAGTTGCCTTTTCAAGGACTTCTCCTATTTGGTGAGGAGTTAGAGAAAATTGTGAAAGGCCTGGGTGATCCAAAACCCCAGCGCTTGCCCGAAGATAGGCAGAGGCCTTCCTCTAAGGGCCAGGCGGTCCACTCCTCGTACAGACCTCGCTTCCGTGAAGCTAGAAGGTACCGCCTGGGGCGTTCTGCTGGGTTCACTTCACGTGCCCGTGGTCAGCAGAGGAACTCCTTTCGCTCGGACAAGCGTTCCGCAGCCGGTGGCTCAAGACCAGGAGTTCAGGGGCGACCCTCTCAATGATGGTGCGCCGGCCCTCTCCTCGATGCCTGTCATCGGAGGACGGCTTTCCCTCTTTGTCGAGGAGTGGGCCAAGATTTCCTCAGATCAGTGGGTTCTGGACCTGATCAGAGATGGATACAGAATAGAATTCAACGCCCCAGTAAGAGACGTGTTTGTGGAGTCCCGATGCGGTTCTGCCGTCAAACGGGCGGCGGTGGAGGAGACTTTACAAGGTCTGATTCAGTTAGGGGCAGTGACCTCGGTGCCTCCCGCCGAGCAAGGCTGCGGCCGATACTCCATCTACTTTGTGGTGCCGCGAAAAGGTGGGTCCTTTCGCCCTATTCTGGACTTAAAAGAAGTGAACAAGTCCCTGAGAGTGCGGCATTTCCACATGGAATCCCTGCGCGCCGTCATTGCGGCGGTTCAGCCAGGAGAGTTTCTCACGTCTCTAGACCTGAAAGAAGCGTACTTGCACATACCGATTTGGCCCCCGCACCAGAAGTTTCTGAGGTTTGCGGTGTTGGGAAAACATTTCCAGTTCAGGGCCTTGCCTTTTGGCCTCGCCACAGCTCCCTGAACCTTTTTGAAGGTAATGGTGGTAGTAGCTGCTTTTCTCAGGCGAGAAGGTATCAGGGTTCACCCGTACCTAGATGACTGGCTCATCAGAGCAGACTCTGCAACAGAGAGCTTACAAGCTACAGCCAGAGTGGTCTCAGTACTGCAATCTCTAGGCTGGGTCATCAATATGGCCAAAAGTCACCTGTCCCCTTCACAATCTCTAGAGTTTTTGGGGGCCAGGTTCGACACAGTCTCGGGCTATGTGTTCCTACCCGAGCTAAGGCGGTGCAAGCTTCAGAATCAGGTCCGTCTGCTCCTGAGGATGCCCCGCCCGCGAGCTTGGGACATTGTCCAGCTGCTGGGATCGATGACAGCCACGATGGAAGTGGTACCCTGGGCGAGAGCGCACCTGAGACTTCTACAGTATTCCCTACTCCGGAGATGGTCTCCTATTTCTCAGGATTATCAATGCAGACTTACTTGGCTCCCTGCGGCCCGTCTCAGCATGGAGTGGTGGCTCTCGGACAGCATGCTGCGGCGATGAATGCCGCTGACGCTCCCCGTTTGGTGCCTAGTGGTAACAGATGCCAGCCTGAAGGGCTGGGGTCACACTGCAAGGGGAAGCATGCCCAGGGTCTATGGACACCCAAGGAGTCGGAGTGGTCTATCAACCGCCTAGAGTTGAAAGCGGTGTTTCAGGTGCTTCTGGCCTTTCAAGTGACCCTGGAAGGATTGGCTGTCAGAGTGATGTCGGACAACACGACAACGGTGGCCTATATAAATCGACAAGGCGGAACAAGGTGCAGAGCACTAGCCGCGCAGGCCGAACTGATTTGCCACTGGGCCGAGCTGCATCTTCAGTCGGCAGCTCATATTGCAGGTCAGAGCAATGTGCAGGCCGATTATCTGAGCAGGCATCAGATCGATCCAGCAGAATGGAATCTGGCAGACGAAGTATTCCTGCAGATCTGTGCCAAATGGGGCAAGCCCGTGATGGATCTAATGGCGACAAGTGCCAATTCCTAAGTCCCATGCTTCTTCAGCAGACGGAGAGATCCTCGCTCGGCGGGTTTGGATGCCTTGGCTCAACCCTTGTCTCCGGGTCTACTTTATGTGTTTCCCCCATGGCCCTTGATAGGGCGCCTGCTCTTGCGGATTCGGCTGCACCCAGGAGAAGTGGTCCTCATCGCCCCGGATTGGCCAAGGAGACCTTGGTATGCAGACCTCCGACAGATGCTCCTGGAGGCTCCTCTGCCGTTACCTCTGGTACCGAACCTGTTGACTCAGGGACCGGTAGCCATGGAGGACACCGGCCGCTTTGGTCTTACGGCATGGCTATTGAGAGGGCGCAATTGAGGGATAAAGGTTATTCCAATAAAGTTATTTCCACTCTCCTGCAAGCCCGCAAGCGGTCCACTTCCGTGGCTTATACCAGGATTTGGTGCCTGTTTGAGTCTTGGTGTGCTTCCAGAGCCATTGTTCCAATGCGGGCTCCTGTCTCGCCGATTCTGGACTTTTTGCAGGAAGGTGTACAAAAAGGCTTGGCCTATAATTCCCTGCGGGTGCAGGTGGCAGCGTTGGCCTCCCTTCGTGGTAAGGTGGAAGGCGTGTCTTTGGCTGCTCACCCAGATGTGGCATGGTTTCTTAGAGGGGTGCTTCGGCTCCGACCTCCAGTGCGAGCACCCTGTCCAGCTTGGAACCTGGGGCTAGTTTTGAAAACCCTGCAGGCATCTCCTTTTGAGCCACTTCGGCGAGCATCGGAGAAAGACTTGACACTGAAGACCGTTTTTCTGGTGGCCATTACTTCGGCGAGACGGGTGTCAGAGCTCCAGGCGCTGTCCTGTAGAGACCCATTTCTGCAATTTTCAGAGTCCGGAGTCACGGTTCGGACCGTGCCTTCCTTTATGCCTAAGGTGGTTTCAGCCTTTCACTTAAACCAGCCTATTTTCTTGCCCTCTTTTTCAGAGGAAGAGTTTCCAGAATCTTTTGGGCAGCTGCACCTTTTGGATGTGCGCAGGACTCTGCTGCAGTATCTGCGAGTTACTAACTCTTTCAGGATTTCTGATCATCTGTTTGTTTTGCTATCCGGTTCTCGCAGAGGGTCTCCAGCGTCTAAAGCCACTATTGCACGCTGGCTCAAAGAAACTATCTTTTCAGCTTATCTGCTGGCCGGCAGGGTTCCGCCTGTAGCCTTTAAGGCACATTCTACTAGAGCGATTTCTTCCTCTTGGGCTGAAACTGGAGCACTCTCTCTTCAAGAGATATGCAGTGCAGTAACATGGGCTTCTAAGCTCTCCTTTGCCCGACATTACAGGCTGGATGTGGCTGCCAGGAGGGATGCGCGTTTTGGTGCACAAGTGCTAGCGCGTGGTTTGGCTTGTTCCCACCCTATCTAGGGATTGCTTTGTTACATCCCATACGTAATGGCTTCATCTGCTTGATGACAAGGAAGGGAAAATTAGGTTCTTACCTTGGTAATTTTCTTTCCTTTAGTCATAGCAGATGAAGCCATGAGCCCTCCCTGTATGATTGTCTGTATGCTGTGAATCTGTTTTTCAGGTTCTGTTCTAATTTCCTGAAGTTCCTTCCTTGGGAGAAAGTTGGAAAACAATCTTCAGGATTCATGTTCAGTTTAAATTTAGGAGGATGTGTTCATTCCCTCCAGCATGTTTTTTTTGGAGGATGTGTTGATTCTCTCCAGGAGGCGCGTGTGTTCCCCTCCAGTTCTATAAATAGGAGGATGAGTTCATTCCCTCCAGTGTGTTGGGAGGATGTGTGATTCCCTCCAGGAGGCGCGTGTGTTCCTCTCCACTTATACAATAAGGAGGATGAGTTTATTCCCTCCAGGAGGATGTGCATTCCCTCCTTTATGAGTTCATGTCCTTGTGATGGGCCATCGTTCGCTGTGAGGAAAGCTCTTGTGATTCCCATTGCGGTTTGCCATACTGCTTTGGAAGCTTCAAATACTGAAGAGGTAGTGGAGCTAGCTGGCCAAGAGGGCACTGTGAAAGTTTGAGTGCTCTCTATCTCCCCTGCTGGTTGATGGACATAACCCATACGTAATGGCTTCATATGCTATGACTAAAGGAAAGAAAATTACCAAGGTAAGAACCTAATTTTCCCATATTTTTTAAACCACGAATCCGTGCTGTGCAGTTTTCTGGGAATACAGCAGCACACTTTATATAGGAGCCCTTTTACTAAAGCTTAGTGTGTGCTAACTAACTAAATCCCCCAAAAAATGACCGCTGGTAATAAAGATCTAAAATGTATACAAGCCAGGGTCTGAACAAACGAGGAGTGAGTGGGAGAACAGCTATAACATAAGTCTGCACCAGTAATAAATAATAATTAGTGTAATTTAGGAGTAATCTCAGCTCAACCTTGTTTAAATACATCTCTGAAGTTCCTGACAAAGTTAATTCGAAACTCTGCAGAGTTGAATTTGCAGAGGTCTAGTGTGGATTATCAAGCTTTCACAATGAGCATCGATTATTAAGTCAGTAGACAGCAGAGCGTTGGAATGCTTAAAAGACAGAAATTTTCCATCGGCGCATGCTGTACGATTTAAAGCAGTATTTGTGGGACCACGGGATGCCACTGAAAGAGGGGATCCTGGACTACATAGATGAATCAGAAGTGGACCACTGTAACACAAGCTAAGTGCCTATTAATAGAAGGATGAAGCATACATATATTTTTTTTCCAATCCATTAAGAGTGCGGAGACATTTTGGCACATCAGTTGTTTTGATGATTGGAATAAGGATAACATTATAGGAGAAAGTTTAGTGAGTGCTATGCTATGGATGGAGAGAACAGTTATTTTAAGATAGTCATTTTGCATATAGTTTACGTTTAAACACAGAGCACAGGGTGTTTGCTCACTTAAGATAAAAATTAAAAACAGTGGAGTAGTTCAATGATCGAGAAGCTTATCCACCCGTAGAGACACCAATTGTCTTTGTGTAGTCTCGTTTGGGCGCGTCTATACTCCGAGATTACTCCTAAATCACACTGATTATTATTATTTATTATTGGTGCAGACTTACGTTATAGCTGTTCTCCCACTCACTCCTCTTTTGTTCAGACCCTGGCTTGTATACATTTTAGTGTGTGCTAACAGCATTAACGTTCCTAATGCTAAGAAGCTCAGAAGTATAAAATGGGCTTCTTAACATTTAATACTTGCTCATTCCATTAGTGCACACTAAGTTTTAATAAAAGGACCCCATATAGGGCTAGATTTACTAAACTACCACATAATCTTGTGCTAACTTACATTAATGCATGTTATTTATCACAGGTCCTGTGTTATGCAGTGGGACCTATTCATTACTGTAATGCGTGGTAATGATGTTAGCATGCAATAATGCGATAGCACAGTAAAATAAATCGTATGGGCACAGATGGAGGAAGTTAATTCATTGTGCATTTGTAATTAATATTGTGATATATCAGTGGTGAACACCTATTGTGATGCTGCAGAATTTGTTTCCTAATAACCATTCAGTTGACTTGAAGTCCAGCTACAGCAGGTCCAGTTATTCTGTTTGACATTACAGGTCATGGTCCTGCCATGCGCAAGCTGTGCTGAAGATAATAAATTACAAGGATGATGAAAAATCTTTTAGCCGTCGTATTAGTCATTTGTTTTTCCATAAAGAAAATGACTGGGGCTTTTCCAATTTCATGGCATGGAGTGTAAGTAATGCTTTCCTGGCCTTTTAAAACATAATTTATCTTTTAAAGTGATACCCAAAGGTTGTGTATCCAAGACACATGCAAAATGTGTTAAATTTAGGGAAAGATACTTTTTGATATTACATAATGCCTGGTTTGTGGTTGTCCGCAGAATATTCCTTTTGACTGTACTATTCATATCAGCTCAAAGCATATCCATAATGACTTTTAATCAACAAATGAATGTAATACCACTGAAACCATTTCCTTTCTCATTTGGGGTGCTTGCCTTATCATAACAAAACCTGATAGCATGACCTATGAAGCAGGATCTAATATAGACCTTCACAGAGCAAATGAGCTTCAGACAATTTGTCTCAAAACATTTTCAGACCGTTACTCCCTTTTTAGCTCTTATATTGTTCATCGTGCATACTAGTGCAGAGCTGTGCAAGAAATCAAAATTTGAAAAGCAGAAATTTTTTTTTAATTTATCAGCTTATATTCAGTACATTCCAGAGAGGTATTCAGAATTCACACTGCAGTATATTGTCATGTTCACATTGCCAATATGATCATGTTTCAAGCATTACAGCTCTGCATCTGAGAACTCGTGATCTAATCTCGTCTGAACCTCATTTGCTCTTTGATGGCCCTTTAACTGTACTGTACATTCTCCGAGGACAAGCAGGCTGCTTGTTCTCACGACTGGGTGACGTCCGCGGCAGCCCCCACCAACCGGAAAAAAGCTTCGCGGGACGGTCGGCACGCAGGGCACGCCCACCGCGCATGCGCGGCCGTCTTCCCGCCCGTGCGCGACCGCTCCCGCCAGTTCCTTTTTTTCCGCATCTGGAGAGAGTCGTGCCTCGCCGCTCTCTCGGATTCAGCCGCCGGATTTCGATCGCGGATCGTGCTTTTTCTTTGTTTAATTTTGTTTAGTTACCGTCCGGTTTCTTTTTAAAAAAAAAAAAAAAAAAAAAGAAGCCCTGCGCGTGTGGAGCACGCGCCCCCTTTTTCCCTCGCTTCCAGCGGGGACGCCGCGTTGCGGCCTAGTGGCCGCACGGTCGTTTCCTTTTCGTGGTGTGATTTCAGCCACCATTGACGATTTTGACTTCGCCGACACGATTTTTCCGTCGATGTCCTCAAGGGTCCCGAGTGGATTTAAAAAGTGTGGTCGCTGCGGCCGGCCGATCTCGCAGACCGACACCCACGCTTGGTGCCTCCAGTGCCTCGGGCCGGAGCACAATATCAAGTCGTGTTCCCTGTGTCTCGGTCTCCGGAAACGGACTCAGGTTGCGAGGCAAGTTCTGCGGGACCGTCTTTTTGGAACTTGCGCCGGCCCCTCGACGTCGACCTCGACGGCATCGGTATCGACGCCCGGTCCTTCGGTACCGGTATCGATGCCCGAGACATCGGCACCGATGGCATCGACCCCAGGAGAACAGGTCCCATCGGCCCGCCGGTCCGCTGGCGAGGGCAGAGGTGAGCGGCCGCGTGGGCAGTCGGCCCCGGTCACTCCCTCAGCCCGTGGTCCTCGGGACCGAACCCTGTCTGACCCGGCTCCCCGGGACCGAGGGGGATCGTCCTCCTCCTCCTCCATACCTCCCGGCACCGGTGACGCGCATCGGAAGAAAGACAAGAAGCGTCGTCACCGGTCGCCCTCGGTGCATCCGGACATCGGAGAGGAGGCGCCGCCGAAGCGTCATCGTCGAGAGGAGAGGTCCCCGTCGGTCGTGGAGGTACCGACGCGTCAGGGTTCCAGCACCTCGGTGCCGTCTCCTGGCCCCCATCAGCTTCTGACACCGACACCCCTACCGGCCCCACCGCCTTTCCCGGCAGCGGACCTGGACGAGTGCCTCAGAGCCATCCTTCCGGGGATCCTGGAAGGGCTGATGCGCCAGGCTGTGCCGGCGCCGGGGGTGCTTGCGCCCTCGGCGCCGATGTCTGTGGCGCCGGTGAGCTCTAGCCCGGCGCCGGGGCCGTCGACACCGCCGCCGCTTGCGGCGCCGGTCTCGACCGCCACGCAGGTGGAGTCCCCGTCGACGTCGATGGAGGGAGCTCCGTCCCCGCCGGCGCGGGAGTCCACCGCTCGACGACACCGAGACCTCGGTGCCTCGACGTCGAGTTGGGCCCGGTTCAGGACTCAGCTACATGAGCTTATGTCCGATACCGGGGAAGAGGAGGACCCTAGATATTTCTCCTCAGAGGAGTCTACGGGCCTTCCCTCGGACCCCACGCCTTCACCGGAGAGGAAACTCTCACCCCCCCGAGAGCCTCTCCTTTGCCTCCTTTGTGCGGGATATGTCTATCAGCATTCCCTTTTCCGTGGTCTCTGTGGAAGAGCCGAGGGCCGAGATGCTCGAGGTCCTCGACTATTCATCGCCACCTAGAGAGTCCTCCATGGTGCCGCTGCACAATGTCCTCAAGGAGACACTGCTTCGGAACTGGGTGCGACCGTTAACTAACCCCACCATTCCCAAGAAAGCAGAGTCCCAGTACAGGATCCACTCCGACCCAGAGTTAATGCGGCCCCAATTGCCCCATGACTCGGCGGTCGTGGATTCTGCTCTCAAGAGGGCACGGAGTTCGAGGGATACCGCCTCGGCGCCCCCGGGGCGGGAGTCTCGCACTCTGGACTCGTTTGGGAGGAAGGCCTACCAATCCTCCATGCTCGTGACCCGCATCCAGTCATACCTGCTCTATATGAGCATTCACATGCGGACCTATGTGCAACAACTGGCGGACCTGGTCGAGAAGCTCCCGCCGGAGCAGTCCAGGCCTTATCAGGAGGTGGTCAGGCAGCTGAAGGCGTGCAGAAAGTTCCTGTCCAGGGGTATCTATGACACCTGTGACGTGGCATCTCGTGCTGCGGCCCAAGGTATAGTGATGCGCAGGCTCTCATGGCTGCGTGCCTCTGACCTGGACAACCGCACCCAGCAGAGACTGGCCGACGTCCCTTGCCGGGGGGATAACATTTTTGGTGAGAAGGTCGAGCAGATGGTGGACCAACTGCATCAGCGGGAAACCGCTCTCGACAAGCTCTCCCACCGGGCGCCTTCAGCATCCACCTCAGCAGGTGGACGTTTTTCCCGGGCCCGGCAGGCTGCACCCTATTCTTTTGCAAAGCGTAGGTACAACCAGCCGGCCCGAAGGCCTCGTCAGGCACAGGGACAGCCCCAGCGCGCTCGTTCCCGTCAACAGCGTGTGCCTAAGCAGCCCCCTGCGCCTCCACAGCAAAAGCCAGGGACGGGCTTTTGACTGGATCCACGGGAACATAGCCGCCCTCAAAGTGTCCGTACCGGACGATCTGCCGGTCGGGGGGGAGGTTAAAATTTTTTCACCAAAGGTGGCCTCTCATAACCTCCGACCAGTGGGTTCTCCAAATAGTGCGGTGCGGATACGCCCTGAATTTGGCCTCCCTGCCTCCAAATTGTCCTCCGGGAGCTCAATCCTTCAGCTCCCATCACAAGCAGGTACTTGCAGAGGAACTCTCCGCCCTTCTCAGCGCCAATGCGGTCGAGCCCGTACCACCCGGGCAGGAAGGGCAGGGATTCTATTCCAGGTACTTCCTTGTGGAAAAGAAAACAGGGGGGATGCGTCCCATCCTAGACCTGAGAGGCCTGAACAAATTCCTGGTCAAAGAAAAGTTCAGGATGCTTTCCTTGGGCACCCTTCTGCCAATGATTCAGAAAAACGATTGGCTATGTTCCCTGGATTTAAAGGATGCATACACTCACATCCCGATACTGCCAGCTCACAGACAGTATCTCAGATTCCGCCTGGGCGCACGGCACTTTCAGTATTGTGTGCTGCCCTTTGGGCTCGCCTCCGCCCCACGAGTGTTTACAAAGTGCCTCGTGGTGGTGGCGGCGTACCTACGCAGGCTGGGAGTGCACGTGTTCCCATATCTCGACGATTGGCTGGTCAAGAACACCTCGGAGGCAGGAGCCCTCCGGTCCATGCAGTGCACTATTCAACTCCTGGAGCTGCTGGGGTTTGTGATAAATTACCCAAAGTCCCATCTCCAGCCAACCCAGTCTCTGGAATTCATAGGAGCTCTGCTGAATACCCAGACGGCTCAGGCCTTCCTTCCCGAAGCGAGGGCCACCAACCTCCTTGCCCTGGCTTCGCAGACCAGAGCGTCCAGCAGGTCACAGCTCGGCAGATGTTGAGACTTCTGGGTCATATGGCCTCCACAGTTCATGTGACTCCCATGGCTCGTCTTCACATGAGATCTGCTCAATGGACCCTAGCTTCCCAGTGGTTCCAAGCCACCGGGAATCTAGAGGATGTCATCCGCCTCTCCACCAGTTGCCGCACTTCACTGCTCTGGTGGACCATACGGACCAATTTGACCCTGGGACGTCCATTCCAAATTCCGCAGCCCACGAAGGTGCTGACGACGGATGCATCTCGCCTGGGTTGGGGAGCTCATGTCGATGGGCTTCACACCCAGGGTCTGTGGTCCCTCCAGGAAAAGGATCTACAGATCAACCTCCTGGAGCTCCGAGCGATCTGGAACGCGCTGAAGGCTTTCAGAGATCGGCTGTCCTGCCAAATTATCCAAATTCGGACAGACAATCAGGTTGCAATGTATTACGTCAACAAGCAGGGGGGCACCGGATCTCGCCCCCTGTGTCAGGAAGCCGTCGGGCTGTGGCGCTGGGCGTGCCAGTTTGGCATGCTCCTCCAAGCCACATACCTGGCAGGCGTAAACAACAGTCTGGCCGACAGACTGAGCAGAGTCATGCAACCGCACGAGTGGTCGCTCCATTCCAGAGTGGTACGCAAGATCTTCCGAGAGTGGGGCACCCCCTCGGTGGACCTTTTCGCCTCTCAGACCAACCACAAGCTGCCTCTGTTCTGTTCCAGACTTCAGGCACACGGCAGGCTAGCGTCGGACGCCTTTCTCCTCCATTGGGGGATGCTTATCCTCCCATACCTTTGGTGGGGAAGACCTTACTGAAGCTCAAGCACGACCGTGGCACCATGATTCTGATAGCGCCCTTTTGGCCCCGTCAGATCTGGTTCCCTCTTCTTCTGGAGTTGTCCTCCGAAGAACCGTGGAGATTGGAGTGTTTTCCGACTCTCATTTCGCAGAACAACGGAGCGTTACTGCACCCCAACCTTCAGTCTCTGGCTCTCACGGCCTGGATGTTGAGGGCGTAGACTTCGCTGCGTTGGGTCTGTCGGAGGGTGTCTCCGGGTCCTGCTTGCCTCCAGGAAGGATTCCACTAAAAAGAGTTACTTTTTCAAGTGGAGGAGGTTTGTCATTTGGTGTGAGAGCAAGGCCCTAGAACCTCGCTCTTGCCCTGCACAGAACCTGCTTGAATACCTTCTACACTTATCAGAGTCTGGCCTCAAGACCAACTCAGTAAGGAATCACCTTAGTGCGATTAGTGCTTACCATTATCGTGTGGAAGGTAAAGCCATCTCTGGAGAGCCTTTAGTCGTTCGATTCATGAGAGGCTTGCTTTTGTCAAAGCCCCCTATCAAGCCTCCTGCAGTGTCATGGGATCTCAACGTCGTCCTCACCCAGCTGATGAAACCTCCTTTTGAGCCACTGAATACCTGCCATCTGAAGTACTTGACCTGGAAGGTCATTTTCTTGGTGGCAGTTACTTCAGCTCGTAGGGTCAGTGAGCTTCAAGCCCTAGTAGCTCATGCTCCATATACCAAATTTCATCACAACAGAGTAGTGCTCCGCACCCACCCAAAGTTCCTGCCGAAGGTGGTGTCGGAGTTCCATCTTAACCAGTCAATTGTCTTGCCAACATTCTTCCCCAGGCCGCATACCCGCCCTGCTGAACGTCAGTTGCACACATTGGACTGCAAGAGAGCATTGGCCTTCTACTTGGAGCGGACACAGCCCCACAGACAGTCCGCCCAATTGTTTGTTTCTTTCGACCCTAACAGGCTAGGGGTCGCTGTCGGGAAACGCACCATCTCCAATTGGCTAGCAGATTGCATTTCCTTCACTTACGCCCAGGCTGGGCTGGCTCTTGAGGGTCATGTCACGGCTCATAGTGTTAGAGCCATGGCAGCGTCAGTGGCCCACTTGAAGTCAGCCACTGTTGAAGAGATTTGCAAGGCTGCGACGTGGTCATCTGTCCACACATTCACATCACATTACTGCCTCCAGCAGGATACCCGACGCGACAGTCGGTTCGGGCAGTCGGTGCTGCAGAATCTGTTTGGGGTGTAAATCCAACTCCACCCTCCAGGACCCGAATTTATTCTGGTCAGGCTGCACTCTCAGTTAGTTGTTCTTCGTAGGTCAATTTCTGTTGTACCCTCGCCGTTGCGAGGTTCCATTGACCTGGGTTCTTGTTTTGAGTGAGTCTGAAAGCTAGGGATACCCCAGTCGTGAGAACAAGCAGCCTGCTTGTCCTCGGAGAAAGTGAATGATACATACCTGTAGCAGGTGTTCTCCGAGGACAGCAGGCTGATTGTTCTCACCTACCCTCCCTCCTCCCCTTTGGAGTTGTGTGTTTCATCTTTTGCTAGTTATTCAACTGGCGGGAGCGGTCGCGCACGGGCGGGAAGACGGCCGCGCATGCGCGGTGGGCGTGCCCTGCGTGCCGACCGTCCCGCGATGCTTTTTTCCGGTTGGTGGGGGCTGCCGCGGACGTCACCCAGTCGTGAGAACAATCAGCCTGCTGTCCTCGGAGAACACCTGCTACAGGTATGTATCATTCACTGTCTCTCAGAGAACCAGTATTTCTCAGTCTCTAGCAAATGGTGGATGTGCTGAGCCTGTGCAGTCTCGGTTGGGTGGGTGGACTGTTTATTCCTTTCAGGAGAGTTTTTCTTACCCCATAAATAAATAAGTGGTGGGCAATTAACACATAATGCTATTAATGCGCTACTTTTTTAATGCACCCGGTTCATTTTAACTTCACCTGATTGTATTTATTTAATTAAACGTTCACCCTCCCCTGGCTGTTCAGAGCAGGGCTCGGCTCAGTGTAGCATCTCATCCCAGTTTCTATTATCCCCCCACCCCCGCCATTTCCCTTTACAGCTGAGCTCTGGACTTTTTCTCCTTCATTGCTGCCTCATATCTTTGTCTTCCCCTGCACAGCTGGGCTCTGCAGGTACTGTCTCAAAGTCTTTGTCGTCCCCTGCAAGGCTGGGCTCTTCAGATACTTGAACTGCGCTATGCAGGAAGTCGAGGAAGTCTCATGGGACTTAAAACCGCGAGACTTCCCCAACTTTCTGCACTGCGTAGCTCAAGTGTCTGCAGAACCCAGCCATTCAGGGGAAGACAAAAACTTTGAGGCAGCGAGGAAAGAGAAAAGATCCAGAGCTCTTCTGTAAAGGTAAACAGCCGGGGGGGGGGGGGGGGGGCATGAGAGAAACTGGGATGGGAATACTGAGCAGAGCCCCGCACCAGCCATGCGCCCCTCTATGTTGTTGTCCCTCATGCGCCTGGTGGGGCCGGTGGTGTTCAGCATCTCATTGGGCTTCATCCTCAGTCTGCTGAGCGTTACTTGGGTGGAGGAGCTGTGCGGAGCTTGGGGCCAAGGACTCACTGCAGCAGGGGGGGAGGCATCAACTAGGCCAGAAAGCCAAACTTGGTTCTGGTGGGTCTTGGGTCTGACAACTGTGAAAGCTGGGAGCTGAGAGTTGTGCTGTACAAGTCGCCCAGAAGTGGTCCCCAAGAAAACCAATCATGCCTGCTTTAGAGGTAAACGCCAGGGGAGGGGGGAGAGAAATTGGGTGAAGTCTGGGGAGACTCAAAAAATGAATAAAAAGACCAAAAAAAAAAGGAAATTGTACAGAACTAAAAAAAACTGGAATGTTACAAAATGTGTGAAAATAAATCAGTTTAGTATTACATTTGTTTGAAACTTCCTCCTTTTTTATCAAGCTGTGGGGCAAAGTCGACACAGCCCATTCAAAGTGAACGGGTTTTGTCAGCATTACCGCAATGGCAGCCGCTAGTGCAGCTTGATAAAAGGGGGCCTTTATTTTTTACAGGCCAAAATGCACACTGCACTAAGCACAATTAATCGTGTGATTAAAATGTTTAATCATTGCCTGCCCCTAAACACACACACACACACTACACCGCACCGTAATCTGACCTTGTCATCAGCAGCAGATGAATCCATTAACTGATGGGTTGTAGCCGCCTATCAGCAGGTGGAGATAGAGAACACTGAAAGACCATAGTGCCTCTAGGATGGCTAGCCCCAACTGCCTTAAGTATTTCTCTATCTCCCAGCAGATATGGACGTAGCTTGATCAGCTCCTGGATTTCAGACTGCATGGGGTGGCTTCTGTGCTTTGCCAGTTGAGTAGGGGTGTTGTGGCTGGTGGTGCCCACTTTAAAGGCATATAGGTTCGCCCTTTCCCTTCCTTACCCATTCCCCTCCGCCTCCTGGAGTCTCTCCGTTACTGCCTGCCTCCAACTTTCCTCACAGCGTTTAAAAAAAAAAAAAAAAAAAAAGCACGCTTTTACTGCGTGGCTGTTCTGAGGCTTTTTCCAGAGATTCTGGTTCTGTGCAGCTTGACTGGAGCATGTAGACTCAGTCCTCTGAGGTGAGAGTGGTGCCCAGCTCCTCCGGGGAGGTCCCGCAGACGCCATTCCGATCGGGGTAAGTTTTGGCGCGAAGCCACCATTTTATTGCTATATTCCTGTCCTGTCAGACGATGGCTGCTGAAGGAGTTAAGCGCTGCTCCCATTGTGGTAAACGCAGATCAGCAGCGGGGCTGTGTAAAACGTGCTCCTTAGACGCTCACGCTAGTATGAGCATGGTGAGCGATGTTTCTTCCCGCTCAATGGAGCCGGCAGCAGACGCCATTTTGGAAGCGCCGCATGTCGCGACCCTTGCGGTTGCGGAGCAGTCCGAGTGCAGGAGGACGTCTCATTTAGAGGCTGCCAGAGGAGCTCCTACATCCGTTTCTCCTAATTCGGAGGCGGAGGGCTAGGGTGAGTATTTCTCCCCTGAGTTTGTGCTTTTAATGCATAAGGCGTTCATGCTGAAAAGAGCTCTGCCGCAGGTGTCAGAAACTGCGTTGCATCCTGGCTTACCTCCGGGTGTTGATGCCCCGGGGATGACTTCAGAGGTTATTTCCTCCCCCGAGCTTTGGAAACACGCTAAACATAGACGAGTAAATTCCCCGTCTGAAAGTGGCACATATCCTTCCCCCCCCCCCCCTTTGGTTGGGCTGTGGAGAATCTGAGGGATCTGGCAGGCCCTCAGGGATGGATGATCCAGAGGAGGGTGCCTGTTTGCCACTGGATTTGGATGATCCCAATGCGGCCCGGATTTTCCACCGCAACGAGCTGCCAGCTCTCATTACTGTCGCCTTGCAGGCCCTCTCGATTGATGATCCTACTGAAGGCGAGGCCTCCTCTGTTAATCTTAGGATGGCGAGTACTAAGAAGCCTTCTCGGGCCTTTCCGATGCACGACTCCATCCAAGAGCTTATTTCTGCTCAATGGCCTGACCCCGATAGGCCTTTGAAAGTGGCCAGGGCTATGGGTCAGCTTTACCCTCTGCGTGAGGAGCACTTGGCCCCTTTGGGGATGTCTAAAGTGGATGCATTGGTCACGGCGGTGACAAAAAAGACCACTCTCCCAGTAGAGGGAGGAGTCGCTTTGAAAGACATGCAGGACCGGCGGCTTGAGTCCGCGCTGAAGCAGTCCTTTGAAATTGCGGGCCTTGCCTTGAGGGCGTCTATTTGCAGTTCCTATGCAGCCCGGGCATATCTTTCCTGGCTACAGCAGGCGGTGGAACACAAATACTTAAAACATATTAAAAAATATATACATATGACCCTTTAGACAAATAAAAATGAATCAAGTCTATGTAAAACATTAGTGACCAATAAAGAATATATATTAAGAAATCAACTGAAAAGGAATAAAACGGAACTATTAACCAAAAGGATGGACATAATAATATGTTACAGGAATGAGAAACATACCCAGTAGTCTCTGATGCAAAATTATGCCGCCTTGGTCAGATGAAAAGCATGTATACTGCTAACAGAGATATCTAAAACAAATATATGAATGAATCAATACGTACTGTATATGAAATCAGAATAATATAAAACAGAACCACCTAGATGGACCCAAAACGGAAATAGGGATCTCAGGGAAATTTTACATAAATAGTTGTTAATAAAAGGATGTTAATTGAAAAATGAAATATCCTAATAAAATAAAAATAAATATAAAAATGAAAAAAAGTAAACCAAAAAATAATAATGATGAAAAAAAGTAAACCAAAAAATAATGAATAAACCGAAAAATCAAAATATGGAATATAAAATAAAAAATGAAAAAAGTAGTGTATGTAAAATGTAAATGGAAGCCCAAAAAACTGCATATCAATAATAATCTGCAAACATATCACTATGCATACCACGAAAAATATATGGATAAAAAAGCATGTTGCAAAAAAGAAAATAAACAGTGCACAACCTTTGCTAAAAAATTAGGATATTTCATTTTTCGATTAACATCCTTTTATTAACTATTTATGTAAAATTTCCCTGAGATCCCTATTTCCATTTTGAGTCCATCTAGGTGGTTCTGTTTTATATTATTTTGATTTCATGTACAGTATGTATTGATTCATTCATATATTTGTTTTAGATATCTGTTAGCAGTATACATGCTTTTCATCTGACCAACAAAGCATCACTTTGCATCAGAGACTACTGGGTATGTTTCTCATTCCTGTAACATATTATTATGTCCATCCTTTTGGTTGATAGTTCCGTTTTATTCCTTTTCAGTTGATTTCTTAATATATATTCTTTATTGGTCACTAATGTTTTACATAGACTTGTTTCATTTTTATAGATGTCTCAAGGGTCATATGTATATGTTTTTAAATATGTTTTAAGTATTTGTGTACATGTATTTTATGTATATGATATGTTCATGTATTTTATTTTATTTTATAGACCCCTGACGCAGGCCTTCACGGCCAAAACACGTCACATGTCGGGTCATTTGTGCAGTTTTAAATAAAGACCTTGTTCAGGAAGAAACTCATTGTGAGAGGTCTTTTATTGGATCCACTGGTTGTTCGCTGGTCAGTATACCTAAAAGTCACCTGACCCCCTCTTAGTCTCTCGAGTATTTGGGGGTCCTGTTCGACATGGCATCGGGGTTTGTCTTTCTCCCCGACCAAAGGCGCGGTGCAAGCTTCAGAATCAGGTCCGTCTGCTCCTGCAGATGCCTTGCCCGCGAACTTGGGACTTTGTCCAGCTGCTGGGGTCGATGACGACCACCTTGGAGGTGGTGCCTTGGGCGAGTGCGCATATGAAGCCTCTGCAGATTGCCCTGCTTCAACAATGGTCTCCGATGTCCCAGGAATATCAACGTAGACTAACGTTGCTCCCTGAGGCCCGGCTCAGTTTGGAGTGGTGGCTCTCTGACAGGATGCTGCGCCAAGGAATGCCTCTGGCGCTTCCTTCTTGGTGCCTGGTGATAACAGATGCCAGCCTTCTAGGCTGGGGAGCGCATTGCCAAGGAAGCTATGCTCAGGATCTATGGACACCCGTGGAAGCGGGGTAGTGCATCAATCGCTTGGAATTGAGAGCGATATTCCAGGCTCTTATGGCCTTTCAAAATACTCTGAAGGGGCTTGCTGTCCGGGTTCTGTCAGACAACACGGCAGCGGTGGCATACATAAATCGTCATGGCGGCACTCAGTGCAGGGCCCTGGCCGCGGAGGCCGCTCAGATTTGCCACTGGCAGCTTCTGTCAGCAGCTCACATAGCAGGTCAGCAATGTGCAAGCTGATTTTCTCAGCGGCCATCAAATCGACCCGGCGGAATGGGAACTGGCAGAAGAAGTTTTTCTTCAGATGTGCCGGTATGGATCTAATGGCGTCAAGTGCAAACGCCAAAGTTCCTCGCTTTTTCAGCAGAAGGAGAGATCCTCACTTGGTGGGGTTGGATGCTCTGGCTCAACCCTGGCCCTCAGGCCAGTATGTGTTCCCTCCTTGGCCCTTGATAAGACGAGTCCTACTGCGGATTCGACAGCACTGAGGTCTGGTGATTCTCATTGCTCCAGATTGGCCAAGGCGTCCGTGGTATGCGGATCTCCGCCGGATGTTGGTGGATGGTCCGGTGCATTTGCCCCTGGTGCCGAACCTGTTGGTTCAGGGTCCGGTGTCTATGGAGGATCCCTGCCGATTTGGTCTTACAGCCTGGCTATTGAGAGGGCGCAATTGAGAGACAAGGGCTACTCTAAGAAGGTCATCTCCACTCTCTTGCAGGCCCGCAAGCGGTCCACCTCCGCAGCTTATGCTCTGATCTGGTGCAAATTTGAGGCGTGGGGTGTTTCAAAGGCAATCACACCCACGCGAGCTACAGTCTCAACTGTGCTGGACGTTTTGCAGGAGGGCTTACAAAAAGGCCTGGCTTACAATTCCCTGCGGGTGCAAGTGGCAGCATTATCATGCTATCGAGAGAAAGTCGCTGGCTTGTCCCTTGCTGCTCATCCGAGTATTGCCCAATTTCTCAGAGGGGTTCTTAGGCTCCGTCCTCCTGTCCAGTTCCCTTCTCCACTACTGCCAACTCCAGACTTCGCCTTCTGTCTCGCTGCACCCTACGCCTGGAATAAACTTCCTGAGCCCCTACGTCTTGCCCCATCCTTGGCCACCTTTAAATCTAGACTGAAAGCCCACCTCTTTAACATTGCTTTTGACTCGTAACCACTTGTAACCACTCACCTCCACCTACCCTCCTCTCCTCCTTCCTGTACACATTGATTTGATTTGCTTACCTTATTTTTTGTCTATTAGATTGTAAGCTCTTTGAGCAGGGACTATCTTTCTTCTATGTTTGTGCAGCGCTGCGTATGCCTTGTAGCACTATAGAAATGCTAAATAGTAGTAGTAGTAGTAGTTGTCCTGTCCGGTCTGGAACCAGGGGATAGTTTTGAAGGCTGTCCAGTGTTCGCCCTTCGAGCCGCTTAAGCGAGCTTCGGAGAAGGATGTGACTCTCAAGACTGTCTTTTTGGTGACCATTACTTTGGCTAGATGCGTGTCTGAGCTGCAGGCACTTTCCTGTCGGGACCCTTTTCTGCAATTCTCGGAGTCCTGAGTAACGGTACGTACAGTGCCTTCCTTCCTACCTAAGGTGGTTTCAGCGTTTCACCTGAACCAGCCCATTTTTCTTCCTTCCTTTTCTAGGGAAGAGTTCCTGGATTCCTTTTGGCAGTTACATCTTCTGGATGTCCGCAGGGCGCTGTTGCAGTATCTACAGATGTCAAATGACTTCAGGACTTCTGATCACCTTATTTTCTTGTCAGTTTCTTGGCGTGGAGGCCCGGCGTCTAAGGCCACTATAGCTCGTTGGCTCAAGGAAGTCATTTTTGCTGTGTATCTGCTTTCAGGTCGGTCTCCGCCTGAAGCGTTTAAGGTGCATTCCACAAGAGCCATCTCCTCCTTGTGGGCTGAAACGGGGGCACTCTCTCTTCAAGAGATCTGTAGTACGGCTACTTGGGTTTCTCAGCTCTCTTTTGCCCGGCATTACAGGCTGGATGTTGCAGTGAAGCAGGACGCTGTTTTTGCAGCTCAAGTATTGGCTCGTGGTGTGTCCTGTTCCCACCCTAAGTAGGGATTAGTTTGTACATCCCCATCAGTTAATGGATTCATCTGCTGCTGATGACAAGGAGGGGAAAATTAGATTCTTACCTTGGTAATTTTCTTTCCTTTAGTCAAAGCAGATGAATCCATGATCCCTCCCTGTCTGACTTTGTTTTTTGTTCAGATCTTTCATGCAGATATAAATCTCATTGGGAGAAGTTGGAAAACAGTTATCAGAATTTCTACATGATGATCTACTACAGGAGGTTGAGATCGTTCCTCCTTTGATGCTCCTGTTATGGGGCGATTGTTCGCTGTGAGGAAAGTTTGTTATTATACCTTTATGGTTCACTCTGCTTTGGAAATCTGAAATACTGAAGGCAGTTGGGGCTAGCCGTCCTAGAGGCACTATAGTCTTTCAGTGTTCTCTATCTCCACCTACTGGTAGGCGGATACAACCCATCAGTTAATGGATTCATCTGCTGTGACTAAAGGAAATAAAATTACCAAGGTAAGAACCAAATTTTTCCTTATAGCACAAAGCTATTTCAGGTCACGACCATTAGTTGGTTTCCAATTATTTGTACCGCCACTCAATGTGAACACAGTCTTGTGTAACACCTCAAACATATTTTACCACAGTTATCAAAGAAAACAATCATCAAGTACTCTTCAGATACAACATCCGTCATTAAATGTGCAAAAAATTCTAAATCATTCATCAATAAGACAGGTAATAACTAATCTGTTTTAAACCAGTACTGGTAACAAGATTGTGTTCATGTTGAGTGAAGGTACTAATGATTGGTAAAATCTAATGGAATGTCGTGACCTGAAGTAGCTTTATGCTATAAGAGGTCTGGTTAGATGACGCTGTGTTTTGTATGCTGGCCTCCACTTTTTAAAGAATTCCTATAAGAAAAATGTCAGTACATCAATGCATTACGATTAACAGTATTTCCCTATCATCAAGCCAATCAATCCATAGACTGGTGGGTTGTGTCCATCTACCAGCAGGTGGAGATAGAGAGCAATCTTTTGCCTCCCTATATGTGGTCATGTGCTGCCGGAAATTCCCCAGTATGTTCTCTATCTAGCAGGTGTGTGGTCGCACAGCAGCAGCTCTGGCTAGGTCTCCAAGCCTAATTGTTTAGGTTTTGTTGAGTACCTGGGGTTGAGGGCTCTTCGTGAGCGAGTGCAAACCTGGTGGTGCCAGGTCCCTCCTTTTCTCCCGCTGGCTCCGTTTAAAAAAAAACCCCAAAAACAAACAAACCAAAACAAAACAGAAAAATAGGCGTCCTTGGTTGCAGCTACTCACTGGGACTCAAATCGTTGCAGCTTCCTCGAACGGTCTCCACGTGGCTATGGCGTGAAAAGACGCTCCCCGGACCGTGTGCGCGCGTCTAGCGGGGAAGCGGGGGTTCAAAGGCGGAGATGCCTTTCTTGGGCGCCTTTTCAGAATCGGGAGAGTTCCCCGGGTTTTCCTCTAGTGCGGCGGTTTTTCCCGCCTTAGCCACCCATCCCCCGCTGGCCGCCCTCCTGGTTGTGGCTGGCCACGCTGCTCAGTCGGCTCCTTCTTGGGCCGCCCTTGAGGTGGGAGACATTAATGGTATGGTCGCCCTTGACTCGGGTGACGGTATAACGTCGGCGAAATTAAAGCGTCATTCTTCCCGCGCGGCTCCTTCGCAGAGTGTCACGGCAGACGCCATTTTAGATGCGCAGCGCGCCTCTCCCCCGCTCTTGGGAGCGCAGGTTGAGAGTGCCTCTAGGGCCATGGCCCAGGCTGCAAAAGTGCACAGACTGGGGGGGCTTCTCCCCTGAGTTTATTTTACTGCTGCATCAGGCTTTCCTTATGCAAAACGCTGCCCCTGCTCCTCTGTCTGATAAGAGTGATGAGGCTCGGGTGGATCTCCAGGCCCTAGGGGACTCGGTCTCCTCTGATGTGGATGAGGGCAGCGTATCTGAGTTCTCCCATAGGGGATTCTGTGGAGGAGACTGATCCCCGCTCGGACGGAGCGGATGACCCCTCTGCAGCGCGGCTTTTTCGCTCAGAGGATTTGCTCAACCTGTTAGTGCAGGCCATGAACATTCTGAAAATTTCCTTTCCAGAGGAAGGCCCCCTCTCAGCCTCAGCTGGCTCTGCTATTATGCTGGGAACTAAGCGCCCGCCCAGAACCTTCCCCATTCATGAAGCCATGCAGACTTTAATTTCGGCTCAATGGGATGCCCCTGAAGCGAGCCTTAAGGTAGCCAGAGCCATGTCCCATCTGTACCCTTTGCCTGAGGGTGAACGGGAGGCCTTTCTCTGGCCTACAGTAGACTCTCTTTAATCACTGCGGTGACTAAGAAGACGGCTCTGCCGGTGGAAGGTGGCACTGCCCTGAAGGACGCTCAGGACAGGAGATTGGAGGCGTCCTTAAGGTCGGCCTTTGAGGCGGCCGCCCTGAGTTTGCAAGCCTCGGTTTGCGACTCCTATGTGGCCAGGGCATGCCTGACCGTTTTGCAGCGGGCTTCCCCCTCAGATTCTTCTTTGAGGGCGGACTGGTCGGGCCTGGCCTACTTGGCGGACTTGCTGTATGATGTCTTGAGAGCCTCGGCTAAAGGTATGGCTCAGACAGTTTCTGCCCGGCGGTGTTTAAGCACTGGTTGGCTGAGCATGCCTCAAAATCTCGCCTAGCCAAGTTGCCTTTTAAAGGCAAGCTGCTGTTTGGGGACGAGCTGGACAAGATCGTGACCGAGCTCGGCACATCTAAGGGCAAGAGGTTGCCGGAGGTCAGGACTCGGGCCGTCAGACAGGTAATAACTAATCTGTTTTAAACCAGTACTGGTAACAAGATTGTGTTCATGTTGAGTGAAGGTACTAATGATTGGAAAAAGCTAATGGAATGTCGTGACCTGAAGTAGCTTTATGCTATAAGAGGTCTGGTTAGATGACGCTGTGTTTTGTATGCTGACCTCCACTTTTTTAAGAATTCCTATAAGAAAAATGTCAATACATCAGTGACTTACGATTAACAGTATATAAGTTATCACTTTGTGTCCTAACTCCTTGTTCTCTAACTACTGAGCCATGGTAATCATTTAGACTTTTCCAGTAAACGCAAAGAATTGGGCCATTTGATGCTGAGCATAACCCCATCATCTCTGTCTGTAATTGGTATACTGTATCTAGAGAAAACCACTGCAGGTAGGCAACAACTGTTATTGCTAGTCCTGCTATAGTCTGAGTTTAAATTAAACTGACTCTTGAAGTGAAAGGGTGGCATTTGGTTGCTATATAGTTGTGTTTTAGACATCTAATATTGGAAACTCCATTGGGCTCACAGTTATCCAGTCCATTGATGCAATGAAAATATTATATCTGGAAAACAGTAATTACAGGTAAGCAGTGTTCTTTTAGTAGGTTTCTAGATTAATTAATTTTTAATGTTGATTCTTTTTTATTTTTTTTATTTTTTATAGGAAGTTACTGACCCAGAGAAAGGCTTTATAGAAGATGATAAAGTAACATTTGAAGTCTATGTGCAAGCTGATGCACCACATGGAGTTGCGTAAGTATTTGCGTTATAATTCAAACATTTAGAAAATTCTTGTGTGTAGTTCTGGCGCATTTGAAATTAAAAATAAAGCAACATGTACTTTATTACAATAGAACATTGTTTCCCTCTTTGTTTTAGGCTTAGCAGTTAATGATAATGCTTAGCATGTACTAGTAGACATTGTGAAAGTTACTAGATGGCTGACTTTTCGTTGAAGTCCATTGAGTTAGTTTTAACCATAAACTACTTTCTAGGTGGGATTCAAAGAAGCACACGGGATATGTTGGATTGAAGAACCAGGGAGCAACTTGTTACATGAACAGCTTATTACAGACTTTATTTTTCACAAACCAACTTCGAAAGGTAATTAAAAAGAATTTCTTCTGAATATTAGACTTAAATTATGACTTTCTTTCCAAGTAAGGAAATTCAAATTTAAATCTTTACATTTGCTAAGAGCTAGTGAAAAAATTGTAGACCTAACAAAGTTGTGAATGTCTTCCAGCTTTCTATGTGTTTATGTTGGTAGGTTCAGTGTGTGTGTGTTTAATTTGTAGATATCTCCCTTATTTTATAGTTGTTAAGGTTTGTATTTGAAACTTGGATGATCAATGTTGGGTAAGATGAGCTCTGTCTCTGACTTTAGTCTTTGTATCAGTTTTTCATGTCTGCAAAGTTCATATTCAGATGCACTTGTGCGGTCTGCTGTTATGATTGTATTAGTGTGTGTTAAATAAAAATCCATAGTACTTTTGAGTACAAATTATACAGCCATAGTTATCTATCTGAAAATAGGATAGGATTTGAGGGCAGCACCACTTAAATATACAGCTTACACTTAAGCAGCGACATTCAGCTGAATAAACATAAGTTGTATGTATAAATGGCCCACAAAAGGTGTAGCTGTAAGTTGGGACCCTCTAAGTTAGAAATTGTATACTTAGTGGTACTGCTAAATGGGTATCATTAGTGAATATATGTGTAATTGTAAAAGTTTGTTATACATTTGACTAAATATTGACACTCTGTTTATTATTGATGACAATTATTCAGAACGAGGATTTGTAGAAGAATTTTGGTCTAGAGCTTGTAACAAGCTAAAAAAAATGGAGTTTTGTGGAGCGCGACAGTCGCTCCACTGAGCATGCATGAGTGTGTGGTTATTGCAGTTATTTTTCTACCACAGTGAGAAGCTGCTTTTGTGGTATCTCTTCACGTCCGGTCTGAAAAACAGATTGTTTTGGTGCCTCTTTATTTTTTCACCTCCTTTTGGCGTGCCCGTGCTCTGGTCTACTTTCTCTTCTCCCCCCCCCCCCCCCCCCCCCTTCCATATTTTCTTAGTTCCAGTTTTTTCCCAGTTTTAAGTTTTCTTTATTTTACTCGTCTTTAGGCTGTGTTTAGGCCTTGACTTTGGCCAGGATTTTCCCTTGTTTTTTTTCTGGTACCTTGCCCCTTTTTTCAAGCACCATCGCTTCATTTGATTGGGCTGTGGAGGTTTTTCTATCCATGTCCAATCAAGTTCCCAGTAGCTTCAAGCATTGTGCCCGGTGCAATCTGACCATCTCTGGCAAGGACACCCATTCTTGGTGTCTTCAGTGTTTAGGGCCCAAACATAGCCCTGCTAATTATGTCCTCTGTCTTTGGATGAAGAAGCGCACCCAGAAAGGCTGAACGTGAAAAGATTTTTGGAGCCAGGTCTGATTCCTCGAAGTCGACATCAATGTCGAGGTTTGCACTGGGGGCTGCTACTGTTTCTCTTGGCACTGGGGAGCAGTAGTGTATCGAGTGGGTCTCCACTTGTCTTCACACAGACTGCTGTGCAGGGACCCCAGGACTGTCCAAGGTGAGGATTCGATATTGTCCTTGTTGGCACTGAGGAGCCACGATGCCGAGCTTCATTCGAAGGCCAAGAAGCATTGGAATTGGTTGTCTTCAACTCATGGTGCCTGGAGAGCCAGGATATTGAGGGAGGTGCCGATGCATCGGTCCCCTAGCAGCCAGGACCTGCTTCCCATTTCATCCCCATCAGTTCTGCATCCTGTCTTGGAGTGGCACCCCAGCCTTTCCCGTTGTCCCCCCTTGATGAGCGGATCTGAGCCTTGCTTCCTGAGCTGCATTCTCTTACAATGGTGTGTATCAGGGGTGCTTGTATCTACCCTGCCGCTCGTTGCGGCCCCTCTTAGCCCTCAGCCAGTTTTGCGGCCTCCGATGCTGGTGTTGCATGTAGTTCCAGTGTCGACTGCCACCCAAGCCAGTACTCCCTCAATGTCACTGGATGAAGCTTTGCCAGAGTCAAGGTGGGAGCCGACTTCTTGCAGAGGTACTTGCAGAGGAACTCTGCCCTTCTACGGGCCCATGCGGTCGAACCCGTTCCACCAAGGGAAGAAGGGCAGGGATTCTATTCCAGGTACTTCCTTGTGCAAAAGAAGACAGGGGGATGCGTCCCATCCTAGACTTAAGAGCCCTGAACAAATTCCTGGTCAAAGGAAATTTCAGGATAGTTTCCCTGGGCACCCTTCTCCCTATGATGCAGGAAAATGATTGGCTATGCTCTCTGGACTTAAAGGATTCATATACTCACCTCCTGATACTTCCAGGCCACCAGAAGTAGCTATGATTTCAGATGAGAACACATCACTACCAGTACCGTGTGTTGCCTTTTGGCCTGGTGTCAGCTCCCAGGGTTTTTACCAAATGTCTAGCGTAGTGGCAGTATTGCTACACAGACTTGGAGTCCATTTATTCCCTTATCTCAACAATTGGCTGGTGAAGAGCAAGTCAGAGACTGGGGCTCTGGAGTCCATGCAGAGGACTATTCAGTTGCTAGAGCTAGTAGGGTTTGTTTTAAACTACCCCAAGTCCCATCTTCACCCTACTCAGCAACTGGAATTCATTGGCGCCCTTCTTGATACACAGAAGTTTCAAGCCTTTCTCATGGAGCCGAGAGCAGACACTGGCTTCTTAGGTTCGAACCTTACACGGTCACGGCTTGGCAGATGTTGAGGTTGTTGGGCCATATGGTGTCCACAGTATACATAGCACACATGACATGCCTTCACATGAGGTCAACCCAATGGGCCCTGGCTTCTTAGTGGTGTCAAGCCACGGGATGTCTGGAAGATGTCACCTGAATGTCTCCAGAGCTTACTCGCTCACTCCTGTTGTGGACCATTCGAACCATTTTGAACCTGGGACTTCCATTCCAAATTCTTCAGCTGCGAAAGGTACTGTTGATGGATGCATCTCCTCTGGGTTGGGGAGCTTGTGGATGGGCTTCACACTTGAGCTTGGTCTGCCCAGGAAACAGATTTTCAGATCAAACTTCTGAAGCTCCCGTTGATCTGGAATACTCCTAAAGGCTTTCAGAGATAGTCTGTCTCACCAAATTGTGCTCATTCAAACAATCAGGTAGCCATGTATTACACCAACAAACTGGGAGGCCACCTGGATGTGGTGATGGGCTCGCCAGTATGGCATGTTCCTTTGAGCCACTTATCTGGTGGGCAAAAACAGTAGTGTGGCTTACAGGCTGAGCAGGGTTATGCAACCGCTTGAGTGGTCTCTCTACATGGGCATTGTCCACGAGATCTTCCGAGCATGTGGTATCCCCACGGTGGATCTCTTTGCCACTCAAAAGAATCACAAAGTCCCTCAGTTCTGTTCCAGGCTTCAGGTCCATGTTAGACTAGCATCTGTTGTCTTCCTCTTTTATTCTTGTAGAGAAGACTGAAACTCAAGCAAGACCACGGGACTGTGATCTTGATTGTGCCTTACTGGCCTCGGGAGATCTGGTTCCCTCTTCTGGAGTTATCCTACGATGAACAGTGGAGATTAAAGTGTTTTTCAGCTCTCATCATGCAGAATGAGGAATCTCTTCTGCATCTCCAACCTTCAGCCTCAGGCCCTCACAGCCTGAATGTTGAGAGCTTAGAATTTTCTTCCTTTGCTCTGTCAGTGAGTGTCTTCCGGGTCTTGCTGCCTTCCAGGAAAGATTCACCAAGAGGAGTTATTCTTTCAAATGGAGGAAGTTTGCCATCTGGTATGAGGTCAAGGCTCTAGATCCTCTTTCTTGCCCTGCACAGACCCTGCTAGAATACCTTCTACTCCTTTCCGAGTCTGGTCTTAAGACCAATTCTGTAAGGGTTCACCTCAGTGCAATTAGTGCTTATCAATATGTAAAAGGTAAGCCCATCTCAGGACAGCCTCTAGTTCGCTTGATGCAAGGTTTGCCTTTGTTAAATCCTTTTGTCAAACCTCCACCTGTGTCACTGACCTCAACATCGTTCTTTACCCAGCTGATGAAAGCTCCTTTTGAGCCACTGAATTCCTGCCATACGAAGTACTTGACCTGGAAGATAATTTTCTTGGTGGCTAAGTACATAAGTACTGCCATAGTGGGACAGTCCAAAGATCCATCAAGGCCATCATCCGGTTTACAACAGTGGCCAATCCAGGTCACAAGTACCTGACAACGTTCCAAAAAAGTACAATACGTTTTATGCTGCTTATCAAATAAATAAGCAGTGGATTTTCCCCAAGTCCATTTTAATAGTGGTCTATGGACGTTTCCTTTAGGAAGCCATCCAAACCCTTAAACTCGCTAATCTAACTGCTTCTACTGCATTCTCTGGGAATGAATTCCAGAGTTTAATTACACATCAAGTGAAGAAAAATGTTCTCCGGTTCGTTTTATATTTACTACTTTGTAGCTTCATTGCGTGCCCCCTAGTCCTAGTAGTTTTGGAAAGAGTAAACAAGCAATTCACATCTACCCGTTCCATTCCATTCATTAATTTATAGACCTCTATCTTATCTCCCCTCAGCCGTCTTTTCTCCAAGCTGAAGAGCCCTTGCCGCTTTAGCCTTTCCTCATAGGGAAGTCGTCCCATCCTCTTTATCGTTTTTGTTGCCTTTCTCTGTACCTTTTCTAATTCCACTACATCTTTTTTGAGATATGGTGACCGGAATTGAACACACATTTGAGGTGCAGTCGCACCGTTGAACGATACAAAGCCATTATAACGTCCTCATTTTTGTTTTCCATTCCTTTCCTGATAATAACTAACGTTCTATTTGCTTTCTTAGCCGCCGCCGCACACTGAGCAGAGGGTTTCAATGTATCATCAACGATGATGCCTACATCCCTTTCCTGGTTGGTTACTCCTAATGTGGATCCTTGCATTACATAGCTATAATTCGTGTTCCTCTTTCCCACAATCATCACTTTGCACTAGCTCACATTAAATGTCATCCACCATTTAGATACCACGTTTCCCAGTCTCGTAAAGTCCTGTTGTAATATATTCACAATCCTCTTATGTTTTAACTACTTTGTGTCATCAGCAAATGTAATTACCTCACTAGTTGCTCCCATCTCTAGCTCATTTATAAATGTGTTAAAAACGGTGGTCCCAGCAAAGACCCCTGGGGAACCCCACTATCTACCCTTCTCCATTGAGAATACTGACCATTTAACCCTATCTTTTAACCAGTTTTTAATCCACAATAGGACACTCCTATCCCATGACTCAATTTCCTCTGGAGTCTTTCATGAGGTACTTTGTCAAACACCTTTTGAAAATCCATATACATAATATTGACTGGCTCACCGTTATCCACATGCTGTTCATCCCTTCAAAGAAATGTAATAATTGGTGAAGCAAGATTTCTCTTCACTAAATCCATGTTGGCTTTGTCTCATTAATCCATGCTTTTTAATATTTTCTGTAATTTTGTTCTTTATAATAGTCTGTACCATTTTGCCCTGCACTGACATCAGGCTCATCAGTCTATAATTTCCCATTTCAGCTCATAGGGTCAGTGGTGGATGCACCTTATACTAAGTTACATCACAACAGAGTAGTCCTCTGCATGCACCCTAAGTTCCTGCCAAAGGTTGTGTCGGAGTTCCATCTGAACCAGTCAGTTGTCTTGCCAACCTCCTTTCTCTGACCTTATTCCCTATCTGGTGAAAGGACCTTTCACACCTTGGACTGCAAGCGAGCATTCGCCTAGGCCCCACAGACAGTCTGGCCAGCTTTTTCTTTCTTTTGATTCCAACATGGGGATGGGGGTTGCCATTGGGGAATCTCACCATTTCTAATTGACTGACGATTGCATTTCATTCGCTTATACCCAGGCTGGAGATTCATGTCAAGGCTCACAATGTAAGAGCCTTGGCTGCGTTGGTAGCCCACGTGCAGGCAGCCTCTATTGAAGAAATTTGGAATGCTGCAACGTAGTCTCCACACATTCACATCTCATTTCTATCTTGAGCAGTATACCCGACGTGACGGTCTTGTCATGCAGACAGTGTTGCAGAATCTGTTTGGAGTCTGGAATCCAGTTCCACCCCCTAGGCCCGTTTTATTCTATTCCAGGCTGCACTCTCACTCAGTTTGTATATAGTTTCAGATCTGAGTACTGTCCTTGCCGTTGCGAGGCCCTGTTGACTACTGTTTGTTGTTTTTGGTGAGCCTAGATACTAGGGATACCCCAGTTGTGAGAATTATGGCCTGCTTGTCTTTGGAGAAAGCAAAGATACTTACCTGTAGCAGGTATTCTCCGAGGACAGCAGGCTTTATATTCTCACAAACCCTCCCATCTCTCCTTGGCGTTGTCTCCTATTTTTTCTTTTTTATGCTGTAGTATCTAACTGCGCAAACCGTGGTGTTGCGGGTGGGAAGAGACGCATGTGCAGTAGAGTGACTTGCGCGTTCCACAAAACCCTGTTTTTTTAGCTTGTTACAAGCTATGGACCGGGCAATGCGGGATCGCGTTACCCAATTGTGAGCATATAAGATCTGCTGTCCTCAGAAAATACATGCTACAGGTAAGTATCTTGGCTATATGAAGTGACAAGATCATTTTAGAATGTAGGGCTGGTAGTTTGGAAATCAGTGTTTTGAGTTGCAGTGTAGAGTCATGGCATGGCTTTGAGCGAGATCTGAACCCACCTGTACTGCTTGTGCTTTGTACCAGTTGGTCATATCCACTGGCAAAATCTCTGTGCAAAACTGGATTCAGTAACATGCTTCATTCCTGATGCGATTGAATGGAAATTTATGGAGCAGTTTCCAAAATGTGAACTACCTAGAGCATACATGTACAATCTATTAATCTCATTCATAAGAATACTAATTCATATGTTGTCATAGGCTGTATACATGATGCCTACAGAAGGAGACGACTCATCGAAAAGTGTTCCTTTAGCGTTGCAACGAGTGTTTTATGAACTTCAGCATAGCGACAAACCCGTAGGAACAAAAAAACTAACAAAATCTTTTGGGTGAGTACAGCTGAGAATTGTTTTTTCCAGAAGCCAAGTGTTTATGACTAGGTACTGGCACAGAAATTCAAATTTAGGTTTTGCTTTTACCATTTTGGAAATTGTTTTGAAATTGCACATATTATATTTGTTCACGTTTATTAACCACTCTTCAACCCATTCCTGCTGATTTACAACGTAGAATTTATTTAAAATAAATATACATCAGTCTGTGTGTCTTAAAATAAAACTGCCATCACATCTTTTCAGTAGAACATCCTACAGTTCCACTCACAATGTCTGTCACCCTGACTATATCTTATCAAGAATGATTCAGAACAATTGATTGAACAGAAACTAACAGTTTGTAGGAAAGAGAATGGAAAAAATACCCAGACTCCTATAGTTTATTAAATTACAATGAGTGTTCAGAAGCCTATGGGAAAAAAGCAACTGTGGCCAAGAGGGACTATTTTGAGCAAGAGATTTAAAAAAAACAAAAAAAACAAACAGATTCTGCCCCAAAAGAACTTTTTGCTATTGTTAGAAAATTGTCAGTGTCATATGATAAGGGAGACCTGTTTGATACGTATATTTCCAGCCAGGCTTTTGTGACTGCATTTAATAAGAGAGAAAATATCCATTATTTGATCAGATTACTATTTCATCTAGTTTAGACTCGAATATAGAGCTTCAAAGGGTTGGGGTGATTTTCAACCAGTATCAAGTACTCTAGTAGAAAAGATTATCGGACAGTTGAATTGCACTTCTAACTCCTTGGATGTTTGTTCTCCAACTTTAATTAAAGCCTTAAAAAAGGAGTTGGCTAATTTTTTAGCAGTATTAGTTAATAAATCATTGGGAGAAAGACGTTACCCTGATATATTTAAACATACTATAGTGAAACTCCTTTTAAAAAATGACCATCTAGACAAGTCAGAAATATAGATGAAATAGGACCATAATTCCTTGTTGTTTTCTTGGCAAAACGTTTTCTGGAGGAGTGGCCTAGTGGTTAGGGTGGTGAACTTTGGTCCTGGGGAACTGAGGAACTGAGTTTGATTCCCACTTCAGGCACAGGCAAGCTCCTTGTGACTCTGGGCAAGTCACTTAACCCTCCATTGCCCCATGTAAGCCGCATTGAGCCTGCCATGAGTGGGAAAGCGCGGGGTACAAATGTAACATAAATAAATTAATAAATAAATGTTTTACTTCAGGAATGTTACTGCTTTATTCATGGGCCCAAAGAGTTTGGTTAGATCCAGATGTGGGTAGGGCCACCCAGGAGAGACGGAAGCTCTTTTTAGCCATGCAACAAACTTTCATTTTTGCTTTGTTACCTTTGCAAATGTGTGATTAAATTCCTTAATGTACATATTATGTATTCTTTGTCCCAGAACAACTGTGTTCCTTTTTGGATATTAAGATAACCGAATAAACTCACTGTGCCTTATTGATGATTAGTAGTGTGATTTGTATTAGAGGGAAGTTTATTTCTCTTTTTTCCTGTTTTTGAGGGCAAAGTTTTGTGACTGTTGCTTGCTTGCTTGCTTCACTATTTTGTATAATTGTTTGCCTGTAAATTGTTCTCAGTGCAACCAGCCATACTACCCAAATGCCTCAGTGTTGAAGAAAAATGTAGAAAAAACGTAGGTCTGTTTAGTCTGCCCATCCACACCAACTGTATGCTTAGTTTTCTTAGTCAAATCTTTAATTAATTTAGTTGAACAGTATTGTGGTGAAGCAAGGAACTTTTCATGCTTGTGATTTCTAATGTTGCCTTATGATACTTTTTCCCTTTCACGGTATTTTCCCTATTTGGCCAGCAGATGGTGTCTGTCCTCTGCACTATATCTGTAGCAGAGGTCTGATTTCCTTTAGCTTACCTTCCACAAAATAGAGAGGAAAACTCCTGAGGGGAAGAGTAACCTGCAATGCCATTGATCAAACACCCATAGGGCTAATGCTCTGTACCATGATTGGCCCTGAAGCCCAAGACCTAGCCCAGAAGGTGCTGGAATTCTCCGGTCTCAGAGTGGGAGTGCGGAGGGAGTAGACCTCTACTCTGAGACTCTGTGCAAATCCTGTGACCAGTTAGTTTTCCTGATCTCCCCTGGTACTACTTAGGTGGTAAAAAAAAAAAAAAAAAGGTGTTAGTTTTAATACTGAATCCTTGCTATTTTACCCGTTTTCTGTTTACAACTTTTACAGTTCACTGTTGTATTTTTTTGTGATGATAAACCTATTAGTTTGTTAGCTCTGTTATCCTGGACTGACTAAGAATCCCGCCAGTTTGTGTTCTTGGGAACTATGGGACCCCTAGGATTGTGGCCCCAGTGTCCCTAGAAATCGATGGGAAAATAACTTGAGAGTGGGAGACTCGCCCACAGGCAAGCGGGACACAGCAGGTGGGTGGAGGGTATGCCAGTGTAAACGCAGGTGCAAGCAGGCCTGGGCAGTGCTAGGTAGGTGGCCATAGGGTTAACCTCAGGTGGGTGCTAGGTGTTATGTGACAAATTATTGATGATAAAAAAACAAAAAAAAATGAACAAGGATGCAGGCATACTGTTTACCAGTAAAATACTGAAGAGTTACCGTATGGAGGACAGCATTTAATCATCCAGTTTCTTCCATTTTTGTAACAATTCCAATGTGACAATAGAGAGGGAAGAGTTATTTTTCCATTGTTTGATTCATTTCAAAGCAATTGAAAATTTTGGAAAGTGGCCTTTTATTTGCAAGTGATTCAAATCATGTTATCAATGTGGCCAACTATAGTGCTATCAAAACAATTGTATTACAGGTAAGCATCTCTCTCTCTCTCTCTCTCTCTCTCTCTCTCTCTCTCTCTCTCTCTCTCTCTCTCTCTCTCGATATAGACAGACAAATGGTGTTGATTAAGAGTTTGAGCACTTGTAGTTCAGTGAACCAGTCTTACATTGATATTTACATTGTAGTCAAAAGACAAAAACTGTATATTGTTATGCAAAGACTGCTTGTTTCTAACATTAAATGGGGGAATTTGAATAGGCTAATTATAATTTTTCCTTTTTTACCCCTAAACTACCTTTTCCATTATTTAAAACACTCCCATACTGCAGTATTATTTTGTAAAGTTTTGATTTGCTTATTTCTTTTAAGGTGGGAAACGCTAGACAGTTTTATGCAACATGATGTCCAGGAATTATGTAGGGTGGTAAGTTGTTAAATTGTTTTAATATATGCATGCCCTTTATGTTCATACCAAATTCATTTCTCTAAGCTCTCTGTGGGTGAGAATATGTTCTCTGATAAGTGGGCTAAGCAACCCTATTTGATGGGTGACATCTGATGGGCCCATGCAGGAAAAATAGTGTGGTGTCTAAAACAAAAAATGTTATGGAAATCTTTGAGAGACTTATTGTGCATGCACACCAGGTCCTGCCCTGTATCACGTGAGACCTGCTTGGTCTTTCTGTAAGTTTAAATTGATTTTTAGCATTTTCATGTCCAGAGCTTGCTCTCTTTGTCCCTCTTAGCATCCTGAATTTGGTCTTCAGGAGTTTCAAGTTTTCTTTATTTTTTTTGCATTGTCACCAACTTGGTTGGGGCTAACTTTTCACAGTTGATTTTTGCCGCAGCTATATTGTTTGGTGATATGTCCCAAAAGAAAGTCTCTGGTGGCTTTAAGAACTGTAAGCAGTGCGGCAAGACCATATCCAACCTTGATACTTGCAACTAATGCTTGAAGTGCCTGGGGGACCTGGTCATGAACTCAATTCAGTGTTGACACTCTGAAGATGAGAGGTATTCATAATCTTGAAGACCAGTATGAAAAGCTGTTCAGTTCATTTGAGGACATCTAGCATCAGAGACTGTGCTGAACACAAATGTATTGATGTAAAGAGTGCACCAGTCATAGATAGGTGCCATCAGGTACATATGCAGGTTAATTCCAATCTGGAAAAGAGGAAGAATTTGTCTTCAATGCTTCTGTCATTGAGCAAAGGCTCAGAAATGTCAGTTTCGGACTCTGTTGGGGCATGGTGCCAAGAGCACAGATGCTGGCTGCTGAAGTGTTTTTCAAGATTACTCAACCTCTTTGACATCAGAAGGATGCAGTAGGCTTCAGGGACCCGAGACTAGGCTGCTGATACTCTTTGGATGAGTCAGGAGAATAGCCTTGCCCCCCCTCCCCCTCTCTCTCCCCCCCTCCCCCTCTCCCCCCCTCTCCTTATTAGCAGTTTCACTGAGTTGCCCAGTTGGAACATAGATCATTGTATGACATGATGCCTCGGTCTTAGCTTTGGCTTGTTCAGCTTATTTCAGGCACTCGTGTAGATAGCTTGATGCTGAGAACTTAATTTTTTGTTAGTTTGTGTTAATCGTGTTGGTGTCCATCTCCAGTGCATGGGGAATTTGGGGGTGGAGATGAGGAGCCTTGCTGAGGCATAGGAGTATATCAGCATCTAGATGCCCGCGGTTAAGAGATGTCTTCACTGAGACATTGGGGTCTAGCCAGGCTCAAATCCAGACATCTCTTTTGGAGCACTTCACTTGGTGGTCTGAATCTGATCACTTTGGGATTCTCAAATTGAGTCTTTGTAATTTTCTGAAGAAGTGTGGGCGTCTTTTGGAAGGAAGGCACCACAGCAGGAGAGACTTGGTCTCATTCGGAAGTAGCAGTCGTTTGGTCTCCTGATGAAGCAGATTGTGAAACTTGGCCAATGTTGAGACCAAGTCAGTGAGATATTGGAAGACATCATTAACAGCATGAACTGGAAAGGAATGGAGTGGTTTTAGCATGAGGATCCTTTGCAAGTTTTGAATTGGTGATTTCTCTGAGAGAGAAGATAGACATCACAGTCATGCATGTCAGAGAATGTCGTTTTGAGTGTTCTCTTACAGATTGATTCATTGGGATTATCCAGAGTGGTCTGGCATTAATTGGATCTTGGTCCTTGGATGTTGTGGATTTTTTCAGGCATATCGGTGCACGTTCAATAAGGAGGACTGTGGGAACATTGAGCTTTAAGATGTATTATTTCGAATAACTTTCACATTTCCCAATTTAAATTCATTAGCGTAAAATTCCTTTTATCACGAGTGTGGACACTTTGGTGTATTGTAGCTGGGAGAAGATGAATATTACTGAGAATCCAAATAATACATTGATTCAAAATAAGTACATATTTTATTTATCTTAATATACAATCTTTAGTGCTCTACTGGTGCGGTGACTTTCATCCTGAAATATTATTTCCCAGTGGCGCAATGTAGGGATGTACTAAGCACCATTGGCCATGAATTTTCATGAGAGATATTTGCATGCACCTCATCCACTGCATGCAGATTTCTGTCATGAATATTCATTGTTGGATATCTTGAAAACCTGACTGGCTGGGGAGGCTCCAGGATAGGTTTGGGAAATCACTATGCTAAACTATTAACATCGGAAGTAATAGCACTGGGAAACAAAGTAGTCCTAAAATAGAAGTTACAAAGTTTGTTAATAAAAATAGGCCCAACATTCCCACATTTAGCTTAATAAGGCTACATCAAGGGTCTAGGGTAACACACAAAACTGCAGATTGTACATGCTAAGTAATCTTCAAAAATATGTATATGAAAAGGTGAAGAATATAAACCTAAACATAATATAAAGAATATTTAAAAACTTTAAAAAATACAATTACATAAATCCATGACAAAAGTATACTGAAAATAAACTTGGCCATGATAATATTTGGTCACAGTATACATACACTAAACGAGCATTTTTCAACCGGTGTACCACAGCTCCTCACCATGTGTGCTGCGGGAATCCCACGGGGATAAGTTTCATCTTCCACCCACGTCCTGTGCTGTGGCTGCTCCCCAGATATGCCGCGGGAATCCCATGGGGATAAGTTGCTTCTCCGAGGACAAGCAGGCTGCTTGTTCTCACTGATGGGTGATGTCTGTCGGCAGCCCCAGGATCAGAGATCTTCCTAGTAACAAAGTTTGCTAGCCCTCGCGTGCACATGCGCGACTGTCTTCCCACCCATAACGCGAGTGTGCTCCTCGGTCTCTTTTTTTTTCCGCGGCTGTGTTTCGGTTGTTCTGCGCCTCAGGAGAGCCCTTGCAGCATTTTTCGCCGCTCTTCGGAGTGTTTTCTGAGCGAGTTCGCTCTTTTTGTTTACAAAAAAAAAAGTTTTACTTTCCTGTATTTCCTTAGTTTTGTTCCAAGTAAGTTTCCTTTCGTCGTCATATGCAGCCATTTTGGCCGCCCATATGGGTTTTCCCCAGTTTTGGTGCCTTTTTTTGGCATCATGCGAATTTTGATTTTGCGGCGCGATTTTTCCGCCCATGTCCTCGAAGCCTACCAGCGGCTTCAAGAAGTGCATGCGGTGCAGCCGGACGATTTCGCTCACTGATAGGCATGTTTCGTGTCTGGGGGCTGGTCATTGCCCTGACGCCTGCACTTTGTGTCTTCAGCTAAAGAAGAGGACCCAGGCGGCGAGGTTGGCTCAGTGGAACCTTTTGTTCGGGGCCCCGTCTGGGATGTCTACGGAGCCAGCGGCACCGAGGTCATCGTCGGTATCCATGTCTGCATTGGAGACTGCATCAACGTCAGGAGCGCAGGTGATGGCTGTCCACAGACCCTCCCACGCTGGTAGCAGTGAGCCATCGAGTGGGTCTGCACCTGCCTCGAGGGCTCCTGTGGTACAGGCCCCCCTGGGACCGACCTTTCGGACCCGGCCCCGAGGAGACGTGTGGATTCCACGTCGGTACCGGGAAATTGTATGCTCTGTCAAGCAGGGATTGTCTCTTCATGTTCAAGTGTACAGCGCTGCGTACGTCTAGTAGCGCTATAGAAATAAGTACTAGTAGTAGTCAAGAGTTCCAAGACTCACGCCTTGGTGCACCCGAGAGGGAGGCTCTGACATTGGCATCTTCCTGGAAAAGGTTCTTTACTTGTCACTTGCAGCATCCAGGAAGTAGTGGGTTAAGTCCGCCTACCAGCAGTGATGCCAGACGGCCAGCTCCTTCGTCAGTCAGTATGTCTCTACCTCAGCAGGTGGTGGACGGCTTTTTCTCCAGCTCCTGGGCCCAAGGCCTCTGAGGGTGCTCCTGGGCCGGTGGCCAGTTTGAGCCGGGGGTGGCGGACTGGTGGTGTCCCCTTTGGCAGCATACGCAGTTGCTGGTTCCCTGCTGCACCCCAAATTCCCTCTGAGCAGGCTTTTGCTGTTCCTTTCCTTCCCTGTTTGTTTCTGCCTCCTCACTTAAAAAAAAACCAGAACATAAAATTTATTTAAAAGAGAAACACAGAAGCACAGGGAAGTGTGTTTTTGCTGTGAGCAGGTTTGTGTTACTGCTGTCCGAGTCCTGTTTTCTGTTGCCTGCTTGTCTGAGCCTGCCTTGAAGTGGAGCTGGAGAGTTGTATTTTTTTTTTTCTTCTTTCTTCGGGTCAGCAGTCAGTTCCCGTGCTTTCCCGGTCCGGGGTAAGTACTGCTGGGTTCCTGTTCGGGGACGGGCGATGGCAGCAGAGACGGTAAAACGCTGTTCCCGCGGGCCTTTGCAGCGTGGGGTGCGCTGATTTGGCAGGACTCGATGCCCCCCCCCCCTCCCCCCCGAGAGTATTTTTTTCCCGGCCACAGCCTGACGATTCTCGCACCATTTTGCGATTGGTTGCGGAGCTGGCTTCGGTAGCGGTTTTGGGCAAAGCTTCTCCGCTGGTAGGGGAGTTGGGGGGGCATCAGGCACTGTGGGCGGTGGTGCAGGTGCCATGGCTGTGACCTCCTCTTGTGGAGGAGGGGTTTTCGCCAGAGTTAATTTTGCTACTCCATCAGGCGTTTTTGTTGGAAAGGGCCTTTCCATATCATCAAGCTGATCAATCCATAGACTGGTGGGTTGTGTCCATCTACCAGCAGGTGGAGATAGAGAGCAAACTTTTGCCTCCCTATATGTGGTCATGTGCTTCCGGAAACTCCCCAGTATGTTCTCTATCTCAGCAGGTGGTGGTCACACACAGCAGCAGCTCTGGCTAGGCCTCCAAGCCTAATTCTTAGGTTTTGTTGAGTGCCTGGGGTTGAGGGCTCTTTTGAGCAAGTGCAAACCTGGTGGTGCCAGGTCCCTCCTTTTCTCCCCCCTCCCGCTGGCTCCGTAAAAAAAAAAAAAAAAAAAAATGTTGAACGTCCTTAAAGGCGTTTATTTCAACGTTTATTTAAACGTTTATTGCAGCTACTCACTGGGACACCAGGTCGTTACAGCTCGGAGCGGCAAGCAGGTAATTTTTACCTTTTTATAGCGGGCAGGGGGTTCCCCGATTCTTCTCCTCGTGGCATATGGCGTCGGAGGGCGAGGGCGCAAAGAGTCGCTCCCCGGATCGCTTGAGCGCTTCGAGAGGGGATGCGGGGGGTCTTAAAGCCTGATTCGCCCTTGTTGGGTGACAGTTTCGTGACCGATGAATGTCCCGGTCCTTCCTCCGGCGTGGCGGTTTTTCCCGCCATAAACGCCCATCCCCCGCTCCTCGCCTCCGCCATCTTGGCCGGCCACGCGGCTCGGACGGCTTCTTCTTGGGCCGCCCTTGAGGTTGGAGACATTAATGCCATGAACGCCCTTAATTTGGGCGACGGCACAAAAGCGGCTAAAGTTAAGCGCCGTTCTTCCCGCGCGGCTCCTTCGCGGAGTGTCGCGCCGGACGCCATTTTGGATGCGCAGCATGTCTCTCCCCCGCTCTTGCGAGCGCCGGTTGAGGGTGCGTCTAGGGCTGTTGCCCAGGCTGCGGAAGTACACAGTCTGGGGGGTTTCTCCCCCGAGTTTGTTTTGCTGCTGCACCAGGCCTTCCTTATGCAAAACGCTGCCCCTGCTCCCTCGTCTGGTAAAGAGGTTGAGGTTCCCAGAGGTAAACGCCCTCGGGTTGATTCCCAGGCCTTGGAGGACTTTGTCTCCTCCGATGTAGATGAGGGCAGCGTATCTGAGTTCTCCCAACGGTCCTTTGCGGATTCCTTGGAGGAGACAGCTCCCCGCTCGGATGGAGCGGATGAGCCCTCTGCAGCGCGGCTTTTTAGCTCAGAGGATTTGCCCAACCTGTTGATACAGGCCATGGACACTTTGAAGATTTCCTGTCCGGAGGACGTCTCTCCCTCAGCCCCTGTTGGCTCTGCCATTATGCTGGGGACGAAGCGCCCGCCTAGAACCTTCCACGTGCATGATGCCATGCACACCTTAATTTCGGCTCAATGGGATGTCCCTGAAGCGAGCCTTAAAGTGGCTAGGGCTATGTCCCGCCTCTATCCTTTGACTGAAAGTGAACGTGAGGCCTATCTGTGGCCTACCGTGGATTCTTTAATCACTGCGGTGACTAAGAAAACGGCGTTGCCGGTGGAAGGTGGCACGGCCCTAAAGGACGCCCAAGACAGAAGATTGGAGGCGGCTGCTTTAAGTTTGCAGGCCTCAGTTTGCGGCTCCTATGTGGCCAGGGCGTGCCTGACTATGGTGCAGCGGGCTTCCCCCTCGGATCATTCCTTGAGGGCTGATTGGCTGGCCCTGGAATCGGGCTTAGCCTATTTGGCAGACTTGCTGTATGATGTCTTGAGGGCCTCAGCTAAAGGCATGGCTCAGACAATCTCTGCGCGGCGGTGGCTTTGGCTGAAACATTGGTCTGCTGACCACGCCTCTAAATCCTGCCTGGCTAGATTGCCTTTTAAAGGCAAGCTGCTCTTTGGGGTCGAGCTGGACAAAATCGTGACCGATCTCGGCACGTCTAAGGGCAAGAAGTTACCAGAGGTCAGGGCTCGGGCTAGTACTCGTCCCGGTACCTCCAGAGGACGGTTTCAGGAAGCCCGTCGGTACCGCCCGGGCAAGTCGGGTTCCTCTGCCCCCTCTTCCTTTAAGAGGATTTTCTCCCCCAAGCAGCATTCCTTTTGCAGAGACCGCCGTCCCGGAGGTGCTCCCTCCGGTCCTCCCCCAGGGTCTCGTACCCAATGACGGGGTCCTGGTCCATGGCCCAGTGCAGATTGGAGGACGCCTGTCCTCGTTTCTGGGCGAGTGGACCAAAGTAACTTCAGACGCTTGGGTGCTGGAAGTCATCAGAGACGGCTACAAGCTAGAGTTCTGCCGACCCTTAAGAGACGGGTTTGTACTCTCTCCCTGCAAGTCTCCGGTCAAAGCTGTGGCAGTGCAGCAGACTTTGGACAATCTGATCCGCCTGGGTGCGGTCGTTCCGGTGCCAGAAAGTCAGCTTGGCAAGGGGCGTTACTCCATTTACTTTGTGGTACCAAAGAAAGGAGGTTCTGTCCGGCCTATCCTCGACCTCAAAGGGGTCAATCTGGCCTTGAAAGTGCGGCACTTTCGCATGGAGACTCTCCGCTCTGTTATAGCGGCAGTGAAGGCAGGGGAGTACCTGGCATCCTTGGACATCAAGGAAGCGTACTTGCATATTCCCATCTGGCCTCCTCATCAACGCTTTCTGCGTTTTGCAGTCCTGGGCCGACACTTCCAGTTCAGAGCCCTCCCGTTCGGGTTGGCTACTGCTCCGCGGACCTTTTCCAAAGTAATGGTGGTCATCGCGGCCTTCCTACGAAAGGAAGGAGTACAAGTCCATCCTTATCTGTACGACTGGTTGATCCGAGCCCCCTCTTATGCAGAGTGCGGCAAAGCTGTGGACCGGGTAGTTGCTCTTTTGAGCTCCCTGGGATGGATCATCAACTGGGAGAAAAGCCAGCTGCGCCCGACTCAGTCCCTGGAGTATCTGGGAGTTCGATTCGACACCCAAGTGGGCAGAGTGTTCCTGCCAGACAATCGGATTGTCAAGCTTCAGGCTCAGGTGGACCAGTTCCTAGTAGCCTCTCCTCTTCGGGCTTGGGACTATGTGCAGCTGTTGGGCTCTATGACGGCCACGATGGAAGTAGTGCCCTGGGCCAGGGCTCATATGAGACCACTACAACAATCTCTGCTGCAGCGCTGGACACCGATGTCGGAGGATTATGCTGTGCGCCTTCCCTTGGACCCAGCAGTGCGCAAGGCGCTGAGCTGGTGGATGCAGACAGACAAGTTGTCTGCGGGAATGCCTCTGGTGACCCCGGAGTGGATTGTCGTCACGACGGACGCCTCTTTGTCGGGCTGGGGAGCCCACTGCTTGGGAAGGACAGCGCAGGGGCTCTGGTCTCCTGCAGAGGCAAAGTGGTCTATCAACCTCCTGGAACTCAGAGCCATTCGGTTGGCGCTTTTGGAGTTCATCCCGGTACTGGTGTTGAAGCCGGTACGGGTCCTGTCGGACAATGCCACGGCTGTGGCCTATGTCAACCGCCAGGGAGGTACCAAGAGCGCCCCTCTAGCCAAGGAGGCTATGAATCTATGCCAGTGGGCAGAAGCGAACCTGGAGCAGCTGTCAGCGGCCCACATTGCCGGAGTCATGAATGTCAAGGCGGACTTTCTCAGTCGCCATACCTTGGAGCCCGGAGAGTGGCAGCTATCTGCTCAGGCGTTCTTGGACATCACGAAGCGCTGGGGCCAGCCGAGCCTAGATCTGATGGCGTCATCGGCCAATTGCCAAGTGCCGCGCTTTTTCAGCAGAGGACGGGACCCTCGATCCCTGGGAGTAGATGCTCTTCTCCAACAGTGGCCGACTCGGAGCTTCTCTATGTGTTCCCGCCCTGGCCCATGTTGGGCAGGGTGCTAGACCGGGTGGCAAAGCATCCCGGCAGGGTAATCCTGGTGGGTCCGGATTGGCCCAGACGTCCCTGGTATGCGGACTTGATCAGGCTCTCAGTCGACGATCCTCTGCGGCTGCCAGTGGAGCAGGGCCTGTTACATCAGGGTCCCGTGGTGATGGAGGATCCCTCCCCCTTTGGTCTTACGGCCTGGCTATTGAGCGGCAGCGTCTGAGAAAGAAGGGCTTCTCAGACAAGGTCATCGCCACTATGCTGAGAGCGAGGAAGCGCTCTACTTCTACTGCTTACGCCAGGGTTTGGCGTATCTTTGCAGCGTGGTGTGAAGCAGGCTCACTTTCTCCCTTCACTGCTCCAATTTCTTCAGTGTTGGCGTTCCTGCAAGAAGGTCTGGAGAAAGGCCTGTCGCTCAGTTCCCTTAAAGTCCAGGTAGCGGCTCTGGCTTGCTTCAGGGGCCGCCTGAAGGGTGCTTCCCTGGCTTCGCAGCCAGATGTGGTGCGCTTTCTCAAGGGAGTTAATCACCTGCGCCCTCCTCTGCACTCAGTGGTGCCTGCGTGGAATCTCAACCTGGTGCTAAGAGCATTGCAGAAGCCGCCTTTTGAACCCTTGTCGAGGGCATCTCTGAAAGACCTGACGTTGAAAGCAGTCTTTTTGGTGGCTATCACTTCAGCCAGAAGAGTTTCCGAGCTCCAGGCGCTCTCATGTCGAGAGCCCTTTCTGCAGTTCACTGAGGCAGGAGTGACTATTCGCACAGTGCCTTCCTTCCTGCCCAAGATTGTTTCTCGCTTCCATGTGAATCAGCAGCTCTGTCTCCCTTCCTTTCGTAGGGAGGACTACTTAGAGGAGTACTCTGCTCTTAAATATCTGGATGTGAGACGAGTCATCATCAGATACTTGGAAGTGACCAATGATTTCCGGAAATCGGATCATCTGTTTGTCCTGTTTGCAGGTCCTCGTAAGGGTCTGCAGGCTGCTAAGCCTACAGTGGCAAGATGGGTCAAGGAAGCCATTGCAGCGGCTTATGTGGCCGCGGGGAAGGTGCCGCCTATCCAGCTGAAGGCTCACTCCACTAGAGCTCAGGCGGCCTCGATGGCAGAGGCCGGGTCCGTCTCCTTGGAAGAGATATGCAAGGCGGCAACTTGGGCTTCGGCTCATACATTCTCCAAGCATTACCGCTTGACTGTGGCTGCACGGGCGGAGGCCCGGTTTGGAGCTTCAGTGTTGAGGTCAGGGATTTCAATGTCCCGCCCTGGGTGAGTACTGCTTCGGTACATCCCACCAGTCTATGGATTGATCAGCTTGATGATATGGAAGGTAAAATTATGTATCATACCTGATAATTTTCTTTCCATTAATCATAGCTGATCAATCCATAGCCCCTCCCAGATATCTGTACTGTTTTTATTCTGGTTGCATTTCAGGTTCAAGTTTAGTCTTCAGTTACTTCAGAAAGACTTCGTGTTCAAGTTTTTTCACTTGGATTCTTCAAGAGTTGAGACGAGTTTGTGTTACAGTGAGCTGCTGCATTCCTCTCCCCTCCGTTTTACGGGGCTGGATTGAGATTTAAATTCTGCCGGCACTCCCTCCCGCTTCGTGCGGCTGTAGGGCAGCTTTGTACCCCTCCCGCTTCGGCGGTGTTAGGGTCAGTCAGCTCCTCCCGCGGTTGCGGTTGCAGGATAAGCCAGATCCCCCCGCATCGGCGGGTGTGGTGTCCCTCCCCCGCTCCGCGGGGATGAGCTGGACGGATTCCCCTCCCCCACTTGTGTGGGGATGAGCTGGGTTAATTCCCCTCCCCCGTTTCGGCGGTGGTGAGCTGGGCAGAGTGTCCCTTCGTGGGTGTAATTCTCTAAGTGCTGAGTCCTGCGGATGGAGCTTTGATATCGACATACTGAGGAGTTTCCGGCAGCACATGACCACATATAGGGAGGCAAAAGTTTGCTCTCTATCTCCACCTGCTGGTAGATGGACACAACCCACCAGTCTATGGATTGATCAGCTATGATTAATGGAAAGAAAATTATCAGGTATGATACATAATTTTACCTTGATTCTCTCAGGAGGTCTGGGGGCAACCAAAAGATTTGGGGGTTTTCCACAGAGGATTTCTCCTCCCTTAAAAAGCCTAGGCTTTCTTTGGGGTCTGAGCAGGGGTCCTGTATATGGTCGCCTACAGCTTCCTCCGTGGTGGCTCTCTCAGAGCAGGTGGGGGTAGAGGACGTGGAGGACAGTGTCCTCACTGACTAACCGGAGGACTCTTCCGCCGTGAAGATTTTCCATAAGGAGGAGTTGTCCTCCTTTATCTCTCAGGCGCTGGAAGCCCCGAATATAGAGGACCCAAGATGGCTAGTATCTGACGACCTTCTAAGGCCTTTCCGGTACATGAAGCTATTGAAGAGTTGATTTCGGCCCCGTGGGTGGATCCAGATGGGGGGCTGAAAGTAGCCAGGGCTATGGCCAGGCTGTATCCGGTTTCAGCAGATCGTTTAGAGTAGTTTGCTCTACCTAGTGTGGATGCCCTGGTGACGGCAGTCACTAAGGAGACTACTCTTCCAGTGGAAGGTGGTGTTGCACTTAAGGATATGCAAGACAGACGGCTAGATGCCTCTTTAAAACGTGCCTTTGAGGTGGCTGCTTTGACACTTCAAGCTTCTGTTTGTAGTTCTTATGCGGCTAGAGCTTGTCTCAGTTAGGTACATTCTGTCATGGATTCGATTTCGGAGTCTGATGTGCTGGGAACTCCTCAGATGTCGCTGATGGATATTGGGTTGGCGTACTTGGCGGATGCCTTGTATGATTTGGTCTGTGCTTCAGCCAAACTCATGGCCTTGATAGTTTCCTCTCGGCGTCTTTTGTGGCTCTGTCATTGGCCCGCAGATTTGGCCTCTAAGCAACGGCTCATTAAATTTCCTTTCCAAGGGAAATTGCTTTTTGGGGAAGACCTAGAAAAGATTGTCAAAGATTTGGGGGATTCCAAATCTCAGCGTCTTCCGGAAGATAGACCCAAGTCTACTTCCAGGCAGGGAGCCTCGAGGTCACGTTTCAGAGAGACGCGACAGTATCGCCTGGGACGGTCCAACGCAGCCTTTCAGCGTTCTCGTTTTAGGCAGCATTCTTCCTTTCGCAACGAGAAGCGTCTGGCTGGACTCCCCCCTCTCGTCTGGGGGCTCCTCGGGCCTCCCCAATGATGGGGCACAGGTCCACTCGGGAGGAGAGTAGATCGGTGGTCGGCTTTCTCTGTTTCTTCCAGAGTGGGCCAGAATTACTTCGGACCAGTGAGTCCTCGAAGTGGTGCGAGACGGTTACAAGCTAGAATTCTTCTCTCCCATCACAGACTTTTTTTCTGGAGTCCCGCTGTGTATCGCGGGCCAAGAGGACAGCGGTTCTGCAGTGTTTGCGAGACCTGCTAAGGATAGGGGCTATCGTGCCTGTTTCTCCTGTCAAAAGGCGCACAGGTTGGTGCTCCGTCTTCTTTGTGGTTTCAAAGAAGGGACCAGAAAAGTAAACCAGTTTTTGCGGATTTGTCACTTCTGCTTGGATACATTAAGGGCAGTTATTGCTGCTGTTCAACCAGGCGAGTTTTTGACGGCTCTCGATTTGAGGGAAGCTTACCTGCACATTCCCATTTGGCAGCCCCATCAGAGATTTCTCAGATTAATGGTGCTGGGTCAGCACTTCCAGTTTCGGGCCCTTCCTTTCGGAAGGGCCACTGCACCTCGTACTTTTTCCAAGGTCAAGGTGGTGGTGGCAGCGTTCCTGCGGAAGGAGGGGATTCGAGTGCATCCATATCTTGACGACTGGCTGATTTGGGCGATGACAGCAGAGGAGAGTCGAGTGGTCACCAACCGAGTGATTGCGGTGTTCCAATCCTTAGGTTGGGTGGTCAATATGGACAAGAGTCATCTGGTTCCTACTCAGAGTCTGGAGTATCTTGGAGTGCAATTTGATTCAAAGCGGGGGAAGGTGTTTCTCCCCGAGGGGCGAAGGATCAAATTACTTTCTCAGGTACGGACCTTATTGAATCGTCACGCTCCCCGAGTGTGGGACTATGTTCAACTCCTCGGTTCCATGACGGCGAATTTGGAGGTCATTCCATGGGCAAGGGCTCACATGCGGCCTCTTCAGAATTTCCTTTTGAGCAGATGGTCGCAGACGTCGCTGGATTATCAACGACACCTTCCTTGGTCGAGCCGCGCCAGGGACTGTCTCGCGTGATGGCTGCGGTTAGCCAATTTGCAGAAGGGTGTTTCTCTGGCGTCTCCCAATTGGGTGGTAGTCGTGACTGATGCAAGCTTTGCGGGCTGGGGAGCCCATTGTCTTCATCAAGTAGCCCAGGGATCGTGGCCCCCTCTCGAAGCGACTTGGCCGATAAATCGTCTGGAGTTGCGAGCAGTCGTGAATGTGCTGCGGAGTTTTCAGGACCTTCTGCAGGGTCAGGCGGTTCGTGTATTCTTGGACAACACCACAACGGTGGCCTACATCAATCAGCAGGGGGGCACTCGCAGTCTTCCCTTGGCAGTGGAAGCGTCTCGTCTTCTAGTATGGGCAGAAGCACATGTTCAGAGTCTGTTGGCAGCGCACATTGCGGGTCAAGACAGTGTTCAAGCGGATTTTCTCAGCCGGACTCTTTTGGACGCAGCGGAATGGATGCTGTCGGACTCTGCTTTTTGGCTGATTTGTCAATGTTGGGGAAGACCAGTAATGGATCTCATGGCTTGCAATGCCAAAGTTCCCCAGTTCTTCAGCTGCAAACGGCAGCCAGGATCCTCAGGATTGGACGCTCTTCTCCAGCCATGGCTGGAACAACAGCTACTGTATGTTTTTCCTCCGTGGCCTCTGATAGGGAAAGTTCTTTGCCGCATAGGCGGCATCGGGGGTCGGTCTCTAGTGGCCCCAGACTGGCCCTGACGGCTGTGGTATGCGGATCTCGTTCGAGCACACTCAGAGCCACCATTGCGACTTCCGGTGACTCCTGATCTGCTGCATCAAGGGCCAGTTCAGATGGAAAATTCCTCCCGCTTTGGTCTTACGGCCTGGCTTTTGAGAGGCGGCAGCTGAGGAAGAAGGGATTTTCAGGACCAGTCATTGCCACTCTTTTGGGGGCACCGAAGCAGTGTACTTCAGCAGCGTACGCGTGAGTGTGGAAAGCTTTCTCGGCGTGGTGTGCTTTGCGTGCTGAATCGCCTTTTCGTGCAGACATTCCAGTTATTCTGGAGTTCCTTCAGGATGGTCTTCAAAAGGGATTGGCATATAATTCCCTTCGAGTGCAGGTGGCCGCGCTAGCTTGTTTTAGGGGCAAACTGGATGGTTCCTCTTTAGCAGCTCACTCTTATGTGGTCCATTTCCTATGCGGGGCTCTTCGGCTTCGGCCTCCTCTGCGGCAGCCGTGCCCAGCGTGCCATTTGAATGTGGTACTGCGAGGCTTCCAGGCCCCGCCATTTGAGCCATTGAGTAAGGTTTCTGAGAGGGATCTAACACTTAAGACAGTGTTTTTGGTGGCCATTGCTTCGGCTAGGAGGATTTCTGAAATTCAGTCTTTGTCTTCCAGAGATCCTTTTTTGCAGTTTTCTGAAGCAGGGGTGTCGATCCGGACGGTGCCATCGTTTCTGCCTAAAGTGGTTTCGGCTTTCCATGTCAATCAGGCTTTTTATCTTCCGTCTTTTCGAAGAGAGGATTATCCGGGGGAGTTTGCCTCGCTTCGTTTCCTGGATGTGCGGAGAGCTTTGTTTCGGTACTTGCAGATCTCTAACGAGTTTCGACGCTCGGATCATCTCTTTGTGCTCTTGTTGGGATCGAAAAGAGGTGAGGCGGCTTCTAAGGCTTCCATTGCTCGCTGGATTAGGGAAGCCATTGGAGCGGTGTAAGGGTGGCCGTCTCCAGTGCCCTGAAGGCGTATTCTACTCCAGCAGAGGTGTCGACCTTATCTCTGGAAGAGATTTGTCGGGTGGCTACTTGGGCATCCCGTCATAACTTTTGCGAAGCATTACAGACTAGGCGTGTCTGCTCAGGAGGGTGCGAGTTTTGGGGCGGGAGTGTTGGCGCGGGGAGCGTCGGCTTCCCACCCTACTTAAGGAATGCTGTGGTACATCCCACTAGTTCCTGGATTCATCTGCTGCAAGTGACAAGGAAGGTAAAATTATGTCTTACCTGATAATTTTCTTTCCTTTAACGCAGCAGATGAATCCAGGATCCCTCCCTAGTTCAGCCGACGTTTTTTTTTTTTTTCATTTTCCGCGCAGTGTGGCTATTTTTTCCTTCTGGGTTCTCTTTTGCAGAGTTAAGACAGATATGGGAACACGGAAAGGATTCTGACTTCTGGATCAAGTTGCAGTTATTTCAAAGTTCTTTTTTGGTTCTCTGTTTTTCATAGTGAGGGTGGTTTCTGGTTGATATTGGTTTCATATTTTTGGCCTTGGTAAATGCTTACGAATGACATACTGACTGAGGAAGGAGCTGGCCGTCTGGCATCACTGCCTTTAGTTTGTTTATCTCTATCTCCACCTGCTGGTAGGCGGACTTAACCCACTAGTTCCTGGATTCATCAGGTAAGACATAATCTTTCCTTCAGAATGCTGTGCGCTCATCCTTTATAGCATTCTACAAGTTTTCCATGTGCAAATACTTGCGGAATATAGTTTGCAATGTGGCAGAGTTTGCAAACACTCTTTTTAGTGATAAGTCTGAGGAACACTACTCATTAGCCAAGGGGATGAAGTGTGGAAAATTTACCTTTGGGGGGGGGGGGGGGGGGGGGGAGAAAGAGCATTGAAAGTTGCTGCTATGTGGATTAATGCCTGCAGACGCTGGATGTGGGCCTCAGACGACAGACGAGATGTAGAGGAAAAGCTTGCTGCCGTATAAGGTTCAGGAAGCTGCTTCGTTTATCAAGCAGCATAGTTACACTGAGACCAGGTGCACTTCAACCTAGCCTTCTCATCCAGGAGGGACCACAGCAGAAGGCAAAGGAGGTCCTATTACTCTCATATGCATAGCCATCCTCCTTCCCGCTGTTCCCCTCTCAGCAGATCACAGCAAAAATCAGAGACTAGATTTTGACTGCTTCCAAGAGAAACTAGCCACAGTTCCTATATCCATTCCAAGATGGCTTACTTGTAAGGGTGAAGGGGCACTGTCCTTTGCAAGCAACTGACCTCTTCTAACCACAGACAGATGGGTTCTCAGAATAGTCTGGATAGGATACGGTCTTTGTTTGGCACACCAGCCTGTAAATTGCCCACCAAGAGCATCATAGTTGAACCGATTCCACTGCAGGAAAGAGGGCAGGTGTTTTATTCCAAGTTGTTTTTTGATCATAAAGGCAAGAAGAAGCCATTTGATTACCACCTGAAGACCTCAAACAGATATCTCACAAAACAAATATGATGATTTCCTGGGTATGTTCTCAGGGTCTAAAGGGGACACACTCACATTCAGGAACATCCAGGCCACAGGAAATACCTTAAGATTAATCATAGGGGAAATACTGATACCAGCAGTGTGTACTGTCATTTGGCCTCATGCCAATGTCTCAAGTATTCACAAAATGTTTAGTAGTATCTACACACTGTGAGTACATGTATTTGGGTGATTGGCTGTTCATGTACCTGAATTAGGAAGGAGCAAAAAGATCTGTTGGTTTATCATTTCTGTGTTGGAAGTTACTAGGGTTTGTCATATATTACTCCCAAGTCACATTTGCATCTAGCACAAAAATGTGAACTATAAGAGCCTTGCTAGACATGAGCATGAGTTGCCCTACTGGTTCATATCAAAGGTCCATCCATGTAGTCCAGTCTGTTTCTACCAGTGGCTAGTTCAGGTCACAAGTACCTGGCAGAGTCCCAAAACGTAGCAAGATTCCATGCTACTTAACTTCAGGGATAAGGAGTGGCTTTCCCCAGGTCTACCTTAATAATGGTTTATGGACTTTTCTTCCAGGAATTTGTCCAAGCGTTTTTTTTAAACCCAGCTACTTTCACTTTTTACCACTTATTCTGGCATTTGAGTTCCAGGGCTTAACTCAAGCAACTACCTTTCTTCCATGGAAACGGATAACCAACTTGATTTTAACTGTGGAGGAAATTCAAGAATCAGCATGTATCAGGTGGTCAAATGTTGAGGATGCTAGGCCATATGGTTTCAACAGTACAAGTCACTCCCATGGCACACCTTCATTTGAGGCAAGTTCAGTTGACTTTAATCACCCAGAGGACTTGGTCTACAGGGAATCTCCATGATATCATATGTTGTCACCATTCCTCTATGGGACCCCATGTCTAGGCGAATCAATCCAGTCTGGCAAAAGGAATCCCTTTCTATATGATCCTCGTCTGGAATCCCTAATGACAGATGTGTTAAAATTTGTTTGAGGAGCTAATTTAGATGAGCCTCACATCCAGGGTGTATGGTGTGGTTAGGAAAATCTCAGATAAGCTTCCTAAAACTAAGAGCCATTTGGAATGTTCAAGGCTTTCAGGGATTAGTTGTCTGATAGTCATCATAGTTCAAATGGACAATCAGGTGGCCACAAATTACAAAATTAAGTGGGGAGGAACATGGTCAGACAACCTGTGTTGGAAAACCATTAGAATGTAGACATGGGTTATTTCTGAAGGGCTGTGCTTCAGAGCCACATCAGGTGGATAAGGATAATGTCCTGACAGATTATGACCCCATAAGTAGATGCTGGGCAATGTAGTTGTCTACAAGATTCTTTGGAAGTGGTGCTGCTGTAATAGGTCTTTTATTGCAACTCCCTTTTAAGAGAAAGTGAGTGTTGCTCTATGATAAGGTTGCATGGCAGATTAACCTTAAGCATAGGTCTGATTAAAAACCTTGGTCTGAGTTTTTTCCCCTATAGAACCTCTGTGTAGATCTCATAGTTGGAACTATTATTGTGTAGCTGATTATTTTGCAACTGATGTTCACAGGACCTTTAAAAAGAGGACTGTACGACATGTCATTTGTCTTACCAGGGTTCTGTTGGATTTTAAAGCTCAACCTGACCAAATCTCAAGGAGAAGACAGTTCTTCAGTTAAAGGAGAATACAAGCAGGATACTTCATTTTCTTTTCTCCCAAGTCAGAGACCTCTCTTTTGGAAAATTCCTCTCCATTCTGTCTTATGACTTGGGCCATTGAAAGGATTTAGGCTACATAGAGGCAGCTCTGCAATTATGGCTTGGAAGAGGAAGTGGCTTGGATTGAGAGAACACACTAGATGTGGTCTAGCCTTTGACATGTTTCCTCATGGGAGACGTGAACAAATTGAATGGCGTGAAGTTAGGACCCAAAGTGGTAAACTGGATTAGAAACTGGTTGACTGACAGATGCCGGGGAGGGTGTAGTGAATGGAATTCACTTGGAGAAAAGATGCCGGGGAGGGGGTAGTGAATGTAATTCACTCGGAGGAAAGAGAAGTGAATAGTGGAGCGCCCCAGATATGGATTTTGAGGCCAGTTCTAGTCAATATATTTGTGAGTGATATTGCTGAAAGATTAGAAGAGAAAGTTTGCCTTTATGTGGATGAAGATTTACAATAGAGTAAACACTCCAGATGGAGTGGACAACATGAGAAGTGATCTAAAAAGATTAGAAGAGTAGTCTAATGTTTGGCAGTTAAAATGTAATGCAAAGAAATGTAGAGTTATGCAGATAAGGTGTAGATAACCAAAATAGTTGTATTTGACGGGGTGAGAGGCTGATAGCTTGCAATCTGAATATGTATACCCTAGAGGGAAGGAGGGATGGGGGAATATGATACAGGCATTTAAATACTTAAAAGATATTAACATGCAAACTAATCTTTTTCAGAGACAGGGAAGTAGAGGTCATGAGTTGAGGTTGCAGGGTGGGAGACTAAGGAGTAATGTCAAGAAATACTTCTTGGAAAGAGTGGTAGATGCCTGGAATGCCCTCCTGCAGGAGGCTGTGAAGACAAAAACAGTGACAGAATTCAAGAATGTGTGGGTAAACACAGAGGATCACTATGTAGAAAAAGGATGGAATTCAGTTACAGCAAAAGTTAAATGGCCTTATAACTGGAGTGAGCTTTGATACCAGCTTCAGAGGTTGGGAAGTAAGTGCCAGGCAGACTTCTACATTCTGAATCCCATGAATAGCAAAAACAGATCAGGTTTAAGGCTGGAATGGACTTTGACAGCAACTTCCAACGTTGTCTCCTTCCAATGTTTCAATGTTTGTGTTCCATTGTTACATTCCTTAACGACAACTCGATTGTCTCGCATAACTCTGCACAATGTAATCCATAACCAATCTGTAACAAATTGTATTTCCATCATTTAACTCATATTGTAAGCCACACTGAACCCGCAAAAAGGTGGGAAAATGTGGGATACAAATGCAATAAATAAATAAATTAAAATAAACAAACTCCAGTAGTTGGGAACAAAGGACCAGTGCCTGTCAGACTTCTATTGTCTCTGTACCAAAATTGGTAGGAAGTGACAGATTTAAGTATACTAGCATTTAATCATGAAGTGGAACTTGTGCAGAATGCCAGATTCAACTCTGGCCACCTTGTAGGGCAGACAATGTAGGCTAGAGATTGGAACCTCTGTAAATTAAGTTTTACAGGAGCTAACAATACTTCCCCTTACGGAGTCCATTCCTTGAACTCCTTGCTGCAGAGGAGGTTGGGAAGAAGGCAGAGGGCAGATTCTAATTCTGGTACGATATGGTCAATGAAATTGCTTCATTACGCTCTGATGCAATACTTTCTTCTGCCTTAGGTGGCCTCTACTTAGTGCCTGCATCAAGGTTTAATGGCACAGGTGTCATGGGGTGCTGTTGCTCTTAAGTTTGTCACTGAAATCTGTATCCTTGGTTTTAGTGTCCTCCTCCTTTAGAGGGTAGTATACTGTCTCTGTCTGAATCAGGCTTATAACTGCCCTCTGCAAAAGTAACTTAAGTGATATAGGCGAAGATAGGGACCACCATTCTCCACTTGGGCATATACCACCTTTGGGATTTTATAGGTTTCCTAATACTTAATTTTTGCTAGACTTCTTGGTCTTTGAATAAGGCCTGAAAAGACACATCAGAGCCCTAAGGCAGTGGTTTCTGGAGGAGTTATGCATATGATCACATCAGCTTATGCCTACAAGAGTTTGCAAGTCCTAGAGCAGAGCTTCTCAACCCAGTCCTTAGGGCACACCCATGCATTTGGGCTTTCAGGATATCCACAATGAATATGCATGTTAGAGATTTGCGTATTGAGGAGGCAGACTGCCTGGGTGTGCCCCAAGGACTAGGTTGAGAAGCTCTGTCCTAGAGGACCAGTGAAGACTCTTGCTGAGGTTGCAGGAGTCCTTGTAGGCAGTTGAAATATCTGTCCAGAAGATAATGGCAAAACAAGAATCCTGGTCTCCATTGCATTCCTGCTCTAAGTACTTCAGCTTGAGTGTGTAGGCCAGGAAAGACTCTTCCTTTGGTCACAGGCTTCCCCTTGCCTGGGCTAAGCATGGATACATCCCACTTGTCTGGCATGGACTACAAGCAAGGAAGGTAAAATTTAAACTCGATCATAAATTTCCTTTTTTGTAGTTGGTCAGTTCAAGCTGAAGAGTCATAGATTGACAAGTTTAGAAAACAGTGAGAACATTGTTGTCCATTCTCAAATTATTTGGGGCTGATCTTTTCCTTGCTTTAGGATATTCTTGTCCCTTAATTATCTGGTTTGGTTGCTGTTTGAAAGCCCAAAGCAAAATAAATTTTTATTCTCCAATTTGATATTTTGCTTGGATTCTCTTGGCTGACATACTCAAGAGCAGAAGGCTGTACCAACTGTTTAAGGGAAGTGAAGTCTGCTCTAAGCTTTTTTTTTCTTCTGTCCCCATCTGCTGTCAGGGGGGCATAGCCAGGGCTTTTTTTGTGCCGGTAAGCACCGGTACGGCGTACTGGCACCTTTTTTCCCCCGGCGAGTCCTGCACCCTTCCTCTCACTCCCCTACTTACTGTTTTTTTTTTTTTAACAGACTCGGCAGTGCGAACGATGCAGCGATTGAGAGAGGCTGGCAGCGTCGGAGCTTCCCTCTGCAAGTCCCGCCTACTTTATTTCAACTTCCTGTTTCCGCATAGGTGGGATTCGCAGAGGGACTATCCGACACTGCCAGCCTCTTTCAATTGCTGCACCGTTTGCGCTGCCGAGTCCGACACTGGCAGCCTTTATTGCTTCGCTGGCTGGCAGGCAGGCAGTGGAGGAGGAGGATGGGCTGGGGGAAGAAGAATAGCTGAACATGGATGAGAGGGAAGGGCAGGGGAGAGAGGAGAATCGCTGGACATCGAGGAGAGGGCAGTGAAGAGAGAATTGCTGGACATGGAGGGGAGGGGAGAGCAGGGAAGAGAGACTCGCTGGACATGGATGGGAGAGGAGGGCAGGGAAGAGAGAATTGCTGGACATAGATGGAGGGGAGGGCAGGGAAGAGAGGAGAGTCGCTGGACATGGATGTGAGAGGAGGACAGAGGGCAGAGAAGAATCGCTGGACATGGGAGGGGAGGGCAGGGGAGAGAGGAGACATGCTGGACATGGATGGAGGGAAGAGGAAGGAGATGCGCATGGATGGGAGGGAAGAGAGGAGAAATGCTAGAAATGGATGGAGAGGAGAGCAGGAGATAGAGGAGAATTGCTGGACATGGATAGATGGGAGGGGTTGGCAGGGAGAGGAGAAAATGCTGGACTTGGATGGAGGAGAGGGGAGAGAGAATTATTGCTTTATATGGATACAGGGGAGGGAAGAGAGAGGAGAAATGCTGGACATGGATGGAGGAGAGGAGAGAGAAGTGCTGGACATGGATGGAGGGGAGGGAAAAAAAAAAAGAAGATGCACATGGATGTAGATGAGGGAAAGGGGAGAAAAACTGCACATGGGTGGAGAAAATAGGCAAAAGGTGGATCCATGCTATACCTCCTCCAGTCATTTCCACGGAGGAGGACCCAGCTCTTACTTATGGATGTAGGGCAAGAATGAAGAAGAAAGGAGGAAAGTAAAGAATAAATGGAAAGGAAGCCCTGGAAACGGAGTTAAGAGAACAGATAGAGAGCAGCAGAATCAGAGACTGGGACCAATATGGATAGAATAACAGTCACCAGTCAACAAAGGTAGAAAAAATCATTTTATTTTCATTTTAGTGTTTGGAATATGTCCAATTTGAGAATTTACATCTGCTGTCTAATTTTGCACTGGGTGTACTGGAGCTGTAACAGCTTACAGAAATTATTTATAATGAAAACACACATTTTTTCCCCTATACTAGTATAATATTTGCATTGATGTCTGTTTATATGCACCATGGCTGGTATAAGGGGTGTGGCTAATGTGGGTGTGGCTATTATAGGGGTGAAGCCATATGTGGTGATCCCGCCCATAATGAGTACCGGCACCTTTTTTTCTACAAAATAAAAACACTGGGCAAGACACTTGTCTGTACTGGTCTTATAGGACTAAAGGAAAATAAATTAATAAGCTTTTTACATTTTACCATTTGTATAAAAGGTTTTAAGTAGTTTATTTTTGTTTAACTTTGCAATCTTACCTTAACAAGCAGAATTGTGGTTTAAACTGGACACAGTTGATTTTAATTCTTGAAGAAGTTGTGTGACTATGAAAGGCAGAGTGAAGTAGGAAAACTTTAGGAAGTAACACTTTCTGCATCAATGCATAATATATAAATCCAAAACTTTTACAAACATTTTATGCATTCTTATGCCCACGTAAAAGAAAAGATTGATGATGGCGACTATTAGTAGAAAATGGCATCAAAATAATGTAGTCCATAGAGGTTGAAAAGAAGGAATCGTATGCCAATACAAGATTTAATGAACGGGAATTAAATCCATTGTATCCTAATAAAACCAAAATGTTGTCTCTTTTTCAGCTACTTGATAATGTGGAAAATAAAATGAAAGGAACCTGTGTAGAAGGCACTATACCTAAATTATTCAGAGGGAAGATGGTGGTACGTTTGGCTAGTCTTCTTCTTTTTTTTTTTTAACCCTTTGAGGTTTTTTTTTGTGTAGAAGTGCTAATCGTTTTGTTTTTGGGTTTGTTTGTTTTTTTAGTCATATATTCAGTGCAAGCATGTGGACTATCGCTCTGAGCGAATAGAAGATTATTATGACATCCAGCTAAGTATAAAGGGAAAGAAAAATAGTAAGTAACACTTATAATTTAGAATGGGTTAAATTGTTACTTTATAATGGTTGCAGTTTCATTGTAAATCTTATAATAGTAGTCACTAGGTAATAATCATACTGCTGATGCTCAAGCATTGAGATTCCAGGAGGAGGACAAAAGCTTATATTTTTAGCTTTCCCTCTCTACAATAAATCATTGGCAACTAGTAAAAAAAGGCCCGTTTCTGGCACAAATGATATGGGCGCTAGCAAGGTTTTCCGCAGAGTGTGTGTTTGAGAGAGTGTCTGTGAGAGTGACTGTGTGTGAGAGAGAGAGATTGAATGTGCAAGTGTGTGTGTGTGGGTCAGAGTAGAAGTGGGTGCGAGTGTGTCTGTTAGAGAGTTTGTGTATGTGAGAATGAGTGTGCATATGTGAGACAGTGTGTGTCCTCCCCTCTCCCCCCTCTCTGAGGACCCCCCTTCCCCCCCCTTTCTGTGTTCTTAGGGACCCCCCTTTCCCCCCTCTCTGGTCTTAGGGACCCCCCTCCCTCCATGAACTAATTGTTGTGACTTGACTATTTTATATGCAGAGATATGTTCTTAACGATTCAAGACAGAATTTAGGCGATGATCCTACTACATTTTCTCATCTTTCACAGTGGACACTATCAGATTTGAACCCACTGGAGTCTGACAGAATCATAATCTGTCAGGGTCCAGGATTTTCAGCCGTGTCATTTTCAGTTCTGTGTACAGGACCTGTAGCTCCGACCCTGACTCCACCCTACTCTTTTCAGATCTCCCGTGGCTCCACCCCCTCCTCTTTTTTGCTCCCTTTGGTCTTTTTTGGCTCTGCCCCTGACTCCACTCCGGTTCAGTTCTCCTTGGCTCCACCCTCTCCTCCTTTTTGCTCTCTTTGGTCTTTTTTTTTTTTTAGCTCCGCCCTCGTCGGTCAGTCTGTTATTCTACCCCTTCTCTCACTGATGCTTCCTAGCCTCCACCCCCTCCGGCCTGCCGCCCTCGATGTTGCTCCGCCCCTCCCATTCTCTCCGCCTTTAGTCTCTAGGACTCCGCCCCTCTCTGGTTTCTCACTAGCTTCGACCCTCTGCTAGCCTCTCCAAGCTCCGGCCCTCGGTCTCTATTGCCCCGCCCCTCCTCCCGGTCTCCCCGCATTTTTCCCGAAGCTCGGAGCTAGGCAGCCATCGCCCGCTATGGCCACTGTCAGTTTCAGCACACACCGGCCGGTCCAGCTGGCCACCTATGAGGATGCGATCTGGGAAGAGAGCGCCACGAACTGGTGAGTTGCTATCTCGCCCCTCTTTGTGCTGCGTAGCGCCCCCACCCCCTTCCCCATCCATCTCTGCCTCCACACTGTATCCCATCTGTATCCTTCTCCCCGATCTGCCCCCTCCCCACAATTCCCCCTTCCATTAATATGTCTGAAATATCTTCCTTCATTGTGTACCCCTCCCTCCATTTCCCCCGTCTTGTCCCTTCCCCCCATTCGTTTCCCCATTCCTACCTTGGCTTTCCGCAGGTCTTTTTCCCCATTAGCTCGGTGGGAGTCGGGGGTTTAGCTGAGCTAGCAGGGGAGGGGGCCCTGGATGCTGCAACCTCTCGGCCTTTGGGTAGATCTGGAGAGATGCAGCCTTGGGGGGGGGGGGGGGGGTAGAGAAGGCGCATGTGTATGTGTGGATGAATCCGTTGTTACCGGCAGTGTTGATGGCCCTTTTCTTTTTCTTTTGAAGAAGTTTTTGAGCCTTTGGCAGTTTTTTTTTGCCGTGTTGGAGTTCACTGGCGCTGTTATGCTTTGATTGGGAACTGTCGCTGCTGATGCTGCTGGTAGTGGGTGACGTCATCGTGTTAGCAGATGGATACAGAAGCACGAATGCTTCAATGTTTTTGTCCACGCTGCCAGCTTCAGAACGTTGGAGGTGCTTTTTATTATATAGGATATGTTGCCATTTTAATGTTTGATCTAAAAAAAAAAAAGTTTCTATAAAGCTATGTAGCACCAGTAGTAGCATCATTTCTAACGGTCAAGTTTTAATTTGTTGTTCCTTTCTGAAGAATAGACAGTTAAAGCAAGTATAAGACATGGTATGGAGTTGGTAATGTGCTAGGAAAAGATTGAAATTTTCCAATGTATAGTGAAGCTTTATTTGCACATTGAAGATGGATAACATTTATTGCATTGATTGTGTATTAGTATGTCTGTATACTTACGCAGGAATATTTTCTTTCTAGTATTTGAGTCCTTTATAGACTATGTTGCAGTAGAACAACTGGATGGCGATAACAAATATGATGCTGGAGAACATGGCTTACAGGTACATACTTTAGTAATTTAGTGTAAAAGTAAAATGTTTCCATAAGAATAGCCATAGGAAGACTTCAGCAAACTGTTTTAAAACCTTTGACTTAGCTTTACTGTAGGCCTACTGTATGTCTGCATTTCCAAGTGTTCTAAACTAGAAATCACTATTTGTAGTTTGTGTAGTCAGGTGCCTTATAATTGGTATCATCACAGAACATATTTCCAGAACTTTCTAAGAGAAACACAGAGGCCTCTCTGGGAATGCACAATACAATACGTCTTGTGTGTCTGTGCTCATGCACCATACTTCAGTTTGTGATTTTCCTTTCCACCAAGAGGAATATATGCATTTTTTGTCTTAACTTTTGCAGTTAACTCTTGTGCTATTTTAGAATGGTTTTCATTCCTGTCTTTAGGATAAGTGTGCCTTTACTACTACTACTACTTAACATTTCTAAAGCGCTACTAGGGTTACGCAGCGCTGTACAATTTAACATGGAAGGACATGTTAAATGCCTTTGTGGGTATCTTTCATTTTTTTTTCTCACTGATTTTTAAAATCAGCATAAACCTTTTCTTTTCTTTCTTTCTTCAGCATGCATACTGGTAGACAACCTTTCTTTGGCAGTTTCTGGCATCCCTTTCTAACCATGGAACTTTAATATTTTTGGATTGAATAGTTTTCCAACTGTGATATTGTAGACTCAGAGAATTTTTATTTCATTCCTGTCCTCCAATTGCTCGCGGTCATATCCTGAATGTTAAGCATAAAGTTCACTTAGTCTGTCTGATTCACTCCCTTAGGTACTTCTATTGTCTCGAAAGCTTTCCATTTGATCAGGGGTACCAAAACTTTTGAAGAGAAGGGACACCAAATATTATAGATCATTGAGAGGGCTATTGGGGACTGTCTCTATCTGAGATTGATGAGTGAGTTGGAGGGACCTCCTTGTAATTTGAGTAGGTTTTTATCACCATGCTGCACTACTATCTTCAGGTGGTGTATTCTAGGAACCCCCACCTCCCTAGGTTTGTTGCTTTTGCTGCTGTTCATAACAAAAAACTAAACTAAACTTGCTCTGTGGATTGGATTCAGTTCCCGGCAGGACAAATATGGAGGGCCAGAAAAATTAGCTTTTGAGGCAATAGACGGTCTTATGTTTGTGAAGTTTGCTGTAGTATTTATGTCAAGACTGTAGATCTTCACCGAGGACAAGCAGGCTGGTTCATTCTCCCAAGTGGGTTGATAGTCCGCATCAGCCTGGGAACTGGCATAATAGCAAAAAATTTGCTAGTCTTCTGAAGTGTGCTCCACGCTTGACTGCGCATGCGCGGAGTGCCTTCCTGCCAGGAGCGGCAGATTTTTCTATCGCTGCTTTGCTCGGGAACGAGCCTTCAGTGCCTTTTTGTGGCGGGTTTTCGCCCTTTTTTTCTCTTTATTACTGTTTATTTCCTTCGACATCAGCATCGAGAGAGGCATCGATGTCAGGAGTTAGAGGTAGGGATGTTTGCTCAGAGATCCTGACACACTGGGAGCAGTGAGGCATCGAGTGGGTCTCCACCTGTCTCGAGGCCTCCTGCTGTGCAGGCCCAGCTGGGACCAACCATCGTTGGGCCCGACCCCGAGCCATCATGCGGATTCCACATCCTCGTCGGCACCAAGGAGTCTCGGTGAGGTGCATCAAGCGAAGGCTAAGAAGTACCAACACTGATCTCCTTCAACGCATGGTGCAGGGAGCTTCCGGGACGTCAAGGGATCTAGCTCCCGATATGCGTAGGAGCCGGGAGGATTGCTCCATCCCCATTCAAGAGGTGCCGGTGTGCACGTCTCCCAGCAGCTGAGATCCTGCTCCTGCACCCCAGTAGGTTCGGCAACCTGAGGCCACACTGGCCCCATGGCCTGTACCAATGGCGGCTCTCGAAGAGCGACTCTGGGCTTTGCTCTCAGAGCTATTGGAGGCCTTTATGCAGCAATGTGCATCGGCATCTGGGGTGCCTGCGCCTACCATGCCTTCTGCAGGGGCCCCACCTGGCCTCCCAGCCTGCGGTGCGGCCTTCGACATTGCGCCACTTGTAGATCCGGTGTCGACTGTCACCCAGGCTGGTTCTCCTTCGACGTCGGTGGAGGAAGCTTCATCGGAGTTCAGGCATGAACTGACCTCAACACTGTTCTCGAGGCCATGGGTCTTCGAAGTCGAGGCGGGCCTGGTCTTGGGCTTCCCTGAGGGAAGAGCTGTCTGACACTGAGGAGGAATGTTTGTGGGTGTCTGAGGAGGATCCCAGGTACTTTTTCCTCAGATGAGTCCTTTGGGATTCCTTCAGAACCTTCCCCTCCACCTGAGAGAAGGCTGTCATCATCTGAGAGCCTCTTTCACCTCATTTGTGCAGGAAATGGCTGAGGCCATAACCTTCCCAGTAGAAGTGAAGTTTGAGCCCAGGGCTAAAAGGTCCTGGACTACACCTCTCCACCTAAGGAGGCAGTGACAGCCCCCCCTGCATGAGGTACTAAAGATATTCCTTGTGAGGAAATGTGCGTCCCCTCAGTCTGTCCCTATGGTCCCCAAGTAAATTGACACCCAGTATCGGATCCATGGGGAACCTGGGTTGGTGAGGTCTCAGTTATCCTACAACTCCATGGTGGTGGATGCCGCTCTCAAGAGAGCCAAGAGTACTAGGGACTATGCTTCGGCTCCCCCAGGCAGAGAAGCTAGAACCTTGGACTCGTTTGGGAGGAAAATGTATCAGGCCGCGATGCTCATTCAATCATAGTAGCTCTTCACGAGCATCTACTTGTGGAACTCAGTGAGGCATCTGTCTGGCTTGGTTGATGCACTCCAGGAGTACGCCGAGCCTTTTCACTAGCTGGTCAAGCAGAAGGCGTGTCACAAGTTCTTGACATGGCATCCAGAATCTCTGCCCAGGATATAGCAATGTGCAGACTCTCATGGATGCGCGTCTCTGACCTGGACCATTTGGTTCAGCAGAGGACGACGGATACCCCATGCCGGGAGTTAATCTTTTCAGAGAGAAGGTAGAAGAAATGATTGACCATATCAAGAAGCATTCCAACATGTCTTCTGTCTCCTGCTGGTAACCTTCTGCTACCACCTCCTTATCCAGGAGGTATTTTGGTGGGTCCCAGAGTACTTCCTATTCTTGATGTAGGTATGCCCTAGCAGCTCGTCAGCCTGTTCAGGCTACACCCCAGTGCGCTCGTTCTTGTCAGCAGCTTTTGCCTAAGGCCCCTGCTGCTCCCCAGCAAAAGCAAGGGACGAGTTTTTGGCTCTAGCAGAGCATAGCCACCATAAAAGTGTCCATGCTGGACGACTTACCAGTCGGAGGGAGGTTAACATTTTTTCACCAAAGGTGTGACCTCTCATAACCTCTGACTGGTGGGTTCTTCAAATAGTTCGGCTAGGGTACACCCTCAGTTTGAAATCCAAACCTCCAAATTGCCCACTGAGAGCTCATTCATTCAGCTCTCAGCACAGCCAGGTGCTTGCAGAGGAACTCTGCACCCTTCTAAAGGTCCATGCGGTTTAATCCATTCCACCAGGGGAAGAAGGGCAGGGATTCTATTCCAGGTTCTTCCTTGTGCAGAAAAAAACAGGGGGGGGGGGTGTATCCCATCCTAGACCTGAGGGCCCTGAACAAATTCTTGACTTGAGAAAAGTTCAGAATGGTTTCCCTGGGCACCCTTCTTCCTTTGATTCAGAAAAACAATTGGCTGTGATCTCTGGACTTGAAGGATGCACATACACATATCCCGATACTTCCAGCTCACAGGAAGTATCTTCGGTTTCCGCTGGGAACACATCATTTTCAGTAACGAGTGTTGCCTTTTGGCCTCACGTGAGCAACCAGGATATTTACCAAATGTCTAGCAGTAGTTGCAGCATCGCTACGCAGACTGTGAGTGCATGTGTTCCCTTATCTCAACGATTGGTTGTTGAAGAGCACCTCGGAGGACAGTGCTCGGGAGTCCATGCGGAAGGCTATTCAGGTGCTCGAGCTACTAGGGTTTATAATAAATTATCCCAAGTCCCATCTCTCCCTTGTCCTGCAATTGGAATTCATAGGAGCCCTGCTCAATACATGGACTGTTCGAGCCTATCTCCTGGATGCACGTGCGGACAACCTTCTGTCCCTTGTGTCCGTAGTTCGGACATTGCAGCAAGTCACAGCTTGGCAGATGTTGAGGTTGTTGGGCCACTTGGCTTCCACAGTATATGTTACACCCATGGCATGTCTTCACATGAGATCTGCTCAATGGACCCTGGCTTCTCAGTGTATCAAGCCACAGGGAGGCTAGAAGATGTCATCCGAGTGTCCCCCAAGCTGGTACGCTCTCTTCAGTGGTGAACAATTTGATCCAATCTGACCTTGGGACTTCGATTCCAAATTCCTCAGAAAACAAAAAGTGCTGACGACAGATACATCTCTCCTGGGGTGGGGGGCTCATGTAGATGGGCTTCACACTCAGGGAGCCTGGTCCCCCCCCCCCCCTTCCAGGAAACAGATCTTCAGATCAACCTCTTGGAGCTCCGAGTGATCTTGAATTCTTTAAAGGCTTTCAGAGATTGGCTGTCCAATCAAATTATCTTAATTCAAACAGACAGGTTGCAGTGTATTACATGAACAAGCAGAGGGGCACCGGACCTCGCCCTCTGTGTCAGGAAACCGTCCAGATGTGGCTCTGGGCATGTCACTTATCTGGCAGGCGTAAATGACAGTCTGGCCGACAGACTGATCAGGATAATGCAACCTCACGAGTGGTCTCTTAATATGGGCGTAACCCACAAGATCTTCCGAGTGTGGGGCACCCCTTCGGTGGATCTTTTTGCCACTCAAATCAATCACAAGGTCCCTCAGTTCTGTTCCAGGCTTCAGGCCCACGACAGACTAGCATCAGATGCCTTTCTCCTACATTGAGGAACAGGCCTTCTGTATGAGTATCCTCAAGCAAGACCGTGGAACCATGATTCTGATTGCGCCCTACTGGCCGCGTCAGATATGGTTCCCTCTTCTTCTGGAATTATCCTCCGAAGAACCGTGGAGATTGGATTGTTTCCCGACAATCATCACTCAGAACGAGGGGTTGCTTCTGCATTCCAACCTCCAGTCTCTGGCTATCACAGCGTGGATGTTGAAAGCCTAGAATTCGCCTCATTGGGTCTTTCGGAGGGTATCTCCCGGGTCTTGCTGGCTTCCAGGAAAGATTCCACTAAGAGGTGTTTCTCTTTTAAATGGTGGAGGTTTGCCGTCTGTTGTGACAGCAAGGCCATAGATCTCCTTTCTTGTCCTACACAAACCCTGCTTGAATACCTTCTACACTTATCAGAGTCTGGTTTCAAGACCAACTTATAAGGGTTCACCTTAGTGCAATTAGTGCTTATCATCAGTTTTTAGAAGATAGGACTACCTCTGGACAGCCTTTAGTTGTTCACTTCATGAGAGGTTTGCTTTTGTCAAAGCCCTCTTTCAAACCTCTGCCAGTGTCATGGGATCTCAACGTCATCCTCACCTAGCTGATGAAAGCTCCTTTTGAGCCACTAAATTCCTACCATCTGAAGTACTTGACCTGGAAGGTCATTTTCTTGGTGGCTGTTACTTCAGCTCGTAGGGTCAGTGAGCTTCAGGCCTTAGTAGTACATGCACATTATATCAAATTTCATCACAACAGAGTAGTCCTCCACATTCACCCTAAGTTCCTGCCAAAGGTAGTGTCAGAGTTCCATCTGAACCAGTCAATTGTCTTACAAACATTTTGTTTCCCATCCTCATACCCGCCCTGGCGAAAGCAGTTTGTACTCCTTTGACTGCAAGAGAGCATTGGCCTTTTACGTGGCGCGGACAAAGCCCTTTAGACTGTCCGACCAGCTGTTTGTTTCTTTCAATCACAACAATCGCCATCGGAAAACGCGCAGTCTCAAATTGGCTAGCAGATTGCATATCCTTCACTTATGCCCAATCTGGGCTGATTCTAGAGGGCCATGTCACGGCTCACAGTGTCAGAGCCATGGCTGCGTCAGTGGCCCACTTAGTCAGCCTCCATTGAAGAGATTTGCAAGGCTGCAACGTGGTCATCAGTCCACACATTCACATCTCACTACTGCCTTCAGCAAGATACCCAACGTGACAGTCGGTTTGGGCAGTCAGTGCTGCATAATCTGTTCGGGGTTAGAATCCAACTCCACCCCCCTAGACCCATTTTTGTTCTGTTTTAGGCTGCACTCTGTTAAATGTTTATGGTTTCAAGTCAATCTAAGTTATGCCCTCGCCGTTGCGAGGCCCAGTTGACCAATGTTCGTTGTTTTGAGTGAGCCTGGTTGCTAGGGATACCCCACTTGTGAGAACAAGCAGCCTGCTTGTCCTCTGAGAAAGCGAAGGTACGTACCTGTAGCAGATATTCTCTGAGAAAAGTGCAGGCTGATTTTTCTCACAAACCCGCCCACCTTCCCCTTTGGAGTTATTTGTTTCTTTTTGTGCTTTTGATTTAACTGAGGAATGCGTTTGCGCGACAGATGGGAAATCGGTCTGTGCTGCACGCGCACCAGAAGACTCTGGCAAAACCTTTTTTATATTTTACTTGCAAAATGCCGATTCTTGGGCCAACGCGGACGTCGACCCATATGTGAGAACAATCAGCCTGCTGTCCTTGGAGAAGCAGGTAAGTATCTTCGCTATATCTGTATACCAATGCTGGAAACCTAAAAACATAAGATGTGAGAGTTAGAATATATAGCAGTCCATGAAGAGGTAGATGTAATAGGCATCTTAGTGACATGGTGGAGAGAGGATAACCAATGGAAGACTGTTATATCAGGGTATAGATAATATTGCAATGATAGGGTGGATGAAATTGGAGTACGGATGGTGCTGTGTGTTAGAAGGAATTGAGTCAAACAGGATAACAATTCTGCACGAAACAGATTGCAACGTGGAATCCATATGTGTGATGTGAAAGTGATAGGGGTATATATACTCCTGTCCACCAAGCTAATAAATTTGGCAACACTATGAGTGATTTCAGTTACCCCAGTAGTGACTGGATAAATGTCTTGTCTGCAAATGCTAAAAAAGTAAAGTTACTACTACTACTACTTATCATTTCTATAGCGCTACTAGACGTACGCAGCGCTGTACACTTGAACATGAAGAGACAGTCCCTGTGCGGCAGAGCTTACAATCTAATTAGGACAGACAAACAGGACAAACAAGAGATAAGGGAATATTAAAGGGTCCTTTAAGCAGTGCTTCACCTGTACCCATGGTTACACAGTGGTAGATGATAGCAGTTGGGGTTCTACCAGCCTATTGTTTCTATCAACTCCAGGGGTGACAAACTGTAATCCTGAAGGGTTAGAAACTGGTCAGGTTTTCAGGCCATCCCCAAAGTTCCTAGAATGAAATAGACTGCTTCATGAAGCTGCTGGTTCAGGCACCAAGCTATTTTAGACCTAATTCTTGGTAGAATGCAGTACTTAGTGCGAGAAGTAGTGATGATGGTTCGGTTTAGTAATAGTGACCATATTAAATTTAAGTTAATTACTGGAGTGTAGACACTAAAGAAATCTATTGCGTTAGCATTTAACTTTCAAAGGAGCAACTATGATAAAATGAAGAAAATAGTTAAAAGCTAAAAGGCGCAGCTGCAGAGGTTGAGTTTAAATCAATCATAAACATTGTTTAAAAATACCATCTTGGAAGCCCAGACCAAATGTATTCTACATATTAAAAATGGTGAAAGGAAGTCTAGATGATAACTGGCATGGTTGGTGAGGTGAAAAGGGTTGTTAGTCAAAAGAGCATCTTTTCAAATATGGAAGAAGGATCCCAGTGAAGAAATTGGGAAATATCATAAATATTGGGAAGCTGCATTAAAGAAGACTAAAAGAGAATTTGAAAAGAATCTTACTGTAGAGTCAAAAACTCATAACTTTTTCAGGTACATTAGAAGCAGAAAGCCTATGAGTGAGTCATTTGGACTGTTAGATCATCAAGAAGTAAAATAGGCACTCAGGGAGGAATAGGCCATACGGGCGTAGCCAGACACCCAAGTTTGGGTGGGCCTGGACCCAAGGTGGGTGGGCAGAACTCCACCTTGTCCTACAAGTGATTTGGTTTCTCTCTCTCTCACCTGCATGCCATATGGTCTTTCAAACTTCCCCTCTCCTCCATATACCTTTTAAATAGCAGATTTTCACCGGCAGCAAACAGTTGTTGGGAGTTTTTGGCTGGTGGGGCTTGGGGTCCCTGCCAGCCACATTATAGGTGTGCTGCTACTTGGTGGGCCTGAACCTAAAGTGGGTGGGCCTGGGCCCACCCAGCCCACCCTTGGCTACGCCACTGGGCCATAGAGAGATTAAGTGATTTTGTTTTCACATCAGCCATACTGAGGAGGATATAAGGGAGCTGTCTGTCCCAGAAATGGTATTTAAAGATGATGATATAGAGGAACTGAAAAGAAAACCACATCTTCACACTGCTGGTCCTGCTCCACACTTGTTTGCAAAATTTCAGAAAAGTTGCTTTGTTGGCAGAAGCTAGCAATTTCAGTCCTGATTTTATTTCTTGGACAATGTTTTAGTGACCCCTGAGGCAGGCGTTATGCTGAAACACTGATCAGAGTTGAGCCAGCAATTAAGATTTGTGCTTTAATAAAGATTTTCCTTTGTCATCTACTGGATACCCCTTGTTGACTCTTCCTAGGAGGCCTATTGCACTACCCTACTTTTTGTGGTTCTCTTCTGTTGGATTGCATAGGGTTGGTTTCTCTTCCTTTATTTGCAATGGAGGAACTGAAAGAAATCTTGCAGAACCTGGAAGATGTGGTAGGCAAAATCAACAAAGCTAAAGATCAGCCAATCACCTGGACTGAATGGTATACACCCCAGAGTACTTATCTATTAGTAGTGTGTAACCTATCGTTACAATCATCTGTGATACCTGAAGATTGAAACGTAGCCAATGTAATGCTACTTTTTTATAAAGGGTTCTGGGGTGATCTGAGAAATTACAGACTGTTGAGCCTGATGTCAGTCCCAGACAGAGTGGTAGAGACCATTATAAAGAACAGAATTACTGAACACACTGACAAACCTGGGCTTACTGTGCACCGCCTTGAGTGAATTCCTTCAACAGGGCGGTAAATAAATCCTAATAATAATAAAAAATAAAATGGTTTACTGGTACAGTCAACATGAATTTGGCCAAGGGAAGTTTTGCCTTCACCAGTCTGCTATATTTTTTTGAAGGTGTGAATAAAAGCATGTGGATAACCATGAGCCAGTGTATATAGACTTCAGAAAACGTTTGACACTCCCTCATGAGAGACTCCTGAGAGAATTAAAAAGCCATGAGATATGAAGCAATGTGTTATGGATTGGGAGCTGGTTTAAAGATAGAAAGCAGAGTAGGGTTAAATGGCCTTTTCTTTCAATGAAGAAGGTGGTAGTGTAATACCACAGGGATCTGTACTAGGACCAGTGCTTTTTGAACGCATTCATAATTGATCTTGAAATGGTTATTGAATAATTTTGTTTCATCTCCAAATTTGAAGTTGTTAAATTGCAGGATTTCCTTTGGCAGATTAAATTTAATGGTGACAGTTAAAGTGATGCATGTTAGTAGGAGTAATCCAAATTATAGCTGCACAATGCTAGGTTCCGCATTTGGAGGTACCATACAGAAAAAGGATGTAGATGTCATCATGGACAATACATTGAAGTCTGCCACTCTGTGTGCTGGTCAAAAAAACAGAATTTTAGAACTACTTATGAAAGGAGTGAGACTACAAGAATATTAATATCGTTACTTGAGTATTGTGTGCAATTCTGGTTCCCGCATCTAAAAAAAGATATAACAGAATTAGAAAAGTACAGAGAGGGGTGACCAAAATGATAGGGTTTTAACTCATCTCGTATGAGGAAAGGCTAACTGGGTTAGGGCTATTCAGTTTGGAGAAGAGATGGATAAGGAGAGATGAGATCTATAAAATCCTGAGTGAATTGGAAAGGGCAAATGCAAATTAGTCAAAACATGGAAAAGACTAAGGTACCTGCCATGAAGTTACATAGTACATTTAAAATAGGAGAAAATAGTTTTTCACTTAACATATAGTTAAGCTGTGTAACTCTTGCTGGAGGATGTGGCAAATCAGTTAATGTAGCTCTGTTTAGAGAAGGTTGGACAAATTCCTGGAGGTAAGGTCTATAAGCCATTAAGATTGACCTACAGAAAGCCACTGCTTATTCCTGGGGCGAGTAGCATGGAATCTTGCTGCATTTCGGGATTTTTGCCAAGTACTTGTTACATGGATTGACCTCTGTTACAAACGGTACAAATCTAAATGGACCTTTGGTCTGACCCAGTATGAACTTGCTTGATCTTCTTAGAGGTCCTAGGCAAATAGCCATGTAAATGGAGAAATCGCCATATCAATCATTTGGATTTCAGCAATATTGTATGTCCCACAAGCCTGCGCAAACATCATTAAGTATTTAGTACAGATCCAGACATACAGTCAAGTGGCTGTGTTTTATATCAACAAGCGAGGAGGAACAGATTCATGGTGCCTGTGAAAGGATACTTTGAAGATTTGGGAACTTAGCAGTGAGACTCCACACATTTCTAGTAGCATTATGCATACTAATTGATACCACACCGGTCACCACAGACAGCACAGACACTCCATCGGCAGAAGAACTTGCCAAATACTTCAACGAGAAAATCATAAAACTTCGATCCATGCTACCACTCAATTCCACCGATCATGAAAAATTTATGGACTGCCTAGACCCAACTCCCGGGGAATACCCAGCAGATCGAACCTGGAACAACTTCGATCTACTAACCGAGGAAACCATCACTCAAGCAATCAACAAATTCTCCAAAAAAACACTCCAAACTGGATATCTGCCCCCCTAACCTAGTAAGGACCGCCCACAAATGCTTCATAACAGACCTTACGCTACACCTGAACTACATGCTACAACACGGACTCTTCCCCAAAGACAAAGGAAATATACTACTTACACCTATACCCAAAGACTTAAAGAAAAAATTAAATGACACATCCAACTATTGACCAGTAACATCCATCCCCATGATAGTAAAGCTAATGGAAAGCATGGTAACCAAACAACTTACCAACTACATAAACAAATTCACAATACTACATGAATCACAGTCAGGATTTCGATCCAACCACAGCACTGAAACAGTGATAATCACCCTCATAACCAAATTCAAACAATTGATTGCAAACGGGAACAGTGTACTGCTTCTACAATTCGACATGTCCAGCGCGTTTGACATGGTTAGCCACCAGATACTCACAAACATCCTAGACTACTTCGGGATTGGAGGTAACGTACTAAGATGGTTTAAAGGCTTCCTAACAGCAAGAACATATCAAGTGACTGCAAACTCAAAAACGTCAACACCATGGAAACCTGAATGCGGAGTACCACAAGGATCACCGCTCTCACCAACCCTTTTTAACTTAATGATGACACCTTTAGCCAAATCGCTATCCAACCAAGGACATAACCCATACATCTATGCAGATGATGTCACGATATGCATCCCGTTCAAACAAGACATAACTGAAATCACAAATGAAATTGAACACAGCCTACAAATAATGAACTCATGGGCGGACGCATTCCAACTAAAGCTAAACGCAGAAAAGACTCAATGTCTCATCTTATCATCACAAACACAAACAAACCCAATACAATAAACACCCCAGACTACACCCTTCCGGTATCAGACAAACTGAAAATTTTGCGAGTCACAATTGACCGAAATCTCACATTTGAAGAACATATGAAAAATACAGCAAAGAAAATGTTCTACTCCATGTGGAAACTTAAAAGGATCAAACCTTTCTTCCCAAGGGAGGTATTCCGAAGCCTAGTACAATTAATGGTACTAAGCCATCTATGCCGGATGCAAAGAACAAATCATCAAGATGCTTCAAACCGCTCAAAATACAGTAGCCAGACTCATATTCGGGAAAACGAGATATGAAAGCGCCAAACCCCTAAGAGAAAAACTGCACTGGCTCCCATTAAAAGAACGCATTGCGTACAAAGTTTGCACCCTGGTCCACAAAATCGTCCATGGGGAAGCACCGGCCTATATGTCAGATCTTATAGACTTGCCTACTAGGAATGCAAAAAGATCAGCACGCTCATTCCTCAATCTCCATTATCCCAACTGTAAGGGATTAAAATATAAATCCACATACGCAACCAGTTTCTCCTACGTTTGCATGCAGCTTTGGAACGCACTACCGAAGGCCATAAAAACAACGCAAGACTTAACTATCTTCAGAAGGCTACTGAAAACTGATCTATTCAAGAAAGCATACCATTAACATTCATTCTCAGCACTAAATATTAAAACTACACCTGATCTAGAAAAATCGAACTCTTATCACAATGACTAACCTCTTTCACTTCAACCCTATGTTGAATATGGCTTCTCTACAACCGATGATCTAATGTATATTACAATCCTATCTGTCACGCAGGAACCAATACACACTACCACAATATACCCTTCTTTACCATGTACGTATGCAACGTAATGAAATGATAGTGTACTCTTCTTTTGTATTCTTTTGCAATCCTCTTTACCATGTACGTATACACCTTAATGTAATGCCTTTTGTACTCAGTTACTCGGAAATGGCAGCCGCCATTACGGCAAATGTAAGCCACATTGAGCCTGCAAATCTGTGGGAAAATGTGGGATACAAATGCTACAAATACTGGGGGAACAAACCAGAATAGCATACATCACCATTTATTTCAACACTGAGGTCAACCCCAAATTGATCACGTTGCAATGGAGAAGAATAGGAAATGTATAATTTTCTACTCGTACCACCCTAGCAAGTATTGTTTAGTAGAAAATGCATTTGCGACATCATGGAAGGATGGCCTGCTTTATGCCTTTCTTCCAATCCCATTGAGCACCAGAACACTACAAAATATACTTGGAGATTCAGTGCACTTCATCCTGATTATACCACATTGGCTAAGGCAGATATGGTTTGCTAAGTTCTGCATATCATCTAATCATCTCTGGTAATACTTCCAACTTATCCATATCTTCTGATCCAAGAGGACAACACGCTGTTCATTCCAGTCTCTGATCCCTGGCTCTGACAGCCTGGATGTTGAAAGGAGGTCATTAGTAGATCTTACTTTACCAAATGAGGTGCAACACTCTTTGCTAGGATTGAGGAAAAACTGTCCTGTCAGTTGTTCAGTAACCAGTTTCCTTCAGTACCTTCTCTAAATATTAAATTCTTGTCTCAGTACCAATTCTTTGAGTACACCTCTGTGCCATAGCAGCATAACATCACCATGTAGACAACCTATTTCTAATCACAGATCACCAAATAGGAGGAGTGAATTTTTTATCAGTACAAAGTGATTGATGCAGCAGGATTATCTAAGTGATTGAAGTAACCTGCTGTTTCCTCCTCATTTTTCAGAAAACTTTAAATGTCGGCATATGCAGCTGATCTTGCCTTTAGAAGTGCTGAAGTCGTTTAAAGTGAAGTGTTTATTGTATTGATAAGCGACAACCTGTTCCTAAAAATGCTCTTCTGGCAAGGTTTATGAAAGACCTCACTAACTCAAGATCACCTTTGAAAATACCCCCTGATAATGGGACCTCATCCTGGTCCTCTCACAAATTGGGTCTTCCATTTGAGCCTCTAGAATCAGCAGAATTCAAATTTCTTTCTTGGAAAATTTTATTATTATTTCTTTCCAGCTATCACATCAGCCTGCCAATTAGTGAATTACAAATGCTGGTTCACATCCCTGTACACGATTCTGCCATGGCTGTGTAGTCCCGAGGACACATTCAAAGTTTATATCCAAAGTAGTCTGATTCTTTTTTTTTTTCCTTTATCTTTGCAAAATTTTGCACTAACAAGGTATAATCTTGAAGAAAGATTTTCCAAATCAAAGGAAATATGTCAAAAGTAAATGCAAACTAATAACTACTTCAATCCACCAACCAAAGAAATTGGAAAACTTAGACCACTATAAGGTAAAGGAATCCAATAAAAGAACTCCCTCCCCCCCCCCCCCCCCAGAGAGAATAAGAGAGAGGAAAATCTTCCAATATATAATATGTCAGATCTCACTAGATGTAATTTGAGAACTCACTATCCTAGATTGAATAAAGGCTCAAAAAAGACAAAAGTTTTCTTCTGTAAGCTGAATTATGCATTTATATAGAAATAGTAGGAAACATTTAGCACCAAAGAGGTCATTTCTTGCCTTATGGCATGAAATTTCTGTTTTCTTCAGTCCGTTTACTTATATCAGGATATATGTGCAACTTTGATCTAATAAACTCAGAATTTTGAAAGCTTAAATAATAATGTGTAACTGAGTCTCTATCCACTATCAACATTGATGTTTTCTCCAGAAAAGTCCAGGAGACCTGTCACATACAAAGAAGATCTAGATAATTCTCCAGATCTTGCTTAGATAATAAAACATGGTAAATATTATTCAAGGGGGTCACAATATTCAGAAAAATTCAGTGGGTCCCTCAAATATCTATAAATAGATCCTTGAGGAATGGACAGTACTTGAGGAAAATTGAGCACACGCGTATTTATTTAATGTACTTATTTTTATTTAGATTTGATATACTGCTCTGTCAGTACGTCAAAGCGGTTTACTATGAGTTAAAAAAAAAGATTCTTGGAGAAAGTTGAGGAGAATAGCCAAGTTTGTAAAAGAATTTTGAATCGCTTATGTGAAGGTTCTGATCTGATTGCAATTGATAGGTTATTCCAGATCTAGGGGGCTGCATGTTAGAAGGCTGTCTTGGATGGTTAGCAACATTTTCCATATTCTCAATCTTAGTATATATAACAGACTTGTCCAGTACCAAATCAGAATTGAATGCCTTTTAAGATTCATACCTCTCCTACTTCAAACCATCTGCCTTAAGGGAAATAGCCCAAGTCAATTTCTCTTCAGCCTGAGATTTGGCAACGAGTTGTGAAGAAAACAAGCAAAAAACCAGTAGAAGTTATGGATGGAAGCCACTACTGACCACATATTCTCCATAGATATCTCAAGTGGTGGCACTGTTGATAATGTAATCAAATGCCCACATTCACTCATCTCACCGCGCTCCATATGCCCTTGTACTTCCTGATGTTCCAGGGATTGCGACCCAACCTGGAGGGTTGCACCCAACGTTGATGCCACACTTCCTGCTGTGGGGCACGTTCAGAATAGTACTCCTCCCAGCTGTAGTGAGAGGCCTGTGTTGCACCCTTTTTTGCTCATCTGCTTGAGAGCCGCAGATAGTGGATTTGGTGTGGCAGGGTTCAGCAAAACCTCGCCACCCAAGGGGGAGCAGTTCTCTGTCCTGCTCCCCTCTGTAAGTGCGCCCAAAGTCTGGTTAATGCTGATGAAGCCTTGTACAGAATGATGACCAGAGGCAGGAACAAGAGTCGAAGAAGGAGGGGGGATGATTCTGAACTTTGCTTTTCTTTTTTGGCATGGCATAAAGGTAAATGTTCCAAAAGGTAAAGTTTCATAAATGCTTAACAGAACCTCTGCACAGCGTTGTAGTCAGTCAGCCATCTTGAAGCCCTTCCATAAACCTTTAGTCTCTGATTTTCATATCAATCAATCCATTGTATTACTGATATTTTTTCCACCACCAGCATTATCAGCAGCAAAGGCTTCATATACTGGAATGTAAAAGAGTGCTACAAATATATTTTGAAAAGAACTATGACATCCAGTAGACTCGCTCAGCTTTTTCTGTCCCTACCATTTGTATAATAAAGGGGTCCCAATAAAGAGAACCCTCTTTAGATGAACTGTAGACTGCGTTACTTTCTGTTATTAGAAAGCCGGTAGTGCTTGCATGGGCCAGAGTTAAAGCATATAACTATAAACCTGCAGTGACATCAGTAGTGTACTTGTGCTCATTAGTAAAGGATGTTTTGCAAGATGGCAGCTTAGACCTCTATACACACTCTTTTATGCATTACTGTCTTGACCAAGCATCTTTAATAGATAACATCTTTTCGAACAGCAGCACTGAACAGTCTAAACTGTTAGCACTTAAACTTGTTTCTGCCACTTATTCATCACAATTTCCCCTCCCCAAAAAACTGTAGTGTAAACCTCAGCTTTGTGACTGTTGTGATTCTGCTTGACCATGAAGAAAGCAAAGTTGCACACCTGTAATGAGTGTTTTTCTTGGACAGCAGGATTCAACAGCCACACAATCCCCCCCCTTCCTTTTCCAATGCTGAAGCATGCTTATGAAAACTGAACTATTCTGAGATGAGCTCTGATTGGGAACTCGCACCAATTGAGAAGCCTTTTCCAGAGCTTTTTGAGCTATGGAACAGGGGATTGGCTTGATGTCACCCATGTGTGTATCTGTTGCATCATGCTATTAAATGTAGGAAAATCCACCTCAGCACACCCGGATGACTCACTACAGAAAATACACACAGGGCTAAACGCAGTAAATGGTGACCAAATTTGGCAATCTAAAAAAAATGAGCACTAAGTGCTATTCTATAAATAGAGTTGGGTGCCGTTTATAGAATAATACTTGGCACTGGGATCTGTCCCCATTTTGGGTGTGAGAATTTACACCAGCTGAAATCTGGTATAAATACACCTAAATTAGGCGCAGATCTGCCATATTCTGTAATAGTGTGGACAATTTCAAGGAATGCCCCTGACCCGCTCAAGGCTATGCCCCCTTTTGGATCCGTGCGTAAAAATTTGTGCATACACCTTTATAGAATACTGACTACAAGGCTGCATATAAATTCAATTTGTTGCCAATAATTAATGCCCAATTGGTACTAATTGGCTCATTCAGTTAAATTGCACATGCAAATTGGATGCGCCTGCAATTTTCAGTGCCGTATATAGAATTTACTAGATAACAAAATTAATTTTATAATCTTATATACAAACACATAGTACGACATTACTTTACAAAAGTGTCATGGTCACAATACAGAATTCATACTTCAGATAGCTTTCTACATGATTGAGCATTCAGATCAGGATTTACAGTAGGGGAGCAGGATGCTCATTCTGGATACTGTGCTTCAAGGGCACTGCTGGGATTTCTACACCAGATCTGGGGGAAGAGGAATTAATGTGAGTGTGTATGTGAACTGCAGAGAAATACTTCCCCATGCCAGGCTACTGCTTCCTGCTGGTGTAAGGTTAAAGGTTGCCCCCAATTGCTGCTCCCATCATTTTTGGCCTTCCACTCCTGCCTTCAAATATATAAAAGATACATATGTGCATATATATTCACTAGTGGCAAACAGAATTGAAAGAAGTGCCTTTACCATCAGGAGTGCTACCATTCCCAGGTGTGGGAGGAAGATACATTCTTGCTCAGGGCACGACTTGAAAATCCGAACAGGTCCTGATTCAGATGATTAATCTGAAAAAAATATTTAATTAACAGCAGTTATTTAGTTAACAGTACAGTAAGAATAATCTGATTTAAGGTAGACTTGTTAATTTAGAATTTTCAAATTTATTTTTTAAATCATACAGGAAGCAGAGAAAGGTGTAAAGTTCCTAACTTTACCGCCAGTGTTGCATCTTCAGCTCATGAGGTTTATGTATGACCCTCAGACTGACCAAAACATCAAGATTAATGATAGGTAGGTTTCTTTTTAAGTAAATGACATTTTTAATACAACATGAATTTGTTTTTAATGTGTCTTGTTGAGGGCTTATATACATATATACCAGTGATATGCGTGTGTAATTTTGTGTGTTCAGTCCAGTAGCTGTGCTTTTGTGTATTTTGGTTGTTTATATAAGTCATTGAAACGTGGAACCAGACTAAACAGTCTATAAAGCAGTTAAAGATGTCTTTTTTTTTTTTAACATTACTTTACATTTTTCACATTTGGCTATCTAAAAATACAATTAAAATGCATTAAAGTAGAATCTACATAAGCTTTCAGCATGGAAAATAATTATAGAAAAATTCAAAAAGTAGTTAAGAATAATAAACCAAAAAGTCTTGATTACATAAACCGTGCAGAACCCTTGATTCAGTACTTTTGTAGCAGCCTCTTTTTGCACCAATAACAGCTATGAGTTTAGTGTAAGTGCCTATCAATTTTGCATCACATAATGAGGCAGTTTTTGCTTATTCTTCTTAGCAGAATAGCTCAAACACTATCAGACTGGCTAGGAATTAATTATCTGTCGACTGCAGTATTCAAATCTTGAATTCTGGTTGAGGCTTTGGGCCACTCAGGCATTCACTGGAGGAGAAGCATAATGGTTAGTGCAGTGGCTTGAGAACCAGGGGAGCTCAATTAAATTTTCACTGCAGCTCCTTGTGATTTTGGAAAAGTCACTTAACCTTCCATTGCTACAGGTACAAAATAAGTACCTGTATATAATATGTAAACCGCTTTGATTGTAACCACAGAAAGGCGGCATATCAAATATCCCCTTTCCTTGCTAAGCCATTCATTGTTGCTTTTGCTTAGTGCTTAGGATAATTGTCCTACTGAAAGGTGAATCTTTTTTCTCCAGACCCAGGTTTGTGGCAGACTAGAGCAAGTTTTCCTCCAGGATCTGCTTGTAACTTTGCACAATCCATCTTTCTCTCAATCTTTACAAGCCGCCATGTCCCTGCTGCTACAATTCATCCCCACAACATAAGGTATTTTAAAATTTTATATACCGCCTTCCTGGATTATCCATTCAAAGTGTCTTACAAAAACAATCTAAATAACACAAATCAGACAATTTAATAATAAAATAAAAACTATAAAAAGAAAATAACCAGAAATTAAATTATAAACAAATAAACAATATGCTGTAAATATAATACCAAATATATAAATGAACTAACAGAATTCTTGAGAGAAGAGACATAATTTCTAACTTGCTGAAATATTGTGACCTCGAGCTTACAGCCCAGGAAAATAGTAGGCTTTTAAATTCATAGACATTTTCAAAAGATTGACCTCCAATTGAATCTTGAGAGGAAGCCAAATCCACAACTTAGGGGCTGCCAAAGAGAAGGTTCTCACTTGCTAACTGTTCTTGCGCATCATCTTGACAAGAAGGCACTTGTAACATGATCCTTGTAATGACTGTAGTTGCCATTGTGAAGCATTTTAAATGCCAGGGCCATCAGTTTAAATTGTATATGTTCTTTTATGGGAAACCAATGAAGCTTAATCAGAGTAGGTTGAGTAGACTCCCTTCTCCTAATCATGGTTTGGAGTTGAGCTGTTCTAGTTTGGATAATTTGCAGTTTTACAAGTCACTTAGGGTTCACAACCACTGTCCTCAAGAGTCACAATCCAGTCAGGTTTTAAGGATTTGTCAAGACTTTGACAGTATTATGCATGAGATCTGCTTGCGCTGCCTCTGCTATATGTAATAAATCTCATGCATATTCATTGTGGAAGTCCTGAAACCTGACTGAGTTCTACCTCTTGAGAATTAAGATTGTGTACGCCTGAGGTAGCACTACATAAATGCTATTCCAGTAGTCTAAAGTACTTATAATTAGGGCTTGCATATAACATTGCAGGGCTCCTTCCTCCAAATAGGGTTTAAGCTGTTTTACCTGATTGCTTTTATAACGTATTTAGAGCCACCTTAGCCATATGGAGTTAACCCTGTGATGAAAAACATTCTTAGATTCCTAATTGACTTCATAAGAATACCGTCTCCATTAGTCTGAGGTTGCTGAGAGATCACTGACCAGTCAAATTCCCTAAAATATAAGCATTCCATTTTTGACATTTTTAAATATTAGTGCATTAGTCTTCAGCCTGACCTGAATCAAATATAGATTTAAACAGTTAGTTTGTCAGTCGGGACTGACCGGGACTAGCACTTATAAAAATGAGATATAATCCCACTGATGAGTCATGTGGCAATGCTTTATTGTATGGATGATGTTAGGGTGATATACTAGGGGCAATTCTATAACTGAGTGCCAATTCTGTAACAGCATATTGGCACACTTAAGCCATTATAGGACACTAACATAAAGCCTCTTTGGGGTGCCAAACTTTAAGCATAAAAAATTAGCCAGGTCAATTATTGGTGTAGTTGGTGTGCCTAAGTACTCCAAGCAACGCACATACATAAGTTGTGCATGTTGCTTGGTGACAACACCCATGGCCTGCCCATGTTCCACCCACATTTGAACCCCCTTGCAGTCGTGCTTTCTTTTAGAACTAGCTGTTGAGGCCGTAAAAACGGGCTGGTATTGGGTTTCCTCTCCCCCCCCCTCCCCCCCCCCCCGGAGTCGCCGCCACCCCTCCACCCGGCCCGGGCCCTCGCTTCGCTTCTGAACTTACACATCCATTTGCCGAACGCAGCAACACACATCAACTGAGGTGCCGTGGGCCCTTCCTTCTCTGCCTGTGGCCCCGCCCTCCTGTGACGTAACATCAGCGGGGGCGGGACACAGGCAGAGAAGGAAGGGGCAGCTCAGCTGATGTGTGTTGCTGCGTTCGGCGAATGGATGTGTAAGTTCAGAAGGGAAGAGAGGGCACGGGCCGGGTGGAGGGGTGGCGGCGGCGACTCCGAGTGGAGGAGCGGTAGCAACCTCGGCGGCACAGTTTCCCTCTCTGTCCCGCCCCCCCATCATCACGTATCGACGCGGGGCGGGACAGAGAGGGAAGTCTCTACTGCGCATTTGCGAGTGAGTCGGTCACTCGCCGTTTGTTTGATTGCACATAGTGCCCTTACATGCTTAAGTGCCAGTTAAGGTGCCACTTATACATGCAAGAGGCATGTAACTGCATGCGCTAAGTTATAGAATTGTCTTGATTTGATCCATGTATGCAACACATTGTGCTTAGCATAGAGACCAAACAGTTCCACATCAGTCTCATCAGACCAATGCAGTGTTTTCTAGGTGTTTCTTTGCAAACACTGTGCACTGCATATGACTTTTCTTGCAGTGGCTTCCTTCTTGCCACCTTTTACACAGGCCACATTGGAGTAGTCTTAAAATTGTAGAATGGTCATTCCCCAGTTAGCCAGAGACCTCTGTAGTTCTTTTAATCTTAGGCCTGTCAGTGATCTTTCTCAGCAGTTTCTTTAACTCACAGCTACTGACTTTGAAGGAATGGTCTGATCGATCCATTGTTCTGATTGCGTGAAGCTGCTTCCGCTTGATGGTGGACCTGAAAATATCCCAATGATTATTTGTACATAGTAAAATTTTCTTGTAACCTCCTAATTTTTTGGCAGCTCCATGTTTGGTAAGTTTACACCTTTGCTTCAAGTTCACGTCATACATCAGAAAGAGCTTGATTTGTTCAGGAATGTTCAAATAAGCTCATTATCTTGATTGAACACAGGTGGATTCTGTGAAACTTTTTTGTGGGCCTTGTTAAAGCAATTTTTGTAATCAAAACTTTGCTATGCTAGTGTGAAGACTTTTTGGTTTTGTCATTACTTTTTGAATATTTGTATAATTCTTTCATGTTGTAGATCAATGAAACATGCGTTTTGAATTCAAACAGAATGTAAAAATGTACAAGCAGATGAAAACATTTGCAAATACTGTGTGTGTTAAAACATATTAATTTTTTTTATTGTAGCTTTAAAAATATTGAAATATATTAAAGCAAATTTCTTAGATACATCAGGATCAGGAAAATAGCAAAAAAAAACTATAACTTCTGTGTATGGAACAGCACCTGAAACTTCATAATTATAAAACCTCAAAAAAAAAAAAACCCATTAATTAGCAATATAATATAGTTTAGTGGTATGTATTTACTAAATAAAGTATTGATTTAATACTGTAAGACATGAACATCAACTAAAGCAAAAATGTAGGAAATGGCAGAGGGAGCGGTAGCAACAATGTCTAGTTTTGTCCATCAGAGTTGATACTAAATGACCAAGGACAAAAAGTGATTGATCAGCTGGATTAAACATTTTACCTATGATAAAAGTTTGCTCTTGTACAGAAAAGTTTTTGATGAAACTCCAAGAAATTCCTTACTTGATATAATTTGCTCACATTGGGCATCGCCGTAATACTTTCTCTGCATGCACAAAACAGCACTCGGATAAAACTATTAAAAAAAAAAAAAACCCCAAACAAAAAACAACCTGCCATACTGGGTCAGACCAAATGTCTTTCTGCTCATACATGCTAGACCAGTTATGTCCCCTTACTAGAAGGAAAGAGAGAATCTCAGAGTTGCTTTCTGCTTTTCAGTATACCTATGTTAAAACCAAGAATCCGGGGGGGGGAACTACAAAAAAATTGATTTTTGAGCTTCCAAAGTATCATCAAAACCAAACCTTGCTCAGCCAGAAAATCACTCAAAGGCAAAATAAAAATTTTAAAAATCCCAAAAGCCCAGTCCGAGAAATTTTCAGAATGGGCTGCTGTTTTTATTCTCAGCTGCTACAACTTTCCTGAGTGGGTTCTGGAGTGATCGGGCAGGAGTCAAGGAAAGGAAATTATCAGGTAGAATTAAATTTCACCTTCCTTATTCATGCCAGATAAGTCCAGACAAGGTGAAGTCCCCAAGCTTCACTAAATTGGTTGGAGGAAACTGTGACATCTCTATTGCACTCAAGGCACACAGTCTCCTGTCTTGAAGGAAAAAGCTGAAGTGCTTATTTGGCGTGCAGTGACCAGAATTGTACACAGTATGCAAGGTGTAGTTGCACTATGGAGCAATGCAAAAGCATTATGGTAGTTTGTTTTATTCCCCATTACTTATCTGATAATTCCTAACATTGTTTGCTTTTTTTTTTCCTTGTTGCTGCAAACTTAGTTGAAGATTCCAACATGTTTTCCACAATGACACTTGGATCCTTTTCTTGGGTCTCGACTTCTAGTGTGGAACCTAACGTTGTGTAGATGTAGTTATGTACATCACTGTTGCACTTGTCTCTTAAGGTCATCCTACGGTTTCTCACAAACTGCTTTTGATGTAACAGCATTGAATAATATCTGCAAAATTGATCATCCCACTCATTTTCCATTTCCATTTATAATTGAGTCCATTTCAGTGAGGCATTTCAGTATTCACCTTTCTCTACTGAGAAAGCTGACCATTTTGCCCTACTCTCTCTCATCTTTTAATCATTTCCCAGTCTTCAATAGGACATTTCCTTAGCATCCCTCCAGACCAGCCTAAATGGATGGATTATGCATTCCTACCAGCAAGTGGGTGAAGACTGAGAACTACAGAATTCTGGTGGAGCCTATTAAGTTAGTTAGCTGTGCAGTTCCCTCCCAGAGTCAGTATTTTTCAGTCTCTCAGCAAGTGGTAGAGGTGTAAGCCTGTGCAGTCTCGACTGGTATGGTAGGCCTAGGGATTCCTAGTCCTAAGGGAAGGGGAAAAAAAGTTATGGGGTCAGCAGTGTTTGTAATTCATTCTGGCTCATTTTTCTGCTTCTCTCCCAGGGCTCTTTGGCTGCTGGCTGGAGCTGTGGCCCATGAGAGTCGCGTGGTGCTCTGGGGGTGTCAAACCCGTGTGGCCGGGTCCTTCCCTATACATCTTAGTTCTCCATAGACAGAGAGGATCTGTAGCCACACTGATGATGCCATCCACGTGATAACACAGCCAGAATTACATTACTTAGCAACCAAAATAAACTTTCCACCCACGTGCACTCATTTCCTTGGAATTTCCTGCCATTGAAGACGTTGGTCTTTTGCTTTCTGCCATAGAGTATAGTCAGATTTATAGTTGTTCCTTGTTTGCTTTTATTTTCCGTTCAGGATTGCCTTCCATGTGCCCGCCACATGAAACAGCATAATCTACAGGAGTTCTTGCAAGGATCCTCCATGACTCAGCCTTGTGCTTCACAAGGTGCTGCACCTTCAGCTAGGAAGGCGCTTGCCAGGACTAAACATTTGGCAGGGGATCATGCTCAGTCTTCCACCAATGCTGCGTTATCGGCGAGTGTGGACAGCCACTCCTCGGATAGATGATGCAGAAAGGGAGAGGAGTTAGCTGATGTGGCCGCACAGTGACGTCAGATTTTAATTTTGCTGTTCCAGATCACTCCTGGGTCGCTGCAGGCCCACCAATAGCTAGGGCCGGTGTGGCCGCATCAGCCAACTCCTCCCCCTTTCTGCATCCTGTGTCTGAGGAAGAGTGGCTATCCACACCCACGACAGTGTGGCACTGGTGGAAGGCTGAGTGTTGCGGTCCCTCACTAAATGTTTGTTCTTGGCAAGTGCCTTCCAGGTGCGGCTCCTTGTGAAGGATGAGACTGAGGTAGGAAGGATCCTTGCAAAAACTCCTGCAGCTTATGCGTTGTGATGCGGCGGGCCCTCAGGGACTGTCCTGAACCTGATGCTTCTTTCCCTTACAGGTCAGGCAACGATTGTGCATATCCAAGCACGTCATTTTCCCCTTAAACTGAGGGCAGCGCTTAAAGCCTGGCTTGGATAAAGACGCAAGAATAGAAAATAAAAGCAAACAAGGAACAACTGTAAACCTGACTGTACTCTAACATCTTCAACGGCAGGGGGTTCTTTTATGGAGTTCCATTTTGTGCTTCGGCCCCTGGTGCTATCTAGGGGCCTCGGAGGTGAGCCTCATCTTTGTTCTGTGTAAAAAGGAATTTATTTTCCTCAGGAGTATCTCTTGAGAGGCTTTGTAGAACATTTTGTAAATATCTAGATGCTCACTTTTATCTACTAGCTTATTTTATGTATGGTTGAGACTCGACTTCGTTGGCTAAATTCATTTTGGCTTTGTCGTATTAAACCATGGCTATGTATATGTTCAGTAATTTTGTTTAAAACAATTTCTCAGAGGACAAGCAGGCTGCTTGTTCTCACTGATGGGTGACGTCCACGGCAGCCCCTCCAATCGGAAACTTCACTACCAAAGACCTTTGCTAGCTCTCGCGCGCCCATACGCACCGCGCATGCGCGCGGCTGTCTTCCCGCCCGAACCGGCTCGTGTTCGTCAGTCTTCTTTTGTCCGCGCTCGGGACGGTTGTGTTTTGCCGCCGTTTCGTGCCCCTCAAGTTGACCCTTGCGCGTCTTTGCGATTTTCGCTTAAAAAAAAAAAGAGACCTTTCGGTCTTTGTCCCTTCCCGTGTGTCCAGTTTTTCCCCCAGCGTAAGTTTCCTTTCGCTTTCGGGATCGGCCTTTTTTGGCCTCGGTACGGGTTTTCTCTCCCTTATTTTTGGTGCCTTTCATCATCATCGCGAATTTTGATTTCGCCAGCGTGATTTTTCCGCCCATGTCATCGAAGTCTCCCAGCGGCTTCAAAAAGTGCACCCAGTGCGCCCTGGTAATCTCGCTCACTGATAGGCACGCTTCGTGTCTTCAGTGTCTGGGGGCTGGGCACCGCCCGCAGGCCTGCAGTCTTTGTGCTCTTTTACAAAAGAGGACTCAGGTAGCGAGATTAGCCCAGTGGAACGTGTTGTTCTCGGGCTCTTCGACGACAACAGCACAGGACGCATTGAGTGCATCGACGTCGACAGTATCGAAGTCTTCGACCTCGGCATCGACTGCATCGTCAGTACCGAGTCATTGGAAGGCTGCGTCGACGTCGGTGGTACCGGGACCTCCGCTGTTGCTGATGTCGTCGGACGGTGGTGCTTCGACGGGAGTGCAGGTGAGGGCTGTCCATTCCCCTGCTGGTGGCGGTGAGCCTTCGGGTGGGTCTCCTCCTGCCCTGAGGGCTCCTGCGGAACAGCCCCCCCCCCCCCCCCCCCCCGAGACCGACCTTCGGCCTCGGCCCCGAGGAAGAGACTGTTGGATTCTACGTCCTCCTCGTCGGTACCGGGAAGCTCCGGTGACATGCTTCGTTTGAAGAAATCAAAGAAGCATCGACACCGGTCTCCTTCCCGCATCGGTACCGAGAGCTCTGGGCCGCCGAGGGAGTCGGCACCCAGTAGGCATCGGCACCGGGAGGACCGCTCACCCTCTGTTCAGGAGGTGTCTATGCGCTCCACCTTGGACAGCCCGGAACCGCCTCCACGCCCGGAACAGACTCTGACCTCGACGCCTGCATTGGCTTCCCAGTCTTTCTCCACAGCCGCTCTGCACGAGAGTCTCCGGGCCGTTCTTCCAGAGATTCTGGGAGAGCTGTTGCGCCCTTCTCCGGTACCGGGGGTGCTTGCGCCACCGGTACCGTCGAGCGAGGCGACGGCTGGCCCTTTTCCCGGGTTGAGGTCTCCGGCATCGGTACCGCTTGCAGTACCGGCTGCGGCCGCCTCCCAGGAAGACTCCCCGACGATGTCGGTGGAGGGAGCTTCGCCGGTGCTGGCGAGGGAGTCTACCTCTCGGCGCTCCCACCGTGGCCGTGTTTCTACGGAGTCGAGTCGGGCACGGCTTCAGACACAGGTTCATGAACTTGTGTCTGATACCGATGGTGAGGCCTCGTGGGAGGAGGAGGAGGAGGACATCAGATATTTCTCTGACGACGAGTCTGATGGCCTTCCTTCTGATCCCACTTCCTCCCCTGAAAGGCAGCTTTCTCCTCCCGAGAGTCTGTCTTTCGCGGCTTTTGTCCGGGAGATGTCTACGGCCATCCCCTTCCCGGTGGTCGTGGAGGATGAGCCCAGGGCTGAGATGTTTGAGCTCTTGCACTATCCTTCTCCACCTAAGGAAGCGTCCACAGTACCCATGCATCATGTCCTAAAAAAGACATTGCTGGCGAACTGGACCAAGCCTCTAACTAATCCCCACATTCCCAAGAAGATCGAATCCCAGTACCGGATCCATGGGGACCCAGAGCTGATGTGCACTCAGTTGCCTCACGACTCTGGTGTGGTGGATCTGGCCCTAAAGAAGGCTAAGAGTTCTAGGGAGCATGCTTCGGCGCCCCCGGGCAAGGACTCTAGAACCTTAGACTTCTTTGGGTGGAAGGCCTACCATTCTTCTGTGCTCGTGGCCAAGATTCAGTCCTACCAGCTCTACACGAGCATCCACATGCGGAACAATGTGCGGCAGTTGGCAGGCTTGGTGGACAAGCTCCCTTCTGAGCAAGCCAAGCCGTTTCAGGAGATGGTCAGGCAGCTGAAGGCATGCAGAAAATTCCTGGCCAGAGGGGTATATGATACCTTTGATGTTGCGTCCAGGGCCGCTGCTCAAAGTGTGGTGATGCGCAGACTCTCATGGCTGCGTGCCTCCGACCTGGAGAATAGGATCCAGCAGCGGATTGCGGACAACATTTTTGTTGCCGAGCGGACAACATTTTTGGAGAAAAAGTCGAACAGGTGGTAGAACAGCTCCACCAGCGGGATAACGCTTTCAACAAATTCTCCCGCCGGCAGCCTTCAGCATCTACCTTTTCAGGTAGACGTTTTTATGGGGGAAGGAGGGCTGTTCCCTACTCTTCTGGTAAGCGTAGGTACAATCCTCCCTCTCGACAGCCTGCGGCCCAGGGGGCGAGCTTTTGACTGGCTCCAGCAGAGCATAGCCGATGTCAAAGTGTCCGTGCCGGACAATCTGCCGGTCGGGGGGAGGTTGAAAGTTGTTCACCAAAGGTGGCCTCTCATAACCTCCGACCAGTGGGTTCTCCTAATAGTCCGGCAAGGATACACCCTCAATTTGGCCGCCATGCCTCCAAATTGTCCACCGGGTGCTCAGTCCTTCAGCTTCCAGCACAAGCAGGTACTTGCAGAGGAACTCTCCGTCCTTCTCAGCGCCAATGCAGTCGAGCCCGTGCCACCGGGGCAAGAAGGGCTGGGATTCTATTCCAGGTACTTCCTTGTGGAAAAGAAAACAGGGGGGATGCGTCCCATCCTAGACCTAAGGGCCCTGAACAAATATCTGGTCAAGGAAAAGTTCAGGATGCTTTCCCTGGACACCCTTCTTCCCATGATTCAGCAAAACGATTGGCTATGTTCTCTGGACTTAAAGGATGCTTATACACACATCCCGATACTGCCAGCTCACAGACAGTATCTTTGATTTCGTCTGGGATCACGTCACTTCCAGTACTGTGTGCTACCCTTTGGGCTCACCTCTGCGCCCAGAGTGTTCACGAAGTGCCTAGCTGTGGTAGCAGCAGCGCTTCGCAGGCTCGGAGTGCACGTGTTCCCTTACCTCGACGATTGGCTGGTGAAGAACACTTCCGAGGCAGGAGCTCTACAGTCCATGCAGATGACTATTCGACTCCTGGAGCTACTAGGTTTGTGATAAATTACCCAAAGTCCCATCTTCTCCCAGTACAGAGACTCGAATTCATAGGAGCTCTGCTGGATTCTCGGACGGCTCGTGCCTATCTCCCGGAGACAAGGGCCAACAATCTGCTGTCCCTCGTCTCTCGGGTACGAGCGTCCCAGCAGATCACAGCTCGGCAGATGTTGAGATTGCTTGGCCACGTGGCCTCCACAGTCCATGTGACTCCCATGGCTCGTCTTCACATGCGATCTGGTCAATGGACCCTAGCCTCCCAGTGGTTTCAGGCTGCTGGGGATCTAGAGGACGTGATCCACCTGTCTACGAGTTTTCTCAAATCCCTTTGCTGGTGGACGATTTGGGCCAATTTGACTCTGGGACGCCCCTTCCAAATTCCTCAGCCACAAAAGGTGCTGACTACGGATGCGTCTCTCCTGGGGTGGGGAGCTCATGTCGATGGACTTCACACCCAAGGAAGCTGGTCCCTCCAGGAATGCGATCTGCAGATCAATCTTCTGGAGTTACAAGCGGTCTGGAACGCTCTGAAGGCTTTCAGAGATCGGCTGTCCCATCAAATTATCCAAATTCAGACAGACAACCAGGTTGCCATGTATTACATCAACAAGCAGGGGGTCATCGGATCTCACCCCCTGTGTCAGGAAGCCGTCAGCATGTGGCTCTGGGCTTGCCGTTACGGCATGTGGCTCCAAGCCACATATCTGGCAGGCGTAAACAACAGTCTGGCCGACAGGTTGAGCAGGATTATGCAACCTCACGAGTGGTCGCTCAATTCCGGAGTAGTGCGCCAGATCTTCCAAGTGTGGGGCACCCCCTTGGTAGATCTCTTCGCATCTCGAGCCAACCACAAGGTCCCTCAGTTCTGTTCCAGACTTCAGGCCCACGGTCGACTGGCATCGGATGCCTTCCTCCTGGATTGGGGGGAAGGTCTGCTGTATGCTTATCATCCCATACCTCTGGTGGGGAAGACTTTGTTGAAACTCAAACAAGACCGGGGCACCATGATTCTGATTGCTCCCTTTTGGCCGCGTCAGATCTGGTTCCCTCTTCTTCTGGAGTTGTCCTCCGAAGAACCGTGTAGATTGGAGTGTTTTCCGACCCTCATCACACAGAACGAAGGGGCGCTTCTGCATCCCAACCTCCAGTCTCTGGCTCTCACGGCCTGGATGTTGAGAGCGTAGACTTTGCCTCTTTGGGTCTGTCGGAGGGTGTCTCCCGTGTCTTGCTTGCTTCCAGGAAAGATTCCACTAAGAGGAGTTACTTCTTTTTATGGAGGAGGTTTGCCGTCTGGTGTGACAGCAAGGCCTTAGATCCTCGCTCTTGTCCTACACAGACCCTGCTTGACTACCTTCTGCACTTGTCTGAGTCTGGTCTCAAGACCAACTCTGTAAGGGTTCACCTTAGCGCAATCAGTGCATACCATTACCGTGTGGAAGGTAAGCTGATCTCGGGACAGCCTTTAGTTGTTCGCTTCATGAGAGGTTTGCTTTTGTAAAAGCCCCCCGTCAAACCTCCTACAGTGTCATGGGATCTCAACGTCGTTCTCACCCAGCTGATGAAACCTCCTTTTGAGCCACTGAACTCCTGCCATCTGAAGTACTTGACCTGGAAGGTCATTTTCTTGGTGGCAGTTACTTTAGCTCGTAGAGTCAGTGAGCTTCAGGCCCTGGTAGCCCAGGCCCCTTACACCAGATTTCATCATAACAGAGTAGTCCTCCGCACTCACCCTAAGTTCTTGCCGAAGGTAGTGTCGGAGTTCCATCTGAACCAATCAATTGTCTTGCCAACATTTTTTCCCCGTCCTCATTCCTGCCCTGCTGAACGTCAGCTGCGCACATTGGACTGCAAAAGAGCATTGGCCTTCTATCTGGAGCGGACACAGCCCAACAGACAGTCCGCCCAATTGTTTGTTTCTTTTGATCCCAACAGGAGGGGAGTGGCTGTGGGGAAACGCACCATATCCAATTGGCTTGCAGATTGCATTTCCTTCACTTACGCCCAGGCTGGGCTGGCTCTTGAGGGTCATGTCACGGCTCACAATGTTAGAGCCATGGCTGCGTCAGTGGCCCACTTGAAGTCAGCCACTATTGAAGAGATCTGTAAAGCTGCGACGTGGTCATCTGTCCACACATTCACATCTCATGCAGCAGGATACCCGACGCGACAGTCGGTTCGGGCAGTCAGTGCTTCAGAATCTGTTCGGGGTTTAGAATCCATCTCTACCCCCCTAGGCCCATGTTTATTCTGTTCCAGGCTACACTCTCAGTTAGTTGGATAAGTTGTTAGGTCATTCTCAGTTATGTCCTCGCCGTTGTGAGGCCCAATTGACCATGTTTGTTGTTTTGAGTGAGCCTGGGGGCTAGGGATACCCCATCAGTGAGAACAAGCAGCCTGTTTGTCCTCGGAGAAAGCGAATGCTACATACCTGTAGAAGGTATTCTCCGAGGACAGCAGGCTGATTGTTCTCACAAACCCGCCCGCCTCCCCTTTGGAGTTGTGTCTTCCCTTGTCTTTGTCTTGCTACTTATGGGACTGACGAACACGAGCCGGTTCGGGCGGGAAGACGGCCGCGCATGCGCGGTGCGCGTGAGAGCTAGCAAAGGCCTTTGCTAGTGAAGTTTCCGATTGGAGGGGCTGCCCTGGACGTCAACCATCAGTGAGAACAATCAGCCTGCTGTCCTCGGAGAATACCTTCTACAGGTATGTAGCATTCGCTTTATACCAATTTGCCTGGTATTGACTTCAGGCTCACTGGTTCAGTTTCCTGGATTTCCCCTAGAATCCTGTTATAAAAATTGATATCAGAAGTTCATCCATTAGAAAAACACTAAAAGTCTACTCAGAAGTTGAGGGTTTACATCGGGCATTGGGTATGGATTGTGCATTTGATATATTGTCTTTCTGTGGTACAAAGCGATTTACGTTCTCTGTCCCTAGTGAACTTGCGTTTTTTTTGTACCTGGGACAGTGGAGGATTAAGTGGAAGCCTTATTAGATGTATTCCATACATTTATGATTTATTAAGTCTTGGTATACTGCCAAATCTACAAAAGGTCAAGGCAGTGCACATCATTTAAAAAAAAAAAAAAAGGGTAAAAAGGAAATATCAAAAATAACAGGAAAGCAGATGCACTTAAAGTATGACACACACACTCACGGGTTCCCTTAGGTCAAACCAGAACCTAGAGCTGCTACCGCAAAAGCCTGCTTGAAAAAATATGTTTTCAACAAAGTCTTAAACTTTTTAGGAGAAACCTCAGCCCTGATTCCAAAAAGTAGGTGAGGGGCAAAAAAAAGACATGTTCTGTCTTAGAGACTAAGTGAGCTGTAGCAGGAGGAAGACCAAACTGCCAGCATGGTTAAAATGTGAGATGAAAGAGGCTATTATGTCCAAAAGATTATCTTTCAAAAATGGAAATGATCTAAATGAGTGAAAAAAAGGGAAAAAGCATAAGCACTGACAGATTAGTTGCAAATCAATAAGGCAGGCAAAAAGGGATTTTGAAATGAAGCTTACCATAGAGACAAACACTTATAATAAAAATCAAGAAAGCTGCAAGGGACCACAGCTGGTCCAGTAGATCAGTAAAAGGAGCACTCAGGGAAGAGAAGGCCATAGAGAATCTAAATGAATCTCTTGCTTCAGCCTTTACTGAGGAAGATAAATGGGCTATACCCATATCAGAAATGGTATTTAATGACAATTTGGAGGAACCCAAAATAAGGTAACTTGAAAAGAAGTAGTAGATCAGTTTGACAAACAAAAGAGCAGCAGATCTCTTGGATAAAATGGTTTGCACCCAGAGTAGTGAACCCCCCCCCCCCCCCCAAAACCCTCAAATGAAATTGCAAACCTGCTTTTTAGTAATTTGTAACCTATCCTTAGTCATCTGTGTTATTGAAGATTGCAGGATGGCCCACTGAAGTTGTCTGTTTCAAACTCTACAGTTAAAATGACTCCGGAGACTTCTTTCTTACTGTCAGAAACTGAAGTCCAAACTATACACATTGACCACCTAATAGTACTTTTATGATCATCCTCTTATGTCTACCGAAGTGGGGATACATGGAGGAACAGCTTTTCTTTAGGCATACCCGGGCTTCTAAGAAGACGAGGTTTAAACATTTCCAGAGTAGACAATTGTAAAATTAATTACTCTCTTGTGTATTTCTTCAGAAAACAAGTTTCAGGATTTCCACTTCACCATATAAGAGAGTATTGTCCATAAGAACATAAGAATAGTTATGTTGACACTCTCATGCTGTTTCCAACAGTGGCACATATTCTGACAGATCCTGAAAAGTAGACTTGTTTTTACATAGCTCATTTCCAGAAAAGAGCAGTGGCTCTCCCAAGTCTACCTGGCTAATATTTATTTTATAGACTTCTTGTCACGAAACGCCTAGCCACCCGCCTGGGATTATCCCACGGCCACTCATAGGGTCTGTCCCCAGCACAGCTCATGTCCGCCTGCACCTGCCGCTTGTGCTCTACACTAGCACCCTCCTCCCACCGACTGGGTCACAACCACTTCTGGGCGAGTCTCCCGCTCCCAGATTATCCCCAGTTATTTCTAAGTTACTGGAGGCCACACTCCCAGTGGTCCCTCAGTTCTCAGAAAAGCACTTGCAGATCCAACACAACCAGGATTCTGTGTCAGTCCACACAGGCAGAACGAACAAACAAATGTGTTTATTCTCATAAAAGTATTGAACAGTGAAACAAAAATGTGCAAATAGCAAACAATAACAGATAACTGAAAAATGGATCAATTATAACACTAACTAAACATCTGTATACAGTCTAAATAGTACCTGGGAAGATGGAGACATGTAACTGTTCACAGAGCCTCAGCAAAGAGATCTGTCTCCCTTTTCTTCCATGCTAAGACTGAAGGAACAGCCAGCAGCAACTGCTGGGTAATTTCAAAACTCCAGGCCAATCAGAGCCCAGAAGAGTCAAGTTTCAAATAAAAACTGGTTACATCATTACAGGCACTTCCTATTATCTGTGCGCCAAATAAAAGAAAGAGAAGTCAGTCCTCTGTAACAGCTTTAAGCATAAACATGCAACATCTGCTCGACAAATAGGAGAAATACACTTCAGAGGTAATTAAAACAGGAAAATATCCAATACATTTTACAGGCTTAAAACACACTGTTTCTTCACAATAGTGTTGCCCAATTTGCCAGCTTTCCTAATCTCTATAAACGTTTCATCTGTCTGTTCATTCTGTCCCGGCAGACAGTAGTACAGCCCTACAAGAATACTCCTTCCATTCACACATGGAATTTCTATCCATATTGATTCCACACTGCTGTTTTATGTGGAATGTTTATTTTACTTGACTCAATTCTCCAACATATAGCACAACCTCTCCCCCTCCAATTTGATGATTTCATCATTGTGATGCAATTTGTACCCTGCTAACACAGTGTCCCATTGATTGTCCTCTTTCCACCAAGTCTCGGAGATGCCTACTAAATCTACCTCATCATGTAGTGCTATATACTGTAACTCGCCTATCTTATTTTTTAGACTTCCAGCATTTTTATACAGGCACTTCAAATTGTGTTTTTTTTTCTTTTGATCTACAAGCGGCTTATAAATTGAAAGGGATAATGTGCATCCTTTATCCTGCTGTTTTATTAAGAACACCTGGCTTTGTTTCAGCATTGCTGAAACCTCTCTATTGGGATTCCCTAAATGCCCTGTTTCAATAGTATCCTTCAAGGATACTCCAAACCATGCGCTCCTGGGCAACTGTCGACTTTCCGCCCCCATTCTAGTTTAAAAGCTGTTCTATCTCCTCTCTTCTATCCGGCTGAGGCTTGGCTAAGGAGAGGAGGTCTTGATGGGGGCCTTGGTCCTCTTTTGGCTGCAGAGCTCAACTCAGGTGGTCAAACAAGCCTTTCAAGGGGGGGGGGGGGGGGGGGGGGGGGGGGGGGTGCCCAGTGAGCAGAGGAGGCCTTTTGGAAGCCAAGAGGCGCAGGTAGGATTATGTTGCCAGAGGCACCATGAGACTTGGATTGGTCACCAAAGGATTTCTTGGACCTGCAGTCCCCCTCGGATTCGGGTATTGTGCAGGAGCCTTCTCCATGAGAGGATAAGGAGGAGCAGTTACATGCATGGAAACATTGCTGGGACCTGTAAAAAGTGAATTTAGAAATATTTGAGTTTTGGTCATCAAATTATATTAGTATGATTTATTTAGCACATTCGTTGTGGTGGATCACCAAGTTCTATTAGAACTTTTGAGTTCTTTTGGAATTGGAGGTCATGTGCTGGACTGGTTGAGAGGTTTTCATAAGTATAGGCTTTATAGTTTAAGGATGAAGGGAGAGAGTCAGATGAGTGACAGGCAGTCAGTGGAGTACCATGTCCCCTCTTTCACCCATACTATTTAATATGTTGATGTCTACATTGGGCTTTTTCATAGTAAGGGAGGGTATTAAGTGTTTTTCATATGCAGATAATATTGCAAGTTACTTCCTTTTTGCCAAGGATGAAAGTGATGCGAATCTATATATTAATCACACTGTTGCATTGGTAGAGATTTGGGCAACAGAGAGAAAACACAATTTTTAGTTGTAACACCTTATACTGATATCTCTGAATTAAATCTAAGGTTAGATAGTATCCCTATCCCTATGAGAGTAGAAACAGAATTGAAAATATTGGGTTTTGTGATGGATAGGCTTCTGTCTATGGAAAAGCACTCCCCTAAGGAAGTTAAAAAGACATTTGGTGTACTGAGGACATTGAGACATTCATCATTGTTATAATAGAGAATATTAGACTGTTAGTACAATCTCTGTTTTTATCACAAATAGACTATTGTAATGTTTTAAATGTAGGTTGTACAAATCGGTTAACGCCGTTTACGTTACTATGTAAGCCACATTGAACCTGCAAAAAGGTGGGAAAATGGTGAATACAAATGTAACAAATAAAATAAATATGGTTAGGAAAAGGCTACAAACCATACAGAATGTAGCTGCTAGGCTAAAACTAAACATGTAAAGGTGACCCCCATTGCTTGTTGAATTACACTGGCTTCCTGGTTGAGATCAGGGATATTTTAAAACTATGTACTTATTTATTTGATATTGTATGGAGCAACACCAGATTGCTTGAATAGTTGGATTTTACTCCCCAATTTCATCTACAGTAGTGGGAAATTACATGGATTTGATATTCCCTTCTCCAAGAGGAATTAGATGTAAGATGTCACAAAATGACTCTAACATATTTATCAGCCAAATGGAGGACAGTTATACCAATTCAAATAAGGTCTATTCTGTGCTATAAGATGTTTCGTAAGGCTTTGAAAATTTACCTGTTTACATTTTAGCTAAAATCTGAGAAAGATGTGGGTTTTTTTTACTAATACTAGTTTAGAGTTCATTTGATTGTAAATCCTGGAATGTCCAGCCTTTTCTTAATCTGTGTATATCGCACTGAACTCTTTTGGGTATGTTACGATACATAAGAAATAAAGTAAAATGGCTGGTTAGACATGAGGAGCTTTGTCATCTAATTGAGGCTGTTTGGGAGGCCGTTGATCTCCCCTGGGGTCCTGCTATTGACCCCTTCGAAGTGGACCCTTTTTTGGGGGGTTTGGCCGGTCTACCCCCTCCCCCCCCCAAAAAAAAAACAAAACAAAACCCCAAAACAAAACCATTTTCCTCTCCATAAAGCCCTCTCGCATGATGCTGATGATGTGGGAGTTCTTGGATGGGGCTCTCAGGAGGCCCAGGGTTCTGTATTGCGTATATCCCTTTGCCCCTGAGGAGGTAGAGTGGCACTGAAAAGTACCCAAAGGCGGCTACGCTAGTCATGGCCGTGACCAAAAAGATGGCTGTCCCAGTTTAGAATGGTTCTGCCTCCAGAGAACTCCGTGAGATACAGATGGAGTGGCAGCTTAAAGCTGAGGATCTCTTTCAGGTCAGCAAGTTGTGCAGTTTTGCTATATGTGACAGCTACATAGCCAGAGAAAAAAAGAAGACTGCCCCTGAAGCATAACACAAGAACAAAGAAAAACAATTGGGGGAGACTAATATAATTCCAACCAGGGGAAGCAACTAAATGTATGTAAGATACAAAGGCTGATTAGTCCAATATATCAAGAAGAATGAAAGGACTCAACACAGCGCTTGCCTCAAGAGTCAGAGATATTCCGTCTAGTTGACAATGGAAAATTGTTAGCCAGTTAATGGCAGTACAGGAATATCAGCCAATAAATCACACTATAACATAAATCTGTAATACCGTCAGAATGATGAAACAACAACTATCTCATTTCTACACTTGGTTGTTTCATCGTTTTGACGATGTTACAGCTTTGTTATAGTGTGACTGATTGTCTGATATCCCTGTACTGCTATTCACTGGCTAACAATTTTTCCCTCATCAACTAGACTGGAATATCTTTGATTTCTGAGGCAGGCGCTTTCCTCGCCGAAACACAGGACTGCATCCAGTCTACTCAGTTGTCTTGATATTTTGGACTTATCAGCCTTTTGTTTTTTTACATATTTTTAGTATTAGTAATAAATTGTTTCCCCTGGTTGAAATTACATTGGTCTCCCCGGTTGTTTTAATTTGTTCTTGTATGGGCTACATAGCCAGAGCCATGCTGCATTGGTTACAACAGCTGCTGGAGCCTCCTGAAGTCTCTCAGCTGGAATCACACAAGCTAGTGTCTTTCCTCACACTCGGTGGCCTGTTCAGTTGTGGGACGCTGCGGGCTGTGGCTGCACAATTGGGCTGTGGAATGCTGCTTCTTAAAAACCTTCTCTGTCAGTTGTCCTTTGAAGGGTGGTTGCTGTTTATTTAGGGTTTAGAAAGTTTGTGATGAATATGGGCACTGCTCAGCCTCTCCACCTCCCTGAAGCAGCAGGGTTCCCAACAGACCCTATCATCCTGAGGTTGCTCTAGGGTAGTAGGGTAGTTCCAGTGAGACCATTAGTCTGCATCCCAGTCCACAGGCACTGGCGAGTCCTTTAAGTAGTGTTCCTTTTCTGGCTCTAAAAGGTCCTTCCTGCAGTGTAGGAGGTTCCACGCCTTCCCAGTGAAGGTGCGCCGGGCCCGTTAGTGGTGCCCACGTCACTTCAGATCAGTGAGTTCTGGAAGTGCTGGTTTGCCCTGTCCCCGGCATCTTCATGGTGTACCCCTGTGGCTTGAAGCTAAAGTGTTGGCCCATTGCTGTTACTCTGCAGCACCCTCATGAGCTGAGAGTGGTGGAACTCATCTCGGCAGTAGGACAGGCTTGAAACTTTTTCATTTATTTTATGGCCCCCAAAAAGGAAGGCTCCTTTCGTCTCATCGTGGCTCTCAAAAGGATGAATGCCTGGGTGCAGCACTTCTGAATAGAGGCCCTCCACTCGGTGGTAGCCTTGTTTCTAGCGCGCAAGTTCCTGACCACCTTTGACTGGACAGAGGTTTACTTGCACATTTCCATTGTGGATCAGCACAAGTGGCATCTCCACTTTTGTGTGCTAGGATGCGAACTATTTGGGTTGGTTCCCTGCACCCTTTCCAAGGTGTTGATGGTGGTGGCAGCACGTCAGATTCATTCTTATCTGGATGATTGGCTGATCTGCGCCGACTCAGAGTTGGAAGCCAACTTTGCGACCTCTCAGGTCATTTCCCATCTGGAGCCTCCTGGCCTGGGTAGTGAATCAACTTGAGTCATCTGGTGCCTACCCGAGTACCTGGGGATCTGTTTTTACATGGACTTGGGATGGTTTTCCTTCTGGAGGACCAGGCAGCCAAGCTGCAAGCCCAGAAGCACAAACTGTACAGTATGCCATTCCTCAGAATGTGGGGATTAGCTGCATGGCAGTGAGACTGGAGGGTAGTACCTTGGGCCCACGTACAGATGCGGCCCCTTTAGTCTGTCCTCTTGTCTCGCTGGGCCCCGGTCTCTCAGGACTCTGTGATAGCTGGTTTCTGCTCTCTATCAGGGCCAATCTGGCCTGCAGGGACAATCCCAATCATCTCTTTTGGGAAGTCTTGCTGGACTCATCAGAGTAGGTGGTGGTAGTTGCTGATGTTAGTCTCCTCGGGTGGGGAGCCCACTGTGTGGGTCGAGTGGCACAGGGGAATTGGTCTTCACTGGAGGCTTCTTGGTCCATCAGCCACCTGGAGACTTGAGCTATATGTTTGGCCTTTCTGGAGTTCCCTCCTCGGCTTCGGAGGAAGCCAGTTTGAATGATAGCGGACCATGCTACTTCAGTAGTCTACATTAAAAAGCAAGACATCAAGAGGAGTCAGGTGGAGGCTCTGGAGGCAGCGATCCTCTGACTTTGGGTGGAAGTACATCTGCAAGCCCTTTTGGTGGTTCATATAGTAAACAGACAGTGTTCAGGTGGACTTTCTCAGCCGTTCCATTTTGGATTTCAAGGATTGGGAGCTGGAGGCCTTTCAAGACAGGCATGGCCCACCGGTGTTCAACTTGATGGTGATACTCGCCAGTGCCAATGCAGAGCATTTTTCAACTGCAAGCCTGTATGTTTACATGAAACACGAGGACCTCCATTCAGCCCCATGGTTCAAATAAACAGTTGGATCCAATCCAGCAGAGGAGGAGGAAGCAATCTGATGTGCATGGCACCTCAACGGACATTTTGTTTCTCAGAAAGGTTTTCTTCAGCTTCCTGCTCTTGATATAATAAAACCTTCAACTACCAGAAAGAGTATTTTCTTATGTTGGACCTTTCCTCTGGAATTCATTATCCAATGAGGTTCATAATGCTTCTCATTATTTAAGCTTTTATAAACATTTGAAAACTTGACTTTCTCCACGGACAAGCAGTTTTTCGTTTTCTCACAGCTGGGTAGCGTCATCCAATGGAACCTGGCACAGACGCTGACTAGCAATATTAACACTGAATTTTCTTGCAGTGTCCCACCATGCATGCACTGGTGCCTTCCCACCTGACATGCAAGCATGGGTCCCTCAGTCTTCATTTTTTTGCGGAGCATGTTCTCCTCAAGTGTGTACTTTTTCTCTTATACCTTCCTTTGTGTGTGTTCAGGTCCTCTCAAATAATTTTTTTCTTTCATTTACCCTTTCTTCAGTTAACCCTTTTAATTTCTTTTACTTTTTTGGCTCTTAAGCTTTTGTGTATTTTTAGGCCCCCTTAGGCCAGAGCTCTGACCTTGATTTGAACACTGCCCCTTTTTCTGGGTCAAAATTGAGGAATGTAATTTGGCTGTTATACTTTCTCAATGTCTAAGACTACCCCCAGTGGCTTCAAATGGTGCACCCAGTGTAATCGGATGATTTCCATGATGGACCCGCACAACTGGTTCATCGAGTACCTCTCTGTTTGCAAATGCAGCTGAGGGCACAGAAGGCACGGCAGGTTCAACAGGAGAAGCGTTTTAGCTCCTCAAAGACCAATACATTGACATAGGCATCAGAAGCATTGGCCTTGATGGCTGCCAAGACTTCAGCATCCACTGGGAGTGCACTGGCATCGAGGAGGTCTTCACCTTCCTCTACATCGCCTGACATCAAGGGCATGTATGTGTTCAACATCATTCTTGTCTGCACTGATGGACTACAATGCTGTGCATCGGGGGAAGCCCATCCTACTCCTAAAGAGCCTTCAACAAATTCCTGGTCAAAGAAAAGTTCAGGATACTTTCCCTGGGCACCTTTCCCTTAATGATTCAGGAAAACAATTGGCTATACTCTTTCTGGACTTAAAGGGCGCCTATACTTGTTTCAATATTTCCTAGTCACATGAAGTATCTCAGATTTCAAATGGGAAAGCACATTACCACTATCGCGAACTACTTTGCCTCACATCAGCTCCCAGAGTATTCATCAAGTGTCTAGCGGTAGTAGCAGCATATCTACGCAGACAGGGAAACATGCACACTCCCAATCTGAACAGTTGGGTGGTCAAGAGCACATCACTACTCCAAGTCCCACTTTCTCCCAGTCCAGTGACCTTATCAATGCCTCACAAGTCCAAAGCAGCAAGCAGGTCAGAGTTCAGCAAATGTTGAGATTGATGGGCCACATGGCCTGAACAGTGCATGTCACTCCCATAGCATGCGTCCACTTGGGAGAAGCAGAGTAGCCCCTAGCTTCTCGGTGGTCTCAAGTAGCTGGGAACCTAGCAGATATCATCTGAATTGCTCCAGAGTTGACTCATGCCCTTCTTTGGTGGACAGTTTGACTTTGGGGGGGGGGGGGGGGGGGGTTACCAATTCAAATTCCACCTCCTCAAAAGGTGCAGACAACAGATGTATCCAACCTAGGATGGAGAGTTCATGTGGATGGGCTCCACACCCAGGTCAGCTCAGGAACTGGATCTCCATATCAATCTCCTCGAGCTCAGGGCTATTTGGAACGCTTTATAAGCTTTCAGAGATAAAATTATTCTCATCCCAAAGGACAACCAGGTCATAATGTTTTATGTAAACAAGCAGGGGGTACAGGATACTACCCCTTGTGTCAGAAAACAGTAAACAGTGTGGATGTGGCAGTGGGCCCTCTTTCGCGGGATGGACCTCCGAGCCACATACTTCCCAGGAAAGGATAACTGGCATACAGGCTGAGCAGGGTTTTGCAACCGTATGAGTTGTCTCTCAGTATGGGCATAGTCTGCAAGATCTGCTGATAGTGGGGCACCCCCTTGGTGGATCTTTTTGCCACTCATCTCAACAGTTCTGCTCCAAGCTCAGATCGCACAGCAGACTAGCATCAGATGCCTTTCTCCTACATTGGGGAGAGCTAGTGTCAGATGCCTTTCTCCTACTTTGGGGAGAGGGTCTTCTGTATGTGTATCCTCCTATAACTTTCCTAGAGAAGATTTTGCCGAAACTCAAGAAAAACCAGGGAACTATGATCCTAATCGCGCCTTACTGGCCGAGACAGATGGTTCTCTCTTTTTCTGGAGTTATCCTTCGAAGATCTGTGGAGATTGGAGAGTTTTCCAGCCCTCTTCATGCAAAAAGAGTGGTCACTTCTACATCCCAACTTCCAATCCCTGGCTCTCACGTTTTGGATGTTGAGAGCATAGAATATGAAACCTTAGATTTGCTGGAGGGTGTCTCCACTTAAGACTCCACTAAGAAGTGTTACTCATTTAAGTGGAGGATGTTTGCCATCTGGTGTGAGGACAAGACCTTATATCCCCTCACTTATCCTACACAAGAACTGCTTGAATACATCCTGCACCTCTCTGCATCTGATCTGTATACCAACTCTGCAAGGGTTCATCTTGGGGCAGTTAGCTCTTATCACTGTGTGGGAGATAAGCCCATCTCTATACAGCCTCTAGTTGCTCTCTTCGTGCATTGTTTGTTATTGACAAAGCCCCCTATCAAACCTCTAATCCTGTCATGGGATATCAACGCTGTCCTCACCCAGCTGAAGAAAGCTACTTTTCAGCCACTTGATTTCAGACAACTGAAAGTTGTATTTCTGGTGGCGGTCACTTCAGCTTGCAGGGTCCTTGTGAGCTTCTGGCTCTAGTAGCTGATACACCTTACACTAAGTTTCACCACAATAGAGTAGTTGGATTACTGTAATTCTCTATATCTAGGGTTATTGTTAGGCAGGATTCGATCTTTACAAATTGCACGGAATGCCACTGCTAGTCTACTTACTGATACACCTCGGTTTTCTCATGTAATACCGATTCTTAAAAATTTGCACTTGTTGCCCATTCAATGAAGGATTAGATTTAAGGTGCTAACTGTGAATTTTAAAGCGCTGAACAATGTGGTTCCTATAATCGTTGCAAGTTGAGAATCTATCGCTCTTCTCGAAACTTGTGCTCTTCTGTTAAATTGTTTGATTTTCCTTCTTTCATCATATTAGACTAACAGAATAAGTTCAGGGGGCAAAACAATGGAATTCTTTACCTTTTAGTCTATGTAGTATTACTTTGCTTCTTCAATTTCTAGAAACGACTCCAGGTATCTCCCCATCTCAGAAACCTTTCTCTTAAAATGCCCAATCATGAGCAAGCAGAAACTTGAGAGGTTTCCTGAAATTCCAGTGATGGTTCTAGGATTTTATTTTTTCCCCTGGAGGGAGAAGGGTATACATGTCTAAGAAGAATAGGTGAGATGAAGGAGACCACATCCTTAGCATTTCTCAGTGGAGAGGATCTTAAGTAAAGTGGAGTTCCTTGTCTTTTTTCTGTCCTTGTCCTGAGTAATTTGGGACTGGTAGTCACCTGAGCCCTCTAAATTTCAAAAATACACAATCTCATATGTTCCTGAAGGGGCTCTTCCCTGTATAACTATTCTCAGAGTCAAGAAAGATTAATTTTTTTATCTGAGGCAGGGTGGCCCAGAGAGAAGTTGTCCCAGGAATTGAGAGGAGAGAACTTCTGCATCCAAGGCAGGAAGACCTGAAGCTACTAATTCCCAGAACTGGCTAAATCCTGGTTAGTTGTCATGTATGACCACTACCTATGGTGGAAAGTATAGCATTCTAGAACCCCCCCCCCCCCCTCCCAATGATAGAAAAATTAGCCCCTGTTCAAGCAAATGGGGTTGCAACCAAGTGAGTTGAGGGTGAGTAATTAACCCCTATCTCCTGTGAAGCCCATGTTATAACTAGGCCTGTGCAGGCTGCATGGGAGGCGGGAGAAGACAGCATTGCAGCCAATGCTGCAGGACATCCAAGAGTAGGTGGGGCTAGGATCTTGTGTTTTTGTGTCTGCTAAAATGGAACATGGCCATAGAAAGTATTTGGTAACTACTACTTATCATTTCAATACTGCTACTAGACGTACACAGCGCTGTACACTGGACATGAAGAGACAAACGGACAAATAAGGGATAAAGGAATTACCAAGGTGGAAATGGTAAAACATGGATACTGAATAAGTGAGTAAGGGTTAGGAGTTAAAACCATTGCTGTAGTCAGTCTTCCCAGGTAGCTGTATGCAATAGCAGTGTCAAGCCGTCCTGCACTGGATCCAGTATCCCCTAGATGTGGACATGGTGGTCTTCTGCACTTAACATGTTGAGAGGGGGCGTCCCTTGTGATGAGATCAATGGCTCCTAGATGGATCTCTGGTGGACACAAGTGATGCTTTGAGCTTTCTCTGTTGGATTCTTCATGCAGCCTTGGTTTCTACAGCCTTGATTTTGGAGAGCTCCTTAGTAGAGTGGCATTTACTGTGGAGTGGAGGAGTGGCCTTGTGGTTAGGGTGGTGGACTTTGGTCCTGGGGAACTGAGGAACTGAGTTCGATTCCCACTTCAGGCACAGGCAGCTCCTTGTGACTCTGGGCAAGTCACTTAACCCTCCATTGCCCCAGGTACAAATAAGTACCTGTATACACTATGTAAGCCGCATTGAGCCTGCCATGAGTGGGAAAGGGCGGGGTACAAATGTAACCAAAAAAAAAAAAACTGTGCCACGTTGTATAGTTGTACTTTCTCAGAGGTACTGCCTTTTAGAGGGTACAAAATTTAGAGAATGACTCTGGGCAGAGGAAGGTAGATGCCAGTTAATGGCCTTATCCTTTTCTAGTGTTAGACCTAGTAGTAGCCTTTTAAGTGCTTACAAGCAATACTACTCATACTCCATTCCTTCCTCAAGAGGATGGTTTGAGATAATTGACTTGTTAGGCAGGTCTCCTCCTTGTAGTGCTGTTGGCTTACTCTTAGTGCTTCATTCATCCATGTTTGGTGTTCCATCTTTCTCTCAAAAGGAGGTCAGGAGATAATACCATTCCATTCTCCCAGAAATAGTGAAAAATGTTTTTGTTCTCAGAGTTCCTATGCAGAGCATCAGACAACTGTAGAGATGGTTGCCTCATGCATATGTAGGGGCATTTCCTCTTATCCCCTTCTGGGCTCACCACCAGAGTTTTTTTTCTCAAATTCATTATTCTAGATCAAATACAAATATATACTTCATTCCGCAATGAAATTGTTTAATATGGGGATTACAAAAGACTCTAATAGCCGTTACTAGGAAGAACAAATGTAAATATTCTACATAAGTCAATAATAAGAAAAAAAGAAGTTATCAGTGTCTTACGAAAAGATATAGGGGCTCATTTTCAAAGCACATAGACTTACAAAGTTCCATAGGTTACTATTTAACTTTGTAAGTCTATATGGTTTGAAAATAACCACCATAATCTTCTATAGATCTAATTTCAAAAGGCAACGTATTCAAAGCTGCTTGCTATGCAAATAATTGTTCCAGCAAAAAAAAAAAAAAAAAAAAAAAAATATATATATATATATATATATATATATATATATATATATATCATAGGAGAAATTTAATATCAACTGACTGATATAGAAATTTTAGATTGAGTTGGAAATACTGTTAATCATGTCATATAAGCAGGAGCTAGTCCCTGTACAGTTCTAAAGATTAGGCTGTGAAGTTTAAATTTTATATGGGCCTCCATTGATAACCAGTGGAGAGTATACAATAATGGCATTGCTTTATGAAACTTACACCAGAAATCAATCTGGAGGCTGTATTAGAGTGTTGAAATGAGGAAATCTGCAAATTATTGCAGTAGTCTAATTGAGTTTATCTTGTTGGGCAAAGTGGATGGACCGTGCAGGTCTTTCATGCTGTCCTCTGCTACTGACCATGTTCCAGGATATCTGGTTCTAAGTCAGGGGGAGCAGACGCTTCCCTGGTTAAGGAGAGCATCTGTTTCCTACGTTCAGGATGAAAAGAATATCTCCAGTACCCCTAGGCTGGTTGATTAATGTCTCCAAGACCAATTTGACCCATACCAGTATCTAGGAGCCCTATTATTATTATTATTTTTTTGTTACATTTGTACCCCGCCCTTTCCCACTCATGGCAGGCTCAATGCGGCTTACATGGGGCAGTGGAGGGTTAAGTGACTTATTATCTTCAAATAAGGACATGCCTTTTGGTCTGGGAACTATGGGTACAGGGTCTTTTCTTTGCTGTCCATGTCTCCCATTTCCACATTCATTTTGAGAAAGTTCCTTTATGCAGGTCCTAGGCACCAGGGCAGAGGACATGGGGGTAATGCATACGGCATTAACTTGCATATGACATTTGCCCTGCTTTCAGGATGATGACTGGGGTCACATTGTTTTCTCCCCTTTTTCTAGAAAGCCTAGATGGAGCCAGAATTGGTGTTCTGTCACAGTCATCACTTGCAAGGGATGGGTCTGGATTCTTTCTTGGCTATTTTGCATTATAGATATAGCCTTGTGAACTGGGAGGGAAAAGTCATTGTCAGCAGCTGATGCAGGAATGATGGTCCCAGTAGAGGATTCACAAGTCCGGGCCTAGGTGGAAGGCTATAGCCATTTCTTTGACTTGTCAGAAATCCTAGCCTTTAGCTCAGAAGAAGGCAGTCTGACTAGCAGCAGACAATGTGGTAATATTAGCTACTGTAAACAAGCCAAGGGATACTAGTAGTTCTCAAGTACCTTTGTAGTTGGGCCAGCTTTGTTCCAGGATGGATTTCCCCAGCAGAACCTGTCAGCAGACCACATAGCAGAAACCGTACTCTTTCAAGTATTGGAACCTGAATTGTAAGGGCTGGCAGAAGGAACCTTTGGCCTAGGGATCAGGTGAGGCTGCTTTTCAGGTGGACTTAAGATCAGCAAACTTCCAAGATGAGCAAGTTCTTCAGCTGAAGAAAGCAGCAGGATCCCAAGACGGTTGGCGATCTGGTTATAACCATGTCCAGTATCCAGTTTCTTGCATGTATTCTCTCTGGGGGACCAAGACATTCTTGAAACTGATCTCTACTTGCTTTATTTCTGGAAGATTCTATTCTGTTCCGTCTTACATTCTTTGACTGTTGAGTTGATTGGGTTATATAGGAGTGATAATTGACAATAATGTTATCTGCCTTCAGTTGGCATAAAAGTGGGCTACATAATAGTCTAAAGTTAGTTTGGCACCTTTCCTTTGTCAGTTTTATGAAGGAGATCATTTTCCCCCTGTTTGATCTATTTCTTCTGTCTTGTCCTTCCTCAGTATGCTCAAGGGAATACATTCTTCTGTGCCATCAAGCATGTGTTACCTTCACTCTAATTTACTTGGAAATGGAACTTTGCCTTTAATGGCTCAGATCTTCCTTTACAAAATGTGTAACTGATGTCAATCTCATTGGTATTCTCTGTACATTTCTAAGAGAGGGAATGTCCTTGAATCCAGTACTCTTCTTGTGAAAGTGTCCCACTTCTGCCAAAGTAAAGTCAAGCCTTCTCTTTTCCAGCAGTGAGGATGGCAGTCAGTGTAAGCCAGTGCATGGATGGCCATTTTGAAGTTGGTTGTAAGCTACCTGTATTTTTCTAGGTGCACAGTTGGTTCTGGATTTCAGTTATTTGGTCTGTTGATATGTGCTTTTAGGGCAAAGCTATATCTCGCTTTAAGTTTGAAGGAGTTGAGCAGACAGTCACCATAGCTCACTCCAGCAACAGTTTCAGGTCTTCAGGAGCTAGTGAACCTGTATGCAGAAGGCCGCTTAAGCAGAGTCAGAATCTGGTCTTTCCACACCAGAATGCCAGGGCAGGCTCCAGTTTCCATTGTCTTCCTGCTCTGTGCTTATCAGCCTGGGTTTGCAAATTGAGAGAAATTGGTTGCAGGAGTTTGGGGAGCATGTTGTTAGCTTTCTTCCTGTCCAGTCTGTGTGGAGTTTGGCTACATCTTTATCTGGACTGGTCTAATGTGGACGATAAAGCAAATGAAACTTAATTTACCTGATAAGCCAAACTAGTACAGAACCCTTCCAGGAAGGCAGTGGTGATCAAGATGTTTTAATGGTCAAATTCAGAAAATCTAACAGTGAGTGGGTCAACTATTCTGAAAGTTAATTACTCAATACTTTAATATAGGATATTCTTATCTTTAGGTGACTGTCCATGAAATGAGGTTTTTGACCACATCTGGCTTGGTTTTGATGTGTTTTGGAAGCCTAAAATAAAATTAAATAATTGATTTTAGTTTTCTGAGCTTTGACATAGGGTACTGTGTAGCTGAAGGCTGCAAAAAGACTCCTATAAAGGGTGTGAAGTCAGTTTTGTGCGGTTTTTCAGACTCCACCTTCTGGCAGGAGGGCACGGTTACCCTCTGGTCTGACAGGACAAAAGGAAATTAACAGGTAAGTTTAAATTTCAGATTACTTTTCCTTTTAATCTGCAACTTTCTTTTAGCTCAGTAGGAATCTGCTTATCCAATTGTTATGGCCTACACTGCTATCCAAAAGTTTTTTCACCATTTTTAAACCTCTTCCACTTGATAAGCCATTATAGGAATAAGTCATTGGTGAAGAGGTTGGATCTAGGTTCCTTACAGAAACCAGAATAAGTGTCATTCAGCCAGCCAATAGGCATTACTGTTGAGCAATGATAGCACCTTCTCCTTGGGGTTAAGACCACCATTTTCTTTTTAGAAGACACTATCAAGATGGACAAAATGTGAATTTGAAAATCTGTAACAACTATTGTTACCCTATTATATTGCCTAGAAATTCCTGCTTGAATAATATGACTTTTCTATTTTATCTGTTTAATGACAAATTAAATGTTATAGTAGGCCACTCTTGAAAGGTGGTGTTTCTTTAATAGCCATGATATGTCTAAAGTTTGCCAAATATAACTTCCATCAGCAACTGACTTAGAATAGGCCAATATTGCATGAACCATATGTTAACCATTTTAAAATTCCCATTTTACCAGTCCAGAACTTGTTTGTTTACTTAAAAATGGATTTGTAGCATTCTTTTGTTTCAAGTTTTAATGCTGTTCAACAAAAATAACTGTACTATTTAAAACAAATTAGGTTTGAGTTTCCTGAGCAGCTGCCACTAGATGAATTTCTACAGAAACAAGATCAGAAAGATCCAGCCAACTACATTCTTCATGCAGTGCTAGTGCATAGTGGGGATAACCACGGTGGGCACTATGTAGTTTATCTAAATCCCAAAGGGGATGGTAAGGTAAGCATCACCACAGAAGAATGTTAAGCTGTCAACCTGCAAAAAGTATTTTATTCCTCCTGATTGTCATCTGTAATCTGTCTATAGTTAGAGATTCAGTAGGTTGCCTTTCTCATTCTTTTAAAATTGATTTTGTGAAAAAGTTACTTCCAGTTATGAAATCTTAATACTTGATGAGGTTCTCAATCTGATGTGATTGTGATAAGCTTGGCTGATATACTTTGAGTAAGATAAGGGGGGGGGAGTATTTTAAAAATCTAGATACTTAAAGTTTTTTTTATAGATCTTCCTAAATAGGAATTTGTTTTTACACAGGGTTCAGGTCAGGTGATGTAAGTTAAGTGCCTACTACTAGCATTTAATGAGCCAGCCTCTCCTTCCAGGGTAACTCCGCCACTCCTTGGCACTGATGCGTTCCGTGCCAAGTTAGTGTTAGCATTGGAGAAGGAAGCCTCTCTTTCATTTTGAGACCACACAGTTAGGTCAGTGTTTCCTATTTTGACTCTGTACAAAAGAATTCTCTTATCCTCTGATCAGATCCTTGTCTGTCACAGGGTAGGAGTAGGTCTGTACTAGAAGCTCTCTCCTATCCTTTTGTGCAGAATATGACTATGGCCATCCCATTTAAGTTGCAAGTTAAAGGGACCCTCAAAACACCTAGGTTTGGTCTTAAATTCCTGAATTCTCAGAAACAACTAGTTGTAGTACCCACCTACCAGCTACTTAAGGAAGTATATATATGTATATAGGAGACCCCACTCACTGTGTGCTTCCTGTTCCTTTTACATGTTCTTGTCAGGCCTGCTGGTATTCAAATTCTACATTAGTCTTTGGTTTTAAAGAGCCCACCCATGACCCTGTTGCTCAAGATATAAACCTAAAATCTTTAGTTTATAAATTGGTAATGACTGCTAAAATTACTGAAACATTCTTCTTAGTTGAACTAATAAAATGATTTTTCTGGGGACAAGCAGAATATGGATATCCTCACATGTGGGTGACGTCATCTGACAGTGCCTTGTGAGGGAACAGCTCTTTTATTCAAACTTAGCTTTCTATTGTGCATGCACACACATTCCCCTCTGCTACAGTCATTTGGGACCTCACCATTTTTTTTTTTTTTTTTTCAGAGTTCAGGTTGCATATTGTGCTCCCTTGTTGCTCGCATCTAGTTTTTTTTTTCTAAAGATTTTCATCTGTTTTCTCACATTTCATTGAGTAAGTTCTGTCACTGTCATGTGATGATTTTTTTATTTTTGGTTTGGGTTTTTTTTTTAATTTTGGCTTGGTCGTGGCTGCTGTACGGGTACTTTTTTTTTTTCCCCTTAAATCATTGGGTTGTTTGATTTTGCTGTGACTATTTTTCTGGACATGTCCCTAAAAACAAAGTGTTCCTAGTGCACCAGGACCATATCCATTACAGGAATACCCTATTCCTGGTGTCTGCAGTGCCTGGGACCAAACCATGATCCCTCTCTTTATATTTTCGATTCATAGATGTCAAAAAAAGATATCTGTGGATGAGAGAAACTGTGCAAATGAATTATTGGTGCCAGCTTATCAACTTTGCCATAGCTCCCAGAGCTGCATCAGACCTGGGGGACATTTCAACATTGAGTGTCTGTCACCTTTGACTTTGAGGTGTCTTGGTCACTCTGAACTTTGAACATTGATAAAAGCCATCAGGATCACTCATCCTCTGATTACCATCTGAGGAAAAGGAACATGGCCTCCATAGTTCATGTAACACCCATGGCACACCTCAATTTGAGGCAAACTCAATGGATACCTCATCTTTATTGGTGCCAAGGGTCAAGGATTCCAAATGTTAAGTGGAGGCTAGCTAGGGTGAGCCAGCACTCTACCCCTTCAGAGAACAGTGCAGAGTACCCAGAAATCGCCAGTGTCTTTGAAGCACTGTGATGAGATGACACTTTATCCTCCATGTATCAGAAAGGGGTAAAACAGCTTCCGCAGAAGCGAGGCTTAGCTTCCAGTGCAACTGAGGTGACATAGGAGGACATGGTCACTCAGAGAGTAATGCAAGCAGCTTTCAAGGAGCAGCTCATGAAATTTGAATGATGGGTAGAGCGCATCTTCTTGATTCAAAGCTGATGCTTAATTGACATGATGTCGAGGGTCAAAGTTATCCAGCTGATATTCAAGACCTATTCATTTCTTGCAGGAGACACATGGACACCAAGTTTTAAAAGGGGCTCAGAGTCCATGCCTACTGTGCCTATATCGGTTCTTCAGCTCATTGGGAGAGAGAGCTTCTCTGGTGTATTGAAGGTCCCAAGAGCCTTGATGCCTTTGGTCCAAAGGGTCAGTCTTTTGAGGTAGGCAGAGACTCTGACATCTCCTGCTGAGTTCTTCCATCATTCTGAGCACTCCTGAGGAAGGCATTGTGCCGAAATATGGCCCGTGTAGGGTCTTTTAGGTCAGCTTATTTTGGCAAATAAACTTTTGGATGCTCTTAACTTCCTTCACTTTCACCCTTGCTATTTCTGCTTGACTTCTCCATGGAAGTTGTGAGGATCCCCTCCTTTTTTTTTCCTTATTTGAAGAAGAGCCAGGGACATTCTCGGAGGAAGAGTCCACTGGTCTCCCATCAGATCCATTCCCACCATATGAGAGGTACATCTGCTCTGGGGAAGATTTCTCATTTGAGTCTATTAAAGAGTTTGCTATGGTGGTTCCATTGTCTTTAGAGAGAGAGAGGAGTAATCCAGTCCTTTGCTCCCCGCCCCCCCCCCCCCCCCCAGTGGAAGCTGTGACAGTGCCCCTTCACAGCATCCTGAATGATATACAGATGAGACACACACCCTTCCGGTACTTCCTGTTAATAAGATGGTCAACTCTATACAGAGTCCAGAATACTCCAGGATTTGAGAAGCTGTAGTTTCCTCACCAGTGATTGAATTTACTTTCAAAATTGCCAAGAGTTTGAAGACTCACTCCATTGTCTCCTTACTGGCTGAGACAGATAATGGCTCCCACTTCCCCCAAAACTTTGAAAACCGGAATGTTTTCCAACATTGATTACAGGAATAGGGGACTCTTCCACATTCCAACATTCAGCCCCTAGCCTTTACAGCTTGAGTGTTGAGAAGGTAGCAATTTCCTTAACTTACCGGACAGTGCGTCTCAGGTTCTGTTGACTTCCAGAAAAGTTTCCATTAGGAGGTCTTATAGTTTTAAATAGAAGAGGTTTGCCATCTGATATGAAGGCACAACTTTAAATATGTTTTCCTGTCCCACATAAAAACTGCTTGAATACCTTCTGTCAGGTCTCAAAATCAACACTATTAAGGTTCACCTTAGTTCAATTGATGTTTTCTATCAAATAGAAAGTAAACCCATTTCTGCTCAGCCTTTAGTTATTTGTTTTGTGCAAGATTTCTATTGAAGCCTCGCATCAAGCCTCCTGCATTGTTTTGGGACTTCAGTGTTTTGTCTGAGCTAATGAGAGCTCTTTTTGATCCTCTAGATCAGAGGTTCTCAACCAAGTCTGCAGGGTATACCAGTCTGGTTATCAAGATATCCACATTTGCATGCATTGCTTTGATACTATCTCATTCATATTCATTGTGGATATCCTGAAAATCTGATTGGCTGGATGTGTCCTGAGGACTTGATTAAGAACCCCTGATTTAGATACTTGCTTCCTGAAGTACCTGTCCTGGAAGGTCCTATTTTGGTGGAAGTAACTTCATCTTGCAGAGTTAGTGAGCACTGGGCCCTAATACAGGGCTTCCCAAACCTGTCCTGGAGGAACCCCAGTCAGTCAGGTTTTCAGGATATCCACAATGACTGTGCATGAGAGAGATTTGTATACCAAGGAGGCAGTGTATGCAAATTGATCTCGTGGATATTCTGAATACCTGTCTGGCTGGGGTTCCCCCAGGACAGGTTTGAAAATTACTGCCTTAATATGAATTCACCTTGTGCAGAGTTTTTCACCAACAGGGCTCTTTCGCACACATCTAATTTCCTTCCTAAGGTAGTACTGGAGTTCCATCTTAACTAGTCAATTGTTCTGCCAATGCTTTTTTCCAAAAATTAATGCCCACAAAGGTGAAAGTACACTGTACACTTGAACTGTAAGAGAGCCTTGGCCTTCCTGTCATATATGGACTGAAGCCCATTGAACGCCCACCCATCTTTTTGGTTCTTTTGACTCAAATAGGATAGAGGCCGCAGTTGACACAAACACGCTTTCAAATTGGCTAGAAGACTGCATTTTCTTCACTAATACCAAAAGTGGCCTTGCTAGGTCGTCTCATTATGTCAGATCTATGGCTACAATAGTAGCCCACTTGTGATTGGCCTCCATAGAGAAAAATTGCAGAACTGTGACGTCGTTGGTCCACACATTCACATTACATTGTTGCTTGGAACACAACTCCTGTTTTTACAGTAGATTTGGCCAAAGAGTACTCCAGAATTTATTTGGTGTTTAGAATCCAACCCCACCCTCCTAGGCCCAATTAATTTCTGTTCCAGACCGCCTTAGGGGAAAAAAAAAAAGAATTTGCATGTTTCAAATTTTTTTTAATTCAAATTTTTAATCATATGTTACAAAACATACAAAAAGTTGCAAAATTGAAGAAAAAAAATACAAAATTTCAGTTTATTCAGGTCCATTTTAAGGAGAGACTTCCAAAAGCACTGAGAACGCAAAATTCAAATACCAAATAGAGCTTCCATATAAGCACTAGGTACTCTACAGGAACCCTTGGCTGAATCCATGTTGACTCTGTCCCATTTGTTTGTCTATATGTTTGGTAATTTTATTCTTTATAATAGTTTCCACTATTTTGCCCCCGCACTGACTTCAGGCTTACCAGTCTGTAATTTCCCATATCACCCCTGGAACCCTTTAATCAGTGTTACTTTGGCCACCACCTAATTTTGAGATACTATGGACAATTTTAATGAGAATGAGAACAGATCATCAATTTTGTGTTTGAGTTATTTCAGTACTCTGGGGTGTATACCATCTGATCCAGGTGATTTGTTACTTTTTAGTCTCAGTTTGGATCAGTACATCTTCAGGTTCACCTGACATTTTCAGTTCCTCTACATAATCACCCTTGTAAACTATTTCTAGTACAGGTAGATCTCTTACATCGAAGACTGAAGCAAAGAATTCATCAGTGTCTCTGCTATGGCCTTGTCCTCTCTGAGTGCCCCTTTTATTCTTTGATGATCTAACGGTCCCGCGGATTCCCTAACAGGCTTTCTGCTTCTGAAATACCTTCACCTCGGTAGCAAGTTTCGCTTCGTATGCTCTTTTAGCCACCTTTATCAGTGCTTTAGATCTAACTTGCCAGTGCTTGTGCTGCTTCCAATATATTCAATAAAACATCTATTCACAAAATTAGCCCTTCAAATCTTTATCCACTCTCAGATCATTTCAAATTTAGATTACTGTAAAGCCTCTGAATTAAAATGACTGCAATTACTTCAAAATTCTGCAATCAAATTAGTTACCGGATCAAAACAATTTGATTGCTCGTCTCTTGTGTGAAGAACATTTGCTGTCTGTTACTTACTGTATTACCTTTACGATTTTAACTATTGTACACAATATATCTTTCAGGCACTCCTCCATATTTACATTCCTTATTCGCCAACAAGAACTCTTCGCTCTTCCCAATCAAATACGTTGGTTGTTCCTTTTTTCCACCACAATTGCTATGACTTCATTACTACTACTACTATTTGACATTTCTAAAGCGCTACTAGGGTTATGCAGCGCTGTACAATATAACATAGAAGGACAGTCCCTGCTCGAAGAGCTTACAATCATTAGAACTAGAATTTTCAGTGTAATCAGTCCCTCTTTATGGAATATTCTCTTGCTATATCTCCATCTAAAGCAATCTCATATAAAGTTTAAATCTGGATTAAAGACATTCTTATTCAAAGATGCTTTTTTGAACTAATTTTTCTTAATTGATCACAAGCTGTCTGGGGTTCGCTGGTTTTACAGCGGAGCTATCTTCCTGTACTCTCTTTTCTGTGGCCTGTGTTTCCTATCAATTATTGTAGTTTTAGGTATTTAACTGGGGTAATGAGTTATTCCTTAGCGTCCTTCCGGACCGGACCAGGATTGAACTGATGGGTTGTGCTCGCCTTCCAGCAGGTGGAGACTGAGAACAAACTGTGACTCCAGAGAGCCAATAAGAGCCCTGATCATGTGGCCCTAGCCTCAGTATTTTCTCAGTCTCCCAGCAGGTAGGAAGTGAGCCCATTAGTCTCTCTTTTTCTCTTTAAGAAGCTAATAATATTATTGCTAGTGATAATAGTTCTTCTGTGCATGGGGAATCTCAGTAAGAGCCTGGACAGATAGGTATTTCTTTTCTTTCTTTCTTGTCCAGCCTCGGGGGTGTTACACTCGGGTGCCCCGAGTCCCTCCCCCCCTTCCTCCCCATCTCCCATACTTAGCTGGGAAGGGCTACCCTTTGCTTAGAAAGGTATATTGCCTTTGGGAGAGGCAGGCACTTTTACTTTAAAGGAAATTAAAAGAGGGAGTTCTTTCTTTCCCAGACTGTTAACGAGCAAGTTCAGCTGTTAAAACCCAGGCTGCTAAGGAGAAGGGCTATCCTTTGCTTAGAAAGGTGTATTGCCTTTGGGAGAGGCAGCCACTTTTACTTTAAAGGAAATTAAAAGAGGGAGTTCTTTCTTTCCCCAGACTGTTAACGAGCAAGTTCAGCTGTTAAAACCCAGGTTGCTAATGAGCAGGCAGCTCTGTTATTGTCTATTACTCTTGAGCACGTTTTCCTTTTCTAGCTCAGCTGGTTTAAAAAAAAAAAAACCCAGAGGAAAACGACACAGTGACTGGGACTTTAAGGAGCATTTTCTTCTTCAGAGGTTCTTACTCCGTTTCCTCGCGATTTTGGGCAGCGGGCGACGGTTTGTTTAAAAAAAAAAAAAAAAGGCGCGAAGCGAGAGCTCCGCCATGCAGGGGAGGCTAAAGCATGTTTTGGTCAGTGCCGGTGTGTAAGTCTTTTTTGGATCGTTCATGTTTTTTTCTACGCAGTTAGACTTTTCTTCGGTCCCTCTGCTTCGTGGTGTGTCAGCGATTTCTTCCTGCTTTGTTGGCCCGGTCCGTCGCGTCTGTTTTTAGTGTCTCATTCTTTTAATTTTGGTGCGGAAGGCCGCCATTTTTTCCCCGCAGCTGTAGCTCCTCTGCGGCGCCATTTTTTTCTGATTTTCTACTGTGCAGAACGGAACGGAGGTAGTGTTTTCGGCTGTAGTCTGTTGAATCTCAGGAGAGGAGAATTTTTTTTTTCCCTGACTTCGCCGCATATTCCACACATTTTTCGAACAAGAACTACGGCCTTGAAGCTGCAGTTTTCAGGGGAGTCATCTAGGGTTTTTTCTTTTTTCAAAGGTCACTCACGTTTATTGATGGCAGTTATATCCCACATTTTCCCACCTATTTGCAGGCCCAATGGGGCTTACAATGGCCTGTAATAGTGTCGCCATTCCAGGGTAAAAGATTTTCAGAATAGGGTACTGTGATGAACTGTTATATTTCAGCTATGGATTTGAGCTCCACAAGTGGATTCATGGTTCGCCCAGGGTTAGTCCACGGTGCTATTAGTCTGTTTTATGCAATCTACTTTTTACTTGGAAGGTTTGCTTGCTTTCGCCTTTATGCACAGCATTTGCACAATTTGTTTGATGTTTGTTGCTCTGTAAGCTATGGTAATTTTTGTCTGTGGGTCTCCAGTGTGGAGGTTGTTCCATGATTTTAATTCTTTCTGTATGTGTAGAATTTTTTCCTTTCCAAGACATGGTTACAGTTGCGGACCTATCTTCCTGTACTCTCTCTTCTTTGGCCTGTCTTTCCTATCAATTATTGTAGTTTTAGATATTTAACTGGGGTAATGAGTTATTTGCCCCCTCACTGGCTATCTTTTCAATACAGAAAAATATCCCATCCAGTAGGATGGCATATTTCCTTGTAAAATTTGATAAATCATTGTACACAGATTAAAATAACATCTTTCTGAAACCGGCAGCCAATGTAGTTTAAAATAATAACAATAGTTATATCCGTCTTTAAAAAGAAAATCACCTGTACAGCTAAATTCTGGATTGTCTACTATCTTTTCATTAGATATTTGGTACATCCCACATATACTACATTGCAGTAATCCATTTTTGATAACAACAAAGATTGAACTATAAGCCTGAAGGAAAACATTTCAAAATTTATACGAATTGATCTCGATCGTCTTAACATTAAAAAGGAATGTTTTACAACCTTGTTGTCTTAATTTTTCATAGTCAGCTGGCAATCAACTTCTATTCCTAAAATCCAGGCAGAAAAGTCAAATTTAAATTGAGTAGTATTGTCACGAAATGCCTAGCCCACCTGCCTGGGGTTACCCCGTGACCACTTTAGAGGGTCTATCCCCAGCACAGCTCAGGTCCACCTGCACCTGCTGCTTGTGCTCTACACTAGCACCCTCCTCCCACCAGCTGGGTCACAACCTCCTCTCCAATTATCCCCAGTGATTTCTAGGTTACTGGAGCCACATTCCCAGTGGCCCCACAGTTCCCAGAAAGCACTCACAGACCCAACACACAAACCACCAGGATTCTTTATCAGTCCAAATAGGACAAACAAACAATTATGTTTCTTCTCTTAAAACATATTGAACAGTGGAACAAAATAGTGCAATTGGCAAACAATAACAGGTAATTGAAATAAGGAACAATCATAACACTAACTAAACACTTGCATACTTCCTAGAAAGTCCCTGGGGAGATCAGAGCATATATCTGTTCACAGAGCTTTGGCAAAGAGATCTCTCTCTCCTGAAACTGAAACAACAGCCAGCCACTACTGGGTAATTTCAATACTCCAGGCCAATCAGAGCCCAGAACAGTCAAGTTTCAAATAAAAACTGGTTACATTACTACAGGCACTTTCTATTATCTGTGTGCCAACTAAAAGCAAGAGAAGTCAGTCCTGTGTAACAGCTTTAAGCATAAATATGTACCACAATTATCAGTAACAAAATCTTCCTTTCTCTGTCTCTTTTGGGGAGCCAAGCCAAAGAAATTTTGTATTGTCTTTATTTAGTTTTAATCTAAATCCTTTTTCTGAACTTTCAATAACATTAATACATATTTTACTCGGAGTATCCATATATACTTTTGAAGTTGGTAAAAGAATGGTGGTGATATCAGTGTATGTGTACATTCTCTTACCAACTTCAAAAGTATATATGGATACTCTGAGTGAAATTTGTTAATGTATTAATGTTATTGAAGGTTCGGCAAAGGAATTTAGATTAAAGCTATATATATATATCACATAATTTATCCCTGACAGATGGAATTTCACAGTAACTATTACACCAAAACCACAATAACTGCTCTGGTAAGTGAATTACACTCTTTTCTTGATTCTGGTCAGATGGTCCTCCTGGTTTCCCTTGACATATCTGCTGTCTTTGATCTCATCGATCATTTGCTCCTTCTGGCTCATCTTATCCCTGTTGGTATCTCAGGTTCGGTACTTCAGTGGTTCACTTCATTGCTCTCTGGAAGGAGTTTTTAGGTCTTTACTTTCATCTTTAAATCTGCCAATTTCCGTATAATCTGAATCTTTCAGCCTTGCAGGCTTTCTTATCAGCATTATCCACTTGGCTTTTCACATACAAAATTGTTCCAAACCCTGGAAAAACCACTACTTGTTGGGTTTCTGGTGTTTTATCCCCTCCCACCACACCCCTTTCTCAGTTTGATGTCTGTCTCGCACCTATCCACTCTTTTCGGTACCTGGGTGTCATCATTGATTTGAGACTCTCTTTTAATTCCCAAGTTTCTGCCGTTTTATTAAGAAGGGATTCTATTGATTGCGTCATCTCTAATCTATTGGACGTTTTCTGGACTTTACGTCTTTTCACACCCTCATACATGCTTTTAAGTCACGTCTTGATTATTGTAATGCTGTTGTTTTTATGAAATTTCATCTTTTCTTCTACGTAGTTTGCAAACTGTTTTTTATGCAAGACTCAAAAATACAATCACATCACTCTTCTCTTCCTCCAGTTGCACTAGCTCCCAATACAATTCAGATATATGTTAAAAAAAATTTAATGGTTGACCCACAAAGCACTTTACCTTGGTACACCTGCTTATCTTGCTTCTGTAGTTAAACCCTACACCCCCTCTCGTGCCCTTTATTCACTTGATTTGCACCAGTTAGTTCTCCCTTCTCCCAGAATTGCCCATTATGAATCCACAAGTTCCTCAGCTTTTTATTTTCTTGCACCTTCACTGTGGAATATATTTTCTCCTTATATTTGATCTGAGCTGTCATTTTCTAAGTTAACCTTTTTTCTTTTAACAAAGCTTTCAAAATCTCGCCGTGATGATTCGAATGCTATCGTGGTCTGTTTGTCCCAACAGCTCAACACACACATACTTGTTGATTGGTCTTTTACTTTCCTATTTTAATTTGGCATTCCTTTCCATTTTATGCATTAATTGTTTTGATTTAAATGTTAGCTGTTATGACCTGCATCCACTAATAGCGTGATATTAAACTTTTTAATAAATGTAAACATAATGCATTTAAATGAGCCGGTCAGTATTCAGATGTGCATTCCAAGCGGTGCACAGCCATTTACAAGCGATACACGGAAAGGCCTGCCTACCTTTACTGAAAGAAATTATATGGGAGGTCTGGAGCAGCTGGTAGCATTGACCGTAGTTTCTCGGTGGAGCAGTCTGCAGCAGCTCCATCGTGGAGGGCTGGGGCGGAAGGCAAGTGACAGCAGGGACAAGCTGAAGTGATCCAAAATGTTGGGGGACATGGAGAAAGCAGTAGCAGTAACACCTCAGCGAGGCAGTCTGCACAGCATCGAGGAGGTTCGAGCTGTGCTTTGCAGGAATAGCCATTGGCAGCTGTTGGATACCTGCGCTGGAGCACTTGACTCCTTCCCTCTGTGATTCGCTCATGTACTGCAGCTCCTCTGTCGTCCTCAATTTGTTCAAGGGATTGTACAGGTCCAGCATAGAAGGAGGAGCAGAGGAAGCCTGATTTTCATCTGAGAACGGCCTGAGGTAGACCCAAGATGGAGAGGATTATTTGCTTCCTTTTGTGGTTCAACAGCCGGCTGTTAGATGAAACTTGAGTGGACATGGTTGTCTTCTATTCCTCACTTGGTGTGTCCTTTCCGAACCCAGCAGCTCCAGAGCAGTCCTGTCTTAGTCCTAACCATGGAATCTCTCCACAGCCAGCGGAGCAATCTTGCTGCCAATCTCTCACTGTCGATGTCATCATTGGAGGAAATGGAGTGTCCCACGGCACAGGTCTGTTACATGGTTTTCATATATGCCAGCTTTACATATCAGAAACAGACGAGTGATCTGTTTTGCTCCCATATGTGACACACACATATGAGAGCAAAACAGATCACTGTTTCTGGTGTGTAAAGCTGGCATTCTTGGAAGCCAGGTAGCAGTGGAATCTGTTCAGTTGTTTTAGGCATGTGCATAGTAGCCACGCTTAGTAAGTGGCTGCTGTACTCGTGCGCTGACGCTTTTCCCTACTGCTTGCTGTTTTTGCGAGCATCTCATTTATATGTGATTTCCTTTGGGAATTGCTCGCTATTTCCACCCCAGTAACTTTTACCGAGGTGGAAATAGCGAGTGATTGTCTGAGGAGTTTAGTGCATCGGCTTCTAAGTCCTGCATTCCATAGCGGACTAGATCTAAAATAGCTCCCCCTCTTGTCATTTCTTGAACCAGTTGCTCAAAAAAGCAGTCATTTATTATGTCTAGGAATTTTACCTCCCTAGTGATATTTATCCAGCCAGTATTGGGGTAATTGAAATCACCCATTATATTGTTTACTGTTTAAGAATCCTTTTATCATCCACTAATAATCTTCAGTAAATTTACTCAACTGCAACAGATTTCCATATAATACTTCCTCCATCTTCAAACTGCAGACCAAACATCTTTCAATGAAATCTCTTCAGTAGGAGGAGGAACACCACCAATTGAGAAACAGCTGATGATACCTTATCCAGGACTGGTAATGGCATTCTGCCCACATTAGAGTCCAAGGATGTGGAAGAAGCATCCCCAGAAGATTCTATTTCAGTCTCTAACCAAGGAACCAGTCAACTTCCCTTATTGTGTTTTTTTTTTCTCGCTCCTGAGGGGCTCCAAAGGGGCAAGACCTGCCTCTTTGGTTAAGCTCTTTCGGGCATGTGGCTGCATTCTGCGGTAAGGCAAGCAAATTATAGATGGACGGAGGGCCTCAAATTGATGCCACCAGTAGCACAGCCACTTGCAAAGGTGCCTTCAGTTCTGTACCAGGTCTCAACCCTTTGACTCTCATTTCAAGTTATTATTGATAGGCGTTGCCTGTTGTGAGGCTTATAGTTCATTATTCCCTTTTTTGTTGTTGTTGAAGACAACTGTAGCTAGGGAGTCTAATGTGAGGATATCCCTATCATGCTTGTTCTTGGAGAAAACAAAGTAAATTACCTGTAGCAGGTGTTCTTCAAGGACAGCAGGATACGTATCCTCGCATACCTTCTCTCCTTTTAGAGTTGAATTCTGTTAGAGATTCAGCTGCTGAGATCTTGCATGATAGCAGCAAGTGGGAAGATGCATGCATGCCCAGTGGAAAGCTCTCAAAAGTAAAACTGGAGAGCTGTTCTTACGCAGGGCTGCACACTTGAAGATATGTACCCTGCTGTCCTCGGAGAACACCAGCTATAGGTAAGTAACTTTGTTTTATCTCAGCCTGGTAGCAGGTTGTTTATTTTATCACTGCTGCCCAGTGAAGAATAACAGTAGCTTACCTGATAAATTCAGATACTGGCATTTTTAGGTTATGTGTTGTTTCTGTGAAGATACTGCATATTACACCCAAAAAAGGTTCAGCTAACATGGGCTGTTGCTTTTAAGTTGAAAGTATAAGGAATAAAATACAATATACATCAGCCTGTTGCTCTCAAATTTTTCCCTTTCAGTGGTGTAAATTTGATGATGATGTTGTTTCAAGATGTACGAAAGAAGAAGCAATCGAACATAATTATGGAGGTCATGACGATGACTTGTCAGTTCGGCATTGTACAAATGCTTACATGTTGGTTTACATCAGGGAATCTAAACTAAGTGAGTATATTGTTTTCTCCACTGGTTGTATCAGGTGTTAGGGTGTTTGTAAGCTCCTAATTAAGGAAAGATTTAGATGATCTGTGAACTATCAAGACTTCTATACCAAATATTGTTTTTTTTTTATTATAAGCAAACATCTGTGATTTGAGGGCAGTCGCTGTCTAGCCCCTGGCTTTCCAACCAAATGCGCTAAAGGTTGCTACATCTCCAGGGGTGCTTTTGCTGCCTCCATAGCTAATGGTCACCTCTTTCAGCCAATAGGAAGTGTAATTTCCAAATTGTCAGGAATAATAGGCACTGGTGGATAGTAGCTTAAAGTTCCAATTAAAGGCAGAGGATCCAGTGGCTTAATGGCAGTGCTGCCATCCAGAAGTTCCTTGGTTTGATCCTAGAGTAAATTTCGCAATATTCTTTTTCCAAACCCTTTCTAAAAAATACCAGTCTCTGAAAAAGAAAATTGTAAACCGCTTAGGTCTAAGTGGTATATAAATACTGAAAATATATAAAATCTACAGAGGAGCTGTCACAGGAGACTTGAGGCTTTATGTATACTGTAGAATATACAGAGTGCAAATTTACAGCTGGAAATGCAAGAAACTGGGTAGGACTTGGTGTCATAAGTACTGCTCCAGCACTTAATAGCTTCAGGGATCAAGAAGCACTTTCCTTAAGCCCTGCTTCACTCACATTTTCCCATAGCCTGTTGTGTGCTAGTACTAATAACTATGAAGGGCATAAGCAACAGTGCTTGAAGGAAATGCTTCTTGCCTGTGTCCCATGATCACTGGTGCCATAGAAGTTGAATTGCTACTCTTATTAGTACAAGAGATGGAGTAAGGGTGGAATTGGATTCAGCATGCTACATTACAGATAGGACAAGCTGGGGCTTGATTCAGAGGAAGAAAGAAAAACAGCACAGGCAGATCTTAGGGGTAAGTAAGAGACCATGAAAAGGATGAATGTGGGGAAACAGTACTGAAGGAGCATAAGAAGAGGGATTGAAAATTTAGGCAATAATATCAAGGTGCATTCTGGGACACAGTTTCAGAGATCACTGGTGTGCATAGGCAGGTACCACTAAAAAGTTGAGCTGCTTAAAGTTACCTTAATGTTGTTCATGACCCCTAGCTGCAAGACGGTGAAATTTGGTCTGTCTTGCTATTTTCCTTTCCTTGAGCCAGTCCAGAGGAGTAGGTTGTATCCCCTGTTCAGCAGTTGGAGGCAGAGAAACTGACACTTCGGTGATGACATCACTTGTATAAAAGCAGTGGTGCGACCCAAAAGGCTTATTGTGCTGGTCAGCCTCCTTACCTTTCATCTGTTCTTATCCCATATCAGTCAGCAAGGACTTTGCGCTCCTCGAACACCCATCTCTTGATCATTCGCTCTCTCTAAATTCTGCCTATATGCCTCTTGATTAACATCAGCTATCAAGCCTCCTCACTCTGGAAAGCCCTTCGATAGATCTTCACTTATAATGTCCCTCAAACATCAAATCAGTGCTTAAGATTTGACTTTTCTGATATTCTTACCCTGACCTTATTTGACTACAATTCCAGAGCCCTGATTGCCTGAGTCCTTTTCTAGTGACTTGAAATCTGTGATGCTGTTTCTGGCCTCTTTCCCTGTCTCCTTGTGTTCTGCTGACCCTTGTCCAAGGAATTTTATTATTGTGCTATACTGCTGTTCCCCCCCCCCCCCCTCCTTTTTTTTTTTTGTGAGTGTGTTAGTTCTGTCTGTCTTTGATCCGGCTACTGAATCCAATTGCTGTTGATTTTGGTTCCAGTTTTATCATTTATTTCGTTCCCCACCATGATGTTTCATGAATGTGAGGGCTATAAATCTAACAACATAAATTTACTGTTGACAAAATACATCTAAAAAAAAAAAAAGAGCAGAAATTAGCCATTTAGTCTCAAATGTAACAGAATCTCACAAGTTAAGATCATGGAACATTGAGATGGAACACACTAACACAACAACCTCAGATACTTGCACATCACAAGCATGTAAGCCCCTTGCTGCTTCAACAATGTGAATCCATATCACGCATCACCATTATACCTGTATTCTGTGTGTGCTTAGTATACAGATGCTTCATATGTCACCTGGTTGAAGGCACACTAAGTGGTACACAGATGCTAGAAGACTAGGAGACACTTGGGTGCAGGTTCACAATGCATCTATAGCATGCATCCACCCTATGTGTTATCTTGTCACAGGACAGTCTAACCATCAAAGAATACAGCCACAGTGTACATTCATATGATGTTAGTTTGGAGAGCAGCCACAGTGTTCAGTGTGGAGCTCATGTCAGAATCAACCAGCATATGCAGCCATCACATGTGCACAGGAGGCTCACGCTGGAAGCAACAGTAATGTGCATCTACAGAACACATATATGTAGATGGCTCTGCAGCAAGCATCCACAGCCTGTGGCACTAGTATATACCCCCATATGTATCCCCAGTGTGCGTATGCATTAGGGATCTACAGAAACCTACAGCATGAATGCCACAATGACGTAGACAATCCTGTAGACCAAGCTCTGAAAGAGTAACAGTGGTTCCTGTGTCTTGTCCAAGAAGACCAGTTGTAATCCTAGAATTTACCAGAATCTGGAACCCCCTTAGTCATCCAGCATTTGGGAACTAGCACACCCAAACAGGCACAAGGAAAGGCCTACAACAACCCTTCAGACTCTAGGGTATACTCAGAGGAACAACTCTTTTGACTCTAAATCGGTAGTCTTCTCAGATGGGTTTTGGTCTGGTAGGACTCAAGGAAAGAAAATTAGCAGGTAAGACCAGAGCTTAACCAAAGCTTAATGGACACTGTTGTGCCAGAAACAGTTCCCTACCTTGAGCACATTCCTTGGATGCTCTAAGTGGCCAGCAATAGCAAAGAGAAGATAGAGCCCTTTGCTTTCTGCCCTAGTGAGGTAAGAGCCCCTGAAGACTAGACTCTTGTTTAAAAAAATAACAACAGGGGAAAGACCCAGAACCTTATAGCTTCCAAACCACTCCTAGCCAAGACAGCATCACTTCCTAGCATTGCCACACAAGACATCTTGCATTACCCAGAGAACCAGAAGGAGCATTCTATCCACCTGCAGTATGCCAGAAGTTCCAAAAGCACTAACAGGCTTAACTACAAGTAAAAGCTGTAAGACTATAGAACATGAGGCCTGTGCTAAATGGAGAGGGTTCAGAACCCTGAAGACAACTGAATGCGTCAACTCAAAGATCCAGCTGTACAGGCTCTGAATGCAACTCCTTACAAAGTAAAGATAGATCTTCAGTACAGTACTATTGTACCCCTTTTACGAAATGCATAGCACCCACCTGGGGTTACCCTTCGGCCATCTGAAGGGTCTGCCTAGTCTCGCCTGCACTTGGGCTCATGCTCTATACTAGCACCCTCCACCCACCAACTGGAGACCATTTGCCTCTGGGCTAGTCTCCCCACTCTCAGGTTATTCCCCGGTGATTTCTAGGACACTGGGGCCATACTCCACAGGTCCCACAATTCCCAGAAAGTATCCAAAAACACGAACCAGGATTCTTGGTTAGTCCAGGACATCAGTGTCAAACTAAATAAGGCTTATTGTCGCAGAACTTGAATAGTGAACAGAAAAGGGTGAAATCAGCAAGCAATAACAGGTAACTGAATATGGGTCAATTATAAAAATCTAAAAATTTGTTTACTACTTGGGGAGTTAGGAACTGTAGCTGCTCACAGGTTATATAACTGCTCACACGGCCTCAGTAAAGAGATTTTTCTTTTTCCACTCCCTGGGTGAAACTGAGGAAAATCCAGGGCCAATCAGAACCCAAGGCATTGATTTTGAAAGTAGCTGCCGAATGGTACTGTAGATTGCCTTTCCACAAGCTGAAACTGAGTCTTTAAGTGCAACAGCTTTAAAACTCAAGACAAGCTTACTGGCCAATTAGGAGAAATACACTTCATGAAATAATAAATACAGTTTTCAGGCACAGAAACCCACTATTTTTTTTTTTTTTTGTTACATTTGTACCCCGCGCTTTCCCACTCATGGCAGGCTCAATGCGGCGGGCAATGGAGGGTTAAGTGACTTGCCCAGAGTCACAAGGAGCTGCCTGTGCCGGGAATCGAACTCAGTTCCCCAGGACCAAAGTCCACCACCCTAACCACTAGGCCACTCCTCCAAGAGAGACCCCGGACTGTGGCCATTTCAGTCCACTGGTAGGGGCTCGACAGTCCAGTGTCAGAGTGGTTCTGGCTCTTCCTTCCTGGAGAGTCCATCAACATTTTCATGTTCGCTGCCCTTCTGGTGCTGTATGGTGAAGTTACATATTTGCATTAACGTAGCTTCCCATTCTGTCCCAAGACTCTTTTAAGCCAGACCAATGGATTGTAATCTGTGATAACAGTAAAGTCTCGCCCGTACAGGTATGGTTGCAGTTTCTTAAGGGCCCACACAAAGGCCAAACATTTTCTTAGTAGTGGCATAGGCTACCTCTCTGTCAAGGAGCTTTGAAACTCAGGTACACGATGGAGTTCTCCTCCCCTGTTATTCACTTGACTGAGTACATCCCCAATGCCATATGTGGAGGCATCAGTCTGTACCACAGATCTTTGTTGGTAATCAGGTGCAGCTAATAAAGGGAGTTGTAGCCAATGCAGTCTTTAATTTTTGAAATGCTACTTCACACTCTGTGACCAGGTAATGATTCAGGGCAGTCTTTTTAGTCATGTCAGTCAGGGGCTTGACTATGGTGCTATGGTGAGGCATAAACTTCTTGTAGTACTCTGCTGTCTGAAGGAAGACCATTACTTACTTTTTGGTTTGGGGAGTGGGCCAAGTTTGTATAGCTACCACATTAGTTGATTCCGGCATTAGCTGTCCACCCCACACTCAGTGCACTAAGTATTGCACTTCTGCCATCCCCATCTGACGTTTGCTGGGCTTGATGGTCAGGCGGGCCTCCCTGATCTGGTCTAACACCCCACTTAAATGGATCAGGTGGTCTTCCCAAGTCTGACTGTATACAGCAGTGCCATCAAGATAAGCCCTAGCATGCTCCTGGAGTCCATCTAACAGACAATTCACCAAGCACTAAATTGTACCAGGGGCATTTTTCATTCCAAAAGGCATCATAGTAAATTCATACAGACCAAATGGGGTAATAAATGCCGATCGCTCCTGAGCATCAGCTGTTAGGGGAATCGGCCAATACCCTCGGCTAAGGTCCATTGTAGTCAGGTACTGGGCCCCAGCTAAGTGGTCTAGCAACTCGTCCATCTGGGGCATCGGATAAGCATCGGATACAGTACATTCTTTAAGCCTCCTGTAATCCACACAGAAGCGGGTCGTGCCATCTTTCTTAAGATCAAGAACTACAGGAGAATGTAGGGACTATGCGATTTCTTTATAACACCCAGGTCTAGCATCTCATCAATTTACTTCATGTGCTTCTCCACTTCAGCAGATATTCGATAGGCACTCTGCTTCAGTGGTGTATGGTCACCTGTGTCTACATTGTGATTAGCCAAATGAGTAATTCTTAGTTTAGTAGAAAACACATTAGCGTACTTTTGCAACACTGCTTCTAGTTTCTGTTTCTGAGTGGAGGTTAATTGCTGTACCACTACAACTTGTTGTGTAGATCCCTCTGGTAATGTCTCTGCTAGGAGGTCAGGTATGGGTTCACTATCCTGACACTCTTCTGGTAGGCTGCACACAGCTAACACCATAGCTGTGCGATCTGCATAGTCCTTTAACTTATTTACATGAAAGATACGCTGCTTTCTGTCTTGAGTCCATAGATATAACATAGTTCCGTATGACCTTGTAAGGTCCCGCCCAGCTAGCCTGAAGTTTATTCTGATGTACTGGGACTAGAACAAGTATCTGCTGGCCCTCATGAAACACTATTTCGGGCTTTACAATCATACCAGGTTTTTTTTGCTTAGTTTGAGCTGCCTGCAAGTTACTTCTAACAAAGCCCACAAGGTCTTCTGATTTCTGGCGCATATTGAATACATATTCAATAACAGGGATGTCAGAGGTGTCAACTTTCCCTTCCCACTGTTCTCTTATTAGGTCAAGGGGCTTTCTCACCTTCCGGCCATAAAGCAGCTCAAAGGGAGAGAACCCAGTAGATTCCTGGGGTACTTCACTGTTTGCAAACAGTAGATAGGGCAAGTACTTTTACCAGTCTCAGTCTCACGATTCCACAAAAGTCCTTTAACTTATGCTTAGAAACTGGAGTGGTCCCGGTGGACTGGAGAACGGCGGAAGTGGTTCCTTTGCACAAGATTGTCAGTAAGGAGGAGGTAGGGAATTACAGACCTGTCAGTCTGACCTCGGTGGTGAGTAAGCTAATGGAAATGCTTTTAAAGAGGAGGATTGTGACATTTCTTGAACTACATGGAATGCAGGACCCGAGGCAGCATGGCTTCACTAGTGGCAGGTCAGTCAGACTAATCTGACTGTCTTTTTTGACTGGGTGACCAAACAGTTGGATGTGGGAGGGGCGCTTGATGTGGTATACTTTGATTTCAGCAAAGCCTTTGACACGGTTCCGCACAAACAACTGATAAATTGATTGCCCTTGGTGTGGGACCTAGAGTAACTGGGTAAAAAATTGGTTGAATGGTAGGAGACAGAGGGTGGTAGTACATGGAGCTTGCTCTGAAGAAAAGGAGGTCATCAGTGGAGTACCGCAGGAATCGGTCCTAGGGCCGGCTCTTGTTAACGTCTTTGTGAACGATATTGCGGAAGGGCTGGTTGGTAAGGTTTGTCTCTTTGCAGATGATACTAAACTCTGCAACAGGGTGGACACCCTGGAGGGTGTGAATGACAAGAAGAAGGACCTAGCGAAGCTAGAGGAATGGACCGATATTTGACAACTAAGGTTTAATCCCAAAAAATGCAGGGTCATGCACTTGGGTCGCAAAAATCCGAGGGAACGGTACAGTATAGGGAGTGTAGTGCTTCAGTGTGCGAAGGAAGAGCAGGACTGGGGGGTGATTGTGTCTGACGACCTTAAAGCTTTCAAACAAGTAGAAAAAGCGACCGTGAAAGCCAGAAGGATGCTTGGGTGCATAAAGAAAGGCATGACCAGCAGGAAAAAGGAGGTGATAGTGCCGTTGTATAAGTCTCTGGTGAGGCCTCATTTTGAGTACTGCGTGCAGTTCTGGAGACTGCACCTATGGAAAGATATAAACAGGATGGAGTTGGTCCAGAGGGCGGCTATGAAATTAGTAAGTGGTCTTGAATGCAAAAGTTATAGGGACAGGCTTTATGAACCTCAACATGTATATGCTAGGAGGGAGAGAGGAGACATGATAGAAATATTTAAATATCTCAAGAGCATTTATGTACAGGAAGAGAGCTTTTTTCAATTGAAGGAGAGCTCTGGAATGAGGGGGCATATGACAAAGTTAAGAGGGAATAGGCTTAGGAGTAACCTAAGGAAGTATTATTTCACAGAAAGGGTGGTGGAGGCGTGGAATGGCCTCCCGGTGGAGGTGGTGGAGTCGAGGACTGTTCCAGAATTTAAAAAGGCATGGGATAAGCATGTGGGATCGCTTAAGAACAGGAAGAATTAGGGGTTACAGAGGATGGCCAGACTGGATGGGTCATGTGGCCATCATGCTTCTATGTTTCTATAAACCGTGTCCCTTGGTCTGAGAGTATTTCTCGTGGGTATCCTACCCGGGAAAATATTTCTAGTAGGGCAGTGGCAACTTTCACTGATTCTATTGAGGATAAGGCTACCGCTTTTGGATATCTGGTAGCAAAGTCCACCACTGTCAATATATATCTTTTCCCAGTCTGGCTAGAGACAGCTAGAGGCCCCACTATATCCACATCTATACTCTCAAATGGCTCACTGATAATGGGTAAAGGTTTCAGAGGTGCTCGGGTGTGATCTTGGGTCTTACCCACTCTTTGGCACTCATCACAGGTTTGACTGTAGCCACTGCTTGAGATGCTCCTGGCCAATAGAAGTATTGTGTCAATCTCGTGCATGTGTGTGTCACTCTCTGATGTCCTGCTAGTGGAATGTCATGTTCAAATCAGGGTCAACAGTCTGCTCAATAGGTGTGTCTGTTAAGTCAGGCTGTTCTGTACTCACGACCCCGGTCACCTCTGGAACTAGTGCTGCTGGAATATACAAAGGAAGTGGGAACTTAGGAAAGCTAGGTAAACCTCAGGATTAATCAAATCAAATATTTATTGCTCTGGTGTATATATAAATAGAATAAACATAAATTCACTACATAAAATCCAATGTAAGAAAAACAACGAATGGTAAAATAATATCAATACCTAAAAATCGCCGTTTAACAATACATGTAAAGTCAATGCTGTAGACTGGACACGGCACCATGTTTCGGCTTGTAACGTGCCTGCCTCGGGAGTCTACAATAAAGGAAAACATGTATGAAAAATTATAAGGCATGGACTGCTAATATACAGTCAATATAAATACTATCTATATAAATGTACAATCACATAAGTAAATAATAATAAAGCATGGATATAAGGCTGATGACAATTATAACAAGTTTGAGCATCGATCAATATAATTATACAATCACATGAATAAAAATAATAAAACGTGGCTAAAAGGCTGATAATTATAATAAGTATGTGGAGGAGTGGCCTAGTGGTTAGAGTGGTGGACTTTGGTCCTGAGGAACTGGGTTCGATTCCCACTGCAGGCACAGGCAGCTCCTTGTGACTCTGGGCAAATCACTTAACCTTCCATTGCCCATGTAAGCCGCATTGAGCCTGCCATGAGTGGAAAAGCGCGGGGTACAAATGTAACAAAAAAAATATATAAGAATAATGATAGATAATATGAGCATCAATTGAGGAAAACATATCACATATATCATAAATAGGAAAGTATCAGAACATGTAAACTTTGAAATGTCCTGTACACCCACACTGGTAACAAGGACTTCCATGCCTAAAGTCTTTAGGTTTTTGGGGAGCACTGGAGGGTTTAGTGACTATCTCCAAGGTTGTAGGGATATATGGCTTAGGGCCCTGACTGTCCTTAGTTCCCAACTGCTGCAGATAAGGACGACTTCTCTTTGCCACCCAGGGACGGTTAGCCATAAAGATGTCAGCCAACTCCGCATCCTTCTCTGGAGTTTATGGCTCTGATGATCTTGAATATGTTCCCTCACCTATGGATGACAACGCTGAAGAAACTGCTCCAGGACCATCGGGTTTTGGCAGTCCTCCAGGTTTTCAATCTCGGCTCCACTGAACCACCACTGATACTGGTATCTTAACTGGATCACAAACTTGCTGTGAGTATCATCCATCCCCTTGTGCAAAGTCTGGAACTTTAGTCTGTATGTCTCGGGGTTAATGTCATAACAGTTCAACAAAGCTTTGCTCACCTCAAACTGGGAGCACAGCTCCATAGACAGTCCTTGGAATGACTCAAGTACTCTACCAGTGAGCTTTCCTCCCAGAGAGCGCACCCAGTCTTTCTGAGGGATCTTGTTGAGGTGGCAAATTTTTTCAAAGGCAGTTAGATATCCATATATGTCACTATGGGTATCATCAAACTGCGCAATCAAGTTATTTCCAATCTGGGCTGTGAATCCTGCCTCTGCACAGGGATTTGACTGGAACTTTTGATATGGACCATCTCCATCTTCAGTTTCTGCATCTGGAACTCCCGTTCCTCTCGCTGCTGTTGGTCCAGCCGCTGTACCATGTAGATCTGCCGGATCTCAGTGGGTGTGGTATCCGGCCCTGCAAACTCACGGGCCTCAGCCCACAAGTAGTCTGGTCTCCCCACCCCAGGAGAACTCTGCACAGGTAGGTCCTGCTGCTCCTCCTCACTGAGGTCATCCAGTTACTCTTCTGTTAGGTCGAGCATAACCAGTTTTGGAGGGCTGCTACCAGTCGCTATCAGCAAGCTTTTAATCTTCCTAACACTAACAAAAAAAAAACTGAACAGGAAAGGGACCTTGTTACTGCAGCACTCATTCACAGTGCTCTGTGTCTGGAGGTTACAGGTTTAAAAAAAGAAAACCCGCTGAACCACTCAGTGGACCACTGTCTACTGAGTGGTTCAGAGGATTTTTTTTTTTTTAAACCCCCAACCTCCAGACACACTCCTCGCACTCCTCCAGACAAACTCCTCGCACGGAGCCTGACAAACCCACCACACTGCCAGCAAAAAAGTACAAAGGTCTGTCACGAAACACCTATCACCCACTAGGGTTACCCTTCGGCCACCTGAAGAGTCGGCCCAGCACTGCCCAGTCTTGCCTGCAGTTTGGCTCGTGCTCTATACTAGCACCCTCCACCCACTGACTGGGTCCTGCTTGTCTCTGGGCTGGTTATTCCCCGATGATTTCTAGAACACTGGGACCACACTCCATGGGTCCCACAGTTCCCAGAAATCACCCACAGACCCAAAAACAGGAACCAGGATTCTTGGTCAGTCCAGGACAGCAGAGTCAATAAACTAAATAAGGTTTATTGTCACAGAACTTGAACAGAAAAAGGTGAAATCAACCAGCAATGACAGATAACTGAATATGGATCAATTATAAAACTATCTAAACATTTGTTTACTTCCTAGGTAGTACCTGGAGAGTTCAGGAACTGTAGCTGCTCATATGGAAGAGATCTTTCTCTCTCCACTCCCTGGGTGAGACTGGGGAAAATCCAGTACTTTAAGGCTAGATTTGAAATCCAGGACCAATCAGAGCCCAGGGCATCGATTTTGAAAGTAACTGCCCAATGGTACTGCAGATTGCCTTTGCATAAGCTGAAACTGGAAGAGAAGAAAGTCTTAATGCAACATCTTTAAAACTCAAAGCAAGCGCCATCTGCTGGCCAAATCAGTAGAAATACACTTCATGAAATTAATCACAGCCCCCTTGCACCTGATGTGGGAGACAAAAACAAGGAAAGACTAGAGAGAAAATGCACCCTGAAGGACTACTGGAGAACCCCCCCCCCCCCCCAACCTCCATCATCTAACCAGCAACCGATACAAGAAGGAGAATCCTAGGTCATCTGTGAGCATCCTGTAGAAGCCTACGTCTCTGCAATAAATCTGTGTGCTTGACTACCTGCAGAGATCTGGAGCAGCAACAGATGACCATCAGGCAAATTAGATAATTGGACAGAGAATGCCAGAATCTGGGCCATCACAGGTCCCAAGAGATGTCTGAGAATTGACCTTCAACACTGGGCCTTGCTATAGGGATGACTTAAATATACCAACAGGGGACCAGGACACCAAGCTGGAAGATACCTGGTAGGAATACTGGGGCAAGAGAAACAGAGTAACCAGCTAGAACTACCTGAGAGGGCTACCTGTTTCAAGGGATTGCAAGACCAGGCAGCTGCAGCATCAACTCAGAGGCCTAACCAGCAGCACCTCCTTCATCCAGCATTACCCCAATGACTCCCAAGAGCAACGAACTTCCCCTTATGGTGCTACCACCCTATGAGATGACTGTGGCTGGACTGCCAGGAAACAGCCCAACACTTAGCCCAAGGGAGTTGTTGGAGCTGTGATAAAGCTTTCCAAAAACAGCCACCCAAATGAGGGAAGTGGGTAGGGATTTCATGAGAAACAAATGCACTAATATTCATTCATGCCCAAAACACCAAAGTCTCCCAAGGATCAAGAAGTGCAGGGAAAAAAACACAGCCTGATCTCCCCTCCCCCTCTCAATATTCTAATATCCATTGGGGGCTTGAGCAGAAAGGGCATCAACCTGGTCTCCACAAGGACACCCCTGCCCACCTCCTGCCCAGGAGCTGGTAAGCTGGAGGGGAGAGCACCCCTTTTCCCCTATCCTCAGCAGCTTGTGGAAACACCATGGCTCCAGTCATCAACCAAACCACACACCTCATGTGCTATAGCTACCGGACGTAGTAGCCAGGAACTAGAGACCAGCTTGCTAGGCTTGAGCCAGTCTTGAAGTGTAAAGCCTTGGGTTGGAGAATCTCTGCCTTCCAAGAGGATCCATTCTTCCTCGCAGCCAGGAAAACAAACTGGACCACCAGGCCTAAACTCTTAAAAGTCTCCTGATAGAACAGGGGACCCTTGGAGCATTGTCCACCATAGTCCTTGGGAGGGGAGGCATCCAGGAACATTCAAATGTCGTTCCCCCCCACCCCTTTAGTGTACTGATATTAGCTAGTAATTCTTTCCTAGCTCTCCTCTATGTTCCTGAAGCCAGTGTAGGAAGGCTTTGGAGCACTACATTCATAAAACTGAAGAGGCAGCATGCAGTACCAGCCTCTGAACGGGAAAAGGCAGTATCCCCTCTGGCAAATTCCTCCCCCTAGAGACTCCATACACAGAGGAGGTATGTGTCTATTTGAAAACAACTCTCTAGCATGGCCAGAAGGAGGCAAGTGAGTTTGTGGAACCCTAGCCCATGTCCTGAAAGCAGAACCATAAATGGACAGGGGAAAGGAGGCTAGCACCAAACAAGGAGCAAGCCCCCAGAGAGTGCTTAATTAATGACACAATAGCTAACTGAACTCGCACAGGCTAACCAACCCCACTCTTAGCTGGATGCTATCTTATTTTCTATAGGGCAGACCTTGAACAGAATACAGAAACAGCAGGGAGGGAGCACAAGCCCAGCCAACTTCCCCAGGAGCCAATGCAGCCCATTGGAGTCTTTTCCTGCCTTGATACTCTTCTTTTCCATTTCTTTCTTTTTGCTGATAGGCACATTTGCAAATCAGGGTCAACAGTCCGAGCTTCCCTTGCATCGCAGCCGAGTGGTGCCTCCAACAAGAACAGGGGCCGAATGACTGCATTTTGTGTCAGTAGGAAAATGATCACCTTATGCACTGCAGTACCATGCTAACAAAATCAAAGGGCTGAATGTGAGCTAGAGCTGGCTGTGATCTGAGCATTGGTATCCTACAGGGTTCTTTGTCCTCCTTTTCATCAACGTGAACTTTCTCTTGGACCTTCCTACTCCATAGAGCCTCACTGCCCTCAGCTGCTTTATCATTCCATCTTGTGCTCCTTGTCCCCTCAGGCTTCACTGGGGGGGGGGGGGGGGGGGGGACTGTTTCCAATTCCTCTGTTTCTTTCCCTTCTTTGAACACAAATATTCTCAGTCGAATATAAACCCTGGCAGACCCTGCTAATCTATTGAACATGGTAGGTAGGTACTTGAACTGGGGGGGGGGGGGGGCATAATATATGCACACATGCATGTATGTATGTGTGCGTATATATATATTTAGATAGAAATATTGATAATGAATAGATATATAGATAATACCAACTTTTTTTATTTGGGGGGGGGGGATCCAAACTTGCAGGAGGACCTGAGGAGAGATGAGGGGACATAAAAGGGGAATGGGAATAAATTGAGGGGCCACTGAGAGGGATTTTAAGAGTCCAAAACCAAACCCGTCCTCTGGGCCTCCTGGAACCTATGCTATCCAGGTTGCTGCTTAGCCATCATTGGTAGACTGATGCTTGACACAGAGGGACTTCTCTCCCGCTCCTTCTAGACAAAGGTCCATGGACCTGTTGCTTGAGAACTCCAAGATTGAGGGGCTTGACCATGGGATTACAAGCCATAGTCTGTAATTGTGGGAGTCAGGCCTAACAGAAAATCATCCTGCTGCACTAGACTTATCTGCTGGAGGCAGAGAAATACTGGCTACTGCACCACTTCTTATACAAGTTATGATGTCACTGAAGTGTCTATTTCTCTGCCCCTGTCTGTCAGTTGGGGGATATAACTGGGTTTTTTAAAATTCCTTTGGATGTATGTCGTCTGAATGGTTACTTAGATATTCTTTTCTGTTTCTTATTTTAGTCTGTACACTGCCTTGACCTGCCTGTCAGTCAAGGCAGTATATCAGTATTTACAAGCTATAACCTTCTTATCTTGACTTGTCTAGCAGGACGGTAAGAAAAGGTGCATTGGGGTACACGTGGCACAAATTGATTTATTTTTCTTTTCCCACTAATATTTGAATTTGAAGGTAAGCAAGTCTGGCAAATATAAGTGGATTTTTTCCCCCCTTTTTTGGCTAGAGCAAGTAAACCTGAAATTTTGGCCCTGGGTTAGAAGTTGCTAGAAATGTTTGACAAATTAAGGTTGTTAAAAATAAAAAACACGTAGATGGGTTCTGCAGTCAGGTATTTTCAAAGTCCAGAATTGTTTTGTAACGGACCATGTTTAGCATTTTATTAGCTTTTCATAGGATGTTTAAAACATTTTGAGCGTTCACCCGTGTGTAAATGGATATTAAAAGTTTTGGGTAGGAGACACAATAGGAATTACTGTTTCTGTTGTTTAAGTAGGTTTTTCTATTAACCAGCAGGATATAGGCATGGGGGAATGCTCGATTATCATACCAAACCTGGATTGAGCAACTCCTAGAGCTTGGAACTGTCTGTAACATTCTGAGCATGCGTGATTCTTCCTGCACATAATGGTCTCCTCAATTTCATGTTTTCTGCTCTGCAGAATGAATATAGAAGCAAAGGTCTCTCATATTTTTGAAATGTTTCTCTCTCCATTTGTCTTCCAATGTTATACTTATTCAAAAAATTAATTTTTTCATTTTTCTTTCTTTTTGGTGTGGGTTCCAGCCATGCCCTAAGTATGATAGAAAAATCCAAAACGTCCAACACTTATTCCCAGAAAAAAGCACTAGGAGCCTCCAGAACAAGGATAGCAAGTAGATCTTTATTATAAGACCTGACACGGGCTGTGTTTCGACATCTATTCATGTGTCAGGGGTCTAGTGGAGTTGTGAAAAGGTTATACAACTTAAGGTCCAAAAAAATCACTGTGCAAAATCAGTACTTCTTAAAACTGCGTCAGACAAGCGCTGCTCAGCAACATCACAATAACGGACTACCAACAAGTCTACTTGCTATTTTTGTTCTGGAAGCTTCTAGTGCTTTTTTCTGTTTTGCATTTTGTGCCTTGGTTTCCCTCTTTTTTTTTTTTTTTTTTTTGTGCTAGGTTCAGACAGTAACTAGACTGAAGAACTATATAAGGGTGTTTCTGCAATATTTGTTTAATTACCTATCAAGGCCTTAAATGTATTTTCTTGGATGCAATAAACCAGAGAATTTCATGAGAAAATAGATATTTATTTCCTTATTTATTATTTTGATGATTTAGTGGGTGGGGATTAGTTCTTACATGTTGAGGTATATATTGGCCCCGAGGATATAAATGTCTTTATTGATGTAATGCTTATGTTTTTTGGATTCTCTCCATGATGGAGGCTGTATTTATGGTGGGGTTTTTCCCCTCCCCCCCCCTCCCCCCCAATGTGACTTTCTAATCTAATTTCTTGTGTTTACTTAATGGTTTTCCTTTGGCATTTTTTATTTGTAATATAAAAATTTTCAATAGCTTAAAAAAAAAGCTGGGTAGACTTTATGGGATTTAGTGTGTTTCAGATAGAAGACCAAGGTTCTCTTGCAGTCCAAAGTGTGCAGTGCACTTTTGCTTCTGGGGGCATAATGTTTTGGATACAGGGTTGGAAGGACTACTGACTGGTTAAGATGGAACTCTGACACTATCTTGGAAAGAAACTTTAGATAGGTGCGCAGAACCACTCTATTGTTGGAGGAAAAAAAACAAAACCTGTGTAAGGTAGATCAGTCACTAGGGCCTTGGATTTAACTGGGGCAGGTGCTTCAAATGACATATATCTAGTGGCTCAAATGGTCATTCATCAGCCCATGATATAGCAGGAGGCTTCAACAGCAGCAAACCCCACAAAAAGCAAACTAAAGGTTGTATAAGGATGGATTTTACTTTCTACGTGATAAGCTCCAACTGTTTGAAGATGAATCCTAACTGAGTTGGTCTTGAGACTAATATCTTGACATTTTTATGTGGGGCATGTAAAAGGATCTATGGCCCTGCCCTCACACTAGACAGAAAACTTCTTCTATTTAAACCTGTATTGTCTCAGTGGAATTCTTTCTAGCAGCAAGCAAGACCTGTGAAACACTGTTGGGCAAGTCCAGGGATGCCAGAGTTAACCTCTCAACGTCCAAGCTGTGAGGGCTAGGGTCTTGATGCTGAGATGCAACAATGTCCCCTGATCTTGCATGATCAACGCTGGAAAATACTTCAGCCTTATCAGACTTCTGATGCAGAGATTCAACAAAAGACTAAGAATAGTTCCAAGGTCTTAGGGTTTTGGAATGGTCTTCGCTATGAGAGCAATAGAAGGATGCATATATAGAAGCCCCCCCCCCCCCCCCAATGAAGAAGGTAGGCATCTAATACTAGTTTGTCATGCAGCCCTATCCCAGAACAAAACTAAGGAGCTTTCTTGTTGGGGAATGTAAAGAAAAAAAAAATCTACCAAGGGAGTGCCTCATGTTTCAAAGAACTTGTGGCAACTTTATCCACTGCTTGTCATGTCTAGCAAGGCTTCTATGAATTCCAATTGTTGCGTTAGGCTTAAATGAGACTTTGGATAATTTTATGATTAACTATAGTAATTCCACCACCTGCTCAACCAATCCTCCTGCCCCTTATCGAGTTGTGTGCTTTAGCACCATTCATCTAAATAGGGGAATAGATGCACCCTAGTCTGCTTAGATGCACTAGGTAAACTGTCAGATACTTTGTTAAAAGTCTTATAGTGCTGATATAAAGCCAAAAATGGCAGCATGCAGTGGTTGCAGGGAATATGCACTTCCTTGTTTATTGACATAAAATATGGTACTTGTGATCCGGATTGGCCACTACTGGAAGCAGGATACTGGGCTAGGTGGACTATTGGTCTGACCCAGTATGGCTATTCTTATGTTCTTATTGCAACATGATTTTACATCTGAATATATGCTGTGATTGTGAAGGTGGACAAACACCCAGAGGGAGTGAACAATTGCCTTGAGCAACAACAAGATGACTGATACGGAGCATTAGTTTAGCTATTTTACAAGGCTCCCTGAGTGAGTCAAGAAGAAAGATGGGCTCTCTGATGTTGGAAGCATCTGTTTTGAGGAAGCAAGAATTTTCCAGTGGAACAAAAAGGATACATTTGTTTAGGTTGGGTTAAAATATCCACAACTAACACAGTATGACTTCAAGGCAACAGATGACCTGCTGTTTGTAGAGATTGGGTATGTTGATCCTACTGGAATTTGAAGTCCCACATTTTGAAGCAAACAAAAGGCAATGGAGCAGTATCCATATAGCCTAGCATCTGCAGACAGGTTCTTATTATTGGGGATAAAATACATGAGCTTCAGAATTTTGTCTTGCCTCAGAAAGCTTTCACTTGATCCGAGTATAGAATAGCACCTATGAATGAGATCTTGTTTTGTAGGAGGAAGTGTTAATTTGTTTCCAAGTTTTTAAGGAAATGAACTGCATTTGAGAGCAGGAGATATCTCAGAAACTGTCAACAGCCAGTGAGAGATGGATAGACAAGTACTAAACTTTTGATAAAAAGGAGTAACCAAAGGGGAATATTTTGTATTGATAATGTTGTGGGGTTTCTTCTGCAAGCTGGGGTTTTATTTTTTTTTTTTGGGGGGGGGGGGGGGGGGGGGGCAGGGGTTAACTCAGTTTCAAATTAATTGGGATGTGTGTGTGTGTTTGAAGATCCAGTGACCAAAGCCAGGTCCCTTTAGTAAAGTAGGGAAGACTGGAGGAAAGTGAGTTTGTTTTGAATTTTTCTTTGCATAGGAACATGTTGAAGTTTCTGAGGTAGAAGGTAGGCCATTACCCTTCTGTCTTCTTGGGAATGGGGAAATACCTGGAATAAAACCCCTGATTCCTTTCCTAGGATGGAACAGTTTCTGATGCATTGACTGGTAGGAAGTCTACATTTTAACAAAACTAGTGGGTCTGCGTCAGATAGTTGAGATCAATTTTGGCTGAATTTACAAATCTGAGACAGTAGCCAGGTTTAATAATAATATAGATCCAGGAACTCAGTTATGATCTACCACTTTTGAAGAGCTTCACCCAATCCAAGTTGATTTTTACCCATTGGGCCTACTATGAAAAAGGTTCCTTTGCCACTTGCAAGTTTTATCCAACCTTATATTTCAGCTAGGTCTTTACGGTTTCAAGATGGATTGCTGCTGAAACTACCTTCGTTGACTTGTGAAAACTAGGAAAAGTGCCTGTTTTTATTTGGCACTGTTTTTATACAATGCTCTACCTTTGGAAGTTGGTGAGGAACAGCCATTGAGGCAATTTAAATGACTGTTAAAAGCTTATTTTATTTTGCTGTTGGCATATCTCTCCTGGAAGGATGATGGGGCTGAAGCCTGGTTTATCTGATTTTTGTCTGATTTAGTTTATTGATATTAGTGGTATATGTGTGTCTATTTTTCCTATTGGACTTTTGTAGTTCTTATTGTTTTATGTGATTTTAATATTGTATACCGCTGGGGTCTTTTTCTTGTAAAAAGTTAAGCGGTATAGCAGGTTCAATAACCTATAACTAACTGGTAGACAGGAAAAATATTTTGTAAGAGAGCTGACTGTTACTGAGAATAACGGTTTAAAAAAAAGAAGAAGAAGAGACGAGCTGCCTTGGTTGCAATGCCTGCAGCTTGTTAAGTTGTGCTGTGTGTGTCTGGCAAGTTCTAGGAAGAGATCAATGTAGGGCTTGCTGCAGTTGTTTGGAGGAGGAATAGACAACTCTGGTCCTTGGGTGCCACAGGTAGGTTGGATTTTCAGGATATCAACAATGAATATGCATGACATAAATGTGCATGTACTGCCACCTACATTGCCTATCTCTGGTCTGGAGGATATAAAACCTCTCTATAAACTCAATACTGAAGCTGGTTCTGCATTAGAAGGAGCACTGCCTAAAGATCCTTACACTGTACCATAGTATCTTGATCTGTTCTGTCTGTATTGTAGTAACATTTGCATTGATGATGAAGAGCAGAGATCGGTGCTACAGTCTTTCCAAGTCTCTATGTGGTGCAGATAACACAAAAGCACATGGCTCTACAGAGCTTAGATGTTGTGTCTTAATGGTCTTTGCATTTCTCCAGTTCTTTGGAAGGCATCTAACTTGCCTGTTTAACTTCATACAACTGCGTTTTAGGTCATGACTTTATTAACCAAGACTCATGCTGACTGAGAATCCACTGAATTTTTGAAGCTACTGTGAAGGGAGGTAGAAGCAAATTACCTGCAAAAGATTTACTGAAATGCACAGAATCAGCTAATCCCTGCAGAGATATTGTTTGCTGCTCTTAATTTTCAAGCAATTTTTCCTGCCTCAAAGATTGTGGAGCCAACTCTTACCTCTAACTTTTAACGCACAAGTCTTCAGTTACAGAAAAGCTTGCCTGTACAGCCACATAGTCTTTCAAATATCTGGAAATACATTTCTGACTGCAAAAGAGAAGATACCCAGCTTTTAGTTTCTTCTGACCCAGGCAGGATGGGTTGCCATCCACAAATTCATATTTCCAGTTGGCTAGCAGGCCGAAGAGTTAGATGTTCAAAGCAGTTTAACCTGCCAGAAACGGTTCCTGCCTGGTTGTTGTTTATTTATTTATTGCATTTGTATCCCACATTTTCCCACCTATTTGCAGGCTCAATGTGGGTTACAGAGTTTGGTTATGACATAATCATTCCATGATATCAGATTCAATTAGTAAGGTACAAAGATTAGGTAAGGGAAGAGTGAAGGAAGGTGTTAGGCAGGATAGAAGGTGGACTTTAATAACTGGGTGGATTGGTGAGGTATTTTTGTAAGGCTATGGGCTCACTTTGTAGGCCTTGTTGAAGAGATGTGTCTTCAGAGATTTGCGGAAGTTAGATATTTTGTCGATTGCTTTCAAGGGCTGTAGGTAATGCATTCCACAATTGCGTGCTCATGTATGAGAAGGTGGTGGCGTGTATCAGCTTGTATTTTAGTCCTTTACAGCTGGGGAAGTGCAAATTGAGAAATTTGCGGGATGATCTTATAGCGTTTCTGGGAGGCAAATCCACAAGGTTTAGCATGTAGGTTGGGGCGTCTGCGTGAATGATTTTGTGTACAATTGTGCAGATTTTGAACGCAACACGTTCCTTGAGTGGGAGCCAGTGAAGTTTCTCTCTTAGGGGTTTTGCACTTTCATATTTAGTTTTTCCAAATATGAGCCTGGCAGCGTTATTCTGGGCTGTTTGGGGCTAACAGGTAATTTTCAGCTGCACATAACCGGTTTGTTTAGTGGAAGTCTTGCGAGGCCACCTCTAGAAGTCTCAGCAGCCATTTTAAAGAAGTGGTGGCAGTGAGTGGATCAGTGGCAACGGGCAGGAAAGAGTGGAGACCTTTCCTGCCCCCAAGAGGCCACTAGACCACCAGGGTGCATTGAGGTACATTCAGGGAGGGCACCCTGACTCAGTGCTGGAGGAGAGGTGGGTGGGAGGGAGTGGGTTGGAAAAGGGTGAGTGGATTGTGGGTGCAGGGAGGGGAGCTGGAAAAAAGATTAGTAAGAGGGCATATATGGAGGGGGGAAGGGAAAAGGGGGAAATAGAGCATACGGTGTGACTGCACCTCGAATATTGTGTGCAATTCTGGTCACCACATCTCAAAAGAGATATAGTGGAATTAGAAAAGATACAGAGAAGGGCAGCGAAAATGATAACAGGGATGGGACGATTTCCCTATGAGGAAAGGCTGAAGCATCTAGGGCTCTTCAGCTTGGAGAAAAGACAGTTGAGAGGAGATATGATAGAGGTCTATAAAATAATGTGTGAAGTGGAACAGGTAGATGTGAATCACTTGTTTACTCACTCCAAAACTACTAGGACTATGGGGCATGCAATGAAGCTACAAAGTAGTAAATTTAAAATCAGAGAAAATATTTCTTCATTCAGCGTGTAATTAAACTCTGCAGTTCGTTGCCAGAGAAAGTAGTAAAAGCAGTTAGGGTTTAAATAAGGTTTGGACAGCTTCCTAAAAGAAAAGTCCATAAGCCATTATTAAAATGGTCTTGGGGAAAATCCACTGCTTATTTCTGGGATAAGCAGCATAAAATGTATTGTACTGTTTTGGGATCCTTCCAGGTATTTGTAACCTGGATCGGCCACTGTTGGAAACAGGCTTGATGGATCTTCATTCTGTCCCAGAATGGCAATATGTATGTACGTATGTAAGGGGATGGAGAGGGGAGGGGGGAACACACTGCTCATGGATGGGCGTGAAAGGAAGGGAGGACAATGCTGCTCATGGTTGTTTGCTTCTTTGAAAATGTACATCTTTTTTAATTTTAAATTTAGAGCATGCAAGAAAATGCGTTTGTTATTTTTACCAGTATTTTCACAGCTTATAGAATTTGGCTTTCTTGGGATGGGGAGGGACTGTGCAGCAGGGTGCAATGTGGTGGGGAGTGGCTGCGTAGACCAGGGGTAGAGATGGAGGGGATTACTTGCGATGGGAACGGGTTAGATTTCTGCTCCTGTGCAACTCTCTAGTCTCTTCATTCTAGTGTCATTTCAGCATATTATCTTATTAATGTGACACACTGAAGTATATTTTCAATGCACTTAGACTTGCAAAGTTCCATAGGTTACTATGGGGCCCTTTTACAGAGCAGCGGTAAACCCAGTGTGGGCTTACCTATCGCTTTATCGGGACTACTACCAGCCCAACGCGGCCACCAGCAGTAGTCCTGCCCCGAGTGTGTGCCATTTCCGGGGGCAAGAGAAAACCTTCAGAAATGGCTTGTGCAGCGATAACCTGGCAGTAGTTGGGCATCACTGCGTGCTGCCTGGTTACCTCTTGGTTAGCATGGGAGCCCTTATCACCACCTCAATGGGTGGCGGTAAGGGCTCCCTGCTGCATGACCATTCAGTAAGAGTTTTCTCACCGCATGGCCATGTGTGCTGGGGGCTTTTTTTTATCTGCTCCAGTAAAAAGGGCCCTGGTGCATGGGAAAAACAGCCCCCTGCCGCTAGTACAGGGCCTTTTTCCCGCAGCTTGGTAAAAGGACCCCTGTGTAACTTTGTAAGTCTGTGCTTTGAAAATGAGCCCCAAAATCAGATTAACAGTGTTCATTTATGAGTGTCTGTTAGATGTCATTCTTATTGGTGGAAGACATGGAAGCCATGAAATATAAACCATTTTATTAAAACATAAGAATAGTACGGACCCAACATGGCCATGTTTTAATTGTTGCCTTCAACAGGGTCTTAATATTTCATACAGTCCAGTCTTAAACCTACAGGATAAGTATATTTTAAAAAATGAGAGAAATGCAATTTATATAGAAAACTAAAGAATACAATTGATTTAACTATAATTTTTCAAAACATACTATGCACCTGTCAGGGGGACTGATCCCAGATGGCGTCACGATAGGACGTGAGAAACGTATCTGGAGAATTTGTTTATTCTTAAAACTATTTTCCTTAACAAACATACCTAACGGAAGGGGAAAGTTAGAGGTGGTCTCTCCCAACCCTCAACGGACCTTACCCGACGGCAACCTCCGATAACGGATTTCACGGTCCCAGCGACATCATGGGGCGTTCCGCTGCTCGGCGCAGAGAGGAGCCCGGGCCTGGAGAGTGAGGTGTCACTCAGCCCCAGAAGTCCTTGTTTGGCGCGTGAGGTTGGAGGCAGTGTCGCCGGAGGTCCCGCCCAGCAGCCAGAGTGCAGAGCTGTGCAGTGTGGAGGGGAGAACTCCTTCGGCAGTTTGGAAGTGCCTTGCCTCGAGAGAAATCTGGAAGAACTAAGCCTAACCTCTACTCCCAAGAGCTGCGCTGGAAGTTTTTCTTCTTCTGAGCAAACTCCTGCTGTGCGGCAAATGGTTGAAACACAGCCAGTTCCAGAGCTCCAACTGCTGCCCTTGGAGAAACCACCGGACATTAGATTCCCCCTGGGGGGCAATGGAATCTTTACACAAGGTATGCCTGAGTTTTGTTAAGACTTCTAATGCAAACACAATAAAAATGGATGGCTTACAATCAGAATTAGCCCCCCAGGTGGCAAGTTTGAAGCAAGTGGAACATTCTGTGATTTAATTAAAGGAACAAGAAAATAAAATACTTCCGAATGCTGATCTGGTACATAGAAAGATTGAAAATTTAGAGAATGGGGCAAGGAATTTAAATTTGAGAATTTTGAATTTTCCCTTTCTCAAGTTCACCCCTTTGAGAGATTTGTTTAATATGTTTCTTAAGGAAGTCTTCAAGTACTCAGTCGATAATTTTCCCCCAATTCAAAAAATCTATATGCTGCCCAATTGTGGTTTAATATCAAAGGAACCAGCCTTAGAGACTTTGGATGTTTCTGCTCTAATGGAACAGTCACAAGAAGATATTACATACAGATCTACTTTGCTGGTGTCCTTTGTTTTCCTTACAGACAGAGGCTTTATTGAGGCAGTATTTAAGACAAATTTCCTCTGTTAAGTTTATGGGAGAGAATGTCCAGATTTTTCCAGATGTTTCCAGAATCACGCAAGAAAGGAGGAAGAAGTTTCTTCTTCTACGACAAGAGACAATACATTTGAGGGCTAAATTCCAGCTTAGATTCCCGTGTAAATGTGTTATATTTTTTGACAACAAGACATACCATTTTTTTGACCCAATACAGCTTAGATCTTTTTTAAATTGTAAGGGCTCCTAAACCCCCTTAGGTATCTAAAGCTGGACTTTGATTTATGAAAGATGTAACATTCTTGATGCCTTATTTCCTTTATAAATATGTTTCCTTGTGAGATATCCTTATCCTCTATATAGGTCCTCACACTTGAGGACTACGTAATAAGGAAAATGTTTCTTTTTTATGGGTTTTCCATAATAAATTGTATATTTTTTTGAAATTTCTTATATTTCTTGACAAAGTTCGCTTTGGGTATGTAAATTGTAAAAGCTATAAATAAAGAATAATAAAAAAAACATACTATTCAATTTATAAATCAATACATTTCAGGCCATGAAATATAAACCATTTTATTAAAACATGAGAATAGTAGAGACCCAGCATGGCCATGTTTTAATTGTTACTTGCTGATGTGTACACAGAAGAAACAAATCTCTGCATGAATATACAGTATGTAGCAGAACAGTGAAGATGACTCAGGAATAAGTGAACGATACTTCAGGTGGTGAAACAGTTTATTGTAGGACAAACGAGACTCAACACAACTGTGTTTTGGCCGACAAGGCCTACATCAGGAATCTCTTGGATTTTATAAAACCATCCACTTGAAATGTTTTTTTGAAGTTGGTGGAGTAAAAGAACAAACAAAGTGCTAAATTCACCAAAATAATCAAAGCTCGCTGAAAAAACAACTAGTCAGGCGCTCTGTGCGTCAAGGTAAAAGCAAATTATGAAAACTGCTAAACTTCAAATACTCATAATGGAGGGTCACAAACCACTTTTTTCAAATATCAAAACCACAAAAAAGAAAAATAGTGGACCAAAAGAAATGTGTTTCATTCAGATTTACTGAGATACACTCATTAACCCCCCTATTTACAAAGCCACATGGCAATGCCAACACAGCTCATTCAAAACGAATGGGCTTTGTTGGCATTAACGCAGCAGCAGCCGCTAGTGCAGCTTTGTAAACGGGTGGTAAACCTCTAATAATCATCAATGAGAAGATATCGGTATTATTAATCTTGGGTTATTAGGTCTCTTATGGGCCATCCCATTTCGGGCCTCAATCCTAAATCCCACTTCTTCAATCATTTATTCTTCTCATATTAACAAACAAGATCTTCAATGTCCTTCAAAATATACTTCTACAAAAATACTATAAGTGGTCAAAAACAGCACTTTGCTTAAGTTGTAGAAACAGTCGTCTAATGTTAAGATACCTGGACTGGTGTTCCTACAACTTAAGCTAAGTGCTGTATTTGATCGCTTATAGTATTTTTTTTAGAAGTATGAAGATAAGATTGTTAGTATGAGAGGAATAAATAATTGAAGAAGAGGAACTTAGGGTTGAGGCCTGAAATGGGATGGCCCTTAAGAGACAATGGTGCTCATTTTCAAAGGACGTAGACTTACAAAGCTCCGTAGGTTACTATATAACTTTGTAAGTCTAAGTGCTTTAAAAATACGCCTTCTAGTAACCCAAGATTAAGTCCGTAATTAATAATACTGATATGTTTCTCATTGATGCTTATTAGAGGTTTATCGCCCTGTTTACAAAGCAGAAATCTAAAAACGGATAGGTTTGACTATATATATATATATATATATATATATATTTCTTTTTTTTTTTTACTAGTTTCTCTCTCTCTCTCTCTCTCTCTCTCTCTCTCTCTCTCTCTCTCTCTCTCTCTCTCTCTCTCTCTCTCTCTCTCTCTATATATATATATATATATATATATATATATTTTTTTTTTTTTTTTGACTATAGATATATTTTGATTATTTATAGATACATAGAGTTTAATATATTAAGTTCTATAAAAAAAAACATCTAAATGAAATTATATGTATATACACACACACACACACTACTATGTATCAGTGGTCACCACAAACCGTATTAAAAATATAAAGACATTTAAATATAAAATCTGATTAACAAACCATAAAGATATAAATTTAAAATTATTTTTGTTAGGGGGGAAAAATTGGGGGAAGAAGGGGGGTCCCTTTCATCTTGGTGACTTGCTGAAAAGTATATAATATAAAAATCAGTCCATTTCATTCCATTTCCTCTAAAATCAACAAAAAGAACCAAAAGACAAAATATTTTATAATCTAATTTTCATAATGTGTATATATATAAGTACCAAAACAATTTAAGTTATAATTTAAAATGGATATATCAAGAGTAGGTTGGGAGGCAAGATGGCGTCCGTGTAAGAGGTGGGAGAAGCTGCTTCTGACTTACCTTTCCACATTGTTGAAATATTGTGTTTCCTACACTGTTTGATGCCTAAAAGAAGGTGGGGATGCTGGATCGCTTCTTTGCACCAGGTGGTTTACCGGGAATATCTTCATTGCCGGAGAGTCTGGGGAGAGCGTTGCCACACACCCGGCTAGAAGCAGAGACACCTTTCAGTCCCAAAGTGAGAAATCCCCCTCCTATGCCGGCGGAAACTCAGAGGACGGTCCAGGAGACACCGGAAATCTCAAAATCGACGGGGTCTCCAGGCACGGGTGCCGGCTCAAGAGTAGAGACGTTGACTATCCCTGCGCTGGAAATGGCGGGTGAAAGAGGAGAGAAGCTTCCTGGGGAAAATCTTGTGGCATTGGAGAGACAGCTACAGGAGGATTCCTCCCCTGAATTAGGCTTACCAAGTAAGTCTTGTTTTCCTAAGAAACCTGACACAATAACCTTGGACACTATTTGGGAAGCTCTGGTGGGCTTGGAAGCCTCTTTCTCACAAAAGTTTGTCATTAAATCAACAGTTTAACCCTTTGTCTGAAAAATACCAACATTGGACAAAAAAGTAGCAAGTATGGGTAAAGATATTGAAAATAATTCCAAGACAATACAAAATTGCCAACAAATTCAAGTTAACATGATTAAAGAAAATCTTTACCTGCAAAATAGTATTGAAAGTTTGGAAAATTATCAACGTTCAAATACCCTTAGGCTTATAAATTTTCCAAAGCAACTATCAATCTCACTTCTTACCTTTTAAAAAATATCTAACGGAGGTTTTGAAAATCTCTGAACAGTCACACCCTCCTATATCAAAAATTTACATATAATGCCATTTGTAAAGAAAGATTTAGAACATGGAGAAAGAGAAGATGTGCCTGTAGAGACTTTAGATATGAACTTAACACAAATGCTTGAAGATGATAAGGTGGGATTGACAACAGCAACACTTAAAGTAACCTTCATACTACAACCTGATTGAGACTGGATACTGAAACAATATTTTCTTCATAGAGAACAAAATTTCCTGGATTGTAAAATAAGAATGTACCCAGATGTCTCTAAAACTACACAAAAGAAAAGACAAGAGTTTCTTAAATTGCGTCTGAAAACTTTGCAATTAGGCGCATTATTTTGGCTGAACTTTCCCTGTAAATGTGTCTTAAAGTTAAATTCTATCAAATATGTATTTTTTGACTCTAAACAGTTAAACTCTTTTCTGGAAACTAAGCTAGCTGAATCACTTATGCCACTACCTAGGAACATAACTTCAACTCCGTAATAAGTATTAATATCACAGGGCCCTCTTCTCAGCCACCTTTTCCCTTAATGAAGGTTTATATTTTCCTTAGTATTGTGTATTGCCTCATAATTGTGGACTAAAGATGAGCAAATAGATAATGTTTTTGCAAATAAGGTTGTAATAACTAATTTTTCTAAGAATTAACAATGACAATCATCTTTTTGGTTTCAAGAGTTGTACTTGACGTAAAATGTAAATGTAATAAAATAATTAAAATTTAAAAAATGGATATATCAAACTAGGAACCATTTTTAGTTTTAGAACAGGAAGAGTACAGATTACTTCTACTTGGCTGGTATACTACTTTGTGGGCAAATATAATTGAAAAGAGAAGGCCATTAATGTTTTACTAATTTGTCAGTGTATCTAAAATTTACAGTTTTCATATATAACCAGGTTTTCACTTATAAAATGTCTTTCCCTTAAAACTTTCACTTCCTTTAAGTTAGCATATTTTACATGTATTTAGCTGGCTTGCTTTGAAGTTAAATATTCTACTCTGTATGATGTGGATATGTAAGTTGTCACTGTATATTAGTAGAGTACATTATCCAAATGTATAATGATTGAGGGAAGCTACAGTCACTAATGCCAGTTACTAGTCCTTACAGAAAAAAAGTACAGAATTGGTTATTTTTCTGTAGGTGAAGTTTTACAAGCTGTCATGGATCATGATATTCCACAACAATTGGTTGAACGACTACAGGAGGAAAAAAGAATAGAAGCTCAAAAGAGAAAGGAGCGCCAGGAAGCACATCTCTACATGCAAGTTCAGGTCAGCTTTTAAGAAATCCTGCTGAACAAAAACTGTGTAAAACAGTTGGAAAAACGTTTAGTACTATATTGTCACTGTATGCAGAGGTGAAGATGCAGTTGTGTCCAAAAGCATAGGCTAAATGACTTAAGAAAAATCTGTGGCTGGCTGCCTTTTTTTTTTTTTTGTTCTTTATTGGTACTTCAAACAAACATAACTGATATATAAGACATAGCCAAGGGTACAGACATATAAAATGTTGTCTTGTAATCTTATAAACTCTTTAAACTGCTCAGATTAAAAAAGAAAACAAGTGACAATTTATTTTTATCCTCTTTACCATCCTACCCCCACCTCCCCCAGTTCCCAAATTCTCCATGGGGCACAGTACTTTGCTTCAAAGGGAGTTACAGAAAGATAATGTTAACCAAACACCAACAAATCTCCATATTATTGCTTACACCAAGGAATGTGAACACATTTAGAGATATATTCTTTAAGACCATGGAGATCATACATTATAGTCTGTTTATAGCTCCTTACAGATAGCTTGTTATGGAAGAGCCTTTATCTTCCAAGTTATAGGCTATTGTCAGTTTTGCTGCTAAAATTAGTGTCATAGCCACAGTATATTGTTGTTGATTACTGCAGCAGGGGGGGGGGTAATCCTAAGAGGCATTTCTTACTTCATACTATTCTAGAAGTGTTGAATGGCCCTGCATTCCCACTAAAGGTGCTTGAAGCAGTCCATTTCCCACATAGGTGCCAACGCTTCCTCCTCCTTTATCCCGCCCTTGTCACCGGTGGCTGGGGCCCAGTCCGTTCTATGTATTAGTTTAAATTGGAGCTGCTTATATTTTTATAGGCGAGCACTTATGAAATTACTTATAAATAAGATCCCATTGCTTCTCTTCTAATTCTGTACCTAATCTCCACGCCCAGTCCAGTTTACAACCCTGCACTCTACTAGGAGAAATATCCTTATTCCTCAGCAATCCTCCAGACTGTTCAAGACGCTTGGGTTATGCACTTCTACCAGCAGAGGGAGACTGAGAACACTAAAACTTCTTATACAAGTAGCCTGTGCAGACCTTCTACTAACCAGTATTTTCTCAGTCTCAGCAGAGGGTAGATGTGTGCAGCCTGTGTAGTGTACTCAGTCTGGTAGGCCCATTTGGGGTTTCTAGGTTGGCTTGTAAATGTTAGAGAACCGACACTTGGATCTCCATTACAGGGTGTAAGTCCTAAGGGGCTTCTTACTCCCTATGGGGTGTCACACCCAGATGGCTGGGTCCCTCCCCCTGTGCTCTTCCTCTGGAGGACTGCTTGACCTCCGCTACAGACCTCGTTCTGCACCCTTGAGGCGTTTAGGCATCAGCAACGAGGTTTAAAATAAATAAACGTTTTTAAAAGGCGGCGATTTTGGCCGTTCTTGTGGCAGTCCAGAGATAAAACGTCTTCTAGGGCGTTCTTGCCTTAGGCGGTTTTGCCTATTAGTCTGTCAGAGCACAAAGGAACTGTTTGTTTTTATTGTATTCGCGGCCATTATGTCTAAGCCGGTGAGGTGTTGGTTTTGCGCGAAGCATGGCGTTGAAGTGAAAGGTGGCCAATGTAATTTTGTGGGGAGCCTATGTTGTCAGCACTCTTGCCCCCCGTGCTTTCTCCTGAATCGGCGGAGGTGTTGGGCGGTGATTTGACCGCACATTCCAGGCCGGTTTTGGCAGGAAATATGGCCATTTTGGCTGCGCGTCCTGGGTCGGCCCCGACGGAGCCATTTTTGGCGGGAAGCACGGCCCTTTTGGCCGCACATTCCGTACCGGCGCTGGGGGACCCTTGTGTGGCGGGAAGCGCGCCTAGTTTAGCGGCGGATCACGCGATGGACCTGCCGCCTCGGGAGAGAGGGGGTCCGTCGCGGAGACTGCGGGAAGTGTTGTTGGGACTTCAGCAGCGTCGGGGGGGGGGGGGGTCTGGCTTCCCACCTGAGTTTGTTTGGTCTCTGTATAATGCCTGGAGCGCTGGCCCCTCTCAGGCTGTTTGTTCCCCGGAGGCTGCTAGCTCAGTGGGAGTTAAGCACCCACGGGTGGATATTTCGGAGCCTACGGAGATAATTTCTCTGCCTGGGTCGGACGTTTGGAGTGACCCAGGAGAGGAGGATCTCTTAGATGTGTCTGAGGATCAGGATGGGCTAAGGCCTGGGGAAGATACTTCAGTGGTTCGCATTTTTCATAAGGAGGAGTTGTTAGAGCTCATTGATCAGGTGATCTCTACTTTGAAGTTTGCTTCGGCGGCCACTCCTTCTGCGGAGGGACCCCAGGTAGATCCCTTGGTTAAGGGGATTTGGAGAGCCTCCTGTTCCTTTCCCATGAATTCAGACATTAGGGACATGGTTTTCAGGAATGGTCTGTGCTGGAGGCTGCTTGTAAGGTGTCTAGGGCCATGGCGCGGTTGTATCCCTTGTCTCCGGAAGATTTGGCCCTGCTGAAACCACCTAATGTGGATGAGGTGGTTACGGCGGTTACTGAGGCTAGGGCCATTCCAGTGGATGACGGTATAGCCTTACGGGATCCTCAGGATAGGAAGCTAGAGTCCTTTCTGAAGCGCAGCTTTGATTTGTCGGCTTTGGCCTTGCAAGCCTTTGTGTGTGGGGGCTTGGTAGCCAGAGCTTGTTTCCGTTGGGCGGAGAAGCTCTTGGATGAGCCTGCGTTAGATAGGACTGGTTTGGTTCAGGACCTGGCCAAATTGGAGATGGGTTCTTCGTTTTTAGCAGACACCCTTTATGATTTGCTAAGGGCTTCGGCTAAGAATATGGCTCTGGCGGTGAGAGCTCGCAGGGCTCTTTGGCTTAGGGGCTGGGTGGCAGATGCAGCCTCTAAAGCAAAGTTGTGTTCTCTACCTTTCAAAGGTTCTATGTTGTTTGGAGAGGGATAAACTGATAAGTGGTCTTGGGGATACCAAGGTATCACGGTTGCCGGAGTTATGGCCTAAGGCGGCTAGTTGAGGTGGTTTGGCTAGAGGTCGGTTTAAGGACGCGAGGCGGTACAGACCGGGCAGATTTGTCTCCTTCTAAAAGCTGGTTTTTCCAGCGGACGCAGTCCTTTCGAGGGGGTCGTCGAGGAGGTCGGGACTTCTCCTGAGGTGCCGGAAATGGTAATAAGTCCTCCTTATGAAGGTGTGCGGGTCCAGCCTCTGGTGAAGGTCGGGGCATGACTTCGTCTGTTTTATCAGGGGTGGACCCAAATTACTTCAGATCAGTGGGTGCTGGAGCCCGTTTGCGACGGTTATGCGTTCGAGTTCGAGCATCCGCTACCGGATCTGTTTCTTTCCTCTCCTTGTCACTCTCAAGTCAAGTTAAATGCTATTCAAGAGACTCTAGGTTGCTTAATTCAGTTGGGAGCTGTGGTACCCGTTCCTCGGCACAAGCTGGGAATGGGTTGTTGTTCCATTTACTTTGTGGTGCCGAAGAAAGAGGACCAGTTTCGACCCATTTTTAGATCTCAAGAGGGTCAATGGGGCGCTCAAGGTGCCATCCTTCCGCATGGAGACTCGGTCATAGTGGCTGTTCATCAGGGAGAATTTCTCACATCACTGGATCTCACGGAAGCGTATCTGCACGTGCCGATTCGAGAGGCCCATCAACGTTTCCTTCGTTTTGCTGTTTTAGGGGAGGCACTTTCATTTCTGTGCTCTGCCTTTTGGTCTGGCAACGGCTCCACGCACCTTCTCCAAGATAATGGTGGTGGTAGCAGCAGCGGCTTTGTGGAGGCAGGGAATTCTGGTGCATCCGTATGTGGACGACTGGTTGATCTGGGTGAAGTCTCGGGCTCACAGTGTGGTGGCGACAGCTCAGGTGGTCGCGTTTTTGGAATCGCTCGGATGGGTAGTGAATGTAGCTAAAAGTCAGTTGATCCCATCGCAGAGTCTGGAGTACTTGGGGAGTGCGGTTCGACATGGCAGTGGGTCGTGTTTTTCTGTCGGATTCTCGGTTCGCCTCTCTTCAGCAGCAGGTCCTGCTGTTAATGTCCGTTCAGAGTCCGACAGTTCGAATGTACCTTCGGGTTCTAGGCCTCATGGCAGCAACAATACAGGTAGTACCATGGACCAGGGCGCATATACGTCAACTTCAGGCGGCTCTGTTGTCCCGGTGGTCTCCTCAAGTACACAGTTTGGAGTTGCGGTTGCTATTGAGGGGGGGGGGGGGGGGGGGCTCCTCTGCCAGTCTCCAGTGGTGGCTGTGTTCGGCCCATCTGAAAAAGGGCATGCCGTTGGAACCTCCTCAGTGGGTGATTCTGGTAACGGATGCCAGTCTGCTGGGCTGGGGAGCTCAGTGTCTCTGTCTGTCCGCGCAGGGGCGGTGGTCGACTGATGAAGCTCAGTGGTCTGTCAACCGGTTGGAGACGAGGGCGATTCAGCTAGCTCTGTTGGTGTTTCGCTCAAGTGTGGTCGGAAAGGCAGTAAGAGTCATGTCCAACAACGCGACAGCGGTAGCGTATGTCAACCGGCAGGGCGGTACAAAGAGTCCACGGTTGGCAATCGAGACGGCTCTGCTCATGAGTTGGGCGGAAAGGCATCTAGTGTAGATTTCGGCGGTGCACGTGGCCGGGGTGGACAACGTGAACGCGGATTTTCTAAGCAGACACATGTTTGACCCTGGAGAATGGTCTCTGCACCGGTCGGTGTTCGACCAGATAGTTCTAAAGTGTTGAAAGCCAGTAGTGGATCTCATGGCGTCGGCACAGAATGCTCAGGTTCCTCGGTATTTCAGTCGGCGTCGGGATCCGCGAGCGGAAGGGATCGATGCGTTGGTCCTTCCGTGACCTCAGCGGGTATTGCTGTACGTGGCCCTTGATAGGTCGAGTCCTGCAGAGGGTAGAATGTCATGCAGGTCCGGTGTTGGTGGCTCCGAATTGGCCGCGTCAGCCGTGGTTCGGGGATCTGATGCGCTTGTTAGAAGGCGAGCCTCTGTGGCTGGGGGGCTCAGTGCTGTTGGGGCTCAGGGTCCAATTGTCATGCCGGATCCGGATCGGTTCTCTCTTACAGTGTGGCCCTTGAGAGGGAATGGTTGAGAAGAAAAGGGTTTTCCCCTCAGGTGATTCAGACGATGCTGCAGTCGCGCAAACATTCGACGTCTTTGGCCTATGTGCGTGTGTACCTTCGACAGCTTCTGTGTCGTGCATTTTAGATTTCTTGCAGGATGGTTTTGAGAAAGGCCTTTCATTGTCATCTTTGCAGGTGCAGCTGGCTGTTTTGGCGTGCAGGGCAGGTCGGTTGCGTCTTCCCCGGATGTGGTCCGTTTTTTGAGGGGGGTGAAGTTTCTTCGTCCTCCTTAGCGGCCGGTAGTTCCTCAGTGGGATCTTAATATCGTTCTTGACTCTTTGGCAGGTTCTCCTTTTGAGCCCTTGGAGTCTAGTTCGATAAAAGACCTTACTATGAAGGTGGTCTTTTTGGTAGCTATATCGTCGGCTCGCCGGATTTCGGAACTTCAGGCTCTTTCATGTAGGCCTCCGTTTCTGTGGTTTTCTAAGGAAAAGGTTTTGCTGCATCCAGGTGATTTCATTGCCAGTCTTGGGGGACCGGACGGGGGATGCTTCTCAGCGTCGTTTGGCGAAATTGGATGTGCGCAGAGTGTTGAAGGTTTACTTGCGTAGGTCGGAGGAATTCAGGTCTTCGGGCAGGTTATTTGTCCTTCATGGGGGGCCCAAGAAGGGAGCAGCTGCTTCTAGAGCATCTATAGCTCGGTGGTTGAAGGATGCCATCTCTTCGGCTTACATATTGCATGGCCATACAGTGCCGGTGGGGCTCAAGGCACATTCCACTAGGGAGATGGCTGCTTCTTAGGCAGAGAGTAGTTTTGTTCCACCGGTGGACATTTGTAGAGCGGCGGTGTGGTCCTCCCTGCATTCTTTTCTCCAACATTACAGAGTGGATGTACAGGCAAGAGAGGATGCCAGTTTTGGAGCTGCAGTCCTGTCCTCTGGGCTTTGCAGGTCCCACCCTTAGATGTGTTTACTGCTTTGGTACGTCTCAAGCGTCTTGAACGATCTGGAGGATTGCTGAGGAAGGTGAAATTAGGCCTTACCTGCTAATTTTCTTTCCACTAGAACCTCCAGACCGTTCAAGAGCCCACCCAGTGTATCGGACAGTTTAGTATGATGATTTCTTTAGACTTCAGTTGCTGATATTTCTAGTAGCTCCTGTGATTTGGGTCCTGGAGTTTTACTAAGGGCAGTTTGTGGTACCGTTTGTGCCCATCTGCAGTTGAAATCCCCCGTCTTAAGGGGAGGAGATCAGAGTGTGGATTCAGTGGTTTTGTTTAGGTGGAGGTGTTTTGTTCCTCTGCTTTGTTACTGTTTTACTGGTTAGTAGAAGGTCTGCACAGGCTACTTGTATAAGAAGTTTTAGTGTTCTCAGTCTCCCTCTGCTGGTAGGAGTGCATAACCCAAAATATATGTATGCAATCAAATACTTTTATTTATTATTCTCCAAGTATATGTACAATCAATTGCTTATGGGAGTACAGTACCACAGCTACACATAGGTGTTCGCTGGGTCTGAGTCTCTGTTTTACTTTAGGGTCTTTTTTGCACTCACCCCAAATTACCAGCTAAAGCCAATTTGTAGATATAAAAGACTCAAGACTACTTATGAGAAAGCAATAGGATTACTTGCCAATTGGAGTGGAGGAGTGGCCTAGTGGTTAGGGTGGTGGACTTTGGTCCTGGGGAACTGAGGAACGGAGTTCGATTCCCGGCACAGGCAGCTCCTTGTGACTCTGGGCAAGTCACTTAACCCTCCATTGCCTACCGCATTGAGCCTGCCATGAGTGGGAAAAGCGCGGGGTACAAATGTAACAAAAAAAAAAAAAAAATTGGTTTCTCATGAGAGAGCAGCCCTGCTTGCACAAAGGTACTGGCTGTGACTGTCTCTCTCCATTGAAGTAGGAAGTATACTCATTTTTATATGTTCATTCAGGATACAGATAATATGACAGTAAGCACACCTTATTGGATCTATTTTAATGTCATAGTTAACACTGATTGGCTATGGTAATGAGTTGGTTAGTATTTACTGGAAAAGCTAGTAATAGACTAGCTGTTCCTGGAAGACTAAATCATCTTCCTGAGGAGTTACCTTGTTCTGTTTTTCACTAAAACATCTGTGGCCACCATGTTGCTAAACAATGTTACTCTGTTTTTCCACTTACGCCCGTTCCTCATTTTGCTGCATGAGAATGTCACAACAGATCATGAGTTCTGCAGTCACACTGAAGTTCAGGTTAGAGTCATGGGCCTGTAAGGTTTTCTCTCATTTTAGATCCCGAACCAAAGTTAGGCCTTGATCAAAGTTCATAGCTGTAATGATAATAGACATCTAGTATAGAATAAGTAACCACAAACTAAAAATAGAAATATGTAGACAAAACTCAAACCCCCAAGAAGTCAGATTCTACATACAGTGTAACACCATAGAAACAGTGATACATGTCCCCTAGTACTGTGCAAAGTATAAAGTAGCAGATGTTAATTTGGAAAAAAAAAGTAAAATACAAATCACCACTTTACAAATTAACAAATAGAAATAAAATGGAAAATAAGATACCATTTTATTGGACTAATACATTTTTCAATTAGCTTTCAGAGTCCAAAACCACCTTCCTCAGGTCTGTACAGTATACTGCTGTTATGGTATCCTTTTCTTACCTTTGGATGGGGGTTTTGGTCTCTGAAAGTTAGTAAAAAAAATGTATTAAAATTAGTAAAAAGATCCGTATTTTCATTTTCTGTTTATTACTACCGCTACAATACTATTTTTATCTAAAAGCAAAATATATATATATTTTTATGTATCTTTGGTTTCTGCTTTCCGCATCTCTTCTCTCTCTACCTTCCATCCAGCATCTGCCTGCTATTTCTGCCCCTTCTTTCCCTTTCATCCAGCCTGTGCCCCCTCCTCTCTTTTTTATATGATGCATTCCAGCATCTCCCCCTCTCGCCATCTTTATCTCTCTGTTCCCAGTCCCCCATCCCTATCATTTTTATCATCTAGTTTCCAGTATCTCCTATTTGACTTTTTTCCCTGTCCACTCGTTTCCTCTGGCTACCTACATCTTCTGTCCATAACCTCCCCTCTGTGTCCCTGTGCCCATTCCCCCCCTCCCCCCATATTCAGCATCTGCCCTCTGTGTCCCCATCTCTCCCCCCTATGTTCCCATGATGCTCCCCTTTCTCCTGCACTCCCACCCCAGTGCCGGCATCTCTCCCCTGCCCCATAGTACTGCATCTCGTTCTCCTCCTCCCCAGATCTAACTTTTTCCCAGTCTCCCCTCCCTCATGCGTCCCATCTTGCTCTCTCCCCTCCCCCATGGTGGGTCCAGCTTCCGCCCCCTCTCTTCCCCAACTTTTCATCCTTGCTCTCGCTTCCTCCTTCCCATTTGGTCTGGCATTGCTCTCACTCCTCCCTCCACACCCTTTTTCCTTCGCCTGTAGTCTGGCATCGCTCTTCCTTCCTCTCTCTACCCCCCTTTCCCCTTCCCCTATGGTCTGGCATCACTCTCCCTTCCTCTCGCCACCCCCCTTTCCCCTTCCCTTGTGGTCTGACATCTCTCTCTCTTCCTCGCTTCACCCCCTTCCCCTGTGGTCTGGCATCCCGTCGCTCTCCCTCTTCTCTATTTCCCTGGCATCGCTTTTGCTCCTCTCTCAAATCCCCTTCTCCTTTCCCTGGGGTCTGGCATTGCTCTCCCTCCTCTCTCCACCCCATTTCCCTGTGGTCTGGCATCACTTTCCCTCCACTCTCAACCCCCATTTCCCCCTTCCCCTTGGGTCTGGCATCACTCTCCCTCCTCTCTCCATCTCCCTTCCTTTGGTCTGTCATTGCATCATCCTCTCTCCACCCCCCCCCCCCCCCTTTCCCTGTGATCTGTCATCGCTTTCCCTCCTCTCTCCACCATTGCCCCGCTCTGCAGGTTTCCAAGCTTTTGTGCCTGCCAGCAGCATCAGCAATGTAAGCACTGCCTTCGGCCTGCCCTGGAAGCCTTCCTGCATAGGTGGGATACTGTACAGAGAAGGCTTCCGGGGATGGCCGAAGGCAGCTATTAGCTGACGCTGCCAGAGGCCTGGAAGTTTAAAGGCCTGCAGCAGGCGAGGAGGGATGAAGAAAGGGAGAGTGATACCACACCAGTTGGGGGGACGAGGATACCCATGGCAGTGCCACACCAGTCCGGGGGGGGGGGGGGGGGGGGGGGGGGGAATGTACATGGCAGCACAGTACCAGTCTGGGGGGTGGCGGGGGAAATAGCCATGGCAGCACCCCCTTATGATCTGGAGCGGGCTGCTCCCACCCTCGATACGCCACTGATCAGGTGTGTCCTGAAAGGAAAGGAGTACTCTCACATCATCACAAATAGTTTTGTATTTATCCCATGTTAATTAACCACGCTAATAAGCTATCTAATAGTGTTCATTTGTATATTTTCAGATAGTGACAGAGGACCAGTTCTGTGGCCATCAAGGAAATGATATGTACGATGAAGAAAAAGTAAAATATACTGTGTTCAAAGTATTAAAAAATTCCACACTAGCAGAATTTGTTCAGAATCTTTCACAAACCATGGTAAGTATTTAATTTCTTAAGTCATAATTGCATTTCTGTACTGTGGACACAAAGCAAAATTTATGAAGGTTTTTGTTGAGTTTGAATAATTTGTACTATGGATTAGGTGTACGAAAGCCATAGTTTGAAATTCTAAGCCAAATTATAAAACCAGTAAAAGAATCTTCTATTCATTATTTAAAATTTCTTTTATAGGGATTTCCACAGGATCAAATACGGCTGTGGCCAATGCAAGCCAGAAGTAATGGAACTAAAAGGCCAGCAATGTTGGATTATGAAGCAGATTGCAATAAAACTGTAAATATACATTGATTGTGAAAGGAGCATACACGTTATCTGCAGCTGTGTAAATTATCATTGCTGAAGCTGAAATATATACCTTTCAAATATTTGCTTCTACCCTTGTTTACCAAGTTTACAGAAATTTATATGGCGCAGCTTTTTTTTTTTCTTCCTTATATTTCTACCTCAGAAAACAAGTACGTACTGTTAAAACTCAACCAGTTTTCTAAGGCAACTACCTATGTTTTGAACATCTACTTATGCATTGTGATGCTTTTTAATAGCTTTCACCATGTATCAAGGCAAATTAAACACCTTCTTTTCAATTTGTAGATGATTGAGCTTAGTGACAACGAAAATCCGTGGACAATATTTCTGGAAACAGTTGATCCAGAAATGGCTGCCAGTGGAGCAACATTACCAAAATTTGATAAAGACCGTAAGTTTGATTTACAGTTTAAAACATGAACTTATTAGGCTCATCCCTGAAATGTGATTGAGCAGCCCCTCAAACTTTCTTGGGTTGTCTAAACTGTTTCATTCTAGATTTGTTTTTAATACTTCACAGACTCAATTTTTAAGAGAGCAAAAATAACCTGTTTTATAAATATGCCTGGAGTATATGTACATAAACTTGTACGCATCCGTTTTGTATGTGCACAAAAGTTGGTCCAAGCAGAGTGGAGGCATTCCTGTGCCAAGATTGGAGATCGGTTAGCTTTTATATACATGCTTCATAAATAAAACCACACATATCCATGTAAAATAAACTGTAAAAGATGTAATACTATGTATACCTTTTCAAGGCTAGCAGGATAAGTTCTTACAGTTGAATGGCATTATCTAGGCAGAACTGAACTCTTATGGGGAAAAGCTTCTCCTAGCCTAGCAAATTTCTAGAAACATTTGAGTCTGCTGCATGTGTCCCTTGTGCTGTTGCATCATACATGGCCTCAATCTATCTTTTTTCACAAAACTATATGAATGTGCCACCACCCGCAGTGGCAACCTCTCTAAAAAAAAAAAATTAACTTGTGCATTTGCACACCTGGGCCTTTTCCACAGATAAGCTGGATGCATGCAACCACACTTGTGATGATGTCACCCTGACAGAACTGTGGCTAGATTGTTTTTATTATTATTGTTATTGCATTTATCAGTAATATATGAGCAAAAATACTTGAATGCAAAGCATAAAATTACAAAAAGAAAGAAGCATTAAATGTACTTTAAACCACCTAAATATGTGCTACTTAGTCCAGAAAATGGGGAGGATCAAGATTTAAAAAACACCCTTGAAACAACAGAGATTAAATAAAAAGGAAAATCATACAACAGTAAAGATGGGATACAAAGTCAAAACAAACATCATATCGTCCAAATAGCAGTTATTAACCTCCAAAAGGAGAAAATACATCTACATAACAATTAAACGCTTCCCAATTATTTAGCTTCTACCAAAAACCTCAAGTAGTCTGGATTTACATTGTAACATAGTAGATGACGGCAGAAAAAGACCTGCACGGTCCATCCAGTCTGCCCAACAAGATAAACTCATATGTGCTACTTTTTATGTATACCTTACCTTGATTTGTATCCGCCATTTTCAGGGCACAGACTGTAGAAGCTGCCCAGCACTAGCCCCGCCTCCCACCACCGGCTCTGCCACCCAATCTCGGCTAAGCTTCTGAGGATCCATTCCTTCTGAACAGGATTCCTTTATGCTTATCCCACGCATGTTTGAATTCCGTTACCGTTTTCATCTCCACCACCTCCTGCGGGGAGGGCATTCCAAGTATCCACCACTCTCTCCGTGAAAAAATACTTTCTGACATTTTTCTTGTCTGCCCCCCTTCAATCTCATTTCATGTCCTCTAGTTCTACCGCTTTACCATCTACGGAAAAGGTTCGTTTACGGATTAATACCTTTCAAATATTAAAAAAAATAAAAAAAGAACATATCTAATGGTTGCTAACACAATGTATTTGTAGACTCCAACTAATCTGACCTCCTATAAGCAAAGTATACCCAAGTCTATATAAATGTAAACAGTGTCCACCACTGATACAATATAAAATAAACTGTATTATATATTACTAAAACAGGGAGAGTCAGAAGGCTGAATATATGAGAAGATTCATTTTATTATAACTTACCAATTATGGGTATACAGGCATATGATAACTCCAGTTTAGGCCATAGATCAAATCAGATATAATCAAGACAGTTCTCAAAGCTTTTCTCATAGAGAGTGGTAAACTGGACACAAAGTGCAGTTCCACAGTATTACTTCTCTAAAGTTCATAGATTACAGCTGGCAATTATATACCCTAAAAATCACATGCGCTTTACATCATTCATATTTCTGTTAATTATTTCACTTAGTTATCAAAAATCAGCATTATAAAAATACTTTCTCAGCATTTGTGATTTTCTACAATTCAGCAATTAGTTACTGGAAATTACTTCTAACATTTTACTGTAATTTCACCTATTACGGTCATTCATATTTTGCAACATAATTGTCTGCAACTACAGGTTCTGCTTATTCTTACCACCGCTTACAAGAACAGCTGCTACAGGACCAATTCCAGTAAATGTCAGTAAATATACCATTGCAAGCATTTTTTAGTTTGTCCTTTCAACCTTTCCAGATTCTCCAAACATCTATCAGTAAGCATTTTATCTTTTATAGTAGCTGATTGGGCCTTCTGAAAGTCAGCAGCCTGATTCTCAACTTTATCCAGTCTCCAGTTATATTTTCCATAACTATTAAGTATCCTGATCTGCCAAGACTGTTAAGGTAGCAATAGAATTATGCATCACCAAAATAGCATCCCAAAGCTACCCCAACATAAGTCTGTGGTTTCTCCAAAGGAGATATGACTACCTTAGGTCTTTTGAGCGTCCATTACCTGGACAAACTAAGATGAACCTGAAATGTGGATAGATTGCTCTCCAGAGTTGAGAAAAAATCTTATAGAAACTTGTGTGGATTCCAGCACTAGTGCAACGTCTCCCGCACCTTGGTCTTTAACATCCTCAAAGCAGGATAGATGTTTGCTTCAGTTCTCCTCTCACAACTGAAAAAAAATCAGAAGACAGACTGGATTTGGTAAAACTATGTCAGACAGGACAGAAGGTCTGTTGACTCAATGGCTCTTCAGTTGCTCTTGTCTAGTACCTGATCATTAAAAAAATAGTCTGAGCACCCCCACATCCCCCATCAGGCTTCTCTTCAGCAGCAGTGGTGAGTTCTGCTTTGAGCTCACTCACGAATAACAATAATAACAGCAGCAAAAGTAAGAACTTTATGGCAGTGGTTCCCAAATTGTGAGTTGGGACACAAATGGAGTAACATCAATAGATGGGGTCACAGAAAAAGTTTCTCCCCCTCTCTATGGATCTCCACTGTGACTTTTGCCAGTGGCAGCCAGCCTGGAAACTGAGAGTTGGTGAACATTCACAGGACCTGTCCCTGTGCATAGATGCAGCAATCAGCTGTCAAGTTTAAGCCATAGGGGCAGTTGGTGGCATGAATCGCCAGATCAGCGAGGCCCACCTCTGAGGGGTCATGCAGAAGGGGTGTGCCAAAGGGGAAACGTCCCTTTGTGCGGCAGTTGAGTGTAAATTGAGGTACTAAATTAACTGACTTGAATATTCCTACACTACTTTGACAATTCACCTCATGTTTTTACTTTTACTACACTTGATGAGCAGTTTTGCTTCTCACTTCCTATGATAAAATCTTTACACATTGTAAGCATTTTGTCTTTGGGCACAGTAATGAGGTATTATACTCATTCATTAATTTGATAAAGAATTGCTTTAGCATTTTAGTTAATAGTTGTCACTAAACTTAACTAAATTTGCCTGTTTAACAAATTTTATGTCATTATTTGTCAAACATTAACAGGCTTATAGTAAAATCAGCATTATGATTGCATTGTTCATTCAGTAATGTTATTGTTGGTTGTTTCTTTCCTTCCTCTGTAAAACAATTGGGATAGTATCTACTCTTAACCATCAATCTACGAACTATAGATAGGGTAATAAAAATTCTCTGACAATTAGAATATTCTGCAAATATTGATCCCACAACTCAACATACTTTTAATGCTCATTAGCGTAATCCTTTACACCTAAGAGACTGCATAGTTCTACATTACAACAATGAAGCATATTTTTAGATTACTTCGCTGGTTATCTTTTTATAACACTATTGTTATGGCTAATAAGCTTCCAATTATATCCTGTTGAATTATTTCACAGCATTCCAATACTATACACCCCCTAGACAACATTTCAATTGGATCCCATACAGAGGTAAAGTGTACTCAAACCGAAAGTGGGTAGTTTTAATTACAATGATATTTTACCACTTCAAGCAACCAATTATCCCAATAAGCATGCCTCATCTTAAACGTCAACTAATTAAAAATGTCGCCATCTCATAATATCTTAAATACTGTACTTTTATTTATTTATTTATTTATTACACTTGTATCCCACATTTTCCCACCTATTTGCAGGCTCAATGTGGCTTACAGAGAGAACTGTCATGGCATAGCCATGTCAGGTTACATCATACAATTGGTGTTACAAAGAAGTTAAAGAAGACAAGAGGATTTGTTCAAGCCTTTGTAGGAAAGTACATTCTGAGTAAAGTTGGATAGGTGTTGTATTATAGCTAGTTAAGGGTTCTCGTGGTAGGCTTTGTTAAAGAGGTAAGTCTTCAAGGCTTTGCGGAAGTTAGTTAATTCGTTGATCTTTCTCAGGTGAATTGGGAGTGATCCCAAGTTACTATTACTATTTATCATTTCTATAGCGCTACAAGGCATACGCAGCGCTGTACACCATACACAAAAAAGACAGTCCCTGCTCAAACAGCTTACAATCTAGATAAGACAGGTAAACAGACAGAACAATTAAGGAGAAGGGAATAAATAGGTGAGGTTAAAGGACAGGGCAAGTGAGTAGTGGTTAGGAGTCAAAACCAGTGGTAAAGAGGTGGGCTTTCAGTTTGGACTTGAAAACAGCCAAAGATGGGGCCAGACGCACAGGCTTGGGAAGTCTATTCCAAGCGTGGGGTGCAGCAAGACCAAAGGAACGGAGTCTAGAATTAGCAGTAGAGGAGAAGGGGACGGATAAGAGAGATTTATCTACAGAACGGAGTACTCGAGGGGGGGTGTAGGGAGAGACGAGAGTGGAGAGGTACTGGGGAGCAGCAGAGTGAATACACTTATAGGTCAATAAGAGAAGCTTGACTGAATACGGAAGCGGATAGGGAGCCAGTGAAGTGACTTAAGGAGGGGGCTAATGTGAGCGTAGCGACTTTGGCGGAAAATGAGTCACGCAGCAGAATTTTGGACTGATTGAAGAAGAGACAGATGGCAAAGAGGGAGGCCGGTGAGAAGCAGGTTACAATAATCAAGACGAGAGGTGATGAGAGTGTGGATAAGGTTTCTGGTAGAGTGCTCAGAGATGAAGGGACGGATTTTGCTAATGTTATAGAGAAAGAAACGACAGGTTTTGGATTCAGTTCAGTTTTTAGATTTATTTATTGCATTTGTATCCCACATTTTCCCACCTATTTGCAGCCTCAATGTGGCTTACATAGTATTGTTAACATGGTTATTCCAGTATGTTAGGTACAATTAGTATTGGGTAGGGATTAGTTAAGGGAAGACAGGAGAAGGAAGGGATTTAATAGGGTATTTATAGCAGGTGTGCTTTCATTGCTGAATGGGTTGGTGTAGTGGATTAGTGTGGCTGTAGGTTCTCATTATAGGCTTTGTTGAAGAAATATGAAGAAATACTAGTAGTATCTAAGCTTGACTACTGTAATGCCATTTATGCAGGATTAAAAACCTCATTACTAAGAAAACTACAAACAGCCCAAAATATTGCAGCTCATCTGGTACTCGGAACTCCTCACTACTCTAAAGCAGCTCCTTTCTGAAATTACCTTTGCTTCCAATAAATGCATGCATCACATTCAAATTATGTGTATTTGCTTATCAAATCATATATGGCCTTTCTCTATCCTATATGCAGCGTATTACCAAGCTACCAAAACATAACGTATCTAAATCCTCTAGAGACTTCCTTACTATCCATTTCCCAAATTGTAATAAAATACAATACAAAACAATTCATGCTGGTTTTTCCTACCAGTGCACTACAAAGTGGAACATTTTCCCAAGCAATTAAGTCATACAACTGACTATTTCATATTTCGTAAACTACTAAAAACTTAACTTGTTAGAATCCTATCTCGTTGATGAAAATAACTGATTCCCTAAGCATTAAGATTTCAACTGATTCACTGCTATAAGCATTAAGATTTCTTCACTAAGAGTATCATTATTGTTTATTCTTTTGCACTATTCATGTTAATTACTTTTGAAGTTTCACAAGTTTTGACTGTATATAATTGTAACTTGGATTTGTTATCATTTGTGAGCCACATTGAACCTGAACTTGCTTGAGATAATGTGGGATACAAATGTCATAAATAAAAATAAAAGCCTGGGAAGCAGTTGCTTTTACGGGCTCTTCTTGGGCACTTCAGAGCTCTAAGAGCGGCAACTCAAAAAAACACTGAAACTGCTAAAGATAGCTATTTCAGCCTAACTCTAGATAAGACAACAGTGAATAGGGTTCAGTTGCATCCGGACAGGCTGATGACACAATTATTTTCCCAGACTGTGGGAACACTTCTTTTTGCCCCTGATGCAACCAGACCTTCATACCTTTCCAGGGTTTGAGCTTTTTCTTGTGCATGTCAGCCCTACACTGGAGCCTACCCCAAACAAAAAAAGCAGGTGGATCTAAAATTAAATACACTTCCCCAGCAGAACTGCAGCATCAGGGATCAGTCGAGCAAGAGTTCTAAGAGGCTACTATCAGTAAGCCCTAGAGATACTGCTAATTCTAAGCAATCCTGACTACAACAAAGAACAGAACTCTACAGAACAGGAGGATTCCTACAGTAGTATTCCATGACTTCACTGAGACCACAGCCCCCCAATTCTCCAGCTGCAGAGGATAAAAGTATACTAATCTACTTTGGAACAGTTTATTTTTATTTTTGTTACAATTGTACCCCGCGCTTTCCCGCTCATGGCAGGCTCAATGCGGCTTACATGGGGCAATGGAGGGTTAAGTGACTTGCCCAGAGTCACAAGGAGCTGCCTGTGCCTGAAGTGGGAATTGAACTCAGTTCCTCAGTTCCCCAGGACCAAAGTCCACCACCCTAACCACTAGGCCACTCCTCCACTCCTGCTCGACTGATCCCTGATGCTGCAGTTCTGCTGGGGTGGTGTATATCCTGCAAGGAGACCACTGCAGCCAGGGTAGGATAGACCCACCAACTTTACAGGCAGCTCAGGCCTCTCATGATAGAGACTTATCAGCTCAGGAACATATTCTGTAATTCTACTATTTCAGAGGCAGATTCTCCTTCCACCTACTGTACCAGTTCCTATAGTATTGCACATAAGGCTTATGGATCAGCAACGAGCAACTTCTAAACAACCATCTCAAATTCTGTGCAGTTTTATATCCTGCATGTTCAGATCTTGGATTTGAGGGAAGGTTCTTTTGATCCAGGTTGCCATATTTTAAATAAGGCAACTTTTTATGATTTTCTGACAAAAATAGAGAACCTAGACATCTCCAACCAATAGTTTTATTAGTGACCCACGTGCCAGGAGATCAGAACTATATAACAGATTCTCTGTCACCTACTGGACCCTCACGAATGGTTCCTCAATAAGAAGGTTGTTTACAGCCTGTTGAAGAAACGGGCCATTCCAAACAGAGACTTCACTTCATAGCAGAATGTCCAGTGTTTTGCTTTCAAAGTCTAGTACCTGACACATTCTCCCTCCTTAGAGTCTACTCTGTTCCTTCCCTCTTTCCGACTCCCATCTAATTGTTTATAAGATATAGAGAAGACCCGCATGATTCTCATCGCTCCTCAATGTTAGAGTAAGAGTAGGAGCCCAGGTTGGCAATGTTGGACCAGTTCCTTTATGCCACCCTCTCCAAGGAACACCTGATGGTGCCAGTTAGCAAGATGCTGAAGGATGCCTAATGAGAATTTGGGAGACCCTGTTCTCTGTGCACCCTGTGAACAAGAGAGTTGACTCCATTTATACAGTGTGAAAGGCTACTGGATTAAACCACTTCCTTATCACTCTGGTGGCCAAATCTGCTCCCAAGAAGGCCAGGAGCACTAGAACTCACTCTTCAGTGCCCATAGTAAGGAATGCTCTTACCATGAACTTATTTGAGAGAAATCTTTTAGAATGCTATGCTTTGTTTTCATATAGCTTCTTGGCAGCTCTTTATGAGCTGATACTTGCAAAACATTTTGTGCAAAGTTTGAGGTGGTGGCAGACACTGTCCCTCAGAAGAAATCCATAGAATGCTAGTCACTAGTGGGCAAGAGGAAATGTGGAAAGCAAGGAACTCTCCTCCCTCATGGAGACTAATGCAGTTGAACCCTTTCTACCAGGGGAAGAGGGCATGGATTTTATTTCAAGTATGTTTCCAGTCACACAAAAAAGAGAGAGAGAACATTTTATCCCATCCTAAATTTAAGGGACGAACGAATATTCAGATTGAGAAAAGTGCAAGATGGCTTCCATGGGCCCCTTGATTCTCTTTAAAAAGGGAATTGATTATGTTCTCTGGCCTGAAAGTAAGCTTGCACCCACACAGATAGAGATCCTAGTCACAGGATATATCTCAGATTTGTAGTAAGGAAACTCCATTTTCTGAGGACAAGCAGGCTTCTATATTCTCACAATAAATGCATGCATCACATTCAAATTATGTGTATTTGCTTATCAAATCATATATGGCCTTTCTCTATCCTATATGCAGCGTATTACCAAGCTACCAAAACATAACGTATCTAAATCCTCTAGAGACTTCCTTACTATCCATTTCCCAAATTGTAATAAAATACAATACAAAACAATTCATGCTGGTTTTTCCTACCAGTGCACTACAAAGTGGAACATTTTCCCAAGCAATTAAGTCATACAACTGACTATTTCATATTTCGTAAACTACTAAAAACTTAACTTGTTAGAATCCTATCTCGTTGATGAAAATAACTGATTCCCTAAGCACTTAGGCCGTTAGGCGCGCGAAAGCTTTCCTTCTAATAAGTTCTGGGAGAAGAGGATATTTCTCTGGTAAGTGAACAAATTTTGCTTGTGCTTTCGGAACTTGAAGATTGGGGTTTAAAGGAGGAACTGTAAGTTAGTGATAGGCTGATATCCTTAATACTTTAGCAAGTTTTAAATTACGGAAAAACTCAAAAAACACTAAGATGGAGTCAGCAGTCCAGCAGGGAGAGGGGTGCTATCCAGTCTTTTGCATTGAGTGTCACATGTATGATTATCTCCCAATTGGTGAGGTGTCATATGTGTGTGCCCGATGCAAAGAGCTCCTAGCTCTCAGAGAACGTGTCCGTTCCCTTGAGGCTAGAGTAGCAGACTTGATGGAGCTGAGGGAGACAGAGAGGTACATAGAGGAGACCTACAGGGATGTTGTAGAGAAGTCCCACCTCCAGTCAGGTAGCCCCTGTGCTACCTTGGAGGAGGGAGGTCTCCTAGAAGGAGAGCATCACCCTGGTGAAGTAGGAAGTACTCCTGTAGCCAGGACCTGCCCACCAGGGGATGTATTATCCTTTCGCACCGAGGATATATCTCCAAATGTTGCCCGGGAGGGAAAGGTTAGGACAGCTGTTGTACTTGGTGATTCGATCATTAGGCATATAGATAGCTGGGTGGCTGGTGGACGTGAGGATCGCCTGGTGACTTGCCTGCCTGGTGCGAAGGTGGCGGACCTCACGTGTCACCTAGATAGGATTCTAGATAGTGCTGGGGAGGAGTCCGCTGTCTTGGTACATGTGGGTACCAATGACATAGGAAAATGTGGGAGAGAGGTTCTGGAAGCAAAATTTAGGCTCTTAGGTAGAAAGCTGAAATCCAGATCCTCCAGGGTAGCATTTTCTGAAATGCTACCTGTGCCACGCGCAGGGCCCAAGAGACAGGCAGAGCTCCAGAGTCTCAATGCGTGGATGAGACGATGGTGCAGGGAGGAGGGCTTTAGATTTGTTAGGAACTGGGCAACATTCTGGGGAAGGGGGAGCCTATTCCGAAAGGATGGGCTCCATCTTAACCAGAGTGGGACCAGGCTGCTGGCATCGGCGTTTAAGAAGGAGATAGAGCAGCTTTTAAACTAGAAATGGGGGGAAGGCCGACAGTCGCTCAAAAGAGCATGGTTCGGGATAAGGTTTCTTTCAAAGATATCACCATAACAGGGAAGATAGAGTATCCTGATAGTGAGGTTGCAAAAGAGATTGTAGTAGATCGGGTATCTTTAAATAACAATAAAAATCAGACAAAAGATTGCCAATTAATACTGTCAAGTACTAAGCATGATGTACTTAGGAACAACAAACATAGTTTGAAATGTCTATATGCGAATGCCAGGAGCCTAAGAAATAAGATGGGGGAGTTAGAATATATTGCACTAAATGAAAAATTAGATATAATAGGCATCTCTGAGACCTGGTGGAAGGAGGATAACCAGTGGGACACTGTCATACCGGGGTACAAATTATATCGTAGTGATAGGGTGAATCGGATTGGTGGAGGGGTAGCATTGTATATTAACGAGAGCCTTGAATCAAATAGATTGAAAATTCTGCAGGAAGCAAAACACTCCTTGGAATCACTGTGGATTGAAATTCCATGTGCAAAGGGGAAAAGGATAGTGATAGGAGTGTACTACCGTCCGCCTGGCCAGGACGAACAGACGGATGCGGAAATGTTAAAGGAAATCAGGGACGCAAACAAATTGGGCAACACAATAATAATGGGGGATTTCAATTACCCGCATATAGACTGGGGTAATGTAACATCTGTACACGCAAGGGACATAAGATTTCTTGATGAAATCAAGGACAGCTTCATGGAACAGCTAGTTCAGGAGCCGACAAGAGAAGGAAAAATACTAGACTTAGTCCTTAGTGGTGCTCATGATCTAGTGCAGGGGGTAACGATACGAGGGCCGCTTGATAACAGTGATCATAATATGATCGGTTTTGATATTGGCATTGAAGGAAGTGAAACTAGGAAATCAAGTACGCTAGCGTTTAACTATAGAAAAGGTGATTACGACAAAATGAGAAAAATGGTGAAAAAAAGACTGAAAGGAGCAGCTCGCAGAGTAAAAACTTGCATCAGGCGTGGATGCTGTTTAAAAACACCATCCTGGAGGTTCAGGACAAATATATTCCACGTATTAGAAAAAAGGGAAAAAAGACTAACGTCAGCCGGCGTGGCTAAACAGTAAGATAAAGGAAATCATTAGAGCCAAAAAACAATCCTTCAGAAAGTGGAGAAGAGAACCAACTGAAAGTAACAGGATAGATCATAAGGAATGCCAAGCCAAATGCAAAGCGGAGATAAGGAGGGCAAAAAGGACTTTGAGAAGAAATTAGCGTTGGAAGCAAAAATACATAGTAAAAACTTTTTTAGATACATTAAAAGCAGGAAACGGCCAAAGAGTCGGTTGGGCCGCTGGACGAAAATGGTGTTAAAGGGGCGATCAAGGAGGACAAAGCCGTAGCGGAGAAATTAAATGAATTCTTTGCTTCGGTCTTCACCGAGGAGGATTTGGGTGGGACACCGGTGCCGGAAAGAATATTTGAAGCGGGGGAGTCGGAGAAACTAAACAAATTCTCTGTAACCTTGGAGGATGTAATGGGTCAGTTCAGCAAGCTGAAGAGTAGTAAATCACCGGGACCTGATGGTATTCATCCCAGAGTATTAATAGAACTAAAAATGAACTTGCGGAGCTACTGTTAGAAATATGCAATCTGTCCCTAAAATCGAGTGTAATACCGGAAGACTGGAGGGTAGCCAATGTTACTCCGATTTTTAAGAAAGGTTCCAGAGGAGATCGGGAAATTATAGACCGGTGAGTCTGACGTCGGTGCCGGGCAAGATGGTGGAGGCTATTATTAAGAATAAAATTGCAGAGCATATACAAAAACATGGACTGATGAGACAAAGTCAGCACGGATTTAGTGAAGGGAAGTCTTGCCTCACCAATCTAATGCATTTTTTTGAGGGGGTAAGCAAACATGTGGACAATGGGGAGCCGGTTGATATTGTATATCTGGATTTTCAGAAGGCGTTTGACAAAGTGCCGCACGAAAGACTCCTGAAGAAATTGCAGAGTCATGGAATCGGAGGTAGGGTATTATTATGGATTAAGAACTGGTTGAAAGATAGGAAGCAGAGAGTAGGATTGCGTGGCCAGTATTCTCAGTGGAGGAGGGTAGTTAGTGGGGTCCCGCAGGGGTCTGTGCTGGGTCCGTTGCTTTTTAATGTATTTATAAATGACCTAGAGATGGGAATAACTAGTGAGGTAATTAAATTCGCCGATGACACAAAATTATTCAGGGTCGTCAAGTCGCAGGAGGAATGTGAACGATTACAGGAGGACCTTGCGAGACTGGGAGAATGGGCGTGCAAGTGGCAGATGAAGTTCAATGTTGACAAGTGCAAAGTGATGCATGTGGGTAAGAGGAACCCGAATTATAGCTACGTCTTGCAAGGTTCCGCGTTAGGAGTTACGGATCAAGAAAGGGATCTGGGTGTCGTCGTCGATGATACGCTGAAACCTTCTGCTCAGTGTGCTGCTGCGGCTAGGAAAGCGAATAGAATGTTGGGTGTTATTAAGAAGGGTATGGAGTCCAGGTGTGCGGATGTTATAATGCCGTTGTATCGCTCCATGGTGCGACCGCACCTGGAGTATTGTGTTCAGTACTGGTCTCCGTATCTCAAAAAAGATATAGTAGAATTGGAAAAGGTACAGCGAAGGGCGACGAAAATGATAGTGGGGATGGGACGACTTTCCTATGAAGAGAGGCTGAGAAGGCTAGGGCTTTTCAGCTTGGAGAAGAGACGGCTGAGGGGAGATATGATAGAAGTGTATAAAATAATGAGTGGAATGGATCGGGTGGATGTGAAGCGACTGTTCACGCTATCCAAAAATACTAGGACTAGAGGGCATGAGTTGAAGCTACAGTGTGGTAAATTTAAAACGAATCGGAGAAAATTTTTCTTCACCCAACGTTTAATTAGACTCTGGAATTCATTGCCGGAGAACGTGGTACGGGCGGTTAGCTTGACGGAGTTTAAAAAGGGGTTAGATAGATTCCTAAAGGACAAGTCTATAGACCGCTATTAAATGGACTGGAAAAATTCCTCATTTTTAGGTATAACTTGTCTGGAATGTTTTTACGTTTGGGGAGCGTGCCAGGTGCCCTTGACCTGGATTGGCCACTGTCGGTGACAGGATGCTGGGCTAGATGGACCTTTGGTCTTTCCCAGTATGGCACTACTTATGTACTTATGTACTTAAGTGGGTGATGCCAATCCACGTCACCCTGTCCAGTATTTGCCATAGCTAAAAGTGCTTTATATAGAGTGAGCTGTGCTCCACCTCGCATGCATGAGATCCTTCCTGCTCGTCGCACAAACGCGGTCTCAGCTCTTCATTTTCCGCATGAGATGTTTTTCTTGCCCTTGGTCTTAGCTATTTTTTTTTTGTGCATTCTGGCTATTTTTTCATCTTTATAATTAAGCACCTCTTGAAGGAACTTTTTTTTACCTTTCCTTTATTTTTACTCAGTTTTGCTTGGTTTTAAGTTTTATTGTTTTTCTGTCGTCATCGGGCCACTTTTAGGCCTTCCTTTGGCTGGGACTTTCCCTTTTCTTTTTTGTACTGTGCCTTGCCCCTTTTTCAGGCGCAATCGTGTCATTTAATTTAGCTGACAAAGTTTTTCCGTCCATGTCCACGAAGATTCTCGGTGGCTTCAAGCACTATACCCGGTGCAGTCGGACAGTCTCAGAGAAGGTCACCCATTCTTGGTGTCTGCAGTGTCTTGGGCTCGACCATAACCCTGCTAACTCTGTTCTCTGTCTTCGTATGAAGAAGAGGACCCAGCTTTCCCAAGAGGCTCAACATCGGGGCACGCTAGGCAGGTAAAATTCCTTGATGAAATCAAGGACAGCTTTATGGAGCAGCTGGTACAGCAGCTGACAAGAGAAGGAAAAATTCTAGACCTAGTCCTTAGTGGAGCGCATGATCTGGTGCGGGAGGTAATGGTGCTGGGGCCGCTTGATAACGGTGATCATAATATGATCGGATTTGATATTAGTTTTGAAGTAAGTATACGTGGGAAATCAAATATGTTAGCATTTAACTTTAAAAAAGGAGACTGTGAGAAAATGAGAAGAATGGTGAAAAATAAACTTGGAAGAGCGGCTGCGAGGGTCAAAAATTTACATCAGGCATGGATGCTGTTCAAAAACACCATCCTAGAAGCCCAGGCCAAATACATGCCACATATTAAAAAAGGAGGAGGGAAGACCAAACAGCCGGCGTGGTTAAAAAGTGAGGTGACGGAAGCTATTAGAGCTAAAAGAAAATCCTTCAGAAAATGGAAGAAGGAACCGACTGAAAATAATAAGAAACAGCATAAGGAGTGTCAAGTCAAATGCAAAGCGCTGATAAGGAAGGCTAAGAGGGACTTTGAAAAAAGGATTGAGTTGCAGGCAAAAACACAGAGTAAAATTTTTTAAAGGTATATTAAAAGCAGGAAGCCAGCAAAAGAGTCAGTTGGACCGCTAGATGACCGAGGAGTAAAAGGGGTGATCAGGGAAGACAAAGCCGTAGCGGAGAAATTAAATGAATTCTTTGCTTCAGTCTTCACTGAGGAAGATTTGGGTGGGATACCAGTGCCAGAAATGGTATTCGAAGCTGACGAGTCAGAGAAACTTAATGAATTCTCTGTAAACCTGGAGGATGTAATGGGGCAGCTCTACAAACTGAAGAGTAGCAAATCTCCTGGACCGGATGGTATTCATCCCAGAGTACTGATAGAACTGAAAAATGAGCTTGCGGAGCTATTGTTAGTAATATGTAATTTATCCTTAAAATCGAGCGTGATACCGGAAGATTGGAGGGTGGCCAATGTAACGCCCATTTTTAAAAAAGGTTCCAGAGGAGATCCAGGAAGTTATAGACAGCTGAGTCTGACATCGGTGCCAGGCAAAATGATAGAGACTATTATTAAGAACAAAATTACAGAGCATATTCAAAAGCATGGAATAATGAGACAAAGTCAACATGGATTTAGTGAAGGGAAATCTTGCCTCGCCAATCTACTACATTTCTTTGAAGGGCTGAACAAACATGTGGATAAAGGTGAGCCAGTTGATATTGTGTATCTGGATTTTGAGAAGGTGTTTGACAAAGTACCTCATGAAAGACTCCAGAGGAAATTGGAGAGTCATGGGATAGGAGGTAGTGTTTTATTGTGGATTAAAAACTGGTTAAAAGATAGAAAACAGAGAGTAGGGTTAAATGGTCAGTATTCTCAATGGAGCAGGGTAGTTAGTGGGGTTTCCCAGGGGTCTGTGCTGGGACTGCTGCTTTTTAACATATTTATAAATGACCTAGAGATGGGAGTAACTAGTGAGGTGATTAAATTTGCTGATGACACAAAGTTATTCAAAGTCGTTAATTCACGGGAGGATTGTGAAAAATTACAAGAGGACCTTACGAGACTGGGAGACTGGGCGTCTAAATGGCAGATGACATTTAATGTGAGCAAGTGCAAAGTGATGTATGTGAGAAAGAGGAACCCGAATTATAGCTACATCATGCAAGGTTCCACGTTAGGAGTCCCAGACCAAGGAAGGGATAGAGGTGTCGTCGTCGATGATACGTTGAAACCTTCTGCTCAGTGTGCTGCTGCGGCTAAGAAAGCAAATAGGATGTTAGGTATTATTAGGAAAGGAATGGAAAACAAAAATGAGGATGTTATAATGCCTTTGTATCACTCCATGGTGTGACAGGACCTCAAATATTGTGTTCAATTCTGGTTGCCACATCTCAAAAAAGATATAGAGGAATTAGAAAAGGTGCAGAGAAGGGTGACGAAAATGATAAAGGGGATGGGACGACTTCCCTATGAGGAAAGGCTAAAGTGACTAGGGCTCTTCAGCTTGGAGAAAAGGCGGCTGAGGGGAGATATGATAGAGGTCTATAAAATAATGAGTGGAGTTGAACGGGCAGATGTGAATCATCTGTTTACGCTTTCCAAAAGTACTAGGACTAGGGGTCATGCGATGAAGCTACAATGTAGTAAATTTTAAAACGAATCGGAGAAACTTTTTCTTCGTTCAGCGTGTAATTAAACTCTGGAATTCGTTGCCAGAGAATGTGGTAAAGGCGGTTAGCTTAGCGGAGTTTTAAAAAGGTTTGGGCGGCTTCCTAAAGGAAAAGTCCATAGACCATTATTAAATGGACTTGGGGAAAATCCACTATTTCTGGGATAAGTAGTATAAAATGTTTTGTACATTTTTGGGATCTTGCCAGGTATTTGTGACCTGGATTGGCCACTGTTGGAAATGGTGCTGGACTTGATGGACATTTGGTATTTTCCCAGTATGGCAATAGTTATGTACATATGAGAGAGGATTTTGGGGGCCTCGAAGTCTGTATTGGCATTGAGGTTGAGCATCGCACTGGGAATGTCGGTAAGCATGGTTGCTACTAGACCTATAGACACGGAGCAGTGAAGCATTGAGTGGGTCTGCACCTTCCTTGAGACTTCCTGCTATGCAGGCCCCCAAGACCGTGCATCATCAGACCCGATCCCGAGGTGACATGAGGAACTGATGTCCTCTTTGGCACCAAGGAGCCTTGGCCGAAGGCCAAGTAGCATTGTCATTGGTCACCCTAGACACATGGTGCCAGGAGCTCCAGGGTGTCAAAAGGATTCAGCAACTGAGAAGCATCAATGCCGGGAGGACTGCTACCCCTCCATACAGGATGCACTGATGAGCCTGTCTCCTAGCAGCCGAGAACCAGCTCCTGCGTCGACCCCAGCGGTTCTGCAGCCTGCACTTCAGCCAGCACCCCAGCTTTTCCCGGTGTCAGCCCTTGAGCGCATCTGGGCTTTGTTCCATGGGCTGCTGGATGGCCTTATGCATCGGTGTGCATCGGGGGTGCTTGCGCCTACCCTGCCATCTGTTGCAGCCCCGCTTGGCGCTCAGCCTCTGTTGCGGCCTCCAGTGATTGGATGGTGAAGGGTACCTCGGAGGAGGGTGATCAGGAGTCCATGAGGATGATTATTCGGGTGCTCGAGCTACTTGGGTTCGTTATAAACTGCCCTAAGTCCCATCTCCGCCCTGCCCAGTGATTGGAGTTCATAAGAGCTCTGCTCGAGTCGCAGCGTTCAGGCCTACCTCCCAGAGATGAGAGTGGACAATCTACTCTTGCTCGTGCCTCTCAGCGGGTCTCAGCTTGGCAGATGGTTGGGCCACATGGCTTCCACAGTGTGCGTTACACCCGTGACACGTCTTCACATGAGATCAGCTCAATGAACCCTGATTTCTCAGTGGTACCAAGCCACAGGGGAATCTAGAAGATGTCATCCAAGTGTCCCCAGAGCTTGTATGCTCTCTTCAGTGGTGGACAGTTCAATCCATTTTGATACTGAGCATCTCTCCTGGGATGGGGAGCTCATGTAGATGGGCTTAACATCAAGGTGCTTGGTCCTCCCAGGAAATGAATCTTCAGATCAACCTCCTGGAGCTTTGAGCGATTGAATGCTTTTAAAGGCTTTCAGAGATTGGCTATTTCACCAAATTGGCCTCATCCAAATAACCAGGTTGTGATGCATTACACCAACAAGCAGGGGGACACCAGATCAAGCTCTGTTCCTTCAATCCACTTATCTTGTGGATGTAAACAATACCCTGACCAACAGACTGAGCAGGATAATGCAACCACATGAGTGGTCTCTTAATATATGTGCATAGCCCTCAAGATCTTCCAAACATGGGGCACCCCCTCGGTGGATCATTTTGCCACTCGGATCAATCACGAGGTCCCTCAGTTCTGTTCCGGGCTTCAGGCCCATGACAGGCTAGCATCAGATGCCTTTCTCCTCAATTGGGAGAGGTCTTCTGTATGTGTATTCTCCAATACCTCTAGTAGGAAAAACTTCGTTGAAACTCAAGCAAAACCACGGAGCCATGATTCTGATTGCGCCATACTGGCTGCGGAAGATATGGTTCCCTCCTCTTCTGGAATTATACTTCGAAGAACCATGGAGATTGGAGTGTTTTCCGACCCTCATCACACAGAATGAGGGGTCACTTCTACATTCCAACCGCCAGTCTCTGGCTTTCACAGCTTGGATGTTGAGAGCCTAGAATTCACTTCCTTGGTTCTTTCGGAGGGTGTCTACTGAGTCTTGCTGGCTTCCAGGAAAGATTCCACTAAGAGGTGTTTCTCTTTTAAATGGAGGAGGTTTGCCGTCTGGTGTGAGAGCAAGACCCTATATCCTCTTACTTGCCCTACACAGACCCTGCTTGAATATCTTCTACACTTGTCAGATTCTGATCTCAAGACCAGCTCTGTAAGGGTTCATATTAGTGCAATTAGTGCTGCTTATCAATATGTAGAAGATAAGTCCATCTCTGTCAAAGCCCCCTGTCAAACTTCCACCAGTGTCATGGGATCTCAACATCGTTCTCACCCAGCTGATGAAAGCTCCTTTTGAGCCACTGAATTCCATCCTTCTGAAGTACTTGACCTGGAAGGTCATTTTCTTGGTGGCTGTTACTTCAGCTCATAGGGTCAGTGAGCTTCAGGCCCTAGTAGTGGATGCACCTTATTCTAAGTTTCATCACAACAGAGTAGTCCTCCGCATTCACCCTAAGTTCCTGCTGAAGGTGGTGTCAGAGTTCCATTTGAACCAGTCAGTTGTCTTGCCAACATTTTTTTCCCCGTCCTCATGCCACCCTGGCGAAAGCAGTTGCACACCTTGGACTGCAAGAGAGCATTGGCCTTTTACGTGGAGCGGGCGAAGCCCTTTCGTCAGTCTGCCCCAGGTTATTTGTTGCTTTTGATCCCAACAGGAGGGGAGTCGCACATTGGGAAACGCCAACTCCAATTGGCTAGCAAACTGCTCATCCCTTCACTTATGCCCAAGCTGGGCTAACTCTGGAGGGCCATGTCACGGCTCAGAATTCAGAGCCAAGGCTGCGTCGGTGGCTCACTTAAAGTCAGCCTCCATTGAAGAAATTGTAAGCTGCACGTGGTCTTCAGTCCACACATCCACATCACACTAATGCCTTGAGCAAGATACCCGGCGCGACAATCGGTTTGGGCAGTCGGTGCTGCAGAATCTGCTTGGGGTTTAGAATCCAACTCCACCCACCTAGGCCCATTTTATTCTGTTCCAGGCTGCACTCTCAGCTAGCTGTATATAGTTTCAGGTTAAATCTACATTATGTCCTCGCTGTTGCGAGGCCCAATTCACCAATGTTTATTGTTTTGGGTGAGCCTGGATGCTAGGGATACCCCAGTTGTGAGAACAACTCAGCCTGCTTGTCCTCGGAAAAAGCAAAGATACTTACCTGTAGCAGGTATTCTCCGAGGACAGCAGGCTGATTATTCTCACAATCTCACCCATCTCCCATGCGAGCTGCACGTGCGCCAGAAGGCTCTAGCAAAGTTTTTCTTTTTGCAATGGCAAATGCCGGTTCCCAGGCTGACGCAGACGTCGGCCCAGTTGTGAGAATAATCAGTCTGCTGTCCTCGGAGAATACCTGCTACAGGTAAGTATCTTCGCTATCTTGCTGTACACTGAAAACATCCGCTATAGGTAGGTAACTTGATTTTCTCTGGGAAAATGGAGAAGCTAATGTACAATACCCACTTTGCAGTTTAGGCAGCCTATAGAAAATTACCCTACCTACCTCAGAAAGATGTTAGATTTTGGTGTTTCATGTACTGCTTTTCCCTTTAGATGCTCAAGTTAGGAACGTCATAGTGTATTGCAAAATATTTACTCCATTTTTATTGGGGTAAAATTTGGGGTGGGGGGGGGGGGGGAGGAAGCACCTAACATGGCACGATATTATGCATGGTAGGATGGATTAAATTACCTAACTATACTTGACCAGTGACTGAGAGGGTGGTGAGAGTATCCCAAAGTACTAGCCAAAAGTCTTTTCCTTTCTAGATGATGTAATGCTGTTTTTGAAGATGTATGATCCGAAAACTAGAAGTTTGAATTACTGTGGGCATATCTATACGCCTATATCTTGTAAAATACGTAAGTCTCTACATTTTTATTGAATTTTCTTCCTTAAATATGTAGCATATATTCACTAAAATACATTATATTCTCATTATTTTCTCTAAAGGTGACTTGTTACCAGTTATGTGTGAGAGAGCAGGATTTCCGCAAGGAACTAACCTTATCCTCTATGAGGTTTGGCTTTGTTATACTTCCTAAAATTGTTAGCCTATTATGCAAGTAATATATTTTTGTGACCCAATAGTGTTTTACTAAATGCATGCATACTGTACAATACCTTTTGCGAATCTTCAGTGACATACTGATCATTACCTTTACAGACTTTCCTCTGTTGCCCAAATTATCTGTTACTTTTAGCAATTGAGTGATTTTATGGCTAGGAAACTTTTCATTGCCTGTTTCTTTAGATTATTGCTTATGAGCATTACTGAAGCCTTTAATCTGTAGTGGGGGGTTTAGATAGCTGTTGGAAAGGAGAAATAACCTAATGGTTGAAGGAGAAAGCTGAGAATCAAGGAAGCCAAGGTTCAAATCCCCTGACACACTGACGATGGGCAAATAATTTCACCCTTCATTGCCTCAAATACAAACTTAGGGCTAGATTTACTAATGCATGTTAATGCTTTATTGTAATGCATGTTTAATGCAAACCCGGTTATTGTTAATGTGGTTTATTTACTAATTAAGTGCATATCTCTCCTTAATGTATGATTTTGTGCATTCCTCCTCATCCTGCTAGACCTCCAGGTTTATGCCACCCTGCCAGCAGATGAGAATGAGTGCAGCTTGTCAGGTGACATCACTTCTGTAAGGAGTGGTGCAGCTCTGGAACTTGTCAGTATGGTGGTACATGCTAAACTGGTGCGGCAGGATGTCTGGTTTGGCTCCTTAAGTCTGTGTTTGCAGACTGCATGTTTTGTGCCCTTGCTCTGAGAGTTCTAGTCCATGGGACATCTCCTTAACTGAGTGGGTTTTCAGTCTGTCTCCCAGAGCATCAGCTTGCTTGCCTTTTCTCTGGTGTAGCTGGACTTGTCCTGTGGATAATCTCAGGTGGTCTCCTGGTTGAGCAGGAGCTGGTAAGAAGTCTGAGCTACATATCTCATGGGCCAGGCTGGTTTGGACTGGTTTATATTTCCCCTTCCTGTTTTCTTCCTGTGTTGTTTTGCCTTCTATCTTCTCTGGATTTTGGTTGTCAGTAGTACTTTTTATAAAATAAAGGAAATCATAGGTGTTGGTGTTTTGGAAGGAGATTTCTGTTGTAGCTGATGCCTCTTTACCAAGCACTGGTACTATGGTGCTAGGCATGGAGGGTGGGCCCTTCAGCTCAGATGAGTATCATACCCTGAGCTTATGAGATGCTGTGGAAGCTATAAGAGCCACCACCTTAGCAGTGTGGCAAGTTTCTACTAGCAGGAGTGCAGCAGAGTGCAGCCAACTTTCTCTAAGCCTTCAAGGTGGAATAGTGGGGGATCTCATTAATCTAGTTCCATAGTGCCATCTTAAGTTAAATTCATTTTGCTGCCTCCTGACCTGGCTCAGCTGTTTTCTCCCATATTGAGGCCCTTAAAGCTCATGCTTGAGAATGTGAGTACGTGGCTCCACAACAGCCACCCTATTTCACCCTCCAAGTATATCCAGCAGAATTCTTCCTGATGATGCATTTCTGGGGGAGTTCTGAGAGGAGGGGAAGTATCTCTGAGTAAGTACTTTGACTGGAGATTTGCTGACTTAAACTTGGGGTGGAAGATAATTCTATGTTAGTTGATAAAATCTGGTTGAATTTCATTAAAAAAAAAAAGAAAATATTTATTAGCTTGATTTAAATAGTCTAAAATAATTTTGCCTTAGGTTAAACTTAGTTCTTACAGCCTTAGATCACTAAAAGATAGATACTAGTTTTTATCAGGTCTAGTTTACCCACCTACCCTAGGAACATCTTACATTTATAGTCAATTATTCTATTTAAGAGGACAAGAGGGAAATTTGTCGCCACAGGGTATTTTTGTTAGCAAGTGATTCACCCTAAATAATTATTTTGCCATTCAGTGAGAAGCAAACACAAACAAACCATAAAATACACCAATTTAATCTTACGGCCCGTCATTCTAGTTTAGGTATTCCTAATCCTCTTAGTAATCTTCAATAACTAAACAACTCACCAGTACTAAGATGCAGAAAGCAGTCCAACAGTGAGATGGGTGCTGTCCAGTCATGCAGTGAATGCCACATATATACAAATGCTAGAAGCCTCTCCCAGTTGAGAGGTTTTATGTGTGTACTTGGTAAAAGATCTTTGCTGTCAGAGAACATGTCTCATTTCTTGAGGCTAGAGATCTAGAGAACTCATTTTACAGGAGATCACCACCACCTTGGTTGGCAGGAAGTGATCCTGTAGCTAGGTTCTTCCCCCTTAGGGCATGCACTATCCTCTTGCCTCATGGACATGTTTCAAGGAGCTTTTCTGCCCAGGAAGGGTTAGGACAGCCATTTTAGTTGGATATTTGATCATTAGGCATGTAGATAATGGATAGTTAGCCTCTCCATCTTGTTAAATGAAAAAATATTTTCTCCCATTTTGGATGCCTTGATTTACTTATTTAGTGTGTCCAAACAGAAATCACAGGGTGGATTGCAAATCACTTATGACATGCTGTAAAACAGACAGTACAATTACTCTTCCCACCCCAATAAAACATGCTACATACATTAAAACAATTGAACAGTAATGACCCAAGTCTTCCATACCACCATCTACATCTTTATTCTTCTGCTTTAAACAGATGGGTCTTCAGGCTTTGCTGTTCCCCCTCCCACAATACAAATTTTGGTGCAGCACTAATGCCAGTTTGTTCCATAACACAGGCACCCCAATAGAAAATGACTTCTGGAAACATTAGCTCCAGCTGAGGAATGGGGCAGGGTCATAAAAACATAAAAATTGCTGTATTGAGTCAGACAAAAGGTCCGTAAAGCTCATTATCCTGTTTACTGTAGTGGCCAGTCCAGGCCCCAAGTACATAAGTAATGCCACACTGGGAATAGACCAAGGGTCCATCGAGCCCAGCATCCTGCCACGACAGTGGCCAATCCAGGCCAAGGGCACCTGGCAAGCTTCCCAAACATACATTCTATACATGTTATTTCCGGAATTGTTGATTTTTCCCAAGTCCATTTAGTAACGGTTTATGGACTTGTCCTTTAGGAAACCGTCTAACCCCCTTTTAAACTCTGCCAAGCTTAACCGCCTTCACCACATTCTCCGGCAACGAATTCGAGTTTAATTATGCATTGGGTGAAGAAAAATTTTCTCCAATTTGTTTTAAATTTACTACACTGTAGTTTCATCGCATGCCCCATAGTCCTAGTATTTTTGGAAAGCGTGAACAGACGCTTCACATCCACCTGTTCCACTCATTATTTAGTATATCACCTCTGTCATGGCTCCCCTCAGCCGTCTCTTCTCCAAGCTGAAAAAGCCCTAGCCTCCTTAGTCTTTCTTCATAGGGAAGTCATCCCATCCCCGCTATCATTTTAGTCGCCCTTCGCTGCACCTTTTCCAATACCACTATATCTTTCTTGAGATGCGGCGACCAGAACTGAACACAATACTCAAGGTGCGGTCGCACCATGGAGCGATATAACGGCATTATAACACCCTCACACCTGTTTTCCATACCTTTCCTAATAATACCCAACATTCTATTCGCTCTCCGAGCCGCAGCAGCACACTGAGCAGAAGGTTTCAGTGTATTATTGACGACGACACCCAGATTCCTTTCTTGGTCTGTAACTCCTAACGTGGAACCTTGCATGACGTAGCTATAATTCGGGTTCTTTTTTCCCACATGCATCACCTTGCACTTGCTCACATTAAACGTCATCTGCCATTTACCTGTCAGAGAAAAGCAATGGCTCTTCCAAGTTCTACCTTAGTATAGTTTTATGAACTTATCCTCCAAGAATTTGTCCACTTTTTTTTTTAACTCATTCCACACTGCTGCCCTGCAGTGGCAAAAAGAAGTGCCTTAATCTACACTGATTTCTTGGGGTTTTATAGACCTCTGTCATATATCTCCTCAGCCATATCTGAGACTTTTCAGTTTGAAGAAACCTTTAAAGCCTTTTCTTACATGCCATTCTATCCCCTTTGATCATGTTGCTAATACCTTTCTAGTTCTGTTATATCTTTTTGAGATACTGCAGCCAAAATTGCATACAACACTCAAGGTGTGATCGTACCATGGAGTGATAAGGGTATTATTGTTTTATTCTCTATTCCTTTCCTAATAATTCCCTAACAATTGTTTCCTTTTTTTGACGATGACCACCACCACCACACTCTGAACAGAAGTTTCAACCTGTTGTCTGTGATGCCTAGATTCTTTTCCTTGATGGTGACTCCCAAAGTGGAACCTAACATCATATAGCTATAATTAAGGATGTTATTCTCTATGTGTGTATCACCTTGTACTTGTCCACATGAAATGTAATCTTCCATTTGAATGCATAGTATTTCAGTCTTATAAGGTCTGCCTGCAATTTCTCACAATCTGCATGCAGTTTAACTTATTTGAATAATTTTGTATCATCTGCATATTTGATCACTCATTGCTCCCATTTCCAGATCATTTATAAATATGTTAAAAAGTACTGGTCCTTGTACAGATCCATGTGATACTTCACTATTTGCCATTCTCCATCTATTTATTTATTAGGATTTATTTACCACCTTTTTGAAGGAATTCACTCAAGGCTGTGTACGGTAGGAATAAATTATAAGCAATAGATAATTACAACAGTAAAATATTCAAATAAGACAAAGTATGGCATAGTATACTAATAATGTCAACACAATACATAAACAATTCTAATAAATTAAGAAGGTAATCTCCTCCTACCTTTATTGTTTACTTAACAAAAACATAAAAATGAAGGAGATATAAGAACACAACTAGCGTTTTCTATGACCTATAGATCTCATAATCACTTAAAGAGGTGTTGCCTCAAAACCCCCCGGCTACGTATCAAACAAGCTCACGGGGGCTGGGCTGTTTCATCACTGGCAAACACCCCATGTATAAGGTTATTCTTTTTACATATATATATCCATTTCTTCTATCGTTAATATTTAAGAGCTATTTAGCTACTTAGCTTTTAAAGAAGTCCCGTGATGTTTATTTTTTTCTTTTCTGATTAGACGCCAAGCAAGACCATGACCTACGATGGCCAGCGTTTCGTTACATAAAAACATTTTAATAAATTGTGTAAGGTACAAGCAAAGATGGAACGTATAGATAGGGTAAGAGGAGTTAGAAAATAAGGGGACTAATTTAAATAGAATTGCACATGAGGTCAGAAAGGTGATAATTATCTCAGAAGGAGTGGATAAACATGTCCTGTTACAGTATATACAGGCCGTTTCACTCTTTGTGAGACTAACAAGTTACTTCTTCCATTAAAGCCTGATTGAAGAGCCAAGCTTTCACCTGTTTTCTGAAGTAAAGATAGTCTTGTATTAAGCACGGAGCCTTTCAGGGAGCCCATTCCAGAGTGTGGGGCTAAGTTTCTTGCAGGTATTGCATCGTGTAATGTTTTTTGGAAAGAGTATGGTTAGAGATGCTTCTTGGGGAGGACCTTTGTGTCCTTGGAGGTGTGTAGAGGGTGATCCTGTTTTTCAGGTACTCGGGGCCATTTTTTTTAAGGGCCTTGAAGATCAGAAAGATTTAAATTTAGCCATGTATTATACTGGTAGCCAGTGAAGTTTTTGCAAAAATGATGTGATGTAGTCACGTCGCTTGCAACCTTCTATTAGTCTTTCCGCAGCATTCTGAATCAATTGGAGTTGGTGCAGACCCTTTGTAGTCAGACCAATTTAGAGTGCATTACAGCAATCCAGTCTTGATGTTATCATGGCATGCACAACTGGGATAAGATTTGCCTTCTCAGTGTAAGGAGAGAGGCAGTGTAGTTGTCACAAATAGTAGAAGCGACTCTTGAAGGTTGCTTGGAATTAGGATATCAGAGTGAGTGTGAATGTAAACTGTATTCCAAGGTTCCTGACTTGTGATTTTTGAGGGGGAGTCTTACTTCCCAAAAGAGGATTTTTATGTCAGGTATGTGTCCACTTGGGTTAGGGACCCAGAGAAACTCAGTCTAGCATGATATCATGATCCACAGTGTCAAAGGTTGCTGAGAAATCTAGCAGTACTAATACTGAGGTAAATCCTCGGTTTCTGTGAAGATCATCTAATAGGGATATAAGGACCGTTTCTGTTCCATAACTGGGTCTGAATCCAGATTAACATGAATTCAGCCAGTTTCTCTCTTCCAGCCAATCACTGAGTTGAACAAAGACTGTTCCATAAGTTTTCCTAGAAATGGGATGTTGGATACTGGCCAGTAACTTTTCAAGTTTCTTCTGGTCAAAGTTGTTTTTCTTTAGCAAAGGGTGTACCACTGCCCTTTTTAATGCTGTTGGTAGTTGCCCTTTAGAAAAAGAGGAGTTCACAGTTTTTGTGGCGCCTTCTATGAGACCCATATTTGCCTGCTGCACTATCTTTGATGGGCACAGGTCGAGGGAACAGGTGGTTGGCTGAAGGTCTCTCAGGATTTTGTCAAGGCTCTTCTCTGTTATTGGGTTAAAAGTGTCCCATATGTCTGTATTAGGAGGGGACGAGTTTATGTGCTCCTGGTTAGCTGATTGGAGACAGGGTGGGATTGCCTGTAAATCCTGGTGGAGACTTTTAATTTTGTTTGCAAAGTATGCTGCAAAATCATTGCAGTTCAGTTTTGACTGGGCAGGCTGCTTCTGTTGTGGGGTTGCAGTAGGCTGTTTACTGAACAGCTGCTTGGTTGAATTGGCAGCCTGTGCAATGCATTGAGAGAAATATTATTTATTGGTTGCTGTTAAGGCTTGGTGCTACTCTGTCATGTGTTTCCTACAGTTTAGCCTGTCTTCATCCAGGCAAGATTTACGCCATCTCCTTTCCAATTTCCGTCCTTCGCGTTTAAGGATCCGAAGCGCTGGAGAAAACCAATGTGAGCATTTATGAGTGGGGCATAAGACCTTTTTTAGTGGTGACATTTTTGCAAAGGTCTTGGCTAAGTGTGTGTTCCAAATGTCAACCTGTTCTATAAGTCTTTTCATCCACGTATAGATAGTTCAAAGCCTCTAGGAAATTCCAAATGCCTAAAGAAGAGTATCACCTTTTGATCATTCTTGATATCAAGGGAATTACCTGCTTTTCCATGGAGATATTAAGGTCTCTGGTGGTGGTGAGAATGGGAGCATTTGTCTTCTCTAGATCTCCTGGAGACTTATTTCATAGTCAGGAATCAGCACCAGACGTTCCTTTCTTATTCCATCTTGAGAAAGCATTTCCAGTTCCAAGCCATAAGTACGTAAGTAATGCCATACTGGGAATAAAACCAAAGGCCCAATCAAGCCCAGCATCCTGTCCCCGAAAGCGGCCAATCCAGGTCAAGGGCACCTGGCAGCTTCCCAAATGTACAAACATCTGTACATGTTATTCCGAACTTGTGGATTTTTCCAAGTCCATTTAGTAGCGGTCTATGGACCTTGTCCTTTAGGAAACCGTTCCAAACCCTTTTTAAGCTCTGCAAGCTAACTGCCTTCACCACATTCTCCGACAACGAATTCCAGAGTTTGCTGTTGGGTGAAGAAAATTTTCTCCTATTTGTTTAAACTTTACTACCTGTAGTTTCATCGCATGCCCCTTAGTCCTACTATTTTGGAACGTGTGAACAGATGCTTCACATCCACCTGTTCCACGCCACTCATTATTTTATATGCCCTCTATCATGTCTCCCCTCAGCGTCTCTTCTCCAAGCTGAAAAGCCCTAGACCTCCTTGGTCCTTTCTTCATAGGGAAGTCGTCCATCCTGCTATCATTTCATTGCCCTTCGCTGCACGTTTTCCAATTCCACTATATCTTTTTTGAGATGCGGCAACCAGATTTGGGCTCACTGGTAGTATCAAGGACGTTTTCCAAGTTGATGATGTGGAAGTAGTATTTGTCTTTGCAAGAAGTATCATGGTTCACTATTCTGTGAAATCTAACTCTTATTCTGGCCCAGTTGGAGCAGGTAAATTGGAGGGCTACTGCCAGAGTGATTATTTTTACAGAGTCTCAGGCTGTATGATGAATTATATCTAAGAGCAATCTGGTTCTGTCACTGGAATATCTGAGAAGGTTTGCTTGACTCAGTCTACAGTCTTCAATACACATTCAAGAGTTTGGTTCTCAGCCAGCTTCCTTGGCTTGAGATTCTTTCTAACAGGGTATAGACCAGAACTACAAGGCTGGACTTTGGTTTTATTTTTTTTGCCCCAACAGTTCCAAGATCAGTAGCCTATGTCAGCATGTAGGGAAACACCAAGAGTTTGCCAGTTTGCTCTGTTACCTGTCAAGAGACAAGATGCTGGGTTCAATGACTCAGGTCTGACAAAACATTGATTACACTTAGGTCAGTATTTCCTCAATGGAGTCTCAATTTTGCGTCTCGAGAATGCTTCTTTCAAGGCCTTGAAAAACACACGTTTTGAAGTATCTTTACCTTAAGGCTGCTTTTCTGATGCCTGTTCACTTGGTATTTCATAAGGCCAGATTTTTTCTCCAGGACAAGCAGCAGGCTGCTTGTTCTCACTGATGGGTGATGTCAACGCAGCCCCAGGATCTGAAGATATTCCTAGCAACAAAGTTGCTAGCCCTTGTGTGCACATGCGCAAAGCGCGCTATGCACGACTGTCTTCTCGCACGAATGTGAGCGTGCTCCTCAGTCTCTTCTTTTCCGCGGCTCAGGACGGCGGTTTTGTGTCCCAGAGAGGCCCCACTGCGTTTTTCGCAGCTTTTCTTTACTTTTTCGCCGAGTTTCAGCGTGTTTTCGAGTTTGCTCATGTTCTATTGTTAAAAAAAAAAGTTTCCTTTATTTCTTTAGTTTTTCCCCTTAAGTTTCCTTTCTTTGTCGTGAGCAGCCATTTTGGCTGCCCATGCAGGTTTTTTTCCCTTTTTTTGGTGTCTGTTAAGGCACCATCACGAATTTTGACCTCGCCGGCGAGATTTTTCCGCCCATGTCCTCGAAGCCTACCAGCAGCTTCAAGAAGTGCACGCGGTGCAGCCGGACGATCTCGCTCACTGATAGGCACGTCTCGTGTCTTCAGTGTTTGGAGGCTGGTCATCGTCCCAATGCCTGCACACTATGTCTTCAGCTAAAAAAGAGGACCTAGGCGGCAAGATCGGCTCAGTGGAACCTGTTGTTCGGAGCCCAGTTCGGTCCTTCGACGTCGCCAGTGGTACCGAGGTCATCGCCGGTATCGATGTCGGCATTGGAGGGTGCATCGACGTCCGGAGCCCAGGTGATGGCTGGCCAGAGATCCCACGCTGGTAGCAGTGAGCAATTGAGTGGGTCTCTACCTGCCTCGAGGGCTCCTGCGGTACAGAAAACCCCCCCCCCCCCCCGGCCGCCCTTCTCGGAACTGGCCCGAGGGAGACGTGTGGATTCCACGTCCTCGTCGGTACTGGGAGGTACCGGTGACGTGCTTCGAGCGAAAGCGAGAAGCACTGTCATCGTCATGGTACTGAGAGCTCCGGGGCGCCGAGGGAATCGGCACCCGGAAAGCATAGACGCCGGGAGGACTGCTGACCCTCCATTCAGGAGGTGTCGATGTGCACTTCTCTGGACAGCCCGGTACCACCTCCGCGCTCCAGACAGATTCTGTCCTCGTCGCCAGTACCGGCCCCACAGCCTTGCTCAACGGACACTCTAGATGAGCGCCTCCGAGCCATACTTCCAGAGATTCTGGAAGGGCTGCTGCGACCATCTGCTCCGGTGCTGGTACCGTCGAGAGATGCGGCGGTTGGTTCCCCGCCCGTGGTGAGGACTGCAATGCCGGTACCGCTTGTGGCATTGGCGTCTCCTGCCACCCAAGTTGACCCCCCCCCCCGTTGACGTCACTGGAGGGAGCTTCGTTGCTGCCGGCGCGGGAGTCTTCTCGGCACCGGCATAGAGGACCTAGTTTCTCGGCGTCGAAACGGGCTCGGCTTCGGACCGAAGTTCGAGAACTGGTGTCCGATACCGAAGGTGAGGCCTCGTGGGAGGCAGAGGAAGACCCCAGATATTTCTCTGATGAGGAGTCTTGTGGTCTTTCTTCTGATTCCACTCCTTCGCCAGAGAGAAAGCTTTCTCCCCCTGAGAGTCTGTCTTTCTCGTCATTTGTCCGGGAAATGTCTACGGCCATTCCTTCCCAGTGGTTACTGAGGATGATCCCAGGGCTGAGATGTTCGAGATCCTGGACTATCCTTCGCCACCTAAGGAGTCATTCACCGTTCCCCTTCATAATGTCCTGAAGCAGCCATTGATGGCTAACTGGACGAAACCTTTAAGTAATCCCACTATTCCCAAGAAAATTGAATCCCAGTATCGGATCCACGGGGACCCAGAGTTGATGAAGACCCAGTTGCCTCATGACTCTGGAGTCGTGGATCTGGCTCTCAAGAAAGTCAACAGTACTAGGGAGTACGCCTCGGCGCCCCCGGGGCGGGAGTCTAGGACTCTGGACTCTTTTGGGAGGAAGGCCTACCATTCTGCTATGCTTGTGTCCAAGATTCAGTCCTACCAGCTCTACACGAGCATCCACATGCGGAACAATGTTAGGCAGCTGACAGACTTGGTCGATATGCTCCCATCGGAGAAGGCCAAGCCTTTTCAGGAGGTGGTCAGGGAGCTGAAGGCGTGTCGCAAATTCCTGTCCAGGGGTGTTTACGACACTTTTGATGTCGCGTCCAGGGCCGCTGCTCAAGGTATAGTGATGCGCAGACTCTCTGGCTGCGTGCCTATGACCTGGAGAATAGAGTCCAGCAGCGGATTGCGGATGCTCCTTGACGGGGGGATAACATTTTTGGTGAGCGGGTCGAACAGGTGGTAGAACAGCTCCACCAGCGGGACACCGCATTCGACAAACTCTCCCACCGGACGCCTTCAGCATCTACCTCTTCAGGTAGACGTTTTTACGGGGGTCGGAAGAATACTGCCTACGCTTACAATAAGCGCAGGTACAATCCTTCTTCCCGCCAGGCTGCTCAGGCTAAACCCCAGTGCGCTCGTTCACGTCAACAGCGTGTGCCTCAACAGGCCCCTGCAGCTCCCCAGCAAAAGCAAGGGACGGGCTTTTGACTGGCTCCAGGAGAGCATAGCCGACATAAAAATGTCCGTGCCAATCTACCAGTTGGGGGGAGGTTAAAATTTTTTCAACAAAGGTGGCCTCTTGTAACCTTTGACCGGTGGGTTCTTCAAATAGTCCGGCTGGGATACTCCCTCAATTTGATCTCTAAATTGCCCACCGGGAGCTCAGTCCTTCAGCTTCCAGCACAGGCAGGTACTTGCAGAGGAACTCTCCGCCCTTCTCAGTGCCAATGCGGTCGAGCCCGTGCCACCGGGCCAGGAAGGGCTGGGATTCTATTCCAGGTACTTCCTTGTGGAAAAGAAAACAGGGGGGTTGCGTCCCATCCTAGACCTAAGGGCCCTGAACAAATATCTGGTCCAAGAAAAGTTCAGGATGCTTTCCCTGGGCACCCTTCTTCCCATGATTCAGAAAAACGATTGGCTATGCTCTCTGGACTTAAAGGATGCTTATACTCACATCCCAATACTACCAGCTCACAGACAGTATCTTCGATTTTGTCTGGGAACACAGCATTTTCAGTACAGTGTGCTACCATTTGGTCTCGCCTCTGCGCCCAGGGTGTTCACAAAATGCCTGGCAGTTGTGGTGGCGTATCTACACAGGCTGGGAGTGCATGTGTTCCCTTATCTCGACGATTGACTAGTGAAGAACATCTCGGAGGCAGGAGCTCTACAGTCCATGCAGATGACTATTCAACTCCTGCAGCTACTAGGGTTTGTGATAAATTATCCAAAGTCCCATCTTCTTCTAATGCAAAGACTCTAATTTATAGGAGCTCTTCTGGACTCCCAGACTGCTCATGCCTACCTTCCCGAGGCGAGGACAGACAATCTTCTGTCCCTTGTTTCCCTGGTACGAGCCTCTCAGCAGATCACAGCTCAGCAGATGTTGAAATTGCTTGGCCACATGGCCTCCACAGTTCATGTGACTTCCATGGCCCATCTTCCCATGCGATCAGCTCAATGGACCCTAGCTTCCCAGTGGTTTCAAGCTGCGGGGAATCTAGAGGACGTGATCCAACTGTCCACGAGTTTTCTCACCTCCCTACATTGGTGGACAGTTCGCTCCAATTTGACCCTGGGACGTCCCTTTCAAATTCCTCAGCCGCAAAAAGTGCTGACGACGGACGCATCTCTCCGGGGGTGGGAGCTCATGTTGATGGGCTTCACACTCAAGGAAGTTGGTCCCTCCAGGAAACGAGATTTCAGATCAATCTCCTGGAGTTGCGAGGGGCCTGGAATGTGCTAAAGGCTTTCAGAAATCGGCTGTCTCACCAAATTATTCAAATTCAGACAGACAACCAGGTTGCTGTGTACTGCATCAACAAGCAGGGGGGCACCGGTTCTCGCCCCCTTTGTCAGGAAGCCATCAGGATGTGGCTTTGGGCTCGCCGTCATGGCATGTTTCTCCAAGCCACGTATCTGGCAGGCGTCAACAACAGTCTGGCCGACAGGTTGAGCAGGATAATACAACCTCACGAGTGGTCTCTCAACTCTAGAGTAGTACACAAGATCTTTCAAGCGTGGGGCACCCCCTTGGTAGATCTTTTTGCCACTCAGGTCAACCACAAGGTCCCTCAGTTCTGTTCCAGACTTCAGGCCCAAGGCAGACTAGTGTCGGATGCCTTTCTCCTTCATTGGGGGAAGGGCCTTCTATATGCGTATCCTCCCATGCCCTTGGTAGGGAAGACTTTGCTGAAACTCAAGCAGGATCATGGAACCATTATTCTGATCGCTCCCTTCTGGCTGCGTCAGATCTGGTTCCCTCTTCTTCTGGAGTTGTCCTCCGAGGAACCGTGGAGATTGTTTTCCAACCCTCATCACTCAGAACGAGGGGGCTCTTCTGCATCCCAGCCTCCAGTCCCTGGCTCTCACGGCCTGGATGTTGAGACCGTAGACTTTGCCTCCTTGGGTCTTTCTGAGGGTGTCTCCCGAGTCTTGCTTGCTTCCAGAAAAGATTCCACGAAGAGGTGTTACTCTTTCAAATGGAAGAGGTTTGCTGTCTGGAGTGACAGCAAGGCCTAGATCCTCGTTCTTGTCCTACACAGACCCCGCTTGAATACCTTCTGCACTTGTCCGAGTCTGGTCTCAAGACTAACTCTTAGCGCGATTAGTGCTTTTCATTATTGTGTAGAGGGTAAGCCTATCTTGGGACAGCCTTTAGTTCACTTCATGAGAGGTTTGCTTTTTTCAAAGCCCCCTGTCAAGCCTCCTACAATGTCATGGGATCTCAATGTCGTTCTCACCCAGCTGATGAAAGCTTCTTTTGAGCCACTGAATTCCTGCCATCTGAAGTACTTGACCTGGAAGGTCATTTTCTTGGTGGCAGTCACTTCAGCTCATAGGGTCAGTGAGCTTCAAGCCTTGGTAGCTCATGCTTCTTATACTAAATTTCATCATAACAGAGTAGTCCTCTGCACTCACCCTAAGTTCTTGCCAAAGGTGGTGTCGGAGTTCCATCTTAACCAGTGAATTGTCTTGCCAACATTCTTTCCCCGTCCTCATACCCGCCCTGCTGAACGTCAGTTGCACACATTGGACTGCAAGCGAGCATTGGCCTTCTATCTGGAGCGGACAAGCCCGTTCAGACAGTCCGCCCAAATGTTTGTTTCTTTTGATCCCAACAGAAGAGGGGAGTGTCTGTCGGGAAACACACCATCTCCAATTGGCTAGCAAATTGCATATTCTTCACTTACGCCCAAGCTGGGCTGGCTCTTGAGGGTCATGTCACGGCTCATAGCTCATAGCCATGGCAGTGTCAGTGGCCCACTTGAAGTCAGCCACTATTGAAGAGATTTGCAAGGCTGCGACGTGGTCTTCTGTCCACACATTCACATCTCATTACTGCCTACAGCAGGATACCCGATGCAACAGTCGGTTCGGGCAGTTGGTGCTGCAGAATCTGTTTGGGGTTTAGAATCCAACTGCACCCCACTAGGCCCTTTTTTATTCTGTTCCAGGCTGCACTCTCAGTTAGTTGGTTCTGGTTTTAGGTTAATCTCAGTTATGTCCTCGCCGTTGCAAGGCCCAATTGACCTCTGTTTGTTGTTTTGAGTGAGCCTGGGGGCTAGAGATACCCCATCAGTGAGAACAAGCAGCCTGTGTGTCCTCGGAGAAAGCGAAAGATACATACCTGTAGCAGGTATTCTCTGAGGACAGCAGGCTGATTGTTCTCACAAACCCGCCCGCCTCCCCTTTGGAGTTGTGTCTTCCCTTGTCTTTGCTTTTCACCTTGACTGAGGAGCACGCTCGCGTTCGGGCGGGAAGATGGTCGCGCATGCGAGGTTTGCACATGTGCATGCGAACTTTGTTGCTAGGAAGATCTTCCGATCCTGGGGCTGCCGTTGGATGTCACCCATCAGTGAGAACAATCAGCCTGCTGTCCTTGGAGAATACCTGCTACAGGTATGTATCTTTCGCTTTTTCTGTGAGTTTGTCATATTTAATCTGGTCCCTTCCTCCTTACCTTCTCAGTTGGACCAGCTGATTTGTGTTCCATCCTTTCCCAAAGAACAGTGTTTTGGTGGATACCAGGTTTTGAATTTGTTGGATATATGTTGGATGTTGCTTAAATATTTGAATCTATGGCCCTTTGAAGGTAACTAATTATGGAAGGACAATAGACTTTTCATTTTTTTTTTCTGTGGGCCCTGGAAGGGTAAGGCGGCATGTAAACTCCTCTGTCTCAGTGGATTAGAGAGTTGATTGGTTCAGAAAATATGTTGAAGGACCTTCAGGTTCCAGATGGCTTTTGGGTGTTTTTCACTAGGGATTGATTGTAAGCTCCATTGAGCAGGGACTGACTCATATGTGTTTAGCATACAGTGTTGTGTAGGTCTAGTAGTTCTATAGAAATGATTAATAATAGTTGTAGTGGTTCAGGCTTCTGGATTGAGTCAGGGCAGTCACTCTGGAGGACATATGTAAGGATGCCACTTGGTGATCCTTGAATTCCATTGTTAAGCATTACAAATTGGATGTATGGGCCAGAGAGGAGGCCTCCTTTGGGAAGGCTGGCCTAAAGACATCTTTGACGGCTGCCTGCCAGTTTGATTTTTGGTATTTCCCATGCATCTGGTTTGGTCTACAGGATGATGATGAAGGAGAAATTTATTCTTAGCTGAAAATTTCCTTTCCTTGATTCCTCCTAGACCAGACCAGTGCCCTCCTGGCAAGTGTTTTGCTGCAACGGAATCTCCCCATGACTTCAGAAAGTTTTTTTTCCAGAGGTTAGTCTTATCTGTCAAGGAGATCAGGGTGCAGCAAGGTTGGTCTCTGCACAGACTGTTGGGGGGAGGAGGGAAGTATTTCTTCATTGATTTTTGCTTTTTTTCCCATTGATTACTTTTTCCCTTTGGGGTGGAGTTGCTTTTTCTATTTCTGGCAAATTCCAGGGCGGCAACACTCCTGATATAGTAGTGATGCCAGTGGAAGAGTTGTGTTCTCTGTCTCCTGGCAGGGTGACAAAAACCCACATATTGGGACTAGTCTAGCAGGAATCGAGGAAAGAAAATTTAGGTAAGAATTAAATTTCCCTTCTAACATTTATTAACACGTTAGCATATGTAAGTCAATCAGGCTCTTAGTAATCCCTCTTGGGCAAGGAAAACTGTGCTTGAATGGAACTTGCCTTGAGCTACCATTGGAAAATAAAGCTCTGTGACAGTTTGTACTTTTATAACAGATTTGTTTTTGCCATTATGCTTTCCTCTTGTCTTTCTGACTAGCATTTTATTTTTTTTTTGTTATAGGAAGTAAAACCGAATTTAACTGAGAGAATTCAAGACTATGATGTGTCTCTTGATAAAGCACTTGATGAGCTTATGGATGGAGACATTATAGTGTTTCAGAAGTATGTGAATATTTTCAGGGGTTTTTTCTTCCTCCGGTTATAAATGTTTAAAAAGCACTTCAAAACACAATACATCTTATTTTATTAATTATTTCTCTTGTAATTTTGTGTGTTTTGTAGAGATGATCCAGAAAATGATAATAGTGAACTACCAACAGCAAAGGAATATTTCAGAGACCTGTATCATCGTGTTGATGTCATCTTCTGTGATAAGACTATTCCAAATGATCCTGGATTTGTTGTTACGTTGTCAAATAGAATGAATTACTTTCAGGTATGCCTGTTGCTGAGGTCTTTCCTCGGTGAGTTTAATTCATTGTGCTAGTAAAACTATTTCTCCAAGGACAAGCAGGACAGCATATTTTCACAGATGGGTAAGATCATCGATAGAGCCCCAGTGCAGAAAACCTCCCAACAACCTTCCAGAAGCTTTTGGAAGATCACAACACGCACATGTGCTTGCCTTCCTGCTCGCCATCACCATGCAGGACCAGACAGTTTTTTACTCATCCACAGAGCAGTGAATGAAGATATGCTCTACTGTTTCTACTCTCATGGCTTGTGTCTGTTTTCTTCAAGTTGCCTTTTTTTTCCTAGTTCCTTAGTTGTAAGTTCTGTGTAGAACTAGTAAACTCTTCTGTTGCCTTTCTTGTATTTCTTAGCATTTTTTCAGCACTTTTAAGTTTCCTTTATTTATCTGTGGCTTGTCGGCCCTCTTAGGCCTGAGCACTGTAGTTGGATAACTTCTTTTTCTCAACTGAACCATTTGATTTTGCTTTGGCTATCTTTCCCAACATGTCCCAGAAAACTTCCAGTGGTTTTTAAAAAATACCACCTCTGTACCAGGACCATAGCACTTACTAGCACTCATAATTGGTTCCTATCTTGTTTGGAGGCCCAACCATGATGGTTTTTCTTGACAGAGATTACGAGAAGAAGCATCAGGAATCGCAAGAATCAGTAAAACAGTATTTCAGCACTTAGAAGTTAGGTCTGTCGACTTTGGTATCGGAGGCATCAATCTCCATGTCCCCTGAAGTATCAACAGATTCTCTAAGGACAAGCAGGCTCACAACCTGGTCGTCATCCGCGACGGCCCAGGAGAACGGGAAAAAATTTGCACAGCAAAAACAGGTTTCCAGAACGCTCCATCGCGCGGGCCGAACACTCTGCGCATGCGCGAATGGCTTCCTGCCTGCGACGTGAGCGTGCCCTGCTCAGTTTTTTTTGGTCCGCATCTAGAGTGACATGATTTTTCTCTCGCTCTTTTTTTCGGCTCAGGAGACCCTTTTTCAGAGTTTACCGCTCCCCTGTTTTCAACTTCACCATTGTAGTTTTTTTCAAAAAAAGTAGTTTTTTCCTTATTATATTAGTTTTTCTTCACTTGTTTAAGTTTCCTTTCTTTTTCTTTGTGGCCGCCTTTAGGCTGCTCAGCCGGGTCTTTTTTCCCTTTTTTGTTGCTTTTTTATTTGGCACAATCGAGTCTTTTAATTTCGCAGCTGCTGTTTTTCCATCCATGTCATCAAGGACTCCCAGCGGCTTCAAGCATTGTACTGGCTGCAACCGGACCATCTCGGGTACCGACCTTCACGCGTGGTGTCTCCAGTGCCTTGGACCCGAGCATTTGCCAGCTGCGTGTAAGCTGTGCTCTTTAATGAAGAAACGGACCCAAGTGTCTCGGGAGGCTCAACGTGAGAAGCTCTTTGCGGCTCGGTCCGGTCCTTCGACGTTGGCACCAAGGTCGGCGGCATCAGCGTCAAGGGAAGCATCGACATAGAGAGCGCAGGTAATGGCTGCCGAACGGCCACATCGCACTGGGAGCAGCGAGGCATCGAGTGGGTCACCACCTATCTCGAGGCCTACTGCTATGCAGGCCCCCCCCCCCCTCCCCGGGACCAACCTTTATCGGACCCGGCCCCGAGGAGATGTGAGGATTCCACGTCCTCCTCTTCGGTACCGAGGAGTCTCGATGATGGGCGTCGAGCGAAGGCTAAGAAGCACCGTCATCGTTCTCCTTCCATGCACGGTACCGAGAGCTCTGGGGAGCACAGATAGTCGGTACCCGAGGTGTTGGCGCCAGGAGGACCGCTCACCCTCCATACAGGAAGTGCCAATGCATTGGTCATCTGGTAGTCTGGTACCGGCTCTCGAGCCCCCTCAGATTCTGCCACCGACTCCTGCACCGGCCCCCCAGCCTTTTCCGATGAAAGCTCTCGAGCGCATCAGGGTCCTTCTTCCAGAGCTTCTGGAAGGGTTGCTGCGTCAATCTGCTTCGGTGTCGGGGGTGCTTGCGCCTTCTGTACTGACTGCAGAAGCGGCATCTGGGCCACCTCCTGTAGTGAGGTGTCGACCGCCACCCAGGTTGATTCCCCCTCGACGTCGGTGGAGGAAGCTTCGCCGGAGTCCAGGCAGGGGTCGACTTCTCGACACCCCCCCCCCCCACGAGGTCGTCAATCCTCGACGTCGAGACAGGCTCGAGTTCGGGCAGCTCTTAAAGAGCTTTTGTCCGATACCGATGATGAGCGCCCTTGGGAAGAGGAGGAAGACCCCAGATACTTTTCGGAGGAAGAGTCTTATGGGGATCCCTCTGTTCCTACTCCACCAATTGAAAGAAGAATTTCTCCACCTGAGAGTCTTTCTTTCTCATCTTTTGTTCGGGAAATGTCTAAGGACATTCCATTCCCTATGGAGATTGTGGCTGAGCCCAGGGCCGAGATGCTCAAGGTCTTGGATTATCCTTCTCCGCCTGCTGAGGTTGCAACGGCTCCCTTGCATAATATCCTCAGGGAAGTACTTATGCAAAATTGGTTATTCCCTCTTTCTAATCCTGTGGTCCCCAAAAAATCCGAGTCCCAGTACAGAGTCCATGGAGAGCCTGTAATGGTGAAGGCCCAACTTTCTCACGATTCCATGGTGGTGGACTCTGCTCTCAGAAGAGCCAAGAGTCTTAGAGACGATGCCTCGGTGCCCCCAGGCAGAGAGTCTAGGACCTTGGAATCTTTCAGGAGGAAAGCGTATCAGGCCGCAATGCTCGCCACCAAGATCCAAACTTACCAGCTCTACACAAGCATCCACTTGTGAAACTCGGTGAGGCAACTGCCCATTTTGGTTGAAGCACTTCCTCCAGAGCTCACCAAACCTTTTCACCAGGTGGTCAGGCAGCAGAAGGCGTGTTGCAAATTCCTGGCCAGGGGGTCTTACAACACTTTTGATGTGGTATCCCGAGTAGCTGCTCAAGGTATAGTGATGCGCAGACTCTCATGGCTGCGTCTCTCTGACCTGGATCATAAGACCCAGCAACGAATGGCAGATGTTCCTTGCCAGGGGATAAACTTTTTTGAGAAAAAGTAGAGGACATGGTCGATCAGATCAAAAAGCACCATGATGCTATGGATTCTCTTGCCCGCCGGGCATCTTCTGCTACCACCTCCTCATCTAGGAGATTTTTTGGAGGGAGGAGGAGTGCTCCCTATTCCTATAATAGGCATGGGTACACTCCTGCTTCTCGGCAGCCTGTCCAGGCTCAGTTACAGCATTTCCTGTCAACAGCGTGCGCCTAAGGCCCCTAGGGCTCCCCAGCAAAAGCAAGGGATGGGCTTTTGACTGGCTCCAGTGCAACATAGCCTCAGAAAAAGTGTCCGTGCCGGACGGCTTGCCGGTCAGGGGGAGGTTGATATTTTTTCACCAAAGGTTGCCTCTTAAAACCTCCGACAGGTGGGTTCTTCAGATAGTCCAGTGAGGATACACTCTCAATGTGGAATTCAGGCCTCCAAATTGCCCACTGGGAGTTCAGTCCTTCAGCTCCCAGCACAAGCAGGTACTTGCAGAGGAACTCTCTGCCCTTCTAATGGCCAATGCCCACCACCAGGGGAAGAAGGGCTGGGATTCTATTCCAGGTACTAACTTGTGCAAAAGAAAACAGGGGGGATGCGTCCCATGCTAGACCTAAGGGACCTGAACAAGTTCCTAGTCCGAGAAAAGTTCAGGATAGTTTTCCTGGGCACCCTTCTTCCCATGATTCAGGAAAACGATTGGCTATGCTTTCTGGACTTAAAGGATGCCTATACTCACGTCTAGATACTCCCTGCTCACAGGAAGTATCTTTGATTTCGGTTGGGAACTCTGCACTTTCAGTACTGTGTACTGCCCTTTGGCCTCGCATCTGCGCCCAGGGTCTTCACAAAGTGCCTGGCAGTTGTCACAGCATTGCTATGCAGACTGGGAGTGCATGTGTTCCCTTATCTCGACGATTGGCTGGTGAAGAGCACCTCGAAGGCAGGGACTCTACAGTTCATGCGGATGACGGTTCGACTGCTAGAGCTACTGGGGTTTGTAATCAATTATCCCAAGTCCCACCTTGTCCCGGTTCAGAAATTGGAGTTCATTGGAGCTCTGTTGGACACTCGGACGTCTCGAGCTTATCTCCCTCAGGCAAGGGCAGACAATCTCCTGTCTCTAGTGTCCCTGGCTCGAGCGTCTCAACAGATCACAGCTCGGCAGATGTTGAGACTTTTAGGGCACATGGCTTCCACAGTTCGTGACTCCCACGTCACGCCTACATATGAGATCAGCTCAATGGACCCTAGCTTCCCAGTGGTGCCAGGCCACAGGGGATCTAGAGGATGTAATCCATCTCTCCACCGACTTTTGCAGTTCTTTTCAGTGGTGGATAATTCGATCCAATCTGACCTTGGGACGTCCATTCCAAATCCCTCAGCCGCAGAAAGTGCTGACGACGGATGCATCCCTCCTGCGGTGGGGAGCTCATGTAGATGGACTTCACAGTCAAGGAGCTTGGTCCTTTCAGGAAAAAGATCTTCAGATCAACCTCCTGGAATTGCCAGCGATCTGGAACGCTCTCAAGGCTTTCAGAGATAGGCTGTCCAACCAAATCATTCTAATTCAGACAGACAATCAGGTTTCTATGTATTACACCAACAAGCAGGGGGGCACCGGTTCTCGCCCTCTGTGTCAGGAAGCTGTCCGGATGTGGCTTTGGGCGCACCATCACGGCATGTTTCTCCAGGCCACGTATCCAGCAGGCGTAAGCAACAGTCTGGCCGACAGGTTGAGCAGGATCATGCAACCTCACGAGTTGTTGCTAAACATGACTGTTGTCCACAAGATCTCCGAGCGTGGGTCACCCCCTCGGTGGAACTTTTTGCCACTCGGACCAATCACAAAGTCCCTCAATTCTGTTCCAGACTTCAGGCCCACGACAGACTAGCGTCAGATGCCTTTCTCCTTCATTGGTGGACAGGCCGTCTGTATGCGTATCCTCCCATACCTCTAGTAGGGAAGGCTTATTTATTTATTACATTTGTACCCCGCGCTTTCCCACACAGAGCAGGTTCAATGCGGCTTTCATAGTAAATAAAATTACAAAGTCTTGAAGGAGAATATTACAAATTGTAGTAAACATAGTAATAGTGGGGTTTTAAGGATATGTAAATTGAACATGGAGAGGTAAACAAAGATAGAATGAGCAAAAGGAAAAGAGATTGGGAGGGGTATGGTGTAGGGAGGATGGAGAAGAAAAGAATGGGGATGAACATAAGGAGATTGGGAGACATGATCTAAGGTATAATAATTGTCAGGACAGGAGTCATGTAGGTGGGCTTAAAAAGTTAAGTTGGGTCATTAGGGTAAGCTTTCTTGAAGAGACGGGTCTTCAACATTTTTCTGAAGGGTAGATAGTCGTTGATTGTTCGAATGGATCTGGGTAGAGCGTTCCAAAGCTGGCTGCCCAAAAAGGAGAAACTGGATACATAGGAGGTTTTGTATTTAATTCCTTTGCAGTTGGGAAGGTGTAAATTGAGGTAAGTACGTGAAGACATTGATCTGTTTCTGGTTGGGAGGTCGATCAGGTTATTCATGTAGTTAGGGGATTCTCCATATATGATCTTATGAATCAGTGTGTGGACTTTAAAGTTTATTCTTTCTCTGATGGGGAGCCAATGAAGCTTCTCTCGAAGAGGTGTTGCGCTTTCAAATCTTGACTTGCCAAAGATAAGTCTGGCTGCTGTGTTTTGGATAGTCTGACGTTTTTTCAGGATAAGGGTCTTACATCCTAAGAAGACACTGTTGCAGTAGTCTGCATGTGTGAGTACTGTGGATTGCACCAGGTTCCGGAAAGTATCCAAGAGAAGATATGATTTCACTCGTTTCAGTAGCCCACATCATGTTGAACATTTTTTTTTGTGATGGATTTTGCATGGTTTTCGAATGATGGTTATCAGTCGTTACTCCAAGGAATTTTAGGTTGTCAGTTATGGAGAGTTTAACGTCTGGGGTACTGAGAGTAGTCAGGAGGAGTGGAGAGTATTAAGATGAAAGGACTAGACACTGTGTTTTCTCTTTGTTTAATTTCATCTTGAAAGCGTTAGCCCAAGAGGTTAGGGTGGTCATGCCTGTATTTATTTTATCGGAGATTTCAGATAGATTGGATTTAAAGGGGATAAATATGCTGACGTCGTCGGCGTAGATGAAGGGATTAAGGCCATGTTTGGTTAGTAACCTGGCTAGGGGAATCATCATGAGGTTGAAGAGTATCGGGGAAAGCGGCAATCCCTGCGGTACCCCACATTCTGATGACCATGGGGATGATATATTTGTAGTCCCTTTGACTTGGTAAGATCTTGTGGTAATGAAGCTTTTTATCCAGTTTATGGTATTGCCGCCGATTCCAAGTTTGTCCAGAAGTTTAGTTAGGATAGTATGATCTGCCATGTCAGAAGCGCTGGATAAGTCAAATTGTAGAAGGAGGATATGGTTTCCAATTGCTATTTCTTGTTTGAATTTGGATATTAAGGTAAGAAGGACCGTTTCAGTGCTGTGGGCAGAACGGAAGCCCGACTGCGATTCGTGAAGGATGGAGAATTTCTGAATATATTCGTTGAGTTGTGAGGTCACTCTGTTTTCCATCAGTTTTGTGTTAGAGGAATGGAGGCAGTTGGTCGGTAGTTGGTAATATCGTTTGCCGGTTTCTTTGGGTTTTTTTATATAGATGTTAGTAATATATTGCCATGTTTGGTGGGGAAGGAGCCTCGTTGGAGTAGGAAGTTTAAGTGGGTGGTGAGATCTGAAATAAAACACGTTGGGGCGCCTTTCAAAAGATAGTTGGGACGGGTCCAGTTGGCAATAGGACCTGGAGAGTTTAGAGATGGTTTTAGTGACGACTTCAGTGGTAAGGAGGGTAAAAATTAGTCCAATATCGGTTGGCCGGTACTTCATCTATTCCAGGGTCCAGTTCGTCAAGAAAGGTATCTACAGTGATATTGTCTTGAGAAATCAATTTGCGAAGCTTGATGATTTTGTCGTTAAAGTATTTAGCTAACTGTTCAGCAGAAGGACGGTTTGAAGGTGGTGATATTGGATCTGTGTTTAGGAGATTTTTTTTAAGTTGAAATTGTTTTTTTATATCTGCACCAGCCACTGTAATTTTTTGTGTATAATAGTCTCTTTTGGCACGTTTAATGGCATATTTGTAGTTCCTTTGTGATTGTTTCCATGCATTAAAGTTAAGGCTATTTTTTTATTTGCTCTGTTTTTTCAAGTTTCCTGGTTTGTGACTTTAGGTTTTTCAGTAAATCGTTGAACCACGGTGAAGGGTTACGTTTACGTAAAGTCTTGGAGTGTAGTGGTGCAATTTCGTCCAAAATCATTTTTCATCTATTATCCCATATTGTAAGGAAGAGATCTCAGTTTGGTTGTGTTGGCCGGTTATTAGCGTAGATATGTTGCCAGAAATTATTATCATCAATCCGTCCTCTGGTGAAGATCGTTGTAGGGTCATGTGATTTGGACTGGCCCCTTTGGTTAGGAAAGCTTTGTAATGGTCGGACCATGGTGTGGGAGACCAATCAATATCGGATATAATGAAGTTTTGGTCGGTGGAGAATTTATAAGAAATAACATCTAGCGAGTGACCCTTGATGTGAGTGGGTTGTGATGATAAGTAGAATGAGGTCACATAGGTAAAGAAGATCCATACATTCTCGGGTGTGGACAGACTTGGAGTCCTCTAGATGTAGGTTTAGGTGCCTAGTAAAATTACATTAGGGTTGTTGATGCACAAGTTAGATATAAACTCCATAAAGGTAGAGTGGTTGTGGATCCAGTTACAGGGGGGGTCTGTAAAGTGAAATACAAGATAGGTGATCGCATAGTGTAGGGCTGTGGAGTTTGATTGAGGCAATTTCAAGTTTGCTGAAACTCAAACAAGACCATGGAACCGTGATTCTGATTGCGCCCTTTCGGCACCGTTAGATCTGGTTCCCTCTTCTTCTGGAATTGTCCTCCAAAGAACCTGGAGATTGGATTGTTTTCTGACCCTCATCACCCAGAACGAGGGGTCACTTCTACATCCCAACCTCCAGTCTCTGGCTCTCACGGCCTGGATGTTTCCCAAGTCTTGCTTGCTTCCAGGAAAGATTCCACGAAAAAGTGTTATTCTTTCAAATGGAGGAGGTTTGCTGTCTGGTGTGACAGCAAGGCCCTAGATTTTTTTGTCTTGTCCTACACGGACCCTGCTTGAATACCTTCTACACTTATCAGAGTCTGGTCTCAAGACCAACTCCGTAAGGGTTCACCTTAGTGCAATTAGTGCTTATCATCAATGTGTAGAAGGTTAGCCTATCTCTGGACAGCCTTTAGTAGTTCATTTCATGAGAGGTTTGCTTTTGTCAAAGCCCCCAGCCAAACCTCCACCAGTGTCATGGGATCTGAATGTCGTTCTCAGCCAGCTGATGAAAGCTCCTTTTGAGCCACTGAATTCCTGCCATCTGAAGTACTTGACCTGGAAGGTCATTTTCTTGGTGGCTGTTACTTCAGTTCGTAGGGTCAGTGAGCTCCAAGCAGTGGTACTGCATGCACCTTATATCAAGTTTCATCATAATAGAGTAGTCCTCCGCATTCACCCTAAGTTCTTGCCAAAGGTGGTGTCGGAGTTCCATCTGAACCAGTCAGTTGTCTTGCCAACATTTTTTCCCCGTCCACATACCCGCCCTGGTGAGGACAAGTTGCACACCTTGGACTGTAAGAGAGCATTGGCCTTTTACATGGAGCGGACAAAGCCCTACAGACAGTCCGCCCAATTGTTTGTTTCTTTCGATCCCAACAGGAAGGGAGTCGCCATCGGAAAATGTACAATCTCGAATTGGCTGGCGGATTGCATATCCTTCACTTATGCCCAAGCTGGACTGACTCTAGAGGGCCATGTCATGGCTCATAATGTTAGAGCCATGGCTGCGTCAGTGACTCACTTAAAGTCAGCCTCCATTGCTCCTTCGAAGGGACACCACCTTGTAGTGGTGGAGGGGCTTTTGTGTTTCAATGACTCAGAGGGCTATGCTGAAGGGTTAGCCATATCAGACAGGCCTCTGAGGAGAAACCAGTCAAAGAGTGTCCCAAACTGGGAGAGCGGTAATATGGCGACCTGAAGTTCGTATGCCCAGCAACCCAGCTGCCCTCGGAAGTTTTTTCTTCTTTACGTAAATTTCCTCTCTGCAATTGCAGTTACCTTAACTGAGAGGAAGGGGACAACCGGCAGTCAGCCGCCGATGGCCAGCGTTTTGTCCCCTGAGCAGCAAGTGCGGGACCGCTGCGCGACGAACTGCCTACAGATGAAAGGGTTGGCGAGTCCTTTGATTAGCGCCGGCGAAGGAGCGTCGACGCTCTTGGACCTGGAAAAAACAACTCCATCGCTCCTGAATTATTCAACCACCATGTCCAAAGGAGTAGAGGAGTGAGTTAGAGGCATATGCTGAAACGGAGGACGTTTACAGCAGAACCTGAATCGGCGGAACCACTCCTAAACACCTAAGAGTAATCAGCTTGGAGTTTTTGGCTCCTGTGGAGGTTTCATTGAATACCATCTGGAAGGCGCTTCGGGACCTAACGGTGGCAGTAAATAACTTTGTTTCAGATATAATTTTATTAGAGAGTTACATGGATAATCTAACTAAACCCTTTGAGAGTGAAAAATGTATATAACAAATGATTCTACACGAGCAAGAAGTGGTTATGATCTTGAAAATGATAGTAGACCAGAAACTTTGAATAATAAAATGAACATTATTATAGATGATTAATATCGAGATTATTTTTCCCAGAGTTCCGGGTATGACTCCTAAAGTTTTCCTCAGAAATATTTCCTTAATTATTACTTTAAAAGGAGTGAAGCCTGTGAAAACTGGGATTACTTTAATCAGTGGGATCTGAATTATAGAATTTAGTATATGTATTGTTAAATAACTTCTGGTTTTTAAAAGAGAGAATGTAATCAGATGTATTATTTCTAACTAATATTGGACAATAAGTATGTTTCTAACTAATATTGGACAATAAGTATGTTTTCAATGAAATGATTTGACTATACACCGTATTGGCCTTGAAGAAGACAACCAGATGATCAATGTGGAATAATGAATTAGACGAGTAATATCTGGGGATAATCAGGTTAATACCAGGTTTTTTTTTTCTGTTTACTGTTTAATTGATCTCCTTGTCTTGTTTCACTCTCCCTATTTAGTGGTCTACGGAAGAGAATAGAATTACCTGACTGAAATAATTCCTATGTATTACTTTCTCTGTATTTCTGGCAAGTTGTTTTATCACTTGTAAAAATTTAAATGGTTATAAATAAAAAGAATTAAATAGTCAGCCTCCATTGAGGAGATTTGCAAGGCTGCAACGTGGTCATCAGTCCACACATTCACATTTCACGTACTGTCTTCAGCAGGATACCCGACACGACAGTCGGTTTGGGCAATCGGTGCTGCAGAATCTGTTCGGGGATTAGAATCCAACTCCACCCTCCTAGGTCCATTTCTGTTCTGTTCCAGGCTGCACTCTCACTTAGTTGTGTTTCTTTTCTGGTCAATCTCTGTTATGTCCTCGCCGTTGCAAGGCCCAATTGACCAATGTTCATTGTTTTGAGTGAGCCTGGGGGCTAGGGATACCCCGGTTGTGAGTATAATCCAGCCTGCTTGTCCTTGGAGAACAGCAGGTATTCTCCAAGGACAGCAGTCTGATTATTCTCACAAACCCACCCTCCTCCCCTTGTTTCAGTTCTACTTTTGCTTTTTATTCAACTGAGGAGGGCATGCTGACGTCACAGGCGGGAAGCCATTCGCGCATGCACAGAATGTTCGGCCAGCGCAACGGTGCGTTCTGGAAACCTCTGTTTTTGCTGTGCAAATTTTTCCACGGTCTCCTGGGCCGTCGCGGACGACGACCCAATTGTGAGAATAATCAGCCTGCTATCCTCGGAGAATACCTGCTGCAGGTATGTATCTTCATGATCCTGGAGGTCTCCACCTGCCTCAACATTGAGCATCGGCAATGTCCATCGTGGCAGAACATCTGAGGAGCCCACACCGAGGACCCATAAAGATTCAACCTTGCCCTCTGCACTGAGGGATTCTGATACCATTCTTCAGAAGCCAAGAAGCATATGCATTGGTCCCCTTCAAAAGCACAATGCCGGGAGTATTGGCATTGCTAGTACCGAGAAGCGCCCACACCATGAGGAATGCTCCCCCTCCTTGGATTTGGTGCCAATGTACCAGCCTCTTTCAGGCCAGGACCAGCAGAGTGCTCAGACATCCCTTCAGTCGCTGTCCCAGGGCAGCCTATAACTGGGACGGAGAGGAAGCAGAAGGAGAGGGGGAAAAGGTGGAGTAGACAGGACGGGCAAGAGGAAGGAGGACAAGGAGGGAACCAGGGGAGAAGGGGGCAGGACAGGAGGAAGGAACATGGCTTCAGTAGTACCCATTACACCCATTGTATGCCTCCATTTGAGGACAACCCAGTAGACTATAGCTTGCTAGTGATCCCAAATCTACCTTTCTACCCCTGATATCTCACCTTGCATCCAAATCAAAGTTTCAGTGTGCTTGTCTGACATTGCTGTCTGGATGTCTCAACGCCACCTGAAATTAAATATGACCAAATCCGAGCTTCTCATTTTCCCCCCCAAACCCACCTCCCCACTCCCCCCGTTTTCTATTTCTGTTGATGGCTCTCTCATTCTCCCTGTCTCCTCAGCTCGAAACCTTGGGGTCATCTTTGACTCTTCTCTCTCCTTCTCTGCTCATATCCAGCAGACCGCCAAGACCTGTCGTTTCTTTCTTTACAACATCCGTAAAATCCGCCCCTTTCTTTCCGAGCACTCTACCAAAACCCTCATCCACACCCTTCACCTCTCGTTTAGACTACTGCAATCTGCTTCTTGCTGGCCTCCCACTTAGTCACCTCTCCCCTCTCCAATCGGTTCAAAACTCTGCTGCCCGTCTTGTCTTCCGCCAGGGTCGTTTTACTCATACTACCCCTCTCCTCAAGTCGCTTCACTGGCTCCCTATCCGTTTTCGCATCCTGTTCAAACTTCTTCTACTAACCTATAAATGTACTCACTCTGCTGCTCCCCAGTATCTCTCCACACTCGTCCTTCCCTACACCCCTTCCCGTGCACGCTGCTCCATGGATAAATCCTTCTTATCTGTTTCCTTCTCCACTACTGCCAACTCCAGACCGCGCCTTCTGTCTCGCTGCACCCTACGCGTGGAATAAACTTCCTGAGCCCCTACGTCTTGCCCCATCCTTGGCCACCTTTAAATCTAGACTGAAAGCCCACCTCTTTAACATTGCTTTTGACTCGTAACCACTCGCCTCCACCTACCCTCCTCTCCTCCTTCCTGTACACATTAATTGATTTGATTTGCTTACTTTATTTATTTTTTGTCTATTAGATTGTAAGCTCTTTGAGCAGGGACTGTCTTTCTTCTATGTTTGTGCAGCGCTGCGTACGCCTTGTAGCGCTATAGAAATGCTATATAGTAGTAGTAGTAGTAATCCCAGGTCACGGGGAACCTAGCGAATGTCATACTGTCACTCCTCTTAAAAAATCTGTTGTGGTGGTTTACTTGTGACAATTTGGCCAAGGGACTACCATTCCAAATTCCTCCACCGCACAAGACACTGGCAACAGATGCATGCAAGCTAGGCTCCACACCCTGGGATAGTGGTGTATTTGGGAGAGAACACCAGATCAATCTCCTGGAGTTAAGCGCCATAGTAAATGCTCTAAAGGCTTTCAGAGATCAGCTACTACATAAAATTGTCTGAATGAGAACAAACAAGTTGCCATGTATTATGTCAACAAGCAGGAAGACACAAGCGCATACTTCCTGGGTCAGGTAGCAGTCAGAAAGTGACGATGGGCCACGTTGTACGGGATGGTTCTCAGAGCCAGATATCTTGCTGGGAAGAACAGTTGTCTGGCAGACAGGCTGAATTGAGTCTAAAAACACACTTTTTTTGTTAGTATGGCGCTCACTTTCTGTGTTGACTTTTTATGAACAGTTTGTTAGTTGGCCTGATAATGGACATTTTGTTGATTTTATTTATGTTTTTATGTACTCGGCCTAGTTGTAGGTGGATTAGAAATTTTGAAATAAAAACAAACCTCACGAGTGGTTGCTGAATATGGGCAAGATCTTCTAAGAATGGAGCATCCCCTCAGTGGACCGCTTTGCCACATACTTGAACAATAAACTCCCTTAATACTGCTCCAGACTAGCCTTGGATGCCTTTTTCCTCGATTGGGGGAGGAGGTCTTTTTTAGGTGTATCCTTCAACACCTTTCATACCATAAACTCTCCTGAAACTCAAGCAAGACAGAGGAACTATGATCCTCATTGCTGCTTATGGCCAAGGTAAATATGGTTCCCCTCATTCCTAGAACTGGCTGTCCAGCATCTGTGGAGGCTGAAATGTTTTCTGAACCTCATCTCTTAGAACAAGGAATCCCTCTTGCACACCAGCATCTAGTTCCTAGTTCTCAACCGCTTGGATGTTGTGAGGCTAGAAGTCAATTCCTTACATCTGCCTGAGGGCGTCACCATGGTTTTGCTTGTTTCCAGGAAAGATTCCACTAGGTCATATGACTTCAGGTGGAGGAGGTTTGTCCTCTGACGTGTGAGGGCAAGGCCATAGACCCTAGGTTGAATTCCTTCTACATCTCTGAGTCTGGTCTACAGCCCAACTCTGTAAGAGTACACCTTAGTACAAGTGGAGCTTATTATTATGTAGAGAGTAAGCCCATCTCTGTGCAGCCTTTTAAGTTTGCTTCATAAGGGGCTTGCTATTTCGCAAACCTCTTATGCCCCTGGCAGTGTCATTGCATCTCTCTGTTCTCACCCAGCTGATGAAAGCTCCCCTTTGAGCCACTTGACACCGTCATCTGAAGTACCTGACCTGGTGGTGGACATTTAAGCACAGGTGAATGAGTTCTAGGTTTTAGTAGCTGATCCATCCTACACAAAACGTCATCACAATAAAGTAGTTCTGCATACTCATCCCAAGTTCCTACCTAAGGTAGTGCCAGAGTTCCATCTTAACCAGTCAATCATTCTGCCACTGTTTTTCCAAAGACCTCATGTCCATCCCAACAAAAGCGCAGTGCACACTTTGGACTGCAAGAGAACCTTGGTCTTCTACCTAGAATGGACCAAAGCCTGTAGACAGTTTACCCAGCTTTTTATTTCTTTGGACCTCAGTAGTATGGAGGCTGCTATCTGCAAATGCATGCTATCCAGTTGGTTACTGGACTGTATTTCCTTCACTTATACCCAAGCTAGGCTGGCTCTGGAGGTTCATGTTACGGCTTATAATGTTAGTCATGGCTGCATCGGTAACCTACCTGAGATCAGCCTCTGTAGAGAAAATTTGCAGAGCTGCAAATATCAGTCCACACATTCACATCTCGCTACTACCTAGAGCAGGACTCCCGACATGACAGCCAGTTTAGTCAAATAGTACTTCAGAATTTATTCATGGTCTAGAATCCAAACCCACCCTCACCCCCCAAGGCCCATTTGTTTCTCTTCCAAGCTGTCTTAAAAAAATAAATAAATAATAGTTATTTCTGTTGTTTGTTGACCCTACATTATTTTTTGGGCCTTGCCTGTTGAGGGCCCTAATTTTTCCTTTTTTTTCATTTCAGACAGCCTGTTAGCTAGGGATTCCCATCAGTCAGAATACTGCTTCTGCTTGTCCTTTAAAAAGTTACTCACCTGTAGCAGGTATTCTCTGAGGACTGCAGGATGCTTATTCTGACTGCCCTGCCCACCTCTTATTGGAGTTGCATTCTGCAAGCTATTATATTACACTGTCAAGTCCCGCATGAAACTGGCAGGAACACGTGCACATGCCTGGTGGACTGCTTCCAATAGCTTTTGGAAATAGAATGCTGGGGAGTATCTCTGCATCGGGGCTCCGTTGGAGACGTCACCCATCAGTGAGAATAAACATCCTGCTGTCCTCTGAGAACATCTGCTACTGGTAAGTAACTTGGCCTTTTAATGTCAGATGTTTTGATATTATCTGCTTAAATAAACTAGAAGTTGCATTTAGGGTATGTGATTGTAGGTTTCCAGAAGGAATTAGTGAGCTAAAGTAATAATTAAAGCATTTAGTTCTTGCTTTTTTCCAAGGTGACTTACTTTCAGGTACAGTAGGTATTTTCCCTGTCCCTAGTAGGCTCAAAATCTAAGTTTTGTTCCTGAAGCAGTGGAGAGCTAAGTGACCAGGCTTGATAGACTAGCAGCCAAATTTTATTAAAAAAAAAAAGTTTTTTAAAGGCAAGAATTAGAAGAACTGCCAATGAGGTATAAGCATATCTTGTTGATAAATTTGGATGCTTAGCTGTTAGCCAAGATATTGACACACCAACTCCAAGTGTACATTACTAGTCTGGTGCTTGAGGACCAGTCAGGCAGGCGATAACATCCATAAGTTGCTTAATTTGATCTGGAAGGCCAAAGTAGATGGGGTATCATCTTTGATACTTGTGTTTGACCAGTTTCTAACTTAGTTGGGCCTAGGGACTAAATTTATTGGGCGGGTGAAGTCCCTGTATACACTACCCAAGACATGGGTGCAAGTAAATTGCAGTTACCCACAATGCCCTCACTCTTATTTCCTCTGGCTATAGGTCCTTTAGCAGTGACTATTTGGAGTCCAGGGTGATATTCATAAAGTATGAGCAGGGGGAAACGAATATAAAATAGCTCTATTTGCTGATGCTGTGTTGTTTTTTTGTTTGTTTTTTAACTATCGCTCAGCCCAATATAAATTGGGAAGTGAGATAAAATAGGGAGAATATTTTACAGGTTCGTGATGCTAGGTGAAACTCTCCTTGAGCTCCCAGTGAACAAGCATAAGCTAAATCTTTAAAAAAAAATATACTCTATTTTTGTTTGGAAGATGCTGACTTTGAAACTGGAGCATCTGATACAGCAATTTGCCAATATCATCACTAAGGCATGCACACACTCTTCCTGGTCACACATCACTTGGTCAGGGGAGCAGATAAAATCTCTTCCATAGTGTTCAGTTCTTTTCAATTAGCTCTGTCATAAATCCCTGGCAAAATGTGCAGTTCATCTTTTTGTTTCTGCAGGTTGCAAAGACAGTTGCGCAAAGACTTAATACAGATGCAATGTTACTGCAGTTTTTTAAGTCCCAAGGGTAAGATTTTCTTCTATGGTTTTGATGTATATTTCATCTTTAACTGTAGTAATTTAGCTACTTGATACAATCAATGGTACTAAGTCACTTAGACTACTGCAATGGAATATATGCGGGATGCAAAGAACAAACCTTAAAGAAACTCCAGACTGCCCAAAACACGGCAGCCAGGCTTATAAATAAATATTTTGAAAAACACGATTTGATAGCGCAAAACCCCTCCGTGAAAAACTACACTGGCTCCCAATCAGCAACACAACGAAACCAAAACTTGCAATGAACATTATATAACTCTTCTTTTCTTGATTCTATAATATGACAACATCACTCTGTATTTGTTTCATCACCGGAGGTTGCTAACACCTCATGGAACTATGTAAGCCACATTGAGCCTGCAAATAGGTGGGAAAATGTGGGGTACAAATGCAACAAATAAATAAATCAAAGAACGTATTGCTTTCAAGATCTGCACCCTGATTCATAAAATCATTTTCAGCGAAGCCCCGGGATACATGACAGACCTCATAGGCCTTACCAACCAGAAATACATCCGAATCATCACGAGCGTATCTAAATCTCCACTACCCAAGCTGCAAAGAACTTAAATTCAAATCAACTTACGCATCCAGCTTCTCCTACACATGCACACAACTGTGGAATGTGCTACCAAAAGCCTCGAAAACAACATAAATTTCCGGAAATCACTGAAAACTAACCTGTTTCAAAAGGCTTATCCTACCGACCCAACTTAAATGCCTGAACTCTGCAACACTGCAAAACTAAAGTACGTAATGGACATAATTCAATTCTTACGCTTTACGATTCCTTAATGTGACCGTTCCACTTGAATCTTATTTGTTCACACCAGAGTCAGATAACGCCTCTCTGGTATTTTGTAAGCCACATTGAGCCTGCAAATAGGTGGGAAAATGTGGGATACAAATGTAACAAATAAATAAATAACATAAATAATTACATGGTCATTTTACACAAAAAGCTTTTGTATAATTAAAATTGTAATTTTAGCTTCCTCAAATGAGGTGAAAGGCATTTGATCTGTGTTTCAAACTTATTTGAGGGGAAGCTGTATTTTACTACAAAATTATTTGAATGTACTTCATTGCATATTAGGTTATGATCATCTGTGGTTACATATATAAGTTCAAGATATTAAATCCATAATTCCTGATTTCTCCAGACCATTCCCAATTAGTGGGTATATGCTCTCCTACCAGCAATGGAGACTGAGAGCTTCTGAGTGTCATCACCCTATAAGTCCTGTGCAACCTGAGCTAGTGAGTATTTTTGTTTTCTCTCAGTCCCCAGTAGGTGGTAGATGAGTACTCGTGCAGCCCTGTTCTGGGTAGGTGTTGATTGGGTGTGCTGGTCTTAATCCCCACAAAAAAAAGAGAGCGCGAAGGGTATTTTTAGTAAGTATTTACAAAGCAAAAAAAGGAGAGAGAAATTCCAAGTCTGGGGGCTTGCCTAACCTTTGCCCCAAGGGTGCACACTCCAAGGTTTGGGTCCCACCCTCTTCTCCTCACATACCTTCCGTTTGGAATTGTGCTTGTGTCTCAGTTCCTTCCCTCTTTGTGTTCCAGGATGTGTTCCTTGTATGCCCACTAGGAGAGGAAACAACCAAGAGAATTAATTATATAGATTATTCAGCTGTGGATCCTTCTGCAGGGCTATGGAGAGGACTTGGCTGAAGCAGTGGGCAGCTCTGTTCATCTGGAGACCACGGGGGACTGTGGCTAGATGGCACAGCTGCTCCCTCAGAAAAGGCATGCCACTGTGCTTCTTAATGGCCAGCAGCCTTTGCTGTGTTTGTGCAGAGCCTGACCTTTGGGACAAGGTTACTTTGGGGACTGCCAGCTACTACTAAGGTGGGGAGGACGGTCCCAGAGGGACTGCACACTGGGGCTGTTTGGTTCGCAGAGCTCATGGGAGCTGGGTCTGGCAGGAAATGCCACCATTTTGGATGTGATCGCATTGGCTCAGAATCTGCTAGATGAGACCGTGGGGCTCACTCTGCAGGCTTCTATAGCCAACAGATCTCCCTTTCCCTGGAATTTATGGTACTGCTTTTGGTTGAAAAAGTTGCCCATTCCTTATTGGTTAGTCCATTAGGGGCCATAACCTGCATTTGTGTGACAGATTAGAATTGGAGAACCTGGATTTGGTGTGAACCAAAGCTCCCTTGGGTAAGGTGGTGGATATGAAGGAATTTTCTTCTTGGCCTGCCACCGCCTTCCGTGGTGTGTGTCTTCCACCTGCCAGACCTTCCTTATCTCATCATGCAGGTTTTGCTTATAGCACCTAATATAGCTAGCCTTTTGGACTACCTCTGGTGAGATGGTTGGGTCACCTACACTGTTCAAATGCACCTCTCTCTCTCTCTCTCTTTGTTACTAATTATGATGTAATTCTCTTTCACTTTTACTTTTTAACTTGAATTATTTTAATGTAAACCACTCAACATGGATCCCTGAATGGGTGGTATATCAAATATTGATTAAACTTGGTCTCATTTTGTTAGAGGAACAGATCCCTATGCCTTTGAAGGGGACCCCTGGCTGGCAGGGATTAGGAAGCTGGTTAGGAAGTTTCCTTTAAATGAGGATCCCAAGGAAATGGTTCAGGCTGAGTGGCAGTTCCCTAATGTGAATCTTCAGATTAGCAGGGTTATAGCTATACTATGCTAGCTGCTTTTGGCAGACCTAGAGAGATTTAGATTGCCAAAAGTAGATGGCTACATTGCCAGTGGCTGAGTGGCGTTTTCTATAGCTCCAAGCAAATATGGTTTCTAAAGTACACCTAAGTCAGTTGCCATTCAAGGGCAGGTTGCTTTTTAGAGAGGATCTGGAGAAGCTAGTTAAGGATTTGGGGGAGTCCAAGGTTACTAGTCTTCCTGAGGATAGATCTCATTCAGGCTCTCATTTGGTAACAAGATGACACTTTAGAGACTCAAGGCAATACCATCCAGGCAGAATGAGTGATAATAGCAGAATAGGTTTTGGAATAGGGGTCCGTCCTTTCAGGATGGTCAATGGGGAGGTCTTGAAGGTGGTCAGGGGGCATCTGTCTTTTCCAGCACTTCCAAATGAAGGTGTTGGGGGCCCATTCTCCAGTAGTACCTTTCGGTCTCTGTCCCTCAGGTCCAGAGAAACTTCTATAGTGCTTCGCATGGTTCGCGCTTTCTTTTTGTTTCAAAGCACCGCTTTCTCTTGTTTCCTTTTTTTTTCTTTCCAAGTTAAAAAAAACAAAACAAAACCCTTTTCTCATTAGTTTTTTGCCCTTCCAAGTTTCTTTTCGTCTCTCGTCGTGGCCTTGATTCTCATTTTTGTGCCCTCTTTTTGGCACAATCGAGCCTTCTGATTTCGCCGACGTGATTTTTCTGCCCATGTCATTGAAGACTCCCAGTGGCTTCAAAAAGTGTGGTCGGTGCCAGCGGTCCATCTCAAATACTGTTCTGCACTCGTGATGCATCCAGTGCCTTGGGCCCGAACATCGACCAGACGCGTGTAAGTTTTGTCTGAGTCTGAAGAAGTGGACCCAAGCGTCGAGAAGAGCTCTTCGGGACCGTCTTTTCGGAGCTCTGACCGATTCTTTGACGTCGACATTGGTACTGCGATCGGCGGCGTTGATATCTGCACCGAGGATGGCATCGACTTAGGGAGCGCAGGTAATGGCTGTCTGGTCATCACCGCACACTGGGAGCAGTGAGCCATCGAGTGGGTCTCCACCTGTCTTGAAGGCTCCTGCTGGGCAGGCACACCGGACCCGACTCCGAGGAGGCATCTGGATTCGACGTCCTCGTCGGTACCGAGGGGTGCCGGTGACGTGCTTCGAGCAAAGGTGAAGAAGCATCGTCATCGGTCTCCTTCGAGGCACGGTACCGAGAGCTCCGGGGCGTCGAAGAATTCGGCACCAGTGAAGCGTCAACGCCGGGAGGACCACTCACCCTCCATTCAGGAGGAGTCGATGCGTCGATCTCCGGACAGCCCGGTACCGCCTCCACAGATTCTGATACCGGCTTCTGCATCGACCCCACAGCCTTCCCCGACAGCAACTCTGGACGAGTGCAACTGGGCCATTCTTCCAAGTTTGCTGGAACTTAGGGCTGCTGCATCAGTCTGTTCCGGTACCGGGGGTGCTTGCGGCCTCGGTGCCGTCGATGGAAGCGGCAGCTGGCTTGGGGCCTGTGGTGAGGTCTCCAACGTCGGTACCGCTTGCGGCATCGGCGTTGGCTGCCACCCAGGTTGACTCCCTGTTGACGTCGCTGAAGGGAAGCTGCACTGTCTCCGGCGTGGGAGTCGACTTATCCACATCACCATCGAGGACGTGGTTCCTCAGCGTCGAGACGGGCCCAGTTTCGGACTGCAATTCGAGAACTCTTGTCCGATACCGAGGAGGATGCCTCGTGGGATGAAGAGGAGGATCCCAGGTATTTCTCTTCCGAGGAGTCTTGTGGTCTTCCTTCTGATCCCACTCCTTCGCCAGAGAGAAAGCTTTCTCCCACGGAGAGTCTTTCTTTCTCTTCCTTTGTCCGGGAGATGTCTATGCCAATTCCCTTCTTTGTGGTACTTGAGGATGAGCTCAGGACTGAGATGCTCGAGGTCCGTGACTATCCTTCGCCACCTAAGGAATCTTCCACTGTTCCTCTGCATAATGTCCTTAAAGAGACATTGCTAAGGATCTGGAAGAAACCACTAACTAATCCCACTATCCCCAAAAGAACTGAGTCCCAATATCGGATTCACAAAGAACCTGAGTTGATGAGAACGCAGTTACCTCACGACTCTGTGGTTGTGGTCCTCTCTCAAGAGAGCCAAGAGTTCTAGGTTCGCTCTAAGGGCTTTCAGAGATCGGCTGTCCAATCAAATTATTCAAATTCAGACAGACAACCAGGTTGCCATGTACTACTTCAACAAGCAGGGGGCACTGGATCTCGCCCCCTGTGTCGGGGAGCCATCAGGATGTGGCTATGGGCATGCCAGCATGGAATGCTTCTCCAAGCCACGTATCTGGCAGGCGTAAACAACAGTCTGGCTGACAGGTTGAGCAGGATAATGCAACCTCACGAGTGGTCGCTCAACTCGGGCGTGGTACGCAGGATCTTCCGAGCATGGGGCACTCCATCGGTGGATCTTTTTGCCACTCAGTCCAATCACAAGGTCCCTCAGTTCTGTTCCAGACTTCAGGCCCACGGCACATTAGCATCAGATGCTTTTCTCCTTCATTGGGGGAAGGGCCTTCTGTATGCATATCCTCCCATACCTCTAGTAGGGAAGACTTTACTGAAACTCAAGCAAGACCGTGGAACCATGATTCTGATTGCGCCCTTCTGGCCCCGTCAGATTTGGTTCCCTCTTCTTCTGGAGTTGTCCTCTGAAGAACCGTGGAGATTGGAGTGTTTTCCAACCCTCATCACTCAGGACGAGGGGGCGCTTCTGCATCCCAGTCTCCAGACTCTGGCTCTAATGGCCTGGATGTTGAGAGTGTAGAATTCACCTCCTTGGGTCTTTCTCAGGGTGTCTCCCGAGTCTTGCTTCCAGGAAAGATTCCACGAAGAGGTGTTACTCGATTAAATGGAGGAGGTTTGCCGTCTGGTGTGACAGCAAGGCCCTAGATCCTCGTTCTTGTCCTACATAGACCCTGCTTGAATACCTTCTACACTTGTCAGAGTCTGGTCTCAAGACCAACTCCGTAAGGGTCCATCTTACTGCAATTAGTGCTTTTCATCATCGTGTAGACGTTAAGCCTATCTCTGGACAGCCTTTAGTTGTTCTATTCATGAGAGGTTTACTTTCGTCAAAGCTCCCTGTCAAACCTCCACCGGTATCATTGGATCTCAACGTCGTTCTCAGCCAGCTGATGAAAGCTCCTTTTGAGCCACTGAATTCCTGCCATCTGAAGTACTTGACCTGGAAGGTCATTTTCATGGTGGCTGTTACTTCAGCTCGTAGGGTCAGTGAGCTTCAAGCCTTACCTCAAGTTTCATCACAACAGAGTAGTCCTCCGCACTCACCCTACGTTTCTGCCGAAGGTGGTGTCGGAGTTCCATCTGAACCAGTCAATTGTCTTGCCAACATTTTTTTCCCTGTCCTCATACCCGCCCTGCTGAACGTCAGTTGCATTGGCCTTCTATGTGGAGCGGACAAGCCCCTTCAGACAGTCCGCCCAAATGTTTGTGTCATTTGATCCCAACAGGAAGGGGGTTGCTGTCGGGAAACGCACCATTTCGAATTGGCTAGCAGATTGCATTTCCTTCACTTGCGCCCAGACTGGGCTGACTCTTGAGGGTCATGTCACGGCTCATAGTATTAGAGCCATGGCAGCGTCAGTGGCCCACTTGAAGTCAGCCTCCATTGAAGAGATTTGCAAGGCTGCGACGTGGTCATCTGTCCACACATTCACATCTCATTACTGCCTTCAGCAGGATTCCCTTCGCGACAGTCGGTTCGGGCAGTCGGTGCTGCAGAATCTGTTCGGGGTTTAGGATCCAACTCCACCCCTCTAGACCCACTTTTTATTCTGTTCCAGGCTCCACACTCAGCTGTTTCTTCGTAGGTCAATTTTTGTTATGTCCTCGCCGTTGCGAGGCCCAATTGACCAATGTTCGTTGTTTTGAGTGAGCCTGCAGGCTAGGGATACCCCATCAGTGAGAACAAGCAGCCTACTTGTCCTCTGAGAAAGCGAAGGACAGCAGGCTGATTGTTCTCACCAACCCGCCCTCCCCTTTGGAGGAGTTGTTGTTCTTATTTGCCTTTTCATATAACTGAGGCGGGAGCGGACGCGGGCGGGAAGACGGACACGCATGCACAGTGGGTGTGCCCCGCGCGCCGAGTCCTCCCGCAACGTTCTAGAGTCTACTTGGAAAGTATTTCCGGTTCCTGGGCCACCGTGGACGCCGACGCGTCAGTAAGAACAATCAGCCTGCTGTCCTCGGAGAATACCTGCTACATGTATGTATCTTCGCTTTTTGTCCGATACTGACAGTTGTCATAGTGGTTCAGCGCAGAGAGTTTCTCACCTCTTTGGATTTGTATGAAGCATAGTTGCACGTCCCTATTCACCCGGAACCTCCGAGATTCTTGCATTTTGCAGTTTTGTGTGGCTATTACCAATTCAAGGTCTTACCCTTCAGCTTGACCACAGCTCCACGAACCACCTTCAAGATGATGATAGTAGTGGCACCAAGTCTCAGACAGGAGGGAGTCTTGGTTCACCCTTACCTGGACAAAGTCTTTCAAAGAGAGCAGTAATTTTTCGGATCAGATTGTCCACCTATTGCAGCATCTAGGCTGGATAGTGAAGTTGGCCAAGAGTATGCTGGTTCTGACACAAAGGTTGCAATATTTGAGTTTGCTATAATACTCTTGAAAGCAAGATCCTCCCAGAGGGGTCAAATTCTGAAACTTCATTCACAGATTGTTACTTCTCCGGTCTCTCAGGCCTTTAGCCTGGAAGGTGTTGCAAGTGTTGGGGTCAATGGCAGCCATAATTGAGTTAGTACCTTGGGCCAGGCACTTATGCATCCACTCTAGGATGCCCTCTTCTCGAATTAGTCTTCACAATTGGACAAGCTGTCTTGTCACCTGGTTCTCAGGTGGACGGTGAGATGCATTCTGGATTTGTAGCTGTACAGGAACAGTTTGCGGTGCATGGATCTGTAGATGCCAGTATAGATTCTTGTAAGCACAGATGCCAGCCTGTACGACGGGAGTGGTTGAGAAGAGAGGCAGGGGGACACCAGGAGTTGGCTGCTGACACAGGAAACTGCTGAACTCATGGATCCTGTTCTCAGCACTCCATGTCACAAGGACCAACAAAATGAAAGTGGACTAGAACAGAAACAGGCTGGATCCAGGAGAGTGGTCCCTTTTGGAGGACACCTTTCAGAGGATTGTAGGTCATTGGAGATTCGTGGTGATGGATCTAATGGTCATGGCAGCAAATATTCGAGTTCCAAAGTTCTTGAGTTACAGAACAGACCACTTTTCCACAGGGATAGACACCTTGGTCCAGCCTTGTCCCCATTCAGAGTTACTCCGTGTTCCCTTCATGGCCATCGATAAGCTGAGTGATACAGCAGATCACGGTACATGTATAATTTAGTGATTCTAGTGGTGCCGGATTGGCAGATGAGACCATGGATGATGATCCATGGGGATCTGGTGAGGTTGAAAGTTGGGGATCCTCAGCCATTGCCGTTATCAGATAATTTTCTGTCCCAGGGGCCCGTTTGAATGTCAGACATGGCTCAGTTTTTTCTTACAGCATGGCTCTTGAGCGGGCACAGTTGTTAAAGTATTCCATCGGGGGTCATCAAGACATTGTTGAGTTCCAGAAAGCATCTCACATCCGTGGCTTATGTTAGGGTTTGGAGGATTTCCATGGACTGGTGTGATGACAAGGGAATCTCTCTATTGTGTGCATAGTAGGAGAGGTGTTAGTTTTTCTAAGATGGCATGGATAAGGATTGTACAGTTTAGCGGCAATAGTGTGTTTTCAGGAGCTGCTTCAAGGCCAGCCTCTGGTGCTGCATGCAGACGTAGTGCAGTTCTTCAAAGATGTTAAACATCTTAAGCCCCTTTTAGGAGGATTATTCTTCTCTGGGATTTGAACTTGGTGTTGTCAGCCTTAGTCAAAGTACCCTTTGAACGCCTCTGACAGGTGATGCTTAAGGATCTTTCTCCCAAGGTGGTATTTTTGGTTGTTATCACTTTGGCTTGGCAGATTTCAGAATTACAAGCTCTACCTTGTAGGGAACCATTTCTCCTTATCTTCTGGGAAAAGGTGGTTCTTCACCCAGCTTAATTTTTTTTGCTAAAGGCGGTTTCCCCTTTTCATTTTAACGAGACTATTACTCTTCTTGTGTTTGCTCATGACGAAGCTGAAGAACCTCACTGTCAGCTGGATTGTGCATAGGGCTCTGTGCTGCTACTTAGAGGATGGAAGAATTTCAGAAGTCGAACGGGTTCTTTGTAGTGTTTGAGGACTCAAGGAAAAGTGAGGCGATTTCCAAAGCTACGGTGGCCAGATGGATTAAGGAGGTGATTGCATTGGCATATTTGCTCAAAGGCAGACCAGTACCAGAGCACAGGCATCCTCATGGGTGAAACATTGTTTGATCCCTGCTCAAGTTATTTGCAGGGTGACAGCTTGGTCATCACTTCATTTCTTTGATATCCAGGCATGGCAGGAGGCATCCCGGGGGGGGGGGGGGGCATAGGTGTTGGAGCACAGATTGTTGTCATCCCAGTCATGTTGAGTACTGTTTTTTTTTACTTTTCACTCATCAGGAATGGTCTAGAGATAAGAAAGGAGGAATTTGATCTTACCTGCTAATTTTATTTCATTTGAGTCTCTCCAGACCATTCCTGAACCTGGGTATTTGAGAAGGATGCTATGATTTTCTTCTTCTGAAGGTCTGGAGTTCACAGTGATCTCAAAAACAAAAATGCACAAAAGTAGAAAAGGAAGTGTATGTGTGTGGTTTTTTTCTTCTTCCCTTGGGTTGTTGGGATCTGTTATTTAGTTCTACCTACTGCTTGGTCAGTGGAAATACTCACTGGCTCAGGGTTGCACGAGATTTATAGGGTGATGTCAGTAGTTCTCACTTTCCATAGGCTGTTAGGAGAGTGTATATCCACTTGTAAGGAATGGTCTGGAGAGACTCAAGGAAAAAAAATGTGTAGGTAATTTCTCCATTCTAGTATTATTGTGGCAAAATAAATATATATATTGGGAATCAATTTTCAGCAGCAGCAGCCGCCACCACCACATTAATTGCTGGCATTGCCAAAAATCAACAGGTAAAAGTTGTGCACTTACTAGTTGCCAGTGAATGTGTAACTTCCTCTGATTATTGGCCCGATTTCTGTAATAGTCTATAGAAAAAGAAAATTGTAAGGTATCTTGAGTGGAGAACTGACCCATTGGCTGCACTCTGCAGTGTCCTCTGGGAGATTTGATGTAATTTCTAAACCTAGTTTGTGCTAAGGGCACTGTCCAGGGTTGCAGCTTCTATGCAGTCAGTGCCCAAAGGGGAAGGGAATCTGCCATTGCACAATAGTAACAGGAGTGTGGGATACAGGATGTTTTGGTTCGTAATTAGGTAACTACAGCTTATGTCCATGTAACTAAAAACTGATGATGTGTTGGAGCAGGAGGGGGTAGTTGCAGAGCCCCAGCTGGGAAGTTCTGGTTTCAGCTGAAATTCTCAAAGAAACAGGAAGTTTCCAGACACTCAAATCCTTGCAAAGCATGCTATGTCTGTCAAGCAAGTGTTGTTAATATATTATATTGTGTAGTTACAGAGATGGACCAGGAAACCCTCTCAGACATAATTATGAAGGTACTCTAAGAGATCTACTACAGTTCTTCAAACCTAGACAACCTAAGAAACTCTATTATCAGCAGGTATGGTTCATACTTAATCCAAGCTTTTAAAAATAGAATAGAATATTTACTTGGCTGACCAATATTTTCATGTGGTTTTTTTTCCCAGCTCAAAATGAAAATCACAGACTTTGAGAACAGGCGAAGTTTTAAATGCATATGGCTAAATAGCCAGTTTAGGGAAGAGGTGGGTTGTATTTTCTTTTTACTTAGAGCTTGTAATCTTTGTTAGGATGTAATGATTCAGTATTTAGTGTTCCTTGCTACTCTCAATTTTCTAAGGCTGCTTCAGTTTTCAGGATTATTCTATTTTATTGAAAAAAAAAAAAAGCGCTTTAAGTAGTTAACTTTGATGGTTCATCTGGTTCAGTTACCTGTTGAGCAATTTTGAAGCCTCTCTTGGATCTTCCGTTCTATGAAGTTGCAAGCTACTTTTTAATGGGAAACACCTCAGAGGCCAGTGTTTGTACATGCAGTTGAGTCATTGCATATTAGCTAGGATAGCTGATATATACATTCATTGCAAGATGAGCAATGGTTTTACAAATCTGTGAAAAGCTGCTGGCATCTGTTTTAAAGTGGCTGCTGGTTCTATCTGTGTGTTCAGAATTTTCTTACTGAATGTTGCCAAGTGGTGGGAAAAGTCTATGTGGAGTCTGCTGAGCTGTTTGTTTGGCACAAGTTATTGCAGGTTTGATATCTGCATCACTTTATCCTAATGCTCATAGGTCAGTGTAAATCCTACTTTGACAAATTTTCTCTGGATCTAGGAACCAATCTGTAAAGGTTAACAGCAGGTGGTGAAGAACAGGGTCAAGGAAACCATTCTGTTTATGTTGGGGGAGGCAAGCTTAGTAAATCAGACCTTTTATTTCAGTATATTGTGGGTTCCCACTAATATTTGTATTTGTTCATACCGGAATCGGTTAACGCCGTTTACGGTATGTAACAAACTAAATAAAAATAAATCTCTCTCTCTCTAGCACCCCTCATGCCTAGCATGCTTTTAACCCAATCCCATGCAGTCTCTCTTCACCACTACCCTTTCTCCAACTAGCCAGATACAGTCATTCCTTAGCCAGCAGCTTCCCCAGACTACAGCTAGTTAACCTTTTTTTGGCTGCTACTGCAGTGGAAGGGTAGCTTAGTGGTTAGAACAGTGAGGTGAGCCAAGGAAACCAGATTAAAATCCCAGTGCTGCTCCTCATGATCCTGGGCAACTGTGACTTAAGCTTCCATTACCTCAGGTATAAATTTAGATTGTAAGCTATCCTGGACACGAAAATAGCAAGTGGATCTATAATGAGAGCTCAGGAGAGTAGAAATCATCACTGAAGAATACTGCTTTCTGCACACGTAGAGGGGGACCTCTTTTGTGCCAGTGCTGAATCAGGACATCGATCATGCTGAACCCTTGTTCTTTTTACCAGCTGAAGGTGGTCTCGGCCTTGACATTCTTCTGAGTAGCCAACAAATCTAAGCAGCAGGGCCCAGTAGTCTACCATCTATTGGATGCCCCCACATCCAGGTCCGATTCTCTCAGATCCAGCATGTTTCTGCTGAGGAATTCCACTTGGATATTTATGTCCATTATGCACACTTCCATTCTCCGAGGACAAGCAGGCTGCTTGTTCTCACTGATGGGGTGACGTCCAACGGCAGCCCCAGTATTGGAAGATCTTCCTAGCAACAAAGTTTGCTAGCCCTCGCGTGCACATTCGTGACCGTCTTCCCGCCCGAACGCGAGCGTGCTCCTCGGTCTCTTATTTTCCGCGGCTCAGGATGGCTGCTTACGTCGGTTTTGTGTCCCAGAGAGGCCCTTGCTGCGTTTTTGCCACTTTTTCGCCAAGTTTCGGCGTGTTGTTAGAGTACTCGTGTTTCCGTCAAAAAAAAAAGTTTTTCCTTTATTTCTTTAGTTTTGCCCACAAGTTTCCTTTCTTTTTCGTGAGCGGCCTTGTTCGCCGCCCGTGCGGGGTTTTCCCCTCTTTTGGTGTCTTTCTTTCAGCACCATCGTGAATTTTGACCTCACGGCGCGATTTTTCCACCCATGTCCTCGAAGCCTGCCAGCAGCTTCAAGAAGTGCACAAGTTGCAACCGGACAATCTCGCTCACTTATAGGCACATCTCGTGTCTTCAGTTTGGGGCCTGGTCATCGTCCCAACCCCTGCACGCTGTGTCTTCAGCTAAAAAAGAGGACCCAGGCGGTGAGATCAGCTCGTGGAACCTGTTGTTCTGAGCCCAGTCCGGTCTTTCAACGTCGACGGAGCCAGCGGTACCGAGGTCATCGACGGTATCGGAGGGTGCATCGACGTCCGGAGCACAGATGATGACTGTCCAAAGATCCCACGCTGGTAGCAGTGAGCCGAGTGGGTCTCCACCTGCCTCGAGGGCTCCTGCGGTACAGGCCCCCCGAGACCGACCTCCTTCGGACCCAGCCCCGAGGAGACGTGTGGATTCCATGTCCTCGTCGGTACCAGGAGATACCGCTGACGTGCTTCGAGCGAAGGCGAAGAAGCACCGTCATCGGTCACCTTCCCATCATGGTACCGAGAGCTCCGGGACGCCGAGGGACTCGGCACCCGGAAAGCGTCGACGCCGGGAGGACCGCTCACCCTCCATCCAGGAGGTGTCAATGGGCTCTGCTCCGGACAGCTCGGTACCGGCCCCACTGCCTTGCTCGACGGACACTCTAGACGAGCGCCTCCGAGCCATACTTCCAGAGATTCTGGAAGGGCTGCTGCGACCATCTGCTCCGGTACTGCAGGTGCTTGCGCTGTCGGTACTGTCAAGAGATGCGGTGATTGTCTCCCCGCCCATGGTGAGAACTGCGACGCCGGTACCGCTTGCGGCATCGGCGTCAGCTGCCACCCAAGTTGACTCCCCGTCGATGTCGCTGGAGGGAGCTTCGTTGCCGCCAGCGTGGGAGTCTTCTTCTCAGCACCGCCATAGAGGACCTAGTTCCTCGGCGTCAAGATGGGCTCGGCTTCGGACCGAAGTTCGAGAACTGGTGTCTGATACTGAAGGTGAGGCCTTGTGGGAGGCAGAGGAAGACCCCAGATATTTCTCTGATGAGGAGTCTTGTGGTCTTCCTTCTGATCCCACTCCTTCGCCAGAGAGAAAGCTTTCTCCCCCTGAGAGTCTGTCTTTCTCATCATTTGTCTGGGAAATGTCTACGGCCATTCTCTTCCCAGTGGTTACTGAGGGATGAGCCCAGGGCTGAGATGTTCGAGGTCCTGGACTATCCTTCGCCACCTAAGGAGTCGTCCACCGTTCCCCTTCATAATGTCCTGAAGCAGCCATTGATGGCGAACTGGACGAAACCCTTAAGTAATCCCACTATTCCCAAGAAGATTGAGTCCCAGTATCGGATCCACGGGGACCGAGTTGATAAAGACCCAGTTGCCTCATGACTCTGGAGTCGTGGATCTGGCTCTCAAGAAAGTCAAGAGTACTAGGGAGTACGCTTCGGTGCCCCCGAGGGCGGGAGTCTAGGACTGGACTCTTTTGGGAGGAAGGCCTACCATTCTGCTATGCTTGTGTCCAAGATTTAGTCCTACCAGCTCTACACGAGCATCCACATGCGGAACAATGTGAGGCAGCTGACACACTTGGTTGATAAGCTCCCGTCGGAGCAGGCCAAGCCTTTTCAGGATGTGGTCAGGCAGCTGAAGGCGTGTCGCAAATTCCTGTCCAGGGGTGTTTACGACACTTTTGATGTGTCCAGGGCCGCTGCTCAAGGTATAGTGATGCGCAGACTCTCTGGCTGCGTGCCTCTGACCTGGAGAATAGAGTCCAGCAGCAGATTGCGAATGCTCCTTATTTATTTTTTGCATTTGTATCCCACATTTTCCCACCTATTTGCAGGCTCCTTGCCGGGGGGATAACATTTTTGGTGAGGGGGTTGAACAGGTGGTAGAACAGCTCCACCAGCGGGACACCGCATTCGACAAACTCTCCCACCGGACGCCTTCAGCATCTACCTCTTCAGGTAGACGTTTTTACGGGGGTCGGAAGAATGCTCCCTACGCTTACAGTAAGCGCAGGTACAATCCGTCTTCCCGCCAGCCTGCTCGGGCTAAACCCCAGTGCGCTCATTCACGTCAACAGCTTGTGCCTCAACAGGCCCCTGCAGCTCCCCAGCAAAAGCAAGGGGCGGGCTTTTGACTGGCTCCAGGAGAGCATAGCCGACATAAGTGTCCGTGCCGGACAATCTACCGGTTGGGGGGAAGTTAAAATTTTTTCACCAAAGGTGGCCTCTTGTAACCTCCGACTGGTGGGTTCTTCAAATAGTCTGGCTGGGATACACCCTCAGTCTGATCTCCAAACCTCCAAATTGCCCACCGGGAGCTCAGTCTTTCAGCTTCCAGCACAGGCAGGTACGCAGAGGAACTCTCCGCCCTTCTCAGCGCCAGTGTGGTCGAGCCCGTGCCACCGGGGCAGGAAGGGCTGGGATTCTATTCCAGGTACTTCCTTGTGGAAAAGAAAACAGGGGGGATGCATCCCATCCTAGACCTAAGGGCCCTGAACAAATATCTGGTCCAAGAAAAGTTCAGGGCACCCTTTTCCCCTTGATTCAGAGAAACAATTGGCTATGCTCTCTGGACTTAAAGGATGCTTATACTCACATCCCGATACTGCCAGCTCACAGACAGTATCTTCGATTTTGTCTGGGAACACAGCATTTTCAGTACTGTGTGCTTCCATTTGGTCTCGCCTCTGCGCCCAGGGTGTTCATAAAATGCCTGGCAGTTGTGGTGGCGTCTCTACACAGGCTGGGAGTGCATGTGTTCCCTTATCTAGATGATTGGCTGGTGAAGAACACCTCGGAGGCAGGAGCTCTACAGTCCATGCAGATGACTATTCAACTCCTGCAGCTACTAGGGTTTGTGATAAATTATCCAAAGTCCCATCTTCTTCCAGTGCAAAGACTCTAATTAATAGGAGCTCTGCTGGACTCCCAGACTGCTCATGCCTACCTTCTCGAGGCGAGGACAGACAATCTTCTGTCTCTTATTTTCTGGCTAGGAGCCTCTCAGCAGATCACAGCTCGGCAGATGAGATTGCTTGGCCACATGGCCTCCACAGTTCATGTGACTCCCATAGCCCATCTTCCCATGCGATCAGCTCAATGGACCCTAGCTTCCCAGTGGTTTCAAGCTGCGGGGAATCTAGAGGACGTGATCCAACTGTCCACGAGTTTTTTCACCTCCCTACATTGGTGGACAGTTCACTCCAATTTGACCCTGGGACGTCCCTTTCAAATTCCTCAGCCGCAAAAAGTGCTGACGACGGACGCATCTCTCCGGGGGTGGGGAGTTCATGTCGATGGGCTTCACACTCAAGGAAGTTGGTCTCTCCAGGAAACAAGATTTCAGAACAATCTCCTGGAGTTGCGAGCGGTTTGAAACGCGCTAAAGGCTTTCAGAGATCAGCTGTCTCATCAAATTATTCACTGGATCTCGCCCCCTGTGTCAGGAAGCCGTCAGCATGTGGCTCTGGGCTCGCCGTCACGGCATGGTGCTCCAAGCCACATATCTGGCAGGCGTAAACAACAGTCTGGCCGACAGGTTGAGCAGGATCATGCAACCTCACGAGTGGTCGCTCAGTTCCCGTGTAGTGCGACAGATCTTCCAGGTGTGGGGCACCCCCTTGGTAGATCTCTTCGCATCTCGAGCCAACCACAAAGTCCCTCAGTTCTGTTCCAGGCTTCAGGCCTACGGCAGACTGGCATCGGATGCCTTCCTCCTGGACTGGGGGTGAGGGTCTGCTGTATCCCATACCTCCCATACCTCTGGTGGGGAAGACTTTGTTGAAACTCAAGCAAGACCGAGGCACCATGATTCTGATTGCTCCTTTTTGGCCGCGTCAGATCTGGTTCCCTCTCCTTCTGGAGTTGTCCTCCGAAGAACCGTGGAGATTGGAGTGTTTTCCGACCCTCATCACACAGGACGAAGGGGCGCTTCTGCATCCCAACCTCCGGGCCCTGGCTCTCACGGCCTGGATGTTGAGAGCGTAGACTTTGCCTCTTTGGGTCTGTCAGAGGGTGTCTCCTGCACCTTGCTTGCTTCCAGGAAAGATTCCACTAAGAGGAGTTACTTCTTCCTATGGAGGAGGTTTGCCGTCTGGTGTGACAGCAAGGCCCTAGATCCTCGTTCTTATCCGACACAGACCCTGCTTGAATACCTTCTGCACTTGTCAGAGTCTGGTCTTAAGACCAACTCTGTAAGGGTTCACCTTAGCGCAATTAGTGCTTTTCATTATCGTGTAGAGGGTAAGCCTATCTCAGGACAGCCTTTAGTTGTTCGCTTCATGAGAGGTTTGCTTTTGTCAAAGCCCCCTGTCAAGCCTCCTGCAGTGTCATGGGATCTCAATGTCGTTCTCACCCAGCTGATGAAACCTCCTTTTGAGCCACTGCATTCCTGCCATCTGAAGTACTTGACCTGGAAGGTCATTTTCTTGGTGGCAGTCACTTCAGCTCGTAGAGTCAGTGAGTTTCAAGCCTTGGTAGCTCATGCTCCTTATACTAAATTTCATCATAACAGAGTAGTCCTCCGTACTCACCCTATGTTCTTGCCAAAGGTGGTGTCAGAGTTCCATCTGAACCAGTCAATTGTCTTGCCAACATTCTTTACCCGTCCTCATACCCGCCCTGCTGAACGTCAGTTGCAGACATTGGACTGCAAGAGAGCATTGGCCTTCTATCTGGAGCGGACAAGCCCATTCAGACATTTCGCCCAAATGTTTGTTTCTTTTGATCCCAACAGAAGGGGAGTGTCTGTCGGGAAACACACCATCTCCAATTGGCTTGCAGATTGCATATCCTTCACTTACGCCCAAGCTGGGCTGGCTCTTGAGGGTCATGTCACGGCTCATAGTGTTAGAGCCATGGCAGTGTCAGTGGCCCACTTGAAGTCAGCCACTATTGAAGAGATTTGCAAGACTGCGACGTGGTCTTCTGTCCACACATTCACATTTCATTACTGCCTACAGCAGGATACCCGACGTGACAGTCGGTTCGAGCAGTCGGTGCTGCAGAATCTGTTTGGGGTTTAGAATCCAACTGCACCCCCCCCAGGCCCTTTTTTATTCTGTTCCAGGCTGCACTCTCAGTTGGTTCTGGTTTTAGGTCAATCTCAGTTATGCCCAATTGACCTCTGTTTGTTGTGTTGAGTGAGCCTGGGTGCTAGGGATACCCCATCAGTGAGAACAAGCAGCCTGCTTGTCCTCGGAGAAAGCGAAGATACATACCTGTAGCAGGTATTCTCCGAGGACAGCAGGCTGATTGTTCTCACAAACCGCCCGCCTCCCCTTTGGAGTTGTGTCTTCCCTTGTCTTTGCTTTCTATTTGACTGAGGAGCACGCTCGCGTTCGGGCGGGAAGATGGTCGCTTATGCGCGGTTTGCGCATGTGCACGCGAGGGCTAGCAAACTTTGTTGCTAGGAAGATCTTCCGATCCTGGGGCTGCCGTTGGATGTCACCCCATCAGTAAGAACAATCAGCCTGCTGTCCTTGGAGAATACCTGCTACAGGTATGTATCTTTCACTTTATCACCCATAGGCTAAATTCCACCCAACAGAACACATTCATCTTCTGCATCACCATCAAGCTCCTGATGTCCCACTGCTTGCTGACATGTGCTACTTCCATAGCACAATCTGAAAGCACCCATGATGCTGCTAGCCTTAGAGGAAGAAAATAGCAGTCTCAGCCTGAATGCTCTGGCTTCCAACCTGTTCATTGGTCACAAAACGTCCTATCTGGACCAGAACTCTTGAGCTGTATGACCCAGGCAATGACTCATGTCCGATGTGACCATAGTCCACTGGAAGGTCCAAGTCTATTCTTTTGAGGAGGCTCTTAGTAAGAATCCTTCAAACTAGGCTTGACTTTCCAAAGGCTAACAACAACAGGCTTCAAAGTCCTTAAGACTGGAGAGACTACCAGAACAACAAAGAGCATTGAAGTGGTCTCATGCGGGCCTTTGCCCAAGTTGCTAGATCCTATGTTGCCACCATTAAACCCAGAAGCAGCAGATAGTTATGGAATGTTAAATATCCATTTTTATAAGCTCTATTGGAGATGCTAAAATTTTCCAATATTATAATTTTCTGTGGAACCTTTAACATGATACTAGTGCAAAGTACATGCAGTTTGTTTATGAAAGGTGGTAAACCTTATTGAAACCATCATGGCAACTTATAGCTAAAATGCTGTTGTATCTAAATACTCTGTGGTCAGTCCTTCTTTTAAATGTATGACGGTTAAATGAAAAGCAATGCTTCCACCTCCATATGTTCACTTCTTTTGAAATATCTTCCTTCACATCAGTTGGCAATAAATGTCTGTGTGAAGAAGCTGATTTGCTATTGTTTATGAAATGGAAGTATGCAGTGATCACTTGGTAGTGCAATTTAAGCAACGTGCCCTGATAGAATTTCTTACTGAAAGTCCCTACAATTGAAATTCACTGCTGCGTGCAGGTTGTTTATGGTGGTGTTGAGTACTGTGTGTAGCTGGTCCAAAAATATGTAAAGATTGTGGACAGGTAAGAGCTGATTTGTGTAACCAGAGACTAAGTGGATGACATGACAGCAACAGACGAGCTTCACATGAGAGAGGTTAATGAACTCATAAAGGACAATCAGAGGATCATTCAAAGCTTTTCAGTGCAATTCTGAAAACTTTGAGAAAACAATTTGAGAAGAGTTCAAAAGCACTAGAAGGAAATTTTGTTGCAATGGGACACACCTCACATAGCATGAAACAGTACAGAGGCAGTTGTGAAGATAGGTCTCACTTTTACTCCATCCACCATACAACCCAGAATTAGCATTGTGTGATTTCCATCTTTTTTTTTTTTTTCAAAAGGTGGAAAGGACTCTGAGCAACTGGTTGAAGAGATGAGATGTGCATTTCTTTTGCAACAGGTTTCAAAAGCTTGGCCATTGTTGGCAGAAATGTGGGGCAAATGGTGGCAGCTATGAAGAAAAGTAAATACATGTAGTAGAAGAGCAAGTTTCGAATATTTTCGCTGTTTTATTCATTTCAATAGCTTCATTTAAGCAAACATTACGGATGTGGAGGCTTTACTTTTCATTTAACTCTCATAAAGTTCTATCTTGATTTTTATTTTTGCTCATCTGTTACTCAACTTTTTGTATATTGTGTTGCTTAGGACATAACATTATATCCAGACAAACATGGATGTGTACGGGACTTGTTAGAAGAATGTAAAAAGACTGTAGAACTCTCTGAGAAGGGGTCAGGGAAATTAAGGTGAGTCCTACTGGAAAAATCAAATTGAACAAAATGCATGAAAAAAATTGCATTTGTATTTACTAGCTGCTTGTTGCAGAATATTGTGATGTAAAATGTGTATGCTTCCACCAGCTTCCTATAACCTGTTCTGGTGAGCCCATAGCCCATCATCGTGATTCCAGAATGTTCCCAATGAACATGCATAAGATCAATTTAGTTATATCAGATCTCCAATATACTGCATATTCATTGTATGTGACTGGCTGTGGGAGTCAGAACCAGGTTTCAGAAAAACAGCTTCAGCATGTAACTAGTGAACAAATTACTAAACACTACACCGGTCACTTCTAACAGTACAGATGCACCAACAGCAGACAGTCTCGCGAAATACTTCAATGAGAAAATCGTAAAATTACGACTTCAGATACCTGTTAGTACCATCGACTACGCTACACTCCTTGACTGCCTAGACCCAGACCCGGGTGTATATCCAGCGGACAGAACCTGGACCAACTTCGAGACATTATCAGATGACACCATCTCCCAAACGCTCAAAAGATTCGCTAAATCTCACTGCAAACTAGACATATGTCCCAACAACCTTATAACATCTGCCCCTCAACAATTTATAACAGACCTCACGGAACATCTGAACTATATGTTACAAAATGGACTCTTCCCAAAGGAGAGAGGAAATATTTTACTCGCCCCCATACCCAAAGACGCAAAGAAAAGCGCTAGTGAATTAACTAACTACAGACCAGTAGCATCTATTTCCCTAATAACCAAACTAACGGAAGGTATGGTGACCAAACAACTCACTAACTATTTAAATAAGTTCTCAATACTTCACGACTCCCAGTCAGGATTTCAGTCTAACCACAGTACGGAAACAGTACTAGTTACTCTCATGACCAAATTCAAACAAATGATCGCAACTGGCAAAAACATACTACTTCTACAATTTGACATGTCCAGTGCTTTCGATATGGTTGACCATAGAATATTACTACACCTCCTCGAATATTCGGAATTGGAGGCAACGTTCTCAACTGGTTCAAGGGGTTCCTAACCACACGATCATACCAAGTGACATCTAACTCGACTACATCAGCCACATGGATACCTGAATGTGGAGTTCCACAAGGATCCCCCCTCTCGCCGACTCTGTTCAACTTAATGATGATACCCTTGGCCAAACTACTATCCAACCAAAACCTCAACCCATACATATACGCAGATGATGTACATCCCATTCAAACAAGACTTAAAGGAAATTTCCAGTGACATCAACCAAAGTCTCCATATCATGCATTCATGGGCGGATGCATTCCAGCTGAAACTTAATGCAGAAAAAACCCAATGCCTAATACTCACCTCACAACACAACACGAGCAAATTCACCACCATGAACATACCAAACCTGTCCCTTCCAATTTCAGACACCCTAAAAATTCTTGGAGTTACTATCGATAGACATCTAACACTTGAGAGCCATGAGAAAATCACAACCAAGAAGATGTTCCATTCAATGTGAAAATTAAAAAGAGTAAGAACTTACTTCCCAAGGACCATTTTCCGCAACCTGGTACAATCAGTGGTGCTCAGTCACCTAGATTACTGCAACGCACTCTACGCTGGCTGCAAAGAGCAAATAATCAAGAAACTTCAGACAGCCTAGAACACCGCAGCCAGACTCATATTCGGTAAAACAAAATATGAAAGTGCTAAACCCCTATGAGAAAAGTTACACTGGCTCCCACTTAAAGAACGCATCACATTCAAGATATGTTCCCTAGTTCATAAAATCATCCACGGAGATACCCCAGCCTACATGTCAGACCTTATAGACTTACCGACCAGGAATGCCAAAAGATCATCCCGCACATTCCTTAATCTTCATTTCCCCAGCTGTAAAGGTCTAAAATACAAAATAACGCATGCATCAAACTTTTCCTACTTGAGTGCCCAGCTATGGAACGCATTGCCGCACAACCTAAAAACGATCTGCGAACTAACTTTCGTAAATTTTTGAAGACTCATCTCTTTAATAAGACATACCACAAAGATCAACAAATGTAATTGTACATATCTCCTCCTACTCATATTCAGAATTGTTTTCATAATATCTGCTTGTTTTAAACTTCTACTATGATACTCAGGGTCTTTATGTAACACTAAGTGTCTATTTTCTAATCTATATACCACCAAGAACGATACATTGTAAGCCACATTGAGCCTGCAAAAAGGTGGGAAAATGTGGGATACAAATGCAAATAAATAACTGAACACCCTATGTTTTGGGTATGAGTATTTGATCCATGATGCAAATGTCCTTTTGAAATTTTCAATCCATTGTGCTTTTTCTCAATATCTCATGCACTCAGATGAGCAGGCCCTGCACATTCTAGTCCAGTGATTTTCAGTCTCGCAGCATGCTGACAAGGTGCAGAAATTGTCAAGGCACACCATCAGTTTTTTAACAGATATATGTTATAAACATATTGTGTTTAAAGATCAATAATTACATTTGTAATCATTGTATTATCTTTATAGTTGAATATTTTTATTGAAGACACAAGTTAACAAAAGGGCACCACAAGTAACGTGTGTTTAAAAATATGGAAGTCACCATTCAAAAATATTCTGATTCTCTTATCTGAGCCATAGCAAAAAAAAACTTTCCACTACTAAGCACATTGTGAAAAAAATGCAAAACCTGAAAAAAAAAATCCTAACATAGTACTAATTCCTATGATTCAAATAGCAAGAACAATTCATATGAATAGGCAGCACTACAAATATACTGGGCCCCAAAACACCAATACACCTCCTCCCACTGGTAAAAAAGAAAAGTGGAACAGGTATAGATCTCTACAAAGAAACTACATGCCCATAGAATACTGTTCCTCAGTGTCACATAAGATACAGACTCTCACCAAATACAGAATGGGATGACAAATTAGAAATACAGATAAAAAAAACCAAAATTGAACTGAGAACCCCAAGAAGTCAAACTTGGCATGTACCACAACATGGGAGAAATAAAAACAGAAATGCATTTGTCCATCCATGTTGTCTGGACATTTTTCCCCTCACGTTGATCTTATTATTATTTTTTTTTTTTTTTTTTTTTTTTGCTTTCCTGTCTTCTGCTCTCTTTCCAGGGACTGTTGTCCATTTTCATCTGTCTTCTCTCCTGTCTTGTTCCATTCCCTTATTACATCTGTCTCTGACATATTGATCTTTCTGTTTTAGCTCTTTCCTCCCTTTCTTTTTCTGCATGTCTGTCAACTCAAATTTCAACCCCTTTCTCACCTCCCAGTCCTTCATCTACTTCTTTTTACTTTTGAACTACCTATCAACTTTTCATATCCTTCTCTCATCCCCTAGCTCTCCTAGTTCCCATCTCATTCCTTCTCTTGCCTCTTAATCCTTTCTCTTTCTTCTACTTCCCATTACTGCATTTTTAGCCTCTGTACATATTATCTTCCTCTTATTGATCTCCTTGATAGTCTCCCGTGACTCCTTCGTTATGGTTTCTCTTCTCTCCTCCCTCCCTCCTTCCCTGCCCCTGTGATCCAATATCTCTTCCTTCCTCAGCGACCCTCCAGACCAGTCAAGACGCGTGGGTTATGTACTCCTACCAGCAGAGGGAGACTGAGAAAACACTGAGCTTTTGGATACTGTATATATAACCTGTGCAGTACACCCACTAGCCAGTATTTTCTCAGTCTCAGCAGAGGTAGAAGGACAGTCTGTGCAGTCTTCACTGGTCTGGTGAGGTAGTTTTGCTCATAGGGTAGGATAATTGGGGGTTTTCTTCCAAATTTGTTCATGCTGTGTCTCCCTGTACGTGGCTAAAGTATTAAAAAAAAAAAAAAAAGTGTGCTTCGGGGTCCTGGGTCCGGTGGGGCCCAGAGTTTCCCCTGGGGTGTTACACCTGCGTTGCAGGTCCCTCCCCCTGTGCTGCTCTCCATTTCTGATTAAGTGGCAGCTCTGTGCCTTTATTTGGTGCGGAACGGACGAGGAAATCGGTTCCTTGCACTAGACGGGAGAGCAGTGAGCATTTTTGGCAATCAGAAAAATTTGGCGCGAAGTCGAGTCTGTGTTTTATTTCATTATGACTGGCAAGCTTCTTAGATGTCGCGCCTGTTCGCGGCGGGGGGTAGAGACGGCAGGCGGTCAGTGTCAACTTTGCGGTGAGCCTAAACAGTCAAGTTCAGCTCCCCCCCGTGTTGGCCACGGAAGTTCCGACGGGAGCGGCGGTTTCAGTGTCAGCGGGAGCGCAGGCAGGGCCGATGTCGGCGGTTGCAGTTTCGGCGGGAACTGCCGCCATTTTGAATCAAGCGCGATCCGCAGATGCTCCGATTGTGGGACCAGCTTCTTCCGTTTTAGGACAGAAAGGCCCCTCTGAGGGTTCAGGAGGTGTTGGGTTTCCTCTGGAGTTTGTGTGGACCCTGTTCCAAGCCTGGAAGTCGGGTCCTCCCCAATTAGAGGAAGGGCATGGCTCTATGCTGTCTAAACGACCAAGGCTAGAATGGTCAGAAGATGGAAACTGTCTGTCTCAGCTGGGTTCGGAAGACCCACTAGGTATTGAGGGGGAGGTAGAGGGTTTTGAAGGCTCTCGGGACCTCATTGATTCCGTTCCTGGTGACGACCCCTCAGTTGTCAGAATCTTCCATAGGGATGAGCTTACGGAGCTCATAGACCAGGTCACAGTTACCCTTAAGTTTGAACCTGAGGTGCCCTTGAATGAATCTGGACAGGACCCGCTGGTGAAGGGTATTCACAGTAAAGCACGGTCCTTTCCTATGAACAAGGACCTCCGGGAGATGATTTCCCAGGAGTGGAAGTCACCGGATGCTCCGTGCAAGGTCTCTAAGGCAATGGCGAGACTCTATCCTCTTTCTCAGCAGGACAAAGATTCCTTTAAGGCCCCTACAGTAGATGCTGTGGTTACAGCAGTGACTAGGGCGACGGCTATCCCGGTAGACGGCGGAGCCGCTCTCCGTGACCCCCAAGATAGGAGGGTGGATGCCTTTCTTAAGCGTAGTTTTGATTTGTCGGCGCTCGCACTCCAGGCCTCGGTGTCTGGGGGTTGTTTATAATTCGCGTGTTCCCCCACCTATTCTGACCTCATCCTCCCCCAGACTGCTGTTACACAGTCCAGGAATTAACGGACTCCATAATCAGAAGGACTCGCTGGGATATAAGAAGATAGTTTATTTCAATCTTACCAGTAGCAATACAGGCAAGTCAGGCAGTCATATGATGGAGCAGCATTACATGACACGTCTGTCACCCGCCTTCTCTTGTAGCCTTCCTTCTGTTGTCTGATCTAATACCCTTGTGACTCCCATTTTTATACTATTTTCAGCCTATTCATTTCAGTGGACCCTAGCTTTGTCACCAGGGTTCTTGGACCTTATCAGTTGATCGAAATGACTTCACATACTATCAAGTTCTAAGTAGAAACAAGATATGCTCAGAGCACATCTTATTAGATGACTTTGCATGTTCCCCAAACTTTCCCTAGCCCCCTCCTTTGGATGTTCTCACCCGGGGTGCAGCTGACCCAGTACTATCTCTACATAACCATGGCAATCTTGCTCATGACGTCTTGTAGGTGCCAGTCTCAGGGAGCAAAGCCCCCTTCCCTTGCCAGTTCAGCACTTGCTACAGTGAAATGTAACTGTGTCAAAGGTGATCTCTGATTCTTACAAGCTAGCTCTCTTTTGTATCAGAGATGATTTTGATTTTAAGAAGCCTAGCTCTTATTATGAGCCATTGGCCTGTATTTTACTGAGAGCAAGGGCTAGCATAACTCTTCATTCCCCTCTTGCCAGGCCCCTCAGGGGGGGCTGGCACACATGACTAGTGTGGGTATGGCCGTCCTTTCCAGAGGGCTCTTAGAGTCCTGTGGGGGGGAATGTATAGGATTGAGGTGACAGGGGTGCTCTGGCACAATAAGGGACAAGGCCATAGCAAGAGTCAGTATGTGGATACATAATTATATGCTGGATGAAATGCAGCATTAGATTTCCCCTTTTATCATAGCCAGCCCAAGGGATCTAACTATCCTAGACCTACCCCTCTAGGGTACCATACAATGGAATCAATAAGGTTGAGTGTAGCATAACTCATCAGGGTTTGGTGGCCCGAGCATGTTTTCGCTGGGCCGAGAAACTCCTTGATGATTCAGTGGAGGTTGGTACCTCTGGAGTTCATGAGTTAGCCAAGCTCGAGATGGGTTCGTCTTTCTTGTTGGATGCCCTTTATGATTTGTTGCGGGCATCCGCCAAGAATATGGCTATGATAGTTGGAGCGCGTAGGGCCCTATGGCTGCGAGGTTGGGTCGCGGATGCAGCTTCTAAAGCGAAGTTGTGTTCTCTTCCATTTAAGGGGACCATGCTCTTTGGAGAGGATTTGGACAATTTAGTGAAAGGCCTTAGTGATGCTAAGGTTCCTCGCCTTCCGGATTTACGGCCCAAGTCGGGCACCAGGGGGGTTTCTTCTCGTGGTTGGTTTACAGAGGCTTGGCGGTATAGGCCGGGATGGACTAGTGGGGCTTTTAGAGGCCAGTTTTTTCAGCGCACCCAGTCCTTTTGAGGGAGTTTTCGCGGAGGGCGTGGCTTTTCCGCGAGACGACAGTCCTCCAGGCGTAATGTGCAATGAAGGTGTGCGGACCCAGGCTCTGGTGCGGGTAGGCGCTCGGCTGAGTCGGTTTTACCAGAGCTAGGTCCAAATCACGTCCGATCAGTGGGTCCTCGAGGTGATTCGAGATGGTTATGTGCTGGAATTCGAAGAGTCGCCTCACAAAGTGTTTCTGGAGTCCCCTTGTCGTTCGAGGGCCAAGAGAGCAGCAGTTGGAGACACGTGCGTCGTCTTCTCGCCCTGGGAGCAGTGGTTCCTGTTCCTTCCCCTCAGCAATGCTCGGGTTGCTGTTCGATCTATTTTGTAGTCCCAAAGAAGGAGGATGCCTATCGTCCAGTTTTGGATCTCAAGGGAGTCAATTCAACACTGGCAACTTCTCCATTGCCTGCTAAAATTGACCCATGATTTCTATGTAAAATAAAAGAGCCTGCATACATAGTGTGCTTTCTGTGTCTCCCCCCCCCCCCCCCCCCCCCCCCCCCCCCCCCCCCCCGTGAGAAGCAATATCTTTAGTCAAATCTTGCAAGTCACTAGGATTACCATACATCTGGGCAGGGGCCCACCCAATTTGGGGTCAGGCTCGCCCAGCAGCAGCACAGCGATTCCGGTCGCACTCGCAGGCTCCGGTCCCCATCATCGTCTTTTACCCCGTGGTGTGCCGCAACTTTCACCCCATCTTCCCTCACCTTCCTTGCAGGCCCGCCCAACAGGTATTCCGGTCGCAGGCTCAGCTTCGGCTCGTACATGCTGCCTGCCAGCTGCCGCTTAACAATCTCCTTGCAGCTACTAAGCGGCAGCGCTAACCTAACCCGGAAGCCCCTCCTCTGCAGAGGAGGGGCTTCCGGGTTAGGTTAGCGCTGCCACTTAGTAGCTGCAAGGAGATTAAGCGGCAGCCGGCAGGCAGCGTATACGAGCCAAAGCTGAGCCTGCGACCGGAATACCTGCTGGGTGGGCCTGCAAGGAAGGTGAGGGAAGATTTGGTATTATGCCTTGCTTAAGAATCCTAAAATAAGAGCTTTTTTTCTCGTTTAGTGCCTCTGCCTCATGGTTTTAACGACCGGTATAAAATGACCTGGGTCATTATTATGAGACCGTTGTGACCTGTTAACAAAGAACTGGCTGTTTAAGAATCGTGGCTGGAAAATTCTCAGAAATTTTAAATAGACAACAACAAAAAAAGCAATTGCCATAACAGTGGTGTGCAGTAGGCTGTGAAGTATGCTACTCTATGAGGTAATTCAATCTGCCTCATTAAATGCCTCTCAGAACCAGTTTGATTATGAAAGAGTTTTATACATACTGAACTGTTCGGGAAAATGTTTGTCAGTCTATCAGTCAGTCTATCTATCTCCCTAATTTATTTTCTAGTCTTCTAGCAAAATTTGTTGGCATTCTTATTTAGATAATATAAAGAAGAGTTTTTACATTCCTCTGGAAAATAATTCCACTGTATTCAGCATGGCTAGGCAGAGAAAATTTTGTGCCCACCCACTTTGGGCTCACGCCCACCCAAAACTGGCTGTCTGGCTATGCCACTGCATATGGGTTTCCATGGACATGTCCTCCTTTTCAGGGGACTGTTGGGGGTCCGGGTGGATTTTTCAAGCCTGCTCATTTGGGTTCAAGGGCTAGTGGGCTGGCTTCCCACCCCGGGAGCCTCAGGGTGCCCTCCCCAAACCTACCTTAATGCATCCTGGTGGTTTAGTGGCTCTTTGGGGCAGGAAAGAATTCTACTCTTTCCTGCTCGCCACAGCCGCTTCTTCAAAATGGCTGCCATGACTTCACGCGGCAGTCCTGCTTTCTTGGGGGGGGGGGGGGGGGCATTTTATTTTCTGTGTCCTATTTTTTTTTTTTGTCTCTGCAGATATGGTAACCCTGTGCAAGCCCAAAATGTGAAGGCACATGCTGCAGCTAGCACCTAACTCAGCCCCTGTAAAATGTGGGAGAAACAGGCTACAGAGTCTGAGTTGTTTTCCTAATAAAGATAGGGAAAAATATTTTAGGTTTGGCTTAATAATTTGAATGTACAAACTTTGGGAATCCAAATGTGAAGCATCTCTGATATCTTTGTACGGTTACAGTTATAGCCTGCTAATACCAATAAAATAGTTTATAGCGGGTTACAACAAAGGTACTAGATTAAACAAAACGGAATCTAGGATGTAACAATAATTAAGCAAAATTATTCTAATCTAAAATAGCAATATACATCTCATCTTAGTTGCACAGTGAAGGTGGAAGTGCATGTTTGATTCTCCATAGTTGTATTCCAGGCATGGTTCAGTTTTGTCAGCGCATTTCTGTTTCTAAGTTGTCATTTGCAGGGCCGGCTTAACCATTGAACCAATTGAGGCTCTGGTCCAGGGCGCTGGCAATTAAAGGTGCCAAAATACCCAGCCTGTGATCTTACCTGGTCTACAGGTAAAGCCTTTTCTTCCTCTTTCTTCTGTTCTGGTCTTCCTCTTTCTCTCTTCCCCATCCTCATGGGTCCTGCACTGCTCCCTCACTTCTTACTCTCTCGCAGTCCTATAAAGTTTATATTGGTCAACAGTGGCAGCAGCAGTATCATGACATGCTGCCTTCAGCCAGTGCCTGGATCTTTCCTGTGCCACATCCAGCCTCCTCTGATGCAATTTCCAGTCACTTCACTGGCTTCCTATCCGTTTCCGCATACAGTTCAGACTCCTCTTATTGACCTATAAGTGCATTCACTCTGCAGCTCCTCAGTACCTCCCCACTCTCATCTCTCCCATCATTCCTCCCCGGGAACTCCGTTCACTGGGTAAATGTCTCTTATCTGCACCCTTCTCCTCCACTGCTAACTGCAGACTCCGTTCCTTTTATCTTGCTGCACCATATGCCTGGAATAGACTTCCTGAGCCAGTACGTCAAGCTCCATCTCTGGCCGTCTTCAAATCTAAACTAAAAGCCCACCTTTTTGATGCTGCTTTTAACTCTTAATCCTTATTCACTTGTTCAGAACCCTTATTTTATCATCCTCACTTTAATATGCCCTTATCTCTTGTTTGTCTGTCCTAATTAGATTGTAAGCTCTGTCGAGCAGGGACTGTCTCTTCATGTTCAAGTGTACAGTTCTGCGTACGTCTAGTAGCACTATAGAAATGATAAGTAGTAGTAGGGTAGGACGTAGCAGAGGGAAAATCCAGCAGTAGCTGAATATAGCCTGCTATGCTGCTGCTACCACTAGTGTCAGACTTAAACTTTACAGGACTGTGGAAGAGGTGAGGGAGCAGTGCTGGACCCATGGGAAGGAGGACAGAGGAGGGTGAAAGAGACTGGATGGGGAGGAGATGCCAGCCCAAAGGAGGAAGACATGTTGAACCTGCAGGGGGTAAGGGGTACAAGAAGTGATGGGGGGGGGGGGTGGGTGGAGAGCCACCAAAGCAAATTGGCTCAGGGTACTACTATTCCTTGAGCCAGCGGTCATTTGTTCTATGTTTGGTGAGGCTTTATTCGTATTTTGCATGAGTATCCAAGGAGAGGTATTTGAGTATGTAGTTCTTGTGTAGGGATTGGTAGCAGTCTAGCTTATCCTTTTCCCAATGAGCTGTGTTCTAAGGACTAGTGTTAATATTTGCAGTGCTTCCTTTTCATAAAACTCTGATTTGTTGTGGACAACTTAGTGGTGTTAAGGGTGGGTCCCTTAGTGGTCACCCAACCCCTTAAGGATTGCTCTGCAGTCAAGTACCGGTACCATTTTTGCTAGGAAAAAAGAGTACCGGGTGTTAGTATTTTCTCTGGTTCCTTAAAGACACTCCTTTTGTTACCCGATTGATTTATGCTTTTTCATCCATATGGAGGAGTGAATTTTCAGAACTCATGAAATTTTGCTAGCTCTGTGCTCAGTTTTGGTAATTGGAAATGGTGAATATGCCACTTAAGACACAAGATATAAAATCTCTTGTGTGTCTTGGAAGCAGGACGTATATTTCTACCTGTACAACAAAATCACTCCAGTGGAATGTGAAACAATTGATAGTATGCTATATCTACAAATCACATATGCATCTGTAAGTGCATATCTGTATGAACCAGCAAGCAAAATTTTCATCTGTATCATTGGGTGCAGCTCTGCCTACTTGTAGATAAGAGACAAACCAACACCCACAGTGAATTATTATTATTAGCATTTGTATAGCGCTACCAGACGCACGCAGCGCTGAACACCTGATACAAAGAGACAGCCCCTGCTCAAAAGACAGACAGACAAGACAGTTACGGGTGAGGGAAGTAATGGGAGCTAAAAAGCAGCAGTGAAAAGGTGGGGTTTCAGCATAGATTTGAAAACAGGTAGAGATGGAGCTAGACGTATAGGTCCAGGAAGTCTATTCCAGGCATAAGGTGCCGCGAGAGAAAAGGAGCGAAGCCTGGAGTTAGCAGTGGAGGAGAAGGGGGACGACAACAATTCTGTTACTTACGAGCACATGCTAAATTTGGTTGATCTGTGAGGCAGCAGATCACAGCGGTTAATATGTTTAAGCTGTGGATTGATTGTGATGCCTTTATCACCACAGCCACTGTATTGTTTGACTGTTCATTCAGTGTGTATTTTCTCTTGATTCTTTCTGTGGGTGAAAGGGGGTAATCTTAACAATTGACCAGCTTAAAGTGAGAGGAACAGTGGAGAGCTCATGAGACTACTTTCAGTCTTAATAGCACTGTCTTTGGGTAAGAATACAGTAAAGAGAGGAACTGATTAAAGTGTTACTGGTAAGTTAATAAATCTTATCCATAATAGGTGCACATGTTAATGTATTTCAAATGAAAAATCTATCGAGATTTATTTTTAATTTTGGTATGTGTCTACTTTTGAAGGCTGCTAGAAATTGTAAGCTACAAAATAATTGGAGTCCATCAAGAAGATGAACTGTTAGAGTGTTTATCCCCTGCAACAAGCCGAACATTTCGAATAGAGGTAAACTTCATTTCTGTTTGGGGATGAAGCATTGTATAGTGTGGTGTATGAGTGATCATGGTGATCTTGGAGAAAATGAGATTTTCTGTTGACAAGCAGGATGAATTGGTCATACAGGAAGATGATGTCATCTGCCAGTATCAACACAGAGTAACTCTGAGCTCATAGAAACCTGGAAGATTTTTATTTGACCATTTGCGGGAATTCCTGCACAGCCATTGTGTCACAAGTTTCTTATAGTTTACTGAGAATTTGCTAGACCGCTCTTACTGACAAAAATCAGAAAAAGGAAAGGAACTCCATTAATTGATAGGAAAGAAGCAAAAACACAGAAAAATGGAGAGAGGAGAAGAATGCTAAAGAAAGACTAGGGAAAACACAAGAAAAGACATTAATGACATGGCAACCTAATTAGAACCCCCATTGGACTGCTATAAATGGATTTAGTTCTACTTTGTTTTGAATATTAGCCATTTTTTTTCCTCCATATTGTTCTATTTATTTTCTTTCTATCTTCAGTCCTATCGGTACACTTTTTAAAAAAAAAATTGAGTATTTCTACTTTTTACCCTTTTTTTAATTGAATCTAACTTGAGAGATACTGTTTGCCATGGCAAACACAATGAATAGTTTTGAGAAGTGCATTTATAGCTGGAAGATGCTAGATGTGCTGTCAACCTTTTATACTTGGATATTGCCTAGAACTTAATGGTTCGAGACCTACAAGATGGATGCTCTGCATTCGTCTGACATTCCTCCAGTTGTGGGAAAATATAAAGGGAAATAAATGAGTGAAATGGTTCCAGTGGGCCACAGGTGCATGCTCACTGGTTAATGGGGATAGCAGAGGCCATGCTACTCCTACTTGTGTGACATAGAAAACAATTGCAGAAAACACATTTCCAAGAAAAGGAGGCTGAAGACCACAGGTCTGAGAAAGGAAAACATAATGTGGACAGTCTTGTTAGTATTGGTGCCATTAGTACTCCCTATGCCAAAGCTATAGTTGGTGCTGTTACCTTCCTTGGAACTGTCAAACTTTAGTGACAAATTTGTTTGCAAGAAGTGGTTGCCCTTGTTACCAGAGGCTGGTAACTTCTAATTTGTCCCTTTTTTAGTGGACAACCAAAAGAGGGGTTCATCTGTTCATTGTAGAACCGTTTTGGCACTTAGTGAAGAATTACTTTTGTGACATGCTGGTCTTGTCCCATCAAAACAGGGACAGTTCCTTTAGTTTCTCCAGGATGACTCCCCATCCTTAGAGCTACAAAATAAGTACCTATGTGTAATATGTAACCTGCTTTGACTGTAACCACAGAAAGGCAGTATATCAAATCCCACCCCCCTTTCCATCTATAAAATTTGAAAAGCTAAAATCTGCCCTCTCACCCTTTCAAACTTTCTGCTCTGGCAAGTTCGTCTTTTACCAGTCCACAGCAACAGTGCATTGAAACACCAAAACAGAGTGGTTTAGCAAAAAAAAAAAAAACAGTTGGTATCAGTCTTTCACATTAATCAGTTGTATTGTTTTGTTGGGACTTCATGCACTCAAATGAACAGACCCTGTACACTGTAGACTATAAATAGGTGTTCTAACTTTCAGTTATAACTGGATCAGGAATTTGGGTTTTCAGTTAAAAGCTAACTTCCTTAGCATTCCTTGTAGACCAGTCTAACTGCATGGGATCAGTGTGTATACCTGTACAGCCCAGGGCTGGTAAAGGTAGGCTAGGGAGGGCCAACAGGGGTGTCTTTGAAAGACAGAAAGAAAAACAAAATTATTAGGGGCCTAGGACCAGTGTGGTCTTTTCTTTTGCCTAGGGGTATTGCACCTGGTGTTCCAGGTCCTTCACCCTCCTTTTTTGCCTACAGGTCAGTAGGAGGTATTTGTACCTTGGGTCCTCCCCCACTTTCTCTGGGAAAGGAAACTAGAATGTCTGGTTGGGGCACAGGAAGTGGCAGACTGCCATTTAAAAAAAAGAAGAAGAATTCACTTTGCAGCAAATGATTTTTTTTTCCCCGGCTGCTGCCTAGAGGTTGGGGAAGATTGGCTTACCTTCGAGGCTGCTTGTTCCTTATTTGGTAACTAGTGCTGCATGTGCCTGCAGTGGGGAGGGGGGGAAGAGTGTTGTAGACCGCTGCATGCCTTAGATGGTAAGGGCCCAGTGATGCTTCAGTGCTGGATAGGCCGGAAGAGCTGCATGCTGCTGAGCTTTGAGGCCTCTGTTGAGTGAAGGTGGTTGGCAACACATGCAAGTTCAGTCACCTGCGGGGGGGAAGAGCCACAGAGACAGAGGGGAGACCTGAGGCAGAGAATCAGCTGAGCTTGTATGCCCCCAAATGTGCAGCACAACCAGGGTGGATATGGCTGCAGGAACCATGGCCATCTTATAAAGCTCCCCTTGTTGGCCCAACCTAGTCTACCTCTATCAGGCCTAAGCTGATATTGCAATAAGTGACGGTGTAGTAAATTAAACGATCTCACATGTTTGGACTTGTCTAGAGGGACTAAAGAAAAGAAAATTAGCAGGTAAGATCTAATTTCTCCTTTCTCAATTTTTTGTCCAGGTTACCCTGAGAATTCAAAACTTCAAATGACATTACAGCAGCCCTCAGCTATGAGATTCCCCACTTGTGTGACTGATTCATCTTGCTTGTCCACAAAGAACACATAGTTGCTGCTTATCTGTAATGGGGGTTCCTTATCGTCCTTACCAAACCAATCCAGACAAGTGAGTCCGAAGTTGGCGCAGGTTCCCCAATAGATCCAATTCTCCGGAAGCTCGAGGAAGGGGGGTGATAGTCCTTTCACATGGGAGAGAATCTGCATTGGTGAGACTTTTTTGTTGTTAGAGGAACCTTTGTCCCGGTTGCTCAGGTGGTCAACTCCCTCCAGCTTTCCAATGTTCTATCCCAAGAGGAATCAGACAGAGCCAATTCTGACAGGCATTTTGAGGTCATCCACTGCCCCAATCCATCTGTTAGATCAGGTCCATCAAGTGGGAGGCTCTGTATGTCGTGAATAACCTCTTCAGAACTGCCTGGGGTGGGTGCGCTGGTTATGGCGGTCACCTGTAAGATGACTATTTCTGTTGAGGGTGGTACTGCGCCAAAGGGTCCCTTGCTGAAGGGGCTTATGAATCTGCACCACTGTTGGAACCGCTTGTCTGGACTAGTCTGGTAAGGCTCACGGAAAGGAAATTAGCAGGTAAGACTAAATTTAACCTTCTCCATAAACAGGGTAAATCTGATTCCTAAGTTCTGTATTACAATCAGGAGATTCATGAAGTGGCAGCATCATGGGAATTCACACGCATGCATCAGAAAACCTAGGCTTTCCTGAACTCTGATGGTGACATCCACTTGTATATCTGATATATCCTTATTTGAGGAGCCCGTGTTGCATGTAAACTACTACACTTTTCGTGTAGGTTCTGATGTTTTTTTCTTTTTATTGGGACTACATAAGGTCCTCAGGTGTAAATAAGTTTTTGAGGTCATATAAAACTTCCTTAAATATGCATGTTGCAAACTTTACTTACATGGAGATGAGCTTTTCTAGTGTTCTCTTGATTTGTTTTAGTAGATTGGATAAATTGTGAGCTGTTTCTGGATTATAATTGCCTAGCATACTTGGGACCAGTGAAGCTGCTTTTAATTTTAGATGTTGTGGGATTTATCTTCTGGTGAAATTCTGTGTAATAAAAATAGTAACCTTACTGTGGTCTTCACTGTAGTGAGTATTGCCACCATTTGACTTGCCACATTTTACGGTAAGAAATCAAACTGAAATCTTCAGTGCTGCTGAATTTCTCAGCAGTTGGGTACATTTACATTATTTGATATTTTTAAGTTATTATTTTGGTCTTTTAAAGGGCAGTGTATTCATATTTTCTACAGTGTTTGAAAACTTAATGCTGTGGGGATTTTTTTCCCTAGTTTTTACATTCCAGTTGTAAAATATGCAGAGTAAATAGTGTGTGGGAATTCCAAACTGAAATCCCCCGCATATACTGGAATAGATCTGCCCTAAGCATTTTCCTGGCACTGCATATATTTCTCTGCATGGGGGATAAGGAAAGAATTTTACAAGGTTTTTTTTCCCTCTGTGTTAACACTAGTTTAGAAGTTGAAATCTCTTGGATTATTGTTCTTCATTAAACACCCCCTGTTCCTCTCCCTTAAATCTTAAAAACCTGACACAAAAGGGGCATAGTTCTGCAGTCTAAAAATGTGTTAAAAACATAAAATGCAAGGCTATTCAGATCTTTCTGGTTTGCCAAAAGTATAATGAGTCTCAGTGGAATCCTACAGCAGTCTACCTGCCCAACGTGATAAGAGAATCCACAAACAGGAGATTGTTCAGGCGAAGGATAAAATAGGATCAGGACTTTGGGACCTCTTCTTTCTGGTACAAAAAGCTCTACGGTTGAAGTATGGGTAAGCATTGAGCCCCCAAAGCTAGAGCTGTCCTTGCAGCTTCTGCTTCTGTCCAGACAATGCTGGATCCAAGGCGAGTGACTGGCTTCATGTGCTATATGTATGCACATTGAATCCAAAGGGATAGGAGATCTTGTACAGAAAGAGGAAAACTGGACACAGATCACCAGACCCTGCAAAATCAACCCCCCCCCCCCCCCCCCCCCCCAAACTTCATCTTCTGTTGAACTGAAGAACCAGTTTACAGCCCTGGAGGTAGAAGAGCTGAAAATATCTCAAGAACAAGAGGTAACAAAACTCAACAATTCCAAAGCTGCTGGTTAAGTAGCCAATAAGAAGTGAAAGGTAAACGTAGTTGATGATTCTCTTCTGAGGGGGTACAGAGGTACTCATCTGCCACCCAGACATTATGTCCAGGGAGGTGTGCTGTCTGCCTGGTGCAAAGATTCGGGATGTAGCAGAAAGTTTACCAAGACTCATCAAACCTACTGACCATCATCCTATGCTCCTCATCCATGTTGGCACAAAAAATGCTGCTAGTTATTCTGCTGAACATATCAAACGTGACTTCATGGCTCTGGGACAGCGGGTGAATCAGTTAGCACGGGTGGTGGTCTCACCAATCCTTCATGTTGAGGGTAAAGGCCAATTAAAGAGAACTCACATTCTAGAGCCGAATATATGGCTGCATGGATGGTAGCAGCAAGAGCCAAGACCTACTGAGCAGAGATGGCATCCATCTATCAAAGAAGGGATGAAGTGTGTTCCATAACAGACTGGCTTATGTACTAAAGAGGGCTTTAAACTAGATTCGATGGGGATGGATGAGAAAAGTCCCAGTCATTAACAACTCTCAGGATTGTAAGATACCTAAACTTTTATAGAAATGGGGGAAAAAAGAGCAATATCTGGAGAGCCTTGTATACCAGTGCCCATTGTGTGAGAAACAGATTTCTGGATCTGGAGACAGTATGGTAGAAGCAGACTTGGATGTAGTGGCGGTCACGGAGAACCATGACTGGGGTATAGTTATAGCAGCAGGCTACAATCTGTTCAGGAAAGACAGCGTAGGAAAAAAGGATGGAGGAGTTGCATATGTTAGGAATAATATTAAAGTGATAGAATTGCAGAACATATTAGGTAAGGAACAAGCACTGTGTGTTAATCTGGAAAGAGGGAATGGGAAAAAGTATTTACATTGGTGTGATATATAGGCCTCCCACATAATCAGAAGAAATGGCCAGCGATTTAATTGAAGACATTCTGAAAATAGCTAGGAAAAGGGAAGTACTAATAAGGTGATGTTGATACTACGCCAGACGTTGATTGGAATGTCCCTGCTGCGGGGTCATTTAGAAGCGTGGAGATCTTGGATTCTGTACAGGAAGAATTGTTTCAGCAGTTGGTAATGAAACCCACGTTGAATGAAGCTATTCTGGGCCTGATGCTTACAAACGGGGAATGTTACAATGGGTGATCATTTGGCATCTAGCGATCACCAGATGGTGTGGTTCAATATTAAGACACATGAAAGGGCTTATTCAAGACTTCAAAAGAACTAACTTTACCAAGATGGGGGAATATCTCAACAAAGACTTAGTTGGATGAGAACAGCGTTGGGCAAAACTAAAATGAACTCTTTTAAAGGCGACAAACCTTCATGTTAGAAAAGTATATAAAAGTGAGAGAAAAAGAAAGCCGCTTTGGTTCTCAAGTGTAGTAGCTGAAAAGGTAAGAGAAAAAAGGTTAGTCTTCATAAATTACAAGACAACATAGAAAGAGGAAGATGGCTTTTCTAGATATGTTTGCCTAAGAGAAGCTGGAAAAACTGTCAGGAAAGCAAATCTACAAATGGAAGAAAAGATAGCTAGTATGGTAAAACTGGGGGAGAAGACGTATTTTTAGATATGTATGCAATAGGAGGAAGTGCCAAAATGGTATAATGAGGCTCAAGGGTGAAGGGGAGGAATATGAAGAAGTTGGTATGGATAAAGCTGAACTATTCAACGGTTATTTCTGTTCTGTGTTAAGATGAAAGGCCAGGGGATCAGGTCCGCAGAAAATAATTGCTAATGGAAATGGAGTTTTGATAGACCAGGACCGATTTTCAGAAGACTGTTTGGGAGGAGCTAGTTAACTAAAAATAGACAAAGCGATGGGGCCTGATGGGATACATCCGAGGGTGCTCAAGGAACTCAGGGGAAGTTTTGGTGTCTCCATTGTCTGACCTATTCAATGCTTCCTTAGTCTGGAGTGGTCCTAGAGGACAGGAGAAAGGTGAATATGGTCCATCTGCACAAGAGTGGAAGTAAAGAGGAGGTTGGGAATTACAGACCTGTTAGTCTGACCTTGGTGGGTGAGTAAATGAATGGAAACACTTCCAAAGCAGAGGATTATGAGGTTTCTAGAATCAAATGTACTGCAGGACCCCAGGCATTAAATTCAAAAGGGATATCCTGAAAACCCTGATTGGCTGGGTGTGCTCTGAAGGGTGTGGATACCATGTGGAGGGATCTGGCAAAGCTTGAAGAATGGTCCAGCAATTGGCAACTTAGATTTAATGTTAAAAAATGCAGGGTCATACACTTGGGTTGCAAAAATCCAAGGGAATGGTATGGGTGAAGTACTTCTGTGTATGAAAAAAGAGCAGAACTTGGAGGTGATTGTGTTGGATGATCTCCAGGTGAGCTACCAGAAAAGGTGTCAGTCAAAGCCAGAAGAATTCTCAGGTTGGGGTTCTGAAGCTTTTTCCCCTCTTATTTAAACAATGTAGATTATTTAAAGACTTACAAAAAATTTTTAAAATAATTTATAAATATTTGCGCATTCTGTGGAATAGAGTAAATAGTGGGGTTCCTCAGAGTGGAATGGTCAGCAGAAAAAAAGAGGTTATAGTGCCCTTGTATAATTCTCTAGTGAGGCCCCATTTAGAATACTGTGTGCAATTCTGGAGACAGCACCTACGAAAAGATATAAACAGGATGGAGTCATTCCAGAGTATGGCGACAAAATTGGTCTGTGGTCTCCGTCATAAAGCGTATGGGGACAGAATTAAGGCTCTCACTATGTATACATTGGAAGAAAGGCACAAGAGAGGAGATATGAAAATACCTCTGTGGCATTAATATACAGGAGGTGAGTCTCTTTCAAATGAAGGATGGCTCTGGAATGAGAGGGCATAGGATGAAGTTAAGAGGTTATAGGCTCAGGAGTAATCTAAGGAAATACTTTTTAACAGAAAGTGTGGTGGATGCGTGGAATCGCCTCCCATTGGAGGTGGTGGAGATGAGGACTATGTCTGAATTTAAGAAAGCATGGGACGAGCATGTGGGATCTCTTAGGGAAAGGAGAAGATAGTGATTGCTGTGGATGGGCCATTTTGCTGTTATCTGCCATCATGTTTCTATGATTGGGAGTGCTGATGGTATGAAAGTGATCAAGGTAGCACAGCAGCTGAGTTTCCAAAATTACTATGGTAGCTTTTCTTGTTTTTTTGCCCTTTGATCCTACCTTGCTTAAGACCAGCAGAAAACTTGAGTGAGAAGGAAGTTTTATGATGCACCCTCTGTTTGAATTTGCTGCTTTATTGTTCTCCACAAGCAGTAGTACCTTCAGGTTCTTATTACTGTAGAAACGTATAGGACAGCTACATAGGTGTCAAGATTTTCTCTGGAAGAGTTTGAATTTGTATTTTTTATCCTGCTAGACAAGTCCAGACCTATGGATTGTGTCTCCTTACTAGAAGATGGAGGCAGAAACTTGGAGGTTCCAATGATGTCGCCAATATAAGGAGTAGTATGGCCAAGAACATTCCAGTCTTTCTCTGCCTCAGCAGATGATACAGGTGAACTAGTGGTGGTGTTTTGTATGCGTTTGGACCAGACTCCCTGTGCCTCAAGCTACAGCCCTTGACTGTGTGGTTGTAGTCTTGCCAGGTGATACGCTCCCAGAGTCTGAGCCATGGCCAGACCACTGGTTGATGTAAAAGGAGGGCTTGCGGTTCTTCCTTGTTGGCCCAGAGCTTTGGCATATGTGCTTTCACAAGGGTAAGCCCCCACCCCTTCTTGGGGCTCTGGGAAAAATTTTTCCTGTGGGTGGGGGCTGGTGGCTGTATCCCCCTACATTTAAAAAAAAATGCAGGTGGGAGTAGAACAGTTGTCAGAGACTCAGTGGTCTTGCCCAGCCTCACTCAAGCCTGTGGCAAGCCTTTTGTAATCAGACCAGAAGTAGCCAGTACTGCTTCATGGGTGGGGGAATGCCACATGCCTGCAGCTGTGTTGGAGTGGCACTGCTGGGGCTAATGAGACCTGGTACACAAATAAGTGGCCAGTTCCTTTTGCTGTCTGTACAACAGGGATAGTGTTACATTGCATAGGGAAGCTTGTTCAGGTCCAAGTCTTTTCTCAAGTGGTACAGCAACTGTTGGAGATCATGACAAGAGCATTTTGAACCTTGTATTTGAACGCCAAGCATTTTGAGGCAGTCGGAACGGATTGAGGCTTCTGCCAGTTGGAAAGTTGAAGGTCCTAGAGGACACCTGGTGCACCAGCAGTGTGTTGATCTCTTTAGGGGGAGGAGGTTTTGCAGGATTGCAGAATCACATGGAATTTCATTTGTCAGTAGGTATGTTTGAATGAGAAAGTTGGAGACTACCTGGAGGAACTTTTAGGGTAAGAGTATTCCTCCGTGAGTTCAGAGGCGTCCTGAGTTGTGGGAGGAGGTGGTGGATCTGTTGCAGGCATGGCCTCAACTTCTGACTAGGACTGGGTATTTTGGAGAGGAGTATAGCGATGTGCATGGTCCCCAGTCCAACTGAAATAGCGATGCAGGTGGTGGAACATGAAAGTCCCTCAGAGCATGCAAGCATGAGTGGTGTGGAGAGGGCAGTTGAAGTTAGCGTGGAGGCTGTCTGCAGGATGGAAGCACTGTCCTACATGAATTTTGAAGTAGTTCGAGGAAGGCCGTTACAGGAGGCATAGCTGCAGCCACACTGAGGGGACTCCGTCAAGAGGACTGGCATAGGCAGTGGTGCAGGAAGCTTTTTAGAGGGGCCTTCAACAATGATGGGTAGGGAGAAGCAGACCACTTGGTCCCCAAGGGAGCTTGGGATCATGTATGATTCTGAGGGGGCAGTGCCACATTCCTTGCCCATTTAGAGCCCTCCAATGTCCGATGAGTGGGATGACTTCTGTTTTGAGCTGTATATGGAAGGCTGCGAGGTAAAGGCTGAGCCCACAGGAGCCCTGCTGTGGTCAGGACGGAGGCACCAAATCTTGTTTACAGTGCATGTTCCCGGATGATGGTGTTGTGGGGATGGAGCAACGGTCGGTGGACTTGCAGCAGTGTTCTGCCAAAGGACCCACTCTTGGTGGTGCTCTGGCATCTGGCGGTCTGTGGGTCACCTTCCCCTAGTGGGGCCAAAACAGGGCCCTGGGAGGGAGGGACAGTCATTGCGGCCACTGGAGCCATTGGGTGCAAGACCATGTGGCTCGAGCAGCAAAGTCCTTGCTGAGGCAGGAGCACTGTTGATTTCTTCCTGAGGTTTCTTTTAGGTTTTCTTCTTGTGTGTGTTTTTTTTAAATTGTGTGTGTGTGTGAGGAGAGGGGGGAGCTGTGTCTGAGCAGAAGCAGGTGAAGAAAAAACTGAAGGCAGGGGGAGGAATGCACCAATTGAAGGAACTCGTTCACATGCTCAGTAAGGCAAAAAGCTGACTAGCTAGGTGAGAGCACTGACGCACAGGGTCAGTCTGTGGCCTTCACCATTGAGTGTGCTTGCATCTCCCCTGCTTGTCACTGAAGAAATATGTCTTCCTTTTAAAGAAAAGTCACTTTGTAAATTTTTAAAACTTTCTCCTACAAAATGTCTTTTTTCCTTATTTGACTCTTCAGTAAATCATTGGGCACCCTCTATCCTTCAGTATTTTTGCTGTGACCTTTCATATTAATTCCCTCCTGAAAGCCCAGTACTTTTAGCACTTGTATACAGGAAGTTCATGTTGCCTGTGTCATTAGTACTGTCTGACCAATTGGTGCTACTTTGAAGTTTAAGGCACCAATGATCAGATATCTCAATTTGTATTACAGGAAATACCTTTGGATCAGGTAGACATAGATAAAGAAAATGAAATGCTTATTACAGTGGCACATTTCCACAAGGAGGTATTTGGGACGTTTGGAATTCCTTTCTTGCTTAGGATACGCCAGGTATGTTACCTTGTTCATTTGTTCTGCAGATTTAAGAATATCCAGAAAAAGCTTTTATTATGTAAACCACCTGATATTTAATAGCATCAGAAAGCTAAGTCATTGTGTAGGTAAATATTGCATTTTATGGCTGTATACAATAGGTGAAATTGTGCAAGGCATATTAATTTAATACATATCTTTAGTGTAGATATTTAGTAGGGCTGCACATCAAATAAAAGTTTTAATCGCATGATTAATCACATAGCACATCCCCCTCGCATTTCCTCCAATAGAGTGCAAAATATAGACGGCAGATGTAAATTCTCAAAACTGACACATTTCAATTACCAAATTGAAAATAAAATCATTTACCTTTCTTATCTGGAGCTTTTACTTTTCTAATCATCTTGTTCCCTGTCGGCTTCTCTCTGCCTGTGCTTTATATTCATATTTCATGCTCAACTTCTTCCACTTTTTTGCCGCCTCCTCAAATCTGTCTAGTTCCATTTCTTCCCAGTCTCCTCCTTTACCTCTTCCCTTCTTTTCCCTGCCAGCCATGAGCATTTCCCCTTTCTTTCCTTCTCTCCCCTCTTTTCATGTCAACATCTCCCTTCTTTCTTTCACCCCCACCCCCATTTCCAGAATCTGCACCTCTCTTCCACTGGCATCCCCCCCCCCTCTCTCTCCTCTCCCCCCCACAATATCCAGTATCACCCCATTTCTTCCCTCTCACACACCACCAGCATTCCCCTGCCCTACCCCCAAACCATCCTGCATCTCTCCTCCTTTCCCCACCACTATCTCCAAAATTATTATCCCACATTGCCCCGTGTCTCTGCCTTTATCCCCACCCCCCACAACCATCTAGTACTGCCTCTTCTCCCCCATATTCTGCATTGCTCTGTTTCTTCCCCCACCCCCATGTGCTGGTTAATGGTTCATCCAGCCTATCTGCTATACAGGTTCCTGTCTTTGGCCAAAAACAGCTGACTGTCACTTAACACAGCATTCAGAGGCAGAACCCAGTCACCATCCCCACAGTGTTTCTTGCCACTGTTCATGGTCGTCCTGGCTTCCCCTACAGGCACATACCTTGGGTCCCCGGTATAGTCTGCCACTATTGGCGGCTCTTATGTTCCTCCCAGCCCATCATTTACCTTGCCAGCGCCCGTCAAGGGTCGTGGTTGTGTTCACAATGTTCCTGGTGAGCCTCCTCTCCTATCTTGTGCATGTGCATTGACGCCACATGTGCCTGACTCGGCACTCTCTTGTGCACAGTGCAAACAAGTGCTGCGGCTTTACCTGTTCTGAGCCCCAGCACTGCTGCTTATTCTCTTCTGCCTCAACCTAGACCCGGAGTGCTGCGACCTCATACCTCTGCAGTCACTTCCTGGTCGAAGGTACACGACTCTGCCTTTCTTACATTGCTGGCCACCTCAGGAGCTCTTCTAATGGGCAGCTGCCTCTTCCCACAGCAGCAAGGCTGACCTGAGATCCGTCTCCAAAAATTGCATTAGCAAATTTGCATGTACAATTTAATTGCATAACGAGCTAATTAGAACCAATAATTAGCTTTTTAACAAGCAATTGGCAGTTAGATTTAATTGGAATTTACATGTGAGTAAAGAAAAAGGGGGACTTGGAAATGGGAGGGTCATGGGTGGAACGGGGGGGGGGGGCGTTCCTAGCATTTACGCACATTGTATGCGCCCAATTTAGGCATCTCTATTTGCACTACATTTTAGTTGGTGCAAATGGCTGCGCCTAAAGTTAGGCGTCATTCCCAGGCATAAGCACTATTTTATAAACGGCGCCTAACTTTAAACTTAACTTATAGATTTGCACTTTTATCAGCACCAGTTGTTTTATTGTCATATATAGAATTCATCCACTTACGTGCAGCCCTAATATTTAATATACATTTTTCTCTGGGGATTATATTGTTTATTTTTAGGGTCCCAATTTTTGGGTTACTTACCAGATCTCGGTGCTACATTTGTTTATAGAAGTGTAAAAGTTCTGATTTTATTTGGGTTGGGAGTGATGGTCATCATTTAGTCTGTTCTAATTGTAAATAAATCTTAGTTAATGCTAAACAAAATTAAGTGCATTCCTTATATATCTATATATGTTCTCTAGTGTAATTTAATATACAAGGATTCAATCCAAAAGAATAAAATAAACTTGTTACCCTATTCATAAGTTGTTTTTTTTAACACCATTTTGCTGTGCATTGGTATGGTCTGTTATACTGGCCAAGAGTACTCTGTACATGTTTAGTGATTTTTATGATTTTATTTGTTTTATAATTCTTCACTCTCTCTTGAATTTTTGTGGGTTTTTTTCATTGGTGTTCCATTGTTTTCATACTATGCTTTTTCAGCTGAGAAGTCAGTGAGGCTTGAGCAGATTTTTAGTATTGCAAACTGAAAAATGTGTTCGTACGATACATTTTTTCAAGGGTGAACATTTCAGAGAGGTGATGAAGCGGATTCAGGTGATGCAAGACATCCAAGAAAAAGAATTTGAGAAGGTACCAATCAATACATTCAGTACATACTTCTTAAAGTAGTAATGACTAGATACAGTTATGGATTTTGTTAGAGGAAAAGATATGGATAGATTCAGATTTCTAAAGCATAGCATCCTGTTAAATATATTTGACCTCATCAAAAGTAATTTTTAGATAATGTAAGCTATTTTATAATTTTTGTACTACATTGATTTGTTGCTTAATATTATGTTGAAATTCAACTGCTTAGAAGTATAACAATGGATGGGTATAAATTTATAAAAATTAAATGAAATTTGTTAAGTTGTGATGTGTTTCCTAAAATTGAACATCTGAAAACAGAACTATGTAACAGTATTTAGCCCTGTATGAAATTAATTTATAAAATTATGGTACTGCCTAATAGATAAAAGTATGATAGTGAGGTTCAGTAACTTGATAAGAGAAATTCAAGCTGTTGAAGTTAGATATTTATAGATGACATTTGCCTTTCTAGTTCCATACAGTTCACCAAAATTAATTCAGTGGACACAATCTCATGCTGTACGTCTTATTTCTTTTTCTTGTTTTTTTTTTCTTTGCAAGTTTAAGTTTGCCATTGTAATGATGGGTCGACATCAGTACATTAGCGAAGATGAATATGAAGTGAACTTGAAAGACTTTGAGCCCCAGCCTGGTGAGTGGCAATAGATTAGACTTCCATTTATATGCAACAAAATTGTTACTTACATTTAATTATGTATATAGTCATAGAGCTATGGCTATATATTTTATTCTTACACAAACACATTAATTCAACATTTTATACAGTCAAATATAAATTCAGTACGAGCAATATGATATCCAGAGAAAAATTACAAAAGAAAAGGGTTAAAAAATTAAGTTTTATCAGCTCACTGACCTGTATGTTTGTTTTTTTTGTTTGTTTTTTTCCTCATTGTTCCATATTATATGCTGTTACATGTTTTTATAATTATTGTGTTGCTTTAAAATCAATAAAGTTTAAAAAAAATTAAGTTCTTTGGTCCCATGGAAAGTCAGACCTCACTATATATTCTGTTGCTGTAGTTTGAGAGCTCTTCAAGCATAGTTGCAAGATCTTGCAGGATCATTTTTTTTTTGGTGTAAGAATTACATTCCTTAGTGTCCATGCTAGATCGGTCCAGACAAGTAGTTTATCCACCTGCCAACAGATGGAGACTGGAAAACAAACTGACTTCTCTCATAGGAGTCTGATGTCCCCATCATCTCTTCAGTATTTCTGTCTCCGTCAGGTAAGATTCGTGGGCCCAAAATGTAAAGATGGCAGGAACGGCATTTGCCCTAGGATGGACCTCTGGTAAACCCAACAAGCCAGCAAGATGAGTCAAAGAACAGCAGCAGGGGGTTGTGGATCTAGGTAGAGCCATGTCAGACATCCAGTTTCCAGTAGACATTCCTCCCCAGAGGTAGGATATTCTGTAGTTGGGAAGTATGTCCAGTGCCGGGCAGACTTTTACAGTCTGTGCCCTGAACATGGCAAGGGACAAATCCAAGATTAAGAATATATGTTATATTGCATCATATGCTATGAGTCTATTTTATTGGGCAGACTGGATGGACCATGCAGGTCTTTATCTGCCATCATCTGTTAAGATAATATGGCTAGCAATTTCAAGGCACACAGAAGACACTTATTCTTCCCTTTTTTTTCTTTTCTTTTTTGTTTACATAGGACTCCTCAATGGAAGATTCTATTTTATTTTTGTTGAATCTTGTGTTTTGAGTAGATCAGTCTTAGCAAGGATGCTTAGTGTCAGTGGTTACAGCTTTCTGTTGGCATCAAAGTAGACTATGTAAAAGTCCATTATTTGGTGCAACTGCATGGTCAGGTTTACAAAGAAGGCCATTTTTAACTTTCTGAGACCTATTCCTTGTATTCTGTCCATTTTCCAGAACAGTTGGGATGAAGGCAGGGCCGGACTTAGACCGAGGCAGCCGCATAGGGCCTTGCGCTTAAGGGGGCCCCGCGCGGCACGCCTCAATTCTGCCTCAATGCCTGCAGTGGCAATACCTTTCTGTGCCTCCTTCCCTCCCGCGCGAGTCTTTTACCTTCCCCCGCTCTCGCCCATCCGCGTGGTCGCTCGTTTTTAAAGCCCTGAGGCATTCTGCCTCAATGCCTGCAGTGGCAATACCTTTCTGTGCCTCCTTCCCCCGCTCTCGCCCATCCGCGTGGTCGCTCGTTTTTAAAGCTCCGAGTCCGACACCGACAATTCACATAGCCAGCCTTCTGCCAGCGTTGGGGCGGGGCCTCTCCCTCAGACACGTCCCACCTCTGCGCAAGACAGGAAGTTGCATTAGAGGAGGCGGGACGCGTCTGAGGAGAGGCTCCGACGCTGGCAGAAGGCAGGCTATGTGAATTGCCGGTGTCGGAGGGAGAACGCCTCAGGACTTCAAAAACGAGCGACCTCGCGGATGGGCAAGAGCGGGCGGAAGAGACAGGACCCGGAGGGAGAGAAAACTGCCCAAGAGCTAGGTATGGATGGCTGGAGGAGGGCAGGGGAGAAGAGGGTTCCTGGACATGGGTGGGTGGATGGAGGGGAGGGCGGGGGAGAGGAGGGTTGCTGGACATGGGTGGATGGAGGGGAGGGCAGGGAGAGAGGAGGGTTGCTGGACATGGGTGGAGGGAGGGGAGGAAAGACTGAAAGGAGATGCACATGGATGGAGGGGAGGGAAGAGAGGAGAAATCTGGACATAGATGGAGTGGAGGGCAGGGAAGAGAGGAGAAATGTTGGGCAGGAATGGAGGGAAGGAAAGACAAGGGAAGGAGATGCACATGGATGGAGGGGAAGGGAGAGAGGAGAAATGCTGGACATGGATGTAGGGAAGGGGAGGAAAGTAGATGCACATGGGTGGAGGAGAGTGAGGAGAAATGCTGGATATGGATGGAGGGGAAATTGCTGAATTTAAGGGCTGGATCGTAACACTTTGAAGGCAGATGCTGAAACTAGAGAAAGGATAGGGACAGGGCTACAGATGGTAGGACACACAAGGACACAGGAGGATGGGGACATGTTGAGAGAAAAAATATCAAATGGAAAGAAGACACTGCATAAAACAGAAGACACTGGGACCAAAGCGAATAGAAAAACTAAATGATCAGACAACAAAGGTAGAAAAAAGTATTTTATTCAGAATTTATTAATTGGAATATGTCAGCTTTTGGAAATGTGCATCTGTGATATTTTGCAAGTTTCAATTTTTCTAGTATTGCTGCATGCTGAGTCTGACTTCTTGAGATAACTTTCCACAGATCAGTATTTTGCCTTCATATCTGTTATGTCATGTGTTTTTCATGTGTGATCAAGGTGCATTATTCTGCTAGCGTGTAGTATTTGCAGCCCTTTTTGTTTGGTTTGGTTTGGTTTTTCACTAGGTTGTGTACTGGTGTTTTAGAGCCCGGTGTAATTACAGTGCTGCCTTTCCACGCATAAGGTTGTAGCTCGTCCTGTCCTTGGAATTAGTGCTGTTATGGTTTAGTAAGATTATGAGTGTGTTTTTGCACAAGTTTGTGTATAGTGTTTTGCAGTTGAGAGATTGTGTGTTGGCCTTACTAAGGTGGCACCAAAACAACAGAAAGGGTGTAGAGCCTAAATCATGACACACTACCTCTTGAAGGATCTACATATGGTCGTTAATAAAAGGAACTCATTGTGAACACTATCCACCCTAAAAGGGTGTTTTGTGACTCTACATGAGAATTGTGATATTATGATCCGTTGCTTCGTATTGTTGACGGTCTGCATTTTCCGTATGGGTGGTATATTGGTGTATTAGGGTCTGCCCAGTGCAATATTTATGGTACAGTAAGGTTCTGTGTGTGTTTTTGCACAAATTTGTGCATAGTGTTTTGCAGTTGAGCGATTGTGGTTAGTATATGCTTTGAGCAACCACTTTATTCTTTGTCATATGATACATATCTAATATCTAAATTTAATTAAAAGTCTATCTCTAATATAGCTGATTTGTGGAAACATTTGGTACTGTAAATATGTTGTGGTTTTGTCTTTAATGGGAACCTGTGCACGTACATCTTTTTTGGCTACTTGGGGTTGGGGATCTCTGTGTTGCCTCTCTGTGTTGCCGAGTAATAGGGGAATTTGAAATTACTGGATCTTTTCTTAATATTTTTCCTTTATTCTCTTTTGTTATGAGAATTGGAACTACTAATTGTAGTGGACTTGAACTGAATAATTTCGGGGGGGGGGGGGGGGGGGGGGGGGAGGGGTTCATGATAGCATTGTGCTCATTATTTCAATCAGTTTTTCTGTACAAATTTAGTTTCATTTGTCCGTATTTGAAATTTCATAAATAAATTTTTTCTAAAAATTGAATAATCTTATCAATGGGGTGGAGTTAGGGTGGGGGCGGGGCTAGGATGGGGCCCCACCAAATTGGTCTGCACAGAGCCCCGCACTTGCTAAGACCGGCCCTGGATGATGGCATGACATGCAGTTCTCGCAGAGGACAGATTTTAGTTTTTTTTTCTTAAGAACATAAGCATTTGGGGCAGACCAAAGGTCCATCAAGCCCAGTATCCTGTTTCCAACAGTGGCCAACCCAGGTCACAAATACTACTACTACTTAACATTTCTAGAGCGCTACTAGGGTTACGCAGCGCTGTACAGTTTAACAAAGAAGGACAGTCCCTGCTCAAGGAGCTTACAATCTAAAGGACGAAATGTCAAGTTGGGGCAGTCTAGATTTCCTGAATAGAGGTATGGTGGTTAGGTGCCGAAGGCGACATTGAAGAGGTGGGCTTTGAGCAAGGATTTGAAGATGGGCAGGGAGGGGCCTGGTGTATGGGCTCAGATTGGCAAGATCCCAAAACAGTAGAATACATTTTATGGTGCTTATCCTAGAAATAAGCAGTGGGTTTTCCTCAAGTCCATGTTAATAATGGCGTATGGACTTTTCTTTTAGGAAGTTAGCCAAACCTTTTTTTAAACCGTGCTAAGCTAACTGCTTTTACAACTTTCTCTGACTGAATTCCAGGGTTTAATTACACATTGAGTGAAGAAATATTTTCTCTGATTCGTTTTATGTATCAATCATTTTTATTGGTAAATGTCACCCGTTACATAATTCCAAGCTGTTACATTTTACAATTTACGTTTCCGGCCCCCTCCCACCCCAAACTTTTCTTTTAACTACTGAATACCACGCAAACACTTCCCAGGCACACATTGTCTGGGCATCAATGAATAGTGTCTCTGGGGCCTATTTATTCAACAGACGGCTTCTTGCCACTGGGGTCATTCTATTCCAGAACGGGCTCCAGCATTGCTTTAGTTTCTTCTCTCCTGCTGAAGCAAAGTCATGAATTCCCATCCGTTCCATTCTTAATAAAGTAATCATCCGCATTCTCCATTATTGAACTGAGGGGTAACTGTCAGATATCCATTCTGCCAAAACAGCTTGTTTTGCCACTATAATAGCTTTCCGCACAAATCTTTTCAATCCATTTGGAGGGGGTGAGCTTAAAATAAGGCTCCCAAACAAGAGCGACAAATCATAGTGCTACTTCGCATTCCACATTCCAGACACCTGTAACATTGTCTTTCTAGAATTTTACAATCCCTGTGCAAGTCCAGAACATATGTCCCAATGTGGCCCCTTCCACTCCACACCGGGCACGTTCCCCACGGCGACATTCCCATATGAAACGCACGACGTGGGGAAATAAATGCCCAGGGGCTAATTTAAAATTTCAGTTCCCAGTGTGTGGTGAATGCAGAGTATTTGCGGATGTCCAATATGTGTGCTTTCATCTGTTCCACTGTCAACGATAACGGGATATCCTTTTCCCATGCATCAAGTAGCCACGAGTAATTTAATTCCAGGGTGGTGTCCCTGATGTGTCGATGATGAAAGGAGAGTGACACTTTCTGCTGTGCCTCTAGAGAATAAGCTGCGGAAAGCTCAACCTGAATATCTTCTGCTAGGTCTCTCCATGGTAAGGTGCTAACATAGTGTCTCAGCTGAGCATAGTGAAAGACATCCCTGAAAGGGATTGAATATTTAGATTGTAAATCCGTAAAGGGTTTAAGTTTGCCCTCTACTGTCACCACATGTAGCAGATACACCATCCCACTTCTCTGCCACCTGAAACGCCGGATTGTTACAAATTGACAGATAAGGTGTCACCTTTTGTGAGAAACGATGTAGTCGGCACACCCACTTCCATATCGCTTTAGCAGTGGTCACAATAGACAATAGTTTCAATAGTTTTGGTATCGCACCACCAGAGACATGTAGGAGATTACTAAAATGTACATTAGGTAGAAGTTGAAGTTCCAGTGATGTGTTAGAATAATCTGACGTGCGAAACAGTCATTAACATGTCTCATACCACTTGCTACTGTTACATGTCTCATGCTTATTAATCCCAATCCGCCATATTCCACTGGTATTTGCATCACCGACAATGGGAGACGTGCTCTTTTTCCCCTCCAGAGAAAGTCCCTTAACAATTTATTCAGCTTCTGTTCATCTTTTATCTTCAAAAACAGTGGCAACAACTGAAACGCATACAGCCACCTTGGAATAATAAACATGTTGTATAAAGCTATTCTACCCAGCAAGGATATTGGCAATGCCCCCCAAGCCTGAAATCTCTTCTGACTTTCTCGTAATAAATGCTGTATGTTGTGTGTATACAGTTGTGTGAGATCTGCTGGTATGAGTACCCCCAGGTATTTTAATGAGCCCGCCACTGTCACGTTCCTCACCTGTTCGGCGCTCCTCCAGACTGGTTCAGGCCACGAGTTCCTCAGAAAGGGCTGAGAATCAGGCTTAGGAAGGTCTGTTTCAGTTTCTTTCCTAAGTCTGGTAGCCGTCATCGAGCTTGAATCAAGACCACGGCCATCTTGGTTGACTCAGGGGAATCAGCCATGTTTCGGTTTCCTAGTCTGGCAGCCGTCATCCGGGTTGGAGCAAGGACAGCAGCCATCTTGGCTAGCTCAGGAGGGGGCAGCCATCTTGTATACGAGAACAGGAAGGAAGCCCATATTTGGGCATTGTGCTACTCTGCTGATGGAGGCAGCCATCTTGGATCAGCTGCACATGTTTGAAACTGATTCCTACACTACTTAAAGCCCTGCCTCCAGTCCTTCGTTGCTTCGGCCTCAATTGTGTTTGAGGTCCACGCCGGTGCTCCTTGCCTTCAGTTCCAGTGTTCCAGACCTCGGCTTGTTTCCCATACCTCGCTTGTTTGCTGCTTGCCTTGACCTTGGACTGTTTTTGACTACTCTTTGCCCTATGGATTTACCTGGCTTTTGGACTGTGTCTGTTTGCCTGCCTTGTCTGGTCAATGGTCGTGCAACCCCGCCGGTTCCAGAAGTCCTGGTGGCTGCCCGAACCTGGGGGCTCAACTCCCAGGGAACGGCGGTCGCTCCCCAGGTGAAGTTAGGGGTTGTCTGGCTGCCTGACCGAGTGCGGTGTAACTCCATCCTAGCCGTGCTCAGTCGGGGCACAAGGGCTCACATTTCTCCAGTCATAGCAGCCACCCACACAAAGGGGAATTTCCTTTGCCCTTGCACTCGTTCGTCAGCCACCACCGACAGGGCCTGTGACTTGTTAAAGTTAAGCTTAAATCCTGAGAAATGCCCATATTCCTGCAGGCAAACCCAACAGTGAATCCAGTGAACGGGGAGGGTCCGACATTACCACCAACAGGTCATCCGAGTAAGCCAATACTTTAATATGCTGCCCAGCTAACCTCACCCCCATCACCCCCTCTGACAGGGACAAATGGCGTAATAGAGGTTCCAGAGAAAGTACTAACATAGGTGATAGTGAGTATCCCTGCCGAGTTCCCCGCCCAATTGGGAACTCCCTGCCTTTAATACCATTTACCAACAGTGCAGCCTTTGGTTGGCTATACAAAGTTTGTAATGCGTTCAAGTACCATCCCCTGAACCCCCCATGTGTCAAGATATGAAATAAATACCCCCAATTAACCCTATCAAAAGCATTTTCAGCATCCAGGCTCACCACCAGGGAAGGTTTTTTTTTTTTTTTTAACTCCTGGCACCTAGCCATGGCAAGTAACAAACATCTGACATTGGAGACTGACTGTTGGCTTCTGAGAAACCCAGCTTGTTCCTGTCCCACCAACCTGGGAAGAACTGGTGCCAAACGTTCAGCTAATATTTTTGATATCAGTTTTAAATCCATATTGAGGAGCGAGATGGGCCTATAAGATTCCGCTTGCTCTCTAGGTCTACCCGGTTTTGGTATTAATGTTATTAACGCTGTATTAGTATAGGAGGGGAAAGGAGCCTCGTTCTATTACATCTTCATAATAAGCTAACAAGGCTCCCAACGCTTCAGGCAGCAACGATTTATAATACTCCCCTGAGAACCCATCAGGTCCCGGAGCAGAATGCAACTTTAATGATTTTATTACAGCTTGCAATTCCGTCAGTTTCAGCGAGGCATTTAGAGCATCTAGTTCTTGCATAGTCAGTTTGGGGAGCCCAGCCTGTGCAAGATAAGCAGACAAATCCAGTTCATATGGGGCCTCTTCCCTGGCGTACAGGGAGGTAAAATATGAAGTAAGTACATAAGTAATGCCACACTGGGAAAAGACCAAGGGTCCATCGAACCCAGCATCCTGTCCATGACAGCAGCCAATCCAGGCCAAGGGCACATGGCGAGCTTCCCAAACGTACAAACATTCTATACATGTTATTCCTGGAATTGTGGATTTTTCCCAAGTCCATTTAGTAGCGGTTTATGGACTTGTTCTTTAGGAAACCGTCTAACCCCTTTGTAAACTCTGCTAAGCTAACCGCCTTCACCACGTTCTCCGACAACGAATTCCAGAGTCTAATTATGTGTTGGGTGAAGAAAATTTTTCTTCAATTTGTTTTAAATTTATTACACTGTAGTTTCATCGCATGCCCCCTAGTCCTAGTATTTTTGGAAAGCGTGAACAGACGCTTCACATCCACCTGTTCCACTCCACTCCACTCATTATTTTATATACAGTGGGGGAAATAAGTATTTGATCCCTTGCTGATTTTGTAAGTTTGCCCACTGACAAAGACATGAGCAGCCCATAATTGAAGGGTAGGTTATTGGTAACAGTGAGAGATAGCACATCACAAATTAAATCCGGAAAATCACATTGTGGAAAGTATATGAATTTATTTGCATTCTGCAGAGGGAAATAAGTATTTGATCCCCCACCAACCAGTAAGAGATCTGGCCCCTACAGACCAGGTAGATGCTCCAAATCAACTCGTTACCTGCATGACAGACAGCTGTCGGCAATGGTCACCTGTATGAAAGACACCTGTCCACAGACTCAGTGAATCAGTCAGACTCTAACCTCTACAAAATGGCCAAGAGCAAGGAGCTGTCTAAGGATGTCAGGGACAAGATCATACACCTGCACAAGGCTGGAATGGGCTACAAAACCATCAGTAAGACGCTGGGCGAGAAGGAGACAACTGTTGGTGCCATAGTAAGAAAATGGAAGAAGTACAAAATGACTGTCAATCGACAAAGATCTGGGGCTCCACGCAAAATCTCACCTCGTGGGGTATCCTTGATCATGAGGAAGGTTAGAAATCAGCCTACAACTACAAGGGGGGAACTTGTCAATGATCTCAAGGCAGCTGGGACCACTGTCACCACGAAAACCATTGGTAACACATTACGACATAACGGATTGCAATCCTGCAGTGCCCGCAAGGTCCCCCTGCTCCGGAAGGCACATGTGACGGCCCGTCTGAAGTTTGCCAGTGAACACCTGGATGATGCCGAGAGTGATTGGGAGAAGGTGCTGTGGTCAGATGAGACAAAAATTGAGCTCTTTGGCATGAACTCAACTCGCCGTGTTTGGAGGAAGAGAAATGCTGCCTATGACCCAAAGAACACCGTCCCCACTGTCAAGCATGGAGGTGGAAATGTTATGTTTTGGGGGTGTTTCTCTGCTAAGGGCACAGGACTACTTCACCGCATCAATGGGAGAATGGATGGGGCCATGTACCGTACAATTCTGAGTGACAACCTCCTTCCCTCCGCCAGGGCCTTAAAAATGGGTCGTGGCTGGGTCTTCCAGCACGACAATGACCCAAAACATACAGCCAAGGCAACAAAGGAGTGGCTCAGGAAGAAGCACATTAGGGTCATGGAGTGGCCTAGCCAGTCACCAGACCTTAATCCCATTGAAAACTTATGGAGGGAGCTGAAGCTGCGAGTTGCCAAGCGACAGCCCAGAACTCTTAATGATTTAGAGATGATCTGCAAAGAGGAGTGGACCAAAATTCCTCCTGACATGTGTGCAAACCTCATCATCAACTACAGAAGACGTCTGACCGCTGTGCTTGCCAACAAGGGTTTTGCCACCAAGTATTAGGTCTTGTTTGCCAGAGGGATTAAATACTTATTTCCCTCTGCAGAATGCAAATAAATTCATATACTTTCCACAATGTGATTTTCCGGATTTAATTTGTGATGTGCTATCTCTCACTGTTACCAATAACCTACCCTTCAATTATGGGCTGCTCATGTCTTTGTCAGTGGGCAAACTTACAAAATCAGCAAGGGATCAAATACTTATTTCCCCCACTGTACCTCTATCATGTCTCCCCTCAGCCATCTCTTCTCCAAGCTGAAAAGCCCTACCCTCCTTAGTCTTTCTTCATAGGGAAGTCGTCCCATCCCCGCTATCATTTTAGTCGCCCTTCGCTGCACCTTTTCCAATTCCACTATATCTTTCTTGAGATGCGGCGACCAGAATTGAACACAATACTCGAGGTGTGGTCGCACCATGGAGCGATACAACGGCATTATAACATCCTCACACCTGTTTTCCATACCTTTCCTAATAATACCCAACATTCTATTCGCTTTCCTAGCCGCAGCAGCACACTGAGCAGAAGGTTTCAGTGTATTATCGACGACGACGACACCCAGATCCCTTTCTTGGTCCATAACTCCTAACGTGGAACCTTGCATGACGTAGCTATAATTCGGGTTCTTTTTTCCCACATGCATCACCTTGCACTTGCTCACATTAAACGTCATCTGCCATTTAGCCGCCCATTCTCGTAAGGTTCTTCTGTAATTTTTCACAATCTTGATGCGAGTTTACAGCTTTGAATAACTTTGTGTCATCAGCAAATTTAATTACCTTGCTAGTTACTCCCATCTCTAAATCATTTATAAATATATTAAAAAGCAGCGGCCCTAGCACAGACCCCTGAGGAACCCCACTAACTACCCTTTTCCATTGTGAATACTGCCCATTTAACCCCACTCTCTGTTTCCTATCCTTCAACCAGTTTTTAATCCACAATAGGACATTTCCTCCTATCCCATGACCCTCCAATTTCCTCTGTAGCCTTTCATGAGGTACCTTGTCAAACGCCTTTTGAAAATCCAAATACACGATATCAACCGGCTCCCCTTTGTCCACATGTTTACTCCTTCAAAGAATTGAAGTAAATTGGTCAGGCAAGATTTTCCCACACAAAAGCCGTGCTGACTTGGTCTCAGTAATCCATGTCCTTGGATGTGCTTTGTAATTTTGTTTTTGATAATAGCCTCTACCATTTTCCCCGGCACCGACGTCAGACTCACCGGTCTATAATTTCCCGGGTCTCCCCTGGAACCTTTTTAAAAAATCAGCGTTACATTGGCCACCCTTCAATCTTCGGTACCACTCTTGATTTTAAGGATAAATTGCATATCTCTAACAGTAGCTCCGCACAGGGGCGTAGCCACGGGTGGGCCTGGGTGGGCCCAGACCCACCCATTTCAACCCAAGGCCCACCCAAAAATAGTGGATCGCGATCGCAACTTCAGCTGTGGCTGAGTCTTCTTTTCCCTCCCCCACCGCAAAGCATCTAGTTTAAGGTCGCCGACGGCAGCATTTCAGAGAACCACTCTACGGAGCCTTCCCTCTGTGGCTGAGATGAATCTTCTTTCCCCTCCGGGCCCTCCCTCACCCCTGCCGTAAAGCGTCTCATTTAAATTAAGGGCGCGGCCAACAGTGATTCGCTGAGCACTCCGGAGCCTTCCCTATGCCACGATCTGCCCTCTCAGAAACAGGAAGTTGCGCTAAAGAGAGCGGATCGTGGCGGAGGGAAGGCCCTGGAGCAGGTCTTCATCTGTGAATCACTGTCAGCCGGTGCCCTTAATTTAAGCTAGAAGCAGCTAAGCGATAGTGAGGGAGGAAAACAGAGTGAGTGGCTGTACTTGCAGGGTGGGAGAGGGACAGGCTGGGAGACAGTGGTTTCACCTGCGTGGGGGGGAGGGGCTTGAGGCCATAGGGAAGGGATGGGAGAGAGGTCTGGAACTTCAAAAGGGGGGGGGGGTTGGCTGGAGAAAAGGGAGAGAAATTATGAACCTGCAAAAGGGGGGAGATGGCTAACTGGCTAGAGGGAAGGTAGCCAGGTTTGGGACCTGCAAGGGGAGAGGTTGCTGGCAGGAGGGAAGGGAGAGAGTTTTGGATCTGCAAAGGGGGGTGGTGGCTAGCTGGAAGGAAGGGAGGTTCTGGACCTGCAATGGGGGGGGGGGGGGCTGGCTGGCTGGAGGCAAGGGAGAGATGTGCTGGACCTGAAAGGGGGGGGGGAACGATGGAGGGAAGGATGAGAGGTGCTGGACCTGCAAGGGAGAGAGGCTGGGGGCTGGAGGAAAGGAAGAGAGTTGTTAGACCTGCAAGGGGGTCGGCTGGAAGGAAGGGAGAGAGGTGCTGGACCTGTGGGGGGGGGGGGGGGGGGGGCGGGAGGAAGGTCTGCAGGGGAGGCTTGAGGGAAGGGAGAGAGGTGCTGTACCAGGAGGAGAAATTAGAGGGAAGGGAAAGAGATGACGGATCAAGGGCATGAAGGAAGAAGGAGACAAATTGTTTAACCCACAGTGGGAGAAAGAGCCAAAAGCTGGAAGAGAGAAGCAGAGTAGCTGGATAGGTGGGATCGGAGAGGAGAGAGAGAGACATTGGTGTGAGTGAGGAAGAAAGGGGAGATACAGAAACAGACATGAGATGCTGTATTGGAATGACATATGAACACAGAGGGGTAATGCCTGACAGGGGGGAATATGGGAATAGAGAGGCTATGCTAGACACTGGGAGGGAGGGGTATATGGTCACAGGGGAGAGATACTAGACATAGGGGACAATAGGAACTCAAAAGGGAGATACTGGGCATGTGAGGGCATAGGGGCGCAAGGGGTGATGCTGGACACAGGGGTAGGGGATAGAAGGGTGGTGATGGATGCAGGAATTTGAACATAGTGGAGATACTGGACAAGGAATTATAGGGACACAGAGATGGGAGATAGATGGTGGACATGGAGAGAGAAAATAACAAATAGATAGGAGACCCTGGTAAGTGAATTAAGACAGAAGAAAGCAGAAACCCGAGACTAGAACCAAGCTGATTTGAAAAATAAAATAGCCAGACATCAAAAGGTAGAAAAAAATAATGTTATTTTCAATTTTGTGATTAGAATATGTCACATTTGGAATGTACATCTTGCCAGAGCTGGTGTTAGACATGGCTGGAGCCCAGGCCATAAATTTGGGAGGGAACCCCAAAGCCCATCACCAGACTGCACTGCCTTCAGCTTCCGTCATGCTTGTGGCTCTCTCTGGCCAGGGGACCAAGAGCAATTGCTCTAGTTGCACTCCAACACCATCCCTGGCATGTACTATGTTTTGCACAGAAGGAAATGCATTTCTTTCTATATCTCTGTTATTGTATTACATGCAAGGTCTGGCTTTTGGGGGTTTTGGTTATATTTATGTTTATACTTTTTAGTCAATTATTCTATATTTGGCATTTTTATTCCGTGTGTGTGATCGAGGTATTCTGTTAGCATGAATTTTCTATGTAGCCTTCTGTAGTAAGTTTGGTTTGTTTAGTTTTTCCAATAGATGTAGTGATATTTTACGGCCCCACTGTAATATGTAGGGCAATGCCTTTTTATTGATTTATTTATTTATTACATTTGTATCCCACATTGTCCCACCTCTTTGCAGGCTCAATGTGGCTTACAATTCATCGTGGATACTGGAAATAGAAGAGTATACATTTGGTTTTACAGAAAGCTTTGGATACATGATGGTGAAATACATGATAGTGTTAGAGCAAAGACATTAAAGAGCATAAAGAACATTTCTGGGTATCTTAAAGGATGAACAATTACACATGTTGATCTTTGTGGTAAATTCTGTCGAAGAGATAAGTTTTCAGCAGTTTGCGGAAGTTGGTCATTTCATAGACCGTTTTCAGGTGCGTGGCAGCGCGTTCCAGAACTGTGTGCTTGTATAGGAGAAAGTTGATGCATGCATTAATTTGTATTTCAAGCCTTTACACATGGGAGGATGAAGATTGAGGAATGTGCGAGAGGATTTTTTGCGTTTCTGGGTGGTAGTTCTATTAGGTCTGACATGTAGGCTGGGGAGTCACCATGGATGATTTTATGGACCAAGGTACAGAGTTTGAACGTGATGCGTTCTTTGAGTGGGAGCCAGTGTAGCTTTTCACGTAGGGGTTTTGCGCTTTCGTATTTTGGTTTGCCGAATATAAGTCTGGCTGCTGTGTTCTGGGCTGTCTGGAGTTTTTTGAGTATTTGCTCTTTGCAGCCGGCATAGAGTGAGTTACAATAGTCCAGATGACTAAGTACTAGTGATTGTACCAGGTTGCGGAAGACATTCCTTGGGAAAAATGGTCTGACTCTTTTTAATTTCCACATTGAGTGAAACATCTTTTTAGTTATGTTTTTCGCATGATTCTCAAGTGTTAGGTGTCGGTCAATGGTGACTCCGAGAATTTTTAGGGTGTCCGAAACTGGTAGACTTAGTTTAGGTGTGTTGATGGTGGTAAATTCCTTCTTGTTGTATTGCGAGGTGAGTACTAGGCAGGATCCTTCTTTTGGAAGTTAGTGCTGGCATTGTAGATTTGCACTAGGTTATGAGTGACATTTTGTTTTAAAGATTGTTTTATTTACTATATGGCGGCTGTTGATATTACGGTGAGTTTTATGGGGAAATGTCCTAACTCTGCTCTGTACCCATTGGGGGAGGGACAGGGGATTCTGTGGATGCAGAATTTATTTGCCTTTAATACTAGACTATACTTTCTGGGATCATTTTTATAGCGTGTAACCGGAAAGATATGTTGAAAAGTGTTTGGTCTTGCTATACAGGCTAAGTATGTGTGTTAGGGAAACGAGGCTTAATGGAGGTGGAAGAATGCACTCTCTTGTACTTCCCCCCCCCCCCTCCTGAAGCCTGCACTGCTACCCTTATTGAAGTTATTGGGAGTGGGGTCAAGCTGGAGCATGGGGTGGGGTATCAGTGGCAAGTTTTTCAATTTCAAAAAAGTTGGCAACCCTGGTGCCCACCCATCTGACCTGTTGGCCCACCCAAAAATTGCTTTCTGGCTACGCCACTGGCTCCGCAAGCTCATTTTTCACTTCTATCAGTACTCTAGGATGAATACCATCCGGTCCAGGAGATTTGCTACTTTTCAGTTTGCTGAACTGCCCCATTACGTCCTCCAGGTTTACCGTGAAGTCAGTAAGTTTCTCCGACTCGTCCGCTTGAAATACCATTTCCGACACCGGTATCCCACCCAAATCTTCCTCGGTGAAGACCGAAGCAAAGAATTCATTCAGTCTCTCCGCTACGTCTTTATCTTCCTTGATCGCCCCTTTTACCCCTCTGTCATCCAGCGGCCCAACTGATTCTTTTGCCAGCTTCCTGCTTTTAATATACTGGTTTATTTGTTAATATACCAGAGGTATCCCTTAGGTCGTCAAACATTCGCGGCCCTCCCCAGTTCTTTATAGCATGTGCTAACAAACGCCCAGGACGATTCGTGGGTCTCCTTTTCATGAAGCAACGTATTAAGAGTGGGTCTCCTTTTCATGAAGCAGCATCTTAAGCGCTACTTGAGTAGTCTTAAGGTTCTCAAGAGTTTTGTGGGAGGGACACCTAATATGCCGCCGTTTCGCTTTTCTCAATTGGGATTGTGGATGCAATATTCTTGCTGCCAAACGCTTTTTCCTTGCACAAACATAGGCGATGATATCCCCCCTCAATACAGCCTTAGAGGCTGACCAAAACGATGGCTGATCTTCATGCCCTGCGTTAAGTGCATAACTATTCAATTTCTCCTGTATATATTTTTGAAAGGATGGGTCTACATGTAAATAAGACTGAAACCTCCAGCCCAAACCCCCTACCCTTCTCAGCAGCAGTTTCCACATCCATCCATACTGGGGCATGATCCGAGATCTCTGGACCAATTATCACCGATTGTACCCTAGAGAACAGTGCCCGGTCAACTAATATGTAGTCTAACCTAGCTTGGGTCCCATGCGCCCTGGACCTGTGCATATAGTCTTTTTCATTAGTGTGTAGCACTCGCCACGTATCCACGAAATTAAGGGCTTGTAGTAACATGGGGAGTGTGTTAGCTCTATACCCTGCATAGTGATGAGAGGTTGGATTGGTACAGTCCAACCTTGGGTCCATAACCAAATTAAAATCCCCCTTAAACACCAGCCACTGCACTCCTGTCTGCAAGTATGTCTGAGTAAGTGTATGGTAAAATTGGGGATCTTGTTGGTTGGGGCCATAAACCACTAGTAAGTGGAATTCGGTACCCTGCAACCATATCCGAAGTAATAAGTAATTGCCATGTATACCCTTAGCTACCAGGGACACTTTGCATGACGTACCTTTCCTGAATAACACTGCCACTATCTTTCCTACCTTGAGAAGAGTTCACGAAAGCCTCCCCTACCCATGATCTCTGTAGCTTCTGATGTTCAAAATCCATAAGGCGGGCTTCCTGCAAGCAAGCAATGTCAATCTTTTGCCGATTAGGGCGGAGAGTATTTTAGAACACTTAACTGGAGACGTTATGCCTCCCACATTCCATGTTGCTATTCGAACAGGCATGCAAAGTCCCACACTTTAAAATCAATAAGAATATTCCTATTACTTTCCCCCCTCCGTTACCCTGGAGTCGTGGAAACAGTCACCCCAATGTGTGTCCCCATGTGTTCCAAAAGTATTCAGGTTTTGGCTTAACTTAACTCCCAACCCCCCCCTCCCCCCCTCCCCTCAAACCCATCCCGATTCCACAATCCTCAAACTTCCCCACACCATTTTCACAAGCATAGATTACCTGTGGAAATGAGAGAGATGCTTGGATGGTAAGGACCCTCGATCTCAAACAGCCATCATATAGATATACTTACTCACTCCTACATTACCCTTCTAATACACACACAGCTCGACAAATATAGTGATCGCACCAAGATGTCTAGATGTTATCAGCTGCATCCAAATGGCCACCTTCCACAAGGAAGACCCTCGCCTCAGTCACTGATTTAAAGTTATGCCAGTTCTCCTGAATCAGGATTTTCAATTGCGATGGGGAAGAGAGCATAAATTTAACATTCTTTTTTATAAGCATTGAACAAAGTTGGTGAAATTGGCGGCGCTGCTCTGCACTGCCTGTGAGAAATCTTGGAAGGTCAACACTCTCTCTGTCCTTCACACTGTAAATTTTCCCCCCTCAGGCGGAATCCCTGAAGTATTTCAATCTTGTGCCTGTAGTTGAGGATCTTTGTTATCACAACTCTGGGACGGCTTCGATTTTCAATTTTTCTTCCCACATGGTGTGCTCTCTCCACCACCACAGGGCCCACCGAGTCAGTTAATGCAAATTCCTTCGCCAGCCAACTCTCTATCCAAACCGTCAAGTTTGTTCCAGCACTCGCTCTGACATCCCACAATTCTTATATTCCATATCATCAAGCTGATCAATCCATAGACTGTGGGTTGTGTCCATCTACCAGCAGGTGGAGATAGAGAGCAAACTTTGCCTCCCTATATGTGGTCATGTGCTGCCGGAAAACTCCCCAGTATGTTCTCTATCTCAGCGGTGGTGTCACACACAGCAGCAGCTCTGGCTAGGCTCCAAGCCTAATTTTTAGGTTTTGTTGAGTGCCTGGGGTTGAGGGCTCTTTTGAGCAAGTGCAAACCTGGTGGTGCCAGGTCCCTCCTTTTCTCCCCCCTCCCGCTGGCTCCGTTAAAAAAAAAAAAAAAAATTTTAAACGTCCTTAAAGGCGTTTATTTCGACGTTTATTTAAACGTCATTGCAGCTACTCACTGGGACACCAGTTCGTTACAGCTCGGAGCGGACAGCAGGTAATTTTTACCTTTTTATAGCGGGCAGGGGGTTCCCCGATTCTTCTCCTCGTGGCATATGGCGTCGGAGGGCGAGGGCGCAAAGGGTCGCTCCCCGGATCGCTTGAGCGCTTCTAGAGGGGATGCGGGGGTCTTACAGCCTGATTTGCCCTTGTTGGGTGACAGTTTCGTGACCGATGAATGTCCCGGTCCTTCCTCCGGCGTGGCGGTTTTTCCCGCCATAAACGCCCATCCCCCGCTCCTCGCCTCCGCCATCTTGGCCGGCCACGCGGCTCGGACGGCTTCTTCGTGGGCCGCCCTTGAGGTTGGAGACATTAATGCCATGAACGCCCTTAATTTGGGCGACGGCACAAAAGCGGCTAAAGTTAAGCGCCGTTCTTCCCGCGCGGCTCCTTCGCGGGGTGTCGCGCCGGACGCCATTTTGGATGCGCAGCATGTCTCTCCCCCGCTCTTGCGAGCGCCGGTTGAGGGTGCGTCTAGGACTGTGGCCCAGGCTGCGGAAGTGCACAGTCTAGGGGGTTTCTCCCCCGAGTTTGTTTTGCTGCTGCATCAGGCTTTCCTCATGCAAAACGCTGCCCCTGCTCCCTCGTCTGGTAAAGAGGTTGAGGTTCCCAGAGGTAAACGCCCTCGGGTTGATTCCCAGGCCTTGGAGGGCTTTGTCTCCTCCGATGTAGATGAGGGCAGCGTGTCTGAGGTCTCCCAACGGTCCTTTGCGGATTCCTTGGAGGAGACGGATCCCCGCTCGGATGGAGCGGATGACCCTCTGCAGCGCGGCTTTTTAGCCCAGAGGATTTGCCCAACCTGTTGTTACAGGCCATGGACACTTTGAAGATTTCCTCTCCGGAGGACGTCTCTCCCTCAGCCCCTGTTGGCTCTGCCATTATGCTGGGGACGAAGCGCCCGCCTAGAACCTTCCACGTGCATGATGCCATGCACACCTTAATTTCGGCTCAATGGGATGTCCCGGAAGCGAGCCTTAAAGTGGCTAGGGCTATGTCCCGCCTCTATCCTTTGGCTGTGAGTGAACGTGAGGCCTATCTGTGGCCTACCGTGGATTCTTTAATCACTGCGGTGACTAAGAAAACGGCGTTGCCGGTGGAAGGTGGCACGGCCCTAAAGGACGCCCAAGACAGAAGATTGGAGGCGGCCTTAAGGTCGTCCTTTGAGGCGGCTGCTTTAAGTTTGCAGGCCTCAATTTGCGGCTGCTATGTGGCCAGGGCGTGCCTGACTATGGTGCAGCAGGCTTCCCCCTCGGATCATTCCTTGAGGGCTGATTGGCCGGCCCTGGAATCGGGCTTAGCCTATTTGGCAGACTTGCTGTATGATGTCTTGAGGGCCTCAGCTAAAGGCATGGCTCAGACAATCTCTGCGCGGCGGTGGCTTGGCTGAAACATTGGTCTGCTGACCACACCTCTATATCCCGCCTGGCTAGATTGCCTTTTAAAGGCAAGCTGCTCTTTGGGGTCGAGCTGGACAAAATCGTGACCGATCTCGGCACGTCTAAGGGCAAGAAATTACCAGAGGTCAGGGCTCGGGCTAGTACTCGTCCTGGTACCTCCAGAGGACAGTTGCAGGAAGCCCGTCGGTATCGCCCGGGCAAGTCGGGTTCCTCTGCCCCCTCTTCCTTCAAGAGGAATTTCTCCCCCAAGCAGCATTCCTTTCGCGAGACCGCCGTCCCGGAGGTGCTTCCTCCGGTCCTCCCCCAGGGTCTCGTACCCAATGACGGGCCTTGGTCCACGCCCCAGTGCAGATTGGAGGACCGGCTGTCCTCGTTTCTGGGCGAGTGGACCACAATACTTCAGACGCGTGGGTGCTGGAAGTCATCAGAGACGGCTACAGCTAGAGTTCTGCCGACCCTTAAAAGACGGGTTTGTACTCTCTCCCTGCAAGTCTCCGGTCAAAGCTGTGGCAGTGCAGCAGACCTTGGACAATCTGATCCGCCTGGGCGCGGTCGTTCCTGTGCCAGAAAGTCAGCTTGGCAAGGGACGTTACTCCATTTACTTTGTGGTACCAAAGAAAGGAGGTTCTGTCCGGCCTATCCTCGACCTCAAAGGGTCAATCGGGCCTTGAAAGTGCGGCACTTTCGCATGGAGACTCTCCGCTCTGTTATAGCGGCAGTGAAGGCAGGAGAGTTCTTGGCTTCCTTGGACATCAAGGAAGCGTACCTGCATATTCCCATCTGGCCTCCTCATCAACGCTTCCTGCGTTTTGCAGTCCTGGGACGACACTTCCAGTTCAGAGCCCTCCCATTCGGGTTGGCTACTGCTCCGCGGACCTTTTCCAAAGTAATGGTGGTCATCGCGGCCTTCCTCCGAAAGGAAGGGATACAAGTCCATCCTTTTCTGGACGACTGGTTGATCCGAGCCCCCCTCTTATGCAGAGTGGCGGCAAAGCTGTGGACCGGGGTAGTTGCTCTTTTGAGCTCCCTGGGATGGATCATCAACTGGGAGAAGAGCCAGCTGCGCCCGACTCAGTCCCTGGAGTACCTGGGAGTTCGATTCGACACCCAAGTGGCAGAGTGTTCCTGCCAGACAATCGGATTGTCAAACTTCAGGCTCAGGTGGACCAGTTCCTGGGAGCCTCTCCTCTTCGGGCTTGGGACTATGTGCAGCTGTTGGGCTCTATGACGGCCACGATGGAAGTAGTGCCCTGGGCCAGGGCTCATATGAGACCACTTCAACACTCCTTGCTGCAGCGCTGGACTCCGATGTCGGAGGATTATGCTGTGCGACTTCCCTTGGACCCAGCAGTGCGCAAGGCGCTGAGCTGGTGGATGCAAACAGACAAATTGTCTGCGGGAATGCCTCTGGTGACCCCAGAGTGGATTGTCGTCACGACGGACGCCTCTTTGTCGGGCTGGGGAGCCCACTGCTTGGGAAGGACAGCGCAGGGGCTCTGGTCTCCTGCAGAGGCAAAGTGGTCTATCAACCTCCTGGAACTCAGAGCCATTCGGTTGGCGCTTTTGGAGTTCATCCGGTACTGGTGTGGAAGCCTGTACGGGTCCTGTCGGACAATGCCACGGCTGTGGCCTATGTCAAACCGCCAGGGAGGTACCAAGAGCGCCCCTCTAGCCAAGGAGGCTATGTATCTTTGCCAGTGGGCGGAAGCGAACCTGGAGGAGCTTTCAGCGGCCCACATTGCCGGAGTCAGAATGTCAAGGCGGACTTTTTCAGTCGCCATACCTTGAGCCCGGAGAGTGGCAGCTATCTGCTCAGGCGTTCTTGGACATCACGAAGCGCTGGGGCCAGCCGAGCCTAGATCTGATGGCGTCATCGGCCAATTGCCAAGTGCCGCGCTTCTTCAGCAGAGGACGGGACCCTCGATCCCTGGGAGTAGATGCTCTTCTCCAACAGTGGCCGACACAAGAGCTCCTCTATGTGTTCCCGCCCTGGCCCATGTTGGGCAGGGGTGCTAGACCGGGTGGCAAAGCATCCCGGCAGGGTAATCCTGGTGGGGTCCGGATTGGCCCAGGCGTCCCTGGTATGCGGACTTGATCAGGCTCTCAGTGGACGATCCTCTGCGTCTGCCAGTGGAACAGGGCCTGTTACATCAGGGTCCCGTGGTGATGGAGGATCCCTCCCCCTTTGGTCTTACGGCCTGGCTATTGAGCGGCAGCGTCTGAGGAAGAAGGGCTTTCTCAGACATGGTCATCGCCACTATGCTGAGAGCGAGGAAGCGCTCTACTTCTACTGCTTACGCCAGGGTTTGGCGTATCTTTGCAGCGTGGTGTGAAGCAGGCTCTCTTTCTTCCTCCTTCACTGCTCCAATTTCTTCAGTGTTGGCGTTCCTGCAGAAGGTCTGGAGAAAGGCCTGTCGCTCAGTTCCCTTAAAGTCCAGGTAGCGGCTCTGGCTTGCTTCAGGGGGCCGCCTGAAGGGTGCTTCCCTGGCTTCTCAGCCAGATGTGGTGCGCTTTCTCAAGGGGGTTAATCACCTGCGCCCTCCTCTGCACTCAGTGGTGCCTGCGTGGAATCTCAACCTGGTGCTAAGAGCATTGCAGAAGCCGCCTTTTGAACCCTTGTCGAGGGCATCTCTGAAAGACCTGACGTTGAAAGCAGTCTTTTTGGTGGCTATCACTTCAGCCAGAAGAGTTTCCGAGCTCCAGGAGCTCTCATGTCGAGAGCCTTTTCTGCAGTTCACTGAGGCAGGAGTGTCTATTCGCACAGTGCCTTCCTTTCTGCCCAAGATTGTTTCTCGCTTCCATGTGAATCAGCAGCTCTGTCTCCCTTCCTTTCGTAGGGAGGACTACCCAGAGGAGTACTCTGCTCTTAATATCTGGATGTGAGACGAGTCATCATCAGATACTTGGAAGTGACCAATGATTTCCGGAAATCGGATCATCTGTTGTCCTGTTTGCAGGTCCTCGTAAGGGTCTGCAGGCTGCTAAGCCTACAGTGGCAAGATGGGTCAAGGAAGCCATTGCAGCGGCTTATGTGGCCGCGGGGAAGGTGCCGCCTATCCAGCTGAAGGCTCACTCCACGAGAGCTCAGGCGGCCCTCGATGGCAGAGGCCGGATCCGTCTCCTTGGAAGAGATATGCAAGTCGGCAACTTGGGCTTTGGCTCATACAGTCTCCAAGCATTACCGGTTGACTGTGGCTGCACGGGCGGAGGCCCGGTTTGGAGCTTCAGTGTTGAGGTCAGGGATTTCTATGTCCCGCCTGGGTGAGTACTGCTTCGGTACATCCCACCAGTCTATGGATTGATCAGCTTGATGATATGGAAGGTAAAATTATGTATAATCATACCTGATATTTTCTTTCCATTAATCATAGCTGATCAATCCATAGCCCCTCCCAGATATCTGTACTGTTTTTATTCTGGTTGCATTTCAGGTTCAAGTTTAGTCTTCAGTTACTTCAGAAAGACTTCGTGTTCAAGTTCTTCCTCACTTGGATTCTTCAAGAGTTGAGACGAGTTTTGTGTTACAGTGAGCTGCTGCATTCCTCTCCCTCCGTTTTTACGGGGCTGGATTGAGATTTGATTCTGCCGGCACTCCCTCCCGCTTCGTGCGGCTGTAGGGCAGCTTTGTACCCCTCCCGCTTCGGCGGTGTTAGGGTCAGTCAGCTCCTCCCACGGTTGCGGTTGCAGGATAAGTCAGATCCCCCCGCATCGGCGGGTGTGGTGTCCCTCCCCCGCGTCCGCGGGGATGAGCTGGACGGATTCCCCTCCCCCACTTGTGTGGGGATGAGCTGGGTTAATTCCCCTCCCCCGTTTCGGCGGTGGTGAGCTGGGCAGAGTGTCCCTTTGTGGGTGTAATTCTCTAAGTGCTGAGTCCTGCGGATGGAGCTTTGATATCGACCATACTGAGGAGTTTCCGGCAGCACATGACCACATATAGGGAGGCAAAGTTTGCTCTCTATCTCCACCTGCTGGTAGATGGACACAACCACCAGTCTATGGATTGATCAGCTATGATTAATGGAAAGAAATTATCAGGTATGATTATACATAATTTTACCTTATTGCGTCGTGATAGATTTTCTAGGTCCTCCAGCTTGGACACGAGCCCTCTGCTATTTGTGTGTTAAGGCGTGTGATATCTGGGGCCTGTCCCTGCGAGTCATCTTCTAACGCCGACACTCTTGCTTCTAGGTCTCTGGTATGAATTCCCAGACCACTTAATCCCGTTTGAAAATTCTCCAATTGTAAGGAGGAGCGTGCCCCAGCGTGGTTCTAATGCTTTTGTCACAGCTGATGTGAGTTGTGTGAGTTGAGAATCTGAAAAACTACAGTCAAAGCCAGCTGATTCTACCCATCTTGGAGTCGCTGCTCCTGGCTTAGTCTTTTCTTTCGTTCATTGATTTTTGTCATTGCCGAGGGAGATTTCTCTATAATTTGTCCATTCAAGTAGATCTTCTTTGTTTAACACCGGGGTGAGCAAAATGCTGCTAAATTGCATTAGTATGGCGTATCGAGAATCCCGGAAGCAACAACTCAAGGCTGCTTCTCTGCTCACTGCATCATGTGCTCTCTCTCTGAGTCGTTTTTAAAATTAACTACTTTGTAGCTTCATTCCTTGCTTCCTAGTATTTTTGGAGAGAGTAAACAAGCGATTCACATCTACCCATTCCACTCCACTCGTTTTATAGACCTCTGCCGTATCTTCCCTCAGCCATCTTTTCTCTACTCTGCTTTAGCCTTTCTCATAGGGAAGTTTTCCCATCCCCTTTATCATTTTTGTCGCCCTTCTCTGTACCTGTTCTAATTGCACTATATCTTTTTTGACCACAGAGTGCTCAAGGTGCGGGTCGCACCATGGTGCTATATGGAACGGCTGGAATACATCCCAGAGTACTGATAGAATTGAAAATGAACTTCAGAACTATTGTTAGTAATATGTAATTTATCTTTAAAATCGAGTGTGGTACCAGAAGATTGGAGGGTGGCCCATGTAACAACCGATATTTAAAAAAGGTTACAGAGGGGATCCAGGAAAATTATAGTCCAGTGAGCCTGATGTCGGTGCGTGCAAACTGGTAGAGACTATATAAAGACAAAATTAAAGAGCATATTCCAAAAGCTATGGATTTAGGAAGCGAAATCTTGCCTACCATTCTATGACATACTACTTTGAAGGGGTGAACAAACATGTGGATAAAGACAACTGGTTGATATTGTGTATTGGATTTTCAAAAGGCGGTTGACAAAGTACCTCTTGAAAGACTCCAGAAAATTGGAGAGTCATGGGATAGGAGGTAGTGTCCTATTGTGGATTAAAAACGGTTAAAAGAGCAGCTGAAACAGGCATTCCCTATTTAAAATGACGGACCATAGTTTTAGATATTTGGGAATTATAATACCAAAAGATCTAGATAACCTCTTCTTGTTAAATTATATGCCTTTGCTCAGGGATGTGAGACGGGACTTGAATAAATGGAAGAATAATAGGTTGTCATGGTGGGGGAGAATAGCGGTAGTAAAAATGATCATTTTACCCAGACTGCTTTTTCTATTTCAGACACTGCCAATATTAGTGCCCAGAAGGGAATTTTAAAACTACATTCAGATATAGGGACTTTGTGTGGGTGGGTAGGCCGGCTAGGCTGTCAAAAAAAATCTTGTGGGGGAAGGTGGAAGAGTGGGGGGAGAGGGATGCCAAATGTGCAGTGGTACTACTGGGCAGCCCAATTAAAACAGATAGGGGAGTGGAGTAAAGTAGATTTATCTCCAATTACTAGGCTAGAGCAAATTTTTGTTAGGGAAGGAAAGATAGATGGTCTGCTGTGGGCCCAGTCCCTGGAGCAGACATATAAGGGCCTTACGCTGATCCTTTTGTATCTCATCTCTTCACGGTGTGGGGGAGGCTGAAAGGAAGGTAAGAGGGACAGGGAATAGATCTACATATGCATGGCTCACCACAGGAACCCGGGTTCCCGGGGGGAAGGAAAAATAAGGTATTCAAAATTGGTTTCAAAAAGGGCTCATACGGTTTTCATGAGTGCCTAGATGAGGGTCGAATACGCACATTTGAAGAACTACAGGAATGTAATGGGTTAGTAGAGTCCGATTTATATGCGTACATGCAGGTCAAACACTTTATTAGTACAGAGAAATGGGCCAGGAGGAATTCAAAGACCAAGAGGATTTGAAAAGTATGGGGGGATATGGATAAGTGGGGAAAGGAATTTCACGGATATATGGACACCTCAGGGGGCAGAGTTTTATGAAAATGGACCTATATGGAGGCATGGGAAAAGGACTTGAATCAAGATGTTTCGGAAGCAGAATGGAGGAGGGTATGCTTGGAAGTCAAGAAAGCCTCGGTGTGTGTGCTTATTAAAGAAAATGCGTATAATGTGCTGAGCAGATGGTGGTATACACCTGATAGAATTAAAAGAATGTTCCCTGAGGCTTCTGATAGCTGTTGGAGATGTGGAAGGGAGATGGGAACTTTTTTTCATATTTGGTGGGGGTGCAGTTTGATTCAACCTTATTGGAAAGATATAATGGATAGGTTGTCTAAAGTTCTAGAAGGTACTTTTCCATGCGATCCTAAATGGTGCCTCCTGGGGTGGGGGAACCAGAGGGGAAAGAGATGGCAACAGAGATTCAAGAGAATGGGGTTAGCCACCGCAAAAACCACTATTGCAATGCATTGGAAAAAGTCCGCTGGGCCAACTGTAGGTAATTGGGCTGAGAAATTTAAAACCATTATAGAGTTGGAAAAATTGACTGATAAGCGTAAGGGGAGATATAATACAGAGGCACCTGAATGGATTCATCTAACAGATATTGAGGGGGGTTTGGGCTGTTGGGGGAATCAGTTGTTGAGGGGTGAAGGGGGTGAGGGGGGAATAGGGGGGATAAAAGGGTTATAAGCATAATGTTAAAATAAAAATTAAATTGTTGCATTGTCATATGCTGGAGCCAATGGCTCGTTGTTATGTTTGAGATGTTATTTCAATAAAAATTCAAAGTAAAAAAAAAAACTGGTTAAAAGATAGAAAACAAGAGAGTAGGGTTAAATGGTCAGTATTCTCAATGGAGAAGGGTAGTTAGTGGGGTTCCCCAGGGGTCTGTGTTGGGACCGCTGCTTTTTAACATATTTATAAATGATCTAGAGATGGGAGTAACTAGTGAGGTAATTAAATTTGCTGACGACACAAACTTATTCAAAGTTGTTAAATCGTGAGAGTATTATGAAAAATTACAAGAGGACCTTACGAGACTGGGCGTCTAAATGGCAGATGATGTTTAATGTGAACAAAAGAGGAGCCCGAACTATCCTATATAATAATTCTCACCTCCAACGTTCTATTGTGCCTGGTACCGTAACTCCCTCGGAGGTGGTCTGCTAGGCAGTTTAGAATGCACTGACGTCAGTGATGTCACTGACAGCTGATTCCAAGGCAAGGGGAGGAGTAGACCCTCCCCCCGGCGCATCACCAAAGGCCCTACCCCCCCCCCCTCGGGCACATCAACTCCCTCGCCACCCGCAGCCGCCAGTACTAACGCTGTCCGGCTGCTGCTGCTTCTCCTGTGGAGTAGCAGCGGCCAGTACAAAAAGAAAAAAGCCAAAAAAAGATTTTTAACCTGAAACGCAGCTCCGTAGACAGCCATCTGGCATTGGCTGTCATCACTGCAGCCGCTCCTCCTGCCCCCTCCACGTCACTGCCCCTGCAGGAAGACCCCGGAGGAGCGTAGCGATGTCAGAGGGGAGAGGAGGAGCGGATGCAGAGATAACAGCCAATGCCAGATGGCTGTCTACGGAGCCATGTTTCAGGTTTAAAATTTTTTTTGGGGTTTTTTCTTTTTGTACCGGCTGCTGCTGCTCAACAGGAGACGCAGCAGCGGCCGGACAGCGTTAGTATTGGCGGCTGCGGGTGGCGAGGGGGTTGATGTGCCCGAGGAGTGGGGCTTGGGTGATGTGCTGGGGGGGGGTAGGGGTTTGGGTGATGCGCCGAGGGGGGGGAGGGAGGGTCGCTGGACATGGGTGGCTGCAGGGGGAGAGGAGGGTCGCTGGACATGGATGGCTGCAGGGGGGGGGGGGGCAGGGAAGAGGGAGGTGGGGAGGGGGTCCTGAGACCAGATGGGTGGCTGCAGGGGAGGTGAGGGGCTGCTGAGACCAGATGAGTGGCTGCAGGGGAGACAGAAGGGACGCTGCAGGGGGGGCAGGGGGAGAGGAGGGTCACTGGACATGGGTGGCTGCAGGGGGGGCAGGGGAGAGAGGTGGGTCGCTGGACATGGGTGGCTACAGGGGGGGCAAGGGGAAAGGAGAGGAGGGTCGTTGGACATGGGTGGCTGCAGGGGGGGCAGGGGAGAGGAGAGTCGCTGCACATGGGTAGCTGCAGGGGGAGAGGAGGGTTGCTGGACATGGGTGGCTGCAGGGGGTCAGGGGGAGAGGAGGGCCGCTGCACATGCGTGGCTGCAGGGGCAGAGGAGGGTTGGTGGGGAGGGGGTCTTGAGACCAGATGGGTGGCTGCAGGGGGGGCAGGGGAGACAGGAAGGATGCTGCGGGGGGGGGGGGGATTACCTTGCTAGCGCCCGTTTCATTGCCTACCGAAACGGGCCTTTTATACTAGTAGCTACATAATGCAAGGTTCTACGTTAGGAGTCAACGACCAAGAAAGGGATCTAGGTGTCGTCGATGATACGTTGATACCCTCTGCTCAGTGTGCAGCGGCGGCTAAGAAAGGAAATAGAATGTTAGGTATTATTAGGAAAGGAATGGAAAACAAAAGTGAGGACATAATGCTTTTGTATCGGTCAATGGTGTGACTGCACCTTGAATATTTTGTTCAATTCTGGTTGCCGCACCTCAAAAAAGATATAGTGAAATTGGAAAAGGTACAGAGAAGGGCAACGAAAATGATAAAGGGGATGTGACGACTTCTCTATGAGGAAAGGCTGAAGCATCTAGGGCTCTTCAGCTTGGAGAAAAGACGGCTGAGGGGAGATATGATAAAAGTCTAAATGAGTGGAGTGGAACGGGTAGACATGAATCGTTTGTTTACTCTTTCCAAAAATACTAGGACTAGGGGGCATGCGATGAAGCTACAAAGCAGTAAATTTAATATGAATCGTCGGAGAAAATGTTTCTTCACTCAACGTGTAATTAAACTCTGGAATTTCTTGCCAGAGAATGTGGTAAAGGCGATTAGCTTAGCAGGGTTTTAAAAAGGTCTAGATGGCTTCTTAAAGGAAAAGTCCATAGACCATTATTAAATTGACTTGGGGGAAATCCACCATTCCAGAGCAAAACAGCCACAATATAAATAATCTAATACCTATATTCGTTCATTTTCACAACACAAAATGAAGGAATGTCCCAACAAAAATTGGTCAGCTGACCTTAATGACTGATTTGGTTGGTAAATGTGAAGTTTAGAGTACAGGATCTTAGAAGCTTGACCAGTTATAATTTTAAATGTAATACAAGCAATCTTAAATTGAATTCTGTATTCGATCAGGAGCCAATGTAGTCCCTTCAACGTCACGCCAGAGTAAAATGATTGAATGTACTCCCACTGTACAGAACCCTAGCCATTGCATTCTGGGCTACCTGTAGGGTCTTCACTTGAACTTTGATTCCCCACAAGCAGTCCTCCACTTCTATCCCACCATCAGTTGGTGTACTTCAGGGCTCTGTCTTGGAACCTCTTCTTTTCTCCATCTATGCTTATTTCCTTGGTGCTGTGATCTCCTCCCATAGTTTTCAGTATCATCTTTATGCTGATGACTCCCAGATCTACCTCTCCACACCAGAAATATCAGCAGGAATCCAGGCCCAAGTCTCAGCCTACCTGTCTGACATTGTTGCCTGGATATCTTACCTCCATCTAAAACAAAATATGACCAAGACTGAGCATCTTATCTTCCCCCTAAACCCACCTCTCCTCTTCTCCCATTTTCTGTCTCTGTGGATAACACACTCATCCTCCCTGTCTCATCAACTCGTAACCTTATCTTTGACTCCTTTCTCTTTCTCTGCACATATCCAACAGACTGCTAAAACCTGTCATTTTTCTCTAATAATATTGCCAACATTTGTTCCTTCCTTTCTGAGTACACTACCAAAACCCTTATCCACACTTGTCATCTCTACTACTACTACTACTTAACATTTCTGAAGCGCTACTAAGGTTGTGCAGCGCTGTACAATTTAACATAGAGGGACAGTCCCTGCTCAAAGAGCTTACAATCTAAAAGACAAGTGAACAGTCAGTCCGAAAGGGGCAGTCAAATTGGGGCAGTCTGGATTTCCTGAACAATAAGAGTTAGGTGCCGAACGCAGCATTGAAGAGGTGGGCTTTAAGCAAAGACTTGAAGATGGGCAGGGAGGCGGCTTGGCGGAAGGGCTCAGGAAGGTTATTCCAAGCATAGGGTGAGGCAAGGCAGAATGGACGGAGCCTGGAGTTGGCGGTGGTGGAGAAGTCTAAACCTCACGTTTAGACTACCGCAGCTTGCTTTTCACAGGTCTCCCACTAAGCCATCTCTCTCCCCTTTAATCTGTTCAAACTTCTGCTGCATGACTTATATTCCACCAGTGTTGCTATGCTCATATTAGCCCTCTCCTCAAGTCACTTCTTTGGCTTTCAATCTGTTTCCACATACAGGTCAGACTCCTTTTATTGACTTACAAGTACATTCACTCTGCAGATCCTCAGTACCTCTCCAGTGTTCTCTCCCTATACTTCTCCCTGAGAACTCATCCACCTCCAACTCCGTTCTTTTTATCTTGCTGCATAGCATGCCTGGAATAGACTTCCTGAGTCAGTACATCACGCTCCATCTCGGACCATATTCAAATCTAGGCTTAAACCCCACCTTTTTTTAGGCTGCTTTTAACTCCTTACCCCTGTTCACTTGTTCAGTACCCGTGTCTGTTTTATCATTCCCACATAAGTAATTCCCTAATCCTTTATTTGTCCTGTTTGTCTGTCTGTCTTGATTAGATTGTAAGCTCTGTCGAGCAGGGACTGTCGCTTACATGTTTAGTGTACAGTGCTACATACGTCTAGTAGCGCTATAGAAATAAGTAGTTGTAGTAGATTTGTGTAATTCACTTTGTATGATGGAGGAATAAATCTGTAGTCTCAACAAATTTGCATGCTTAAAGGTATTCTTTGTCAAAATTATCTTTTAAACAAAAAACTTTTCTCTTTTTTTTTTCTAGGTAACATGTCACATCCGAGACCTTGGCTAGGACTGGACCATTTCAATAAAGCCCCAAAGAGAAGTCGCTACACTTATCTTGAGAAAGCAATTAAAATCCATAACTGATTTGCATAACCAATTTACTCAAGGCAAGGGACATATAAGTGTGTGTGTGCGTGTGTGTGCACCTTTTAACAACAGTAGAACTTTGGTACAAGTGCACTATATCTGAAGTCTTCAGCAAGAGGATTTGCTGCTGATGTTAATTTTATTTTGTTGAGGCTGTTCAGTTTGGCTTCTCTGTATCTATTGACTGCCCTTTTTTGAGCAATGAAGGTGTTTTTATAAAGCTTGGATGCCAATGAGAGAGATTTTATGGTAAGCATAATGTGGGGCAACTGTCAGCATAATGAGGGAAACATTGAGTAAAACAATGGACATTGGCACAAATATGCATAGTGTGTTTGTAGATGACATAAGATGGCTGGCTGCCCACCCTTGTGTGGTTATCCTCATCATCACTGCAGCTAGTATGTCTTATGTTTACATTCACAACAGATTTCTTTCCTTCACTTATACTTTAAATGACCTTTGTGTGCATTTGTAAATGCAAAAATCTTACATCAATAAATAGCAATCTCTATTTCATTGTGTACATTGTTGGCACTTATTTGGAATTTTCGTCTCATACATCTGCATAGTATCTGGTTAGTTTTTGCTTAGTTGAACCACTACTTTGCAGCTCAACTTGCAAGAAAGAGACTCAGAAGAAAGAATTTAAAAATACCTTGTTTTTTATATTAAATTTTAAACTTTGAATATGATTAAGGTTTACTAAGCTGCCTGTTGGCATATTTGAAAACACTCAGAAGTTGGCAGGAGCAAACGAAAGATTCTAAATATAATATAGTTGATGTGGACAGTGGTGGGAGAGGGGAAACATACTGCCTTTTAGCACAGAGGGCATGCTCACTAGTGTTTAGTAAGCTGTTGACTTTGTAAAAAAAAAAAAAAATCTAAAAAAAAAAAAAAAAATGGAATTGTATATTTAATGAATGAACATGTACAAATAACACATGGAGATTAATTTTGTTGAGCAAGTCTGTAAGTCTGTTTCACTGATGTTGATATTCATTGTGTGTAGTTTTATTTCAGTCCCGGACAGTTTCCTTTTATTTTGGAGCAATTGACAGCTGCATATCTCATTTTGAGTGCAGTAAAGTAGATTGAGCAATTCATACTTTAATTTTACGTTCTATTCCAGCCTTTTATTTTGTTTCTGTAGCAGCAGTGTACAACAGCTCTTCCTGTATATTGCCTTTTTGCTGGAAAATGTTGTATGTTGAATAAAATTTTCTATAAAAATACTGCATTGAGTGAAATGGAGGAAGATTTATACCATATTTAAAAATTGTTTGGAAAGTATTTTCACCTGTGAGGTTTTATGATTTTATTTCAGTATTGCCAATTTAAGTTGCATTTTCTGCGATCTCTTAGTCACATTTGAACTTAAGAAATAAGGCAGGTGTGTCCAATATGCAATCCATGGGGCAGATGCAGCCCACTTTCAATTAGCAAAACAAATGTTTTACTTAATTAGCTAGCCCACATGATTTTTAAGGATTAATATAGTTATTTTGTGAATATAAAGTCACAGTTTGAGAAGAGATCACATTTAGATGAATATAACAGGCTAACCACACATGTAGATTTCTGATTATCTTGGACATCTCTGAAATAAGGTTTTCCTTACGAGAAAAAAAGTACTAGTGAGTTGGATGGAATTTAGTGAATTTGTGTAGCAGAGCTGACTGCTGCTCTTATAGAAGACTGCAGGATCTTACCGAGGATCGATGGTTAATTTCCTTTGAAAGGTAAGTTCTTTTAGATCTCAGTTAGCATAGGAAATGTTTCTCCAGCAAAGCGAGATGAAATCGGCTATATAAGTTTATGATATAACCTGACATTGTTGACAGCTTTCTCAGAGCTCAGGGAACAAAATTTGTGAAAATGCATGAGACTTCTATTCAGTCTCTACCTAATAAATTCTTCCCATCTAATTTAATTTGAGTTATGAGACTAACACCATGTTTGGTGCATTTTGAATCTTGATGCTAATTTTTTTCAACTTTTTTTTTTTCATCAGTCGCCTCTTCCCCCCGCACACGTCCCCTTTTTTTTTTTGGTTACATTTGTACCCCGCACTTTCCCACTCATGGCAGGCTCAATGCGGCTTACATGGGGCAATGGAGAGTTAAGTGACTTGCCCAGAGTCACAAGGAGCTGCCTGTGCCGGGAATCGAACTCAGTTCCTCAGTTCCCAGGACCAAAGTCCACCACCCTAACCACTAGGCCACTCCTCCACTCCACTTTCTTTCCAGCTGAATCAGAACCTGGCTAATATCTGTGATCATGAGCCGTCATTCATCCTGGGAATTTTTTAAAATCTTTAACCCCTGCCTGCCCCCACAAGTATACTTAGTTGGGTCATCTCTCTTTGCAAAGTTACAACCATGGTACTGATTCCAACCTTCTTGCCATAAAATCGTTTTCATTATCTATTGTTTTCTCATTTATAAACTAGTCATTGAAGGTGTGTTTGACTCTAAATAACCAGACATCTGAATAAAAGAGAAACCAGATTCCACCCTGCATAGGGAGGCCATTGCTACCTCTTGAGAGACAGATATCTGTGTCCCTGGTTATTACAAGTGGAGAGCCTGAAGCTGTCTGTAAGGGATCCAGAATAATGAATCTTAGAAAAATCTGGTGATATGCTCTGGAGGAGATAAAAGGAAATGCTTCTTTGCATCCACATAGGAAACTCTACGATGAAGTCTGCATGGAGCTCCCAAGAAGAGGTGGGCTTGCACCCTTTTCAGGGATTCTCGAAATGGATAACAGAGCCATCAAATTGACAGGAAAATTCCCAGGGGTAGTATCTGACCACCTACTGAAGATGACATCAAGCACACAATTCACAATAAGAAGGGGTGAATCAGCTGTCTTGGTCTACATCCCTGAGGAAAGGAGGGTGCTGCCTGAAGAGTATTGCATGTATCTGAAATGGCTCTAATCAGGACTGGCATGATGTTATAAAGGCTTCTGATTAAGTACTCCCATATGGCCTCTAAACTTTGATCCCTAAATATTTTTTTCACTCAATGAATAGTTGAGTTCTGGAACTCTTTGCCAGAGGATGTAGTAACAGTGGTTAGTGTATCTGGGTTTAGGTTTGGATAAGTCCCTGGAGGATGTAGGGAAGCAACTGCTTGCCCAGGGATTGATAGTATGGAATGTTGCCACGATTTGGGTTTCTACCAGGTACTTGTGACCTAGTTTGGCCACTGTTGAAAACAGGATAGTGGGCTAGATGGACCATTGGGTTGACCTAGTATGCTACTCTTATATGTTCTTATGTTCTCTTAGAAGATAAAACTGCACAGTAAGGCCAAGCTTTCAATGACCACTACTCTGTAGGGGAGTTCCAAGAATCTTGGCTATAAACATTGTAATCAACTGAAGGAGTTGCTTGCATCATTTATCTCTTCCATGTACAACTCACCAGCTGTGAATGCATCTGGGAGCAGTTGGTCCCCACATAGGGAAGTTCAACACCTCCATCTTCTGCATATTAAAGTCTAGTATCTCATTGTGAAGGAAAATAAGTTTGTTTTTTTTCCTGTGGCATTTCCATAGAGCTAGGGTTTTAGCTTAGAGTTTTAAATTGTTTACTGTCTCTATGTGGTTTTTACTGTGTTCTTTTGCAGTTGGTCAAGAACAACTTATTCTTCAAGGATAAGCAGGATACTGTATTCTTACCTGCGGGTGACATCTGATAAATCCAGCATGGAGATGCTCTTCAGCTTGTTTACAAATCTTTAGAACTTTGCACCATGCATGCATCCTCCCGCCTGGCACTGTCACACAGGACCTAGCAAGTCACCAGTTTTCTGTAGAGCAAAACAGTTGTGCTTTTCTGTGCTCTCCTCAGCTCACATCAAAACTTGGTCACTGCTATTATTGCAATTTTTTAATCTACATCTAGAAACGTTTTCCAGCCATTCTAAAGACCCTATTTACTAAGCGGCGCTGTAGGCACACTAACCTTTTAGCGTGTACTAACGATAGACACCTATGGGTGTCTAACAGCGCACACTAATGTTTAGTGCGAGCTAAAAAGTTTGCGTGCCTACAGTGTGGCATAGTAAACAGGGCCCTACGTTTCCTTTATTTTCCATGGTCCCTTCAAGTTGTTATTTAGGCCTTGATCACCCAACCAGGTAATTTTTCAAAATAATAATTTGATTTTGCTGCAATAGGACCAATAGGAGGGCATGGTGCGTGAGGTCATTGCATGATGAGGTCATCGCTCTGGAGGAGGAACGTGCAAGACAGTCTGGCAGAAACTGTCTTGAGGAGCAGTGATGCAGGGAGCACAGCAGCAGCACAGCAGCCATGTGTGAAGAGGACCCCCCCCCCCCCCCCCCCGGGTCACTCCTCAGATAGCTCATTGGGCAGCTTAGGCTATCTTTGGTCATGGGTTGGCCTGGAAATTTTTTTCCCATCTGGCAACTCTATGTAGTCTGTACACTGTTTTGTTCTGCTAAGACGGTATAGTTATCAAATTAAGTACTAATTCAGACAGTCAACCAGGCTGTAATGTACTATATCAACAAGCAGGGAGGGGCTGGGTGTGTACCCTGTCTCAGGAAACTGTCAGATTTGTGGAAGTAAGCCATCTGGCAAGGGATGTTCCTTAGAGTTACATACTTAGGAGAGAAAATCAACTTTCTGACAAACTTGCTGAGTCAGATTCTGCAACCGTACAAGTGCGCTCTGGATAGCCTGGAAGATCTTTTGAGAGTGGAGCACCCCCTTGATAGATCTCTTTGCTACGTAGTACAACAACAGTGTCCCTCAGTTCTGCTCCAGATTAGGATACACAGCAGATGAGTCTCAGATGCCTTCCTCCTTCATTTGGGGGAGAGTTTTCTGTGCACATACCCTACAATATCTCCCATAGGAAAAGCTTTTCTGAAACAAAAATAAGATCGAAGCACCATTATTCTGATTGCCCCTTACTGGCCAAGATGGGTATGTTTTCTCTTCTTTAGCTTTCCTACAGAGATCCATGGAGACTGAAAAGTTTTCCAACACTAAAACTCATGATCTATAGATCCTTACTACATCTCAACCGCTAACCCTTATGGCTTGGTTATTGAGAGGGTTGTGAATTCACTGAACTTGCCTAACAGTGTGTCTTGAGTCCTATTGGCTTCCAGGAGAGCTTCCACTAGGAGGTTGCAAGGTTTTAAATGGAAGAGGTTTGCTCTCTGATGTAAAGGCAAGGTTCTAGATCCTAGTTCTAATCCTACAGAAACTGCTGAAATACTTTCTACACCTGTCGCAGATCTCAAGACCAGCTATATTAGGGTTCATCGTACAGCATTTGCCACTTATCACCAAGTAGAAGGTGACCCATCTCTGCTCAGCCTGTAATTTGTTTTATGTGGAGCTGTTTTTTCTATTGAAGCCTCCCATCAATCCTTCTTCACTGTCATGGAATCTCAATGTCATTTTAACCCAGCTGATGAAAGCTTCTTTTGAGCCACAAGATACCTGCCATCTGAAGTAACCTGGAAGATCCTGTGCTTGGTGGTGATCACTTTAACCCACAGGGTCAGTGAGCTCCAAGCCCTAGTAGCTAGCTGATCCATCTTGTACATTCTAAGTTTCTTCCTAAAGGAGTGTCAGAATTTCATCTTAACTAGTCTTTTTCCTTTTTTTTCAAGACTTCATGCCCATAAAGGTGAAAAATACATTATGAATACTTTGGACTACAAGAGAGCTTTGGTCTTCTGTCTGGAGTGGATGAAAACCCATAGAAAGTCTACACAGGTTTTTGTTTCTTTTGACACAAACAGGATGAGGGCTGCCATTGGTACACACACACTTGAACTGGGTAGTAGACTACATTTTCTTTACATTATGCCCAGCCTGCAGTGTGGTCTTCGGTCCACACACTCACATCTCGTTATTATTTAGAACAAGGCTCCTATGTGGCAGTCATTTTGGCCAGACAGTCCTTCAGAATCTTTTTGGAGTCTAAAATCCTCCTTCCCACTAAGCCCACTTATTTTCTATTTCAGATGGCCTTCCCCCCCCCCCCCCCCCCCCCCCCAAAAAAAAAAAGTTACAAATTCTTGTTTTATTTATCACAGTTCATAACATTGGCACTTGCACTGCATCCGGTCTTAACTCGCACACAATGAATCAATGACAACTTGTTTGTTGGATAATTAATTTGGCCGCAGCTTTATTAATAAACTAGTAAAAAAGGCCCGTTTCTGACAAATGGGCTCTAGCAAGGTTTTCCTCGGAGTGTGTATGTTTGAGTGTGTGTGAGAGTGAATGTGAGTGTGTATGTTTGAGAGTGTGTGAGAGTGAATGTGTGTGTGTGACAGAGAGAGTGTGTCTGTGAGTGAGAGTGTGTGTGCGATACACAACTCTCTGAGATCGAGAGACTTTGAGAGTGGCTGTATGATACATAGTGAATGTGATACAGTGTGAGACATAGAGTGTGTGAGTGAGAGACACTGACTGAGAGTGTGTGTGTGTGACAGTGTGTGAGTGAGAGTGAGTATGTGTGCAATACACAGACTCTCTGTGAGATCGAGAGACTGTTTGAGAGTGACTGTGTGACGCGTAGAGAGTGAATGTGATACAGTATGAGACCTAGAGTGTTTGAGAGTGAGAGAGAGACTGACTGTGAGAGTGTGTGTGTGTGACAGAGATACCTCCCCCCTCTCCCTCTCTGGTCTCAAGGCCCCCTCCCTCTCTGGTCTCTGGACCCCCTCCCTCTCCCCTCTGGTCTCAGGACCACCTTCCAATGTCTCCCCTGTTTCTTTCTGCATCCTTCCATCCAGTGTCTTCCTTTTTTTTCCATACTCTTCCATCCAGCGTCTTCCCTCTTTCCCCATCCTTCCACCCATCTACCCTCCTGATCCTTCCATTTCTCCCCCTCCTCCTATCCAGTGTTTCTCTATCTCTCTACCCTTTTCTGTTCAGTGTCCCTTCTCTCCCCACATCCTTCCAGTCTCTCCCCGTTCTGCATGCATCCATTCATCCATCTCCCCCTTTCTCTCCCCATCCTTCCATCTGTTTTCCCTCTTTTTCTCCCCATCCTTCCATCTGTCTACCCCCTCTCCCGATTCTTCCATCCCGTGTCTCTCTATCCCCTACTTTCCCTCCAGGCCCGCCCACCCAACACAGACCTGCCGAGTCTCCCGCAGAACACGCGGCGCCAGCTCCCATTTCCGGCCACTGCTGCGTCCCCTGTTGAGCAGCAGCAGCCGCTACAAAAACAGCTGTACGGCACCGTAGGCAGCCATTATACATTGGCTGTCGGCTCTGCAGCCGCTCCTCTTGCCTCTCACGTCGCTGTGCTCCGGGGTTCTCCAGGGGCAGTGACGTGAAAGGCAAGAGGAGCGGTTGCAGAACCGATAGCCAATGCCTGATGGCTGCCTGCGGTGCCGCACTTCCTTTTTAAAAACAGCTGTTTTTGTAGCGGACGCTGCTGCTCAACAGGAGAAGCAGCAGTGGTTGGAAATGGGAGCTGGCACGCGCTGCATGTTTCGCGGGAGACTTGGCAGGTCTGTGTTGGGTGGGCCTGGAGGGAAAGTGGCTGGGCCTGGGCGGCGACCTGGTGGAGGGGGGAGTAGTGGCTGCGGCGACGTTGTGGAGGGGGGAGCTATGGCGACCTTGGGGTGGAGGGGTGAACAGCGGCAACCTTGGGGGAGGGGCGAGGGCGGCAGGGGCGGGGCCTCGTGCTGCTGTCGTGCGGTTGGTCAGTGCTGCGTGTGACGTCAGCCTGATCTATGGAGCCTAGCAGACCATATCTGAAGAAAGCCACGGACACAGGCAGCAAGATAGAACGTTGGAGGTGAGAATTATTATATAGGATCACAAACTTATAACCAAAATAACAGAATGACTTGTTAACATTTCAGTACGACCTTCAATTCTCTTATATTGATTTTAATAGCTAGTCGGTTGCTGACCTAGCTTAGACATACTTACTATTAAATGTATTAATACTCAGTACACCTTTTGTAAAATGAGACCTACAGTGACGTCAAGGCCTCACTCCCACTTATGTCGGTTTTGCACACAAGCATATTACACCAGACTAAACCACAAATCCATTTAATTAATTGTCCTTAAATAAAGGAGGCTTGAAATTCACATCAAATTTTCCTTCTTGTAAATCAGTATATAAAATTAAACAATCCTCCCAAAATTAGTCTCCCCACATTCAACCAAAATTAAGGAGGGGTTGGGTGGGAATAAATTTCAGCTTCCCAATATCCTCACACTTCTGTCCCACCAAACCCAACTGCCGTAACTGCACAGCCCACCAAAAATTCCGTGTCCCTCGTGCTCCTTTGCCTCGCCCCCAATTCCAAAAAACTGATATTAACTCTTCACAGCCTTACCAAGTTAACCTCTTTTTTTCTAATTAAATGCAAACCCCAAGCTTTTCTCTTCATTTAAGACCTTTTCCTCCCTCACTCTATTTAAATAAATAAATTCAACATTAGTTTATATCCAGTACTACCTTAACCCATTAGTGCCCAACGTTCCCATATGGGTTATTCTCCGAGGACAAGCAGGCTGCTTGTTCTCACGACTGGGTGACGTCCGCGGCAGCCCCCACCAACCGGAAAGAAGCTTCGCGGGACGGTCGGCACGCAGGGCACGCCCACCGCGCATGCGCGGCCGTCTTCCCGCCCGTGCGCGACCGCTCCCGCCAGTTCCTTTTTTTCCACGCCTGGAGAGAGTCGTGTTTTGCGCTCTCTCTGTTCAGCCGCCGGATCGTTCGATCGCGTTTACGCTGATCGTGCTTTTTCTAATTTGTTTTTCGGTTTTAGTTACCGCCCGGTTTCCTTTTAAAAAAAAAAAAAGAAAAAAAAAAGAAACCCTGCGCGTGTGGGACACGCGCTCCCTTTTTTCCCTCGCTTCCAGCGGGGACGTCACGTTGCAGCCTAGTGGCCGCTCGGTCGTTTGTTTTTCGTGGTGTGTTTTTAGCCACCATTGACGACTTTGACTTCGCCGACGCGATTTTTCCGTCGATGTCCTCGAAGGTCCCGAGTGGATTTAAAAAGTGTGGTCGCTGCGGCCGGCCGATCTCGCAGACCGACACCCACGCTTGGTGCCTCCAGTGCCTCGGGCCGGAGCACAATCTCAAGTCGTGTTCTTTGTGTCTCGGTCTCCGGAAACGGACTCAGGTTGCGAGGCAAGTTCTGCGGGACCGTCTTTTTGGAACTTGCGCCGGCCCCTCGACGTCGACCTCGAAGGCATCGGTATCGACGTCCGGCCCTTCGGTACCGGTATCGATGCCCGAGACTTCGGCACCGATGGCAGCGACCCCAGGAGAACAGGTCCCGTCGGCCCGCCGGTGAGGGTAGAGGTGAGAGGCCACGTGGGCAGTCGGCCCCGGTCACTCCCTCAGCCCATGGCCCACGGGACCGAACCCTGTCTGACCCGGTGCCTCGAGACCGAGGGGGATCGACCTCCTCCTCCTCCATGCCCTCCGGCGCCGGTGACGTGCATCGGAAGAAAGACAAGAAGCGTCGTCACCGGTCGCCTTCGGTGCATCCCGATGTCGGAGAGGAGACGACGCCGAAGCGTCATCGTCGTGAGGAGAGGTCCCCGTCGGTTGTGGAGGTACCGACGCGTCGGGGTTCCGGCACCTCGGTGCCGTCTCCTGGCCCCCAGCAGCTTCCGGCACCGACACCCTTACCGGCCCCACCGCCTTTCCCGGCAGCGGGCCTGGACGAGTGCCTCAGAGCCATCCTTCCGGGGATCCTGGAAGGGCTGATGCGCCAGGCTGTGCCGGCGCCGGGGGTGCTTGCGCCCTCGGCGCCGATGACTGTGGCGCCGGCGAGCTCTAGCCCGGCGCCGGGGCTGTCGACACCGCCGCCGCTTGCGGTGCCGGTCTCGACCGCCACGCAGGTGGAGTCCCCGTCGACGTCGATGGAGGGAGCTCCGTCCCCGCCGGCGCGGGAGTCCACCGCTCGACGCCACCGAGACCTCGGTGCCTCGACGTCGAGCCGGGCCCGGTACAGGACTCAGCTACATGAGCTAATGTCCGATACCGAGGAGGAGGACTCGTGGGGGGAAGAGGAGGACCCTAGATATTTCTCCTCAGAGGAGTCTACGGGCCTTCCCTCGGACCCCACGCCTTCACCGGAGAGGAAGCTCTCACCACCTGAGAGTCTCTCCTTTGCCTCCTTTGTGCGGGATATGTCTATCAGCATTCCCTTCCCCGTGGTCTCTGTGGAAGAGCCGAGGGCCGAGATGCTCGAGGTCCTCGACTATCCATCACCACCTAGAGAGTCCTCCACGGTGCCGCTGCACAATGTCCTGAAGGAGACGCTGCTCCGGAACTGGGTGCGACCATTAACTAACCCCACCATTCCCAAGAAAGCAGAGTCCCAGTACAGGATCCACTCTGACCCAGAGCTCATGCGGCCCCAATTGCCCCATGACTCAGCGGTCGTGGATTCTGCTCTCAAGAGGGCACGGAGTTCGAGGGATACCGCCTCGGCGCCCCCGGGGCGGGAGTCTCGCACTCTGGACTCGTTTGGGAGGAAGGCCTACCAATCCTCCATGCTCGTGACCCGCATCCAGTCATACCTGCTCTATATGAGCATCCACATGCGGACCTATGTGCAACAGCTGGCGGACCTGGTCGAGAAGCTCCCGCCGGAGCAGTCCAGGCCTTATCAGGAGGTGGTCAGGCAGCTGAAGGCGTGCAGAAAGTTCCTGTCCAGGGGTATTTTTGACACCTGTGACGTGGCATCTCGTGCTGCGGCCCAAGGTATAGTGATGCGCAGGCTCTCATGGCTGCGTGCCTCTGACCTGGACAACCGCACCCAGCAGAGACTGGCTGACGTCCCTTGCCGGGGGGATAACATTTTTGGTGAGAAGGTCGAGCAGATGGTGGACCAACTGCATCAGCGGGAAACCGCTCTCGACAAGCTCTCCCACCGGGCGCCTTCAGCATCCACCTCTACAGGTGGACGTTTTTCCCGGGCCCGGCAGGCTGCACCCTATTCTTTTGCGAAGCGTAGGTACAACCAGCCGGCCCGAAGGCCTCGTCAGGCACAGGGACAGCCCCAGCGCGCTCGTTCTCGTCAACAGCGTGCGCCTAAGCAGCCCCCTGCGCCTCCACAGCAAAAGCCGGGGACGGGCTTTTGACTGGATCCACGGGAACATAGCCGCCCTACAAGTGTCCGTACCGGACGATCTGCCGGTCGGAGGGAGGTTAAAATTTTTTCACCAAAGGTGGCCTCTCATAACCTCCGACCGGTGGGTTCTCCAAATAGTGCGGTGCGGATACGCCCTGAATTTGGCCTCCCTGCCTCCAAATTGTCCTCCGGGAGCTCAGTCTTTCAGCTCCCATCACAAGCAGGTACTTGCAGAGGAACTCTCCGCCCTTCTCAGCGCCAATGCGGTCGAGCCCGTACCACCCGGGCAGGAAGGGCAGGGATTCTATTCCAGGTACTTCCTTGTGGAAAAGAAAACAGGGGGGATGCGTCCCATCCTAGACCTGAGAGGCCTGAACAAATTCCTGGTCAAAGAAAAGTTCAGGATGCTTTCCTTGGGCACCCTTCTGCCAATGATTCAGAAAAACGACTGGCTATGTTCCCTGGATTTAAAGGACGCATATACTCACATACCGATACTGCCAGCTCACAGACAGTATCTCAGATTCCGCCTGGGCGCACGGCACTTTCAGTATTGTGTGCTGCCCTTTGGGCTAGCCTCTGCCCCACGAGTGTTTACCAAGTGCCTCGTGGTGGTAGCGGCCTACCTACGCAAGCTGGGAGTGCACGTGTTCCCATATCTCGACGATTGGCTGGTCAAGAACACTTCGGAGGCAGGAGCCCTCCGGTCCATGCAGTGCACTATTCAACTTCTGGAGCTGCTGGGGTTTGTGATAAATTACCCAAAGTCCCATCTCCAGCCAACTCAGTCTCTGGAATTCATAGGAGCGCTGCTGAATTCCCAGACGGCTCAGGCCTACCTTCCCGAAGCGAGGGCCACCAACCTCTTGGCCCTGGCTTCGCAGACCAGAGCGTCCCAGCAGATCACAGCTCGGCAGATGTTGAGACTTCTGGGTCATATGGCCTCCACAGTTCATGTGACTCCCATGGCTCGTCTTCACATGAGATCTGCTCAATGGACCCTAGCTTCCCAGTGGTTCCAAGCCACCGGGAATCTAGAAGATGTCATCCGCCTCTCCACCAGTTGCCGCACTTCACTGCTCTGGTGGACCATCCGGACCAATTTGACCCTGGGACGTCCATTCCAAATTCCGCAGCCCGGGAAAGTGCTGACGACGGATGCATCTCGCCTGGGGTGGGGAGCTCATGTCGATGGGCTTCACACCCAGGGTCTGTGGTTCCTCCAGGAAAAGGATCTATAGATCAACCTCCTGGAGCTCCGAGCGATCTGGAACGCACTGAAGGCTTTCAGAGATCGGCTGTCCTACCAAATTATCCAAATTCGGACAGACAATCAGGTTGCAATGTATTACGTCAACAAGCAGGGGGGCACCGGATCTCGCCCCCTGTGCCAGGAGGCCGTCGGGATGTGGCGTTGGGCGTGTCGGTTCGGCATGCTCCTCCAAGCCACGTACCTGGCAGGCGTAAACAACAGTCTGGCCGACAGGCTGAGCAGAGTCATGCAACCGCACGAGTGGTCGCTCCATGCCAGAGTGGTACGCAAGATCTTCCGAGCGTGGGGCACCCCCTCGGTGGACCTTTTCGCCTCTCAGACCAACCACAAGCTGCCTCTGTTCTGTTCCAGACTTCAGGCACACGGCAGGCTAGCGTCGGATGCCTTTCTCCTCCATTGGGGGACCGACCTCCTGTATGCTTATCCTCCCATACCTTTGGTGGGGAAGACCTTACTGAAGCTCAAGCAAGACCGCGGCACCATGATTCTGATAGCGCCCTTTTGGCCCCGTCAGATCTGGTTCCCTCTTCTTCTGGAGTTGTCCTCAGAAGAACCGTGGAGATTGGAGTGTTTTCCGACTCTCATTTCGCAGAACAACGGAGCGTTACTGCACCCCAACCTTCAGTCTCTGGCTCTCACGGCCTGGATGTTGAGGGCGTAGACTTCACTGCGTTGGGTCTGTCTGAGGGTGTCTCCCGGGTCTTACTTGCCTCTAGGAAGGATTCCAGTAAAAAGAGTTACTTTTTCAAGTGGAGGAGGTTTGTCGTGTGGTGTGAGAGCAAAGCCCTAGAACCTCGTTCTTGCCCTGCACAGAACCTGCTTGAATACCTTCTGCACTTATCAGAGTCTGGCCTCAAGACCAACTCAGTAAGGAATCACCTTAGTGCGATTAGTGCTTACCATTATCGTGTGGAAGGTAAAGCCATCTCTGGAGAGCCTTTAGTCGTTCGATTCATGAGAGGCTTGCTTTTGTCAAAGCCCCCTACCAAGCCTCCTACTGTGTCATGGGATCTCAACGTCGTCCTCACCCAGCTGATGAAACCTCCTTTTGAGCCACTGAATACCTGCCATCTGAAGTACTTGACCTGGAAGGTCATTTTCTTGGTGGCAGTTACTTCAGCTCGTAGGGTCAGTGAGCTTCAAGCCCTAGTAGCTCATGCTCCATATACCAAATTTCATCACAACAGAGTAGTGCTCCGCACCCACCCAAAGTTCCTGCCGAAGGTGGTGTCGGAGTTCCATCTTAACCAGTCAATTGTCTTGCCAACATTCTTCCCCAGGCCGCATACCCGCCCTGCTGAACGTCAGTTGCACACATTGGACTGCAAGAGAGCATTGGCCTTCTACTTGGAGCGGACACAGCCCACCAGACAGTCCGCCCAATTGTTTATTTCTTTCGACCCTAACAGGCTAGGGGTCGCTGTCGGGAAACGCACCATTTCTAATTGGCTAGCAGATTGCATTTCCTTCACTTACGCCCAGGCTGGGCTGACTCTTGAGGGTCATGTCACGGCTCATAGTGTTAGAGCCATGGCAGCGTCAGTGGCCCACTTGAAGTCAGCCACTATTGAAGAGATTTGCAAGGCTGCGACGTGGTCATCTGTCCACACATTCACATCACATTACTGCCTCCAGCAGGATACCCGACGCGACAGTCGGTTCGGGCAGTCGGTGCTGCAGAATCTGTTTGGGGTGTAAATCCAACTCCACCCTCCAGGACCCGAATTTATTCTGGGCAGGCTGCACTCTCAGTTAGTTGTTCTTCGTAGGTCAATTTCTGTTGTTTCCTCGCCGTTGCGAGGTTCCATTGACCTGGGTTCTTGTTTTGAGTGAGCCTGAGAGCTAGGGATACCCCAGTCGTGAGAACAAGCAGCCTGCTTGTCCTCGGAGAAAGGGTATGATACATACCTGTAGCAGTTGTTCTCCGAGGACAGCAGGCTGATTGTTCTCACCTACCCTCCCTCCTCCCCTTTGGAGTTGTGTGTTTCATCTTTTGCTAGTCATTCAACTGGCGGGAGCGGTCGCGCACGGGCGGGAAGACGGCCGCGCATGCGCGGTGGGCGTGCCCTGCGTGCCGACCGTCCCGCGAAGCTTCTTTCCGGTTGGTGGGGGCTGCCGCGGACGTCACCCAGTCGTGAGAACAATCAGCCTGCTGTCCTCGGAGAACAACTGCTACAGGTATGTATCATACCCTTTATGGGAACATTGGGCACTAATGGGTTAATACATTTAACATTAAATTATTTCAGCAATTCTATTTATAAAATAATTTCCATGACTTTTCCTCTTTATCTCTCCCTTTCCCCCCTCTTCCTCCCCCCCCCCCCCAAACACAAATCTATTAGCAGTGCCCATAGTTAATTCTATAGGCTTTTTCTTAACATTGGCAGTTGCACTGCATCTATTCTTAACTCGCACATAAATCAATGACAACTTGTTTGTTGAATAATTAATTTGGCCACAGCTTTATTAATAAATCACAAACTTATAACCAAAGCAGAATAACTTACTAGCATTTCAATAAACTTTCAGTTCTCTTATATTCTTTTTAATAGCTAGTCAGTGCCAACCTAGCTAGACTTATTATCAAATGTATTAATAGTCAATTCTCCACTAGAGACCTGCGGTGACATCAAGGCCTCATGCCTGCTTATGGTGGTTTCGCACTCAAGCATATTAGACAAAACTAAACCACTAATCCATTTAATTAATTGTCCTTAAATGAAGGCCACGTGAAATTCCCATCAAATTTTCTACCAAGGCATTCATTTGCTTTCACTTGCTTTATAATCACTCCACACCAGATGTGATACAAATCTGGGGACATGCCAATAACATAAATTCCCTTTTCATTGCCCTAATTAAATCTACACCTTTAACATAACACAAATCATTCCCCCCCCCCCCCCCCCAATGGATTAATAATAAATCAGGATAGGAGTAACGTGCTTCAAATAATGTGGGTAATAACTGGTCCCGTCGCATTCCCCACTGTTCCAACCAATGGATGTTAATTCCATAACTTGCCAGACCAGGATGTCGGCCTCAATGAGTTTCTTCAACATGCTTTGCAGCCAAAAATGTATAAGAATGGCCACATAACCAAATGTAGACCTCTTGTTTTGATGAACCTAGCATAAGATATCAAATAAAATAACAGTAATTTGTTTTATTTATTTATTCATACTTGTATCCCACAATTATCCAAAAACGAGTTTCGGTTTAATGTGGCTTACATTTAACAGTTGATAGAGATTATATTGATTCAATTAAATTTACAAGGTTATATGCTTTGTTTTTACAGTGGTTGGCAAGATAACTATTAGTGCATAAGGAATACTTATTGGGTTTCTTGAGAATGTATGTCTTAGTTCTTTTCTTAAATGAAAAGATGCATTACAGTTAGAGGTTGTGTTGTGTATTGTTGTTCCAGGATGATAAATACATATTTTAATCATAAAATTTCCTGAAGAGGTAGGTCTTTAGGTCTTTTCTGAACTGGAGGTAGTTTGTGATACTTCTTATGACTATGGAAAGCGAGTTCCAGTATTTTGAGCCCAGGGAGCTAAATCCCGCCGTTTAGGTGGACTTGTAAGTTTTTTAATTTGGGCAGGTGAATTAGTAGGTAACCTCTGGTTCCTTAGTTTATATTTTTTGGTGATAGTTTGATTATGTCTCAGATGTAGTCCGGTGACATTCCAAACTGTTTTGAAGATGATTGTGCTACTTTTGAAAAAGTCTGGCCTTGATCAGGAGCCAGTGTAGCATTATGAGTAATGGGGTTGCTCTGTCATATTTCAACTTTTTTAATATCATTCTCACTACTGTGTTTTGGACACTGCAAAGATCATAGTGGATTTTCTTTGCCACCTGGTATGCTGCATTACAGTAGTCTAGTTGAGACAGTATCAGTGTCTGTACTATAAGACGGAATCAGAGGACGGTGAGATTGAAGAATCCAAAGAATCAGAAGACTCCCACACTGACATAGGGTCACCTGAAACTTGTCTCCTTGCTCTCTCTTCATTATCCAATCTTCACTATATGATGGAGCTGCCTTAAAAATTTTTTTATCTTTAATCTTATTTTTAAGGCTTTAGCTCTCTTTCCCCATTCTCAAACCCTGCTCTCCTACCTTACCATTAGAACCACCCTGCCTCCTTGTCCCAGCAGTTTCCTTTAAATGTCTTATTGACTCACCAGTTGAGCTTGACATTTGTAGTTTAAAATCTGCTCTATCTCCTTTTTAAATGCCGCCGCCAGCAGCCTGGTCCCACCCTGGTTAAAGTGGAGCCAATCCTTTCGGAATAGGCTCCCTCTTCCCCAGAATGTTGCCCAGTTCCTAACAAATATTGAAGGAGGACCAGATTCTGTCTGCCTTCATGTGTGGTCCTCATTGATTTCACATTCATGTAGGAAATCTGAGTGTGTTGCAGCTAGGTTTGATCGTATTTTTATTATTTTTTCCTCAAAATATTGTGTGAACTCATCTGCTGTTGGTGGTTTTTCATTTGATGTTAGCAGAGCTTGTGTGTTCAGTACATTTTTTATTAGTTCGTATATTTTTCGTGTTTATCTCTGGGTACACGTATGTGCTGTAGTATTCCACTTTGGCTCTTTTATGATGTGTTTATTTGTTTATGGCTTTCCTCCATGTGGTTTTGTTCATGTTTGATTTGTTTTTGGACCATTTTCTTTGCAGTTTTCTGCACAGTTTTTTAATCTCTAATAGTTCCTCGTTGAACATTAATTTATATCCAATACTACCTTAATACATTTAACATGAAATTATTTCATCAATTCTATTTATAAAATAATTTCCATAACTCTTCCTCTTTCCTTTACCCCTCCCTTTTTAAACCCTTCCCCACCCCCACTTTTTCAACCCAAATCTATTAGCACTACTGCAGCAACGCCAATGTTATATGTCTGTAGTTAATTCTAAGGGCTTTTCTTTAACACTTGCTTGTTGCAGGATTTTCTGCATACTTTCCTTTTTTGTTGAAGGCAGTCTATAGCTAGAACATAAGAATAGCCATACTGGGTCAGACCAATGGTTCATCTAGCCCAGTATTCGGTTTCCCACAGTGGCTGACCAGTCCAGGTCACAAGTACTTGGCAGAAACTCAAATAGTAGCAAGATTCCATACTACCAGACCCAGGGCAAGCAATGGCTTCCCTGTGTCTGTCTCAATAACAGACTATGGACTTTTCCTCCAGGCACTTGGCCTTTTTTAAACCCAGATATGCTAACCACTGTTACCACATCCTCTGGCAACAAGTTCCAGAACTTAACTATTCTTTGAGTGGAAAAGTATTTCCTCCTATTTCTTTTAAAAGTATTTCCATGTAACTTCATTGAGTGACCCCTAGTGTTTGTACCTTTTGAAAGAGTGAATAATTGTTTCATCAAAACAAAAAAAAACAGTTTCTTTATTTGTTGTATTTGTATCGCACATTTTCCCACCTATTTGCAGGCTCAATGTGGCTTACAATTTTCTGTCATGAGTTATGCCATTTCAGAGTACAGATACAATTGGTAATATTTATAGAAACATGGATGATGAACAATCAGATAAAAAAAGGGAGAACATGCAATTGGTATCACATATTGAACATGAATTACATGATAAATTAGGCAGTACTATATAGGGAGAAAATAATTCGATTAAGTAGATGATGGAGAATTACGGTTCCAATTATGAGTCATTATGGTATGTCATGTTAGAGATGTGTCTTCAGTGCTTTACAGTTTCAGGTCAATAGTGCACCCTATTGATGACATTGCTACATAATGGAAAAAAGTTAAAAAAAAACAAAAAAAAAAAACCTTAAATTGAAAAATCCTGTAAATGACAGTGGAAACTGAAAATTATTGGCCTGCACACCCACAGGAGTGTAATTCTCAAAAGCCATCAAAGTAATGTTAGTCTAATTAAAGGGTATTATTTACAACTTTGTTTTTGAGCTTTAATTCTAGGTATTCGTAGACTAACACAATAAAACATCAACCTCACCAGAGATAAAACTACAGTGCTGTATTTTTATTGAATCCAATAATTGTAGTTTTACAATGAAAAATACATTATATATTTCATTTTAAAGTTGTCATTTTTACATAATAAAGCATATTGTATGAAAAGAGAGACGAGAGGTGGCTGCTAGAGCAATCAAGCCCAGAAAGCAAGAACAGCACAACCAGTGGCCTTGGATAAAAGCAACTTTTATTTGAAGAGCAACCTTTGAATAATGGTGTGAGTCAGTGTCCAATTGTTCAGATCTTAAACAATGTGCCTGACCTGTCGTATGCCTGCATCAGGGGTACACTGATAATATTTGTGCCTTCACTTAATAGCTCAATGTGTTCTTTAGAAGATCACCAAAATAGCTCATTTTGGCTAAATGTGCCCCTGAAGCAGGCATCATGGACTAGATTCAGTAAATAGTGCCCAAATTTGGATGCTGAAAAGAATGCACGGTGAGCACGCTGAGTTGAGTGCCGTTTATAGACTAGCATATAGTGCTGGGATCCACGCCCAATTTTTGGGTGCGAGGATTTACACCTACTGAAACCTGGTATAAATCCTCAGATGTAAATTAGGCAGGGATCCTCTGAACTCTATAATACTGCACACATATTTAGTGAACACCCATTCCCCTCCCATGGCCATGCCCCCTTTTCAGTTAAATGCTAAAAGATTTGCCTGCACATCTTTATAGAATAGCACTTAGCAAGATGTTTGCACATATCCCCAAATTGTTGCTAATTAATGCCAATAATCACATAATTATTGATGCTAATTGGCTCGTTAAATTATGTGTATGCAACTTTGAGTGCCATTTATAGAATGCGGGGGTATATGTACCAAGACACGTCGAACATATTGTTTAGTATCTGAATGATTGGCCACTTTGACCCACACCATCGTGCAAAGGTTGCTTATCAAATAAGAGCTGCTTTTATCAATGGCACCTGTTACTATTGTGCTGCTCTTGCTTTCTGAACTCATACTGTATGGAAACTTGGTGACCAATCATGGTGCCTAAAGGCCAGAAATATGTGACTGAAGGTTTTAAGGAACACATTTCATTGTGATTTTGTAAAGAAAAGGCACTGAGTTTCTAATCTGAACTATTAAATGTAACTAAAAGTGTTTTGGGGTTTTTTTTTAATTTGCAATTTTAAACAAATTAATACATAAACATTTAATTTAAGAAACAAAGTCAAGTCCATATCAAGGGAAAAAGAGGAGGACAGGAAATTAACCTCAATAATAAAAAGGAAAATTTCTACCTGTACTCTACGTAGAATGATCTTACAATATAACACCTACTAGTTTATTTCTCCTAATACTACTTAGCTTCCCTGTCTAATAGGAATCTTCCCAGCTGATGTGATTCAAAGAAAATATATTGAACATTCAAATAAGAAATCATACATTTAGCAGGAAATTTCAAGAAAAAGTAGTTGTCGTCCCCCCAAGCCAAAACTCTAGATTTCAACTGAAGAATTGCCTACGCTTAAGCTGAGTAGCTCTAGATACATCAGGAAACACTTGTAACTTCATCACAAAACAAGAAATTCTTCTGTCTAAAATAATTCTTCAAAATCAACTGTTTATCTGCTGAAGAAAAGGAGATCAAGAGGTATGTTTTCAAAGCACTTACTTACAAAGTTCTATAGGCTACAATGGGTCTCATTTTCAAAAGAGAAAAATATCCAAAAAGTGTCATAAAGTACCATTTGGACAGATTTCTTCTCAAAATGTCCAAATATGTATTTTCAAAACCTGTTTTGCAGATGTGTATCTATGCATTTTGTATGCACTGTGTCCAAATCACCAGGAGGCTTAGGGCATGCCTAACACTTGGACATTTTACAGCCATAATGGAACAAAACCCAAATGTCTAGGGCGAAAACGTCAATGGTTTGGTCTAGATCTGTTTTTACAACAAGACAAAACGGTGTCCTAAATGACCAATGGCCACTGGAGGGATTCAGAGATGAAAACCCCCCTCCATTCCCAGTGGTCACTGACCCCCCCCCCCCCTCCTACTCTCCCCCCCCCCCTCCTACTCTCCCCCCCCCCCCCCCCCCCAAAATGTGAATTAAAATAGTACTCACTAGTCTCTATGACAACCTTAGATGTTATAGCCAGGTCCATTAGAGCAGCATGCAGGTCCCTGGAGTAGTGTAGTGGTGGGTGCAGTGCACTGTAAGGTGAATCCAAGCCCATACCTCCTACCTGTTACACTTGTGGTGGAAACTGTGAGTCCTTCAAAACTCACCATTAAACCACTGAACCCACATATTAGGTGCCCCCCTCGCCCATAAAGGCTATTGTGCTGTACAGTTGGTGGTAATGGGTTTTGGAGGGCTCAGCAGACCAGGGAGCAACGATGAGACGTGTACCTGGGAGCATTTATATGAAGTCCACAGCAGTGCCCCTTATGGTGCCCCATTGCTCTCCTGGGATGTCTGTGGGATCAGTCTGCTAAAAATGCTGGTCCCACATATATCCCAATGGCTTGATTTTGTGCATTTTTAACTTGTTCTCTTTTTTTGTCCCTAAAATGGTCACCAAGTGTGCATACATTTTTTTGGAAAAAGCACAAAAATCTTGTTTGAAACGTTATTAAAAAAAAAAAAAGACTTTTCTTTTTTTGAAAATGGGTATATTTCCTATTCGGATTTGGTACATTTAGCGCAAGTGCCCAAAGTCCAACATAGATGCACTATCGAAAATGCCCCTCTGTGTAAGTCGAAGTGCTTTGAAAATATGTCTTCATGTAACTTTGTAAGTCTAGGGGGGTCTTTTCCTAAGCTGCGGTAGCATTTTTAGCTGGCAGTAAAGGCTGAGATGCCCATTATATTCCTATGGGCATCTCAGCATTTACCGCCAGCTGATTTCTACCGCAAGGTAAAAACGTTACCGCTGCTTAGTAAAAGACCCCCTAAGTGCTTTGGAAATGAGCCCCCAAGAGAGTAGAACATTCAGATATCTCATCCTGAGTAGTATCCATAAAGGCTGTCAAATTAGGTATAGCATCTTCTTTAGGTAAGGCATCTGAAGTTACATTATTATTATTAATATTTGTATAGCACTACCAGACGCATGCAGCGCTGAACACCTGATACAGAGAAACAGTCCCTGCTCAATACAGCTTACAATCTAAAAATACAGACAGATAAGACAATTAAGGGCGAAGGAAGTGTTGGGTGAGAAGGAACAAGGGGAGAGCAATTGAGTAGTGGCTAGGAGCCAACAGCAGTGGTGAAAAGGTGGGTTTTCAGCATAGATTTGAAAACAGGTAGAGATAGAGCTAGACGTACAGGCTCAGGAAGTCTATTCCAGGCATAAGGTGCCGCGAGGAAAAAGGAACAAAGCCTGGAGTTAGCAGTGGAGGAGAAGGGGGACGACGAGATATTTGTCCAGTGAGCGGAGTTCACGGGGAGGAATGTAGGGAGAGATGAGAGAGGAGAGGTAATGGGGGGGGCTGCAGAATGGATGCATTTAAAGGTCAGTAAGAGAAGTTTGAACTGTATGCAGAAGCGGACAGGGAGCCAGTAAAGTGACTTGAGTTGGCTAGCGTGGGTATAATGATTTTGGCGGAAAATAAGTCATGCTGCAGAATTTTGGACAGACTGGAGAGGAGAGAGATGGCTAAGAGGAAGACCAGTAAGAAGTAAATTGCAATAATCCAAGCGAGAGGTGATAAGGGTTCTGGTAGCGTATTCAGAAAAGAAGGCGGATTTTGCTAATATAGATAAAGAAACGACAGGTTTTGGCGATCTGTTGAATATGCGCAGAGAAGAAGAGAGAGGAATCAAAGATGACTCCAAGGTTACGAGCCAAGGAGACAGGTAGGATGTGAGAGCCATTAACAGAGATAGAGAATGGGGGAAGAGGGGAGGTGGGTTTAGGGGGGAAAATGAGAAGTTCAGTTTTAGTCATGTTTAGCTTCAGATGGCATTGAGACATCCAAGCAGCAATGTCAGACAAACAGGATGAAATTTTGTCCTGAATTACGGTTGAGATTTCAGGGGTGGAGATGTACATCTGAGAGTCATCTGCATAAAGATGGTATTGAAAGCCATGAGATGAAATCAGGGTACCAAAGGAAGAGATATAAATGGAGAAAAGGAGGGGTCCAAGGACAGAACCCTGGAGGACACCGACTGAAATCAGGATGGAAGTTGAAGAGGAACCACCAGAGTGGACACTGAAAGTGCGAAGTGAGAGGTAAGAGGAGAACCAGGAAAGAACAGGGCCCTGGAATCCAATCAAGGATAGCGTATCTAGGAGTATGGTGTGGTCAACAGTGTCGAAAGCAGCCGATAGGTCAAGAAGGATAAGGATAGAATAGAGACCTCTGGATTTAGCCAACAGCAGGTCATTAGAGACTTTGGTAAGTGCAGTTTCAGTAGAGTGAAGAGGGCAGAAACCAGATTGGATACATCATCCTGGTCCCCTTTTAATACCTTCTTTGGCAGATAATAACATCTAATAATTATAATAGAATCAGCATTAGTTAACACTAATACTTAAGATATTTTATCAGAATCTCTGCAGACAATAATTAATATACAGGAAATTTTTACAATGCACAGTTCATTTCAGTGGAATCACTTTAATTTTAGAATGTATTACAGTTTTGATTAAATCTCTCTCATGTTGAATTATAAGGTCAACAAATACTATTTCTTATTTCCCCTATTGGCTATGGTGGGTAGTGAGTTAGCAACAGAACCAGAATTAAGAGGTCCCTTTACTAAGCTGGACTAAGCGCTAGTGTGTGCTCACTGCAGGATGCACTCAGGCATCCTATGGTAATTTCCTGATCTGCACGAGTAACCTATGAGCTAAAAAAAATATTTGACTGCAGAAAGGGCATGTCTGGGGCAGAGAGTGGTTGTTTCTGTGCTAATTAGCACAGCTACCTTACCATGTGCTAACTGATTAGTGCAAGATTAGCACGTGAGCCCTTACCGTCTACAAAATGGCTGTTGGTAAGTGCTAACACACTAAGGGGTCCTTTTACTAAGCTGCGGTAAAAAGGGGGCCTGTGCTAGCGTCGGCACATGTTTCTGATGCACACCGAGGCCCCCTTTTTACTGCAGCGGATAAAAAGCTGTCTTTTCTCAAAAGGAAATGGCCATGTACTAAGTGAACCACTTGTAGCACGGATAATTCAAGGGAGGAACACTTACCACCATCCATTAAGGCGATAAGGGCTCCCGCACTAACCCAGTGGTAACCGGGCAGCGACGCCGGGTAAGACCCAGCGCTATAAAAATAGAAAATATTTTTGTAGTGCCGGAAATGGCATGTGCGCTGGGGGTGGGATCTACTGCCGGGCTCCTGCGATAGCCTGGCGGTGGTTCTAGATTGGCGAGCGGCAAGCCTGTTGTTGTGCTCCAACACTTTAGTAAAAGGGCTCCTAATATTTTTTAATGGCCACGTGCTAATGGCAACATTAGAGCATGACCATTAATAGGGGACTAGAAAATCATCCTTTTTACCACAGCTTAGTAAAAGAATCCTTAACTGTATTTATCCCATTATTAACTAGGCACGATGCTACATTTCTCATTTCATAAAAATTTTTGCAAAGCTCTGCATCAACTTGAAACATTTTTTAACAACTTTATTAGTTATGTAGTTTTAAATCCGCTTATATTTGTAAACGTGATGATTACAATTTGGATAAAAATGATCAACATCCTTGCAGGCATTGACACAGAAGGGAATGAGGCAACAGCCGAGCCACAATCTGAAACAGAACATCAAAGATGGTTGAATAATTTGAGCCTTTGATGGTTTTGCAAGAATTTTCAAGGTAGAATCTAATTGTTCTTCGATGCTAAATGCTCTAAATCCTAGTATTTGTTAGAAGGGGGGGGGGGGGGGTTGCTGATTATTATCCAAAATTGCCATGACATTTTCAAAAACTGCAAAAATTACAACTATTTTTACCCATCTTCTCTGTGGAGGTTTGCTTTGTGATTGTGAGTTACAATTAGCACAATAGACAATTTGGTTGACTATTGAGCAAGAGGATGATTATTCAGAAATTCACATTTTACCCATGTCAAGTGCAGGGGCATAGCTACGGGGGGCCATGGGGGCCTGGGCCCCTGCAAATTTCATCCGGGCCCCTGGTTTGGCTAGCGGGGATCCCCAATCCCTGCCAGCTAAAGCCTCCTTTAGCGCCGGTCTCCGGCGCAGCCATATTCACTGCCTGCCCCCTGCTCTTCTTTCTTCTTGCTCCTCCTGTGCACGCTGATGCTGTCAGGCGCAAGAACAGGGCCGTGCCAACACAGTAAGCGAGGTAAGCACGGCAGGAGGGCGCCGTCCTCTGGGGGATGCCCCGCCGCGCCATGCTTACCTCGCCCTCTCCCAACTGCCTGCCCTCTTTCCCCCCCCCCCAACAAGATCCCTTTTAAATTTACCTCCGGCAGCGAACGAAGGCGCAGCGTCAGTGAAGGAGGCGGCGCTCCCGACGTCTCTACTAGTCTTCCCTTCGCTCAGTGTTCCGCCTTCTTCTGACGTCAAGGAAATGATGTCAGAAGAAGGCGGGACATTGAGCAAAGGGAAGACTAGAGACGTCGGGAGCGCCGCCTCCTTCACTGACGCTGCACCTTCGTTCGCGGCCGGAGGTAAATTTAAAAGGGATCTTGGGGGGGGAGAAGAGGGCGTGCAGTTGGGACATAGCCCAGGGAGCGGGAGAGCAGTGATCACCTTCACGGGGGGGGGGGGGCGCGCCAACTGATCATCTGCAGGGGGCGCCACAGACCCTTGGCATGGCCCTGCGCAAGAAGAAAGAAGAGCAGGGGGCAGGCAGCAAACGCGGCTGTGCCGGAGACCGGCGCTGAAGAAGGCTTTGGCTAGCGGGAGTTGGGGACCCCCACCAGCAAAGGTATTTGTGAGGCGAAGCGGTAAGGGGGCGTGGTGGTGGGGGGTGGCACTCAAAATGTGCTTCCAACCTTGGGCTTTGGCCCCTCCCACCATGAGGTCTGACTACGCCCCTGGTCAAGTGACTATGGCCTTTATTTTACAAGCTGCATTTGTGTTTGAGATGTGCAGAAACTGGCTCTTAAATGTTTATCTTACATAAACATCTAAGTCTCCATTTTATAAAGATGGGATATGCGGGTCTCAAATCTGAGTGTGTGCAAAGGGCAAGGAGGCATGATCTGGGTGTGTCTTGGGTGGGACAAGAATGTGGCAAGTTCATAGACATTTATTCCCCATTTCTGAAGGGGAATAAATGTCTATGTCCTAAAAGATCAATGTTGGACATTACACCTGTTACCAAGCACATATAGGATTTGAGAAACTACTACTACTACTACTTATCACTTCTATAGCGCCACAAGGCATACGCAGTGCTGTACACCATACATGAAGACAGTCCCTGCTCAAAGAGCTCCCAATCTAAATAGGACAGGCAAACAGAACAACTAAGACGTAAGGGAATTAAAGAGGTGGGGATAAAAGGGTACAGGGCAGGTGAGTAGTGGTTAGGAGTCAAAAGCAGCGTTAAAGAGGTGGGCTTTTAGCCTGGATTTGAAAATAGCCAAAGACGGGGCTAGACATACAGGCTCAGGAAGTCTATTCCAGGTGTGAGGTGCAGCGAGATAAAAGGAAAGGAGTCTGGAATTAGCAGTAGAGGAGAAGGGGACAGATGAGAGATTTATCCACAGAACAGAAACAGCTGCTATTGACCAATGCTGCTCTGGAGGGATGGGAGTGTTGCCCCTTAATTTCCCAAATGATTTTAGACCCCCCCCCCCCCCCCCTCCAAATGTCAAATTGGCAAAAGAAGCTAGTCACTGTGACAGTGTCAGGATAATAACCGGTTCTATTTCCAAGGTTGCAAAGATGACTGGTTATATGCCAGCTCCAAACCCCTCAAATTTTTTTATTCATTTTTCTGAAATGAATGTTTATGCTGCAGGCACCCAGTGCATAAATGTCTATTTCGCCTGTATTTTAGAACAGGCTCTACATTGGCAGATTCTGTTCTAAGATACTGGTGAAACTTGAGATGCACAGACCTGCATGTCTCAGTTCCTCCTCCTATGGCCTGTCTTATATTCTTATGTACAAGTGTCACAAATTGGGTTATACAGACCAATTCAGTGCAAGTGTTTGATATAACTTGTGACACGACAAGCATAAAGCTGAAGGGTATCTTAAAAATAAGTAAAAAGTTAGCCAAAAATAATGTAGAGTGGCTGTTCTGAAAATATCTGCAAAATATAGTATTTAAAATCACTAAAACTCTGGATAATGATGTTTTCTATTTATACTTACCATGAGCTCACGAGCTGCAAAACAATTCCATGGTGGGCTGCAGGTTGCCCACTCCTGGTTTAACTGAATTGTCAAGTAGCTAACCAGCTGCATTGAGTAAAAATCATCACCCCCAGAGCAGCTGAAAGTATGCATATCAGGATTTTCACCTTACTGCACCCATAAAAGTACCCAAAGAAAATATTCCCAAGTCATAAGAACATACGAGGTGCCCTACTAGGTCATACAAAGGATTAGATTTCAATTTCCTGTTTCCAACAGGAGCCACAAAGTCTAAAAAGCAAGATTCCATGCCGCTTATCCTCAGCAATCAGCAGTGGCTTTCTCCTGGTCTACCATAATGACTTATGGACATTTCCTCCAGGAATTTTTGTCCAAATGTATTTTAAAACCCAGTTTCTGCTCCTAATTCACCTGTATCTTTTGCAAAGTCATAGAGGATTTGCCAGCCTTCGAGCAGGGGGTGTCTCTTACTCTGATTTGGATGTAAGAATCAGTAGCCCTCTGTGCAGGCAGTAAGTGATATCTATTTCAAAAGAGTCTGGTGAAGCTGTAGGAGCCCAGAGGGGGCTCAGGACAGCCTAGAGTGCTGCTTCCATGAGGCCAACTAGGTCAACAGTCTGGGAGTGCTCCCATTCCATAAGCCACAATTTTAAATGAGGAAGAGAGTGAGATTAAGATCCAAGGTGATCTTGACTGGAAGGATCAGTCTATAGAATCATGTACCTGAGGAGCCCAGGAGTGAGAGAAATGGTGCCTGGGTTACAGCTGCCAGGCAAAGGGAAAAGACAGGCTCAGAGCAGTGAGACCAGTATCCCAGGTGCATTCCCCTTCACATCTCACAAAACTCAGAATTGTGGTGGAAAAGACCCGTCTTCTACTTGAGTGGTATGTTTTTGCTTTTTTTTTTTTTTAACTACTGTAATATTTCATTTGTAGGTGAGGAGAGCAAATGTTCTCCATCTGATATTTTGAGGTCCTGAAGAGTTTGGAGCCTTTTCAAGATGCCAGGTTAATGAAGTTGTGGCTTTTCTGCAATTTTATTGCAGAGCAAACTTCTAGGAAAGCAGAGGAGTGACGGTGCCCAGCCTGGGACACCAAGAAGGTAGACAAGAGGAGAAGAATACCAAAGGAATGCTTTGAGTCCAAGAACTTTGAAACTCATATCTCATTTACATTGATCAAGTTGCACCCATTAATTTGAATTTTTTAACATTTCCTTTTTTGAACTATAAATACTTTAATTGTGGGAACCATCAATAAAGGTGTGGTTTGTTTTTATAATATCTATCCACATTGGTTTTCTTTTTGCTTGTTTTCACTTAAGCTTAGGCATTGAGCATTGTCTCCCCCTATCTGCCAGTATCTTTTTTTCATATTTGCTGTATACTGGATTGCATTTTTCTATTTTTCCTATTTCTTTCTTTTATATAGGAGCTGTGTGGCTACCTTCACCCCTCTGAGAGGTTTCCTATATATGCATCAGCTTTGACTATGTGCACACGTTTAGCTAAATTAAAATGGGGCATTCCCAGGGGAGCAAACACCACATGTGCATTTTGATTTTCAAATATTTGGATGGTGGTTTGCTCTGGTTCTGCCATCTGCAGATAAACCCAGGGCAAAGTCCTCACGCCTTGTTTACTTGCACATCTTGGGAATAATGTTTAAAGGGAAACTTCATGTTTTCCTTTTGAAAATTAGAAGGGTCATAGATACAAAAACACAAACCCTGAAAAAATGACTATTGAAAATGTTCTCCTCCTGACTAGACTGTGATCATTTTAAGTTGGGGAAGAGGGCACATGGATATCAATTTCACACTTTTTATTACGGGCTTTATTCTATTTGTTCAGTGTATTAAGTACTCGATCACACCTCCAGTTGAAAGTTTTCATAATGAAAAGCAGTAAAATGTGGTCCTATGAATGTTTGTTGTCTGCTATGTCAGTGGCGTAGCCAAGGGTGGGCTTGGGTGGGCCCAGGCCCACCCACTTTGGGTTCAGGCCCACCCAGTAGCAGCATACCTATGATGTGGCTAGCAGGGATCCCCAAGCCCCACCAGCCGAAAACTCCCAACAAGTGTCCCTCCTGGGTACCTTGTAAGTAGCAGATCTTCGCCTGCAGTGAACAGTGATATACAAACTGCTTGCACAGGCCCCACAGCCTCTCCTCTGACGTATTCCTACCTATGCGGAAACAGGAAGTTGCATCAGAGGGAAGGGTGTGGGACCAACATGAGCAGTGTGTATTAGTTGCTGCTCGCTGCTGGTGAATCTGCTATTTAAAAGGTATATGGGAGAGGGGGGGATGTTTGAGAGACCATATGGCATGCAGGCGAGAGGAGAGACCAAATCACCTGTGGGACGGGGCGAGGTTCTTCTGCCCACCCATCTTGGGCCCAGGCCCACCCAAAATTGGGTGTCTGGCTACGCCCCTGTGCTATGTGAGCTTATAAAATCCATTAGTCAATTGTAGCCTTCCACATTTCCTGTAACTCTTACAGCACTTTAATAAATATTGACAAGGAGATATGTGAAGATTATATCTATACATTTCTATACCAAAGTAGATTAGGCATCATAAAATTTGTGTGTACATGGTTCTAACAATGTTCATTACATGAACTTCTGTATTGAACAGTGGGGACAGTTTCCCTGTATTACACTAGAAAAGAACTGGTACCAGTAGGAATTAGCAAATGACAGGACAGTTTTTAAAAAAGCACATTCATAGGGACCCCATATAAGAGATTTGGGAAGACTAACTGCAATCTTCCCCACCCACCAGACCTACTACCTTCCCGGTATTGTCCCTTTCCCTCTCTCTTCCTCCTCCCCATTTTGTATTGCCCATCTCTCCTCTCTGCCTTCCAGTATTGCCTCTCTTTCCCCCTTCCCCCTCCCCTGACTGCCTGCTGCACCTTTTCTTTCCTTCCTCTTGTTGCCACTTCCTCCAGCTTGTACACAGGACTACTGCTCTCTGTGCGCCCACTCCACTCCCATGATCATGCCCCCCTTTTGACTGCGCACATTAGACTTTACGTGCACTGTGTTATAGAATATGCCTAGAAAGTTGAGCACGTTATTTCTAATTAAAATCAATAGTGCTGCTATTTGGTTAGGTACCAATTAGCATAGATTAGCTTGTTAATTTGTGTGCGCAATCTGCCATAGGGTCAAATTAACACGCACAACTTAAGGTGCCATATATAGAATTTGGGGATATGGCTATAGTTTTATAACAGAGTGCCTAGGATATATTATATAATAACACCAAGAAGCAATCTCAATAACATGCACAAATTTCATTTCCTCTGGGAAAAAAAAAATCTGTGCATGTATTATAAAGGACTCAAAGTGCAAACAAAATTATCTCATAGTTACTACTATTTTATTTAACTAGTTGGACCATCAGATAGCATATATGGTGCCATTTGAAATTATAGAGGACTACCATATATGCTATCTGATGGTCCAACTAGTTAAATAAAATAGTAGTAACTATGAGATCATTTTGTTTACACTTTGAGTATTTTATCCCTTAGTAATAGTATATGTGGAGGGGCATAATCGAACGCGAACACCTATCTCCATGGGCATCTATGTCCGAAAACGGGTACATGAAGAGGAGGGACAGACCGTATTTTCGAAAAAAAATGGACGTCTTTTTTTTTGTTTTGAAAATACGGTTTGTACGGACCAAATGCCATGGATTTGTTCGTTTCTGAGCTGGGCGGTTTGTTTTTTTTTAGCGATAATGGAAACTAAAACCGGCCAGCTCAAAAACGTCCCACTCCGAGCCATTTGGTCGTGGGAGGGGCCAGGATTCGTAGTACACTGGCCCCCCTGACATGCCAGGACACCAACTGGGCACCCTAGAGGTCAGTGCGGTGGACTTCAGAAACAGCTCCCACCCTTACCACGGGTGCTGAGCCCCAAACCCCCTCCCCCAAAACCCACTACTCACAAATGTACAACACTACCATAGCTTTTAGGGTGAAGGGGGCACCTACATGTGGGTACAGTGGGTTTTGGAGGCCTCCCATTTACCAGCACAAGTGTTACAGGTAGGGGGGTTGGGCCTGGGTCCGCCTGCCTGAAGTGCATTGTGGTACCCACTAAAAGTGCTCCAGGCCTCTAGGACTTGTTGCTGCTGTAGAACCTTGGCACACCAGTTGACACCTGAAGACTAATGTCTCCGGAAACGTCCTTTATTGGAATAAGCACGTTTACTCACAGTTAACTGCAGATCAGAGGTTGTGCCCCACTGGCAAAGAGTCTACCTGGTTCTGAGATTAGCAGTAGGTCAGAGCTGGCAGAATGCTATACAATGCCCACTTTCAGTAACGTGGGTAACACATGAAAGGGAGCTAAAACTGGCTTACAAAAACACTACATCATGGACTACCGGAAACAAAACAGGGCACACTCTGACCCAGTAAGCAGAGGGAAAAGCACCATGGAAGTAGAGCCTACACTACCAACATCGTGAGCATTGAACACAAGGTAGTGGAATCACAGAGCTCAATACCCTACACCCACCATAATGCATTGCTGATGTGACTCTGCAGTGCGCATAACAGAAAAGGTGTCACACTCACCCGAGAGCCACATCAGAACCAGGGAAAGGCTGTCAGAGGATAGAACACATTCTGCTGTCATGGAGGTGGGTATGGCATTTGAGGCTGGCATACAGGCTGGGAAAAAAGTTTGTAAAGTGGGTTTTTTTTGGTTGGAGGGGGTTAGTGACCACTGGGGGAGTCAGGGGAGGTGATCCCCGATTCCGGTGGTCATCTGGTCAGTTGGGGCACTTTTTTGAGACTTGGACCTGAAAAAAAAGGGTCCAAATAAAGCGGACCAAATTCTCATCCAAAACGCCCTTCTTGTTTTGATTATCAGCTAAAGACGCCCATCTCTCCTCGGCCGATAACCACGCCCCAGTCCCGCCTTCACCACACCTCCGACTCGCCCCCGTCCACTTTGTTCGTTCCTGCGACGGAGTGCAGTTGAAGACGACCAAAATCAGCTTTCGATTATACCGATTTGTTCGCCCACGGGAGAAAGACGTCCATCTCCCAATTTGGGTCGAAATATGGGCGTCTTTCTCTTTCAAAAATAAGCTGGATAAGGTATTACTACATTGTGTGCTGTGTAATTATAAAAGACACGTGCATTGCCACTTCAGCTCTGCTATGCCAAAAATGATACCCCCAGCATAGACGGTCGGTAGCCAACTGTTTTGGGGAGGCTAAAGGGGGCGGAGCTTACCTCCATCTCCGTGGAAGCGACGTCACGTCACTGCCACGGGTGGAGCTTACCTCCGTACTCTCCACGGAAGCGAAGTCACATCGCTGCCACAGAAGTAAAAATGATAACACACGCGTGCGGAGGGAGGGAGGGCCACAAAATGGAAGTCCACGGCCTCTTATATGGGGCGCCTATGACCCCCAACATCACCTGTGTGTGGTTTATGTAAAGCTAAGTGCAATCTTTTGGCACACGTACTTTTGACATGCATATATAGCTCACAATATTGTAAAAGGCCTTTCCCGCTTATAGAGAGCACTCTTTATGGGTGGAGAAACCATCATAAAATTACCCCCCACCCCTGTGATCATGCTGTCAATTATTCTTTAAGCTTTTGCATTGATTTGATTTATCAAATGTAGCTTAAGTTTACAAATCTTAAAGAAGTGTTTCTGCTAGGGTTTTTTTTACTGAAGTTAAAGACCACTTGAGCACTTGTGTTTAAATTTTTCATGAAAATAAGAAATACCCCAGCAGACACAGGACTATGAATATAATCCAGGAGAGCGTGCCTGTAACATGGTTGATCTTTGTGGTGACATTCTGGTGGCAGGAAGCACACACTGTCACTGCAGGTATATCAGTCAGGTTGGTTCCTACAATTACAGTAGTCACATGTGCTGCATGCAACCCCCCCAAGGAAGAGAGGAAAAGCTGTTTTAATTAAACTGCAGTTGTACTCTAAACTGGTAAAAGGCATCAGCAATACTGAACCTTTGGCTAACAACTCTACAACTCCATTTTTGGATACAAATGTTTATTATACAATTGAGATGTATATTATAGCACTTTAGGTAAATGTGTTATATATTAACTACTATTCTTGTAATTAGATTTAGAAGCAAACCTTTGCTATTGTTCTTTGGTTTGTAGTAAGGGAAGGAAGAGTGCAAGGCCGCCACCTCTTCTCACACAAAAGCAGATTCCATTCAACACACTGAATCCCTTCTGTTATTATCAGTGCTAGAAAAGTATAATATAAATTAACTATTGATTGTAGCAGATGCATTTGAGATGGTCAAGTTATCACACTCAAGCAGTCATGCAGAAAATCATAAGGACTAAGGAAGTATCATTTGTATTCTACAAGGACCGCAAGTGAACCTGGTCACACAATTTTTGTTGTAAAGTGTTTTATGGCACAGGATGGTTGCTCACATCCTCTATGATAAGCCAAAGTTCATAAATGGATGACAAACTCTTTCATGTTCTCTACCCATAATAAATCATACCCTACCACAAACTTGGAGTTTATGATGGGAATATTTGCAAATTCTCTCTAACAAGACTTCACCAGTTAATGATTTGCATCAAACAAGGAACATTTGGGACCTTGGTAAGTGATCTATTACTTTTTGAGGGAAGAGGGTATGATCGGTGTTAGTGTGATTACATTTCTTGATTGTAAAGGCTCTGAAACCTGTTTGGAATGAGCAGTTTCTAAAACGAATAAATAAGTGAAATAGTGTGTGAAAATTATTTCAATGTGAAGAATGACTTTGGCAAATTATAATAAAAGTGTAAGCTTTAATTGAATTGCGTTCTTACTGTTAGGTTATATTCCTGTTTTAGGGGCATGTTCACTAAAGGGTGTCGAGTCCTTAATACATACTAAGAGGGGTACCGCATGATGACTTTAAGGTGTTCTGTGTTTTTTAATCTCGTCTGGCGACTCTTATTACTGGCCTATGTTTTGTGCCTGTCAAATACTTAATCCTTCAGCTTTGTCTGCTGTGGCTATTAAATTAGAGAAGATCTTAGAAAAGATTGGAGGGGGCAAGGTTAAATAGCTGCCTATGTGCATTCTATTGGGATGTCAGCCACCAGTGGAGGGGGGCACTCTGTATCAGAATGCAATGGCTCATAAGGCTTTCCTGGTTGGTATGAAGTGCATTCTTGTTAATTGGACACAAGAATTGACCCCCTCTTTTTGGCAATGGCGGAATTGTTTACATGAACTATTTATGATGGAACTCCAGGACTCTCTGCTTAATCTTAAAACACAAAGCAATTTTTATCTTACCTGGGAAGGATATATTAACACAATGTCTCATAGGGCGAGGAGCCATATTATCAACAAACTTGGAGCACTGTCTAATTTTCCCTCGGCAACTATAGTGGTACTTGACTAGGATTAAGGATTTCCTTTTCTTTGCCTCTTTGGAATTGGGAAGGAGATGGTAGAGCAGACGTGGGAGGGGGGGTTAGGAACTAGGGGGGCTACGGGGGGGGGGGGGGAGTTCAATTGGGTGTACATCAGCACTTGCCCTTTTCTGATAAAGATATCTTCCGGAGGGGGTAGGAGGGCTATCAGAGCACAGGCCCTCTGACTCTTTAAGCGGGAGGAGTAAGACTCCGCATTCATTCTCACCTCTCTCTAGTCCAGTGTTTCTGTTTGTTTACTATAAAGCTGATATATGAAAGTTGTTGTATTTCTGGGGGTTAATGCATTTGAATTTATGATGCTATATAGATAGGGTGTAAGAGATTTGGTTTTTTTTGTTGTTGTTGTTGTTTTGGGTTTTTTTTCCAACAGGGGAAGGGAGGGGGGAGGTCCTTACAAAAGGGGGGGGGGAAGAATTGATGACTGGCTGTAAAGTATTTCTTTTTCTCTGTTTCTTCATCAGAACTATTGTTTGACCATGGCTACGTTGTATTGATTTGCCATCAATAAAAATTGTTGAAACTAAAAAAAATTAGAGAAGATCTTGCAATGGATCCAGGACAATAAAATGAAACTCCATCTTTTGAAATCAAGGGCCATGTTCTTTACTCACAATAATACTAACCCTGCCATGGAATCTATTTATCCTCATGGCACCCAGATCCATATTTTAGATTCTATTAAGATTGTGGGAGTCACCATTTATGCTAATCATACTTTTCAATCTCACATCTCTGCTATGGTATGTAAATGCTTCTATCATCTATGCCCAGATTAGGTCTTAGAACCTGGAGCTCTTCGCATTTTAGCACAGGCCTTGATGCTTTCCTGAATAGACTACAGCAATGCTCTATTTAGTGGTATTGCACAAAAAGAAATATGGCATCTGCAACTCGTATAGAATGTTGCTGTCAAACTGATTACCGGTGGCTGTAAATATGACTACAGTGGTGGAAATAAGTATTTGATCCCTTGCTGAATTTGTAAGTTTGCCCACTGACAAAGACATGAGCAGCCCATAATTGAAGGGTAGGTTATTGGTAACAGTGAGAGATAGCACATCACAAATTAAATCCGGAAAATCACATTGTGGAAAGTATATGAATTTATTTGCATTCTGCAGAGGGAAATAAGTATTTGATCCCCCACCAACCAGTAAGAGATCTGGCCCCTACAGACCAGGTAGATGCTCCAAATCAACTCGTTACCTGCATGACAGACAGCTGTCGGCAATGGTCACCTGTATGAAAGACACCTGTCCACAGACTCAGTGAATCAGTCAGACTCTAACCTCTACAAAATGGCCAAGAGCAAGGAGCTGTCTAAGGATGTCAGGGACAAGATCATACACCTGCACAAGGCTGGAATGGGCTACAAAACCATCAGTAAGACGCTGGGCGAGAAGGAGACAACTGTTGGTGCCATAGTAAGAAAATGGAAGAAGTACAAAATGACTGTCAATCGACAAAGATCTGGGGCTCCACGCAAAATCTCACCTCGTGGGGTATCCTTGATCATGAGGAAGGTTAGAAATCAGCCTACAACTACAAGGGGGGAACTTGTCAATGATCTCAAGGCAGCTGGGACCACTGTCACCACGAAAACCATTGGTAACACATTACGACATAACGGATTGCAATCCTGCAGTGCCCGCAAGGTCCCCCTGCTCCGGAAGGCACATGTGACGGCCCGTCTGAAGTTTGCCAGTGAACACCTGGATGATGCCGAGAGTGATTGGGAGAAGGTGCTGTGGTCAGATGAGACAAAAATTGAGCTCTTTGGCATGAACTCAACTCGCCGTGTTTGGAGGAAGAGAAATGCTGCCTATGACCCAAAGAACACCGTCCCCACTGTCAAGCATGGAGGTGGAAATGTTATGTTTTGGGGGTGTTTCTCTGCTAAGGGCACAGGACTACTTCACCGCATCAATGGGAGAATGGATGGGGCCATGTACCGTACAATTCTGAGTGACAACCTCCTTCCCTCCGCCAGGGCCTTAAAAATGGGTCGTGGCTGGGTCTTCCAGCACGACAATGACCCAAAACATACAGCCAAGGCAACAAAGGAGTGGCTCAGGAAGAAGCACATTAGGGTCATGGAGTGGCCTAGCCAGTCACCAGACCTTAATCCCATTGAAAACTTATGGAGGGAGCTGAAGCTGCGAGTTGCCAAGCGACAGCCCAGAACTCTTAATGATTTAGAGATGATCTGCAAAGAGGAGTGGACCAAAATTCCTCCTGACATGTGTGCAAACCTCATCATCAACTACAGAAGACGTCTGACCGCTGTGCTTGCCAACAAGGGTTTTGCCACCAAGTATTAGGTCTTGTTTGCCAGAGGGATTAAATACTTATTTCCCTCTGCAGAATGCAAATAAATTCATATACTTTCCACAATGTGATTTTCCAGATTTAATTTGTGATGTGCTATCTCTCACTGTTACCAATAACCTACCCTTCAATTATGGGCTGCTCATGTCTTTGTCAGTGGGCAAACTTACAAAATCAGCAAGGGATCAAATACTTATTTCCACCACTGTATGTCACTCCTCTTCTTAAGCATGAATTAATCGTAAACTCCTCATGCTACTTCATAAAAGCCTCACTACCAATCAGCCTCCACTTCTTGCGAGCTTTTCGATTTCCTATGCCTCTAGTCACCCTATTCAATCTTCACAACACCACCTTCTATCCGTTTCCCTTCTTTTCTTGAGTACTCTTCAGAAATCTATGTTTAATATTGCAGTCCCTACCTTTCGAATGTGCTTCCTCTTGGACTGCATACACTGTAATCTGACTTGGATTTTAAGGCAGTTCTTAAAACCCACCTTCTAAATTTGACTGTCTGACCTTCCTTTGTGGTTCTTGCCCTTTCAGGAAACTCTGCTTGGTGAACTGCGTTAGTCCTACCACATTAGATATAGTCGCTTAAATGCTGATAAGTAACCCTTTGATTCTTTTCTGCTTTCTATCCAAATTGTATACTAAGCACTTTGTAAACAATAAAGGGCGTTAAGATTTGGAGTTAACATGGATTTTAGTGCGTGGTAACTGCAAATCTAATGCTATCTTTTTGAAGGTATTTTCTATGCAGGTCATGCACTATCATAGTCATTAGCATCCGGTAACTTCTAGGATTTAACGTGCGAGCACTTAGCGATTCCTATGTTGGAGGATCTAAATGATCCAGCATTAATTTGGCTGTTATCCAGTTAGTGCACGTTACTTAGAAAGCTCTAGCAGGATGATTCCATGCCCATGCCACACCTTCTCCCAGAAAAATTCCCTAACATGCGTGCTGAGGTTCAAGTTGATCTTTATTCAATATACCGCTACAGGGAGCATACCATTTTAGCTGTTCACAATTTGCAAATAATAGAACATAATAATGAAGATCAACTTGAACCTCAGCACGCATGTTAGGGAATTTTTCTGGGAGAAGGTGTGGCATGGGCATGGAATCATCCTGCTAGAGCTTTCTAAGTAACGTGCACTAACTGGATAACAGCCAAATTAATGCTGGATCATTTAGATCCTCCAATATAGGAATCGCTAAGTGCTCGCACGTTAAATCCTAGAAGTTACCGGATGCTAATGACTATGATAGTGCATGACCTGCATAGAAAATACCTTCAAAAAGATAGCATTAGATTTGCAGTTACCACGCACTAAAATCCATGTTAACTCCAAATCTTAACGCCCTTTATTGTTTACAAAGTGCTTAGTATAATGCTAGATGAGGGAATTTTAGCGCAGTTTATGATTTAAAAGCGAGTACATAAAAGGAATGCCATCAATCATAAAGGAAAGTAAGAATTAAAGATTAAAAAAACAAACAAACCTAGGTCATCCCTACAAAGCCACTGCTGTAGGGTTGGGGTGGAGGTCACAATGAGACAAAAACCTGTTGGAAAAAGTAAGTTTTTAGTGCAGCTCTAAAACTTAGATAAGAGAGCTCCTTACTTAGAGCTGGGGGTAAAGTGTTCCATAGAGAAAGGGTGACACAAAAGAAAGCAGAGGCATGTATAGATTTGAATTGTGAGCAATAAACAGATGTAATGCAAAGATGACATAAGCAGACTGCAGAGACCGAACTGGTTGATATGGGATGATGAGCGAAGAAAGACTGGATGGGGGGGGGGGGGGGGGGGGTAGAGCCAAAGAGAATTTTATGAGATAATCTTGAATTGAATGTGAAATTTGACAGGGAGTCAATGGTTTTGAATTAATAAAGAGTCACCCTGTCAAATTTCTTGGCACAAGAAATTATTCAGATCGCGGTATTCTGGATGTTCTGAAGACATTTGAGTAGCCCAGCATTAAGGCCAGCAAAGACTACATTACTGTAATCAAGTCGAGAGAGAACAGTCGAGTAAAGGATAGACATAGAGGCCAATGGGTCAAAATATTTCTGAATTGATCAGAATTGGCATAAAGCATAAAAATATGATTGAGACATGAAATGTGGTGATTTAAATGAAACGGATGATCCAGATATACACCAAGGTAGTGGAAAAAGGTGACAAATGGAATGGCAGAGTTGGAGAGTAAGGGAGATAGAGAAGGCCGGCCAGTAAGCCAGCATGGAGTCACTTTTGAAGGGTTGAGAATTAAGAGATTATTGTGAAGCAAGGAAGAAACTGTATCTAGGCAAGACTGTGATTGATCTACAGTAGGTGGTCAGGATCATGGAAGGAAACAAGGAGGATGTTGTTAACATAGTTAAAAACAGATATTGTAATTCTGAATCAAGTAAAGATGGAACTTAAGAAGATGTTAAAGAGAACAGGAGCAAGAGCTGACCCCTGAAGGACACCACAAGGAATATTCTAGTGAGAGAGAGAAAAATGTAAAGGAGAAGAATTAATGTAACTTTAAAATGAGATTGTTTTATAAAATGCATAATTATTTGGACAGGGAAGGAATGTTGGGAAGGTCCCTTGTACCTGTTTTGAAATGTTTTTGCAGATGGTTTCTTCATGACATGTCTTGTTCCTTTTGAAACTTAATAAAAATGATTTAAATATAAAATGCATAATTATACTATTTTTTTAAGTAAAATTCTGGTCTTTATATTGCTGCTCATCCCTGATATTCTCACCCACATATGACTGTCTCTGGGAAAAGGTGATTAAAGTAGCGGATCCAAAATGCCGAGAGTGGCAGATTTTTCATGTCAAGGGTCCAAAAGCAGTTTGAGAACATTACATGTTTGACCTTCTGTAATTTTTTTTTTCACATAAAAGGATGGGGTTTGAACTGTTATATTACAAATTGTTTGCTCAACAGAATTCATTAAAATCTCCTTTTTGTTTGTTTCTGGATCACATGTATACTAATGAAACAGCAGAAATTAGGCAGCAATAATTTCAGATTCAAATCATAAGTAAAATGATATAGTCTAAGCTATGCTGACAGTCTGCAGATAAACTATAGTATCAAATAGAATTAAAAATCTCTTCTGTAATGAGACTCTAAACTGAAAGAATAAGAGTGGAGAGGTGAAGCACTGAGAAGTATCTATAAAATTCAGTGACGGAAAAATAGCATGACTAAGACCATAAAGATGTGCCATACTGTGTTAGAACAAAGGTCCACTAAACCTGGCATTTTGAGTCTGACAGTTACTGATCCAGGTGAAAAGTACCCAGTGCTTTTGTTCTAGAGAAAAAGGTGTCGGTACTCAAATGCCAGGCCACCCTTCAGGGGTGAGGTGATCACTGAGGGACCCACCCCACAATAGCCAGGCCCCTTGCAACCAGTCGTAGAATTGGTGTGTAGAGCCTGAGCTCTTTCATTAAAAGTTGAGGTCCATGGGTTAATTTTAGCAGGCGATGGAAAAGGTGCCGGTACTCAGTACCACCAAGTACCCCCTCAAAAAAAGCCCTGCAAAGTACCTAGTAGGATCCCAAAGAGTAGATCCCTTCCTTGTTGCTCAAAGCCAGGGATTTGCCATTCCTTTCCAAGATCTCCATGGCTAATAATGATTTAGGAACTTTGTACTTCCCTTTTTAAATCCAGCTGTTTTGGGATTTTGCAAGGTACGTGTGACCTGGATTGGCCACTGTTAGAAACAGGCTACTGGGCTTGATGGATTCTTATACTAACTGCCTAGACCACATCCTCTGGCAAAACCCCAAAATCTGCATAGTTTAGTTGTGTCTTTATTTAAAATATTTATAGAGCACTTTCCCAGCCCAGTTTACAACAAGCAAATATTAAGATAATCTTAAAAGAGGCATATCAAACAGGCACACATCTTCACTACGCCTTGTAGCGCTATAGAAATGCTAAATAGTAGTAATAGTAGTAGTAGTACTAGAGAACATCACCTATACTTCTTGAAACTTTGAACCTTTCATATCAAATGGAAAAAAAATAACTCTCTAATATGCTGAAATTGCACTGCCTAATAGTTTCATGGAGAGTGTGCTGGTCTTGGTACTATCTGAATGGGTAAGAAACAATATTATTTACTTGTCCCTCTCCTTCATGATTTTATAGACCTGTTTTATCTCCTCAGCTGTCTCATCTCTAAGCTGAAGAACCCTAACCAGTTTAGCCTTCCCTTTATAGTTCTTGCATGATTTATCTAAAAGGGATAGTCCTCAAAATTGATGCTTTGAAATGAACGTAAGCCTAAAACCAAATTATTTACATCCTCAACGGATATTAGAAGATACATTCCAGCTTATATGTTATCTAGATGTTTGTCTTCTGCTTTATTTCTCTAAAACAGTTCATATAGTTCAATTTATTTCAGCTGGAGAAGAGGCATGAATGTGGACACACCTCAAAATGACCCACATCAGTTCTTGAAAACATTTTCCTTGATGATTTCAAACTGCTGTTTAAAGCTTTCGAACATGAGATCAGAACTATATTTCCTGTAAGATCCATAAACGGTGCTGTTGCCATTTTCAGTATCAAAAAAAAATCATTCTTTCCCTCTCCTACCCCCAAAACAGATTACTGTTATACAACCTGTAGAATCATTGTCATCACTATTTTAAAATATTTTGTTAATATTGAAGAAACAAATTGTAATACATACACTTTGTGGCAGCATATTTAGTAACCTAAATTATGAATATTTATAAAACAAATTTCATAGTGCAATGTGGAGATGAGAAGCATCTATACTGTGTTATGGATGCACAGAGAGCCTTATTGTGAGTAGGATCGTAAGGTTTACTGTGCCAGCGAAAAAACATTCTGTAGCGCTGATTAATTTCTAGGGAGTCAGAAGCATGGATTCCGACATGTGAGCTTATGGTTGCAGCAGAGAACAATTCACAAGCAAAGAAGTGAATGCCACCCTTACTGCAACTTACTCCTCACCGGCCTCCCACTTAGCCACCTATCCCCACTTCAATCTGTTCGGAACTCTGCTGCACGTCTTATATTCCGCCAGAACCGATATACTCATATCACCCCTCTCCTCAGGTCACTTCACTGGCTTCCAATCAGATACCGCATTCAATTCAAGCTTCTCCTTCTTACCTACAAATGCACTCAGTACCCCTCACTACCTTTCTACCCTCATCTCCCCTTACATTCCCACCCGAAACCTCCGTTCACAGGACAAATCCCTCCTCTCAGTACCCTTTTCCACCACCGCCAACTCCAGGCTCCGCTCATTCTGCCTCGCCTCACCCTATGCTTGGAACAACCTTCCTGAGCCCTTACGCCAAGCCCCCTCCCTGCCCATCTTCAAGTCTTTGCTTAAAGCCCACCTCTTCAATGCTGCGTTCGGCACCTAACTCTTACCTTTCAGGAAATCCAGACTGCCCCAATTTGACTGTTCCAGTCTGCAGACCCAACTATCAGACTGACTGTTCATGTGTCCTTTAGATTGTAAGCTCTTTGAGCAGGGACTGTCCTTCTATGTTAAATTGTACAGCGCTGCGTAACCCTAGTAGCGCTTTAAAAATGTTAAGTAAGTAGTAGTACTATATATACCAAAAGAAGACCCAGAAAATAGCACCCAATAACATCCAATCTCTCTCATGAATATTCATTGTGGGTATCCTGAAAACCTGACTGGTTAGGGTGCCTCCAGGACCAGGTTTTGGAACCACTGATATATGGTATAATCATATCAAGAATGATGATGATTAGATCAGACAATACTCACAGGGCCTAGCACTTCAGTTGCACAGTCTGCAACTCATTCCTACCAAATCCCTAGCCAAAAGTTAAATGGCCTGTCCTAAGAGAAATGGTAATACTGTAGCAATACATATATAGCAGAGTTTTTTTGCCAATGAGGGAAAAGTCTCAACTACTACGGCTATTTTTACACATAGGTGTTCATTATATAGCCCGTAGAAAAAGTCATCACTGACTCAAAAACCCTCAATCTTTCTGCTTTTTTTTAAAAACTTTTTTAATTTCAATATATGAATGTCTGTTTCAGACTCAAAAACTTATTAACCTTATCAAAAATATATCAAAACTGATTCACTTATCTTGCCCAGTATTGCCAAATGTTCTTTTCAATGCTGTGCTGTGCCAAAATTTTTTTCTCTTTAAAGAGGCGCTGGATCCAATTAAACCATAGATAATGCACTAGTAGCAAGACCAAAACACTCCAGACCCTTTATTCCAGTGCAAGTTAAAGTGAATTCCAAGATCACGTGATGCCATGCTAGGGGGAAGATGCTAACTGGCGCCTCTCCTGCTATGTCAGCTAGAAAAAACCCCGATTCTGCGGTACCAGTAATCCCTCTCTGCCAGCTCTGGCTGACTTGAACATCTGCTGGGAACACAGTGTGCGTGAGACTTTTCTTTTCTGGACAACATAGCCTCAAAATCTCTGTGAAAAGAGAAAGATCGGGTTCAGCCAGTGGAAGACAAAATGGCGGCTCCCCACAGTTCTGCAGGCACCATGTCAAGCTCAGCCTGGATCTCGGAAGTGGGTGCGGAAGTGGCCACGCTGATGGAAGTGTTATTAGACAAACGTCTTGTGCCACTGAAAGTAAAGCTCAGGAAGGTACAGGGCAACATAGAATGGGGGAGCTTGAGGATCAGGTCCAGGTGGTGAAGGATACTCCCAGATACAGAAAATGCTTGCGGCATAGCAAGAAAAACTAGACGACTTGAAAAATCACTCCAGAAGGAGCAACTTCCAGCATCAGTTTTGGACAACAAAGTTATTGGATTTTTGGAAGAGTGGCTTGCCCATGAGCTGGGCCTTTCTGACCATCTGGGCCCACTTTGTGTGGCGCGCACACATTGTCTGGATTGCCAGAAAATGGCAAATGCAAGGTCCAGAGTTGTTATTTTAAAAGTCTTGAACTATGCCCATAAAGCAACTATTTTGCAGGTGCTCCGAGGAGGAAAATCGCTGACCTATCAAAACAGGAAAATCCTCTGCTTCCAGGATTACTCTGCAGGGGTTGGCTCCAAGAGACGCGACTTTGTGCAGATTTGTTCTGCACTGTTCACTGCCAAAATTCATTCTGCGCTGCTCTGCCTGGCCTGCCTCTGAATCCACCAAGGCCAGACTCAATTTTTAATACAGTAGAGGCAGCCAAGGAATTTGAGGCTGGATTACATCTTCCTGATGGACAAATTGGTGCAGTGAGATCTGAGGCCTGAATATTCTTTACAGATGTCCTAGTAGAATGGGTCCACTTAGTTTTTTTTTTTTTTTTTTAACTACCCTTGATTCCATTTTTAAGTGTTGAGCATTGATTTGGTCGAGCAGGGAATCCACTTTCAGGGCCCTGGGGTGCCCAATCAGTCTTCAGTGTTGAATAAATGATATGCTGGAAGGCCTGTACAAATTGAATGGACTATGTTTCATCATCGGCTCCACTATTCTGGAGTCTAGGAGGGCTCTCCAGCCTAGGGATCCTCTATTACGGATAGTATCTGATCCTGATATTAAGGCTTTTGAAACAATTACCATATCAGCATTGGAGCTGCTGATGGAAGGATCTCTGTTTGGAGTTTTTTCTATACCATTACAGTTCTTGTTGGGTATTCTAGATGCTAATGGGATCTCAGCTGGACCGTGGTTTTGGTCCCAGGGGTTGACTATCTGCTGGGCTGCTTGGTGATGGCGCTTGGCTGGATATATATATTGCCCTATCCTTGGAATTGTGACATCCTGTTTCACTACCATCACCTTGATGGAACACTTGGAATGATTGACTCAGGACTCGTTAACGGTTCCATGTCATCTATCCGTAGACTTCTCTTGGTTTCTCCTACTAAGGCCCTGGAAGGTAGACAGGATAATACAGCCATGGATTATAATTCTTCATGTCCCCTAACCCAAGAATCACTAGTTCTACTTGCATATAGCTGCACCTTCCATATTTGCTGTAATCACATATGCTCTCTTATGGTCTTCTTGTACAAGATGTTTCTTATCCTATTTAGATTCCTATTTTAGTGGTGACCATGGAGGAGATCTGGTTTGTCTGACCTGAGCTTCCCAGGCCATTTACTCACTATACAATTTGAGTCAATGGACGTATGACAGTTGTATATATGTCTGCAAACTTTAATGGTGGTGTTCTATTTTATCTTGAGTTTTATATATCAGTCACCATCAGTGGGGATAGGTAGACATTCTGGGTGGTTAGGTAGGGAGGGATTAGACAGGAAGTATGGCTATATATAGGGGAGAATTTCTAGGTGGAGTTGGTGTTTTAATGTGAAGGCTCATATGTTTGAGTCATTCACTGATGATAGGGTGGGGACTAGAGGGGTTGAGAATGTTAAGAGAAGGAGAGAGTGAAGGGGAGGAGAGGGGGAGTGGGGATGAGTTGAAGGGGATTGTTCTTTTGTGCTCTAGAGTTAGATACTTTTCTATTATGTTGGAATTGATATACCTTATATATATATATATACAGTGCAATCCGCTTAAGTGCAAGGGTCTGGGACCAAAGAAATAAATGCAGTTAACTGGAGCGTGCACTTAACCGTTGTGACCCAAAGAAGCTTGACATCTGATAAACATATGTACAGTTCTGTTTATTATACATACAGTATACAGTCTCCGTTAACTGACGTTAGGCTTACTTGAAGTAATCAGTTATAGTCCTCTGTACCCTATTGTGTCTGTGAGCTCCATAGACTACGTCTGCCAGACGGTAAAAACTGTCATAGCACTGACATCCAGTGGCCTTCAGATAGGCCCGCACGGTGTTGACACTCTCCAGCACTCTTGCAAAAGTGACAGGAGGTTGTTGAATTTCGTCAGCATGTGCCTCGCTGCTCATTTCATCATCTGTTTCATCATCAGCCGTTGTCTGCGTGTAGGTGCATATCTGGACATCAGTGCTGTTGTCAGCTGTTTGCAGACCGTAATCAACAGCTACATAGTGATGAAACTCCTCTTGAGTAACACCAGCTGAGATGTCAGTAGCCTGTTCATCTGACGCGTTTGCAACAGCTGCATCTGTTTCGTCCCTCTCCACATCCTTAACAAAGCTTGCCCACTTGCAGCAGTTCACAATGGTTGCCTGTGTAACATGATTCCAGGCTTCTTTCTGCATATGTAGGGAATCCAACAGTGATAGATTATGAGCCAGTTCAACAGCACGTTTATCCTTGCCAGTCTGGTCATCCATAACGCTCATCAGATGACGTTCCATTGGCACTAAATCCATTGGCATACCTTAGTAAAAGGACCCCTGTGAATCTGACATAGTAAATTGGATATTCCATATAACTATTGCAAGTTGCCATGTCAGTCTAAGTAAGATCAACTGTAGTTTTGGAACCTCATGAAGTACTTTTAATATGTACTTTCAATACTGAACTCCAGGATTCTCTTTTATTTATGTATATGTTTTTACATTTTATTTTGCCTTCCTTTGAGCTCAGAGACTTGATGACCTCTTGGTCTTGGATTCCCAGAGCTTTCATTTGCAGACCTAGTTGGGGTTCATCCTGCACACCTATGACTGGCTAGCAAGGACTACTGGATTGGCACAGGTAGAACAGGGTGGGAATGGAATAAAAGGTGGAGATTAACAAACATTGAAGAAAAATACCAGTAGTCATTGGAGAAATCATGTGTGCAAATTGAGCAAGAGCTGTGTGGGCATCCAGAACAAGGATACAAGTATGAAGCCTCAGAACCCCATGGTATGAAATACCTTGGCATTGTGGTGGGAGCATTGAGGGCAAGACCTCTTTTAGTTTGATCCCTCTGTGGCACCATAAAGATTTTCTTCTGGGAGTATTCAAAGGGATTTTCAAGCTGTGAGAGCAAAGAAGCTTAATGCTTTGGGGCAATTTTATGACAAAGATTGTTTAACAACTTTGAAACTTTAAATGCTCAGTATGCCTTGGAAGATTATCATTACTATTGCTACTTACATGTCAGCTGTTACTGAGGAAGTTGGTGAAGCAGGATCTGGCGAGGGATCTGATTCCTTTCAAGGAACTTTGATGGGACTGGCTGGGTATTGATTGGAAGTTGGTTTTGCAACTCTGTTCTAGGGCAACTCCTTTCCTGGTTAAATTACATTATTGGCTTCCAATAAATTCTCAGGTCACCTTTAAGCTTTGTATACTTGCCTACCAAATGTTGTCTAGCCTATTGTCTAGTTACAAGCAGAACATGATAGACCTCCTTCAAGAAATGCTTTTCCTACATCTAGGGAATACCTCATGCTTCACTATCCTAGTAGTAAGAATCCTCACTATGCATCTATTTATACTACTGGTTTTACCTACTAGGCTTCTAAGATGAGGAACTTTTGCCTAATGTGTTGAGATATGTTACTGATTATCTATTTCTTCGTAAGTTGCTGAAGGCATTTCTATTTGATCAATCCTTCACCTGCACTAGTGCTTGTTAATTCCTGAGCATGTTAGGTACCTTGTTTTGGTTACTGTACAGAGCCATTTTTTTGATTGTCCATTTCTTGTGTATATTCACATTACTTGTATTGTACTGTAGTAATTGTTGCTTGTTAGCCACATTGAACCCCAACTCGTTTGGGATAATTTGGGATATAAATACCTCAAATAAATAAATAAATGTTGCTGTCAGTGGCAGAGGCAAAACTAGAGTAAATCAGAGCATGGAAGAAAGATGTGGAAACACCACTTTCTGACTGGGAATGGGACAAGATCTTTGTGATTGTCCCCAAGATATCTATTTCAGTCTCACTGGTAGAGAATGCTTATAAAATGTTGTATCAGTAGTATTATACCCCAGAGTGGATGCATAAAGTGTTCCCTCTGGTGGTGAAGCTGTGTAGGAGGGAAAGGGGAGAAGAGAAGACAATGTCTCATATGTGGTGGGCGCCATAGTATTGGAGAAAATGTATGGAGTGAGTTTGGGACATAGATAGTTCAGCTAGAGGTAGATAAAGACCCAAAGGTCAAAAGTCTGTTTGTTGAACTATGTCCAGAATGAATCAAGAATGAGTGGAATTTTGTGAGCACTTGTTTGGTTGTAGACAGATGCAAGATAGCCAAAGCCTGATGAAAAGCTGGCCTGCCATCTTTAGCTCATCTTCAAGAGTGTGTATGGATAATGTAAAGGGGCATAATCGAACGCGAACGCCCATCTCCATGGGCGTCTATCTCCGAGAACAGGTAAGTGAAGGGGTGGGGCAAACCGTATTTTGGAAAAAAATGGGCGCCCATCTTTTTTCCGATACTACGGTTTGTGCCAGCCAAATGCATCGGATTTGTGCGGATTTGAGCTGGGCGGTATCGTTTTTCAGCGATAATGGAAACTGAAGCTCAAAAATGACCAAATCCAAGGCATTGGGTCATGGGAGGGGCCAGGATTCGTAGTGCACTGGTCCCCCTCACATGCCAGGACACCAACCGGGCACCCTAGGGGGCACTTGTAACGAAAAACTAAAGTTAACTACCTCTGAAGTCCATAGCTCCCTTCCCTTGGGTGCTGAGCCCCCCAAACCCCCCCCCCCAAAACCCACTCCCCACAACTCTACACCATTACCATAGCACTTATGGCTGAAGGGGGGCACCTAGATGTGGATACAGTGGGTTTTGGTGGCGGTTTGGAGGGCTCCCATTTACCAGCACAAGTGTAACAGGTAGGGGGGGATGGGCTTGGGTCCACCTGGCTGAAGTCCACTGCAGTACCCACTAAAAACTGCTCCAGGGACCTGCATACTGCTGTGATGGAGCTGGGTATGACATTTGAGGCTGGCATACAGGCTGGAAAAAAAAGTTTTTAAAGTTGTTTTTTTGGGGTGGGAGGGGGTTAGTGACCACTGGGGGAGTCAGGGGTGGTCATCCCTGATTCCCTCCAGTGGTCATCTGGTCATTTAGGGCACTTTTTGGGGACTTGTTCGTGAAAAAAAAAGGGTCCAAAAAAGTGACCCAAATTCGCGCTAAAAATGCCTTTCTTTTTTCGATTATCGGCCAAGGACGTCCATCTCTCCTCGGCCGATAAACACGCCCCAGTCCCGCCTTCACCATGCCTCCAACACGCCCCCGTCAACTTTGGCTGTTTCCGTGACAGATTGCAGTTGAAGACGCCCAAAATCGTCTTTCGATTATACGATTTGGGCGCCCACAGGAGAAAGACGCCCATCTCCCGATTTGGGTCAAAATCTGGGTGCCCATCACTTTCGAAAATAAGGCGGATACTCTCTTAGTAAGATAACAGTGATAAAGAGGGAATGGGTGGCTCAATTTTATTTATGTATTTATTACATTTGTATCCCACATTTTCCCGCATAGAAGTAGGCTCAATATGGCTTACAGGTTCTGGAGAGGAGAGTACCAACTCCGGGAATATATACAGAGTGGAAAATAGAGTAACAGTAGTGCAAGGAAGCTGATAAGGTTCCGGAAAAGAGAATACAACTCTGTGATGACTATATAGTAGCATATAGACAGAAGTAATCCCAATGAGGCTGATAAGTCTCCGGGGATGGGACTATAGCATCTAGTGAGCAATACAGAGTAGGATAAGGGTAGAAGTACACTTAATTATAACTGGAGTGGTAAAATTCGTACAGTTTGAAGTAATAGGATTATGTGGAAGGGGTATTGTTCATTTCTTAGATCGAAAGATGTGATGCATTATTCATGAATTAGTTTGGGTCTGCTGGGTAGGCTTTCCAGAAGAGGTGAGTCTTGAGGTCTTTTTGAACTTTTAAATGGGTGTTCACAGTTCTAATGTTTCTAGGTAAAGCGTTCCAGAGCTGGGTGCAAATGTAGGAAAAGCTGGATACTTATGTTGATTTGTATTTTAGTCCTTTACAGTTTGGTTAATGCAGGTTTAGAAACGTTCTTGATGATTCGATGATGTTTCTAGTTGGTAAGTTGATAAGTTCGGTCATGTAGGTTGGGGCCAGACCATGGATTATTTTGTGGACCAGAGTGCAAATTTTGAAGGCTATTTGTTCCTTGATTGGTAGCCAGTGCAGTATTTCGCGTAGGGGTTTAGCACTTTATCAAGCCTGGGAACCATACTTACTGTGGACCCAGAAAGAAGGGGTCCTACGGACAAACAATGGGATGATAGCAAAAACTAGAGTTGGAGAGCACAACATCTTGGGATGCGAGTGACAAGGAGCAAAGGGGTAGGGAGAGAGAGGGGTGGAGGGTTAGTTCCCTGTTGTGACAAAAGTGTCTTTTAAGCCTGCAAACTGTATTATTTCTTGAAGTGTATTTCTCTAGTTTGGCCAGCAGGTGGGACTTGTTCCTGATTAAAGCTGTTACAGAGAAATGCCCATTCTTTGTTTAGTCTGACACAGATAGGAAGTAAGATGCAGAATACTTTTGAAAACTTGTTGTTCTGGGCTCTGATTGACCCAGGAGCTCAAATTCATCTAGGATGTACTGGCATTTGCCCCAGTCTTAGCCAGGGAGGAAAGAAAGAAAGATCTCTTTGCTGAGGTCCTGTGAACAGTTATTTTATATCCTGTGAGCAGCTATGTGTCCTGAACTCCCCAGGTACTATTTAGATAACCAAATGTTTACACAGTATTATAATTGATCCATATTTCAGATACCTTTTATTTGTTTGCTGATTGCACCTTTTCTGTTCATTGTTCTAATTTTTCATGACAATAAACATTTTAGTTTATTGCCTCTGACTGGACTAGGAATCCTGGTGGTTTGTGTGTTGGGTCTGTGGGTGCTTTTTAGGAACTGTGGGACCACTGGGAGTGTGGGTCCAGTAACCTAGGAATCACTGGGGATAATTTGGGAGTGGGAGATTGCCCAGAGGCGATTGGGACCCAGTTGGTGAGAGGAGGGTGCTAGTGTAGAGAACAAGCTGCAGGTGCAAGTGGACCTGAGCTGCGCTGGGGATAGACCCTCTAAGTGGCAGTGGGGTAGCCCTAGGCAGGTGGCTACGTGTTTCGTAACACCCGTGGATAAGTCTAGATCAAGGGTGTCCAACCTCGGCCCTCGCCAGATCAGGTTTTCAGGATTTCCCCAATGAATATGCAAGGAATCTATTTGTATACAATGGAGGCAGTGCATGCATATAGATCTCATTCATATTCATTGGGGAAATTCTGAAAACCCAACTGGATTGCAGTTCTCGAGGACCGAGGTTGGACAACCCTGGTCTAGATCAATATGTGGGATTGCTGGGTGAGGGGGAGAAAGTATTACAAAAGTTGTATTTTGGTTGTTACACTGAAGGAACAACAGTATACCCAATTTATATGTTTTGCAGAGTTACAAATAAAGTTTTTTTTTTTTAAATACCAGCAGAATTGAGACACCACCACTAAAATTGCATAGCAGTAGAACAGGAAAGTTTGGGCTTTTATAAAATGGCACTACCGATTAGAGGCGTGCTGAATGCAAAGAAGCCCATTCAATTCCCATGGGCTTCTTCACATTCAGCGTATGGTACTGCTGCTTTGTAAAAGGAGTCCTTTTATAGTGTTTTTATATCACCTATCTTCTGTTCTAGACCATTTACAATAAACACAACGCTGACTATTTCAGTTATGCTTTTGTGGGTTAAAATCCAGCTTTTAAAGATATAAACCTAGAGTGCTAACCTTTACCAATTGCTAAATAAGCATGTGCATGTCTGTATAGGTTATATAATGGAAAGAATATTATTTCACAGTAAAAACACAAATATGCTGTAACAGCATTCCAATTGATCATTTTTATATTGCCAGCAAGAAATTGACAAAGTAGATTGTGTTAAGAATACTAATAATGAACTTTATCACATTACTAATTAAATCCTCCTGTTATTTCATGATATTATTCCCTACTACGGACATCTATTCTCACAGTTTCTAGAGCAAAGATTGTGATAGTGTAGTGTGTACAATAATTTTGCATGCATTTATTTGGCAAAGATAATCTGGAAATAGAGGGAAATGTTATCCTAGGACATTTTTCCTAATTTTTTTTTTACTTCAGTAATAGAGTTAACAAAGTTTGAAATATCAATATTCTGTTGAGAAATGTGTAATCAGCAAGAGGAATAGAAATTTTAATAAGTGAAATGATATGTGGTTTCCTACCTGATGGAAGTCAAGCCCTCGTTAGAATAGTCCACTAAGACTTCAGCTTCCAAGATAAAGCTTGCTGTATGAGACAAAGAGTGACTGTATCCTCAGGTTGTCATAAAAGACTAAAGCAAGGCTGCAGTGCAGGTACACAGATAAATGTCACTTTATTGATAAGTGTATTTCTATTCTTTTTTTCCTGAGACAGTGACTGACTTAGCAGGTTGGTTGATCCCTCATTTTGTTGATTTCTGAAGTACACATTGGGCTCAAGGAAGTCTTTAAATGCCCCTTTACAAAAATTTGCTAAGAAATGGGCCTAGCACATTTTAACGCAGGACTTTCCTGTGCTCTAATCATACTTCAACTATGTCCATAAAATAAGGTTTTTTTCCTTTTTGTTGGTCCCATGCCAATTTTTCCATTAACATGCAACAATATTAGCACAGGAGCATTTACTCGGTTGAGTTAATAAATCTTGTGTGACTGCAGGTAAATTGGAGGCACTGATAGTAAGACATAGTATGGAATTACAACATCAGTTTCAAGATCTATGACAAACGGTAATTGACCAGGTACTGACTACAGGGAGAAGGGGTAATGTGCAGAAGTTATTATACCAACGTGAACAATGTTGGATTTATGTTTAAATCATCTTTATTGACAGCAAACCAAAAAGACACACGAAACTATACAACATTTTCATCAAAATAATCATAGCAAATGGTTAACAACCCCAAATCAGTCAATGGTAAACTGGCAACCCTTCCTTCCGACCACCCACCAGTGTTGGATATATAAACTACAGACTATTGAACCGGAGGGTCTTAATAGCCCTATTGAATGGGAGGCATTTTTTCAGTACTGACATGCAGATATTTTGGCACTGTTTGCCTTTAAATCAGGATTCAGTTTTGATTGGCTAATAACCCTATTGGCATCTTTTTCTTCCCGGTTGCCATCTTGAGTGTTTGCAATGCTGGTTCAGTTCCTCATCCTAATGCAGCTATTGGCAAAACAAGTGGCACTTGTTGGGGTGTATGGAACTGTGCTGAACTGTATCACCTTATTGAATCATGTCTTTAAAAAATTGCCAGCTTTGAATATTTTGTGGGGACATTTTATGAAAGATAAGTTATGAACACTTTTTTTTTTTTTGCACAGTACTTTTGGGAACTTGTTCACGTATTTATCGTATTCTCAGTTTGAGTGGATGTTGCACTAGTGTTGTGATTTAAGAGATTCATTGATTTTTTTTTAGAACAATTTGCGTTTTCTCCATGATGATGTTTAATGAAGGCTTTTTTTTTTCTGGTTGCTCTTTCTTTCCGGTGTTTGGAAACCTATGATAAGACTGGACTCCTTTTCAGGACTATGAAGCCATTGAACTTTTCCTTGGAGATTTGAGGTTCCACTTGTTTACAATATCCCCTCAACTGAGTTAATAAGCAAAAAGATTTTCTTGAGCCTAATATTAGGCGCCGTTAAGATCCACGCTAAGCTAGTAACTTTGGGCGCGAGCACTTATGCCTGCCAAAAGCTTGTGTAAATGCTCACAACCAACTGATAGCAGTAATCTATAACATTGTGCCTAATTTCATTCATTCATTTAAGCACTTATATACTGTTTAGACCTAAGCGGTCTAGTTTCATTTCTGGGAACGCCCTGATCCACCCATGTCCCCATGACCACACCCACTTTTTAGTTGGGTGCTATGAAATTTAGGCGTGCATGTTATAGAATAAGGTGCAAGGCAGATGCACACATAACCCCTAATTAGTGCCAATTAAGTGCTAATTGACTCCAATTAGTGCCTAATTGACTATGCACGCATTTGCAATCCGTGCCCAAATTTGGGGATAAGTGCTCCCATGTTAGCATTATCCAGTTACGCATGCAAATGTCTAGCTGGATAATACTTCCACACCTATTCCCTGCCCATGACATGCCCCCTCCTGAAAATATGTTTTAAACAATTAATAGCTGTCTGTGAGCTGACAGGCAAATTACTGCAAAATATTTGAATGCATTTTGCAATGAGCCTTTTTTCCTGTGCCAAGTGTGTGTTAGTACTTAACGTGGTGTCCAGTAATGGCTTATATTAAGATGTGACTGTGCCCTATAAGCTGTTAATTTGCCCCTGATGCAGGCATTATATGTGCCGAAACATGTCAGGCATACGTTTTAATATCTGAACAACTGGATATTGAGATCCACATCATTGTTCAAATGTTGCTCTCTAAACTGAAGTTTCTTTTATTTACAGCTGCTCGTTTCCTGGACTTGATTTCTGCTATAGCCATTCATTACCCATTTTTCTTGTACCCTCAATTTTGAAACAACTAGGCATAGCACATTCAGGGGTCCTTTTACTAAGGGGCACGGGTTTTGGGCATACATCGATCCATTTTTCAGAACGCCTATAAAAAAGGCCTTTTTTAAATTTTTGCAGAAAATGGATATGCGGCAAAATCAAAATTGTCGTGCATCCATTTTAGGTCTGCGATCTTTCCGCCAGCCATCGACCTAGTGGTAAAGTCTCACGCAGTAACCAGGAGGTAATGACCTATGTGCGTCAAATGCCATTTGGCGCTCATCCAATACGCGCACCTGAAAATAAAAATTATTTTCCAGTCGCATGTATTGGAAGCATGAAAAATTAAATTACAGCAAGAACCATGCAGTAACTGGGTGGTAACTCCATTTTGGCACACGTTGGGTGCGCATGTATATGCTTACACAGCTTAGTAAAAGGGCCCCTCAGAGTAGTAGCTCTAGTCCTTTGGAACTCTTTATCCACAGACCTTAGAATGGAGTAATCTTACAAAAAAGTGCAAGACAGGTCTTAAACCTTTTATTTTAATTTATTTTATTTATCTTTCTAGCTCACATGTATCATTTGGCGACTAATAAACTTTCTTCAGATTTGATGATTGCGTTATTATAAAACTGTTCTATCCCTACTATATTTTAAATCTGTAAACAGTATAAATTTGTTGACATAGAGTATAGCAAGATAAAATGGACCATCAATTAATTTGTACAGCGCTGCGTAACCCTAGTAGCGCTCTAGAAATGTTAAGTAGTAGTAGTAGTATGAAAGTGGCTTTGTAGAAGTGAGCTTTAGGTGAAAAATAGCTTTAAGTGCCTGAAATTTGGCATTTGTGTGGGTTTCCATGTATTTTGCACAATTGCTCACGGAAAGAGTTATTTTATGGAGTTAGTTTGCACTTTAGTCCATGAGATCCTTAAAGAGAAAATAAACAAATGTATTCGTTATATGGATATACAGTCACTTTATTTAGAATTTTTCCTTTAAATGAGCAAAATTTGTTATTCAGATATAAAATATATGTACAAACACCCCCCCCCCCCCCCCCGAAGTAATCTTAATTTCAGAATTTAAAAAAATCCTAATCAAACAACACAATTTGTATCAAGTCCACATTAAGAAAAAAAGGGAGGGAAGAAATGAAAACTCAAACAAATTGCACTTAACAGCCATGTAAACAGAATGAGCCCCATCTCAAAACAGTACCTGTCAATCAACAAACATAAACCCCTCAAAATAAAAAACATTCAAACCATATGTTTATTGCTGTTTTTCTGTAACAAGTGATATGCTTGTAAGAAATTGAGAAATCTTATAAATAAATTTAAAAAACCCATATGTTTATAATATATATAAGAAAAGACTCCTAATGACAACAGCTGAACAAAAAGTGAGTGAACTTATTTCCATGGTAAATTATTATCCATTTACATGGGATTTTACAAAGAAAGAGACTCTTGATGACAAGAATCTGCTATTCTTGCTGGAGAAAAGCCCTCCTTGTAAGCTGAGAAACCCATCACCTCCAAGAAAGCATTTGCTGTTTAACCACAAAAGAAAATATCAAGTCTCTGTCCATTTCAAAGCTGAGATTGAGAGAGACCAAGACTTGTACTGTGATGAAATATAGTCAAATGCTGAAAGATCCAGACTGGTATCAGAGTCGAGGGCCCCCCCCCCCCCCCCCCCCTGTCATTCTCCCTATGTCTCATTGCTGGTATGTAATAGATTTTAGACATCTTAAATGCAGTCTTCCCAAGGATTTTTAAAACCTTTTTTATGTTCTTTTTAAATAACTAATAGGGTGACAACAGTCTGATATGGGGAAAGTCTAAGATGTGCAAATCCTCTAGCCAGATTCTGCGAGGTGTCAAGTTTGTTATGTACAAACCGATTGTCATTGATCACAGCCACACTTGAAGCCTGCAAGGTTCCAATCTATTTGCCATAGTAGTAACCAGACTTCCCATCTCATCCTGCTTTAAAGTTCCTTTATTTGGCAGCCTGATCCTTAACAATAGCACCACAGCACTACGACGAGCGGCCTGGTGGCACTGTTTTTGAAAATAGAGTTGCTAAAGAAGGAATGATCAGGGATAGCTCCTAACCACCCCATCACCTCCCCCTGACATCAGAGACAAAGAAACTCCAGTAGGTAACAGGGAGTACCCTCATTTTTAACAAGGGATAGCAGTATGGTTGATCTATTTTTAGAAAGTCACAGACACGTTTAAAAGATAGCAGGCTCAGGTTGGGGCCTTCTATTTTTGCACTGCTGTGGCTGTGAATACATGATGATCCCAGTTGCAGCAACTCAAAAATATTTTATCATGGGATTCTCTGTGGTGAAATAGTGCCAAAGTGCTGCTGTACCATGGGTTAGTACATATAGGCCTAAGTTTGTATCCGAGGGTGAAAGTGACATGCCCAAAAAACGGATGGCCTTCCTGGTTCTCTACTCACTGCTCTACTAGGCCACTCCGCTCCAAGGACTAGGCAAAATATGTTCAAAAGGACCCCTAAATCAGCTTGCGTTGCACAGACAGGTTTGAAACTGCACATACCTTTTACTCAAGGATTTCATTTTCTCCAGCTTGTGGAAGACCAAAACTTTCCCATTAAACATAAGGCACATATTGTAGCACATCGTCTGAACTACAGTATGTGCTGGAGGACTTTTGTCTCATTCATCAGTCTTTGGACTGGCAATGCTTCCAGCTTTCTTTGTGGAATATTTTTTGCTTTAATTTCCAGAAGCTGTGATAGGTGTCAACCTTTTTTTATTGCACTAATAAAACATGCAACAAGCTTTCAAGAGCTGAGCTCCCTCCATCAAGTCAATGAATTTTGTTCATGATGCGGTGAAAATGCAAAACCCCTGCTATCACATAAAGGTTTTATTTACAGTAAAGTCTGGAGAGCTCAGGAGGATGAAGATGTATGTCATAAGTGGTGGAAGAAATGGTAATTTGGGGCCAAGTTAATGGCATTCCTGCTAATATACTAAGGAGGTTATTTTTGAAGCATCTCCATATGTAAATAGATCGCATACACATCAACATTTATTTCAGGTATTCCAAGGGGGCATGGCTTGGATGGGACAGAAATCCACATATGTATTCCTCATCAGTGGTGTACCTAACATAGTTGCCACCTGGGGAGCAGCACCCCCCTTCTCCGAGCAAGGGAGGTGCACTGAGCAGTCGCACTGTTGTCAACTCTGCCAGTGTCCTGTCCCGGAACAGGAAGTTGACGCCTCCACTGCCCTGCACCTGGTACAATACAATTTCCCGTCTTACATACATATGAAAAAAAAATGTCCACATCAGGTTTTGTACCTGTTCTAAGGTAAGCGCTAGCGCCAACTACCAGATTAGACCTGGGGTCTAAACAAAGGGGCAGGTGAAAAGTGAACCCTCTCCCCCTAACTGTCCCTGACATACATCTAAACCGCTTTATTCTCAACCTCCTTCAACATCACGTCATATCCCCCACCCCTTGAACTTTTCTCCACTGCATACTCTCTTTTGGCAGCTTGACTCCCAACCACTAGGAGGTTACAGGTGCTGGTTTGATCCTGGGGGCCAATGGGGCAGGACCATCCAGGGATCACTCCTGTCCCCCACTAGTCATGAGGGAAACCCCTGTAAGAGTCATGAAGGTGTGGGACTTAATGGTCAATGACAGAGGGGTTGGGAGTTGAAATGTGGGTTGAGCGGCTTCAAGGGAGGGGCGTGAACGTGTGCTGTTGGGGGGAGTAGATCAGAGGTTGGTATGGGGGAGTAGTTAAGTGCAGGCAACTAGTGTCTAGATTTCAAAATTGTCATCTGTGTCATGTGTAAAGCCCGGCCAGGCCATGCTCTTTTTTTGTGCATGTTACATTCACTACTACCCCTGCATCTGCTGGCATTTCATTTAGCCATTTTACATATGTCTTCATGTTTGGCAGAGCCTTTTGTAAAATACAGGGGGAATGAACAAATCCCGACCTGGATATCTAAATTCTCATCTCAACTTCCTATCTAAAATGGGCCTGTATGCACAATGCACTTTTAAAGGATCTAGTTTTCATTCCTATCCTGCAGGTTAAGAAATCCTAAGAGGGCTACACAGCACAGAAGAATGATTAATTTTAGTCTATTTCTCTAATATAGGTACAGTCCTGAATCTGCTTCTTATAGCCGTTTATGTTTGTGAATGAGATGATTACAATTTGGACAGAAGTGGTTCACATCAAGACAGCTGTCAATGCAGAAGGGAATCAGGCAGCATCCCATCCAGAACCTGAAACAGAAGATGAAAAGATGAGAAGTGTTCTGGAGAAAGCAGTTTCAGATTGTAGTTCTTAGATCTTCTGACAACAGCCTCCTCACTCTCCCCCCACCCTCAGTTCTTTGTCTCAATAGTACCTGTGACACCACTTTTAGATACCTTGGCCTAAGACTCTGGAACGACCTACCCTGCCACATTCGAAAATGAACCCACTATCCCAGCTTTCAAACACGCACTAAAGACACACCTCTTTGTTACTGCTTTTTCTTCCTCTTCATAGACCTTCTCCTCCTCTGTCCTCTAAGCAGCCCCCCCCTAACACTTTCTCTCTTTCTTTTACTTTGAGTTTTTATTGTAAACCGCTTTAATGCCTATGCTAAAGCCCTCTGTGGTATATCAAGTTGCTGGAAATAAAATGAATAATAATAATTTTCATTTACAGGTAGGCTGATTGGATTTTTTTTATCTGGAAGTATAGTGGTCCTGCTTAGGTCCTGGTGAGCACATTATTATAGATTATAAATTTAGGTATAATAAACAGAGAAAATACCTGAATAGTAAATTACATATAAACTAAAGTAAATAAATATTCAAAGAATTTTTAAAATTTGAGAGGCCACAGCAGCATAAGGGGCAGGAGTGAGGAAGCTGCACTCCTGTCCCCAACGACCTCGCTGGACCATCAGGAATGTAGGTAAGCCCAGGGGGGCTTAACGTCACTGTTGGGGGGAGGCGAAGGGTGGAGAGTCTTGCAGGAGCAGGGTCTTAATGTGTGTAGGGAAGGGAAAGAAGAAAAGAGGGGACATTGATGGGAAGGGGTTCAGGAGCTTGTAACTTTTATGCGGCCCCGGCTGAATATTGGTCATAACCTCCGGAAGCCTGCCCGCCCCAAATTATCCCCCGATATTCAGTGCTGGTGCCCAAACATGGCTTGGCACCGAATATCAGGGGATAATTTAGCTGGTGATGATCAGAGTTTAAAAAACCACTGACCACCGCTGGCTGAATATTGGGGGGAAACTTTTTAATTTGGTTGATAATCTCTTCAGCATTTCTAACTTAACATCTAACCGACTCTCTCTCTCGCCTTCTGCTATTGATTTGGCTTCTTATTTTGAGATTCCCAGAGAACAGTGGAGGAACTGTTCTGATACACATTCAAAAAATTCTCAATGGGAATCTATCACTGCCTAGCAACTATCGTCCAGTTGCGTCGATTCCATTGTTTACAAAGATTATGGAGGGTTATGTCTCAAAGTAGTTGGATAGTTACTTGTTAGATAACAATATATTATGTTCATTTCAATCTGGTTTTCGGGGTAACTATAGCACAGAAACTGTGGAAACTTCTATTGTTGCCCATGGCAAGGCCTTACTGAGCCAATGGCGAAAGGCTATAATGAAACAATTTGATCTGCCATGTGCCTTCGACTTGGTCAACCACGACATTCTGTTGACCTGGTTGAGTGATATTGGTAAACGTGGAAAAAGTGTTGGACTGGTTTAGGGTTTTTTTTTTGTCTTCTCGTAGTTACAGAGTTTTGAATTTTTTCAACTAACTGGCGCCCTGGTTATAGGGTACAGCAGGGATCACCTTTGTCTTCATCTTTCTTTAACATTCTACTTCAGCTTCTGGGAGTGATTCTGGAAAAATTTAGAGTTCCATGTTATATATATGTGAATGACATTACTATGCTGTTTCCAGTTTCTGGCAATCGGCCAGCTATGTTACACACTTTGGATTACGAGTAATCGATTAAAGCTAAATCCTGAAAAGACTAGATTTTTATGGTTGGGCCCATTGGATTCTATGGAATTGTCACAACATTTTTCTATTGGTAATAATATTTTCACCTTTGAGTCCTGTTCAAAAATTTTGGTTGTAGAGGTTGATGTTTTCCACTCAAGTAAAATCATCGGTTACAAAGTCTTTTTATATGCTGAAGAAATTGAGATCTATTTGAAAATATTTTGAGATGGAAATATTTAGATTGCTGGTACAGGCATTGATATCTAGACTTAACTACTAAAACGTTATTTACATTGGCTGCTCAAAAAGTTTTAACAAAACGTTTGCAGCTTGTTCAGAATACTACCGCTAGGCTGATATTTTCCGCTAGAAAATCTGATTCAGCATCTTTGTTACTTAAGAAACTGCACTGGTTGCCTGTACAGGATAAAGTACAGTTTAAACTATGTACTCTAGTTTTTAAGATTATGTACAGAAATGTTCCATTATTCCCCCAGATTGTATATAGCACGCCTAGAATTCCGTGCTAAAATCCAAGCACATTCTATAATAACATGCTTAATTTAATTGGCTAAACACACCAATCAGCGCTAACAGCACTTAACAAGCAATAACGAGCACTAATTAGAATTTACACGCACAACTCCTTAAGTGTATTCTGTAATGTACTGTGCCTACATTTTCATGTGTGCGGGCAAAAATAGACATGGTTATGGGTGGAGAAATGGGCATTTCGTGGGTGTTCCAAACTTTACACGCGTTGTTATAGAATGTGGCCTTCTGTGCCTAAATCCACTCTCTCTCTCTGTTTCTGCTATGGATTTGGCTTCTTATTTTGAGGGGAAAGTTACAATTATTCATAAACAGTTGATTGTTAATACTTTAGCTATACCAACAACATCTAATTTGGCAAATGGTACTCCTGCAGATAGGCTATGGTGTGAATTTCTATCTATGACTTCTATGGATGTGAAAATATTATTAAATAAATTTACGAAATCCAACTGCAGTTTGGATCCATGTCCATGGTATTAAAGTATTGTTTTCTTTGGTATGAATGGATAGTTAAAACTGTGTAGTTTTAGGATACCAACTAAGCACATTCTATATATATCTAGGCGCAGCCTATAGAATACACAGATGGAAATGCTTTCCGTGCGGATTTTTTAAGCAGCATATATAGAATCTGACTCTATATCTGATCGATTGGGTGGTGTTCCTTTCTAATGTAGTTAATAGTAGAACTCATAATCAAATGCTACTCTGTTTTCCCTCAGTTAAACAACTACATATGTTTGACTCTTCTATACATTATCAAGCATTGTCAATGTGGAATTTGTTGCCAATACAGATTCATGTTTTGAGAATTATCAATTTTTTTCAAAAGGAACTCAAAACTTACCTATTTAATGAATATTTCTTTTAACCTAGTTATAGAAGTTTTCTGTACGTCTTCCAGCAACAAATCCTACTATTTTCTGCATTGACTGAAAAATTGCTTTGTGTGTGTGTTGGATCTTTATTGTAACAACAAGCTCTGCTAAGCATTGAATACACCTCCAGCTGACCTCCCCCACTTTAGAGAAGAGCTGGTACTAAGGATAATTGACAATTGGGTGAGGGTAAGGGGTCAGGGAAAAAATATTTTGTTTAACATTGTTTCAAACCTAAAGTGGAACCCAGCCCTGTATGCATATTTAGGAGCAGGTGAGTTGTGGAGGCTGTGGAGGGGAGGGAAGTAAAGAGAGTGTGTACTTCAAGGGGAGGAGGGAGAGGGTGGAAATTAAAAGTATGCCTGGATCAGGTGGGGGGGGGGGGGGGGGGGGGGGAGATGTGTGTGGGGCTAATGCTGGGACCACTGCAAATGTCTTGTGGGTGTCATAACTTTATTTGAACAGCCTTCATTGCTTGACCTCTCATAAATTTTAAAGAATTTACAAAAACAAAAAACGTTTTGTTAATTATTGGTAAAAGATGGTTTCTATAGTTTAGGCTATTGTACAGGACCAGCCCAACCATTAGGCAAGACTAAACAGTCCCTTAGGGTGGAGGTAAACAGCAGCTGCAGTCAAAGCAAAATAATAGGTCCTCACAACCAATCAAACTCAAAGAAACGGTGCTTTTTACCTGTAAGGAGAGCAGGCAATTGTCAAATAGCTCATTTCGGAGAGGTGGTGTAGGGATGACCAGGATTTATTTATTTATTTTGGGGGGGGGGGGAGGGGGGAACAAGGCTGAAGATTCACCTAGGAACAGTAGGGTAGCCTAGGGTGGGCTCGGGTGGGCTCAGGCCCACCCAGTAGCAGCACATCTATGATGTGGCTGGCAGGGATTCCCCAAGCCCCACCAGCCGAAAACTCCCAACAACTGTCCCTCCTGCATACCTTGTAAATAGCAGATCTTCGCCTGCAGTGAGCAGCGACTGATACATACTGCTCGCACCAGCCCCACAGCCTTCCCTCTGATGTATTCTCACCTATGCAGAAACAGGAAGTTACATCAGAGGGAAGGCTGTGGGGCCAACATGAGCGATGTGTATTACTTGCTGCTCACTGTCGGTGAAAATCTGCTATTTAAAAGGTATGCAGTGGAGGGGGTGATGTTCGAGAGACCATATGGCATGCAAGTGAGAGAGGAAGAGACCAAATCACTTGTGGAGTACTTCTGCCCACCCATCTTGGGCCCAGGCCCACCCAAAATTGGGTGTCTGGCTATGTCCCTGCCTAGGAAGCCTATTATCCTTGAATTGGTGCTGCTATTGTAGCATGTTGGACTTATAAAGATAGTCTAAAATCATTCAATCAAGCTAATGCTCTTGAGGGTGCCATCAGAATCCCATTTGGTCAATGACAACCTGATTATGGGGTGGTGCTTGTTTTATTTTTAAAGGAAAATGTAACATGTGTGATCCCACAATAGCCTCCCCCGTCCACTCCAGCTGCAATGGGGGACAAGAACACAAGGTTCCTGCTCAGGGAACTGGAGCTAGTTAGTAGAAAAATAGCACTGATTTGGGAATGTTGGCTCATAATGTAATTCTATTATGTTTAAAAAGAACGCTCATATTCCACATTGAAAGGCTTATGCAAAAATTTACAAAACAATCATCAATACTCACCCAAACAGAAGCAGTCCACCACATATCAACCATGCCAGAAGACCTGCTGAGTGAGTAATCCGCGTGATTACTTGGGTGTGGCAGCTAGGGCATATTACACATGCAGGTGTAGATAAACAAGTATTTCCCACGACTGCTGTTGTAGAAACAGATGTCGTAACCACTGTGCATATCAAGAACAGAGAACATGGAAGTCAAAAATACAGACAATGGCAACAAGAATCTCAAGGCCTCTCTATTCTGCCTAATTGCATTCTTGGTGCAATGCTACAGACCCCGGTGGTGCTCTGGTTTTGCTCTCACTTCTTCAAGTCTTATAAATTATTTATTTGCTTTCTCGGCACTTCATAGTCACTGCACTAACATATAAAATGCCTGGAATAGACTTCCCGAGCCTGTACTTCAAATCTAGGCTAAAAGCCCACCTCTTTTTGATGTCACTTTTAACTCCCAACCCTTACTCACTTCTTCAGCACCCATTTTTATCATTCCCACCTTTGTAACTCCCTTATCCCTTATTTGTCCTGTTTGTCCTAGTTAGATTGTAAGTTCTTTCGAGCAGGAACTGTCTCTTTATGTCCAGTGTACAGCGCTGCGCACATCTAGTAGCACTATAGAAATGATAATTAGTAGTAAAATTTGAACCATGGGTAGTGGTGTAGCAGTCTCTAGGGTCCTCGCTCTTGTTGAAAGAGTAGATCCAGAGATGCCAAGTCACCCAGTTCCAGGCTGGAGATTTTGGGACACTCCTGGTTTTGAACTTACATGCCAAAGCAGTGTGGCATTTGTAGTGCCTGATCCTGCCCATTGAAATCAGTGCTGCAAGTCCCACAATGCACCAGGATTGGGTGCACAGAACTCCAGAACTATCCAAAAATCTCCAGCCTGTAAATTGGGTAACTTGACATCTCTGTAGATCAAAAAGAATTATTGTGGCTTTGTTAAAGGCATGGGAATGGTGCACTATGACAGGCTAGACTGGTGAGCAATCAGAAGGGTGAACTCTTAGCACACTTAAAGGTAAAACAACAAATTAAGAGACTAGACTCCTGGCCCCTTAAGAATATCTGTGCCTTTACTCTGTAAATTTATGGGGGGGGGGGGGGGGAGGGAACTATGAAAAGTTTATGAACTCAAGGAATTATAAACTACTATAGTCCATCATGCCTGGCATCTGAAGTGGCCAAACCAAATTAAACACTCAGATGATCCTAATGAATCCATAGGTTTCAAACCTTTTAAAAATTCAATGATACAATTACATAAGAACATAAACATTACCATACAGAGTCAGACCAAAGGTCCATCAAGGTCAGTATCCTATTTCCAATAGTGACCAATTCAGGTCACAAGCACCTGGCAGGATTCCAAAAGGTAGCACGATTCTGTGCTGCTTTCCCCTACATCATTCAGCAACAAATGTCACAATTTAATTGTGCATTGCCTGAAAAAGTGGGTTTTGTGTGTGTGTATGTGGAGGGGGGGGGGGGGTTAAATCGTAACACCAAGCAATACAAAATAGTGAATAGATCTCCAACTCATCCTTCCCAACATTCTTTATAGAGAAAAGCTGGTACTAAGGACAGTTTGTAATGGGTTTGGATAGGAGGATGGAAGACTAGGGGGCCAGGGAAAAACGTTTTCTTAAATGCCGTTTCAAACCTAATGTGTGCATATAGTTAGGATCATTCTTCTTTTTATATACATACTAGTAAAAAACGCCTGTTTCTGCCTCTGATGAAACGGGCGCTAGCAGGCACAGGACTCCCTTCCCCTCCCCTTACACTAGTCTCCCTGGTGGTGTAGAGGTACCTGTTCGGTTGGGGCAGGAAAGAAAGAGCCCCCTCTTTCCTGCCCGTAGCGGTGCTGCTAGCTGCCCTGCTGCATCGTGTGGGAGTCCGGCTCTCAGCGTTTCAAAATGGCCGCCGAGAGTTGAAGTCTCGCGAGGCAGCTTGAACTCTCGGCGGCCATTTTGAAACTCCGAGAGCCGGACTCATACACAATGCAGCCGGGCAGCTAGCAGCACCGCTACGGGCAGGAAAGAGGGGGCTCTTTCGTTCCTGCCCGAGCGAACAGGTACCGCTAGACCACCAGGGATAGTGGCGTAAGGGAAGGGGAGGTGACAGGGGGGAGGGGAGGTGATGAGGGGAAGAGGGGGCGATGGGGGGCGGGGTGGGGTGATCAGCATGTCCTCGGTGGCTGCGATTTGTTGGAAGGGGAGGAGTAGGGAAACTACTGCTCCCCGTGCGTTCATTTGCCTTGTTGTGTATGTGTTCCGCCCTCGACGTCATCACGTGTGACGCGAGGGCGGGGCATGAAGACATGGTGAGTGTTGTGGCTTCACCACCATGAACTTACGAACCGGTGTGTGAGTGCCTGCAGTGACGTCAGTGTCCTCAGAACATTGAGGGTGCATTTTATTATAGTAGATATTTTTTTTTTATTCAATTTCAAAACTTTACATCAAGACAACAAAAGAAAACAGATGGTATGTACAGAATTCTAATTATACAGGAATCTAGAATCTTCTTTAACTTACAATAATATATCACATAACGTTCCCAAAATACTCAATAAAAAGAGAGACAAGAGAACAAACAATATCAGGAAATAAGCAACATAGCTGGTTTGAGAATAACCCATAGAACTACAAAATATCCAATAGAGGATCAATTCTAGAAGCCCGACTTCCTAGCAGACTCGGGCTCTGACTCATGGCCCTGGTCTACTGTTTTAATACTCAGAAGCATCACTAATTGCGAAAGTTTAAACCCCCCCCATAATTCTCATTTTTATACTTGATCATACATTTACAAGGGAATTTCATAAGAAATAAAGCACCCAGGGCCTGAACCCTAGGTCTCATAAGCAAGAACAGCTTGCAGTGTCTCTGAGTAGCTTTAGTTATATCTGGAAACATACAAACGTTCAAAGTACAAAACAATGTATCCCTGCATAGGAAATAAAGTTTTAAAAGCCAGTCAATACTATATAAAAAAAGCCATAGTGGTGATCAACGTAGATGGGCTCACTACTTCATCCTTTGAGGACTCCAAAAAAGCCGTTAAGTTCAAAGTATCTTCAGATATAGGAGAAAGATGATGCACATCTGCGTCCCCACTTTTCTTAAATGGAGGAAGATAGAAAACTTTAGAAGCAGGGGCATAGATTCCTTAGGAACACAAAAGAGTCTTTAAAAGATACTTCTTGAACATATCTTATGCTGATACTCCAGGTATCTTAGGAAAGTTTATTAAAAGAAGATTCCTCCTGTGTACCTGGTTCTCTGAACTCTCACTTCTGAATTCCAAATTCACCTTACCCTTGACCAAGTTATTTAAGGTTATCCACTCACTGGACTGAGGTAGAGGAGAGAGATTCAAAAGAATTCGGTAACACTGTCAAATGCGATTCTCGAGAATCCACTTTTTGCAGCCTGAGTTGATATGTAAGATGTAATAGTCTGCCCCAAAGATACTATTGTCTTCCAAATTTCTTCATGTGTAAAAGAAGCAGGCCTTACTGGCTCAAACACAGCAGGCTGGAGGGCACCAGACAGGACTGCTGCCCCAGAGAACCAGGGATCTCCTTTTGCTCTCTCATAACAATGGTACCGGCGCCTTCCATATCTCCCCCTGCTGTCCATATGCCACTGCAGTTGGTAACCTCCAAACCTCGGAAACTCCCACAGCACACCCATCTTCCGGCTGCTCACTCACCATGGCATGATCTATCCTCTGCAACAGAGGATTCGACAGAAGTCTCTCTTCAGGAGATGACGAAACACTATTGCCCAAGATGAGGAGGGCTGAGCCTTGCCCTGCCTCGATCCAAGCAGGCTTACCCTAGTAGTTGGTAGGTGCACAACAAACTCCTCAATTTTTAGCTGACCAAATCCGGAGTACTAGTTACTTTCCCGGAAACCACGTGAGTAACGTTCCTCGGTCTCCTCTTAGGCATTTCTCGTAGAAATCAGGAGCTCTGCACACACGTTTGCTCTCTAGGGCACCATCTTCCTTCTCCCATTCTTCCTTTTATATCACTTTGTACTTTTGCACATTAAATTTCATCTGCCATTGAGGCACAGATCCCCCAGTTTTATGAAATCCTCCAGCAATTCCTCACAGTCTATTCTTGTTTTAATTACTTTGAAAATGTTGTGACATCTGCAGATTTGAACATCTCACTCCTTGCTTCCTTTTCCAGATCATTAATTAATATGTTTAAACACTGATTGCAATACAGATCTCCGAGGCACTCAACTATATACCTCTTGCCATTAGGAAATCCAAACTGTTATCCCTACTGTTTCCTATCATTTTCTAGTTACCTATCCACAGTGGGGAATTGACTTCTATCCAGTGACTTTTTAATTTTCTAAAATTTCTCTTATGAAGGACTTTATCAAATAGTTACACCAGGGACGTAGCCAGCAGATTGTTCAAAATATTGCAGTGAAACTGCTGTATGATGCCCACAAATTTGATCATGTGATGCCTTTATTGAAGGGTGAACACAGTAGAGTGGAGTGGAGGAGTGGCCTAGTGGTTAAGGTGGTGGACTTTGGTCCTGAGGAACTGAGTTCAATTCCCACTTCAGGCACAGGCAGCTCCTTGTGACTCTGGGCAAGTCACTTAACCCTCCATTGCCCCATGTAAGCCGCATTGAGCCTGCCATGAGTGGGAAAGCGCAGGGTACAAATGTAATAAAATAAAAAGAGTCCCAAATTGTATATAAACTGCTTTTGATTTTTAAGGTACTGCACTCCTACCTTTTTGTTTTCTTTATTGATACCCTAAATACCCTGTAGAACTCTACATTCTAGCCAGCCTTCAGTTCAGGAGACACCATTGCATACTTTTCGGAAAACAACATCGCTGGGCCCACACTTTAGAACGCCCATCCACTGGAACTGCGAGTTGAAGATGCTCTTTTTAGATTTGAAGTACTGTTAAAGACACATTTATTTCGGTCCACTTTTAGCCTATGATCTGCTTCAATTTATTTATTTGTTACATTTCTACCCCACATTTTCCCACCTATTTGCAGGCTCAATGTGGCTTACACAGTACCGTAATGGCGTTCGCCAAGTTGGTTGATAACAATTATAAGGTTATATTGTGGTCTAATGAGGTAGGTGTGTAACAGGCATCATGAGGGTTGAAGGGAATGTAAATTGTTTATTGTCCCGTACGATCATTGGTTATGCTGTGTTGCTGGGTGTGGGGATTTATGGTGGTTCGGTGGGGTAAGCCTTTTTGAAGAGGCTGGTTTTTAGTATTTCCTGAAGTTTTGGTCATGGATTGTTTTCACAGCTTTTGGGAGTCCATTCCATAGTTGTACACTTATGTAGGAGAAGCAGGAAGCTTAAGTTGTTTTGTATTTAAGTCCTTTGCAATTTGGGTAATGTAAGTTTAGATATGATCGTGATAATCCAATTCTGTTTCTGATTGATAGGTCAATGAGGTCTGTCATGTATCCTGGGACTACACCGTAGATAATTTTGTGGACCAGGGTGCAGATTTTGAAGATGATCCTTTCTTTGATTGGGAGCCAGTGCAGTTTTTCTCAGAGGGGTTTTGCACTTTCGAATTGTGTTTTACCAAATATTAGCCTGGCTGCTGTGTTTTGGGCGGTCTGGATTTTTTTTGTGAGTTGTTCTTTACATTCCGCGTAGATTCCATTGCTGTAATCTGCATGGCTTAGGACCACTGATTTTATTAGGTTTCAAAAAAATTCTCTTGGGAAGAAAGGCTTGAATTGTTTGAGTTTCCACATTGAGTAGAACATTTTCTTTAAGTAGTAGTAGTAGTACGGAATTTACTTGGCTCTCAAGGGTAAGGTTACGGTTGATTGTGACTCAGAGTATTTTTAGACTGTCTGAAATAGGGAGGGTGTGTCCTGGGGTGTTTATGGTTGTGGGTTTGTATTTGTTATGCTGAGATGAGAGGAAAAGGCAGTGTGTTTTTCAGTTGGAATGAATTTGCCCAAGAGTCCATGATGTTCAGGCCGTCATTGATTTCATTTGTTATTTCTGTTAAGTCATGTCTGAAGGGAATGTAGATTGTTACGTCATCTGCATAGATGTACGGGTTAAGGCCTCGGTTGGATAGGGACTTTGCCAGTGGGATCATCATTATGTTGAAGAGTATTGGTGATAGTGGTGATCCTTGGGGTACTTCGCAGGCTGCTTGCCACGGTGGTGATATGTTTGAATTTGATTTTACTTGGTATGTTCTGGTGATTAGAAAACCTTTGATCCAATTAAGTACGATCCCATCTATCCCAAAGTGGCCAAGGAGTCTTACTAGTATATTGTGGTTTACCATGTCGAATGTGCTTGACATGTCGAACTGGAGGAGAACTATGCTTTTACCTGTGGCTATTTCCTATTTGAATTTCGCCGGGAGAGTGACTTGGACAATTTCAGTACTGTGGTGGGGGCGGAATCCTGATTGTGAGTCATGTAGTATTGAGAACTTGTCCATGTATTCCATAAGCTGTTTGGTCACCAAGCTTTCCATCAGTTTGACTACTAGTGGGATAGACGCCACTGGGCGGTAGTTGGTGAGGTCATTTGTGTTTTTCTTAGTGTCTTTTGGTATTGGGGTGAGTAGGATGTTACCATATTCCTCGGGGAAGAGACCTTATTGTAGCATGAAGTTAAGGTGGGATGTGAGGTCTGCTATGAAGCGACCGGGAGCGGATTTAAGTAGATGGCTGGGACATATATCCAGTTTGCAGTGGGTGTTGGCGAACCTATATGTTGCTTGTGTGACTGATTCAATGGTGAGGAGAGTAAATGTTGTCCAGATACGGTCAGCTGGGTATCCACCAGGGATTAGATCCAGGTCGTTGATGAAGTTTTCAATGTCGGTGTTGTGCTGAGGAAGTGTGCTGCGTAATTTTATTATTTTTTCGTTAAAGTAGCTAGCAAGTTTGTCTGCGGGTGGGATGTCTGTGTTGGCTGTGGTGATGGGGGTGGTGTCTAGTAACATATTTACGATTTGTAATAGTTTCTTCAGATCTTTGTAGTCTGGTCCTATTTTGGTTTTGTAGTATGACCTTTTGGTTTGTCTTATTGCATACTTGTATTTTCTATGTATTTGTTTCCATGCATTGAGTGTATGTTCATCTTTTGTTTTTTTCCATGCTCGTTCAAGTTTCCTGGTTTGTGTTTTGAGTTTTTTTAATTCATCGTTGAACCATGGTATCGAGTTTTGTCTTCTTGAGATTCTTGTCTTTAAGGGTGCTATTTCGTTTAGTACACTTTTGCATCTATTTTTCCAGTGATTGAGATAATGTATGGAATTTGTGTTGTCCAGTCGTTGTCATATATCAGTTGCCAGAATATTTGTGGGTCTATTTGCCCTCTCGTAGTGTAAGTTGTATGTTCTGGTGTGTGGTTTAATCCATTCTTCCGCCAGTCTAGGGATAGGTTCAGTTTGTAGTGGTCGGTCCAAGGTGTTTCTGTCCATTTGATGTCAGATATTAATAGGTTATGATCCGTGGACAGTTTGTGTGATAAGAGATCTAGTGTGAGTCCCTTGGTGTGGGCAGCTTGCATGTGAGGCTGTGTTGAGTCGAGTGTATATTTAAGTAAAGAGACTGTTCCTAACCTACGTCGCCTACTAGTGTTGTTCAAGAGCCTACTCCTCCTACTCCCCCTTTCCTCAGATTCTACTTTTCGTAGGAATTTGTGTACCTCCACCCTCGTGGTGGTTTGGCTTGGCAGGCCATTTTAGATCCCAGGATTGTACGAAGTCTTTGCATTCACGTGCGTTGGTGGAGCCAGGGTCTTCTGGGTGAAGATTTATGTCACCTAGTATTAGTGTATTGGAGTTGTTTACACAAGTGTTTGAGATGAAGTCCGTGAAAATAGGCTGGCTTTCGCTCCAGTTACCAGGCGGTCTGTAAAACAGGACACAATTCAGATGATTGACAAGGGATGTTATGGATTCTGAATGAAGCAATTTCTAGTTGGGGTGTTATGGATTCGGCAATAGTTTCGGTGGTGAATTGGGTTCGGTAAATTAGTGCTAAGCCTCCACCTCTCTTTCCCAATCTGGTCCAGTGAGTAATTTTGTAACCTGGAGGGCATAGTTCAAGGATTATGGGGTCCTTTTGATCGTGGATCGATGTTTCATTGATGAAGATAAGATCGAGATTTTCTGAGCTGATGCAGTCTGATATTGTTGTTTTGTTGACTACGGACCTAGCATTAATGTAGCCCACTTGGGTGTTCTGGTATGGGGCTGCTAGGTTTGATGATATGTGGATTTTTGTTAGTTGTCGTTCCTTGGATGGTGTGTGTTTGTTGTGATCTTTCATTCCGTTTTGTTGGTATTGTCTGTATTTAGATAGGCTTCCTTTAATTGTTTAGAGGACTTATTTAGAGGACTTCTTAGCCTTAGGAGTCTGTGGACTGTAGCGTGCAGCTTTTTTTACCTGCCCTTTTTTTTCCCATCTACCTATCTGCTTTCCTATCTTGCTGGTATGGAGTTCTTTTCTATCTACTGATCTTATTAACTTTAATCTGCCTTGACAGCCTCGCATTAGGCGGACAACCAAATAAAGACAACCTTGAACCTTCAACAGTCCATTTTGGGGAGGCCCAGAGGTGAATTTGAAGGGCCATGCAGTTCCTCTCTGCTCTCCACCCCCCCCCCCCCAATGCCGGTTCAGCGTCTCTCTCTGCTCCTCCCCTTCCTGTGCAGGGTCCAGCATCAATCTCTGTTGCTGCTTGCTCATACTCCCCCCCCCCCCAACCCAAGCAGTCTTCCAGTCCTGGCATGTGACTGGCAGAGGCAGTAAAACAGACTGCCTGCGGCCGGTCCTCCTGGGGCCTTTCCTCCATCACAACCCGCCTCCTGTTATGTAACTTCCTGTGGGCGAATGTGACACAGGAAAGGCCCTGGCAGGACTGGCTGCAGGTAGTCTGTTTCACTGCCTCTGCTGGTCACATGCTGTGACTGGAGGACCAACTGCTGAGGGAGGGGGGCGCTCTTTCCTGCCCCGAAGAGGCCACTAGACCACCAGGGAACTACAATAAGTAAAGGAGGGGGGAGGGGTAGTGAATGGAGTCATGTGGGTGGAGGAAGGCTGGAAAATTGGGGAGGGGATATATATGGGGAGAGAGAGAGGGAATCTGGCTTTCTTTGGAGGGGTCAAATTGACAGGGAGCATGGTGGGGTGTTACAGGGGTGGGCAGGGTATCACAAGTGGCGGGGCATGTGTCCCCTTTTTCCTTAGGGCAAATATGGTAACCCTAATTTATTAGATGTGTGTTGATTTGATCTTAAATTGTGTACGTAGTTTTGTTACCTGCCTTGGATAAAGGTGGACTATAAATATTAAAAATATAAAAATTATGCCATTAATTTGAAACCCAAGTCTTGAATATTCTGACACATACCTGTTACAAGTTGTGGTTGCATCACTGATGTAACATAGGGAGGGGGAGGTGGATAAACTGCTCCAGCTGTGCAGAAAAAGGAAGAAGATACATTCAAGATTGACTCAATTTCTTTCTTATTTACATTTATAAAGCAGTTATGGTCTGTTTAACTAATCCAAGGGTCTCCAAACTGTTCACAAGAAGGGCAGCACAGAAAATTTCACATCAACAAGAGGGCTAGGTGAGGGTATTCATCTTAGATGGGGGACAGATCGCCTCAAAATTTCCTCAGCCTGGCAGTGGAGAGGACCCTGTCCAGCTCTCTCAGTGATTTCAAATGCAGCAGAAGGGAAGAGACAGGCACTTATGGGCAGATGATCAAAAACCCCGTGCTGTTCCAAACAGCACTGGAACAGCCTGGGGCTCTATCGCCCCTATGATCAGAGATAATAGCACGCAAATTTAAGCATGCTATTATCTCTGATCATAGGGTAAATGTGTGGATGGATTGTGCCCGAGCATGAGCTCAGGCACAATCTTCCTGCACTTGTATGACAGGTCCAGGCTGTCAAAAGCCCAGACCTGTCAAACATAGGGGCTGGAGGTCTGTGGGACCCTCACACCCCCTGCAATGCAAGGCCCTGGTGGCCTAGTGCCCCCCCAAACCCCCACATCTGCACCCCAAGCCAGCGACACGGGGGCTGGAGGTCCAACAGATCTCCAGTTCCCCCAACCCACCCCCGATACAAGTTCACGGGGGTCTGGAAATCTGATGGATGTCCAGTTCTCTTAACCCCCCCTCACAACCCAAGTGGTTTGCAAACTCAAGCCCCCCAATCTGGTGGTCTAGTGGCCCCCCTTCACCTGAGTGGCTCCGAGTTCAACTAGCATGCAAATGCATGTAAATAGGCATTTTATTATTCCTCCCCAATGATCAGCGGGCAGCACGCCAAACATTGGCACGTTATCTGCAGCAAACCCTACGCCAGCTCAGAGATGGTGTTAGGGTTTGCAGACCATTGGGGAGGAATGGTGATCCCTGTTCAGCATGCATTTCCATGCTAGCGGGCCCTCCATTCCCAATAGAACCCCCCCACACACACAGGAACACCAACTCCCCCCCACACCTCAAGCCAGCAACACTGAGGCTGGAAGTCCAGCAGACCGCCAATCCCCCCTACCCCCCTGATACAAGTTCACAGGAGGCTAGAGATCCAATGGATCTCCAGCCCCCCTAACCCTTTGCACCCCAAAATAAAAGCCCTGGTGGCCCAGTGGGCCGCAAACACAAGCCTCACCCTCCCCAACCTGGTGGTCTAGCAGTCCGTTCCCCACCCCCCTGTAACTGAGTGGAGGAGGGAATAGTACACTCCCTCCTCTTCCAGTGCTGCCTTGAAAACGGCGGCGCCCAGCCCTGCCCAATGCATCCTGGGAGGAGCTTCACCATCATATAAGGGAGTATGGTGACGCCCCACCCAGCGAATCCCAGAATGCCCATTAGGGATTGGCAACAGGAAAATTTTCATTTTGTGTCATTTCCTGTGCTTTTCCCAGGAATTTTAATTTCATTTGGGTTTCCTGACCATTTTGTCATTACAGGAGCAATGTTGTTAAGAGTATGCCCTCTGTGTAATCAGTGTGCACTATTTGTAAAGAGGATGCACTTTTTTGGAAATGGTGCACAGAAGACAACTGGTTGTTGGATAACTGGCCATGCACCTATTCTGCCCGTTATTCCTGTTTTATTTGGTACTCCAATTCAACCAGTTATTTTGGACTCTAACTCAGTTTCTCAAGCCAAAAATCTTCAGTCCTTAAGTGAGGGTTTTTATTGCGCTCCGAAAGTTAAAATCTGTTAGGGGCATTATTGATTTTAATGTGTTGCACATGTTATTTCAAGCATTTGTTGGTTCTTAGCTGGACTATTGTATTATCTATTCTAGCATTTCAAATGTTGAAATGCCTTTTGGAAAAACAAATGTTGAAATAAAGAGATTACAGACTCTTCAAAATAACAACAGCTCACCTGCTGTGTTTTGCTAGATGTCGAAATCACCTTACACCACTATTGAAAAAGCTACACTGGCTTCCTATGCTTTCACAAATTCAGTTTAAAATCCCCACTTTGGCATATAAGGCAAATCATACAGGCCTTCCAGATTATTTGGCAAAACTGAATATTCCTTATACACCAGCTCAATGTCTGCATTGTATAAACAACGGGTCTTGCCAAGTCCAGGACAAGCCAATTTGGAGGTGATATGGAAGAGTGCCTTTTATTGTATGGCCCCTTTGGGACAACTCCCTTTGAATATTAAGTCTGAACCTTCTTTAAAAACATTTAAGGTTAATTTGAAGACTTATCTTTTCGACAATTTGTTCTCAGTAAGTTGTTTGGGGGTGTCAGGTGCTTGATGCAGTTTGTATACAGTATGTATGACAGCTCTCTGGTATGTTTGTGTTCTTTCCTTTAAAGTTTTTGGCATTCTTGTCCCTATTATTTTTTGGAGTTTCCGTTGTAAATCGCTTTGATTTATGCGCTAAAAAGGAAAGATCCATCAAATACCAACAAACAAACTTAAGAATGTAAGAATAGCCATATTAGGTCAGACCAATGGTCCATTTAGCCCAGAATCCTGTTTTCAACAGTAGCCAATCCAGGTCAAAAGGACTTGGCAGAAACTTGCACACACATATGCCATAGTTTGCACGTACTCGCACTATCGGGAAAGAGTATGCCCTCTGCAAATAGTGCACATTATTTGCAGCAAATGATTAAAAAAAAACATTAAATGTTGTAGTTGTTCTTCTCATTTCTGTTTCTAAATGAGATATTTTCATCCTTATATTGCTTTTAAAGGAGTGTATCAATTACCAATATAAACACATTTTCCAAGAGATAATTTTGAAGTCTTGAAATCTCTAACAACTGTTAAATGTAAGCCACATTGAACTGAAACTCGTTTTTGGATAATTGTGGGACACAAGTATGAATAAATAAATAAAATAAAATACCCTGACATACATTTACAGTGGTAGAAAAGATTTTCTCTCTACTTACAAATAACACTAGGGGGTCCTTTTATTTAATTTTTTTTTCCTAAATTTATAGCCCTGTTTAAACCAAAGTGGGTTGCAACCAAACATACATAATTTGAAATACCTAAACAAAAACATATAAAATCAAATTGATCCCCCTCCAGCCTTCCTCTACACATTCACCAATACAAATAAATTCTTTATAATGGTTTAAATACATCTCTCAAAGTAACTACTTGAGTCCAGCCTCACGTTATCCCCTCCAAGAAAGCTCTCACAAAACAGTGAGTTTTCAGAAATTTCTTAAACTGCTGTCTATTCACATAATAGGCCCAGCAATCAAAAATGCTCATGTACAAGTCTCCAAAAATGATATGTTATAGTTACTGAAATACATTATTCTTTTGCCATTTCAGAATGTAAAGCTTGCTTTGGTTGGTACATCTTGAAAACATTTAAAAATATACAGGTACAGTAGCATAAAGCTGCTGGTGAATCAAGGATAAAACCTTAAAAATAACTATACTTTACTGGCAACCAGTGCAGCTCTTTGAAAACTGGAGTGATATGAGCAGATCTTTGGACTGCATTCTGAACAACCTGCAGAGCCTGGAGTCTTACAGCCAGCATCCCTAAATATAACGAGTTGCAATAATCAATTCTCATTAATACCAGACTCTGCATGATCTTTGGAAAATCTGAAGCACTAAGGTGAGCTAACAGATTTAGTGTGCACTAAATCCCGGGCAGCCCTTTATATACCTATGGGCTTCTTAGCATTTAAGGCACATTAATTCATTAGCGCGAGCTAAATCCAATAGCGCACCTTAGTAAAAGGAGGACCCCTTGTGAAAAGACACTTCTTAGCCCTAACCTCTCTGGGTAGGACTGTGAAGCATGGGTTCAGCATGGCAATTCTTTTTTTATGGTCCTAAGGTAGCAATTCTGTAATTTATTGCCTCCTTTTAGGAGTTCCAATGCTATGCAGTGAAAGCCTATCCTAGAATACCATCTAGGTACCTAGATTCCGGTGTAGAATACTGGCGTAATGTGCCTGCAGTTACACCAGCCATAGACCTGATGGATCTGCATGGACCTAAATGTAAGATATGCGTAATTTCCAGTTCTACAAGTTGTGTAACTGGGAGTCCTGCCCATGTATACACCCCCTTGCAATTGCTCACTATCCCCCTAATTCTATAAACGTCACCAAAAATTGTGCACGCAAATTTGGGCACATGCCGAGCTAATTAGCACTAATTGACTTTAACAAGCTTTTATTGCCACTAATTACATTTAATTAGAATTTACGCATGTAAATTTAGGCATGAGTAAAAAAAACGGGAGGGTCATGAGAGAAACGGGGGGCATTCCTAGAATTTATGTGAATTGTTGTAGAATAGGGGGGATATATGCACATTTGCATCACGTTTCAGTTGGTGCAAATGTCTGCACCTAAGGTTAGATGTGATCCCTGAGTGTAAGCGTTATTTTATAAACCATGCCTATCTTCAAGCGTGGCTCATAGAATAAGCTTTTTTCGGCACCGTATATAGACTTCACCCCTATAGTACTTAGGTGCACCCTTACAGAATAGTGCTTAGGGAATTTATATGTATAAGTACTCATTTTCTCTGCACTTACGCTCACAAAGACGTGCATACCCATGCTAGTTATAGAGTTGCCTTTTAAATATTTCTTCACACTACAGTATACTTTATTTGGGACTGATCTTTGGTACCAACCTGTTCAAAAAGGCATACCCCACAGACCCAACTTAAACGCCAGTACCTTGTAACACAACAAAACCAAAGCTTGTAATGGACACATGAACTTTTCCTCTCTACGATCCTCTTCCCCTCTACAACTCTCTATACGACTGTTACACTTCGACATTATTCTACCAAAATATTACTGTATTGATCGCCTTTATGGTACTATGTAAGCCACATTGAGCCTGCAAATAGGTGGGAAAATGTGGAATAAAAATGTAACAAATAAACACATAAACAAATAAATCTGTTTCTTTTATGTCAATTGAATTACGTGTCAAGGATTTACAGTGTATTATCTGCCTCATGTATCACATTTGCCCGTTGTGCCCTCTGAATTATTTTTCCTAGTGTACACCACCTTGCTGTTTATCATTTTGAAAGACAGTTAATCAAATTGATTAAGCATTAGACATTAACTGGTCGATATTCAAAACAATTTAACCAACCAGAAACAGCTACTGACCGGTTAAATCGCTTGTTCAGGGCTATCCGCTAATTTTCAGTGGCACTTAACCCGTTATCTCTGCTGAAAATTAGCAGTTAGCATCTATATATTTTGGGGGCATTCTGGGGGCGGAGTTGACATTTGGCAACTTAAGTGCCGATATTCAGCGTTTATGCAGCCAGGCTAACTGCATAAATGGACCTCATAAGGCACAGTCCTATCTTTATGCGGCAACCTATGGCCGGTTAAGTTCTGAATATTGACTCAACTGGCCACGTGTTAGCTGGCGCCACATAAACAAGGTTTTCAATGCCTAGCACTGAATATCCAGGAATAACACCAACGGCAGTCAGCAAAATGTTCACCACCAATGGCCACTAAGGGTGCATGTGTCCACAACATCAGGAGAGACTGATATACCCATATATGGTACAGGCTACTTTCTGATTCTAGTTTAGGGGAAATCCCATGATTTATGAGAAATGTAACTTGCAACAGTATATATGTGATGTGATGTCTGGGACAGTGTTAGCTCAGCAGTCTTTTGTTATTCAGGATGCGCGCTGCTGACTGACAACCTGCTCGAGGGAGAGAACTATTATTTGTATTTGGCTCTGTGAGATACCAATAAAGGTAATTATTGGCTGCGCCTAATGAAGTCTAAGTTCTCTTTCTTATTATTTTTGGTGTTTCCCCTCCCTGTGAGGGCTAAGGGATTGGGAAAAGTAATACAGGTGCAACAGAATAAACGTAATCCTCCCCGCCCCCCATATTCAAAACCAGTTAACCAGCCAGGAACAGCACTAGGCCAGTTAAAAGGCACTTAATTGGCTATCCAGCAGTATTCAGCAGGGAATAACTAGCTATCCCCCGATGAATATTCACAGTTAGCGGCTAGGAGATAACTGGCCATTTCAGCACATAGCCAGCTATTGTAAGCGGCCAGACTGGGCAGTGTAAATAGCTAGAATATATTTGGCTGGTTTAAACTTAACCGGCTATCTCCAAATATTAACTTAGCTGGTTAAGTTTAAACTACCCCAAAATAAACCGGATATTCAATGCCGGTGACTGGAAACGACCCAGCATTGAATATCTGGGCTGACTGCCAACTGTGGGACTTAGCTGGACTTCCTCTCATGGTCTGAATATCGGCCCCAATATGTTCTTCTTGAAACATGACCATGTAGAGTTCTCGATTAATTTCATCCTATAATCTTGTAATTTCTGCCCCCGCCAGGGCCTTAAAATTCCAACATTAGGTGGTCCCCCTTTTGGAAGACCCTTACCCCAGCAGGTAGAGGACACTTATTGAACTTATCAAGACACAGATTGGTAACGTTACAGTGTTCCGTTTATGTTTGGACCGGGGGGGGGGGGGGGGGGGGGAGGGGAAGGGAAGAAGACTGGGGTAGAAGGGGGGGCTGTTTATACTGTGCTAGACAATCTGGTTATGGAAAAGGTTGATGGTTGTTAATATGTTATTCTAATAAAAATGATTGAAACATAATCTTGTAATTTCAGAGTCCTATTATATCAACTTAAACAGCTCCAGCTTATTAAGAACACAGCCTTTCGGATTTTATACAATGCCTCAAGGTATGATCCTCTACAGCAGGAACAGCGTAGAATCTCACTTATTCAACCTTCACATCCGACATTCTGGATTGTCCAACATACCTCGGTGACATCACAGCATTGTCACTGAAATGCATGCGGGTTTCTCTTGATCTTTCCTACACTTACCCATTGCAGGTTCTGGTTGTGTCCTTGATGGAACATAGGGAGGGGGAGGTGGATAAACTGCTCCAGCTGTGCAGAAAAAGGAAGAAGATACATTCAAGACTGCCTCAGTTTCTTTCTTATTTACACTTATAAAGCAGTCATAGTCTGTTTAACTAATCCAGAGGTACCCAAACTGTTCACAAGTAAGGCAGCAGAGAAAATTTCACAACACCAAGAGGGCTAGGTGAGGGCATCCAACCTAGAGGGGGATAGATCACCTCCATGTTTCCCCAGCCCAGCGGTGGAGCAATCATTTAATTGAATCATGAGCCAATTAGTTAATTGGCTTATCAAGCAATTATTGGCGCTAATTGAAATCAACTAACATGTATGCATATAAATTTAGGCACATAATCTGTGCCTAAATTTTATGTGCAGGCCAGAAAAGAGGGCATGGAAATAGGAAGATCATGGGCGTTTCGGGACAGAGCATGGGCGTGCATTCCAGTTACATGTGCAATTATAGAATAAAGGGGTTATGAGCATAAATTTAGGCGGGGGCATTTGCACCATGTTTTCGTTGGTGCAAATGGATGCAACTAAATTTAAGCAAAACCCCTGTGCTTAAAGTGCTATTCTATAAACCATACCTAACTTTAGGTGCAGGTTACAGAATAGCGCTTAAGCAAGTTTTTTTCCGCCCAAAATGTTTTAGGTGCCATTTATAAAATTCACCCCTGAGTTTTAAACTCTTTTTTATTGCTTCCTCTTTTGAAGCATGCATTCAACATACTTCTACTTTATTCCTCATCCACTTTTTTTGTATTGACCAGCATTTCAATTTTCCAACAACCGTTTAACTCAGAAAATCAAATTTCAAGGTTGTGTTTATTTGATGGTCCACCTAAAGCAGTTGCATCAAGGCAGATTGCAATATATATAATAAAAAAATGGAAAAGAATGCCAGATATATGGATAGCAAAAGAGAAAGGAAAAGGCAAGGGGGTGGCTATATGCTGTAGTCGACAGACTCCTAAGGCAAGAAACCAGCCCAGCCGTTAGGCAGATCAAGTGTTAAAAGCAGACCGAAATAGGTGCGTTTTCAGCTGAGCCTTGAAGTGGAGGAAGGAATCTTCCACTCGCAGCAACATTGGAAGGGTGTTCCATAGGGAAGGTCCAGTTATGTTAAACATGGCATTCCGAAAAGTAGTCTACGGTGCCTCCTAGACTGAAGGCATGGCAAGGCACCAAATAGGGGGGGGGGGGGGGGGGGGGGGGGAGGGGCAAAAAAGTAGGTTACCCAGAGTACACCACCTTAAAATCTATATCAAAATCTTATAGGCTATCCGAGAGTCCACGGGAAGCCAGTGTTCACATTTTAACAAGGGTGTCACATGGTCAAATTTGTGAGCATCACAGTTTCATAGCAATGTTTTGGATAAGCTGTAATCCTTTGATCTCCTGCTGTGCCACGCCTCTCAGCAGGGTATTACAGTAATCCAGGCGAGTAATCAAGAATCTACTGTATAAGATTTTGACTTCAGCCCTTTGGGCAATCTGTTCCTATCACATATATTCCTGCTCGCTCTCTTGGATCTTCTCAGAGGAACCTGCTGATGGCTCCTTCACTTTCTTGCCTGTGGCTAGATGCATCTCAGACTACAGCTTATAGCTGTAAGGCTTCCATGTTATGGAATGCATTTCCATTGAATATTTGTGTGGAAATACTCTTCAATTGGCTATTCATATGGAAATTTCCTAAAGGAAATTTAAAATAGAAGCTAAGGCATGGCTGTATACTCGAGCCTTTATGGTATCCCAAATTTTATAGAACTTGGGACTAGTAAATATAAGAATCTACTTTCCCTTTACAAAGGTGGAAAGAAGAGAAAATGACAGCCACAGCATGGTTAAAAGGTGAAGTGAAAGAGGCTATTAGAATCAAAAGAACATCCTTCAAAGAATGGAAAAAGGACCCAAATGAAAAACAATTAAACGCACTGGTGAGTTAGATGCAAAGCACTGATAAAGAAGGCTAAAAGAGAATAAGAAGAGAAACTTGCCGCAGAAGCAAAAACTCACAGTAACAGCTTTTTAAAGTACATCAGAAGCAGAAAACCTGTGAGTGAATCCATGGATCTGTTAGAACATGAAGGAGCAAAAGGTGTACTCAGGGAAAACAAGGCCATAGCGGAGAGACTGAATGAATTCTTTGCTTCGGTCTACCTGTACCAGAAATGGTTTTCAAGAATGATGATGCAGAGGAACTGAAAGAAATCTCAGTGAACCTGGAAGATGTACTGAGCCAAATTGACAAATTAAAGAGCAGTAATTCACCTGGGCCAGAAGAATGCATTCAAGGGTACTGAAAGAACTCAAACATGAAATTGCTGATCTGCTGTTTGTAATCTGTCACCTGTCATTAAAATAGTCCGAAGAACCTGAAGATTGCAGGGTGGCCAATGTAATACCAATTTTTAAAAAGGGTTCCGGGATGACCTGGGAAATAACAGACCAGTAAGCCTGACTTCAGTGCCAGGCAAAATAGTGGAAACTATTATAAAGAATAAAATTATGGAACACATTGATAAACATGGTTTAATGGGACAGAGTCAGCATGGATTCAGCCAAGGAAAGTCTTGCCTCACCAATTTGCTTCATTTCTTTGAAGGCGTAAATAAACATGTTGATAAAGGTAAGCCGGTTGCTGTGTAGATAAGTTAAGTGCAGTTAAGTGAAGTTAAGTGTAGATAAGTTAAGTGTACTTAAGTGCTGTTAAGTGTAGTTAAGAGCAGTTAAGTAAAGTTAAGTGTAGTGTAGTTAAGTTAAGACAAGTTAAGTGAAGTTAAGTGTAGTCAACTTAAGTAAAATTAAGTAAAGTTAAGTGCAGTTAAGTTAAGTGTAGTTAAATTAAGTAGTTAAGTGAAAACAAGTTAAATGAAGTGCAGTTAAGTGAATTAAGTGAAGTGTATTTAAGTAAAGTGTAGTTAAGTTTAGTGAAGTTAGGTGTAGTTAAGTGTAGTTAACAGCAGTTAAGTGAAGTTCACTTAAGTTAAGCACGCTCAAGGTAAGATCTCCTAGGTTAAGTGCTCTTATTTTTAAGTGCTCTTATTTTTAAGTGCTCTTATTTTTAAGTGCTCTCAAGTTAAGTGCTCTTAAGTTAGTCCACAAATTTAGGATCAAGAAGTCTCAAGTCATATAGGCAGCTGACTTTTCAAGAAATAGAGGAGGTCTTTTACCAAGCGGCCCAATGTGACCGCTGGTGGTAGTTCTCAGTAATGTGAAGTTAAGTGTAGTTAACAGTCATATTTTCAAAGCACTTAGCCTTCCAAAGTTCCATAGGTTTCTATGGAACTTTGGAAGGCTAAGTGCTTTGAAAATATGCCTCTAAGTGTGGTTAAGCTAAGTGTAGTTAAGATAAGTAAAGTTAAGTGTAGTCCTGTGCCGGGGGAGTTAAGTGCAGTTAAGTGAAGTTAAATGCAGTTAAACTAAGTATAGTTAAGTGTAGATAAGGTAAGTGCAGTTAAGGTAAGTGAAGTGTAGTTAAGTAAAGTTAAGTGTAGTTAACAGCAGTTAAGTGAAGTTCACTTAAGTTAAACATGCTCAAGGTAAGATCTCCTAGGTTAAGTGCTCTTATTTTAAGTGCTCTCAAGTTAAGTGCTCTTAATTAAGTGTAGTTAAGTGTAGTCCTGTGCCGGGGGAGTCCAAGATGGCCGCCTAACGAGATGGACGTGTTTTAGTGCTCCACTGAATTTCCACTTAGTGAATTATTTCGTTTCAAAATGCCAAAGAGAAGGGGAAGGGTAGCGGCTGCTGCTTCCCAGCAGCAAAGACCCCCAAACTCTTCGGGCTCGAAGGACTTATATGTACAGAGAGCCTCAGGATCGGTACTGCCGTCAGCGAGCAGCCTGCAAGTTCAGCCCAGACCTGGAGACAGTGGGCTGGAAGTCTCTCTAAGCCCCGACGGAAGAGACCCTCCTCCTCAACTGGTGGGAAGCAGTTCTCCGATGGCGGCGTCTGCAAGCTCGAGTACCGAAGTGTTAGCGGGCAGTGCAAGACGGGAGGCAATTCTATCTACTTTGTAAGAAATGGGAGGTTTTCTAACCCCCACTTCGACTGCATACATCGAAGGAAAATCTAATGAGGGGACAAGGGTTGGAAGTGAGACAACAAAGCAACATGGCGAGGTAGACGATTTTTTGTCTATAAATTTCCTTTAAAAACTTGTTGAAGTAACACTAGACAATTTGTGGCTGCTGATTGCAGAACTAGGGAAGGCACTATGCCCCCAGATGAAGAAAATGAACGAAGATATAGTTGTTTTGGACAGGAAAGTAAAAGAAATTGAAAATGAAGTTAAATCAGTGACAGTACAAACTAATAATCTGGAGAAAGAAATTCAACAGATACAGACATTGCAAATGACTATGGTGAAAGATCTGTCTAATCTCCGGAGAAAATCAGAATTACTTGAAAATTGCTCAAGAGGCAATAACTTGCGCTTTATAAATTTTCCTTTGCAAACTCTGATTTCTCCTAGGGAGATGTTAAAGAACTACTTTAAAGAAGTACTGGACATTAGTGATGAATATATTCCTCCTGTTTCCCAGGTTTTTTATATAACTGGGAAAAAAGAAGAGAATCAATCAAAAAGGAATGTTCAAAATAATCAAGAACTAGATGTTTCAGCCTTGTTAGAAAGCTCTGATACAGAGAAAATAACAGCATCCACTTTATTGGCTACGGTTGCGTTAACCTCGGATAAGGTCTGGATACTAAAGTTCTTTCAGAAAAAAGAAAAATCTTTTAGAGGTTTACAAACCTGTGTGTTTCCAGACCTATCGAGGGAAACACAAAAGCGTAGACAAAAGTTTTTGCAACTGAAAAGGGAGACGCTTCAATTAGGCGCAACTTTCTACCTTAAATACCCATGTAAATGCTTCGTTACCTATCAATCAGTTAAATATGTGTATTTCGATCCTATGCAACTGGTCTCCTTTATAACATCTAAAAGAGCTCTTATTCAAAGTTAAACCGATCCTGTAACTACCAAATCTCGATTTTGTTTTCCTTTTTGTGCTTTATTTCTTATGTTTATCCAGTTTATGGAAAATTGAACTCTTCTTCTGGACTTTTATGAAGCTAAGAAAAAGGGGTTTTTTTTTCTTTTCTTTTATCCTTAAAAATTGTTTTCCTAGGTTACTTATATTGTATTAGCAGAATTTTTCTTATCAAGTGGATAAACTTGTGACATGTAAATTAATAATTATAAATAAATAAAGTGTAGTCCTGTGCTGAAGTGTCCCAGTACCGACATGTGCATGTGCCGAAGAGTGCCTGTGCTAAAATGTACCTATACCAAAATGTGTCTGTGCCAAAATGTTCCTGTGACGAAATGTGCTTGTGCTGACGTGTCCAAGTGCCGAAATGTGCCTGTGCCGAAATGTGCCTATGCCTAAGTGTCCCAGTGCCAAAATGTCCTAGTGCCTAAAGGTGCCTGTGCTGAAGTGTCCCAGTCCCATAGTGTCCCAGTGCCAAAATGTGCCTGTGCTGACATGTGCTGTGCTGAAGTATCCCAGTGCCAAAATATGCCGGTGCCAAAATGTGCCTGTGCCGAAGTGTCCCAGTGCAGTACCGAAAAGTGCCTGTGCCGAAGTGTCCCGGTGCTGAAATGTGCCTGTGCTGAAATGTGCATGTGTCGAACTGTGCCAGTGCCGAAGTATGCCTGTGCGAAAGTGTCCCAGTGACTAAATATGCCTATGCCGAAACGTGCCTGTGCTGAAATGTGCCTGTGCCAAAGTGTCCCAGTACCAAAATGTGCCTGTTTTGAAGTGTCCCGGTGCCAAAATGTGCCAGCACGACAATGTCCCAGTGCTGAAATGTGCCTGTGCCAAATTGTTCCTGTGCCAAAATGTGCCAGCGCAAAAATGTCCCTGTGACAAAATGTGCCTTTGCTGAACTGTCACAGTGCCAAAAAGTCACAATGTCGAAATGTGCCGGGGTCCCAGTGCCGAAATGTGGCTGTGCTAAGTGTCTCAGTGCCAAATGTGCCTTGTGCCTGTGCCAAAATGATCTGTGCCGAAGTGTCCCAGTGCCTAAATATGTCTGTGCCGAAATGTCCCAGTGCTGAAATGTGCCTGTGCCAAAATGTGCCAGCACGAAAATGTCCCAGTGCTGAAATGTGCCTGTGCCAAATTGTTCCTGTGCCAAAATGTGCCAGTGCAAAAATGTCCCTGTGACAAAATGTGCCTTTGCTGAACTGTCACAGTGCCAAAAAGTCCCAATGTCGAAATGTGCCGGGGTCCCAGTGCTGAAATATCCCTGTGCCGAAATGTAGTTAAGTGTAGTTAAATGTTGTCAAGTTAAGTAAAGTTAAGTGTAGTGTAGTTAAGTGTAGTTAAGATAAGTTAAGTAAAGTGTAGTGTCGTTAAGTGTAGTTATGTTAAGTGAAGTTAAGTGTAGTTAAATGTAGTTACGTTAAATTAAGTGTAGTTAAGTGTAGATAAGTGTTATGTGTAGTTAAGTGCAGTTAAGTGAAATTAAGTGTAGTGTAGTTAAGTGTAGTTAAGATAAGTGACGTTAAGTGTAGTTAAGTAAAGTTAAGTAAAGGTGTAGTGTAGTTAAGTGTAGTTAAGATAAGTGAAGACAAGTTAAGTGAAGTTAAGTGTAGTTAAATTATGTGTAGTTAAGTGTAGTCTTGTACCGAAGTGTCCCAGTGCCGAAATGTAACTGTGCTGAACTTTCCCTGTGCCGAAATGTGCCTGTGCCAACGTGTGCATGTGCTGAAGAGTGCCTGTGCTACAATGTACCTTTGCCGAAATGTGTCTGTGCCAAAATGTTCCTGTGCTGACGTGTCCCAGTGTCGAAATGTGCCTGTGCCAAAGTTTTACAGTGGGACACTTCCGCACAGGCACATTTCGTCATTGGGACACTTTGGCACAGGCACATTTTGGCACTGGGACACTTCAGCATAGGCACATTTCAGCACAGGCACACTTCAACAGAGGAACATTTTGGCACAGTCACATTTCGACACAGGCATACAAAGGCACAGGAAAATTTCAGCACAGACACATTTTGGCACCGGGACAATTCAGAACAGGCACATTTTGGCACAGGGACATTTCAGCACTGGGACATTTCGGCACAGACATATTTAGGCACTGGGACACTTCGGCACAGGCAAATTTTGACACTAGAACAATTAGGCACAGGCACATTTCTGCACTGGGACACTTCGGCACCAGCACATTTCGGCATTAGGACACTTCGGCACAGGCACATTTTGGCACCGGCATATTTCGGCCCTGGGACACTTCAGCACAGCACGTCAGCACAGGCACATTTCGGCACTGGGACACTATGGGCACATTTCGACATTGTGACTTTTTGGCACTGTGACAGTTCAGCAAAGGCACATTTTGTCACAGGGACATTTTTGCGCTGGCACATTTTGGCACAGGAACAATTTGGCACAGGCACATTTCAGCACTGGGACATTTTCGTGCTGGCACATTTTGGCACCGGGACACTTCAAAACAGGCACATTTTGGTACTGGGACACTTTGGCACAGGCACATTTCAGCAAAGGCACGTTTCGGCATAGGCATATTTAGGCACTGGGACACTTTGGCACAGGCACACTTCGACACATGCACATTTCGGCACAGGCACATTTCAGCACCGGGACACTTCGGCACAGGCACATTTCGGTACTGGGACACAACTGCACTGGGACACTTTGACAAAGGCACATTTCAGCACTGGGACACTTCAGCACAGGCAAATTTTGACACTAGAACAATTAGGCACAGGCACATTTCTGCACTGGGACACTTCGGCACCAGCACATTTCGGCACTGGGACACTTCGGCACAGGCACATTTTGGCACCGGCATATTTCGGCACTGGGACACTTCAGCACAGCACGTCAGCACAGGCACATTTCGGCACTGGGACACTATGGGACTGGGACACTTCAGCACAGGCACCTTTAGGCACTAGGACATTTTGGCACTGGGACACTTAGGCATAGGCACATTTCGGCACTTGGACACGTCAGCACAAGCACATTTCATCACAGGAACATTTTGGCACAGACACATTTTGGCATAGGTACATTTTAGCATAGGCACTCTTCGGCACATGCACATGTCGGCACTGGGACACTTCAGCACAGGACTACACTTTATTTATTTATAATTATTAATTTACATGTCACAAGTTTATCCACTTGATAAGAAAAATTCTGCTAATACAATATAAGTAACCTAGGAAAACAATTTTTAAGGATAAAAGAAGGCACAGGCACATTTCAGTGCTGGGATACTATGGCACTGGGACACTTCGTCAGTGCCAAAATGTGCCTGTGTCGAAGTGTGCCTGTGCCAGAATGTGCCTGTGCCGAAGTGTCCTAATGCCGAAATGTAAGTGCCGAAATGTGATCCTGCCGAAGTGTCTTAGTGCCGAAGTTTCCCAGTGCCGAAATGTGCCTATTACCAAGGTATCTCAGTGCCAAAATGTGCCTGTGCCGAAGAGTTCCAGAGCCGAAATGTGCCTGTGGCTAAGTGTACCAGTGCTGAAATGTGTCGGTTCCGAAGTGTTCCAGGTCAAAATGTCCCAGTGCTGAAATGTGCCTGTGCTGAATTGTTCCAGTGCCGAAATGTGCCTGTGCCGAAATGTGGATGTATCGAAATGTCCCAGTGCCAAAATGTGCCTGTGCCTGGCACTGACGAAGTGTCCCAGTGCCATAGTATCCCAGCACTGAAATGTGCCTGTGCCTAAGAGTCCCAGAGGCAAAATCTGCATGTGCCTAATTGTCCTAGTACCGAAATGTGTTGGTGCCGAAATGTCCCAGTGCTGAAATGTGCATGTGCTGAAGTGTCCCAGTGTAGAAATGTGCCTGTGCCAAAGTGTCCCATGGCTGAAATGTCCCAGTGCCGAACTGTGCCTGTGCCGAAGTGTCCCAGTACTGAAATGTAACTGTGCTAAAGTGTCCCATGGCTGAAATGTCCCAGTGCTGAAATGTGCCTGTGCCTATGTGTCCCAGTGCCGAAACATGCCTGTGCCTAATTGTTCTAGTGCCGAAATGTGTCAATGATGAAGTGTCCCAGTTCTGAAATGTGCCTCTGCCGAAATTTGCCTGTGCTGAAGTGTCCCAGTGTTGAAATGTGCCTTTGTCAAAGTGTCCCAATGCCGAAATGTGCCTGTGCCGAAATGTGCCAGTGCCACTGTCCCAGTGCCAAAAGGTGCCTGTGCTGAAGAATCCCAGTGCCGAAATGTGCCTGTGCTGACATGTGCCTGTGCTGAAGTGTCCCAGTGCGAAATTTGCCTCTGCCAAAGTTTCCCAGTGATGAAATGTGCCTGTGCCGAAGTGTCCCGTTGCCGAAATGTGCCTGTGCTGAAATGTGCCTGTGCCGAAGTGTCCCAGTGCCGAAATGTGCCTGTGCCAAAGTGTCCCACTGCTGAAATGTCCCTGTGCCAAAATGTGCATGGGACAAAATGTGCCTGTGCCAAAATGTCCCAGTGCCGAAATGTGCCTATGCAAACTGTGCCTGTGCTGAAGTATGCCTGTGCTGAAATGTACCTATGCCAAATTGTTCCTGTGCCAAAATGTGCCAGCGCGAAAATGTCCCAGTGCCGAAATGTGCCGGGGTCCAAGTGCCAAAATATGCCTGTGACGAAGTGTCCCTGTGCCGAAATGTGCTATTGCTGAAGTGTAGTTAAGTAAAGTGTAGTGTAGTGTAGTTAAGATAAGCAAAGTTAAGTGTAGTTAACTTAGAGGCATATTTTCAAAGCATTTAGCCTATGGAACTTTGGAAGGTTAAGTGCTTTGAAAATATGCCTCTCAGTTAACTACACTTAACTTTGCTTATCTTAACTACACTACACTTTACTTAACTACACTTAGCTTAACCATACTTAACGACACTTAACTTCACATAACTGCAGAACTACCACAAGCGGTCACAAGGAGCCGCTTGGTAAAAGACCTACTCTATTTCTTGAAAAGTCAGCTGCCTATATGACTTGAGACTTCTTGATCCCAAATTTGTGGACTAACTTGAGAGCACTTAAACTTAAGAGCACTTAACTTGAGAGCGCTTAAACTTAAGTGTACTTAAGAGTGCTTACCTTGAGAGTACTTAACAAGTGAACTTCACTTAACTACTGTTAACTACACTTAACTACACCTAACTTAACTTTATTAAACTTAACTACACATAACTTCACGTAGCTTAACTGCACTTAACTACACTTAACTTATCTACACTTAACTTAACTACACTTAATTTAACTGCACTTAACTACATTTCACTTCATTTAACTTCACTTAACTGCATTTAACTTCACTTAACTTAACTGCATTTAATTAATCTACACTTATCAACACTACACTTAACTACACTTAATTTAACTACATTTAACATGTCTTCTCTTAACTTAACTACACTTATCTTAACTACACTACACTTAACTATACTAAACTACACTTAACTACACTTAATTTAACTACACTTAAATTAACTTAACTACACTTCACTTAATTTGTCTTCACTTAAGAGGCATATTTTCAAAGCATTTAGCCTATGGAACCGGCTCGAGCCGGCCAGTCCAGTATGTAGCAAGACAATACACTTCAAGGGAAGACACAACTCCAAAGGGGAGGCGGGCGGGTTTGTGAGAACAATCAGCCTGCTGTCCTCGGAGAATACCTTCTACAGGTATGTAGCATTCGCTTTCTCCGAGGACAAGCAGGCTGCTTGTTCTCACTGATGGGGTATCCCTAGCCCCCAGGCTCACTCAAAACAACAACCATGGTCAATAGGACCTCGCAACGGCGAGGACATAACTGAGATTGACCTAAAAAATTTACCAACTAACTGAGAGTGCAGCCTGGAACAGAACAAACAGGGCCCTCGGGGGGTGGAGTTGGATCCTAAAGCCCAAACAGGTTCTGAAGAACTGACTGCCCGAACCGACTGTCGCGTCGGGTATCCTGCTGCAGGCAGTAATGAGATGTGAATGTGTGGACAGATGACCACGTCGCAGCTTTGCAAATTTCTTCAATGGAGGCTGACTTCAAGTGGGCTACCGACGCAGCCATGGCTCTAACATTATGAGCCGTGACATGACCCTCAAGAGCCAGCCCCGCCTGGACGTAAGTGAAGGAAATGCAATCTGCTAGCCAATTGGATATGGTGCGTTTCCCTACAGCCACTCCCCTCCTATTGGGATCAAAAGAAACAAACAATTGGGCGGACTGTCTGTGGGGCTGTGTCCGCTCCAGGTAGAAGGCCAATGCTCTCTTGCAGTCCAATGTGTGCAGCTGACGTTCAGCAGGGCAGGAATGAGGACGGGGAAAGAATGTTGGCAAGACAATTGACTGGTTCAGATGGAACTCCGACACGACCTTTGGCAAGAACTTAGGGTGAGTGCGGAGGACTACTCTGTTATGATGAAATTTGGTGTAAGGGGCCTGGGCTACCAGGGCCTGAAGCTCACTGACTCTACGAGCTGAAGTAACTGCCACCAAGAAAATGACCTTCCAGGTCAAGTACTTCAGATGGCAGGAATTCAGTGGCTCAAAAGGAGGTTTCATCAGCTGGGTGAGAACGACATTGAGATCCCATGACACTGTAGGAGGCTTGACAGGGGGCTTTGACAAAAGCAAACCTCTCATGAAGCGAACAACTAAAGGCTGTCCTGAGATCGGCTTACCTTCCACATGGTAATGGTATGCACTGATTGCGCTAAGGTGAACTCTTACAGAGTTGGTTTTAAGACCAGACTCAGACAAGTGCAGAAGGTATTCAAGCAGGGTCTGTGTAGGACAAGAGCGAGGAGCTAGGGCCTTGCTGTCACACCAGACGGCAAACCTCCTCCACAGAAAGAAGTAACTCCTCTTAGTGGAATCTTTCCTGGAAGCAAGCAAGACGCGGGAGACACCCTCTGACAGACCCAAAGAGGCAAAGTCTACGCTCTCAACATCCAGGCCGTGAGAGCCAGGGACCGGAGGCTGGGATGCAGAAGAGCCCCTTCGTCCTGCGTGATGAGGGTCGGAAAACACTCCAATCTCCACGGTTCTTCGGAGGATAACTCCAGAAGAAGAGGGAACCAGATCTGACGCGGCCAAAAAGGAGCAATCAGAATCATGGTGCCTCGGTCTTGCTTGAGTTTCAACAAAGTCTTCCCCACCAGAGGAATGGGAGGATAAGCATACAGCAGGCCCTCCCCCCAATCCAGGAGGAAGGCATCCGATGCTAGTCTGCCGGGGGCCTGAAGCCTGGAACAGAACTGAGGGACTTTGTGGTTCACTCGAGATGCGAAGAGATCCACCAAGGGGGTGCCCCACGCTTGGAAGATCTGGCGCACCACTCTGGAGTTGAGCGACCACTCGTGAGGTTGCATAATCCGGCTCAGTCTGTCGGCCAGACTGTTGTTTACGCCTGCCAGATATGTGGCTTGGAGTACCATGCCGAGACGGCGAGCCCAAAGCCACATGCTGACGGCTTCCTGACACAGGGGGCGAGATCCGGTGCCCCCCTGCTTGTTGACATAGTACATGGCAACCTGGTTGTCTGTCTGAATTTGGATAATTTGATGGGACAGCCGATCTCTGAAAGCCTTCAGAGCGTTCCAGATCGCTCGCAACTCCAGGAGATTGATCTGTAGACCGCGTTCCTGGAGGGACCAGCTTCCTTGGGTGTGAAGCCCATCGACATGAGCTCCCCATCCCAGGAGAGACGCATCCGTTGTCAGCACTTTTTGTGGCTGAGGAATTTGGAAAGGACGTCCCAGAGTCAAATTGGACCAGATTGTCCACCAATACAGGGATTCGAGAAAACTCGTGGACAGGTGGATCACGTCTTCTAGACCCCCAGCAGCCTGATACCACTGGGAGGCTAGGGTCCATTGAGCAGATCTCATGTGAAGACGGGCCATGGGAGTCACATGAACTGTGGAGGCCATGTGGCCCAGCAATCTCAACATCTGCCGAGCTGTGATCTGCTGGGACGCTCGTACCCGCGAGACGAGGGACAACAAGTTGTTGGCCCTCGTCTCTGGGAGATAGGCGCGAGCCGTCCGAGAATCCAGCAGAGCTCCTATGAATTCGAGTTTCTGCACTGGGAGAAGATGGGACTTTGGATAATTTATCACAAACCCCAGTAGCTCCAGGAGGCGAATAGTCATCTGCATGGACTGCAGGGCTCCTGCCTCGGATGTGTTCTTCACCAGCCAATCGTCGAGATATGGGAACACATGCACCCCCAGCCTGCGAAGTGCCGCTGCTACTACAGCTAGGCACTTTGTGAATACCCTGGGCGCAGAGGCGAGCCCAAAGGGTAGCACACAGTACTGGAAGTGGCGTGTGCCCAACTGAAATCGCAGATACTGTCTGTGAGCTGGCAGTATCGGGATGTGTGTGTAGGCATCCTTCAAGTCCAGAGAGCATAGCCAATCGTTTTGCTGAATCATGGGAAGAAGGGTGCCCAGGGAAAGCATCCTGAACTTTTCTTTTACGAGATATTTGTTCAGGGCCCTTAGGTCTAGGATGGGACGCATCCCCCCTGTTTTCTTTTCCACAAGGAAGTACCTGGAATAGAATCCCAGCCCTTCTTGCCCGGATGGCACGGGCTCGACCGCATTGGCGCTGAGAAGGGCGGAGAGTTCCTCTGCAAGTACCTGCTTGTGCTGGAAGCTGTAGGATTGAGCTCCCGGTGGACAATTTGGAGGTTTTGAGGCCAAATTGAGGGTGTATCCTTGCCGGACTATTTGCAGAACCCACTGATCGGAGGTTATGAGAGACCACCTTTGGTGAAAAGCTTTCAACCTCCCCCCGACCGGCAGGTCGCCCGGCACTGACACTTGGATGTCGGCTATGCTCTGCTGGAGCCAGTCAAAAGCTCGCCCCTTGCTTTTGCTGGGGAGCCGCGGGGCCCTGCTGAGGCGCAAGCTGCTGACAAGAGCGAGCGCGCTGGGGCTTAGCCTGGGCCGCAGGCTGTCGAGAAGGAGGATTGTACCTACGCTTACCAGAAGCATAGGGAACAGTCTTCCTTCCCCCAAAAAATCTTCTACCTGTAGAGGTAGATGCTGAAGGCTGCCGGCGGGAGAACTTGTCGAATGCGGTGTCCCGCTGGTGGAGAGACTCTACCACCTGCTCGACTTTCTCTCCAAAAATGTTGTCCGCACGGCAAGGCGAGTCCGCAATCCGCTGCTGGTGTCTATTCTCCAGGTCGGCGGCACGCAGCCATGAGAGCCTGCGCATCACCACACCTTGAGCAGCGGCCCTGGACGCAACATCAAAGGTGTCATACACCCCTCTGGCCAGGAATTTTCTGCATGCCTTCAGCTGCCTGACCACCTCCTGAAAAGGCTTGGCCTGCTCGGGGGGAAGAGCATCCACCAAGCCCGCCAACTGCCGCACATTGTTCCGCATGTGTATGCTCGTGTAGAGCTGGTAAGACTGGATTTTGGCCACGAGCATAGAGGAATGGTAGGCCTTCCTCCCAAAGGAGTCTAAGGTTCTAGAGTCTTTGCCCGGGGGCGCCGAAGCATGCTCTCTAGAACTCTTAGCCTTCTTTAGGGCCAGATCCACAACTCCAGAATCATGAGGCAACTGGGTGCGCATCAGATCTGGGTCCCCATGGATCCGGTACTGGGACTCGATCTTCTTGGGGATGTGGGGATTAGTTAGAGGTTTTGTCCAGTTCGCAAGCAATGTCTTTTTGAGGACAAGGTGCAAGGGAACAGTGGACGCTTCCTTAGGTGGAGAAGGATAGTCCAGGAGCTCAAACATTTCAGCCCTGGGCTCGTCCTCCACAACCACCGGGAAGGGGATGGCCGTAGACATCTCCCGGACAAAGGAAGCGAAAGACAGGCTCTCAGGAGAAAGCTGTCTTTCAGGAGCGGGAGTGGGATCAGAAGGAAGACCCTCAGACTCCTCGTCAGAGAAATATCTGGGGTCTTCCTCTTCCTCCCATGAGGCCTCACCCTCGGTGTCAGACACAAGTTCACGAACCTGTGTCTGCAACCTCGCCCGGCTCGACTCGGTGGAGCCACGTCCACGATGGGGGCGTCGAGAGGTAGACTCCCTCGCCCGCATCAGCGAAGCTCCCTCCGCCGACATAGTCGGGGAGCCCTCCTGGGAGGTGGCCGCAGTCGGGGACCTCACCCCGGGCGATGGGCCAGCCGGCGCCACGCTCGACGGTACCGGAGGCGCAAGCACCGCCGCTACCGGAGGGGTAGGGCGCAACAGCTCTCCCAGAATCTCTGGGAGAACGGCCCGGAGGCTCTCGTTCAGAGCGGCTGCAGAGAAAGGCAAAGAGGTCGATGCAGGCGTCGACGTCAGAACCTGTTCCGGGCGAGGAGGCTGTTCCGGGCTGTCCAGAGTGGAGCGCATCGACACCTCCTGAACAGAGGGTGAGCGGTCCTCTCGGTGCCGATGCCTGCTGGGTGCCGACTCCCTCGGCGACCCAGAGCTCTCGGTGCCGACGCGGGGAGGCGACCGATGTCGATGCTTCTTCGATTTCTTCCGAAGCATGTCACCGGAGCTCCCCGGCACCGACGAGGAGGACGTAGAATCCAGCCGTCGCTTCCTCGGGGCCGAGGCCGAAGGAGGTCGGTCTCGGGGGGGCTGTACCACAGGAGCCCTCAGGGTAGGAGGAGACCCACCCGAAGGCTCACCGCCACCAGCAGGGGAATGGACAGCCCTCACCTGCACTCCTGACGATGCACCACCGTCCGACGACATCAGCAGACGAGGTCCCGGTACCACCGACGTCGATGCAGCTATCCGATGTCTCGGCGCCGATGCAGAGGCCCGATGCCTCGATGCACTCGATGCAGGGGCGGCCGAGGAAGATGGTCTGGACGCTGACGACGTCGATGCACTCGAAGATCCCGGTGCCGATGCCGACGAAGAGCCCGAGAACAACACGTTCCACTGGGCTAATCTCGCTACCTGAGTCCGCCTTTGAAGCAGGGAACACAGACTACAGTTCTGAGGGCGGTGCTCGGCCCCCAGACACTGAAGACACGACGAGTGTCGATCAGTGAGCGAGATAACCCGGGCGCACTGGGTGCACTTCTTGAAGCCGCTGGAAGGCTTCGATGTCATGGGCGGAAAAATCACGCCGGCGAAATCAAAGTCCGAAATGACGGAAAAAGAGCACCAAAAGATTTAAAGGGAGAAAATCTCGACCGAGGCCGAAAGAGGCCTACCCCGACGACGAAAGAAAACTTATCGGGGCAAAAAGCTGGAAGTACGGGAAGGGTAACACGAAAAACCGGAGCACTTCCCGACACTTTAAAAGACTTTTCCGAAGAAAAAACACGTCAAAAATAACTTTGGACGCGCGAGGTCGACTTTCCGGGGCTCGACATGGCGAAAACACGACCGTACCGAGTGCGGACAAAAGAAGACTGGCCGGCTCGAGCCGGTTTCGGGCGGGAAGACGGCCGCGCATGCGCGGGCGCGCGAGGACTAGCAAAGGACTTTGCTAGAGAAGTTTCCGATTGGAGGGGCTGCCGTGGACGTCACCCATCAGTGAGAACAAGCAGCCTGCTTGTCCTCGGAGAAAGATAAGTTAAGTGTAGTTAAGATAAGTGAAGTTAAGTGTAGATAAGTTAAGTGTAGTTAAGTGCAGTTAAGCTACGTGAAGTTATGTGTAGTTAAGTTTAATAAAGTTAAGTTAGGTGTAGTTAAGTGTAGTTAACAGTAGTTAAGTGAAGTTCACTTAAGTTAAGTTCACTTAAGTTCACTTAAGTTAAGTACTCTCAAGGTAAGATCTCTTAGGTTAAGTGCTCTCAAGTTAAGCACTCTTAAGTACACTTAAGTTTAAGCGCTCTCAAGTTAAGTGCTCTTAAGTTTAAGTGCTCTCAAGTTAGTCCACAAATTTGGGATCAAGAAGTCTCAAGTCATATAGGCAGCTGACTTTTCAAGAAATAGAGGAGGTCTTTTACCAAGCGGCCCCATGTGACCGCTTGTGGTAGTTCTGCAGTTATGTGAAGTTAAGTGTCGTTAAGTATGGTTAAGCTAAGTGTAGTTAAGTTAAGTGTAGTGTAGTTAAGATAAGTAGAAAGCTTTAAGTTCCTCATAAGAGACTCATGAGAAAATTAATGAGTCATGGGATAGGAGGCAATGTTCTGTTGTGGATTAGGAATTGGTTATTGGACAGAAAACAGAGGGTAGGGTTAAATGGCCATTTCTCTCAATGGAGAAGGGTGAATAATAGAGTGCCGCAGGGATCTGTAATGGGACTGGTGGTATTTAACATATTTATAAATGATCTAGAAATCAGAATGACAAGTGAGATGATTAATTCATTTATATATGCTGATGATGTTACTATATATGTACCTTTTAATAACAATATCATAGAAATACTGGATAAGGTTAAAAAAAGGGATGGACATTAAGGAAAATTGGGCTACAGTTTTTAAACTCAAACTAAATAGAGATAAAACCAAATTCCTGGTTCTATCTAGCTTGCATAATCCCACCTCCTGCCAAAACTTCACAACTGACCAACAAATGTACCCAACTGAAACACAACTAAAAATATTAGGAATCATTCTTGATGAACATCTCTTAAAAATCAGGTCTCTGCAGTCACATCAAAGAGTTCAAAACCCTTTGGAAATTGAGAATTAGAGATTATTTTACCAGACAATCATTTCATCTTGTAGTACTATCGCTCATAAGAACATAAGAGTAGTCATACTGGGTCAGACTAATGGTCCATCTAGCCCAGTACCCTGTGTAAGCTCTTTGAGCAGGGACTGTCTTTCTTCTATGTTTGTGCAGCGCTGCGTACGCCTTGTAGCGCTATAGAAATGCTAAATAGTAGTAGTAGTAGTAGTTTCCAACAATGGCCAAACCAGGTCACAAGTACCTGGCAGAAACCCAAATCTTGGCAACATTCCATGCTACAAATCCCAGGGCAAGCTGTTGCTTCCCCATGTCTGTCTCAATAGCAAACTATGGACTTTTCCTCCAGGAAATTGTCCAAGCCTTTTTTTAAACCTTCCCAACTAGACTACTGCAATACAGCATATGTAGGATGCAAAGAAAACATACTAAAATTGATGCAGAACTGTTCAAAACATGGCAGCAAGACTTGATATTCAAGAAATTGAAATATGAAAGAGTAAACCCACTACTTGTAATGCTACACTAGCTCCCAATCAAGGCCAGATTATCTTTCAAAACAAGTACTTTCATTTTCAGAATATTGTTGGCATGTCTCCCAATTACATGTTAGACCTGATCGCACTATTGCCAAGAAATTCAGGTCTAGGAACCAGAGGCTACTTACTACTCCACTTATTCAACTGCAGAAACATAATTTACAAATCCATATACACGATTGGATTTAGTTATCTGGGTTCTAAATGATGGCACTCAATTCCTAAGGTCACAAGAAGCATCACAAGCTATCTTCAGTTCAGAAAAGAACTAAAAACCTACCTTTTCAATAAATTATATTGTTAACTAAACGTGATATCATTAGTCCACACTACTTTACAACTGAAATGCCTCATTGTAATCTCTCATAACTTATAATTGTAAGGCACATTGAACTGAAACTTGTTTTTGGATAATCTTGGGATACAAGAATGAATGAATGAATGAAATTTATTTTATTTTTTATTTATTTTTGTTACATTTGTACCCCGCGCTTTCCCACTCATGGCAGGCTCAATGTGGCGGGCAATGGAGGGTTAAGTGACTTGCCCAAAGTCACAAGGAGCTGCCTGTGCCGGGAATCGAACTCAGTTCCTCAGTTCCCCAGGACCAAAGTCCACCACCCTAACCACTAGGCCACTCCTCCACTCTGCAGATGACACTATCAAGGTTTTTAAAACACATGCGGATTGTGAAAAATTGCAGAAAAAGCTTAGGAAATTGGAAGACTGGGCATCCAAATGGCAGATAAAATTTAATGTAGACTAGTGAAAGTGATGCATATTAGGAAGAAGAATTCCAAATCATAGGTACCTGATGCTAGGGTCCACTTTGGGGGTCAGTACCCAAGAAAAATATCTAGGTGTAGTTGTAGATAATATGCTGAAATCCGTCCAGTGTGCGGCAGCCACCAAAAAATCAAACAGGTGCTAGGAACTATTAGAAATGGGATAGTAAATAACACCAAGCACACTCTAATGCCTCCATGGTGCGACCTCACCTTGAGTAATGCATTCAGTTCTCATCGCCGTATCTCAAAATAGATATAGCGGAATTAGAAAAGATTCAAAGAACAGCGACCAAAATGATAAAAGGGATGGAATTCCTCTCATATGAGGAAAGGTAGGGGACACCCAATGAAGTTACATGGAAATACTTTTAAAACAAATAGGAGGAAGTATTTTTTCACTCAATTAATAGTTAAGCTCTGGCTATTTAGCATAATGATGCATTTTGCCTCTTGAAGCAAATGATGCCATCACATTGATATGCAGTTCCCCTTTTAGTAGGGTTTAAATTGGCAGCGTCCTCAGGGGGAGGAATGCTGGCTTCAGCCTAACCCCTGGTAAGCCTTTCCTCAGCTGAGAGGTGCCCAGCTCTACCACCGGCTGCCTTTCAGGTGCTGTGGAGGACTTGCAGCTCATCTGCATATCCTTACAGCCTTCTCCGGGGTGACACCCAGGTCCACCCCGATCCACTCAGGGCCTCCGCTCTAGGTACCGCGTGCCTAACGGCGCGCAGGGCAATTTTCTCTTTGTATCTAATCTTTTTCCCATTGCTAAAGAACCTTAATCGTTTATGGCCCCTATTCACATTCTCTTCCTAGCTCTGTCCCTTCCTAATCTTTTCCCTCACCCCCTACCTCTCTCCGCTACAGGAACTCACTTCCCATCCATTGACTTCATCACCTCACCTTCTCTCCTACCCTCTTCCTCCCTCTTGGCTTTTAATCTCCGTCTCTTTCTTCCCTCCATTTTGCCTTCCCCATTCCACCTAAATACCTCTCGCCTTCGACGCCTTCGTGGCCACACCTCTCCTACTCTCCTCCGCTCTCTTTTACTCCTTCTCTTACTCTCAGCTGGTGACATCAATCCCAATCCTGGCCCTCCTCACCAACTATTATCCAAACTCTACAGATCTCACCGTGACCTCTCTAACCTCATCTCTATTCCTCTACTCCCCTCCTCTTCTCTGCCCTTCTCTTGCGCCCTATGGAATGCCCGCTCTATCTGTAACAAACTCCCCTATATCCAGGACCTCTTTATCTCGCGTCACCTCCATCTGCTCGCCATAACAGAAACCTGGCTCTGCCCTGATGACTCTGCTTCAGTCGCAGCCCTGTGCCATGGTGGTTATCTATTTTCACATACTCCTCGCCCTGCTGGCCGTGGGGGCGGTGTTGGACTACTTCTCTTTCCCTCCTCCAGATTTCAACCCCTTCTTCCACCTCAATCTCACTGTTTTTCCTTCTTTGAAGTCCACTCTATCCGCCTTTTCTCTCCTCTGCCTCTTCGAATAGCGGTCATTTATCGTCCCCCTGATAAGTCCCTTTCATCCTTTCTCAGTGACTTTGACGCCTGGCTTGCCTTCTTCCATGATCCTTCCTCCCCCATTCTCATCCTTGGTGACTTTAATATTCCTGCTAATGATCCTTCCAACTCTTATATTTCCAAGTTACTCGCTTTAACGTCCTCCTTTAATCTCCAACTATGCTCCACCTCCCCCACTCATCAAAATGGTCACTGTCTTGATCTCATCTTCTCCTCCAACTGTTCACCTTCTAGTTTCCTTGCCTCTGATCATCCCTCCTCTGATCACCATCTTATAACTTTCACACTTAAATCTCCTCCCTCCCAGTCCCGTCCTATCCTATCTAATTTATCTAGGAATCTTCACGATATTGACCCTTCATCTCTATCCTCCCATGTTTCAAACCTCCTCTCTACTGTGGCACCATCCACGTCTGTCAACGAGGCTGTTTCTTCTTACAACAATACTCTATCCTCTGCCTTAGACACTCTTGCACCTTTGATGACCCGCCCTGTAAGGCCTACAAAACCCCAACCTTGGCTGACTTCTAATATCCGCTACCTACGTTCCTGTACCCGCTCCGCCGAACGCCTCTGGCGGAAATCTCAGGCCCTTGCTGATTTCTTACACTTTAAGTTCATGCTGACCTCCTTCCAATCTGCTCTTTTACGTGCCAAACAGGATTATTATATCCAACTGACCAACTCTCTTGGCTCTAATCCTCGACTTCTCTTCACCACATTGAACTCTCTCCTCAAGGTGCCCCCTCCCCCAACTCCCCCTTCATTATCTCCTCAGACCCTTGCTGAATTCTTTCACAACAAGGTTCAAAAGATAAACCTTGCTTTCTCTACCTCACCAGCTCTCCCTCCACTAGTCCGTTCCCCTCTCTCTCCTTCCCCTCATTCCCTTTCCTCCTTTCCTGAAATTACTATTGAGGAAACTACACTTCTCCTTTCTTCCTCAAAATGTACCACCTGTTCCTCTGATCCCATTCCCACCCACCTTCTTAATGCCATCTCTCCTACTCTTATTCCTTTTATCTGTCACATTCTCAACCTCTCACTTTCCACTGCGACTGTCCCTGCTGCCTTTAAACATGCTGTGGTCACACCTCTCCTTAAGAAGCCTTCACTTGACCCTACTTGTCCCTCTAATTACCGACCCATCTCCCTCCTTCCTTTTCTCTCCAAATTACTGGAGCGTGCTGTTCACCGCCGCTGCCTTGATTTTCTCTCCTCACATGCTATTCTTGACCCATTACAATCTGGTTTTCGCCCTCTCTACTCAACCGAAACTGCGCTTACTAAAGTCTCCAATGACCTATTACTGGCTAAATCCAGAGGTCAATATTCCATCCTCATTCTTCTTGATCTTTCCGCTGCTTTTGACACTGTCGATCACAGCATACTTCTCGATACCCTGTCCTCACTTGGATTCCAGGGCTCTGTCCTTTCCTGGTTCTCTTCCTACCTCTCCCTCCGCACCTTTAGTGTTCACTCTGGTGGATCCTCTTCTACTTCTATCCCTCTGCCTGTCGGCGTACCTCAGGGTTCTGTTCTTGGTCCCCTCCTCTTTTCTATCTACACTTCTTCCCTTGGTTCATTAATCTCATCCCATGGCTTTTCCTACCATCTCTATGCTGATGACTCCCAAATCTACCTTTCTACCCCTGATATCTCACCTTGCATCCAAACCAAAGTTTCAGCGTGCTTGTCTGACATTGCTGCCTGGATGTCTCAACGCCACCTGAAATTAAATATGACCAAAACCGAGCTTCTCATTTTCCCCCCCAAACCCACCTCCCCGCTCCCCCCGTTTTCTATTTCTGTTGATGGCTCTCTCATTCTCCCTGTCTCCTCAGCTCAAAACCTTGGGGTCATCTTTGACTCTTCTCTCTCCTTCTCTGCTCATATCCAGCAGACCGCCAAGACCTGTCGTTTTCTTTCTTTACAACATCCGTAAAATCCGCCCCTTTCTTTCCGAGCACTCTACCAAAACCCTCATCCACACCCTTGTCACCTCTCGTTTAGACTACTGCAATCTGCTTCTTGCTGGCCTCCCACTTAGTCACCTCTCCCCTCTCCAGTCGGTTCAAAACTCTGCTGCCCGTCTCATCTTCCGCCAGGGTCGCTTTACTCATACTACCCCTCTCCTCAAGACCCTTCACTGGCTCCCTATCCGTTTTCGCATCCTGTTCAACTTCTTCTACTAACCTATAAATGTATTCACTCTGCTGCTCCCCAGTATCTCTCCACACTCGTCCTTCCCTACACCCCTTCCCGTGCACTCCGCTCCATGGATAAATCCTTCTTATCTGTTCCCTTCTCCACTACTGCCAACTCCAGACTTCGCGCCTTCTGTCTCGCTGCACCCTACGCCTGGAATAAACTTCCTGAGCCCCTACGTCTTGCCCCATCCTTGGCCACCTTTAAATCTAGACTGAAAGCCCACCTCTTTAACATTGCTTTTGACTCGTAACCACTTGTAACCACTCGCCTCCACCTATCTTCCTCTCTTCCTTCCCGTTCACATTAATTGATTTGATTTGCTTACTTTATTTATTTTTTGTCTATTAGATTGTAAGCTCTTTGAGCAGGGACTGTCTTTCTTCTATGTTTGTGCAGCGCTGCGTATGCCTTGTAGCGCTATAGAAATGCTAAATAGTAGTAGTAGTTCACTTAGCCACCATGATGTTGCATGCCAGACTGTGAACGTGAAGACTTTGGTTTTTGTAAGTGATATTAATTCAATGTTTTCAGATATGTTGCTTGTTTTTGGCAGCGGCTGTTTCTGATCCCCAGATGCAGGTCTGGTTTGACTTCTTATGCAGAAGGTGTCAGGAGCTTTTCAAGAATTATAAGGCACTGTATCCACTTGTGTGGTGTGAGATAAATAGTCATTGTTTGATTACTTCTGATGATATTTTGTCAAAAAAAGATTTTATGTGATAGGTCAAATTAAATAAAAATTAAAGTTGGTCCTCTAAGCTTTGGAGGCAAGTGATTGATAGATTAAGAAGAGCTTGGATCTGAAATAGTTGAGGCTAGAAGAGATCAAATAGCTCATTTACATATTTATCTGATGCCTCCTAGCTTTGTGTGTCCTTTTTTAAGGTGTGCTAATTAAGATGGTTGATTTAGTTTTGCCACTTGTTTTCACTTCCTCTTCAATGTTTGTCTGATATTTCTGGGAAGTTTTTTCTGTTTTTTTTTTTTTTTTTTTTACCCCTTTTTTCTTTTTTGTACTAATTAGGTTTCTGCCAGGTACTTGTGACCTGGATTGGCCATTGTTGGAAACAGGATACTGGGCTTGATGGACCATTGGTCTGAACCAGTATGGTTATTCTTATGTTCTTATGTTCCTCTTGTGTCTCAGAAAATTTGTTTTACTCCTTTATCTTGTCTGCTGAGCCCCCCAAAACCCACTGAAAACACAATACCCCCAACTGTACACCACTACAATAGCCCTTAAGAGTTCAGTGAGTTTCTGGTAAGTTTTGAAGGGCTCCCAGTTTCCACCACAAGTGTAACAGGTAGGGGGAGGTATGGACCTGGATCCACCTGTCAGTGTACTGCATCCACCACAGGGACCTGCATGCTGCTCTAATGGTCCTGAGTATAACATCTGAGGCAGGCATAGAGGCTGGTAAATAATGTTTTTAATCACATTTTTTTGGGGGGTGGGAGGGGGTTAGTGACCACTGCGTTCATCTCTGATTCCCTCCAGTAGTCATTTAGGGCACTTTTTTGTGGCTTTTCCTATATAATAAAACTCACCCTCAACGTTCTGAAGCCACTGACGTCACTTCCTTCAAGACGGGTTCGAAGGGTTCGTGGTGGTGAAGCCACCGAAATCGCCAAGTCTCGGGGCCCTCGCGTCAAACATGATGACGTTGAGGGCGGAGCAATGGCAAACGGTGCGTTCAGTAGGTGCGGAGCAATGCCGTCAGAACGATGAAGGGGATGGTAGGTAGGTAGGTAGGGAGGAAGAAGGGGGGGGGTGTTGGGGAGGAAAACCTTGCTAGCGCCCGTTTCATTTGCTCTAGAAACGGGCCTCTTTTACTAGTTCATTAATAAAACAGGTCTACACCAAAACATCCTTATAGCCCTGGACAGGGCCGGTCTTAGCAAGTGCGGGGCCCTATGCAGACCAATTTGGTGGGCCCCCATCCTAGCCCCGCCCCACCCTAGCTCCGCCCCATTGATAAGATTATTCCATTTTTAGAACATTTTTTTATCTATGAAATTTCAAATAAAGACAAATGAAGCTAAACTTGTACAAAAAAACTGTTTGAAATAATAAGCACAATGCTATCATGAAACCTCCCCCCCAGAAATTATTCAGTTCAAGTCCACTACAATTAGTAATTCCAATTCTCATAACAAAGGAGAATAAAGGAAAAATATTAAGAAAAGATTCAGTACTTTCAAATTCCCCTATTACTCTGTAACCCATATATGCAATAAAATAAAAATGAAATGAAAAGATATACAAAGATATGTGTGAAATATAATGTACAATATAAAAACATATAGACCACCAAGGTATTAAAATTGTTTTAAAATATATACCACAGGTCTCTGACTCAAGAAGACTCCAACTGTCTGTCATCCATAATTGTCTGACAACACACAGAAAAAAAATAAGTAAAAATAAAATAGTCACAATTAATACCTTATACACCAATATACCAGCCATACGGAAAATGCAGACCGTCAACAATATGAAGCTAGCAAGGGATCATAATATCACAATTCTCATGTAGAGCCACAAAACACCCTTTTAGAGGTAGTGTGTCATGATTTAGGCTCTACACCCTTTCTGATGTTTGGTGCCACCTTAGTAAGGCCAACACACAATCTCTCCACTGCAAAACACTATACACAAACTTGTGCAAAAACACACTCATAACCTTAACAAACCATAAACAGCACTAATTCCAAGGACAGGACAAGCTACAACCTTATACGTGGCGTGGAAAGGCAACTGTAATTACACCGGGCTCTAAAACACTAGTGCACAACCTAGTGAAAAAAAACAAACAAAAAGGGCTGCAAACTATACGCTAGCAGAATACTGCACCTTCCTTGATCACACCTGAAAAACACATGAAGGTAAAATACTGAACTGGAAAGTTACCTCAAGAAGTCAGACTCAGCATGCAGCAATACTACAAAAATTGAAACTTACATGAAAAATATCACAGATGCACATTTCCAAAAACTGACATATTCCAATTAATAAATCCTGAATAAAATAGTTTTTTCTACCTTTGTTGTCTGGTGACTTTGTTTTTCTGATCATGCTGGCTCAGTATCTGATTGTGCTGCTATCTGTCCTCTTAACTCCATTTCCAGGGCTTCCTTTCCATTTATTTCTTTACTTTCCACCTTTCTTCTTCATTTCTTGCCCTACATCCGTAAGTAAAAGCTGGGTCCTCCGCAGTCTTGACTGTCCAGTGGATCCAGCTTCTGCCTATTTTCTATATCCATGTGCACTTTTTCTCCTCTCTTCCTTTTCCCTCACCTCATCTCCTTCCTCACTCTTCCCTCGCCTCCATCCATGTCCAGCATTTCTTCTCTCTTCTCCATCCACCCATGTCCAGCGACCCTCCTGTCCCCCCTGCCATCCATCTATGTCCAGCAACCCCCCTGTCCCCTCTGCCCGCCCCTGCCATCCACCAATGTCCAGCAACCCCCCTCCCCTGCCATCCACCCATGTCCAGCGACCCTCCTGTCCTCCCTGCCATCCCCCTATGTCCAGAAACCCCCCTCCCCGCCATCCACCCATGTCCAGTGACCCTCCTGTCCTCCCCTGCCATCCACCTATGTCCAGAAACCCCCCTCTCCTCCTTCCACCCATGTCCAGCGACCCTCCTGTCCCCCCTGCCAACTGCCATCCACCTATGTCCAGTAACCCACCCGTCCCCCCTGCCGTCCACCCATGTCCAGCGATGTGACTCTCCTCGTTCCCCTGCTCCCCCTCCCATCTGAGCCCCCCCTCCCCGACCCGCCAAACGACCCCTCTTCTGCCACCCGACCCGCCGGCACCTCACCTGACCCAGCATTTAAAAAAAATCTACAAGCGACGGTGCCTCGCGTCTGAGTAAAAGAAGAAAAATTGCTTCGTCCATTGGCCAGCCTTCCCTCATGTCCCGCCCATGCGGGACATGAGGGAAGGCCGGCCAATAGACGAAGCGATTTTTCTTCTTTTACTCAGACGCGAGGCACCGCCGCTTGTAGATTTTTTAAAAATGCTGGGTCAGGTGAGGTGCCGGCGGGTCGGGTGGCAGAAGAGGGTCGTTTGGCGTGTCGGGCAAGGGGGGCTCAGGTGGCTGGAGGGAGGGGGAGCAGGGGAACGAGGACTGGAGAGTTGCGTCGCTGGACATGGAGGGCAGGCGAACAGTGGCGGTGGTCGGAGAGGCGAGGCGGAGTTGAGGCGCACCGCGCGGGGCCCCCTTAGGCGCGGAGCCCTATGCGGCCGCCTCTGCCTAAGACCGGCCCTGGCCCTGGATATTTTTGTTTTGTTCTATTGTGGCAGAAAAAACATCCAAGTGTTAGGAATGCCCAGATCCTGCCCTTAACATGCCCCTGAACAATCTTAGTAAACAGACCTAACTAGTAGTGTGGGGAATCTTCTCAACTAATACTCATTATTGTCCCAACACATATATATTAAGTCCAGTATTATAACATTTCAATTACTGTATGGTTATCAAGCATTATATCTTTATTCGGGGATCTTCAGATTTCCAGATCGTTTCCACCATATGGGGAATCTTCCCCAATTCTAATGGTGTTCCTTACATCTTCATGGATCAACCCGATTTTAAGATTTTACTATTTTTTTTCATCAGTCTCTCTCTTGCTTTAACTCTCTCAATAAATTCAAAGCATTATTTAGCATTACTTAACTTAAATTGATTAGCAGCTAAGCAGCAATTTTTCTTTCAAATCAAACCTCCGCCGACTTGGCCAGGTTTCGTATATACTTCGTCAGGGAAGAGGTTTGCATTCTGTGTTCACTTCCGTGTCCCAGAAAAAATGGCGAAAAAATACGAAACCTGGCCAAGTCGGTGGAGGTTTGATTTGAAAGAAAAATTGCTGCTTAGCTGCTAATCAATTTAAGTTAACTAATGCTAAATAATGCTTTGAATTTATTGAGAGAGTTAAAGCAAGAGAGAGACTGATGAAAAAAAATAGTAAAATCTTAAAATCGGGTTGATCCATGAAGATGTAAGGAACACCATTAGAATTGGGGAAGATTCCCCATATGGTGGAAACGATCTGGAAATCTGAAGATCCCCGAATAAAGATATAATGCTTGATAACCATACAGTAATTGAAATGTTATAATACTGGACTTAATATATATGTGTTTGGGACAATAATGAGTATTACTTAACATGCCCCTGACATGTCCCCTTGTGATCTGAATGTACTTCTGATGGACTTCATAGAAAAAATATCTAAAAATTGGTTTTGCAAATACCAATTTGGATGTTTTTATGAGAAAAAATCCAAATGCAGATTTATGCCATTTTTTGGATGTTTTCTCTTTTGAAAATGAGCTCCATAGCAACCTATGGAACTTTTCAAATCTTATTGCTTTGAAAATGAGCCCCATAATAACCTAAGGAACTTTGTAAGTCTTAGTGCTTTGAAAATGGCCCTGTAGGCGCCTATGTGACTTTATAAAATACTAGTGCAAATCCAGCAGCAATAGAGCCTACATTCATGGTGCAGACATTTTGCCTGTAGGTGTATAGTAAATACCCAAGGTTAGACTGAAAACAGGATACAGCATGAGCCTATCCAGCCCATTATGGAGGCTGAAGCCAGTAAGGCGGAGCTTGCCACCGTTTTAGATCACACAAAACAATGGCAAAAGGTTGTTTTGTGGCTGTACATGAGGAACTGTGATACAGCATATATATGTGTGTGTTTTTGTTCCTAGTCATGCATCCAAAGGATATATAATCCTTTCAAGAAAGCCAGTTAATCGATTAACTTATTGGTAGAACATAACCACAAAGACATTGTATGGTCGCATTTTCAATATATTAATTCTCGAGCCCAGCTAAGGAACAGGTTATTTAGTAAAAGACCCCCACAGTATCTTCCCTATTACACGTGTATATTAATAGTAATAAGAACTAATGACTATTTTTGGAATATGTAGGTTTCTTCTGGAATAGTCTGGTCTGGCTGCCTGGTTTTCACTGAGAGGTCCACCACTATATACAAACTTTTGACTGTGAATATTCTGATACTTGCCTATTCCTGGTTGCACTTGTGAACCTGATGTAACGTATGGTCCTGGTTGGTCGGAATAGGGAGGAGGAGGTGCTGCAAAGAGAGTGAAAAAGAAGTTATTGAACTTTTCCATTTCTTCTGTTTTGCACCCAGAGCGTTCAATCTAATTAACCACTTTACTGGCTGATGTATGTCCTACGTTAAAAGTGGAACCATTTGTTTAAAAGTGATTGATTTTAAGTTGCTCATTTTTATCATTTATAACTGGCAAGAACTGCTCTTAAATAGATGTCATCACATTTGCTTTTCGCACTTCAGCTGAGAGAGTAGAGAAAGAAAGTTCCTTAGTTTCAACATCTTTATGTCTGATCAGGCTGTATTTACTTCTGGAAAAACGAAAAAAAAAAAAAAAGTATATACACAAGTATGTTGTCACGTACCTGATGGCTGTACTTGAATGCCAGCAGCAGGGATTGGTTCTTTTATAGGATACATTGTTTGTGAACTGTGATCATCTGTTGCAACTCCAACTGTGATTGAGGGAATACAATAACATTTAGAAATTGGATCATTACTTGGAATCGGTTGCAGTGGTCTACATAAGAACAGCAGGAGGGGAAAGCTGTTGATGAATTATTTTTTGTAAGCTCTGAGAAATGTAATAAAAGTGAATGTAAAGGTCTCTAGAGGCTGTACTGGATACATGGTTATTGTTATCGAGACTGAAGAGCTTTCTAATGTTTGGAAGGTTTGGTTGCTGCTGGTATCCAAAAGAGGGGTGTTTCCCTTTTCTATAAAGGTGACAGCTATAGTGTAAAAGGGGCCTCCATGAACCCAGGAGCAGTAGGAGGTACCCAGGAAGGGTGTACTTCCGTGTTCATCTGATAGACAAAAGGGTTGTGCTCTTCAAGGGCTGCACAGGTGGGGAATAAGGGAACTTTCCCCTTGCAGAGGGAGTTTATAAGAAACCACAAAGACTCCAAAATCAATTTAGCTTACCTTAAGCTACAAATTGACGTTAATAAAATAATTTTAACATGTGTTAATCAACTTAATATGAATGAGTAAAACAAACTGAAATTTGTTTTTAAAAATCAGGAGAAAAAGTCTATCATTGAAAATTTTTCCATGCACAATACATTCCTTTTATTATTTTGCTGTTTTAGGATTCTTCTGAATACCTGTGACCTGGATTGGCCACTGTTGGAAACAGGACACTGGGCTTGAAGGACCTTTAGTGTCTGTCCCAGTAAACAATGTTATGTACTTAAAAGAGAGGGAAAAAGAGAAGAAAGAGGAAATCAGAGGAGCAAGGAGTTTTGCATTAAAGTCAGAGAGGGTAGAAGAGAAAGAGAAGACAGAGGGTATTGGGGAGGGAGAGGTAGGAAGAAATCAAGTGTGAGGGAGTCGGAATTGGCAAAAGAAGGGAGTTGCTAAGAAGGTCAAGGAGTTCAACCAGATGATAAACTACCTGAAGGCCATTTAACATATTGGCATTTTTATATGGAGCATCTTATATCTGTAGATCTGGGCTTTACCTAGTTCTACAAACCACAAAAAAGGCGGAAGATGAACCAAAACAGACCAGAAAAACCATAGGGAGTAAGAGCACCAAAAAGGTTTAATAGGGTCCTATTAAACTTTTTTGGTGCTCTTACTCCCTATGGTTTTTCTGGTCTGTTTTGGTTCATCTTCCGCCTTTTTTGTGGTTTGTGTCTTACTTTACGGGAGATTTGGACCTTCCTTTTGGTTCTTTACCTAGTTCTAACAATAAAAAGAATCTAATACAGAAGGGGAGGAAGTTTTGTTGAAATCAGATATTAAACTGCTAGGAGTCATTCTTGATTCCAGATTATCTATGGATTTGCCTATAACCTCTGTAGTTCAGAAATGTTTTTTAAAGTTGAAATTGTTGAGATTGAAACAGTACTTTGAGGAATATCAATTTAAATGGATTGTTCAATCTTTAGTTCTCACTACCCTGGATTATTGTTATATGGTTTTTATGGGTCTTTCATAAAAGCAGATTTGTAAGCTGCAAGCAGTTCAGCATGCTGCAGCAAAATTAGTAGTAAATAGTAGAAGATTTGATCATGTAACCCCATACATGATACGATTACGCTGGCTCCCTTTAAGAGCAAGAATTGAATTTAAAGTTCTGCTTTTTGTTTTTAAAAATTTGTATGGTTTTAGCCCTTCTTATTTGACTGATTTTATTAAACTTTTAGTCCTACATGGTTTACATTCAATGGTAGAAACAAGATTGGTTAATCAATCTAAGGTTCTTTGCAACTTGAAAGTTACAGAACAGGGAACATTAGTAGGCAAAGGTCCGTAGCTCTAGAATTTGCTTCCATCTTCCATTCATAACATTAACATTATAGGGTCCTTTTACTAAGGTGAGCTGAAAATGGCCTGCGCTGGTGTAGATGTGTATATTGGATGTGCGCAGGTCCATTTTTCAGTACACCTGAAAAAAAGGTCTTTTTTGGGGGGCCGAAAATGGACATGCGGCAAAATAAAAATCGGCGCATGTCCATTTTAGGCCTGAGACCTTACCGCCACCCACTGACTTAGTGGTAAGGTCTCACACATTAACCAGGCGGTAACGATCTATGCGTGTAGAATGACAATTACCGCCTGGTTTCCACCACGCGCCAGAAAATAAAAATTATTTTCCGGCTCACATAGAAGACGCACGTAAAAAACAAAATTACCGCCTGGGCCACACGGTAGCTGGGCGGTAACTCCAAACTGACACGTGTTAGGCGCACATAGGTGTCTATGCGGCTTAGTAAAAAGGCCCCTATGATTTTTCGACTCAGTTTAAAGATTCGGTTTAACAAAGATCTGATCAACCCTACTTAATCATTACCCATCATTCTTTGGAATCTTATAGCAGCTGTTATAATTTATTTTTTGCTTGATTGCTCTGATTTGTTGGCTCTGTGTTGTATCTTTGGTATATTCTTCTTTTTCTTTGTAATCCGCTCAGAATTGACCAGTTGAGGGAATATAAAAGATTTGAATTAAAATTCAATTGATACATATCTTATGGCAACAGGTGAATGCTGTTTATGGACGGCAAGTATGGTAGAACCTTTGATGATGCTTGGGTTACATTCAGTTGAGTATTGCTGCTATTCATGGTGACTCAAATTTACCTGCTGATGAAAAGAACTTTTTTTAGCACTATCATTTCTTAGTGATTAAGTTGTTCATCAGTTCTAACTTCTTAATGTTCCCTAAGTGTGGCTTCAGGATACCGACTCGTGCATTTAGGATGAAATTCTATAACTGTCTCTTCCGTTTGGGTACCCAGATACAACATAGGGAGCGCATATTCTATAACACGGATTCTGTTATACAGTGGAACACTAGTGTAAGTTGGCAGAAACACGCATATGCCTAGGCTTGTCCACTTACGCCAGGTCTATGGCAGGTAAAGATAAGCACCTAAGTGCAGCACTTACGTGTGAAACTTTGTAACTTACAGTGTTCTGTAAGTTCTGTAAGTAACTGACAGACACGCCTACGTCCTGCCCATACTCTGCCCATGTGTATGCCCCCCTTGCCTTTACACACTAACCCCCAGATTCTATATAGTGCGACTTAAATTGCGCACATAAATCCAGTCGTATTCTGGATTTGTGTGTGCAATTTAATTAGTTAACAAGCTAATCAGTGATGATAAAAAATCTATGCGCGTTGTTACAGAATACACCCGGTCCACGCCTAATTTAAGCGTTGGCATTTACACCAAGTTTTACTTGGTGTAACTGCCCTCAACTAAATTTAGAGGCGCGGATGGACGCTAGACATATTCTATAAACCACGATAAAATTTAGGCATATTCAAAATAAAGTACGCCTAAATTTAGGCATACTTTATAGATTGTGATTGCCAAAAGCACCGTGAAAACACTAAGAATTGCAGCACGGTGCAGTTAAAAGATGTAGTTGCCAGTCTATAGAATTGCCTTTTTAAGATACAAAAATCAGGAGGGATGAATTGAAGACATAAGCTTTACGTATAAGACTGGTTTTCATGCCCTGTGGACTGGGCAAAAATTTTTGATTCGTTTGGGCTTTTTCCTGACTTTTGACCACATGTTCTGGTTTGTTCCACAAATTTATTTTAATACAATTTTAACACATATTAATCATAGGTTTAACATGTTTTATATCAATTTAGTGTGCACAAAATTTTTAACAAACCAAAGGGTCCTTTTACTAAGCCGCAGTAAAAGGGGGCCTGTGCTAGCGTCAGTGCATGTTTTTGACGCAAACTGAGGCCCCCTTTAACCACACCAGGTAAAAGGCTGTCTCTTTCTTTGGAAAAGAACTGGCCATGCGGTAAGTGAACCAATCTTTCATAACCAAGACATTAATTGGAGACAGGGCCTTGCAAAACATTTCCAGAGAGCACTGATTTGACTCTGGCAGCTGCAACACTTCTTCCACTACAACAGAAGGCTGGATGACTTCCCCCACCGATCGAACATCTATGTCTAAACTTACAGCATGGTTGAGTGCATTGCCCTGAGTTGAAGTGAAAATAGGCATTACCAATCCCAATCCCTCAGATCCTGCCGATGCACTGCCTCCTGAGAGACTTGACTGAAACTTTCCCCATGCACTCCCTGATTTCCGAACTCTCCAAGACTTCCATATGAGGCAAACTGCTATCCAACAGCCCGAAAGGACGAAATGGAGTCATTACAGCTAACCATATATCAACATTCCTAAATCCCCATATATTAGATTTATCCTTCACTACGTCATAGTTTTAACCATGACCAACCTCCTTATGTTCTATAAGCCCTTAATATCATATCTGAATACTTTAAGAAACAAGGATACAATTCAGGCTTAGCCTCAACTAAAACAGTAGCATAAATGTTAAAACCCAATAACTAGTTAGGTACTTTAACCCTCTTCTTTTTCACCTCCTCCTTTCCCTCATCATTCTTCTTCAACTCATAATCTTGCCATTTTTACCAATAAGGCAAATAAATCCACAAATGTCACTTTTAAAATTCTTCTAACTTTCAGATATATGGGTACTTTATTTATTTATTGCACTTGTATCCAACATTTTCCCACCTATTTGCAGGTTCAATGTGGCTTACAAAGACCTGATATGGCGTCGCCATGCCAGGGTAAAGAATACAATTGGTGTTACAAAGAAGTCAAGGAAAACAAGAGGAATTTTGTCAGGTAGTTATAGAAAGATACAATCTGATAAAGGTGGATAAATGTTGTGGTTTAGTTAGTTATGGGTTTTCGTGGTAGGCCTTGTTAAAGAGGTTGGTTTTCAGAGATATGCGGAAGTTACTCAAAGGTACAATTGCACTAAATGTACGACCATTTTTACTCAGTTCCATAGACACAGAATTTTCACCTTCCTCCTCAACAACCTTACTTGATCTCTTACTATTTACAAAAAGTCCCACATCAACACTTTCACATGAAGCAAAGATTCTGAAGAATCCTGTGACTCTGATTCTCATACACTTAATGGGCTTTGTCTAACATCTCTCCTTTTACATTTTTCATAATCTAAATACTTAATTACATGTCTGAAATTACACAAACGCTTGCACAATCCTTTACCTGCAACCTTACCCTTCCTCCCTTCACAACATCAAATTGCCTCTCACCATTAGATATTTCTGCATCAGATGTGCTTTCGTTCTCCTGCTGAGCTTTATTCCTCCTACTCCTTGAAGAATTCTATCCTTTTGTTGATTGTTAACCATTAAAAACCATTTGCCAGATTTCTGAACCTCTCTACATTAATATCCAAACTTTTTCCACATTTTTTTTTATCATGCACATTTTTCCCCTCCCACCTTTTCCAATTACCACTTTATCTTTATTTCTTTCTTTCTTTCTTATTCACAGCTTTACCACTCACCACAATTACTTTTTTTTCCCTAAGGTATTTCTTTGCTATATGTGAAATGGAAGCCTCTCCAAATCCACAATTCTCTTCTTTGTAGCCATTTCATTAAAATTGCTTCCTTTAACACCACATATTACAATAACTCGCAAAAGAGCCCCAAAGCAAAAGCAGCTCAGCCTTCAAACTGCTAAAAATTCTAATTCTTATTTTACTGTATTTTAATTAATTCAATGTATTACTCAAATTACCTTAAAATTTCGGACAAAAACACACTTTCAGAGCAAGACACATCCACTTTTACATATTTCCTGCAGAGCACAGCAGCACTGTGAAAATGAAACCAAAGCACTTCCGACACAGAGAACACTGCTCACTAGTTTGAAAGCACTTAGACCTCGTCCCAAAAGCCCAAAATTATTACTTTAAATATTAAATACAATTTCTCAGAGCTCCAGTCACAGGAATAGCAAAACAAAAACCTTTCTCCACAGCAGGCAGCTGATTGGAATGCTACTCTTCCAACCACACACAGAGCCTACTGAGGCTAATACTGAGGTAAGAGGAGATTGAAGGAAACAGGGAGAGATGACCTCAAAAAGTTGAAGCCAAATAGGGTTATTTCGGTGTCCCCGTCCTCCTGCAGCCGTCATCTCACTACACTCAAAACAAAGCAAACGAACCTATGAGCTGCTGCATCTATGTTGTCGTTTGGTAGCATTTTTATTTAATCGCACTTATATTTTCAAACATGCGAGCTTGTGCAGCATACGGATGTACACAGACGATGCATAGTAACGGAATCAGTTTTCATAGGTGGAGTAGTAATTTGTTTTATAAATCGTAATCAGTGTGTCATTTGGAGGGGCTGATTATTATAGGGCCACCCTAGCACTGTTATATTCCTGCAGAGATTTTTTTTTCTCCTGGTAAAGAGCCACTAAAACAGACATCATGGTATGAGAATCAGGTGCTCAACAGTCAGTTTCTATCTATCTATCTATTTATTTATAAAATTTATATCCCATAATAAACATGAATTAGGTTGAAACCTTGGAGCATCTAAAATCTTTTTTTTCTTGTACTTAGATAAAAAAAGATGGCATGTGGGAACTTGCTCTTTTTGTTTTGTGGATTGCAGTGGTATTTTATAAAAATGCACTTGATATTTTTTATTACTACTATTTAAAAAACATTTATTCAGTCTGGCCTTTCTGAATACAAAGAACCCTATTTGAATTTTACCAATAAATTAATCTCATTTCCCATCTAGCCCTGCCTAATTATGCACTCACCTATCCACCCTTAATTGTTTGTTTGTTCTTGACATAGTCTAAATCCCTGGTTACTTACTGTACATGTATTAACTTACTTCTTAGAAACATAGAAACATGACAGCAAATAAAGGCCATATGACCCATCCAGTTTGCCGATCCTCTGTAACCCCTAATTCTTCCTGTTCCTAAGCAAACCCACATGCTTATCCCATGCCTTTTTAAATTCTGGAACAGTCCTCGACTCCACCAGGAGGCCATTCCACGCCTCCACCACCCTTTCTGTGAAATAATTTATTTTATTTTAGTTACATTTGTACCCCACGCTTTCCCGCTCAATGCAGCTTACATATACAGGTACTTATTTGTACCTGGGGCAATGGAGGGTTAAGTGACTTGCCCAGAGTCACAAGGAGCTGCCTGTGCCTGAAGTGGAAATCAAACTCAGTTCCTCAGTTCCCCAGGACCAAAGTCCACCACCCTAACCACTAGGCCACTCCTCCACTTCCTTAGGTTACTCCTAAGCCTATTCCCTCTTATCTTTGTCATATGCCCCCTCATTCCAGAGCTCTCCTTCATTTGAAAAAGGCTCTCTTCCTGTACATAAATGCCCTTGAGATATTTAAACATCTCTATCATGTCTCCTCTCTCCCTTTTCTCTTCCAGCGTATACATGTTGAGGTTCATAAGCCTGTCCGTATAATTTTTGCATTCAAGACCGCTTACTAATTTCGTAGCCGCCCTCTGGACCGACTCCATCCTGTTTATATCTTTCCGTAGGTGCGGTCTCCAGAACTGCACACAGTACTCCAAATGAGGCCTCACCAGAGACTTATACAACGGCACTATCACCTCCTTTTTCCTGCTGGTCATGCCTCTCTTTATGCACCCAGGCATCCTTCTGGCTTTGGCTGTCACTTTTTCTACCTGTTTGAAAGCTTTAAGGTCATCAGACACAATCACCCCCAAGTTCCGCTCTTCCTTCGCACACTGAAACACTACACCCCCTATACTGTACTGTTCCCTTGGATTTTTGTGACCCAAGTGCATGACCCTGCATTTTTTGGAATTAAACCTTAGTTGCCAAATATTGGTCCATTCCTCTAGCTTTGCTAGGTCCTTCCTCATGTCATTCACACCCTCCAGGGTGTCCACCCTGTTACAGAGTTTAGTATCATCCGCAAAGAGACAAACCTTACCAGACAGCCCTTCCGCAATATCGCTCACAAAGACGTTAAAAAGAGTCAGCCCTAGGACCGATCCCTGCGGTACTCCACTGACGACCTCCTTTTCTTCAGAGCAAGCTCCATTTACCACCACCCTCTGTCTCCTACCATTCAACCAATTTTTTACCCAATCAGTTGCTCTAGGTCCCACACCGAGGACACTCAATTTATTTATCAGTCGCCTGTGCGGAACCGTGTCAAAGTCTTTGCCGAAATCCAAGTATACCACATCAAGCGCCTCTCACATCCAACTGTTTGGTCACCCAGTCGAAGAAGACAGTCAGATTCGTCTGACATGACCTGCCACTAGTGAAGCCATGCTGCCTCGGGTCCCGCATTCCATGTAGTTCAAGAAATGTCACAATCCTCTTCTTTAGAAGCATTTCCATTAACTTGCTCACCACCGAGGTCAGACTGACAGGTTTGTAATTCCCTACCTCCTCCTTACTGACACTCTTGTGCAAAGGAACCACATCCGCCCTTCTCCAGTCCACTGGGACCACTCCAGTTTCTAAGGAAGCATTAAAGAGGTCTGTCAGCAGAGCTGCGGAGCAGACAGAACTTCTCCGAGTTCCTTAAGCACCCTTGGGTGTATCCCATCAGGCCCCATCACTCTGTCTACTTTTAGTTTGGCAAGCCCCTCATGAACACAGTCCTCCGTAAACGGGTCTTGGTCTACCATACCTCCATCCCCTTTAACCTTTGCTTTCTGCAGCCCTACCGCCCCCCCCCCCCCATTTTTCATTCGTGAACACAGAGCTAAAATAATCGTTAAGCAGTTCAGCTTTATCCTTATCATCTTCCCCATATTTCTCTCCCTCAACTTTGAGCCTCACAATGCTATTGTGGCACTTCCTCTTGTCACTTACATATCTACTACTACTACTACTACTTATCAAGGTCTTGTCCCCCAATTTTACCATATTAGCTATCTTTTCCTCCATTTGCCGCTTCGCTTTCCTGAGAGCTTTTCCAGCTTCTTTTCGCTTAGTTAAGTATTCTGTCCTGTCTTCATCTTTCTGAGTCATCTTATAACGTGCAAAGGCTAGCCTCCTTTCCCTTATCTTTTCAGCTACTACATTCGAGTACCAGAGAGGCCTTCTTTTCCTCTTACTTTTATGTACTTTCCTAACATAAAGGTTAGTCACTTTTAATATAGCTCCTTTCAGTCTCGTCCATTGCGGTTCTACATCCTTCAGCTGTTCCCATCCCACTAACTGTTCCTTGAGAAATTCCCCCATCTCAGCAAAGTTAGTTCCTTTGAAATCCAGGACCCTCAATCTCGAGTGAGCCCTCTCTTCTGTTTTAATATTGAACCATACCATACGATGATCACTAGATGCCAAATGGTCTGCCACCTTGACGTCAAAAACATACTCTCCATTTGTAAGCACCAGGTCCAGAACAGCTCCATCCCTCGTCGGTTCCGTCACCCACTGCTGGAACAATTCTTCCTGTAGGGAATCTAAGATCTCTTTGCTTCTAGACGACCCCACAGCCAGGACACCCCAATCAACATCCGGCATATTGAAGTCACCTATCAGTAGTACTTCCCCTTTCCTAGCTATCTTGCGGATGTCTTCAATTAAATCCCTGTTCAGTTCCTCTGACTGTGAGGGAGGTCCGTATATCACTCCGATATAGATACATTTTCCTTTCCCTCTTTCCAGTTTAACCCACAGCGCTTCTTCCCTACCCCACATGTCCTGAAGTTCTGTCACTTGGATATCATTCTTTGCATATAATGCCACACCTCCACCCTTTTTTCCTACTCTGTCCTTCCTGAATAGATTATAGCCAGGTATAGCAACATCCCAGTCATGGTTCTCCGTGAGCCACATCTCCGTGACCACCACTAAATCCAAGTCCGCTTCCATCATTGTAGCCTCAAGTTCTAGCAGTTTGTTTCACATACTATGGGCATTGGTATACAAGGCTCTCCAGATTTTCCTCTTTTTATTCCCTTCTATAGAGGCATTAAATGTCCTACCTTCCTTGTGTTATATTCTGTACGTTATTATGTTTTATTCACTCTGGGCCCCTTTTACTAAGCTGTGTAGGTGCCTGAGCGCACCCAACGTGCACCAAAATGGACTTACCGCTCGACTACCGCATGGCTCTTGCGGTAATTCATTTTTGGCGCACATCCATTATGCGCGTCTGAAAAATAATTTTATATTCGGACAAGTGCAAGTCCTTACCACCCAAATTCTTTACCGCTAGGTCTATGGCTGGCGGTAAGGTCAGAGACCCAAAATGGACACGCGACAATTTTGATTTTGCCGCATGTCCATTTTGGTCAAAAAAAGAGGCCCTTTTCAGGCGCGCTGAAAAATGATTCTGCGTGCGCCCAAAACCCACGCCTATACTAACGTAAGCCACTTTTCAGCATGCCTTTGTAAAAGGACCCCTTTATTGTTTATTTGTAAGCCACATTGAACTTGAGTCTATTTCGGGCTAGTGTGGGGTATAAACGTTATGAAAGAATGAATAAAGAACGAATGAAAGACAGATATTCAATAATGAGGTCAGAGCTAACTTTATGCAGAAGTCCAGAGTCAGTCTAAGTGTGCCAACATTGTCTAGTTCAGCACACTATTAGCAGTCAAGTTCATACAAAGTTAATTATGTTCAATGGAAAATAAATCTGTTGGCTTAGGCTGCTTGCTATGTGAATATTACATCACTGTTTCATTATTGCTACCAAGTATTACATATTAAGAGCATTTGCTTTAAACTTTGTTTTAATTTCGTGGTATTGCTGTTGAATCCAAAGGTGAATACTAAGGGTGGTGGAACAATTAACTGTAAACTGTGTTGTTTCTGACTTTAATTGTTTTGGACAGCTTTGGATCCTGCTAATGTGTACATCTGCTGTCTGGAATTTTGGAAGATGGAAATGAGAAAATAAAAATTAAGGGCCCTGTTTACTAAACCGCGCTGTAGGCGCACTAACTTTTTAGCGTGCGCTAACAATAAAGACACCAATAGGTGTCTCTATCATTAGCGAGCGTTAAAACGTTAGCGCGTCTACAGCGCAGCTTAGTAAACAGGGTCCTAAATTTTGGATGTACTCTGTAGAAGTTGTTGTTTACTTTTGCAATGTGAGTATGGATGCTTGTTCTGGTGTATGCATCTACTATAATAAAAAGCACCTCCAACGTTCTGAAGCTGACTCCGTGGCAGTGAAGGGTTGTAGGGTTCGTGCTGCCTGTAACGCTGTATCCATCTCCTGTTGTGACATTAGCGTACTTCCTGGTTCGACACACACGACGTCACACGCATGAGGGTGTCATCGTCCCTCCCTCCCTTCCAGTTCCAGGCCCCCTCCCTCCGATTTTTAAAAGTCATCTTCACTTACCAAGTCAGGGTTACGGCGGATGGCAGCAGCGGTAAAACACGTGCAGGCTCGGCCCCAGGGCTGTGCCTAGAGTCTCTGGCGCCCCCCCCCCCTGCAGACTATCAGTTGGCGGCGGCCCTCCCCCCCCCCCCCCCCCCCGTGAAAATGATCGCTCACCACTTGCCACACTGACAGGAATTGTCAGCAATATTCTTAGAAACAAATTGCTATACATTGCAAAATAAGATAGCAGATGTAAATTCTCAAAGTGGACATATTCCAACACTAAAATGAAAATAAAATGATTTTTTTCTACCTTTGTTGTCTGGTGACTTTCTTTTTCTGATCATGCTGGCCCAGTATCTGATTCTGCTGCTATCTGTCCTCTTAACTCCGTTTCCAGGGCTTCCTTTCAATTTATTTCTTTCCTTTCCTCCTTTCTTCTTCATTTCTGGTCCTCAGCTTCTGCCTATTTTCTTCATCCATGTGCAGTTTTTCTCCTCTTTTCCTTTTCCCTCATTTCATCTCCTTCATCTCTCTTCCCTCCCCTCTATGTCCAGCAATTTCTCCTCTCTCCCTGAGCCCTGCCCTCCCATCCATGCTCCTCTGTCCCCTGCCCCTCCATTCATCCCTATCCAGCAATTCCCCTCTCTCCCTGAGCCCTGCCCTGCAATCCATATCCATCCATGCCCATCTGTCCCCTGCCCCTCCATTCATCCCTATCCAGCAATTCCCTTCTCTCCCTGAGCCCTGCCCTCCCAATCCATGCCCATCCATGCTCCTCTGTCACCTGCCCCCTCCATTCATCCCTATACAGCAATTCCCCTCTCTCCCTGAGCCCTGCCCTGCAATCCATATCCATCCATGCCCCTCTGTCCCCTCCATTCATCCCTATCCAGCAATTCCCCTCTCTCCCTGAGCCCTGCCCTACAATCCATGCCCATCCATGCTCCTCTGTCCCCTGCCCCTCCATTCATCCTTTTCCAGCAATTCCCCTCTCTTCCCTGAGCCCTGCCCTCCCAATCCATGCCATCCATGCTCCTCTGTCCCCTGCCCCCTCCATTCATCCTTTTCCAGCAATTCCCCTCTCTCCCTGAGCCCTGCCCCTCCCATCCATGCTCCTCTGTCACCCTCCATTAATCCCTATCCAGCAATTCCCCTCTCTCCCTTCCATGACCCCCCCCCTCGCATCCATGCTCCCTCTCTCTCCTCTCGCTCCCATGTCCCATCATGTCCCAGTTGGCCTGGCCTGGCCCGCCCTCTTCTCCCCCCCCCCTTCGCATCCATGCTCTCGTCTCTCCCTGCCCTCCCGCTCCCATTGTTCAACTGCCCGCCCTCTTCTCTCCCCCCAACATCCCTTTTCTTTTTTTTCTTTTTAAATTTACCTCCGTGGCGGTCCAGCAGCGCAGCGTCAGTGAAGGAGGTGGCGCTCCCGACGTCTCTAGCCTTCCCTTCGCTGTGTGCCGCCTTCTTCTGACGTCAAGCAAATGACCGTCAGAAGAAGGTGGAACACAGCGAAGGGAAGGCTAGAGATGTCGGGAGCGCCGCCTCCTTCACTGACGCTGCGCTGCTGGACCGCCACGGAGGTAAATTTAAAAAGAAAAAAAAAAGAAAAGGGATGTGGGGGGGGGGGGAGAAGAGGGCGGGAAGTTGAACAATGGGAGCGGGAGGGCAAGCGAGGTGAGCATGGTGCGGCGGCGCCCCCCAGAGGGAGGCGCCCCCCTGCCATACTTACCTCGCTTACCATGTTGGCACGGCCATGCTCGGCCTTCTCTCTCAGCTGTGGTCCCGCCCTTGCGGAAACAGGAAATGAGGGCGGGACCACAGCCAAGAGAGAGAGAGAAGGGCCGAGCCTACACGCCTTTTACCGCTGCTGGCAGCCGACGTAACCCCAACAAGGTAAGTGAAGATGACTTAAAAAAATTCGTAGGGAGGGAGCCTGGAACTGGAAGGGAGGGATGACGACCCTGGAACTGGGAGGGAGGGAGGAGGGAGGGGGGACCCTGGAACTCGGACGGAGGAGGGGACCCTGAAACTTGGAGGGAGGGGACGACCCTGGAACTTGGAGGGAGGGAGGGAGGGGATGAACCTGAACGGAGGGAGGGGGGACGACCCTGGAACTCGGAGGAAGGAGGGAGGGAGGGGAGACGACAACCCTGGAACTGGGAGGGAGGTGGACGACCTGGAACTGAGAGGGAGGAGGGTACCCCTGGCACACACTCTCTCTCTCACACACACACTCTCTCTCTCTCACAGACACACTCGCACCCAGTGTCACTCTCTCTCTGGAACACACACACACTCGCACATTCACTCTGTCTCTCACACACACTCTCTCAAACATACACACTCAGAGGAAAACCTTGCTAGTGCCTTTTAATTTCTTCCAGAAATGGGCCTTTTTTCCTAGTGTAATAATATTTGAATAACTGTCTATACTTACGGCTATGATTTCTGAACATGCAGCATCATTAAAGGACAGACTTTTAAATGCCCAGTTGGGTATATATGCTAATCTCAACTTTGTTAAATGTTTCAGACATATCTCAAATCCATCTGTTTGCTCCCATGATATAACTAACTTAATTCTGTGTTCTGTCTCACTGTGTTTTCAATGTAAGCCGCATTGAGCCTGACGTTGCGTGGGATCATTTGTGATATAAATGTAAAAACAAAATCCTTTATCCTCCACCTTTTAAGTCACTGCCTATCCAGCTGGATGGTGATGGCACAAGGAAAGCGAATTTGGTCCATTGAAGACTAACTCAAAATAACCTGTTCCTTAGCCAGGCTTTATTATCATATTAAAAATGTGACCATACCATGCCTTTGTGGTTATGTTCCACTAATAATTTAAACAATTAACTGGATTTCTTCAAAGGATTACATAAATTTTGGATGCATGACTAGGGACACAAACATACACTTATTTATTCAATATCACAATCCCTCATGTACAGCCACAAAACAACCTTTTAGTGTGGATAGTGTTCACAATGAGCTCCTTTTATTATCAACTAGATAGAGATAAGAGTTTTCAGTTTTGGCATTGTATAAATCATCAGAAGAACAAAATATAAGAAAACCAATGGACTACATTAGGGGCTTATAGCCCATTTAGTTATGTTTAAACAAAAGAGATCTGCATGAAACAAAATATTTATTTTTATTTTGACTTATAAAACCACTTGCTCCTGAAACATGTTCAAAACAGAATAATCCAATTTGTGTATCTAAAAGGTCAACTTCTACAAAACAGATGAAGATGTGATTCCATGTGCCCCAATGAAAGGAGAATTTAATTTTACTTCCATTTAATTTCAATATATTACATCATCTTCATAATACCAGGCTTCCCAAGGCAGATTACAACAACAGTTAAGATGAACCCATCAGGAAACAGGATATCCTCTCACTGAAATTTGGCCATCTGTATTGTATAGAACAGTGTAGAAAAATAGAGTTTATTGCTTTTGCTACCAGCTAAAATAATTTTAATCTGTTTTAGTGATATTCGATTTTTATTTCATGATATTAAATCTAGATATGGGAAGCTTTCAAATAAATTAAAAAGCTGTCAAATAAGTTGTCCATCTTTTAAGGCACTGCCTATTGTAAGAGGAAAACTAGAGCAAAGGAGAAACCTCCCTAGGCCTATCCCCTTTCCCTCATTTCAAGGGGAAAAGGTCAGAGAAGAAAATTCAGTGAAATTATGGGTTCCCCATCAGAGGACACTGGGACTCACTTATGCGAAGAGGAGGGAGAATTGACAGAAATGGTGGGGGGGAAACCAGGGCCGCGGAGAGGGGGGGGGCAGGAAGGACAAAATTCCCCAGGCTTCAGCCTCCAAGGGAGGTCCGGTGCCGGGGTCTCTCTCCTCCTGCTCCCAGGCCGCTGGCGCAGCAGTTCCCGGTCTCACCTGACTGCCCTCGGCACTGTCGATAGCCCCCCTCCGTCCACCAACGTGACCGGACCCCCTGCATTCAAATCGGCAGCGCCTCACCTCTGTGTGAAGGCGGCAGATTGCCTCCCTTCAGGCCCTCCCTCACTGTGCCCCGCCCTCGCGGAAACAGGAAGTGACGAGGGCGGGACACAGTGAGGGAAGGCCCGAAGTGAGGTGATCTGCCGCTTTCACACAGAGGTGAGGCGCTGCCAATTTGAATGCAGGGTGCCCGGGCACGGTGGCGGACAGAGGGGGGCTATCGGAGCCGAGGGTGGGCAGGTGAGACCGGGGACTGCAGCGCCAGCAGCCTGGGAGCAGGAGAGGGAGGCGACAGTGATAGGGACTGGGGGGGGGGGGGGGGCCCGCGGCCAGGCCCGGCTCAGTCTTTCGGCGGCCCTGGGGGGAAATAATCCAAAAACCCTGGTGGTACTGCCTAGTGGGGGAGAGGCTTGCTAGGGAGGAGCAGGAGCATTTAAAGACTTACATTGAAGCAGAAGAGAGAGGAGGGGTGGGCAAGCCCATGGAGGTCCAGGAGTATCCCAGAACAGAGGAGGCTCAAGGTTATGAGGAAGGTGTACCAGATGCCCAGAGGAAGAGATGGAAGTTCAATATATTTAGGGGTCCCTTTACTAAGGCATGCCAAGAAATGGCCGCGCTGGTGTAGGCGCATTTTGGATATGCGCAGGTTCATTTCCAGCACGCCTGTAAAAAAAGGCCTTTTTTTGGCCGAAAATGGACGTGCGGCAAAATAAAAATTGGCTCGCGTCCATTTTGGGCCCGAGACCTTACTGCCACCCATTGACTTAGTGGTAAGGTCTCATACGTTAACTGGGCAGTAATCATCACCATGCGTACACTTCCGATTACCGCCTGGTTAACACCGCATGATAGGAAAAAATATATTTTCCAACGCATGTATTGGACACGCGTAAAGAATGGAATTGCTCCCTGGGGCGTGCAGTAGCCAGGCAGTAGTTCCAAATTGACGCGCATTGGACACGTAGGCACCTAAGCGCCTTAGTAAAAGAGCCCCTTCATATAAAAGTAGCATTAAGCAGCGCTTCAGAGAAAGGAAACAAGGTGCCCTTTTACTAAGGCGCGTAGGCATCTACGCGTGTCCAATGTGCGTCAGTTTGGAACTACCGCCCAGTTAGCACATGCCCTGGGCGATAATTCAGCACGACGCTAACTGTTTTACGCGCACTGATGATTACTGCCCGGTTAACACATGAGACCTTCCCACTAAATCAATGGGTGGCGGTAAGGTCTCAGGCACAAAATGGATGCGCGCCAATTTTTATTTTGCCGCACGTCCATTTTCAGCCAAAAGGCCTTTTTTACCGGCGTGCCAGAATAGGACCTGCATGCGTCCAAAACACACGCCAACACCAGCGCAGGCCATTTTTTGGCACGCCTTAGTAAAAGGACCCCTGAGTAAACAGCCTATGAAGAAATAAGTTACGCCTGTACTTTTTCAAGTTTTTGTTTGCTGACAGAGTGGGACGGGTCTCAATGCAGCATAAGCCTGCTGCATCGGGAGTAAAGAGTTTAGGGTCTGCCAGTGTTTGAGCCCTAGGCTTACCAGGAAAGAGAGCTCAAACTCTTTTTCTTATGAATAATTTTGTTTGTTAAAGGTAAAAAGACTGAGAAGACTTGCTACCTAATGTTTTTTCTTTTTTAAACTCTGAACTGTAGTAAAATACATGGGGGAAAACACAAGAAGAGTTTTCTTTTGTTTCAAACAAAACTGTTGAATGCCTTTGTTTAAAAAAAAACCTGCAAGGAAACAGGTGTGGAAAGTTAGACTTGACCCTGGTAGAGGAGGAGAGAGGTGAATACAGGAACCTGAACTAATTTGCATATGTTTTTTCCCAATCTTTAATGAAGGGCATGGCTGTTTTCCTTCCTTCTGTGGAGAGAAGGAATGGAGATGAACTAGAAAAGTAAGCGCCCTTTTTATCACTGACCAGACAAGAGGAAGCATTGTTTAGAGAACCACTCACCCTAAAGGCAAAAGGGACTCTCTAGCTTGACTGTGGGGTGAAACAAAATCTTGTTTCTGAGGTCTCTTGTATTTCCTGTTGGAAAGAAAAGTAGATGATACTAGTTTTTTTTTGCTGAACCTACAAGGTTTTTCTGTTAGTTAAGAACATATCACATTATTCAACTTGATCAGTTTTTGAGATTTTTAGCTGACTTTGTGTTTTTTTGATAGTGGCGGTTTAATTTTTATGCATAGATATTTTCCTTTGTTTCAGTACCTTAACTCTGTGGCATCACTCACATGCACTTTAAGTGCCTCCAAACGTGCCAGGTTTTTTTCATTCTCTTGGCGTTACCCTGCTGGTTTCTTGGCTGTGTGCACTACTGCAATTTGGTTTGAGATTAATCATCAATGTGCTGAGTCATGTTCTTATTTCCATTTCCATATAAATTGGTTGTGATTTAAATTCCAAATGATATCTTTTTCAACTTTTTGTGTTTCCCATTCTAGCTTTTTGTGACCGTTATTGGCGTCTTCAGGTTAGCAGTTTTGTCATTCCTGGCTCCTGGATAAGTACATAAGTAATGCCACACTGGGAAAGTCCATCGAGCCTAGCATCCTGTCCACGACAGCGGCCAATCCAGGTCAAGGGCACCTGGCAAGCTTCCCAAACGTACAAACATTCTATACATGTTATTCCTGGAATTGTGGATTTTTCCCAAGTCCATTTAGTAGTGGTTTATGGACTTAGGAAACCGTGTAACGCCTTTTTAAATTCTGCTAAGCTAACCGCCTTCACCACGTTCTCCGGCAACGAGTTCCAGAGTTTAATTATGCATTGGGTGAAGAAATATTTTCTCCGATTTGTTTTAAATTTACTACAATATAGTTTCATCGCATGCCCCCTAGTCCTAGTATTTTTGGAAAGCGTGAACAGACGCTTCACATCCACCTTTTCCATTCCACTCATTCTTTTATATACCTCTATCATGTCTCCCCTCAGCCGTCTCTTCTCCAAGCTGAAAAGCCCTAGCCTCCTTAGTCTTTCTTCATAGGGAAGTCGTCCCATCCCCGCTATCATTGTAGTAGCCCTTCATGCACCTTTTCCAATTCTACTATATCTTTCTTGAGATGCGGCCACCAAAATTGAACACAATACTCAAGGTGCGGTCGCACCATGGAGCAATACAACGGCATTATTTATTTATTTATTTTTTATTTATTGCATTTGTATCCCACATTTTCCCACCTATTTGCGGGCTCAGTGTGGCTTACAATACATTTTGAGTGATGGAAGTACAATATGTTACAGTACAATTATGGTTACATTGTGAAGAGTTATGAGAGACAGAGTCAAGTCAGAACATCTTTGGGGCGTAGAACAATGGAATGATACAATGGGGAAAAGATGGGGCGATAGAACAATAGCAGATAACCTTAGGGTATAACAATTTTATTTGTGGGTGGTGTATTAATTGTGGTGGAAATGCGGGGGTGAGAGAATTCAAGGAGAGTGTATTGATTCATTTCTGTTGGTGTGTATGGGCTTCATGTGTTTTGATCCTTGCAGTAGATTTTCTCGAAGAGATAAGTCTTCAATCGTTTGCGGAAGTCGGTTAATTCGTAGATCGTTTTCAGGTTACGTGGTAGTGTATTCCAGAGTTGCGTGCTCATATAGGAGAAGGTTGATGCATGCAGTACTTTGTATTTTATCCCTTTGCAGTTAGGGAAGTGGAGGTTGAGGAAAGTTCGGGATGTTCTTTTAGCGTTTCTGGGTGGCAGGTCTATTAAATCAGTCATGTATGCAGGGGCTTCACCGTGAATGATTTTGTGGACTAAGGTGCATACTTTAAAGATGATACGTTCTTTGAGTGGGAGCCAGTGCACCTCACATCTGTTTTCCATACCTTTCCTAATAATACCCAACATTCTATTCACTTTCTTAATTTATTTGATTTTCCATGTTATATATCAATATGTTTAGCCAGTATTTGGTAGTAATGGTTTATTTTCAGCTTTATGGTTTATTGATATTAGTGATGGGCCTTTTTTTGCCATCTCAGCAATATAGTGCATCAAACCCTTTTCGTTCACTGTTCCACAATGCTTTTAATACTCTGGCAGCACCCATGCTCTCTGCATGCACTATTTCATCTATGTGACAGACAGGTTAAGATCATTTCTCGCTGCAAGCACTTTTAGATATACATCACTATTGGGCTCATTTTCAAAAGAGAAAAATGTCTAAAAAGTGGCATAAAGCAGCATTTGGATGTTTTTCTCACAAAAACATCCAAATCAGTATTTTCAAAACCTATCTTTCAGATGTTTTTCTATGCTGTTCATCTGCAGTGCATCCAATCTCAACGGGGTGTGTTGGGGGCATGTTAAGGGTGGGATTTGGGCGTTCTTAAGACTTGGACATTTTTCAGCCATAATGGAACAAAACAAAACTAAGATGTTTTGAGCTAAACCTGTTTTTATAATGAACTAGTAAAAAGAGGCCCGTTTCAGAGCAATGAAACGGGCGCTAGCAAGGTTTTTGTCGCCAACACCCCCCCTCCTGGCCAACCCCTCGTTGTTCTGCCATTGCTCCGCCCCCAACATCATGACGTTTGACGCGAGGGCGGGGCCCGGAGCGATTTCCCACCCCCCGCCTCCCTGCCTCCCTCCCTGCCAACCACTTCGTTGTTCTGCCATTGCTCCGCCCTTGAGGGCGGGGCCCGGAGCGATTTGGTGGCTTCACCACCACGAACCTTCGAACCTTTTTGAAGGAAGTCAGGGCTTGGCTTCAGTGACGTCAGTGTCCTCAGAAACACTGAGGGCAAGGTTGCCAGATGGGAAAAATTTTCCCCCGCCAAAATCAGCCCTAAACCAGCCCAACGTCAACCCCCGCCTCCCATGTCACCAGGCCCCGCCCCCATGTCACCAGCCCCGCCCCTGACGTCACCCCTGATGTTAACCCCGCCCCTGACGTTGACCACGCCCCTCAAACACTTCTATTGGACCACATCGGACCAATAGAAGCCCCGGAAAAGCTTTTATTGGACCAAATTGGACCAATAGAAGCCCTGGAAAAGCTTCTATTGGACCAAATTGGACCAATAGAAGCCCCGGAAAAAAGCACACAGCGGCCACAGGAGAAGAGCCCAAACCCACACCCCACAGCCGCCGAAATTTTGCCGCAGCTGCTCAAAGAAAACCCACCCAGTGTTGCGGGAAGACCGCAACCCTGGCAACAATGGCTTAGGGTGAGTTTTATTATAGTAGATAAGGCACAAGAAAGTGCCCTTTAATGACCACTGGAAAGAATCAGGGATGACCCCCTCCCACTCCCCAAAAATGTGAATACAAATATGACTTACCAGCCTCCATGACAACCTCAGATGTTACAGCCAGGTCTATTAGAGCAGAATGCAGGTTCCTGGAGTAGTATAGTGGTCTGTGTAGTGTACTAGGGAGTGGAGGACTCGGGTTCCTATGTACCTCTACCTGTCACACTTGTAGTGGAAACTGTGACCCCTCCCAGAATCACCAAACTCCTTCTGTACCAACATATAGGCACCCCCTTCACCCATAAGGGCTATTGTAGTGGTGTACAGTAGGGGGCAGTAGGTTTTGGGTGGGTTTTGGAGGGCTCAGGGGACAAGATAAGGGAGCAAAGATGAGATGTGTACCTGCAAGCATTTTTTGCACAGCAGTGCCCCCTAGAGTGCCCTATTGCTCTCCTGGGATATCTAGGGGACCAGTCTGCTAAAAATGCTGGCTCCTCCTACATCCCCAATAGCTTGATTTTCTACGTTTTGCACGTATTCATTTTTGTTGTTGTTGTTGAAAATTGGCCATAAGCCCCTAATGCAGCCCATTGGTTTTCTTATATTTTGTTCTTGTGATAAATTATACTGTGCCAAAACTGAAAACTCTTATCTCTATCTGGTCGATTAAAAAAGGAGCTCATTGTGAACACTATCCATCCTAAAAGGTTGTTTTGTGGCTGTACATGAAGAATTATGATATTGACTAAATGCGTGTATGTGTGTGTCCCTAGTCCTGCATCCCAAAATATATAATCCTTTCAAGAAATCCAGTTAATCTTTTAATTTATTAGTGGAGCATAACCACAGAGTCATGGTATGGTCGCATTTTCAATATGGCAATACTAGGGCCCATCTAAGGCACAGCCAGGTTATTTTGAGTAGTCTGCACTGGACCAAACTGCTTTCCTTGTGCCATCACTATTCAGCAGGTAGGCAGTGTCCTAAAAGATGGAGGATAAAGGATTTTTTTTTTTTACATTAAAAGAAGGTAAATTTGGATGTAAGGATTGTTTGAAAGCATGCTCTGTCCCCAGGTATAGCCAGCTCTGCAATTCTTTTTTTTTTTGGGGGGGGGGGGGCACAGAGGTGGACCAGGGAGAGAGCTTGTTGTTAAAAATTTACCAGCACATCACTGTATATAACTAACATGTTATGAAAATTTAAATGGAGGTTTTGAATATTTTTAGTCCTCACATGGCTAATGATACACATCAGCTTCTAAATTGGTCTTTAGTATGCTATTATAAGGGAGATGCCCCGGTGTTCATCAGATAGTAACAGGGGCCCTTAACATAACAATTTATATTATGTCGGGGCCAGGACTGGTAATCACCAGGAGGCTATTTGTAATGTTCCCAAATCTCTCTCTGTACTCCTTGCTTGGGCCAGGACTTGTTTTCACTGGGAGGCTGTTTGTAGCTTTCCACACTCTCTCCATAAGAATTCAGTCCATCTCAAAGCTGGTGTTCTGAACCAAGTATTTTATTTAATCCAAGTAAATTGAAATCAAAAGGGATAATTACAAGGCAGCAATGGTGGAGGCAATAAGTAGTAAGGAATTATTCATTTACAATGTCTCTGGATTTCTGTTGTCTCACCATTGTTCCAGAGACAGCAAATGGTCCACACATCCTCCTCTTAATACTTTATATCTTTGATATTTTCTCTCACTACTTCCACTACTGAAGATAATAGAAGTAAAGTACAGTCCAAGAAGTTTACTTACAGTGCTGGTTATAGGTGCAAAGCCAAGTAGATGCAAATGGTACAAATTCTCTGCAGCCTAGGAGTGTTCCTAGAACTGTAGCAGATGTAAAATGTCCAAGTTGACCTGCTGACATGTACATATATAGTCCAGTCTCTTTACTCCTTGGTCACTCAGAAGGGGTATGAAGAGTTCCACATTCCATCAAGCACCCAACCAGGGCAGAGGCTTGTGGCTTTTGAATCTCTCTTCAAGTACTTATACCAGCTGGGATTCCCAGGTATAATTTACTCCTAGAATTTCTGAATCTAGATGGCTATGGCTTTAATCTGGATAGGGTCTACCCTAGAACATAGGGCCAACAGCCAGGGTGGCTTGAAGCTAAAGGCAGAAATTCAAATGTGACCCAGGGTTTTATACCCAAAGAGAATTCCCTCCTAGAATAGTCCCATCCTCTGATTATAATGTTTGGATGGGAGGATCCTCCTTTCTTTCTGGAAACTGCTGGATAGTCTACTGATCTTACAATATTCTTCCCAGCAACTACTGATGTAACATATGAAATGAAAGATGCAAAGCTGTGGTATGAATATAAGAGTTTGAATAAAAATCCTAGAAGCAAACCCTGAGGTTTCCAAACTGTCATCTTAGCTAGAAGGGCATACAGGCTCCAGCACCCATTGTTCCCATACTTAACCACATAGCCCTATAATAACCTGGAACAGCCAACAATGTTAGTGCAGCCATCGCTAGAATACCCAGTCTCCTAGGCCCCCTGCCTAGCCTGCAGCACAGAACCTCGACTAATGTAGCACCATAATTTCTACAAGGACTTATAGTTATTACAGAACTTGCAACCTGCCAGATTGGCCAAGCTACTAGATTTGATTCTATCTTTACATCCTGATCTGAATAGACTTCCAGAGGCGGCAGTGGCCATTTTGAAGTGCGAACTGGCAGGGGAGAGTCAGCACTGGCAGCAGGCAGGCAAGACTGCCTGCCCCGAAGAATTCGAAGGACAGGGCGGTGAGGGATGGATCCGGAGGGAGGGAGGAGAAGAAGAAGAAGTCGCCGCCGCTGAACAACTCGGGAGGGGTGGCAGGGGACAGAAGGGAGTCCCTGGGCATGGGTGGATCATGGAGGGGAGAGAAGGGTCGCTGGGTATGGGTGCATGCAGGGCAGGGGAGAGGAGGGTCACTGGGTATGGATGCATGGAGGGTAGGGCAGGGGAGAGGAGGGTCACTGGGTATGGGTGCATGCAGGGCAGGGGAGAGAGGGTCGCTGGACATGGGTAGATGGAGGGCAGGGGAGAGGCGAGGCGAGGCGCTGCCTGCAACTCGGCTTCACAAAATGTTTTTTAAAGGTAGGGTGGTGGCAGGAGAGTTGGGAGGGGAGGGAGTTCTCAGATGGGGAGGGGAAGGGGGTTCTCAGATGGGAGAAGGGGGATTTTCAGATGGGAGAGGGGTGTTGTGGGGGTTCTCAGATGGGGAGGGGGTTCTCAGATGGGAGGGGGGATTCTCAGATGGGAGAAGGGGTGGGGTGGGGGTTCTCGGGAGAAGGGGGTGGGGAGGGGACTCTCAAATGGGAGAAGGGGGCTGGAACTGGGGTCTGACAAGGGGTCATGAGGGAAAATGGGGCATGCCTGGGTCAGGTGGGAGAATGGGTTGGGCTGAAAAGGGGAGCCCTAATGCAAGGCATGTGGATGAAGGGGGCTGGAACTGGGGACTGAAAAGGAGAGTAGGTGGGATAAGTGGGCTAGTACTGGGACTGGGGGCTGAAAAGGGGCAGGGGCTGAAACTGTCGGGACTGGGGGCTGAAAGGGGCCAGGGAGAAGTGGCTGGGGGCTGAAGCTCGGGATTGGTGGGATAGTGGGGCTGGAACTGGGGGCTGAAAAAAAGGGGCAGAGAAAGGGGACAGATCCTGGATGGATGGGAGAGGGAGGGCAAATGGTGGATTGAAGGGGCAGAGAGAAAGGGCAGACAGTGAATGGAAGGGGGAGAGAGAGGGGGCAGACAGGGGCAGATGGTGGATGGAAGGGGCAGAGAGAGAGAGAGAGAGAGAGAGAGAGAGAGAGAGGGCAGATGTAGATGGAAGGATCAGGGAAAGAGGGCAGACATTGGATGGAGGGGACAGCAGAGAGGGCAGACACTGGATGGCAGAGAGAGAACAAAGAGATGCTGGATGGAAGGAAGACAGTGAAAAGAAGATGAGGAAAGCAGAAACCAGAGACAACAAACTGTAAATAAAATATATATTTTTATTTTTTTGATTTAGAATAAAGTAGTATTGTAGCTGTGTTAATAAATGTTTATAATAGAACATGTAAACAAGGTAATATTTTTATTGGCCTAATTTTAATACATTTTGGCTAACGTTTGGAGAACAAAACCCCCTTCCTCAGGTCAGGATAGGATACTGTAACAGCACTATACTGTATTGACCTGAGGAAGGATGTTTTGGCCTCTGAAAGCTAAATGTATTAGTCCAATAAAATGGTATTATTTTATTTTCTATATTTGTTTTATTTCTATTTGTTAATTTGTAAACTGGTGATTGGTACTTGTTAGTTTTTTCAAATTTACACCTGCTGTCTTTATATTTTGCACAGTATGGTATTTATGGTATTTTATGCTAGATGGGGGGGGGGGGGGGGGGGGCGCCAACTGACAGTCTGCATGGGGGCACCAGAGACCTGCCCATGAGACTCCCATTTCCACACCCATAGCCACACCCCTTTTGAATTGCACAATTAAAAACTTTTGAAGGGAAAAAAAGTTAGAAGAGCTTTAAAGGATGGTCTAGAGTCTGTACAATGTGCAAGTACGATTTTCCTAGCAATGTTGGGAATAATGCCCCAACTTGTGCTGATATCAGAAACCTGCAGAACACATTTTTGTTTTCTGAAAGGTAGCATAAAACAGGCTTGACACTTCATGTTGGTCAACCTGGAAATGCTAATCTCATTCCTGGTTTTGCTGTATTTCATGCATTGAGGTATAATCCTGTTTTCCTTATTGAAAATAGAAGTACAACTCCAGATGGACCGGAACAGGATAAGATGACAAACCTGTCTGGAAAAACAAACACACACCCACCACATGTGCAAATCTTTTGGGCAAAAGTCAGCTTTCAGAAACTAATATATTTTTCCACAATAAATATACAGCCAAAAGGTATAACAATATATATTATTTGTGCCTCTATAACAAACAGAAGATGCTGAATTTGGTAAGTTCAGAAGAACATATTTTTCAGCTGAGGATATCTGTTGCAGTGGTAAAATGAACATACATTGTACTGTGTTGGATCTTGTATTGTACTGTTTTGGGATCTTGCCAGGTACCTGTGACCTGGATTGGCCACTGTTGGAAACTGGATACTGGGCTTGATGGACCTTCGGTCTGGCCCAGTTATGACAACACTTATGTACTTATGATAAAGTTACATTTCCTGTAAGGCCACTGATTTCAGATTGTGGCCCTTAAATATTTTTTTTTTTAATGTGTGATGGAGAGGGATATAGGGGAGGGTGGGAAGAAGGGGGTGAAAAATTGGAAACATATAACAGCTTTTAAACTGTGGATGATAAGCACTGCAAGTAAAATTGTTTTATAAACCTTGGGAGACTTGTGTAATAGCTGGACAACTATCCAATTGTTGTGTATAAGCAATGTAAGACATGTAGTTCTGTAAAGCTTGCATGACTTATATTATTTCTTTCTTAATAAACAAGATTATGGGGAAAAAGTGCGATTCTGACACGATTCAAATCAGTAGAATGAAACTTCATTTTACATGTTAAAGAAATTACCAACAAGCAAAATGTATTCACTGAGCTGGTAAGCCTAAAGCAGCTGCTATCTCAATTAAATTGAGAATGTACAATTTTATTAGCTCTAAAAATGTGTCTTTCTACAGTTTGTATACATGATTCATTTTACAGCCGTTTGTGTTTGTAAATATGATGGTTACAGTTAGGGCAATAATGGTTCACATCCTGGCATGCGTCAACGCAGAAGGGAATGAGACAGCAACCTGCAATGCATCTGAAACAAACAAACAAACAAACACATAATCAGAGCCATATACAATACTGGAGGCCCTACTGCAGCATTTAAGACAGAAGTGGGCAACCTGCGGTCCACAGGGAAGTATACACAGAAAACAGCCCACACAGTCCTTAGTAACCAGAGTTTTGTTGTCAGTGGAACCACTGAAGGATACAATAACAGGACAAGACAGTGTTAGCAACGGTTTGGAAAGACAAGTTTATGGTAACAGACTATTGTGCTATTAATTTATGTTCATTCAGCCATCACATTTAGGACAATTTAAGAATACTCAAATACTAAACTCCTTTAGAAGATGGAAAATGCAATATCACAGTGAGGGGCATTTTCGAACGCGAACACCCATCTCCATGGGCGCCTATTTCCGTGAACGGGACAACCCATATTCAGGGCCGGTCTTAGCAAGTTCGGGGCCCTGTGCAGACCAATTTGGTGGGGCCCCATCCTAGCCCCGCCCCGCAAAGAAACAGATAGATGATGCAAATTTCTGCTTTGCAGATTTTTCACCATATAAAGTTAATGGGAAATTTCAGAACACAAAAATGAAAAAGTCAATGAAGGGGTGGGTCTTTTACGTAGGCGCGCTAGCGTTTTTTGCACACGTTAAAAATAGGCGCGCACTAAATGCTAAAGGTGCCCATAGGAATACATCGACATCTTTAGCATTTAGCGCGCGCCTATTTTTAACGCGTGCTAAAAACGCCAGCTCATCTACGTAAAAGACTCCTCGAGTGCCCCGTTCTTACAGGATTATATTGGGTTTCACAGTCTCTCATTTTATAAATGGTAAATAGCTCTACATTTTGCTTTTTTTTTTGCACTTTTCTCAAAGACTATGGCAAAATATTTTCACAAATATTCCTAATTATCAGTAAGATTTACATAGCATTCACAAACAGGGAGGATGATTCTTAATACTTCCTTTCACTAAAGAATCTGTATATTTCAAATACTCACCCAACAATAGCTAGTCCACCACATAGAAGCCAAGTCAGTAACCCTGCAGAGCGTTCGGTCCTAGTTGTGATATTTTGGTGGCACACAGGGCAAACTGTTACCGCAGGCGTATCTGCAAAATTGGATCCAACAACAACCACCGCTGGTACAGATGTCACCACCGCTGCAGAGCCACCATACAGAAATAACAACAGTGTTATAATGCTTTCATTATTCCATTTTTAAATATATAAAAGCAGTGAACCATAAGGGCAGAACTAGCAGGAGATGTCAATCAGCATGGAGTGAGTGACCCCAATCCAGGTATACATAAGGGCATAATTATCACTCTAATAAAGTATTCTAAAATAGTGTCATCATTAAATTAGTATCTCTTTAGAATTACAGTTGAATATTTGCTAATGAAATTATTCAATTCAAAAACTTCCTTAGAGGAGTGTAATAAATGCATAGAATTGTAAAAATTTAGGGCCCTGTTTACAAAGGCTAGCGTTTTTAGCACGAACTAAAAATTTGCATGTACTAACCATGTAGATGCCCATGGGTGTCTATATGGTTAGTGTGCACTAATTTATAGGTGGGAGAAGAATAATCACCGGGGGAGGGGGGGGGAGAATGCACAGACAGCCAAAACCCGAACCTGTCTTTCAAGCCGGTTTCAGTGCTGAATCCGAAACTGAAATTCAGTTGATCTCTTATATCCTTAGTATGCCCTTACGCGGGTCTTTCCTGCATGCTAAGGCCAAAATGGATGATTTTCCATTTATTCCAGTTAATTGCCATGTGCTCATGTTGCCATTAGCGTGGGGCCATTAACAAAAATTAGCACATGATCCCTTTCTACCACCCATTTTGCAGGCAGTAAGAGCTTACTTGCTAATCCTGCATTAATCAGTTAGTGTGTGGCAATGTGGATGTACTGATTTTTGCCATCATGCCCACTCATTGCCCCTCCCCAAGCATGCCCCCTCTGAAAAAAAAAAATCAGAAATTGTTTTTAGTGTGTGGTTAGTGCGTGCACATTGGGATTTTACCACGGGACAGCTCAGCACATCCCATGGTAAGCCCTTTTAAGATGCAGCAAGCACATGCTAACGTTTAGTGCAGCTTCGTAAAAGGATCCCTTTGTGTAATACTTCTGTGATCAGCACTGGAATTATAAAATGCATGGCACACTCTGTAATTCTTTCACAGCTAAGCCAACATACCTGCTCCATGGGGTTGTGCATAAGGTGGTGGTTGTGGATATGTGGCAGCCATTCGTGTTGTATCCGAGATAGGATATTTGTCGGTATTCATCTAAAATAATGAATGCTTAGAGTGATTTCTCAAAAAAATAAAATAAAATCCTTTTGCCTAATGTTCAAAATGGATTATGGTTTATTTATTTTATTTATTTAAAAATGTATAACTAAAACTAGGTGGTTTCTAATAAAACATTCACAATCCAATATGCATCATGAAAAAATACAATACACATCAAAATACACAGTAACAAAGTCCCCATAACATCATCAGAGCATATTCAAAGAAGTGCAGCCACAAAAAGTCTAGTCTTTAATAATTTCTTGAGCTGCACAAAACTATCACAAAGGCAAAGCTGTCCATATACTGGATCTCCTGTATGCAGATATATCTCAGTCTCATGCAAAAGAAAACTGTCTCTATTGCACAAGTCACATCCAAAGTAGAAGGCAACCAACATTTATTTAAGAAAACTTCTATCAACAATCACAGGTAGGAGAGAACATTCATAAGCAAATTATTCCTAAATATGAGGAGGTCAATATTTAGCCACAGCTAGCAACATATAATTTTTCTCATTAATCTATTAAAATATTTGAATATGATTCTTTGCCATTAATGCCATTTTTAAAGGAATTTATTTTGTGCATGGATGATATTTTTTCCCTACAAATTGGGATCCTGCCAGGTATGGCCTCTGAAACAGGATACTAGGGGCCCTGTTTACTAAGCAGCATTAGTTATATAACCATGTACGTGCCTACAATATCCTTATAGGCGCCTACATGGTTAGCGCACGTGCTAGGTGTAGGCAGGCTAAAAATACTAACGCACCTTAGTAAACAGGGCCTAGGTTTGATGGGCCTTCAGTCTGACCCAAGATAGCAATTCTTATGTTCCTAGGAGCTGTCTATCATTGTATATGGAATAATGTTCACTTATAATAATTTTACACAAAGACCAATTACTTTGCTGACCAAGAACTGCAAAGAATGTTACGAGTCTAGTAAAAAATAACAAAAAAAAGCACTGGGGTGTGGATTAGGAAGCAAGTAAACAGGATGAGTTGCCTAATTCCACGAGGAAGACATTTTGGCCAGTCCTGGTTTAATCTTACATCCTAGAGTTGAGGGTTATTTATTATGCCTGGTTCTACCCAGTGAAATTAGTGGTGTTATGTCCCATAATGCACTAGGATGGGGCAGACAGAAATCCAGGACTGATCTAAAATCTCCTTCCTGGAACTGAGTGACTTGGAAGCTCTATTGAACTGTACTACAGCCTTATTGCTGTCCATTATTATTAGCAGCTCACTTCAAACCTGCCCTGATGTCCTCAGCCAGTCAGGTTTCCAGTGTAGGTGCAATGAATACGCATGAGAAATTTGCATATCCTGATCTCCTGTATGCAGATATGTCTCAGCCTCATACAAAAGAAAACTGTCTCCATTACACAAGTCACATCCAAAGTAGAAGGTAACCAACATTTATTTAGGAAAATTGCTATCAATCACAGGTAAGAGAGAATGTTCATAAGCAAATTATTCCTAAATATGAGGAGATCAATATTTAGACACAGCTATCAACGTATAATTTAAAATGCTGAATATACACATAACTTAGAAAGATGTTTCAAGTAATGCTTGCTATCAGGGGTGGCCTAAGAGTACTTTAGGCCCCCGGGCACTGAGATTACTCTGGGCCCCCAACCCCGCTATGCCGCTGCTGCCTCCACCACGTATGCCCCACCCCTGCCGTGCTGCCTCCCACCGTGTTGCGGCTGTTCCCCTCCACCTCCTACTTTGAAGGGCCCTGGTGGTCTAGTGGCTATGGCTTCTTCGGGGGCAGGAAATAAATCCCCTCTTTCCTGCCCACCCGCTGCCTCTACTCTGCCCGGTGCGGCGCCATGTTTACAAAATGGCTGCCGAGACTTCCTACGTGTGAAGTCTCTGCAGCCATTTTGTAAACACAGCAGTGCAACAATGGAGAATAGCGGCAGTGGCCACTAGACTGTGTGGGCTATAGTGTGCGGCAGCGGGCAACTGGGCAGAGCCTCTGAGCCCCCTAGAACCTCTTGGCCCTCGGGCACTGCCTGGTTGCCTGAATGGTCAGTCCGCCCCTGCTTGCTATATTTGTGGCCTGCCTAAATATTTAGACAGTTGCCTCTAAGTCTATAAATTTCACACCCATGTTAAAGCTTAGCATGCAAGGTTGCATGCAGAAGTTACATAATAAGGTCAGTTACACATGTCTTAATTGACTAATTAGATGCTTATTGACTGTAACCAGTGACTGGCTATAATTGACGTTAATTGGCACCAATTAGCAATCATGTGCACAACTTCCTTTAGTTGGTATTCTGCAAAATGTGTACGCAGGCATCAAGGCAGAGCTGAGTTGTAGGGTTTGATCTGAGGCAGGCGGTACACCTGCTGAAACACAGGCCATGTTGGGTCTCTTTGTATCTACTGTTGATGCTTTGAGAATAAAATATGCATTTTTCCACCCTGGGACATATTTTAGTTTTTGTGTTGAAGCCCTCACTCGTCCCTACTTTGATTGCTGTGTTCAAGTTATTTAACCCTCCATTGCTCCAAGTACAAAACTTAGACTGTGAGCCCACTAGGAACAGAGAAAGTGCCTGCATATCACATATGTAAACTGGTTGTACCACAGAAAGGTGCTATATCCAATCTATGATGCTTTAATATAGAAATTGTGCTCAGCATGCACCATCCTGGTACCCACCTTTAGGTGAGCTATAGCCAATCACTCACTTAAAGGGTAATTATACAACAGGTTGCCTAGATAGAGCGAGCAGATGCATTAATTGTAGCTGGAACGAAGCTGTGGTCACTTACGCAGTTGTAAAAGTTAAGGTATAAAGTATGCATACAAATTGTGCTCCATCCCAGGACATGCTTATACCCAATTCAGGTAATTGTACACATGAGGTAATTGTACAAAGGCATTCATATATGCAGAAAAAGTCCATTTATTCAATTCAGTTCTTGTATACCGCTAATATCCCCTTTCCAAGGGTTCAGTGCGGCTTAAAAGCAGATAGTGTTAGTGTGAGGTATGAGAACATTAGCGATTATTAGTGTAATGCATGAAACTAAAACATTAAAGGAAAAGATGATGGATGATACTAGGAAGTAGAAGTCATGATAGATTATTATGAAGCAGTCTAGGAAGAGAAAGGATTTTAGCCTCTTCCTGAAGTTGAGGTAGCTATTTTCTGTTCTGATGGGAATAGGTAGAGCGTTCCATATTTTGACTCCAAGTATGGGGAATAGAGAGCTGAAAATCTTCTGATTTGGAATTGTCTTTTGAAATGGTGATGCTAGCATTAGTTGTTTCCGTCGGTTAGACTGGACCAGATATAGCGAAGTAGTCTTAGTCAGCTGTTCAGAGGTGAAGCCCTGTAAGATTTGAAAAACTAAACAAGCAGCTTTAAACCTGAGTCTTTCTGCTGTGGAAAGCCAGTGTAGTTTGTTTAGATGAGTTGAAACACTAGTATATCTATTAAATCTGTATATTAGTCTTGCAGCTGTATTCTGTATGATTTGCATATTTTTTTCCTGATATTGACAGTTAATACCAAGAAATAGAACATTACAGTAATCCAAGTGAGGTAGGACTAACATTTGGACTAGTAGTGCGAAGGCTTTTTGGTGAAAAATGGTCTGACTAGACATAGCTGTCTCATTTTGAATAATGTTTTCTTCCATAGCCGATTAATATGGGAGAGAAGGTGAGTGAAGAATCGAGCAAGATCCCTAATACTCTGGTTTCAGATTCAACGGTAAAGCTTTGATCATTCAACAAAGATATTGATGATGAGACCTCCACTCTCTGATTTCGGAACCACATGACCTTGGTTTTTTTGCGCATTCGGTTTCAATTTATTGGTTCAGGGCCCAGGTGCTAACAGCAGGCATATCATTCGCTACAGACTGAGTTGGATCTTTGATGCTGTTACAGATAAGAGAAGCAGGATGTCATCCGCGTATGATAATAGTAGTTCATTAAGTCCCAGGTGTATTGAGGCAAGGGATGACATAAAGAGGTTGAACAGGATCAGTGACAGGGGAGATCCCTGCGAGACCCTACAGTTAGTAGACCAGTAGTTGGAAAGTTTGTTGTTTAGCTTGACAGACCCAAACTCCACCCCTGCTGTCACTCTCCATAGGGAACACTTTTCTCTCTGCAACTTATTTCATCACCACTCCCCTTAGGCTGGGCTTCCTCCCACCGAGACCCCCCCCCCCCAACTTTCTAACCCATTTGCAGGGACCTCCCTTCCCCCAAGGGCTTCTGGATAAAAAATCTCTTTGTATCTTCTTGTAATATCTCATGTGTATTACTCTCCCTCCAGCAAATAAAAGATGATTTTCCTGGTGGGGTTCCTCAGGGGTCAGTGCTAGGACCGTTGCTCTTTAATACTTATAAATGATTTAGAGATGGGAGTAACTAGCGAGGTAATTAAATTTGCTGATGACACAAAGTTATTCAAAGTCGTTAACTCGTGAGAGGATTGTGAAAACTTACAGAAGGATCTTACAAGACTGGCAGATTAGACGGCTAAATGGCAGATGACGTTTAATGTGAGCAAGTGCAAGGTGATGCATGTGGGAAAAAAGAACCCGAATTATAGCTACATCATGCAAGGTTCCACGTTAGGAGTTACGGACCAAGAGAGGGATCTGGGTGTTGTCGTTGATAATACACTGAAACCTTCTGCTCAGTGTGCTGCTGTGGCTAGGAAAGCGAATAGAATGTTGGGTATTATTAGGAAAGGTATAGAAAACAGGTGTCAGGATGTTATAATGTCATTGTATCGCTCCATGGTGCAACCGCACCTTGAGTATTGTGTCCAATTCTGGTCGCCGCATCTCAAGAAAGATATAGTGGAATTGGAAAAGGTGCAGCGAAGGGCGACGAAAATGATAGCGGGGATGGGACGACTTCCCTATGAAGAAAGACTAAGGAGGCTAGGGCTTTTCAGCTTGGAGAAGAGACAGCTGAGGGGAGACATGATAGAGGTATATAAAATAATGAGTGGAGTGGAACAGGTGGATGTGAAGCGTCTGTTCACGCTTTCCAAAAATAGGAGGACTAGGGGGCATGCAATGAAACTACAGTGTAGTACATTTAAAACAAACAGGAGAAAAGTTTTCACCCAACGCATAATTAAACTCTGGAACTCATTGCTGGAGAGCATGGTGAAGGCGGTTAGCTTGGCAGAGTTTAAAAAGGGTTTGGACAGTTTCCTAAAGGACAAGTCCATAAACCGCTACTAAATGGACTTGGGAAAAATCCACAATTTCGGGAATAACATGTATGGAATGCTTGTGGTTTGAGAAGCTTGCCAGGTGCCCTTGGCTTGGATTGGCCACTGTCGGTGACAGGATGCTGGGCTCGATGGGCCTTTGGTCTTTTCCCAGTATGGCATTACTTATGTACTGGTTCCATCACAGGAAATCATCTTCTCTTGTCCTCAAGGGCCAATCTTAGGTTTTGCTCTTCCTTCTCATTGGAACAACACAACCCCACACAATATCATCAACTTTATTCAACATATAACATCATTTTTAACCCGTTTCCTTTATATCTATCACTCCTCTCAGTGATCTTCGACCTTATTTTATTCATCATTAACTTTTTTTCACACCACTTCATTTCCCTCCAAGTAAGTCACTTTCCAGCTTATTTTCGAAAGAGAAAGTCGCTCGACCCAAATCGGGAGATGGGCGCCTTTCTCTCATGGGCGCCCAAATCGGTATAATCGAAAGCCGATTTTGGGCGCCTCCAACTGCAGTCTGTCGCGGAAACGAACAAAGTTGACGGGGGTTTGCCGGAGGCGTGGTGAAGGCGGGACTGGGGCGTGTTTATCGGCTGAGGAGAGATGGGTGTGCTCGGCCGATAATGGAAAAAAGAAGGGCGGCAGTAGCAAGAATTTGGGCCGCTTTTTTTGGACCCTTTCTTTTTACAAACAAATCCCCCAAAAGTGCCCCAACTGCCCAGATGACCACCGGAGGGAATCGGGGATGACCTCCCCTGACTCCCCCAGTGGTCACTAACCCCCTCCCACCAAAAAAAAAAGAACTTAAAAAACTTTTTTTTTCCAGCCTGTATGCCAGCCTCAAATGTCATACCCAGCTCCATCTCAGCAGTATGCAGGTCCCTGGAGCAGTGGGTGGAGTGGACTTCAGGCAGGTGGACCCTGGCCCATCCCCCCCCCTACCTGTTACACTTCTGCTGGTAAATGGGAGCCCTCCAAACCGCCCCCAAAACCCACTGTACCCGCATCTAGGTGCCCCCCTTCACCCATAAGTGCTATGGTAATGGTTAAGAGTTGTGGGGAGTGGGTTTGGGGGGGGGTTGGGGGGCTCAGCACCCAAGGGAAGGGAGCTATGACTTGGGAGGTATTTAACTTTTTTTTTTTTACTTGTTACAAGTGCATCCTAGGGTGCCCGGTTGGTGTCCTGGCATGTGAGGGAGACCAGTGCACTACAACTCCTGGCCCCTCCCATGACCAAATGCCTTGGAGTTGTTCGTTTTTGAGCTGGGCAGCTTCGGTTTCCATTATTGCTGATACCGCCCAGCTCAAATCCGCCCAAATCCGATGCATTTGCCCGGCACCAACCGTATTATTGAAACAAAAGATGGACGCCCATCTTTTTTGAAAATACGGTCTGTCCCGCCCCTTCGCGGACCCGTCTTCGGAGATAGTCGCCCATGGAGATGGGTGTCCGTGTTCAATTATGCCCCTCCCTGTCCCCCATTACCAACCATCTCCACCCAACAATCACTGGACATGTTATCAGTGATTTTTTTCTTCCCAACCAGGATCTCTTCTCTCAGAGATAACCTTCTACTCCTTCTTTCCGTATTTAAACTTCACCATTTTGTATTAGTTTAAACTGGATACCCAGATTAAGCAAAACTCTGACTAGGTCACTTTTTTTCTTTTTTTCCAAGCAGGGGGACATATGAACCCTTCCCTAAAGGTAACACAGGGGGCAACTCTCGGTGGCCATTTTGAATCAGCGCCAGGACCAGAGTCAGCGAGAAGCAGTATGCAGGCGCTCCAGACAGGAAAGAGGGGGCTCTTTTCTGCCCTGAAGAGGTCACTAGACCACCAGGGCAGTATAGTAAGGGGAGGGGAGGATAGGACATTACTAGGGCCTGCCCGTCTGCCCACCAGCCTGCCCGTTTGTCCGGAAATCTGGACAAACGGGTAGGCTGGCAAAACCCGCCTGGTTGCCCGGCCATGTCCTCAAAAAGAGGACATGTCCGGGTAAAACCGGAATTATAGTAACCCTACTCTAAAGGTACTTTTTCTGCTGGGATTCAGATTTACCAGCCTTTATCAAGGATCTATAAATACTCCAGGGTTTTACTGCTAGAGAGCAACCACCACACCCAACCAGAACCATACAGATGATTCAGCATAAGTTTAGCTCTTGCAAAAACTAAAACCAACTGTTACTGAATTCCCAATGTGCCACCAATTTGCCTCTCCCCAAGGTTGTGAGGATCAGATTTTTATTTCCCTTATTCTAATTCAGCTTTTTGCATACAGTCTATATGCATAGTTTGCCCCATATATTTTATTACACTCAATGAATTAATCCCCTCAAAGTGTGTAGAAATGCTCCCATGCACCTGTCTGTCCCTATTTGCATGCAGGAAGCTGAAGGACCCTTCCACATCCAGCAAAATGTAACAAGTTCAGCATTTCCTGGGCAGCTCTACTATTTATTTATTTGTTACATTTGTATCCCACATTTTCCCACCTATTTGTAGGTTCATTGTGGCTTACATAGTACTGGAGAGGCCTTTGCAGGCTCAGGTGTGAACAAATATAGGGTGATGTTGTGGTAAGATCAAGTTCATGTGGTATAGCCACATTAGGGAATCGTAGAATGGAAGAGTTGTGTTATGTCCAATGATGCGTGCTTTAGTTTGATCGTGTTGCTCAGATTGGGCATTTAGGTCAGGTCATTAGGGTATGCCTTCTTAAACAGGTTAGTTTTTCGTGATTTCCAGAAGTTTAGGTGGTCGTATGTCGTTTTCAAGGCTTTTGGTAATACATTCCACAGTTGTGTGCTTATGTAGGAAAAACTAGATGCGTAAGTTGTTTTGTATTTATGTCCTTTACAGCTACTACAGCAAGCAGACTGACAGTTCACCTTCGAAAGAATAAACCTAATTGTGTTTAAAAGCACTTTACCAGGATTTTGTTTCTCACTTTACTCTCATCAAAACCCACTGTACAGGAGGGGTTTAATTATTTTCTTTTCTCGGTCTTGTTTTATTTCTATTTATTACCTTTACAGGTGAGATAGAGATAGACATGGGAAAAGCCTCTGCTTGTCCCTGGGATCAGTAGCATGAATATTGCTACTATTTGGGACTCTGTCAGGTACTTGTGACCTAGGGTTACCATATTTGGTGCCCCCAAAAAGAGGACCCATGCCCCGCCCCATATTGCCCCACCCCTTTCACACGCCCCGCCCACACACCTCCCTAAGGGTGTTCTATCCCCTAGTCCCCTCCCCTTACTCTACTGCCCTGGTGGTCTAGTGACCTCTTCGGGGCAGGAAAGAGCCCCCTCTTTCCTACCCGGAGCGCTGCCCTGCATTCTCTCTCTTCCCCTTGCAATGCTGACGGGCCCGGCGCCGATTCCAAATAACTAGTCTTGCAAGGCCGCCTCAACTCTCGGCAGCCATTTTGAATCGGCACTGGGACCATCAGCATTGCAAGGGGAAGAGAGAGAATGCAGGGCAAAGCTCCGGGCAGGAAAGAAGGGGCTCTTTCCTGCCCCGAAGAGGTCACTAGACCCTAGGGCAGTAGAGTAAGGTAAGGGGAGGGGATAGGACACGATTAGGCCCACCCACCAGCCTGCCTGTTTGTCCTGAAATCCGGATAAACGGGCACGCTGGCAAAACCCGCCCGGTTGCCCGGCCATATCCTCAAAAAGAGGAATATCCGGGTAAAACCGGACATATGGTAACCCTATTGTGACCTGAATTGGCCACTGCTAGAAGCAGGATACTGGGCTAGATGGACCATTGGTCTGACCCAGTATAGCTATTCTTATGTTCTTATGACTAAAATGATACCACACCACCTTGCTTCCTGGAATCCTCATGCTCCTCCTTCCTACTAGCTTCTGGTCTAAAACAAGCATTTTCTAAGCCACATTGTACTTTCCAGAGCCAAGGTTTGCTTAATTTTATGCTAACACACACTGGGCCTAGAGAGACAGCTTTTCCCTGATTAAGAGCCCCTCTGACCCAGGGGCCCCTAATCCAGGATATATAGTGAAAGGGGGAGTTACATAAACAATGATGCCCCGACACTCAGAACTCCTGCAGTAAGCCAACAGCATAAAAACTATATCACTGGAACAGAGCAGAAAATTAGCTCGCCAATGCTCAAAGGAAATAGTATGCAAATCATATGTGCACTGGTAAAGCAAAAGCAAGGAGGGGGGGAAATGTTTGGCTCTTGAGCAGAAAAGTTTTGGAGTAACGTTTGCATAAAATTTATCACTACTACTACTACTTATCATTTCTAAAGCGCTACTAGACGTAAGCAGCGCTGTACACTTGAATATGAAGAGACAGTCCCTGCTCAACAGAGCTTACAATTTAATTAGGACAGACAGACAGAACAAACAAGAGATAAGGGAATATTAAACTGAGGATAATAAAATAAGGGTTCTGAACAAAGTGAATAAGGGTTAGGAGTTAAAAGCAGCATCAAAAAGGTGAGCTTTTAACATAGTAACATAGTAGATGACGGCAGAAAAAGACCTGCACGGTCCATCCAGTCTGCCCAACAAGATAAACTCAGATGTGCTACTTTTTGTGTATACCTTACCTTGATTTGTACCTGTCCTTTTCAGGGCACAGACCGTATAAGTGTGCCCAGCACTAGCCCCGCCTCCCAACCACCAGCCCCGCCTCCCACCACCGGTTCTGGCACAGACCGTATAAGTCTGCCCAGCACTATCCCCGCCTCCAAATCACCAGTCCCGCCTCCCACCACCGGCTCTGGCACAGACCGTATAAGTCTGCCCAGCACCATCTCCGTCTCCCGCCACCGGCTTTGCCACCCAATCTCGTTTAAGCTCTTTAGGATCCATTTATTCTGAGCAGGATTCCTTTATGTTTATCCCACGCATGTTTGAATTCCGTTACCGTTTTCGTTTCCACCACCTCCCGCAGGAGGGCATTCCAAGCATCCACTACTCTCTCCGTGAAAAAATACTTCCTGACATTTTTCTTCAGTCTGCCCCCCTTCAATCTCATTTCATGTCCTCTCGTTCTACTACCTTCGCATCTCCGGAAAAGGTTAGTTTGCAGATTAATACCTTTCAAATATTTGAACATCTGTATCATATCACCCCTGTTTCTCCTTTCCTCCAGAGTATACATGTTCAGGTCCGCAAGTCTCTCCTCATACGTCTTGTAACGCAAATCCCATACCATTCTCGTAGCTTTTCTTTGCACTGCTTCAATTCTTTTTACATCCTTAACAAGATAAGGCCTCCAGAACTGAACACAATACTCCAGGTGGGGCCTCACCAACGACTTATACAGGGGCATCAACACCCTACTACTACTACTATTTAGCATTTCTATAGCGCAACAAGGCGTACGCAGCGCTGCACAAACATAGAAGAAAGACAGTCCCTGCTCAAAGAGCTTACAATCTAATAGACAAAAAATAAATAAAGTAAGCAAATCAAATCAATTAATGTGAACGGGAAGGAAGAGAGGAGGGTAGGTGGAGGCGAGTGGTTACAAGTGGTTACGAGTCAAAAGCAATGTTAAAGAGGTGGGCTTTCAGTCTAGATTTAAAGGTGGCCAAGGATGGGGCAAGACGTAGGGGCTCAGGAAGTTTATTCCAGGTGTAGGGTGCAGCGAGACAGAAGGCGCGAAGTCTGGAGTTGGCAGTAGTGGAGAAGGGAACAGATAAGAAGGATTTATCCATGAAGCGGAGTGCACGGAAAGGGGTGTAGGGAAGGACGAGTGTGGAGAGATACTGGGGAGCAGCAGAGTGAGTACATTTATAGGTTAGTAGAAGTGATGCTTTCTTCTGCTGGTCACACCTCTCTCTATACAGCCTCACAACCTTCTAGCTAGGGCCACCGCCTTGTCACACTGTTTCGTCACCTTCAAATCCTCAGATACTATCACCCCAAGATCCCTCTCCCCATCCGTACCTATCAGACTCTCCCCGCCTAACACATACGTCTCCCTTGGATTTCTACTCCCTAAATGCATCACTTTGCATTTCTTCGCATTGAATTTTAATTGCCAAACCTTAGACCATTCTTCTAGCTTCCGTAGGTCCTTTTTCATGTTTTCCACTCCCTCCGGGGTGTCCACTCTGTTACAGATCTTAGTATCATCCGCAAATAGGCAAACTTTACCTTCTAACTCTTCGGCAATGTCACTCACAAATATATTGAACAGAATCGGGGGGCCCCAGCACCGATCCTTGAGGCACTCCACTACTCACCTTTCGCTCCTCCGAGCGAATTCCATTCACCACCACCCTCTGGCGTCTGTCTGTCAACCAGTTCCTAATGCAGTTCACCACTTTGGGTCCTATCTTCAGCCCATCCAGTTTATTTAAGAGCCTCCTGTGGGGAACCGTGTCAAAAGCTTTGCTGAAATCTAAGTAGATTACGTCCATAGCTCGTCCCTGATTCAATTCTCCTGTCACCCAATCAAAGAATTCAATGAGATTCGTTTAGTATTATGGAAGGATCTTGGGTAACATGATAATGAAAAAGCATGATATTAGTATAACAAGCAAATATCATAAGATAATACTGGATATATGTGGGGGAGTTCACATTTGTTGATCTTTGTGGTATGCCTTGTTAAAGAGATGGGTCTTCAGTAGTTTGTGGAAGTTAGTTAGTTCATAGATTGTTTTTAAGTTGCGCGGCAGCGCGTTCCAGAATTGTGTACTCAAGTAGGAAAAGGTTAACGCATGCGTTAGTTTGTATTTTAGACCGTTACAGTTAGGGAAGTGAAGGTTGAGGAACGTGCGGGATGATTTTTTAGCATTCCTGGGTGGTAAGTCTATCAGGTCTGACATGTAGGCAGGGGCATCTCCGTGAATGATTTTGTGAACTAGGGTACATATTTTGAACGTGATGTGTTCTTTAAGTGGGAGCCAGTGTAGCTTTTCTCGTAGGGGTTTAGCACTTTCATATTTTGTTTTACCGAATATGAGTCTAGCTGCAGTGTTCAGGGCTGCTTGAAGTTTCTTGATTATTTGCTCTTTGCAGCCAGCGTAGAGTGCGTTGCAGTAGTCTAGATGGCTGAGTACCACTGATTGTACTAGGTTACGGAAGACTGTCCTTGGGAAGAAAGGTCTTACTCTTTTTAATTTCCACATTGAGTGGAACATCTTCTTGGTTGTGTTTTTCACGTGGTTTTCAAGTGTTAGGTGTCTATCAATGGTAACTCCAAGAATTTTTAGGGTGTCTGAAATTGGAAGATTCAGTTTTGGTGTGTTAATGGTGGTGAATTTGTTCGTGTTGTGTGGAGAGGTGAGTATTAGGCATTGGGTTTTTTTCTGCATTGAGTTTCAGCTGAAATGTATCCACCCATGAATGCATGATATGTAGACTTTGGTTGATGTCATTGGAAATTTCCTTTAAATCTTGTTTAAATGGGATGTATATCGTTACGTCGTCTGCATATATGTATGGATTGAGGTTTTGGTTTGATAGTAGTTTGGCCAAGGGTATCATCATTAAGTTGAATAAGGTCAGTGAGAGGGGGGATCCCTGTGGAACTCCGCATTCAGGTATCCATGTGGCTGATGTAGTCGAATTAGATGTCACTTAGTATGATCGTGTGGTTAGGAACCCCTTGAACCAATTGAGAACGTTGCCTCCAATTCCGAAGTACTCGAGCATATGTAGTAATATTCCATGATCCACCATGTCAAAGGCGCTAGACATGTCAAATTGTAGAAGTAGTATGTTCTTGCCAATAGAGATCATTTGTTTGAATTTTGTCATTAGAGTAACTAGTACCGTTTCTGTACTGTGGTTAGACCGAAATCCTGACTGGGAATCGTGTAGTATTGAAACTTTGTCTAAATAGTTTGTAAGTTGTTTGGTTACCATCCCTTCCGTTATTTTGGTTATTAAGGGAATGGATGCTACTGGCCTGTAGTTGGTTAGTTCACTAGCACTTTTCTTTGGGTCTTTGGGTATGGGGGTGAGTAGAATGTTTCCTTTTTCCTTCGGGAAGAGTCCATTTTGTAACATATAATTCAAGTGGTTTGTAAGATCTGTTATAAATTGTTGAGGGGCAGATGCCATTAGGTTGTTTGGGCATATGTCTAATTTGCAATGAAATTTGGCAAATCTTTTGAGCGTTTGGGAGATGGGATCCTCCGATTGTATCTCAAAGTTGGTCCAGGTTCTATCTGCTGGGTATACACCAGGGTCTATGTCTAGACTGTCGAGGAGTTCGGCGTAGTCGATGGTACTGACAGGTATTTTAAGTCGTAGTTGTACAATTTTCTCATTGAAGTATTTCGCGAGATTGTCTGCGCCTGGTGTATCTTTGTTGTTGGTTGTTACTGGTGTGATATCTAATAGCTTGTTCACGAGTTGGAAGAGTTTATGTGTGTCCTTGTAGTTTGGTCCAATTTCAGTTTTGTAATATAATCTTTTGGTTTGTCTTATGGTATATTTATATTTTCTTTGAAGTTGTTTCCAGGCGTTAAGTGTAGGGTCGTCTTTCTTTTTATTCCACGCTCGTTCTAACCGTCTAACTTGTGTTTTTAGTTTTTTCAGTTCTTCATTGAACCATGGTGTTGAGCTCTTTCTGTGTGAGGTTCTGGTTTGAATTGGGGCAGTGATGTCTAATATTGATCTACATCTATCATCCCATTCTAGGAGGAATTGGTTTGTGTCTGCCTTTATTGTCCATCCGGTCTATTTTTCCTCTCGTGGAGTAGGTTTTTCGTTCTTGTTTGTTAATTGGGTCTTTCATTCGCCATTGGAGGGAGATGTATGCTTTATAGTGGTCTGACCACGGTGCTGGTGTCCATTTTGTATTTGTTGGTATAAGGTTGGAGTCGGGGTCGAATTTGTGTGAGATAATATCTAGTGTGTGTCCTTTAGTATGAGTTGGTTGCGTGTTAGGTCCGTGAAGATCCTATAGTTGTAAACTCTTTACATTCTTGGGTGTTTGTCGAGGTAAGATCTTCAAGGTGTAAGTTGATATCTCCGATGATGATAAGGTTTGAGGTAGAGTCACAGGTATTCGAAATGAAGTCCATAAAGTGTGTTTGGGCATCTTGCCAGTTACCTGGCGGTCTGTAGAGTAGGATTGCATTGAGGTGTTCTTGCAGATTTAGGTGATTGATTCTAACCGAGGCGATTTCAAGTTGTGGCAGAATGGATTCAGCTGTGGTTGTGATGGTGAACTCGGACTTGTATATCATAGCTATTCCTCCTCCTCTTTTTCCGTTTCTTGTCCAGTGGGTAATTTTGTATCCTAGTGGGGTCTTTAAGGTCGTGGATCCAGGTTTCAGTGATGAATAGGAGGTAGTGATCCAGTCTAAGATCTCTGTTTTATTTACTACTGATCTGGCGTTTACGTATCCCATTTGGATTTTTTTTTGTTGTTGTTACATTTGTACCCCGCGCTTTCCCACTCATGGCAGGCTCAATGCGGCTTACATGGGGCAATGGAGGGTTAAGTGACTTGCCCAGAGTCACAAGGAGCTGCCTGGGCCGGGAATCAAACTCAGTTCCTCAGTTCCCCAGGACCAAAGTCCACCACCCTAACCACTAGGCCACTCCTAGGTTTGGTTTGGGAATTAGATGTGTTAATTTTTATTAATTGCCTGTTTTCTTGGTATCTTGTTTTGTTGTGTCCTTTATTTCCTTTCTGAGATGAGAGTGGAGAGGTACTGAGGAGCTGCAGAGTGAATGCACTTATAGGTCAATAAGAGGAGTTTGAACTGTATGCGGAAATGGATAGGAAGCCAGTGAAGTGATTTGAGGGGAGGACTAATATGAGCATAACGACACTGGCGGAATATTAGTCGTGCAGCAGAATTTAACAGATTGAAGAAGAGAGAGATGGCTAAGTGGGAGACCTGTAAGAAGCAAGTTGCAATAGTCTAAGCGAGAGGTGATGTGAATGAGGGTTCTGGTAGTGTGCTCAGAAAGGAAAGGGCAAATTTTGCTGATATTATAGAGAAAGAAACGACAGGTTTTAGCAGTCTGCTGAATATATGCAGAGAAGGAGACGGAGGAATCAAAGATGACCCCAAGGTTACAAGCTGATGAGACAGGAAGGATGAGAGTGTTATCCACAGAAATAGAGAATGGGGGAGGAGGAGAGGTTGGTTTAGGGGGAAAGATGAGAAGCTCAGTCTTGGTCATGTTTAGTTTCAGATGGCGCTGAGACATCCAGGCAGCAATGTCAGGCAGGCAGGCTGATACTTTGGCCTGGATTTCGGCTGAGATTTCTGGTGTGGAGAGGTAGATCTGGGAGTCATCAACGTAAAGATGATACTGAAAACCATGGGATGAGATCAGAGTACCAAGGGAAGAAGTATAGATGGAGAAAAGAAGAGGTCCCAGGACAGATCCCTGAGGTACACCAACTGACAGTGGGATAGAAGTAGAGGAGGATCCACTGGAGTATACGCTAAAGGTACGCTGGGAGAGATAAGAAGAAAACCAGGAAAGAACAGAGCCCTGAAATCCAAGTGAGGACAGCGTATCAGGGAGTAGGCTGTGATCAACAGTGTCAAAAGCAGCAGATAGATCGAGAAGGATGAGGATAGAATAGAGACCTTTGGATCTGGCCAGGAACAGATCATTGGAGACTTTAGCAAGCGCTGTTTCAGTTGAATGAAGGGGGTGAAAGCCAGATTGAAGTGGATCAAGAATAGCTTGAGATGAAAGAAAGTCAAGGCAATGGCGGTGGACAGCACGTTCAAGTATCTTGGATAGGAAAGGGAGGATGGCGATGGGGCGATAGTTAGAAGGACAGGTAGGGTCCAATGAAGGTTTTTTAAGGAGTGGTGTGACTATGGCATGTTTGAAGCAGGGGCGTATCTGCGTGGGGCCTAAGGGGCCTGGGCCCCCGCAGATTTTGCCCTGGACCCCCCTACCGCCATCAACTCTCCCCCGCTGCCGTTCTTACTTTTGCTGGCGGGGGACCCCAACCCCCGCCAGCCGAGGTGTGCTTCCACCTGCCGCTGCCGTAAAAACATCTTCTTCAGCCGGCGGGGGACCCCAAACCCCCGCCAGCCGCCCCGCGGTGTTTGAAATTCATCTTCGGCCTCCGTGGCCGTGCTGCTGTGATAGGCGCTGTTGAAATCCACTTCGGAGTCTGACGTCGTTGTACGTTGTACGTGCTGCGACGTCAAACTCCGAAGTGGATTTCAACAGCGCCTATCACAGCAGCACGGCCACGGAGGCCGAAGATGAATTTCAAACACCGCGGGGCGGCTGGCGGGGGTTTGGGGTCCCCCGCCGGCTGAAGAAGATGTTTTTACGGCAGCGGCAGGTGGAAGCAGACCTCGGCTGGCGGGGGTTGGGGTCCCCCGCCAGCAAAAGTAAGAACGGCAGCGGGGGAGGGTTGGCGGCGGGAGGGGGGTGGAGAGAGTCACATTGGTGGCGGTGGGGGCTCGGCGGTGGGGGGGGGGCGGCGGCGGCGGGGGGGGGGGGCTAAAATGTGCCCCCTCCCTCTGGCTCTGGCCCCCCCTACCGCCGGAGTCCAGATACGCCCCTGGTTTGAAGGCATCAGGAACAGTCGCAGTGTACAGTGAAAGATTGAGGATATGATAGATAAAAGGGATGACAGTAGGAGAGATAGTGTTAAGTAGATGGGTGGGAATAGGATCAGAGGAACAGGTAGTTGGTTTCGAGGAGGAAATAAGATGTGTAGTTTCCTCTGCTGCTCAATGTTGGTGTAATTGTGGTTAACAGGGCACCTTTCTACATATCTGGTGGACAGGGGCATAGCCAGACCTCGGTGGGAGGGGGGTCCAGAGCCCGAGGTGGGGGGGGGGGCACAGTTTAGCCCACGTCCCCCAGCCGCCGACCCTCCCCCCGTCGGCTCCGCCGCCAGGTACCTTTGCTGGCGAGGGTCCCCAACCCCCGCCAGCTGAAGTCTTATTCAACGCCGGTCAACTCTGGCGCCTTCGCTGATGATCTGTTTCTGACTCCTGACATCCTGCGTGGTAGCCCTGTGCAGGATGTGCACGTAGGACAACAGGAGTCAGAAACAGATCATCAGCGAAGGTGCCAGAGTCGACCAGTACTGAAGACTTCGGCTGGCGGGGGTTGGGGACCCCCGCCAGCAAAGGTATCTGGCAGTGGCAACGGGGGAGGGTCGGCGGTGGAGGAGGGTCAGCAGCAGCAGGAGGGGGGTCCAAGTAGAGGGGGCCAGGGCTTAATCTGTGGGGGCCCATGCCCCCGTGGCCCCACCTAGCTACGCCTCTGCTGGTGGGGCTAATGGTTTTTGGTCTTATTCGAGACATTTTTGGTATATTGATTCAAGTAAATATGGGTTATGGATTACTGCATATCAAACCTATGGAGCTGCCGAGGAAGTATTGTAAACTGACTTAACATTATGGCGACTGGTCATTTAGCCTTGGCATCTGTTTTCTGCACATTTAAATATAAGCTTTTTTTTTTTTTTTAAACTTGGAAGGCTTATATTTAAACTCAGGAAACAGGCGCCAATGTGTGCTTTCACTTTTGGGTTTGCTCAGACTTGTGCACAGTTTCTCGCTACTGGCGCTTAGGAGCTTGCACAGGCTTCCTTCTGCTTCAAAATTAAAGAAAAAAAATTGCAGATTTTAAATAATGGAAAGAGGATTTCTCACAATTCTGACACTCTAACGCCTGCTCCGCACTGGCCTTATTTTTTCAGCAATAAGGTGGCTTCTGTTTTGTGCGCTGTTCTCTGAGCATTTGAAGGGAATAGGAAATGACCTCATTAACATCCGTTTGACTACATTAGCGTGCTATTTGCGCTAATCTCTGGCACGCTCGCTAGAGCCTCTGAGCATTCTGCCCTCACTAATGCAGGTGCTAGTCTGGCGCTGATGACCTCGAGCACCCATGTTTGCTTCTGAGCATCAGGGCCTAAGTGAATTAAAGTAATTGAAAAGTGGTGACCCTCTATATAACTGACCCAGTAGCACATCTTGTAAATGAAAGTTTATCCACTGCAGAACAGGAATAGGATTTGGGTGTGGTACAGGAAAACACATGGAACCCAGTGGCCTCACATTTAAAAAGTAACCTAACGCAGCTGAGATTCAAAATATATACCCACATCTTTTATATGGTACTAGCAGTTGAGCCCGTAAAAACGGGCTGGTATTGGGGTTTGTTTTCCTTCCTTCCTTCCTTCCTTCCCCCTCCCCCCCCCCGCGAGGTCGCCACCGCTACCGTTTCCCCCCCCCGGAGTCGCCGCCGCCACCATCCCTCTACCCGCCCTCCTGTGACGTAACGTCAGCGAGGGCGGGACACAGGCAGGGAAGGAAGGCCGACGGCAGCTCAGCTGATGTGCGTGCTGCGTTCCGGCGAATGGATGTGTAAGTTTAGTAGCGGAGAGAGGGCCCGGGGGGGGGGGGTAACGGTAGCGGTGACCTTGGGTGGGCGGGTGGTGGGGGGGAGCAGTATCAACCTCGGCGGCGCAGTTCCCTCTCTGTCCCGCCCTCGTCATCACGTATTGACGCGGGGGCGGGACAGAGAGGGAAGTCTCTACTGCGCATTTGCGAGTGAGTCGGTCACTCGCCGTTTATATGTTTGATTTGTCTTTTTTTTTTTTTGTTTATGTCTATGACTAAGCTTTTTTTTTAGAGAATAAAGCCCCAAACGTTTCTCTGAACGCCTAATCAATATGATTGACAGTAAAGCTAATTATGCTGGCCTGAGTATGCAAATATTTTATCTGTACAAAGCTAAACATATCTTCAGGGGTGGTGAAATGCAAATGCGGCCCCTAAATATACATGTATAACTTTATGTGAATAAGTTATCTGTACAGAGTTATACAGCTATTTGGCAACTGCCTTTTTCCAGAATGTAATATGGAGAGCTGCTGAATTTCAGCACTCTGTATAACCTGAGGACCTGCCCTCAAAATATCTCCACCTCACTAGAGATGGTTACATTTTACTACTACTACTACCACCATTTAGCATTTCTATAGCGCTACAAGGCATACGCAGCGCTGCACAAACATAGAAGAAAGACAGTCCCTGCTCAAAGAGCTGAAGTGTTCCAGAAGCTGGAAAAATTTTTGAAAAGGCCTGAGGTTGCCAGTAACACTTGCCAGTTATATTAAATCCTGGAGGAGTGGCCTAGTGGTTGGGGTGGTGGACTTTGGTCCCGGGGAACTGAGGAACTGAGTTCGATTTCCACTTCAGGCACAGGCAGCTCCTTGTGACTCTGGGCAAGTCACTTAACCCTCCATTGCCCCGGGTACAAATAAGTACCTGTATACAATATGTAAGACGCATTGAGCCTGCCATGAGTGGGAAAGCGCGGGGTACAAATGTAACAATAAATAAATAAATATTGAGCCATTATTCCACCATGCCTGAAACACAAAGACAGCAAAAAATGGCCAAAATATGCATTTGAGACAAGGCTGCAGTGATGCACAAAGCAGGACATGAACCCAGAAAAAGTGGGCAAGGAGTTGCAGGGATGATAGTGCCTAACCCAAGTTATATGGAGGCTAATTTTCAAAGCACATAGACTACCACGTAATTTTATAAGTCAATGGGGCCAACATTCAGACCACGGAAGTTAGACCAGCTAACTCCTGCGGTTGGTGCCGAGCCCGGATATTCAATGCTGGACTCTTTCTGGTGACTGGCATTGAATATCCAGTTTATTTTTAACCGGTTTAAAGATAGCTGACTAAATCGATATTCAGACTTAGCTGGTTATCTTTAAGCTGGCCAAAGATATCCATCATTTTCACATGGCCAAATATGGCCACTAAAAAAAGAAAAAAGCAGAGAGCCAGTTATATTTGGCAATATAACCAGCTAGCTGCTAACCGGGGATGTTCAGTGGATATAGCCAGTTATCCCCCGCTGAATATTGGCGGATAGCCGGTTAAGCGCTATTTAACTGGTCAGCAGTTGTACTGGCTGGTAAAATAGCATTGAATATCAGGGGAATGTGCGCCATAATCTGGTTTATAGGAACAGAACTGTGAAACGTTGACTAGTGGCATTCACAAACCATAAAGCACTACTAAATGGACTTGGGAAAAAGCTACAATTCCAGGAATATAGTAACATAGTAGATGACGGCAGAAAAAGACCTGCATGGTCCGTCTAGTCTGCCCAAGATAAACTCATATCTTGAATTTGTACCTGTCTTTTTCAGGGCACAGACCGTATAAAAGTCTGCCCAGCAGTATTTCCCGCCTCTCAACCACCAGTCCCGTCTCCCATCACTGGCTCTGGTACAGACCTTATAAGTCTACCCTCCCCTATCCTAGCCTCCCAACCACAACCCCTCTTCCCCCCACCTGCTCCGCCACCCAATTTCAGCTAAGCTTCTGAGGATCCATTCCTGCTGCACAGGATTCCTTTATGCATATCCCACGCATGTTTGAATTCCGTTACCGTTTTCATCTCCACCACCTCCTGCGGGAGGGCATTCCAAGCATCCACCACCCTCTCTGTGAAAAAATACTTCCTGACATCTTTTTTGAGTCTGCCCCCCTTCAATCTCATTTCATGTCCTCTCGTTCTACCGCCTTCCCATCTCCGGAAAAGATTTTTTTGCGGATTAATACCTTTCAAGTATTTGAACGTCTGTATCATATCACCCCTGTTCCTACTTTCCTCCAGGGTATACATGTTCAGGTCAGCAAGTCTTTGGTCATACGTCTTGGAACGCAAATCCCATACCATTCTCGTAGCTTTTCTTTGCACCGCTTCTATTTTTTTAACATCCTTCGCAAGGTACGGCCTCCAAAACTGAACACAATACTCCAGGTGGGGCCTCACCAACGACTTGTACAGGGGCATCAACACTTCCTTTCTTCTGCTGATCACACCTCTCTCTATACAGCCTAGCAACCTTCTCGCTACGGCCACCACCTTGTCACACTGTTTCGTCGCCTTCAGATCCTCGGATACTATCACCCCAAGATCCCTCTCCCCCTCAGTACCTATCAGACTGTCACCGCCTAACACATACGTCTCTCGTGGGTTTCTACTCCCTAAATGCATCACTTTGCATTTCTTCGCATTGAATTTTAATTGCCAAACCTCAGACCATTCTTCTAGCTTCCTCAGATTTCTTTTCATGCTTTCCTCTCCCTCCCGGGTGTCCACTCTGTTGCAAATCTTAGTATCATCCGCAAATAGGCAAACTTTACCTTCTAACCCTTCGGCAATGTCACTCACAAACAGGGGCGTATCTGGAATCCGGCGGTAGGGGGGGCCACAGCCAGAGAGGGGGGGCACATTTTTGCCTCCCTCCCCCCCCCGCCGCCGCCGCCGCCTCTCTCCACCCCCTCCCCGCCGTCAACCCTCCCCCGCTGCTTACTTTTGCTGGCGCCGAGGTCCGACCCGCAATCTCCGTTTTTCGTCTTCCTCCGTGGCCATGCTTCCAGGAAGTAATGCTGCAGTGCTGATTCGTTGAATCCAGTTCGACGTCTGACGTCAGACGCCGAACTGGATTCAACGAATCAGCACTGCAGCATTACTTCCTGGAAGCATGGCCACGGAGGAAGACGAAAAACGGAGATTGCGGGTCGGACCTCGGCGCCAGCAAAAGTAAGCAGCGGGGGAGGGTTGACGGCGGGGAGGGGGGCCAGGGCGAAATCTGCGGGGGCCCAGGCCCCTGTGGCCCCACGCAGATACGCCCCTGCTCACAAATATATTGAACAGAATCGGCCCCAGCACCGATCCCTGAGGCACTCCGCTACTCACCTTTCCCTCCTCCGAGCGAACTCCATTTACCACCACCCTCTGTATAGAATGTTTGTACGTTTGGGAAGCTACTAAATGGACTTGGGAAAATCCACAATTCCAGGAATAACATGTATAGAATGTTTGTACGTTTGGGAAGCTTGCCTTGGCCTGGATTGGCCGCTGTTGTGGACGGGATGCTGGGCTCGATGGACCTTTGGGCTTTTCCCAGTGTCGCATTACTTATGTACAATCAGGACAGCCTGACATCAATAATTACAGTGTATTATGAAATGCAGCCTATGATACTAGCATGAGTACTATGAATTGCAGCACAATGGTCATAAAACTTGATGGTAACAGATTACAGTCTAAGGTGATTCATTTAAAGGATGACTATGCTGATGTGTCCATACAGGGTTATGTGAACAGTTCCATAAGGAAGAGAGTAATGGGCATGGTAAAAACAAAATAAAATCTGCAAATTCTTAATCATTTGGCACTGGCCGATGTACTACAACCTCAGGAGCTGTCTAAACAGAGTGATTTTCAAAGATATCCACAAGAAATATGCATGAGATATAGACTAGACATTCTTTTTTGTGTGTTGCCAATGTTCTGGGACTCATTACATCCCTCCCATCCTCTGTTGGTTGGAGCTGTCTTACATACATTTTGGAGCTGCCTTAAAAACTAATTTTTTCTCTCAAGCATTTGACATGTCTTTGACCTCATGGACAGCCATGGCTTCAAATTCTTCCTGCTGTTTTTTTTCTCTTCTATCCTTTTTCCTTTTTCTATCTTAACCCTCTTAATTCTGTGCTCCTCCTTTCTTCTTCCTCTGTTCTCTATCCTTTTTTCTTTGTCTAAACCCCAATTCTCTGCTCCCTATCTTCTTCCTGTGTTCTCGTCTATTCAAATTGACAAATTAAAGGAATAGTAAATCAGCTGGACCAGATGGCATGTACCCTAGGGTAAAGAACAAACTCAGACATGAAATTGCTGATCTGCTGTTAGTGATTTGTAACCCGTCGTTAAAATCGTCTGTAATACCTGAAGATTGGAGGATGGCCAATATGACGCCAATTTTTTTTAAAGGGTTCCAGGGGTGATCCGGGAAATTACAGACTGGTAAGTCTGATGTCAGTGCCAGGTAAAATAGTGGAAACTATTATACAGAATAAAATTATGGAACACAAACATGGTTTAATGGAACTGAGTCAGCATGGGTTTAGTCATGGGAAGTCTTGCCTCACCAATTTGCTTCATTTGTTTGAAGGCATGAATAAACATGTCAATAAAGGTGAGCCAGTTGATGTATTGTATCAATTTTCAGAAAGCTTTTCCTCATCAGACTCCTAGAAAATTAGTCATGGGACAGGAGGCAATGTTCTGCTATGGATTAGGAATTGGTTATTGGACAGAAAACAGAGTGTAGGGTTAAATGGCCATTTTTCTCAATGGAGGAGGGTGAATAGTGGAGTGCTGAAGGGATCTGTACGGGGACCGGTACTATTTAACACATTTATAAATGTCTGGAAATCAGAATGACAAATGAGGTGATTACATTTGCAGATAACACAAAACAATTCAAAGTTGTTAAAACATGTGGACTGAAAAATTACGGAAAGACCTTAGGAAATTGGACTGGGCATCCATATAGCTGCTGAAATTTAATATGGACAAGTGCAAAGTGATGCACATTAGGAAGAATACTCCCAATCATAATTACTTGATGCTAGGGTCCAAGAAAAAGATCTAGGTGTCATTGTAGACAATACATTGAAACCTTCTGACCAGTGAGCGGCGTGGCCAAAAAAACAAACAGGATGCTTGGAATTATAAGGAAAGGAATGGTAAACAAAATCAAGAATACTATAATGCCTCTATTGGTCCATGGTGCAGCCTCACCATGAGTATTGCATTCAATTCTGGTTGCTCTATCTCAAAAAAATATATATATATAGCGGGATTAGAAAAGGTTCACAGAAGAGTGACCAAAATGGTAAATTGGATGGAACTCCTCTCATATGAGAAAAGGGTAAAGAGGTTTGGCCTCTTTAGCTTGGAAAAGAGATGGCTATGGGGAGGTATGATCGAGGTCTACAAAATCCTGAGTGGTGTAGAACCAGTGGCATACTGAGGGCGGGGCGGTGGGGGCGGTCCGCTCTGGGTGCACAATGCGGGGGGGGGGGGGTGCAGGGAGCAGCCGTGCGGCTCTTGGCTCTGCTGGTTCCCTGCTCCCTCTGATGTTACTTCCTGTTCCGGGGCAGAGGGAACCTGTGGAGCCGACAGCTGCTCCCAGCACCCCAGGAGCTAAGAGCAATTCACCCTGGGGGGGGGGGGGGGGGGGGAGCAGCAATCCGCCCCAGGTGGCAGCTGATCAAGGAACACCACTGTGTGGAACAGGTAACAGTGAATCGACTGTTTTACTCTTTCAAAAAGTAGAAAGACTAGGGAACACTCAATGAAGTTACATGGAAATGTTTTTTTCACTCAAACAATATAGTTAAGCTCTGGAAGTCATTGCCAGAGGATGTGGAAACAGCAGCTAGCATATCTGGATTTAAAAAAGGTTTGGACAAGTTCCTGGAAGAATTGTCCATAGTCTGTTATTGAGTTGGACATGGGGGAAGCCACTGCTTGTCCTGGGATTGGTAGCATGGAATGTTGCTACTGTTTGGGATTCCGGAATCTTGCTATCCTTTGGGGTTCTGGAATGTTGCTACTACTTAGATTTCAGCCAGCTATTTGTGACCTGGATTAGAAACAGGTTACTGGGCTAGATGGACCCTGTCTAAACCCTAATTCTCTGCTTCCTTTATTTAATTTTCTTTTCCTGTCTAATTCTTTGCTCCCCCTTTCCTGCCATTTACTGTTCCAAACTATGTAGTTTCACCTATCTGTTTCGTTTATTCTGTTCTATTGAATTGCTGGAGGTTTTTTTTTAGTCTTTTTGGGCCCCTTTTACTAAGCAGCAGTAAACCCAACGCGGGCTTGCAGCTCACTAAACGGGAAGTACCACCGGGCTACTGCAGCAGCCCGGCAGTACTTCCCAAAACTAATTTTTTTGTAGTGCCGGAGTGTACCCGGTGGTAGTTGGGCAGTGCCGCGTGCTGGGTTAGCATGGGAGTCCCTACCGCCACCTCAATGGGTGGCAGTAAGGACTCCCCCCCCCCGGAAATGGCCGCGTGTCAAGTACTTTACTTGCCGCACGGCCATTTCCTGCAGGAAAGAGAGACTTCCCTTTTACCCGCTGCGGTAAAAGGGGGCCTTGGAGCGTGTGAAAAACATGTGCCGACTCCAAAGCAGACCCCCTTTTGCTGCAGCCTGGTAAAAGGGGCCCTTAGTTATGATTATAAACTGCATTGGTCTGTATCATACGAAAGGTGATATATTAAGCCTGAACAAACACAAAACAAATTCACTGTCTCCATTGTATACAGGTGTAGCTCATCTATACATTCATTGTGGATATCCTGAAAACCTTGCTGCAGAGTACTGGTATACTAGAAGATCTAGTCTGCAAAGCTGCATCTTCCCATAAGTGTTTCTAAATAAATTAAAAACTACCTTTCCTGAAAAGGTTTTATATCTAGTGCCCATATACTTACACAGCTTTAAATCTTTGGCACTGTGATTCATGACAGGAGATCTAGGAGAAATACTAAATTAAGTGTATGACCAGGGCTGGTGTTAGGCAGAGGTGACAGGAGCGACAGGAGGGTTCACACAGGGCCCCGCGGCCCTCCCTCCGACTCCCCGCCACTGCCGCGATCTGACTCCTTGCCTCCCCTCCCCCGAGCCACAGGGTGCCCTCCTGGCACGTACCCGAACCACCGTGGTGGTCTAGTGGAGTCTTCGGGGCAGGAAAGATCCCCAGTCTTTCCTGCCCGCTGCCGGCGCTGACCCCCTTGTTGCCACATTGCTCTTTAAAAATGGCTGCCGAGACTTGATTTGTCTTTATTTGAAATTTTTAAAAAATGTTTAAAACACATCTTGCCAACAAGGGGCACGGCCAGGTGGGGCGGGGCTAGGTGGGATGGGGGAGCCCCATTGAACTGGTCTGCACAGGGCTCCGCAATTGCTAAGACTGGCCCTGTCCATGTCGCACACACGTCCACGGTCTATGCATGCACTTGGGCCAAAGAAAAAACACCTGTCAGAGTCTTCATGTCTCCCCTAACATGTTCGGCAAATCTGGTATGGAGAGGACACCAAAAATAGTTATTAGGATGATTGTTTTTCTATCCCCTCTATCCCGGGAAGAATTGCCCCTCTCCCATGGTGGACACAAGTCCAAATGGGCGAGGGGAGTCCTCCAGAAAGCTGAGAATATATTGACTAAGCATGACCTCTTTTATCTGACTCCTGATACCCATGAATATCAGTAAGTGAATAAATATCCTATCCATACTTAATTTGGATTAAAAAGATTAAGCATTCTGCTAGTCCTTATCTAAGAAGGAGAGAGAACAGGTGGTAAAGGGATAGATAAAAGTTTATTGATTCTTACCAACACAGTACAAGGCAATCAGGCACATCAATCTGATTTCAGAGATCAAACAGGCAGCATCTCTGGAAGAATCTGGAAAGTCTCCAAACTCCACCCAATTTTACCTTCTTTATATACATTTTTGAGTTCATTGAAAACTAATGCATTCTCATTGTTTCTAATGGCCAAGTTGTTTATCCCAAACTTGTTAAACCACAAACTCCGGTACCACCCCTATTCAACAGAAAATTGCCCCACTCCTGCACCTGTCATGATGTTTTTCAGATAAACACTTTGTTTTCTAACTGAGATTGGGTAATTCCACTCTATAACTGGCACTTCAGAGTTTCCATTTTGTTTTCACACTTCTTTGCCCTTTCTTTTCCACTTTAGGCTACTCAGGTCTCAGTTTTGGCTTAAAAACTAGGCCAAACTTTTCCAGTAAGTTTCTAGTTATGCCAACCATCAGAGTTTTGACTTGGCCAATGTCTCTAGTAGCCTGAGCTCTATGGCTCAGCCCTCCACCATTCCAGTGGGGGGGGGGGGGGGTCTCTGGCTGTATTATATCTTATCATTCCCCTCTTGTCACCCCATAGGCGTAATTTGACTGTTTCATTTGGGGGGGGGGGGGGGCAAAGAATGGGTGGAGCATATTAGCATATCATTTGCATATATACATATGCAAATGATATGCTAATATGGAGGAAGGAATTGAAATTTACAGGCAAAATATCACAGATGCACATTTCAAAAAGCTGACACATTTCAATTAATAAATTATGAATAAAATAATTTTATCTACCTTTGATCATTTAGTTTTTCTATTCGCTTTGGTCCCAGTGTCTTCTGTTTTATGCAGTGTCTTCTTTCCAGTAGGCTTCCCTCTGCTCCCCACCCTCCCAGTCCCATCCATCTCTTGCTCCTTCCCTCTGCTCCCCACCCCTCCCAGTCCCATCCATCTCTTGCTCCTTCCCTCTGCTCCCCACCCTCCCAGTCCCATCCATCTCTTGCTCCTTCCCTCTGCTCCCCACCCCTCCCAGTCCCATCCATCCTCTGTTCCTTCCTTATGCTCACCATCCCTCCGTCCCATCCATCTTCTGCTCCTTCCCTCTGCTGTGCCTGACCTCTCCCAATCCCATCCATCTCCTGGTCCATCCCTCTGCTCCCCACCCCTCCCAGTCCCATCCATCTCTTGCTCCTTCCCTCTGCTCCCCACCCCTCCCAGTCCCATCCATCTTCTGTTCCTTCCCTCTGCTCACCATCCCTCCATCCCATCCATCTTCTGCTCCTTCCCTCTGCTGTGCCTGACCTCTCCCAATCCCATCCATCTCCTGGTCCATCCCTCTGCTCCCCACCCCTCCCAGTCCCATCCATCTCTTGCTCCTTCCCTCTGCTCCCCACCCCTCCCAGTACCATCCATCTTCCCTCTGCTCCCCACCCCTCCCAGTTCCATCCATCTTCCTTCTACTGCCCCCCCCCACAAGGTCCAAGATCATGACTCCATTTACCCCCTCTCTTCCTCCCTCCCTCCGGCGCAGGCAACAGTCTTCAGCTTTTTCAGCGTTCCTGGCAGCCGTAGCGATGTACATGCTGCCTTCGGTCTGCCCCGGAAGCCTTCTCTTCAAGTTCCTGTTCCCACCTATGCGAGAACAGGAACTTGAAGAGAAGGCTTTGGGGCAGAGCCGAAGGCAGTGTGTACATCGCTACCGCTGCCAGGAACGCTGAAAAAGACTGCTGCCTGCGCCGGAGGGAGGAAGGAAGAGAGAGGGGTAGACGGACACGCTCCTCTCCGTCCGCTTGGCTTCCCTGCCCTCTCTGTCTGCGTCCCGCCTTCCTCTGACGTCAGAGGAAGGCGGGACGCAGACAGAGAGGGCAGGGAAGCCAAGCAGATGGAGAGGAGCGCGTGCCTGCATGTGTTTTTTTTTTTTAAACTAATGGCGCGGCGGCGCCACGTCATCATTTGGGGGGCATTGACCCCCCCTCAGCCCCCCCCCAGTCTACGCCTATGTGTCACCCCTACTGGTGTGACACAAAGCTAGTTTGTCACCGTCTATTCCAGAAGGTGTCAAACTATCTCAGGGGAGAATACTTCATACCCTTGCCTCAAACTTTCGATCAAGGGGTAAATTAAAGGAGGGATACGGTAAAGCAGTGGTTCAGCGAGTTTGGAAGTACAACTATATATGCAAAAATCTTAATAATAGAAATCTTAATAATAGATATATTTCAATCATTGTAGCTAATTCATTTCCTTAAGCAAATCATATGATTATATACTTCTTATCCAAACCATGCATTGATTATATGTTAATTATCTAAGCTATGCATTGATTACATATCGATACGCTATGGGTTACATAGTGAGTAGCTATTGCTTACGATCATTAAACCATGGTATAAGTAATGTCCCATGTGTAACATTTCTCTAAATAGTGCTAGGTGCTTGCTCTCGTGCATTTGCATAGCGTTTGGTCCACCGCATGGGGAGATAATCTAATGTATTCTCTCCAGTGGTGTCCTGCAGGCTCTTTCTTGCTTATAGCAGTTTCAATTAAGCGTTCTACTAATCCTCTAGCACATGGGATTATACAACATCCAACTAACACAAATATAGCTAGCACTACTATGATGGTGGTTGCTGCTGAGATGATAAATGTCTTCCATTTACCAAAGGCTTTATCCATCCAACTTGTCCAAGACGGTGCAATCTCAGCCTTTTTTTTCTTTCAGAAAGTAAAGCTAAAGAAGTAATCTACCTATGTTTAGTATTCATTTTATACTGGCTTCATGCAACTTGCAATCATTATAGCAACTTGTGATAGATGCAAAATTAACCTGCTTTACCAAAATTCTCTCACTACCCACCACACTGTGTTCCTAAACCGTACTTGTCTTTCAATAAAGAAAACAGCAACAGCTTGGTTGGTTTATGTAAGCAGAAATATGGGCAAGAAAATGGCCGCTATAGGAAAGAGAATGCTGCCTTGATGATTTTGGGTCCAATCCAGTAACACAGTAACCTAGTAGATGATGGCAGAAAAAGACCCGCACAGTCCATCCAGTCTGCACAACAAGATAAACTCATGTGCTACTTTTGTGTATACCTTACCTTGATGTGTATCTGCCATTTTCAGGGCGTAGACCGTAGAAGGCTTGCCCAGCACTAGCCCCGCCTCTCAACCACCATCCCCGCCTCCCCCCACCGGCTCTGCCACCCAATCTCGGCTAAGCTTCTGAGGATCCATTTCTTCCGAACAGGATTCCTTTATGTTTATCCCATGCATCAGGGGCGTAGCCACAGGCGGGCCTGGGTGGGCCTGGGCCCACCCAATTTCGGGTCAGGCCCGCCCAGCAGCAAAGTTCCTGACAGCGATTCCAGTCGCAGGCTCCGCTCACAGTCACAGCGATTTCCACACACTGCCTGCCGGCTGCCGCTCAATCTCCTTGCACTACTAATCGCTAACCCGGAAGTCTCTCCTCTGCAGGAGAGACTTCCAGGTTAGCGCTTAGTAGTGCAAGGAGATTGTTGAGCGGCAGCCGGCAGGCAGCATTTGGGAATCGCTGCGACTGCGAGCGGAGCCTGCGAGTAGAATCACCGTCAGGAACACTGCTGCTGGGCAGGCCTGCAAGGAGGGTGAGATGCTGCAGCTGCACGGGGGGGGGGGGGGGGGGGGGAGGGATGATGGGGGAAAGATGTTGCATGGGGGAGGGAAGACGGGGGACACAGCAGCTGCACAGGGGGAAGGGAAGATGGAAAGAAAGATGCTGCACAGGGGGGAGGGAAGATGGAAAGATGAGGCTTGGTTGGTGGGTGAGGGAGATGCACGGGGAAAAAGGGAGAGCTGCAGCAAAGGGGTGAGGAAGGAAGTAGTCTTGGCTGTGTATGAGGTGGAGGGGAGGGACACATGCTGCATACAGAGGGGATAGGTGGGGAGGGAGAGAAATGGTAGGCATAGGGGTGGAGAGGAGGCAGAAATGGTGGGTATAGTGGTGGAGGGAGGGCGGAGCAGAGAAAATTTTGTGCCCACCCACTTTGGGCTCAGGCCCACCCAAACCTGGCTGTCTGGCTACGCCACTGCCACGTATGTTTGAATTCCGTTACCATTTTCATCTCCACCACCTCCCACGGGAGGGCATTCCAAGTATCTACCACTCTCTCCATGAAAAAATACTTCCTGACATTTTTCTTGAGTCTGCTCCCCTTCAATCTCATTTCATGTTCCCATCTCTGGAAAAGGTTCGTCTGCGGATTAATACCTTTCAAATATTTGAATGTCTGTATCATATCACCCCTGTTTCTCCTTTCCTCCAGGGTATACATGTTCAGGTCAGCAAGTCTCTCCTCATACGTCTTGTAACGCAAATCCCATACCATTCTCGTAGCTTTTCTTTGCACCGCTTCAATTCTTTTTACATCCTTAGCAAGGAACGGCCTCCAAAACTGAACACAATACTCCAGGTGGGGCCTCACCAACGACTTATACAGGGGCATTAAAACCTCTTTTCTTCTGCTGGTCACACCTCTCTCTATACAGCCTAGTAACCTTCTGGCTACGGCCAGCGCCTTGTCACACTGTTTCGTCGCCTTCAGATCCTCAGATACTATCACCCCAAGATCCCTCTTCCCGTCCGTACCTATCAGACTCTCCCTGCCTATTGTGTCGGGGGTCTGTAAACAACACCCACGTGGACAGAGGTTTTATCATCTCTTTTTAAGGTGATCCATATCGCTTCTTCCTTTCCCCAGGTCCCTGTCATTTCAGTTGCCTTGATGTCATTTCTCACATACAGAGTTACTCCTCCGCCTTTACGACCATCTCTATCCTTCCTAAATAGATTCTAGCCTGGTATGTTTGCATCCCATTCATGGGAACCATTTAGCCACGTCTCTGTGATTGCAACAATGTCTAAGTCAGCCTCCAACATCAAGGCTTGAAGGTCATGAACTTTATTGCTTAGACTGCGAGCATTTGTGGTCATAGCTTTCCATCTACATTTCCTAGTATGTATTTCAACTTTAGTGATTTAGGGGTGTCTTTTCTCTTTGGGTACCTTCATATCTTTTTGTTCCACCTTCATTACTTTTTCTTCTGCCTCAGTTCTATTTTCAGGAACATCGTAGTGCTGTAATGGAGCAAAAGAATTCTGTAGGGGCAACACTTGTGAGGGCGGATGCTTGTGTCACATAACAAAGTCTGCCTGAGCCTACCGTGAACCATCTATTCTTAGGTGGTTTTATCCTAAGACTAGTAAAAAAGCCCCGTTTCTGATGCAAATGAAACGGGGGCTAGCAAGGTTTTCTTCTGTGTTCATGTGGGAGTGTGTGTGTCCCTGCCCTCTGCCCTCTCTCCCTTCCCCTGTGCTGTCTGTCCCCTCTGCTCTCTGTCCCCTCCCCCCTGGGAGTCGAGTCCTTCAGCGTTAAGTTTCCTGCTGTGCTGTGTTTGTGTTACAGAGATAGTGAGGGCTTCTGCCCTCTCTCCCCTCCCCCCTCTGAGTCCTTCACTGTTACAGAGAGAGTGATTTGATTTCGTACTTTGCTGTGTTTTCCTTCACTGTTTGTGTTACAGAGAGAGCGAGGGCGGGGCAGACACTCATGGGGAAACCGGATATCTCTCCCCCTTCACACTTCCGGCTGGAGGCTTCATTTAGAACGTTGGTGGTGCCTTTTATATATAGAGATATGGGGGAGGAGGAGAGGTTGGTTTAGGGGGAAAGGTGAGAAGCTCAGTCTTGGTCATGTTTAGTTTCAGATGGCGCTGAGACATCCAGGCAGCAGTGTCAGACAGGCAGGCTGATACTTTGGCCTGGATTTCGGCTGAGATTTCTGGTGTGGAGAGGTAGATCTGGGGGGAGTCAGCGTAAAGATGATACTGAAAACCATGGGATGAGATCAGAGTACCAAGGGAAGAAGTATAGATGGAGAAAAGAAGAGGTCCCAGGACAGATCCCTGAGGTACACCGACAGTGGGATAGAAGTAGGAGGAGGATCCACTGGAGTATACGCTAAAGGTACGCTGGGAGAGATAAGAAGAAAACCAGGAAAGAACAGAGCCCTGAAATCCAAGTGAGGACAGCGTATCAAGGTGTAGGCTGTGATCAACAGTGTCAAAAGCAGCAGATAGATCGAGAAGGATGAGGATAGAATAGAGACCTTTGGATCTGGCCAGGAACAGATCATTGGAGACCTTATCAAGTGCCGTTTCAGTTGAATGAAGGGGGTGAAAGCCAGATTGAAGTGGATCAAGAATAGCTTGAGATGAAAGAAAGTCAAGGCAACGGCGGTGAACAGCACGTTCAAGTATCTTGGATAGGAAAGGGAGGAGGGAGATGGGGCGATAGTTGGAAGGACAGGTAGGATTCAATTAAGGTTTTTCAAGGAGTGGTGTGACTATGGCATGTTTGAAGGCATCAGGAACAGTCACAGTGGACAGTGAAAGATAGAGGACATGACAGATAAAAGGGATGACAGTAGGAGAGATAGTGTTAAGTAGATGGGTGGGGATAGGATCAGAGGAACAGGTAGTTAGTTTTGAGGAGGAAAGAAGATGTGCAGTTTCCTCTTCAGTGATTTCACATAACGAAGTCTGCCTGAGCCTACTGTGAACCATCTATTTTTAGGTGGTTTTATCCTTTGAGGCAGTGGTGTGAATTTGGCTTGATTCTGTGCAGTATGATTTTGTGCAGTCTTAAAAGTTGCTTTAAGTGCATCTAATTCCTGCTTTACTTTACTGAGCTCCTGTTTTAAACTTGTGAGCTGATGACAGATAGGACAAGCCTTAAGTCTCCAGATGATTGGCCTTGAAACCAAAGCACCACAATTATTACAGAGAATAAGAGTCATCCTGTTTTGTTGGAATGGGTATGAAAAGGTATGCTATGATGGGGTTAACAGTGTGCAAGAATTAACTTTACTTCTCAGCCATGCACAGGCAAGCAGAGACAGTTGTAATTTGGGTGCAGTTAATTTGTGATAAGAGTGTATTTAGGAAAGCTATATAGGAAGTGTCAGTCTTGGTTGGGACAAGGGGATGACAAGGTTTAGTCAAGGTTAAGAAATGCACCAGAAATGTGCAAAACCACCGCTCTAGGGTAGGGAAAGCCAGGAATAAAGCCAGCACAAGTCTTATCTGTGTGAGTTTCCTTCAGGCAGGAGTCAAGCAAGGACTTGGAGGCTGCCCAGCTCTCTCAACAGAAGCCACACCTAAGCAAATTGTCTGCAGGAAAACCAGGTGGTTTGTGTGTTCTTAGGATTTATTTTTGTTACATTTGTACCCCACGCTTTCCCACTCATGGCAGGCTCAATGCGGCTTACATGGGGCAATGGAGGGTTAAGTGACTTGCCCAGAGTCACAAGGAGCTGCCTGTGCCTGAAATGGGAATCAAACTCAGTTCCTCATTCCCCAGGACCAAAGTCCACCACCCTAACCACCAGGCCACTCCTCCACAGATTCTATGTTTTCATACCACAAAAGTCAGGAAATAACAAATCTCTTTCCAACAAACTAATCAATAGAAATAAAACAAAATAAAACATGGAAAAGAAAATAAGATGATACCTTTTTTTATTGGACATAACTTAATACATTTCTTGATTAGCTTTCGAAGGTTGCCCTAACACGGCTACCAAACGTCTCTACTCAATAAACTAATAAATCTAAACTGAAGAAAATCAGGTGAATTAAAATTAGAAGAAATTTATCAGATTAGGTCTGTGCCTGGCACTTTAAAGTTAGATGAAACAATTGATCCATCCCAGGAGTACATATGTATTATAAATAATTCTGAAGAAATATTATGTCTAATTATAGGATGACTTGTTATAGGAAGGCATTTTGCATAACAGCCATACAAAGCAGGCAGAACAGCAAGAATAACTCGTATCCACTTCTGCATTTAATTAATATCTTCAGCCAAGGATCGGAACGAAACAACAACAACATTGTCTACAAAGTCAGTACACAGAGGCATAGGAACAAAATTTACAAGTTAGTATGAGTTTAAATCAGGCTTCAAAAACAGATTTTAATACTTATGTACTGGATAATTTAACAGAACGCCACAAGCTAAACTGTCATTGCTATTACTAATACAGATGGTCCAAAGTATTTAATTATGGTGCTGGTTAAAAAAGGCATTTTATGATCAAATTACGTTACAAAAAACTTGTAATTTGTCTAGGTTTTTTTTCATTTAAAAACAGAAAGCTTGTCTAAACTAATCTTGCAACAGTACTTTACATATGAAACCTTCCCACAGAATGAGATTATGATGTGATAAACTTTCCCTTTTAGTATTTGAACATGGTATCAATATGTGACAGAATTTACAAGAATATTTCACAGACTGAACTTGTTAAGCTGCCTTACAGTGTTGGTTTACCTCTGATTTTAAAAGGGATCAAACAGAATCCTCCTACCTGCACAACTGAGATCCAGCGCTGGGAAATCTGGATTGGAAGACTTGTGGGCTGGTTATATATGACAGGTGAAAGGGCAGTTTCCACTGTGATGCAGGCAGCAAGGGTGGAACAGAAGATGCTGTTCACAGATGATTAAAAAAAAAAACCAAAACAAAACTGGAGAATTAGGATATTGGAGAGGCCAAGCAACCAAGTGTCTGGAAGAAAACTTTCAGCCATGTGTGGGTTTTGCACTTATGTCCCGGTGTGTGCTGATATTTGTAGTCCTGATTCTTCTCCTTTTTAGACAATATGGACCAGATTCAGTAAATGGTGCCCAAAGTTACATTACTTTATCATCTTATATCCCACAAAAGTCATCAAGCTCCATGCGGGTAACAATAACTAAACTGAAGCATACTTCAAAGATTTACAGTACAAAACTTCCACAGTCAAAAGCAGTGAAAGAACATATCAAACCTGAGCTCATGAAATATATATATTCCCCCCCCCCCCGAATGCTTTGGGGGCTGCACTCCTGCTCTCTTTCCTTTACCGTGGGGGGGGGGGGGGGGTAGTTAGATGGTCCCCCTTCCCTTCCAGCCCAGCCAGAGGAAAAAACCCTTCAGGTTTACAGCATCAAGTGACTCGCAGTTTCTTTTCCTTTCAAAGCTTTAATGGCTGTTTCAAAACAGGGCATTAATTCACAGTACAGAGACAAACTGCCTCTTCACACTCCTTCCCTGTCCCTTCTGTTTCTCCGGGAAAGGTTGCCTGTCTGTCCAGCAAGAAGCAGCTCTCTCTCTCTCTCTCTCTCTCTCACTCTCTTTGCTCTCACGCTTGTACAGCCTGTAAAAACCTCTTCTAGGGTTTCCTGAGTTGTGAGAACAAAGCAGTTACAAAGCCTTTCACCCTCCTCCTCTGGCTTGCTCTCTGATTCCCATTCCATTAAATCCCCCCTCCCCCCTTCTCCAGCTGTCTGCCGTCTCCATGATCTGTATCCATCCACCAATCCTCCTCCCTCCCCCTCAGCCCCCTGGGATGGGTAGTCTTCCTCCTGCGGCTTCCCAGAAGGCTTCTGTCCCCGCCAGCAGTGGTGTGCTGGTAAATTTTTAACAACAGGCTCTCTCCCCGGTCCACCTCGGCGCTCCCCCCATCCTCCTCGGTGCCCCCCATCCACCTCTGCACCCCCCACCCACCTCTGCGCCCCCCCCAAAAATTGCAGAGCTGGCTATACCCGGGGGGGGGGGGGGGGGGGGCAGCCAACACATTACTCTCTCCAGGAAAAAAAAATTAAATGATCCCAGGTTCCAATCTAATTCATGTTTAATATGGGATAAAATGCCATAAATAAGTAAATAAACATAAACTTTGAACGTTCAGCAACTGATTCTCAAAGTGGACATATTCCAAACACTATAATGAAAATAAAATTATTTTTTTTTCTACCTTTGTTGTCTGGTGACTTTGTTTCTCTGACCATGCTGGTCCAGTATCTGATTCTGCTGCTCTCTATCTGTTCCCTTGACTCCGTTTCTAGGGCTTCCTTTCCATTTATTTCTTTTCTTTCCTCCTTTCTTCTTCATTTCTGGTCCTCCGCATACTTGACTGTACAGTGGATCCAGCTTCTGCCTATTTTCTCCATCCATGTGCAGTTTCTCTCCTCACTTCCTTTTCCCTCATCTAATCTCCTTCCTCTATCTTCCCTCCATGTCCAGCATTTCTTCTCTCTCCCTTCCCTCCCCTCCATCCATGTCCAGAATTTCTCTTGCTCTCCCCACCATCCATGTCCTGAAACTCTCCTCTCTCCCCTGCCCCTCTCTATCCATCCATACCCAGCAATTCTCTTCTCTCCCCTGCCCCCTCTGCCCATCCATGCCCAGCAATTCTCTCCTCTGCCCATCCATGCCCAGCAATTCTCTCCCCTGCTTCCCTCTACCCATCCATGCCCAGCAATTCTCTCCCCTGCCTCCCTCTGCCCATCCATGCCCAGCAGTTCTCTCCCCTGCCCCCCTCTACCCATCCATGCCCAGCAATTCTCTCCTCTGCCCAACCGTGCCCAGCAATTCTCTCCCCTGCCTCCCTCTGCCCATCCATGCCCAGCAGTTCTCTCCCCTGCCCCCCTCTGCCCATCCATGCCCAGCAATTTTTTTATTTATTTATTTGCATTTGTATCCCACATTTTCCCACCTATTTGCGGGCTCAGTGTGGCTTACAATACATTGTGAATGATGGAAATACAATTTGTTGCAGTACGATTATGGGTTACATTGTGAAGAGTTATGGGAAGACAAAGTAGAGTCAGGATATCATTTGGGAATAGAACAATGGAATATAACAGTGGGGAATTGATAGGGCGATAAAACAAAAGCAAGGGAACATAAAGGTCTAACAATTTTATCTGTGGGTAGAGTTTTAGGTGTGGTGAAAATACGGGGGAAGAGAATTCAGAAGAGAGTGTATTGATGCGTATCTATTAGTGTGTATGGACTTCATGTGTTTTGATCCTTGCAGTAAATTTTCTCGAAGAGATAAGTCTTCAGTAGTTTGCGGAAGTCGGTTAGTTCGTAGATCGTTTTCAGGTTGCGTGGTAGTGTATTCCAGAATTGCGTGCTCATGTAAGCGAAGGTTGATCCGTGCAGTACTTTGTATTTTATGCCTTTGCACTTAGGGAAATGGAGATTGAGGAAGGTTCGGGATGATCTTTTAGCGTTTCTGGGTGGCAGGTCTATTAAATCAGACATGTATGCAGGGGCTTCACCGTGAATGATTTTGTGGACTAAGGTGCATACTTTAAAAGTGATACGTTCCTTGAGTGGGAGCCAGTGTAGTTTCTCCCGTAAGGATTTTGCACTTTTGTATTTTGGTTTTCCGAAGATGAGTCTGGCTGCTGTATTCTGGGCTATTTGAAGTTTCCTCAGTATTTGTTCTTTGCAGCCTGCATATAGTGAGTTGCAGTAATCCAGATGACTGAGTACGAGTGATTGCACTAGGTTGCGGAAAACAGATCTTGGAAAGAATGGTCTTATTCTTTTTAGTTTCCACATGGAGTAGAACATCTTTTTGGTTGCGTTGTTCGCGTGAGTCTCAAGTGTTAGGTGGCGGTCAATAGTAACTCCAAGGATTTTTAAAATTTCTGACATTGGCAGATTTAGTTTAGGTGTGTTAATGGCGGTAAATTTATTCGTGTTGTATTGGGAGGTAAGTATGAGGCATTGAGTTTTTTCTGCGTTCAGTTTCAGTCAGAATGCATCTGCCCAGGTGTTCATGATGTGTAGACTTTGGTTGATTTCGTTAGAGATTTCATTAATGTCTTTTTTGAATGGAATATATATCGTTACATCATCGGCATATATGTATGGGTTAAGGTTATGGTTTGATAGAAGTTTTGCCAGGGGGATCATCATTAGATTGAAAATAGTTGGTGAGAGGGGGGATCCTTGCGGTACTCCACAATCTCTCCCCTGCCCATCCATGCCCAGCAATTCTCTCCCCTGCCCCCCTCTGCCCATCCATGCCCAGCAATTCTCCTCCCTCCCCTGCCCTCCCGCTCCCATCCAGGTCTAGCGATGTCCTTCGCCCCCCCCCCCTCCTCCCCTGCCGCTCCCATCCGTCAGTTTCAAATACCTGCCTCGAAGTGCCGCATTATTTAAGGCCTGCCTGCTGCCCATCTCCAGCTGCCTTCCCTGCTTGTTTCTCAGGAGTTCGGTTCGCACCCTTAGTCCCACTGCGGGAAAAGGAAATGACGTCAGAATGACATCAGAAGGTGGGACTATGGGCACAAACCGAACTCCTGAGAAGCAAGCAGGGAAGGCAGCTGGAGACGGGCAGCAGGGCTTTAAATAAGGTGGCACTTCGAGGCAGGTATTTGAAACTGACGGATGGGAGCGGCAGGGGAGGATGGGGGGGGCGAAGGACATCGCTACACATGGATGGGAGCGGGAGGGGAGGTAAGCATGGCGCCCTCCTGCCATGCTTACCTCGTGCAATGGAGCCGGCTCGCCCTGTACAACAACCGGCTCGCAAGAGCTGTCAAAATTTAACAAGCGGCTCTTGCGAGCCGGTGTGAGCCGGCTCCAGCACACCACTGCCCGCCAGGGTTTCCGGGAGTTGAAGTCCCCCTTCCTATCTCTAGTCTCCAGCTGTCCCTGCCCCTCAGAGAGCTGATCCACCCGACCCTGGGGATTCTGGGATTTGTAGTGAAGATCCCTCTTACAGGTTCGGGTAAGTCTTGCCTCTTCCCCAAGCTCCCTCCTGTGTCTCCTCCTCACAATATATATATACTAGCCGTTGAGCCCGTTAAAACGGGCTAGTGTGGGGTTTTTCCAAGGCCCCCTCCCCTCACCGCTGCAGGCCCCCCCCCAAGGTCGCCGCCGCCACCCCTCCACCCAGCCCAGGCCCTCTCTTCGCTATTGAACTTACGTCGCCGAAATGCAGCACGCAGATCAGCAGAGCTCCCGTCGGCCTTCCTTCTCTGCCTGTGTCCCGCCCTCGTGTGAAGTAACATCGGCGAGGGCGGGACACAGGCAGGGAAGGAAGGCCGACGGGAGCTCAGCTGATCTGCCTGCTGCATGTCGGCGATGTAAGTTCAATACCGAAGAGAGTGCTCGGGCCGGGTGGAGGGGGGGCAGCGGCGGCGACTACGGGTGGGAGCGGTAGCGACGTCGGCTGTTCCCTCCTTCCCCTTTGCGCAGTTTCCCTCTCTGTCCCGCCCCCGTCATCACGTATTGACGCGGGGGCGGGACAGAGAGGGAAGTCTCTGCTGCGCATTTGCGGGTGAGTACGGCCACTCGCCATTTATATGTTTGATTATATATATATATATATATATATATATATATATAATTTATTTATTTATTTAAATAAAGAGCTATCTTTGCAGGCTTCTAAAATGACAGTAATTATCTATTTGTCTACTACTATTACCACTTATTTCTAAGGCGCTACTAGACGTACGCAGCGCTGTACACTTGAACATGAAGAGACAGTCCCTGCTCGACAGAGCTTACAATCTAATTAGGACAGACACACAGGACAAACAAGAGCTAAGGGAATATTAAAGTGAGGATGATAAAATAAGGGTTCTGAACAAGTGAATAAGGGTTATGAGTTAAAAGCAGCATCAAAAAGGTGGGCTTTTAGCTTAGATTTGAAGATAGCCAGAGATGGAGCTTGACGTACTGGCTCAGGAAGTCTATTCCAGGCATATGGTGCAGCGAGATAAAAGGAACAGAGTCTGGAGTTAGCAGTGGAGGAGAAGGGTGCAGATAAGAGAGATTTACCCAGTGAACGGAGTTCCTGGGGAGGAATGTAGGGAGAGATGAGAGTGGAGAGGTACTGAGGAGCTGCAAAGTGAATGCACTTATAGGTCAATAAGAGGAGTTTGAACTCTTGCATTACTCATTCAGTCTTTGGATATTAGTTTTTATTCATATGCAGATGATTTTCTTGTGATTCACTATGTAAAACCATTAGATATTGAATTAATACAAATTCAAAATTGCCTTGCTGAGGTGGCAATCTGGTTACAAAGGCACCATTTGATACTGAATCCAGATAAGACTGTTACATCTTGGATTACAGGTTGTGAAACAATTCCTGCTGTAATAACTACACTATTTGATAAACAGATAACAACGGTGAAATCTTGTAGGTACCTAGGAGTCATTATTGACTCAGTTTTATCGTTTAGTGAACAAATATCAGAAACAGTCAAGAAATCATTTTACCATCTGCGAAAATTGCGTTCTATTAGAAACTCTATTGATAAAACTTCACTATGTACCTTAGCACATGCATGTTTTACAACACGTCTGGATTACTGTAATATCGTCTATGCAGGTCTTACTAAGATTAATATAAAACGGCTACAGATGATACAGAATACTGCAGCTCGTATTATCTGCAGAGCGTCAAAATATGATAGGATTACACCTCTTTTATACCACCTTCACTGGCTCCCAGTTGAAGCCAGAATAACATTTAAGGTTCTTACTCTGGCTTTTAAAGCTCTACAGACGCCTCAATATTTAGCCAACGTTATTTTACCATATTCACCTACACGAACACTCCGATCACTTACCAATAACAGACTAATAATTCCATCACCACAAAAGGCTAGATGGGAATCTACTAGAAATTCAGCTTTTTTTCTTTCTAGCTCCCTCTCTCTGGAATTGTCTTCCTAAAACTATTAGATTGGAAGAATCGTATGTTAAGGATCGCAAACTTCTAAAAACACATCTATTTCAGAATACATTTGACAGTAATCTGGGATGAAAAAGGGGACAGAATGAATACACAGTAACAAATCATATGTTTTGCTTATATAAATTTATGATTGGATTGTCCACTGATGTTATTACTTTTTAGAATGGATGTTTTTAACTTGCTGTGCTTTCCTGTCAAATAAATGGAGTTCTTATATGTTATTTTAAATTTTGATATTTTATTGTTTAAGATGTAAACCATTCTGGTTTGTGTATGCAATAAGAAACGGTATAGAAAATAAATAAACGATAAACTGTATGTGGAAACGGATAGGAAGCCAGTAAAGTGACTTGAGGAGAGGACTAATATGAGCATAACGACACTGGTGGCATATTAGTCGTGCAGCAGAATTTTGAACAGATTGAAGAGGAGAGAGATGGCTAAGTGGGAGACCTGTGAGAAGCAAGTTGCAATAATCTAAGCGAGAGGTGATAAGAGAGTGGATGAGGGTTCTGGTAGTGTGCTCAGAAAGGAAAGGGCGAATTTTGCTGATATTATAGAGAAAGAAACGTCAGGTTTTAGCAGTCTGCTGAATATGTGCAGAGAAGGAGAGGGAGGAGTCAAAGATGACCCCAAGGTTACGAGCTGATGAGACAGGAAGGATGAGAGTGTTATCCACAGAAATAGAGTAACATAGTAACATGGAGGGGCATAATCGAACGGCGCCAGCCATCTCCATGGCCGGGCCATCTCCGGGGCCGGCGGGCAACTGGACAGAGTCAACCGTATTGTCGAAAAAGATGGCTGGCCATCTTTTTGTTCACTAATACGGTTGGGGCCGGCTTGATGTTGAGATTGCCGGGTTTAGAGATGGGTGGCTTCGGTTTTCGCCCATAATGGAAACCCGGCCCAGCGATCTCAAACCCGGCGAAATGCAAGGTATTTGGTCATGGGAGGAGCCAGCATTCATAGTGCACTGGTCCCCCTGACATGCCAGGACACCAACCGGGCACCCTAGGGGGCACTGCAGTGGACTTCAAAAATAGCTCCCAGGTGCATAGGTCCCTTACCTTGGGCGCTGAGCCCCCCAAATCCCCCCCAAAACCCACTCCCCACAACTCTACACCACTATCATAGCCCTAAGGGGTGAAGGGGGGCACCTACATGTGGGTACAATGGGTTTTGGGGGGGGGGGTGTTGGAAGACTCCCATTTAGCAGTACAAGTGTAACAGGTGGGGGGGATGGGCCTGAGTCCGCCTGCCTGGAGTGCACTGGACCCACAAAACACTGCTCCAGGTACCTGCATACTGCTGTCAGGGAGCTGGGTATGACATTTGAGGCTGGCATACAGGCTGGCAAAAAACTGTTTAAATATATATATTTTTTTGGTGGGAAGGGGTTGGTGATCACTGGAGGCGTAAGGGGAGGTCATCCCCGATTCCCTCTGGTGGTCATCTGCTCAATTGGGACACTTTTTTGAGGCTTGGTCGTAAAAATAACTGGACCAAGTGAAGCCGGTGAAATGCTCGTCAGACCCAGCCATCTTTTTTCCATTATCGGGCGAAGCCGGCCATCTCGTAAGCATGACCCGTCCCGCCCCGTCCTGCCTTCTGTACCCTGCCAACACGCCCCCTTGAAATTTCGCCGGATCTGCAACGGAAAGCAATTGAAGCCGGCCAAAATCGGCTTTCGATTATACCGATTTGGCCAGATTCAGGAGATTGCCGGCCATCTCCCGATTTGTGTCGGAAGATGACCGGCGATCTCTTTCAAAAATATGCTGGATAGTAACATAGTAGATGACGGCAGAAAAAGACCTGCACGGTCCATCCAGTCTGCCCAACAAGATAAACTCATATGTGCTACTTTTTGTGTATACCTTTCCTTGATTTGTATCAGCCATTTTCAGAGCACAGACCGTAGAGGTCTTGCCCAGCACTAGCCCCGCCTCCCAACCATCAGCAAATCCCATACCATTCTCGTAGCTTTTCTTTGCACCGCTTCAATTCTTTTTACATCCTAACAAGATACGGGCTCCAAAACTGAACACAATACTCCAGGTGGGGCCTCTCTCTATACAGCTTAGCAACCTTCTCACTACAGCCACCGCCTTGTCACAATGTTTCGTCGCCTTCAGATCCTCAGATACTATCACCCCAAGATCCCTCTCCCCGTCTGTACATATCAGACTCTCCCTGCCTAACACATACGTCTCCCGTGGATTTCTACTCCCTAAGTGCATCACTTTGCATTTCTTCGCATTGAATTTTAATTACCAAACCTTAGACCATTCTTCTATCTTCTGCAGATCCTTTTTCATGTTTTCCACTCCCTCCGGGGTGTCCACTCTGTTACAAATCTTGGTATCATCCGCAAAAAGGCAAACTTTACCTTCTAACCCTTCAGCAATGTCACTCACAAATATATTGAACAGAATCGGCCCCAGCACCGATCCCCGAGGCACTCCACTACTCACCTTTCCCTCATCCACCACCATCTGGCTTCTGTCCGTCAACCAGTTCCTAATCCAGGTCACCACTTCAGGTCCTATCTTCAGCCAATCCAGTTTATTCAAGAGCCTCCTGTGGGGAACCGTGTCAAAAGCTTTGTTGAAATCTAAGTAGATTACGTCTATAGTACGTCCTTGATTCAATTCTCCGGTCACCCAGTCAAAGAATTCAATGAGATTCGTTTGACACGATTTCCCTTTGGTAGAACCATGTTGTCTCGGATCTTGCAACTTATTGGCTTCCAGGAAATTCACTATCTTTTCCTTCAGCATCGCTTCCATTACTTTTCCAATAACCGAAGTGAGGCTTACCGGCCTGTAGTTTCCAGCTTCATCCCTATCACCACTTTGTGAAGAGGGACCTGCTCCGCCGTTCTCCAATCCCAAGGAACCTCTCCCATCTCCAAGGATTTATTAAACAAATCCTTAAGAGGACCCACCAGAACCTCTCTGAGCTCCCTCAATATCCTGGGGTGGATCCCGTCCGGTCCCACGGCTTTGTCCACCTTTAGGTTTCCTAGTTGTTCATACACACTCTCTTCCATGAACGGTGCTATATCCACTCCACTCTCATATGTACTTTTGCCAGTCAATCGCGGTCCTTCTCCAGGATTTTCTTCTGTGAAAACAGAATTATCTATTTAGCAAATTTGCCTTTTCTTCATCATTATCTACATAGCGGTTCGCAGCATCTTTCAGTCTCACAATACCCTTTTTAGTCATTTTCTTTTCACTAATATACCTAGCCATTTGTTCTTCCGCTTGCGCTTTTGCCAGACGCATCTCTCTCTTGGCTTCCTTCAGTTTCATCCGGTATTCCTCTCCGTGTTCCTCTTCTTGAGTTTTTCTGTATTTCTGGAACACCAACTCTTTAGCCTTTATTTTCTCAGCCACTTGCTCGGTTTCCTTTTTCTCTTGCTTTAATTTACTCTCCTTACATAAAGGTTTGTGGCCCTATTTATAGTTTCTTTCAGCCTGGACCACTGCCGTTCCACTTCTCATACGTCCTCTCAGCCCATCAGCTCCTTCCTCAGGTATTCCCCCATTTTACCAGTCAGCATGCTTGAAATCCAGGACTTTGAGTTTTGAATGGCCGCCCTCCACTTCAGCCGTCATATCAAACCAAACCATTTGATGGTCACTGCTGCCCAGGTGGGCACCCACTCGGACATTTGACACACTATCCCCATTTGTGAGCACCAGATCCAGCGTTGCTCCCTCCCTCATGGGTTCCGTCACCATTTGTCTGAGCAGAGCACTTTGAAAAGCATCCACAATCTCTCTACTTCTTTCCGATTCCGCAGACGGAAACTTCCAATCTACATCTGGCAGATTGAAATCTCTTAGCAACAGCACCTCTCTCTTCTTTCCCAACTTTTGAATATCTGCGATCAGATCTTTATCTAGTTCCTCCAATTGTGTCGGGGGTCTGTAGACAACACCCACATGGTTCTATCCTCTCGTTTTAAGGTGATCCATATTGCTTCTTCCTTTCCCCAGTTGCCTGTCAGTTCAGTCGCTGTGATATCATTTCTCACATACAGAGCTACTCCTTCACCTTTACGAACATCTCTATCCTTCCTAAAAAGATTATAGCCTGGTATGTTTGCATAACCATTGAGTCACGTCTCCGTGACTGCAACTATATCTAGGTTTGCCTGCAACATAGAGCAGAGGAGTGGCCTAGTGATTAGGGTGGTGGACTTTGGTCCTGGGGAACTGAGTTCGATTCCCACTTCAGGCACAGGCAGCTCCTTGTGACTCCATTGCCCCATGTAAGCCGCATTGAGCCTGCCGTGAGTGGGAAAGCTTGGGGTACAAATGTAATAAAAATAAAAATAAACATCAGGGCTTGAAGGTCATGAACTTTATTGCTTACACTGTGAGCATTTGTGGTCATAGCTTTCCATCTGCATTTCCTATCTCCCCCGCTGCCGGTTCGTGCTTTAAAAATGGCCGCCAAGACTTCCAGAGGCGGCCTCGCGAGAAGAGAAGGGAGTCGCTGGGCATGGGTGGATGGAGAGGAGAGAAGGGTCGCTGGGTATGGGTGCATGCAGGGCAGGGGAGAGGAGGGGAGAGAGAAGAAATGCTGGACATGGATGGAGGGGCGGGTTGAGGAAGGAGATGAGATGAGGGAAAAGGAAGAGAGGAGAAAAACTGCAAATGGATGAAGAAAATAGGCAGAAGCTGAGGACCAGAAATGAAGAAGAAAGGAGGAAAGGAAAGAAATAAATGGAAAGAAAGCCCTGGAAACGGAGTTAAGAGGACAGATAGCAGCAGAATCGGATACTGGGCCAGCATGATCAGAAAAACAGTCACCAGACAACAAAGGTAGAAAAAAATCATTTTATTTTCATTATAGTGTTTGGAATATGTTCACTTTTGAGAATCAGGTGCTCAACATTAAAAGTTTATATTTATTTACTTATTTATGGCATTTTATCCCACATTAAACATGAATTAGATTGGAACCTGGGATCATTTAATTTTTTTTTCCTGGAGTAATGCATTGCCACCCCCCACCAGGCTCTCTCCCCGGCTATAGCCAGCTCTGCAATTTGGGGGGGGGGGGGGGTACAGAGGGGGACCGGGGGGGGGGGGGCGCAGAGGGGGACCGGGGAGAGAGCCTGTTAAACATTTACCAGCACACCACTGGGTGGAGGTGACCTGGTTGAGAATTCAAGTTTAATCTTGTGAACCTTATCATGAAAGAACTCAGCCAGAGTCTGGGGGGGGAAGTGAAGTGGGGGTTAGAGGTGAAGGCACTTTGAGGAGAGAGTTCAGTGTGGCAAAGAGATGTCAAAGGTTTGAGCCAAGAGAATTTGTCAACTGGATGTAATAGTCCTGTTTGACAAGTAAAAGAGCAGACTGGAAGGAGGTCAGAAAGAATTTGAAATGTATGAAGTCAGCATGGGCACGGGATTTCAGCCAAAGGCGTTCCGCAGAGCAGGCACAGGAATGTAGGTAGCGGATTCTAGAGGTCAGCCAAGGCTGGGGTTTGTTACGTTTTACAGGACGGGGAATGGGAGGAGCGAGAGTATCCAGAGCAGAGGAGAGAATCTAAGAAAGAGGGGAAGAGAATGCCAGCATAATGCTGCCTGATAACAAAAGGGACGCGCCAGGAAGAATCCACGCAATGCGCTATTCTATAAAGGGTGCTCTGAGCTGAGCACTCTGTATAGAATAGCACTTAGGGACCCTTTTACTAAGCAGTGGTAAAAAGCGCCAATTAGGGGCCATTCTTCTGGCATCTTTAGCACCTCAGTGCATCCTGTGCTTTTCCCTGAGCCAATCAGGGCTCTTTAGCGCTTTCGTGCCCTTGACATCCAGGACATCAGTGCCTGGTCTTGCTCTTCTTCTCGCCTCCCAGGTTAAGGGTGCACTCTTGCAGCTTGTGGCGCTCAGGACTGCTGTGGCCCCTGACCTGCTGCTGCCAAGGCTCTTCTGCCTCTAGGGCACAACAATCCTGCCTCACAGCAGCAGAACCCAGTGTCCTGTGAACCAGCACGGGAGCACTTCCAGGTTGCAGGTACCTGCGACTCTGCCCTCATGCCGGTACATACACTGCCTGGGCTCCCGAAGTAGCTCAGGTGAGCGCATTTACACTCGCCTTGTTGTTTTCTCATATCTTAATTAGTGCCAATTAATATCAATAATTCCTAATTAGTGAGCAAATTTCTTTGCGCACAGATCTGAAATCCATGCCCAAATTTAGGTGACCTTTATAGAATCCGGGGGTATGAGAACAGTTCTATTAAATGAGCCTATTCTATGAAGGAAAATAGGCACCTAGCTTACTTTTTAGCAGGGGTTCTCAACCCAGTCCTTGAGACACACCTAGCCAGTCAGGATTACCACAATGAATATGTATGAGAGACTTCCATACAATGGAGGTAGTGCATGCAAATTTATCTCATGCATATTTGTGAGTATCCTGAAAACTTGACTGGCTAGGTATGTCCCGAGGACTGGGTTCAGAACCCCTGCTTTATAGATTACCCCCCCCCCCCCTGATATTCAGAGCTATTAAACTGGCCAGAGCAGCTGCTGGCTAGTTAAATAGTGCTTAACCGGCTATCCGCCGATATTCAGCCAATTTTTAAAGCCGGTTTAGAGGCCATATTTGTCCACATGAAAACATGAGATATCTTTGGCTGGTTTAAAGATAGCCAGTTATCTTTAAACTGGCCAAAAATAAACCTGATATTCAATGCTGGTCACCGGAAACAGCCTGGCATTGCATATCTGGACTCCGTGCCGACCGTTGGAGTTAGCCAGTCAACTCCCGCGGTCTGAATATATCGGCCCATATTAGCTTAACCAGATACATGTGTGTATGTATTGTGGCGTGTAAATCATTGGGCATATTTGGGAGATGCATGTGTAATGTAGAGTATTTTAGGTGTATGTTGCATCTGCAAAGTAAGTGTTATCAAAAATAAGTACATACATGCAGAATAGTATGCAGCTAGATACTGTCATTTGCACACACATGTATTCACAATCATTTATTTATTTGTTGCATTTGTATCCCACATTTTCCCACCTATTTGCAGGCTCAATGTGGCTTACAATATTACATCATGTCAAGCGTCATTCAATAGTAGATACACAATTAATTACATACAGAACAAGTGTAGACAGAGGATATAATCAATTCAGTAAAAAAGAAAACAGTCAGAATATCAAGTGACTAGCGATGTGTTAGAAATCCTATTATTGATTATTATGGTAAGTCTTGTTCAAAAAGGTAAGTCTCTAATGATTTTTGAAAGTTGATTAGGTCGTGAATAGCCTTCAGATCCAGTGGCAATGAACTCCACATCCGCGTGCCAATGTAGGAAAAGCCAGACGCATGTACTAGCCCGCATTCTAGACCCTTACAGCTAGGGAAGTGAAGTCCCAGGAATGCGCTTGCTGATCTTCTAGCATTTCTGGGTGGGAGATCAGCAAGGTCTGACATGTAGGCCGGAGCACGTCCATGAACAACCCCATGAACCAGAGTACACACCCCGAATACAGTACGTTCTTCAACTGGAAGCCAACGCAGCCTCTCTCCTAGGGGCTTAGCACCCTCGCACCTTGTCTCTCCAAACACCAGTCTAGCTGCGGTGTTCTGAGCCGTCTGAAGCTTCCTGATATTCTCTTCACAACCAGCATAAAGTGCACCGCAATAGTCTAGATGACCTAGCACCACCGACTGTACCAGGCTGCGAAAGATACCTCCTGTGAAGAAAGGCTCCAATCTCCTGAGTTTCCACATTGACTGAAACATCTCCCCAGCCGTATTCTTCACATGGCCCTCAAGTGCGAGATCTCGATCAATGGCAACTCTGAGAATCTTCAGGGTGTCTGAAAGAGGAAGGGAAAAGTCTGGTGTGGTAATGCAAAAATGACTAGAATGCTAGCATTTACATGTGTATCTGTCACCTCCTACCTGATGGCTCAAACGAATAGACTTGTGTATTTTAGCCTCTCAAATATTTGCACATGTACTTTCTTCGCAGAGGGAGCAGGTGCTAGCAGAGTAGTGTAGCTGGCAAAACCTTTGCAAATGTAAAACCTTATTTGTGATCTCTAAATTTTCATCTTAACGTCGTAACATAGTAGATTATGGCAGATAAAGACCTGTATGGTCCATCCAGTCTGCCCAACACAAACTCAGAGCATAAGGTGTGATGTGATACTATATATGTATACCTGATCTTGATTTGTCCTTGCCATTTTCAGGGCACAGACCGTAGGTGTCTGTCCGACACTGGGCTTGTTCTCCAACTACTGAACCTGTCATCAAAGCCCCACTCCAGCCCATCCAAATCTGTCCAGCCATGATCAGGGCACAGACCATAGAAGTCTGCCCGGCATTGGCCATGCTTCCCAATTACTGGAGTTGCCAAGTTTTATTTACTTTTGGGGTTCTATATTAAAGCTTAGCGTGCGCTAACAGACATTAGTGTGTGTTAAATGCTGTGTGTCATATTTTATACCTATGGACTACATGGTATTTAGTGCATGCTAATGTCCATTAGCATGTGCTAAGCTTTAGTAAAAGGGCCCCTTTGTTTTGCTTTCAGAAGCTGGATTTTATCTTCATGATTCACTTACTTGTTTTTTTTCCCCCTTTAGATTAGCCAGTATAAAAATTCTGACTTACATAAGGACTTACTGTAGCAGTGCTCACCTACAGGGCCAGTGTTAGGAGGGGTGGGGCAAATAGGGCAGCTCCAGGGGGCCCTGTGGTCCAGGCATCTGTTCCCCTTCTTCTGTAAAGGAAATGTTTGTGCTTGACATTAAGTTCTGCCTAAGTATTGTTATCATCTACTATAATAAAACGCACCTCCAACGTTCTGAAGCTGACTCTGTGGCTTCAGTGAAGGGTTCGTAACATCGTAACATTCAGTGAAGGGTTCGTAACATTGTAACATTCGTAAGTCTGTCACATCTCTCTATGCTCCGCCCTCGCATCAAAACGTGATGACGTCGAGGGCGGAACAGTGAGAGTGAAGGCAACTGTGCACAGTTAAGACGTCGAGGGACGTATCACATGGAACTGTATGGGAAGAAGGGAGGAGCGTCAGGAGAAGGGGTCATTTTCAGTGAGTGAAGACAACGGTGCACAGTTGCTAGGCAACAGTACGCGACGTCGACGGACCTATCAGAGGGAACTGTATGGGAAGAAGGGAGGAGCCTCAGGCAATGGTACGCAACGTCCAGGGACCAATCAGAGGGACGTGTATGGGAAGAAGGGAGGAACGTCAGGAGAAGGGATCATTTTCTCTGAGTGAAGGCAATGTGGCTTGAGGGGGGCAGTGGAGAGAGGAGAATCGCTGGGTGGCTGGAGGGGGGGCAGGGGAGACTAGAATCGCTGGGTGGCTGCAGGGGGGGGGGGCAGGGGACAGAGGAGAATCGCTGGGTGCCTGGAGGGGGGCAGGGGAGAGAGGGATGGGTCCTGAGACCTGACAGGGGGCGAGGGGATCCTGAGACCAGAGGGGAGGGGGAGGGGTCCCCACACCACAGATGGAGGGGGGAGGTATCTCTTGTCACACACACACTCTCTAGCTCACAGTCAGTGTCTTTCTCTCTCTCACACTCACACAGTCTCTCACACTATGTCTCACACTGTATCACATTCACTCTCTATGTGTCACAGAGTTACTCTCACACACTCTCTCGGTCTCACAGAGAGTCTGTATCGCACACATACTCTCTCACACTTTCTCTGTCTCACACACTCTCTCTCTCACACACAGTGTATCTGTGTGAAACACACTCTCTCTCTCACACTCACTGTGTCTCACATACGCACTCGTACACACTCTCATTCAAACACACACACTGTCATTCTGACACATACTCTCTCTCACAGACACACTCGCACCCAGACTCAGTCTCTCTCTGTCACACACCAGACACTCGCACATTCACTTTCTCTCTATCACACACACTCACTCTCACACACACTCTCTGAAACATACATACTCCGAGGAAAACCTTGCTAGTGCCCGTCTCATTTGTGTCAGAAATGGGCCTTATTTACGAGTACTTGTTTCCTTGAAAGTACATAATGAGTTCTGCCTATCATATTTAATGTTTCTTGGCAGTACATAATGAAGTAATGATATCATAGTTAATATTCTCTTGAAAGTACATAATGGACTCCCATATGAATATTTAATGCTGCCTTGAAAGTACATAATGGACAGGAATTGATAGCATTATCATATTAAATGATGAAGTAATTTGTACTAAATGGAATGACAACATGTTTAGGGCTAAGGATGATGTTTCACATGAATCTCTGGAAACCTGGCCAGTTCCTGTGGATGCATTAAGAAACTGTCTCAACCTTAACTGCACTTCAGCCTTATTCAATTGAATGAGATCATGTTTATTGGTCAGTATAAAAGCTGGGAGTTAAAGGCGGACAAATAGAAGTTAAAATTCAGAATGGGAGCAGGAGTGCTACCCAGGCACCTTGTGCCCACTGAAACTCTCTGCCTGGCTGCACCCCAAGCCTCCCAGTCGCTGGCAGAAGATGTTTATGTAATAACCTTTGACCGCCTCTATAGTATATGTCTGACAGAGATATACTCGAAAGAACCTGAAGCAGAACATCTCTCCACCACAGTCCATCTCCTCCCTTCCCATCAGCTTCCTGATCTTTAAAAATTTCCCTTCTCAGAGGGGCCCCAGTGCAGTGGCCATCCTAACAAGCTACTTCCGGCTGCCCTGAAGCTTTCCCTCTCCCCTCCCCACCCCTCCCCAACATAATTTCCTGTTTTTTCCTGGGGAGATCGCAGAAGAGAGGGAAGGCTTCAGGTCAGTCGGAAGCATCTTGTGAAACTGGCTGCTGTGCTGGGGCCCCTCTGAGAAGGGAAATACATTTTTTAAGAAGACCACAAGGTTGGGGAAGGCAAAGAGACAGACCATGATGGGGAGAAGAGTAAGAGATTTCTGGACCGCATAGTAGCAATGCAGGTGGGGAGATCGGAAGGACGGGGGAGGAGAGGGAATCAGGGATCAGGGTCCCCCTCCTTAATTTCTGCCATGGGCTCCACCATGTCTAAAACTGGCCCTGCTCATCTATCAAGCCTATTGTTGGTATGTACTGTCTTCTCTACATGTGTGTGTTGAGGGGGGGTTAATTCTATATGTACGTGTGCAAGTGTGCGTAAACGCCAATATTCCAGCTACACACTATTCTATAAAAATTTATTTATTGCATTTGTATCTCACATTTTCACACCATATGGCAGGTTCAATGTGACTTACATATTGCTAAAAAAGGCGGTTACAAAATTTAGACTTGTAGAAATCTAGTACATAATACAGAAGTACAATAAACGCTTAGGTTGATAAATTAGCATATTGTGAGAGAGGTTAATATTATTGTTTTCTATTTCTGAACTTTTTGTGATGTATGGTGGTGTGGGATTAGGCAGATCCAGGGGGGAAAGACGTCTTGAAAAGATGTGTTTTCAGGTTTTTTCTGAATGGTGTCTAAATGCAGTGGTGGATAGTTTGAAGGTTGGTGGAGACATGGGCAGGGCACACAGTGATGTGTGTAAATGGTAGTCCACTATAATTTATACACGTATCTAGGCATGGGCATTTATACCAGCTCTATGGCTGATGTAAGCAGTTGCGCCTAAGATATACATGTGTATTTGTCCTGCTACACTAATGTTCAAGAAAAGTAGATGCCTACTGTACTTTAAAGAATAGGCTATGAATAGATGCCTTTTAGGGAGAACTTGTTGGGGGGGATGGGGTGTCATACACCTGTAAACAGCATTTTACATGGCTTTGGTAGGTGCACCAGAATACAAATGCATAAATGTAAGTTGGGTACAGTAGGTTTTTGGTGGGTTTTGGAGGGTCCCCATACAATATGGCAGACGGACAGGAGCACTAGTGAAGAGCTCCCAGGCCAACAGTGCTCCCACACTGATCTGGCCCTCCGAACCACAACTCACAGACCGACCCGAACGACCAACATCAACAAAAAACAACAGGGGTGAGCCGTAGCTGTACTTCATGGCTTCGGGCGGCTACCCCACGGCACCATTGGCGACCAACCCTGACCACGCGGCCAGCGGTGAACTTGACCACGCGGCTAGCAGAAAAAGGCCCACTGACTAAAAGGTCACGGAGCTGCTGCGAGTTGACCCGATCGGGAAAGAACCTAGAATGGGAACATCTGACAGGCAACCACGTTCAAAGATGCGGCAGCCTCACAGTAAGCTGTTGCTGACCCGGGCAGACGACCTCCCAAGGAACTAGAGCGGAAGGCGCCGCCGAAACCGAGACATCCCCGTGCACCCCACCACAACACCTCCCTGCCCCGGGGCTGCGGAACCACCCAGACAGACCTCGACTCCCACCCGCACCCTGGATGAACAGTCCATCCGGGAACTACAGCGAGAGGAGCCCGAGCACAGCAACTAAAGAGAGCCCTACAGACATCCTCAACGGACGGATCGATGCTGAGAGTGGCTCCCACCCAACCTCAGGGCCTCAGCACTACCACAAACAGAACGTCGGAGCCTACCCATAATCGCAGCACCGCCGGATTACCAGCGCCCCTGCACACGATGTGTAGCATGGAGAGCAGCGAGCGGCTGGTTATCCGCGACTGCAGGGTGAGGTGAAGGAGAGGAGCGCCACACACGAGGCAATAAAGCCGAGAGGACAGAGGAGACGAACAGCCCGATAGATCACAGAAGTATGGACAAGAGTATTCACAGAAGTGGAACCCATTTCCAGCAAACTGAACCCTATTCCCTGGAACAAAGACACTTATACAAAAGAGAATTAAGTAGAGTCATAACTAAGATCTTTCTTGTTTGATCTTGTCAGACGGTACCTGCTTTTTACTTGTTTGTATTTGTTACACGGTACTTGCTTTTCACTTGCATATTATCTCTTTGACTGATAATATGTCATCTAATTGCAATAAAGAATCACTGTCTTAATGGTAAACTCTAAGCTTCTCATGCACATGATAGCATTATACCAAACTGTAGCAGTACTTACTGTCTTGGGGTTGACTCAAAGTTTTTGATGCACATGATAGCATTTTTGTTGGCTGACCTCACGCTTTCCATATAGCTGATAAGATGTTATTTAATTGCAGTAAGAATCACTATCTTAGTTGTTAACTCTAAGATTCTCATGCATATGATAGCATTATACCAAACTGTAGCAGTACTCACTGCCTTGTAGGTTAAATATATGTCCTCTAAGCAGCGTAAAACAACAGTCTGAACTGTAGTAAAACCTGCTGTCGTGGGTGCTAACATATGCTTATTTTGCATCTAATAGCATTATACCAAATCGTAGTAGGAACTACTGTCATGTTCTCCATGCTCTCAAGACATTTTATAGCAGGACACTGAGCTGCAGCAGAACTATACTACAAACGTGGACATTGGAAGTATTGCTAGGCTGTATTATTACGTGTTTAATGTCTTTAAACCCTAAATGTTTTCAAATGCTTTTTATGCATCACATAGCATTATACTGAACTACCCAGCAACACCAAATACACTAACATCAACATGAATACTAACAAACTACTCCTAATCATCTACTGTCTCTACCTAATTCTTCATGCACTAACAACCCCTCTCGCAGACAATAATCTACCCACAGCATACAAACCATGCACACAACCCAAATACAACACACCTAACCAAAAGATTAAAAAATGGAATGGACAACCGATCACCTACGGAAACAACCAACAGAAAGGAAAGAAGGGACACAACAAATTCAAAGACCAAGAAGACAGACAACTAATAAAAATCATCACATCCCCAAACCCAATTGAACCCCACCGAATAATACAAATGGGTTATATAAATGCCAGATCTGCAGTTAACAAAACCACGACAATAACCGATTGGATCAAAACAGATAATCTCAATTCTCTACTTATAAGTGAAACCTGGATTCATGACCTCAAAGACCCCATAATTTTAGAACTATGTACAAGATCACCCATTGGACAAGGAACGGAAAAAGAGGAGGAGGCATAGCTATAATCTACAGATCCCAATTCACCGTCACAACAACAGATGAATCCATACTTCCCCAACTTGAAATTGCCTCAGTCAGAATCAACCACCAAATCCTACAAGACCACCTAAACCTTATTCTGTTCTACAGACCACCAGGCAATTGGCAAGACTGCCAAACACACTTTATGGATTTCATATGGAACTCTTGTGTTTCTTCCCCAAACCTCCTCATAGCAGGTGACATCAACCTCCACCTGGAGGATACTAACTTAACAAACGTGTGTGAATGCAAAGACTTCCTTCAATTATGGGAACTCCAATGGCCAAACATAAACCCCACCCATACTAAAGGACACACACTAGACACTACTGTAATCATGGCTGCTACCTAAGGGTCACGGAACAAAGAGCTCCGTAGACCCCGGCCAGAATTCAGCGACAAACAGATGAGATTGGCTGCAGAACTGCGGGAACGGACGCTGACCCGATTCAAAAACCATCAGAGCGTTCTCTGTGAAACCTGTTGGACGATTCAGCCGAGAATGGCGAGGGCAGCGACCACCAGTCGAGCTGACCGACCTCATGGCCACCAGTCGGCCTAACCAAACCCACGGCCTCACAAATAGACTAACGGACGAGAAAACACCACTAAACGAACCGACCGACCAACGGCCATCTGCCCACCGACAACACAGGAAGAATCGCTAAGTGCAGGGAGAGGAGAAGGTGCAAGCAGTACCTCGGCTGATCCGGAACAGGGAGAGGCTGCTGCTCCTCTCTCCAAGTGAGTCATACATTGTCCTGAGCACACAAACATCCCTTCCGCTTGCTAACCTCCAAAACAGGTGAACTTGGCAGCCGTCGGAGCAGCGACCACCTGGGAAAGTGACCGAGCCAGAACATCCACCTACCTGGATTGCCGACCACGAGCCAAAACACACGAGCCGCACACTGAGAGGACACATCGTGAGGAGCTCCGTTGGGAATCGTTCCGAGGATCGGCTTGCCAGCGAACCCCACTGCATCACTGTCGGAGTGTAAACCCCAGGAGAACCCCAAGCAAAGGATCCACACACGTTGAGAGTCCAACCCGCCCAAGCATTGGCTTTGCCGACCACAAGGTCTCACACAACGCCAGCATGCTCCTCGGCAGAAACAGCCCGGGTGCGAGTCAGGGTGGATAGGAGAGGATCCCAGCGGAGTCTTCCGAGATGCGTTGAGACACCCACACTAAGACCAAGTGGGTAAAGAGAACCGAGGAGTTCAGTCGCAACCTCCGACACGAACCTCCCAGACCGAGTGAGGTTGGATGCGAATCACCAGACTGACTCCAATGGAAAATACGGCGATCTCCCAACGCCTCAGAACATGAACACTACACGCCTGTCCCCCATCCGGTCCAGCCAGACAGGAGACAGATAGCCGGCGACTGCGAAGTTGGAGACGAGAGGAACTGAGGAACCTGCCTGCTCTAATGCAGCGGAGGCCCGACAAAAACTAATCATTTTGTTCAGGTTGTTCAGAAAGTACCCTTCTTCATAGACTGAGACTGCATTGGAAAGATCTCTCTTGTTTAAACGCGCCGAAGTAGGGAAAAGACATTGGGGAGGCCGCCGCCGCCGCCGCGCGCGTGACTGCGGAGCGAAAAGGGCAAGCCTTAGACTGCCTCAGGTACAAAGATAACATGGTTAGCCCTCTTCAGCAGAAATTTACTACTGTACTGTACTGCTGCATGTGGACCGATTACATGAGGCAGCTTAATAGCTTAACATCTTTGTCTAGCTAGGCAGAATACTATCATTGATGTACTGTATTACCAAATTATCTGAAGGCTTTAACTGATTGATTGCTTGAAAGACTTCTATACGCTAATCAAGCAGTTAACTCCATGCTTTGTTGCATAACCTGCCACATGCGAACTGAATACCTAAGATATCTCACTAACTTAGCATTTTTGTTCTAATCTAGGCTGAATATAACCATAGATGTAATGTATTACTGAATTACCTGTTCACTATAATGGTTTGATTGCCTGATTTACTCCCATACGCAGTCAACATGAACATCAACAACTTGCTCATGATAATCTACTTCCTCCCCAAATCTACCACGCATGGACCACTCCCAATATAAACAATAATCTACCCACAGCACACAAACCCTACAGACAACCCAATTACAACTCACCAGACCAAAAGAATAATAACCAAATAAAAGGAAAAACAAACACATTTGGAAACAACCAACAGAAAGGGAAGAAAGGACACAACAGAACCAGATACCAAGACAACAGACAACTAATAAAAATTAACACATCCATGTCCCAAGCTGAACCTTACTGACAAATCCAAATGGTATACGTAAACGCCAGATCAGTAGTAAATAAAACAGAGATTATAACAGACTGGATCACTTCAGACAATCTTGACCTACTATTCATCACTGAAACCTGGATTCATGACCTTAAAGACCCCATAATCTTAGATTTATGCCCACCAGGATACAAAATTACCCACTGGACAAGAAACAGAAAAAGAGGAGGAGGAATAGCCATAATATACAAATCCGAGTTCTCCATCACAGCCACAGCCGAATCCATTCTGCCACAACTTGAAATCGCCTCGGTAAGAATTAACCACCCATACTTGCAGGAACATCTTAACACAGTCCTGCTCTACAGACCGCCAGGTAACTGGCAAGATTCCCAAACACACTTTATGGACTTTATCTTGAACACCTGTGTCTCTACCTCAAATCTTATCTTAATAGGAGATATCAATCTGCACCTTGAAGATCTCAACTCAACAAGCACCCAAGAATACAAAGAGTTCCTACAACTATGGGATCTTCACAGGACAAACACGCAGCCAACTCACATCAAAGGACACACACTAGACTTCGTCACATACAAATTCGATCCCAACTCAAACCTTATACTAACAGACACAAAATGGACACCAGCACCATGGTCCGATCACTATAAATCAAACATCTCACTCCAATGGCGAACGAGAGACTCACCGAACAAACAAGAATGAAAAACCTATACCACAAGAGGAAAAATAGACCCGGTAATATTCTGGTAACAAATCTACTACAACGGATGGACAACAAAAGCAGACACAAACCAATTCCTCCTGGAACGGGACAAGAGATGCAGATCCATATTAGACAATATTGCTCCAACCCAAACTAGAACCTCACACAGAAAGAATTCAATACCATGGTTCAATGAAGAATTGAAAAAACTTAAAACACAAGTTAGAAGGTTAGAACATGCATGGAATAAAAAAAAAAAGATGACCCCACATTTAACACCTGGAAACAACTCCAAAGAAAATACAAATATACCATAAGACAAACTAAAAGACTATATTACAAAACTGAAATTGGACCAAACTACAAGGACACACAAACTCTTCCAACTCGTGAATAAACTACTAGACACTATACCAGTCACAACCAACAGTAAAGATGCACCAGGAGCAGACAATCTTGCAAGATACTTCAATGAGAAAATCGTACAATTGAGACATAAGATACCTGCCAGTACCATCGACTATGCTGAAATCCTTGACTGTCTGGACCTAGGCCCTGGCGTATACCCAGCAGACAAAACCTGGACCAACTTCGAGACATTATCAGAGGATATCATCTCCCAAACGCTCAAAAGATTTGCCAAATCTCATTGCAAACTAGACATATGTCCAATCAACCTTATGACATCTGCTCCTCAACAATTTATAACAGACATAACAAAACACGTGAACTACATGTTACAAAATGGACTCTTCCCGAAGGAGAAAGGAAAAATTCTGCTCAGCCCCATACCCAAAGACGCAAAGAAAAGTGCCAGTGAACTAACCAACTACAGACCAGTAGCATCCATTCCCTTAATAACCAAACTAACAGAAGGAATGGTGACCAAACAACTCACAAACTATCTAAATAAATTCTTAATACTCCACGACTCCCAGTTAGGATTTAGGTCTAACCACAGTACTGAAACAGTACTAGTTACACTCATGACTAAATTCAAACAAATGATTGCAACTGGAAAAAACATACTACTCCTACAATTTGGCATGTCAAGCGCTTTCGACATGGTTGAACATGGAATACTACTACATATCCTTGAGTACTTCGGAATTGGAGGCAACGTTCTCAATTGGTTCAAGGGATTCCTAACCACACGATCATACCAAGTGACATCTAACTCGACTACTTCAGCCACATGGATACCTGAATGTGGAGTCCCACAGGGATCCCCCCTCTCGCCGACTCTATTCAACTTAATGATGATACCCTTGGCCAAACTATTATCAAACCAAAACCTCAACCCAGACATATATGCAGACGACGTAACGATCTACATCCCATTTAAACAAGATTTAAAGGAAATTTCCAATGACATCAATCGAAGTCTCCATATCATGCATTCATGGGCGGATGCATTTCAGCTGAAACTTAATGCAGAAAAAACCCAATGCCTAATACTTACCTCTCAACATAACATGAACAAATGCACCACCATTAACACACCAAATCTGAACCTCCCAATTTCGAATACCCTAAAAATTCTTGGAGTTACCATCGATTGACATCTAACACTTGAGAACCATGCGAAAAACACAACCAATGTGGAAATGTAAAAAAAAGACCTTTTTTCCCAAGGACTGTTTTCCGCAACCTGGTACAATCAATGGTGCTCAGCCATCTAGACTATTGCAATGCACTCTATGCCGGCTGTAAAGAGCAAATAATCAAGAAACTTCAGACAGCCCAGAACACTGCAGCCAGACTCATATTCGGTAAAACAAAATATGAAAGTGCTAAACCCCTACGAGAAAAGCTACACTGGCTCCCACTTAAAGAACGCATCACGTTCAAAATATGCTCCCTAGTCCACAAAATCATTCACGGAGAAGCACCAGCCTACATGTCAGACCTGATAGACTTACCACCCAGGAATGCTAAAAGATCATCCCACACATTCCTTAATCTGCACTTCCCCAACTGCAAAGGTCTAAAATACAAACTAATGCAAGCGTCGAACTTTACCTATGAGCACACAGCTATGGAATGCACTGCTGCGCAACTTAAAAACGATTCACGAACTAACAAACTTCCGCAAACTACTGAAGACCCATCTCTTTAATAAGGCATACCACAAAGATCAACAAATGTGAACATACTCCACTCCTCCAAATACATTCAGAACTGTCATAATATCTGTTTGTTATACTACTATCATGTTCTACTATTATCATGTCACCCAAGATTCTTCTGTAACACTAAATGTCTACTTTCTAATATATTTCCACTATTCATGATGTATTGTAAGCCACATTGAGCCTGCAAATAGGTGAGATAATGTGGGATACAAATGCAATAAATAAATAAATAAATAAATAAACATACAAAATTCTCACAGGAACTAAATATCACAATAAAAGATACAAAATGGACAGCCATACCATGGTCCGATCACCACAAAGCGAACCTCTCTCTTCACTGGCAAACAAAACATTCACAACACAAACAAGAACAATCAACTTACACCACGAGAGACAAAATAGACCCACTAATATTTTGGCAACAATTCTATGATAACGAATGGACAACACCAACAGACTCACTCCGATTTCTCCATGATTGGGACAACAGATGCAGAACCATATTAGACAACATAGCACCACTCCAAACCAGAACCTCACATAGAAAAAAACTCAATACCATGTTAATAAAGAACTAAAAACACTTGAACGTGCATGGAATAAGAAAAAAAATGACTCTACACTCAACGACTGGAAGCAACTACAAAGAAAATACAAATACACTATCATATTATATTATAAAACTAAAATCAGTCCAGGCTACAAGGATACACATAAACTCTTCCAACTCGTAAATAAACTACTAAATACCACACCAGGTTACTTCTAATAACATAGATACCCCATCAGCAAATAACCTTGCTAATTACTTCAAAGAGAAAATCATAAAGCTACGAACTATGATACCCAGCAACATAATTGATTATACAAACCTCCTTGAGTGTCTAGATCCAATACATGGGGAATATCCAGCAGACCGAGCATGGACCAAATTTGACTCGCTATCGATCGAAAATATCTCCCAATCACTCAAAAGATGCGCCAAATCGCAATGCAAATTAGACATCTGTCCTAGTAATCTGATAAGAAATGCCCCTCAACAATTCATAACAGACCTCACGAGACACCTGAATTACATGCTGCAAAATGGTCTCTTCCCAAAAGATAAAGGAAATATTCTACTTACTCCGTTACCTAAAGATGCAAAGAAAAGTACAAGTGACTTAACCAACTATCGCCCAGTAGCATCTATCCCGCTAATAACCAAACTTATGGAAGGTATAGTGATGAAACAACTCACTAACCACCTAAATAAATACTCAATCCTGCATGAATCTCAAACAGGATTTCGATCGAACTACAGCACAGAAACAGTACTAGTAACCCTAATAAATACATTTAACAAACAATTGCAACTGGCAATAACATACTTCTCTTACAATTTGACATGTCCAGTACCTTCGACATGGTCAACCATGGAATATTACTACATATCCTGGAATACTTTGGAGTTGGAGGCAACGTTCTTAACTGGTTTAGAGGATTCTTGAAAACAAGATCATACCAAGTAACAACTAACGCGGCAATATCAGCCCCATGGTTACCTGAATGTGGAGTTCCCCAAGGATCCCCCCTCTCACCAACCCTCTGTAACCTAATGATGATACCACTAGCCAAGCTATTAGACAATCAAAACCTTAACCCATACATATATGCAGATGATGTCACGATCTACATCCCGTTCAAACAAGACCTAAAGGAAATCACTAACGAAATCAACCAAAGCTTCCAAATCATGCACTCCTGGGCGGATGCATTTCAGCTAAAACTCAATGCAGAAAAAACATAACGCCTAATACTCACCTCACAACACAACCCAAATAGATTCACCACCATAACCACCCCTAACTTTTCCCTTCCCGTCTCAAACAATCTGAAAATTCTGGGAGTCACCATTGACCGAAATCTCACACTTGAAAACCACGTGAAGAATACAATGAAGAAAATGTTTCACTAAATGTGGAAACTCAAAAGAGCAAAACTGTTCTTCCCAAGGACCATCTTTCGCAACCTGGTACAATCATTGGTATTAAGTCACCTGGACTATTGCAATGCACTTTACGCTGGTTGTAAAGAACAGACCATCAAAAAACTTCAAACGGCCCAGAATACTGCAGCCAGACTCATATTTGGAAAAACAAAATATGAAAGTGCAAAACCCCTAAGAAAGAAATTACACTGGCTCTCACTGAAAGAACGTACCATGTTCAAGATCTGCACGATTGTTCATAAAATCATCTATGGAGATGCCCCGACCTACATGCTAAACCTCGTGGACCTGCCACCCAGGAATGCTAAATGATCTTCCTGCACCTTTCTCACCCTACACTTTCCCAGCAGTAAAGGTTTAAAATACAAACTAACACACGCAACCAGCTTTTCCTACATGAGTACACAAATGTGGAATGCACTACCAACGAACTAAATAACTTCCGCAAATCTCTAAAAACCTCTCTCTAACAAGGCCTACCACGAGAACCCAACACCTAAACTCCTTTATTCAGAATGTCTTACTCTACAACTGCTTGACCAGATCCTCTTGTTTTCTTTTATCTCTTTGTAACACCAACTGTATTCTTTTCCCTGTTATGGCGATGCCATAACAGATCTTTGTAAGCCACATTGAGCCTGCAAATAGGTGGGAAAATGTGGGATACAAGTGCAATAAATAAATAACTAAATAAATAAATATAAGGGGGTAATGGTGAGATGTGTACCTGGGACCTTTTATGTGAAGTCCACTGCAGTGACCTCTAGGATGCCCCACTGCTCTGCTGAGATGTTTGTGTGATCAGTCTACTCAGAATGCTCTGACTGGGCGGGGGGAGGGGGGGGGATACATCCCATTGGCTTGTTTTTGTGTGGTTTTTTTCCTTGGAAAATGGTCCCTAAAAAGATACACACTGAGCACAAAAAGTCTAGCAAATAGCCTTTTTCGAAACAAAAAAAAGTTTCACTATTGGATTTTTGGATGCTTTTCACAAAATGTCCAAAACTGGATTTAGACCTCATATCAAAAATGCCCCTCGGTATATGTTAAGGATTTGGTTAAGAACCACCAAGTTAGTCCAACAAACAAGTGTCATCTACAACTTGCTTGTTGATCCTACATGATAAAATGGAATGTGACAACCAGAATACTTTACTCAAATCTCCTTGGAAACTGTTTCCTTGTGGGAAGAGTGGACATCAGAAATTAGAAAGTCCAAAAGGCAGCTAATAGATTGAGTCATTAAGGATGTAGATAGGATAATTAGATGAGAAAAAAAACATATGGTCAGTTGTCTATTAGGTCATTGGGTATGGCAGATATAGCACTCTTGCATAAGAGATTTCTGGTTTGGGCTGGGAAAAACTCAGGTGTCATGGTATGCATTGAAACCAGTTACATAAATCAGATTACGAGAAAGGTCTCTCTAATTATAAGGAAGTAGATGCAAAGAAAGGTGAGGCTGAGATAATATTTCTGGAAATACTGCTTGCTGCATACGCTTTGTAGAGCTATAGAAATGCTAAATAGTAGTAGTAGTAGTAGTAGTAGTGCTACATGCTCCACCAGGAAATTAGAGGTGAATTTTGGAAATTAGTATCTGCCTTTGCAAAGGTCTATTTTTAATACTTCTCAGTATTCCTAGGTCACAAGTTGATTTTCAAAGGGCATTTCCTCCCCAAGTTTTCCTTTAAAAATTCTGCAGTAAGCTGGTGCCACAGGGAGGTTGTAACCTATGCACTTTATAAGGCTCTGGTGGCAGTTCATCACGCAACATGTCATCACTCTGACACTTCATCAACTGAGAGTTCCATCACTTTCAGTATTTTTTTTTTTTTTTTTTTTTTTGCTTCCAACTCCCAAAACAATGAGAGAGAAAATATGTACTAATTATCACTTTCAGAGTATACAAGTATATATATAACGCCGATTTTTAAAAAAGGTTCCAGGGGAGATCCGGGAAATTATAGACTGGTGAGTCTGATGTCGGTGCTGGGGAAAATGGTAGAGGCTATTATCAAAAACAAAATTATAGAGCACATCCAAGGACATGGATTACTGAGACCAAGTCAGTACAGCTTTTGTGTGGGGAAATCTTGCCTGACCAATTTACTTCAATTCTTTGAAGGAGTAAACAAACATGTGGACAAAGGGGAGCCGGTTGATATTGTGTATCAGGATTTTCAAAAGGCGTTTGACATTGTGCTGTCCCTGGAACCGATGCTCCGCACACTGCTGAGTAAAGAAAAAATTACAGGGGTATCGATGGCGGCACAGACCATAAAGGTACTAGCTTTTGCGGATGACCTATTAATGACGGTGACAGAGCCCGCCAGATCTATGGCCCCCTTATTAAAAGAAATAGAAAACTTTGGTAGGATTTCGGGGTTTAAACTAACCCTAACTAAATCAGTAGCCCTCGAGATAGTACCGGACATACACAGGGGCTGGAAAGATAAAATTCCCCTTACCTGGGAACAGACTTCTATCAAGTATCTAGGAGTACGAGTGACAGCAGATCTATCCCAGCTTTACGAACTAAACATTCATAAACTACTATATGAGACTAAACAGACCTTGCAGGCTTGGAAGGCACTTCCTGTATCCCTATTGGGTAGGATTGCATTGTTTAATATGGTTATTGCTCCGAGATGGATATACATCTTTCAAACAATACCACTATACCTGAAAAGGGGGGACGAACGTATACTGCATCGTCACTTACAACATTTTCTTTGGAAAGGGAAAAAGGCACGGCTCCCTATCTCTTTGTTAAGTATACCGGTGGAATATGGGGGATTGGGACTATTGAATATAAAGTTCTTGAGTATAGCTTGTGGCATGAGACATATAAATGATTGGTACAGACACACCGAAGATTACACTAACACGTCTTTGGAACTGGGCCTAATGCGAGGGATACACTTTAGTAACTATCTACATAGTGCGGGAGTGCCCATGCCCCAGGCCTTGAGAACTTCCGGGATACTGACCACTGCTAGGGCAGTATGGGGATGGGTGTGCTGACTGCATCAATTTTCAGCTAAAACTACACCATATTTGTCTATATGTGATAATTATGCTTTTATGCCAGGGCAAATGTATTCCATATTTCGGAGATGGGAATCCAAAGGTATTAAATATCTCCTTCACGTGGTGAATAAGGAAGGCCACATTAGACCCTTCGGGGAATTGCAAAAAGACTATGGCCTGCCATCAAGCGATAAATTATTTTATGGACAGCTAAGACATTATATATCAACACTGAAATGGACATCGCTGACAGAGGACGTACAGGAGGAACTCTCCTCCGCCTACTCTTTGGAGTCACAGCAGAAAGTACCCATGGCATACCACCATAGACACATAAGAGACACAGCCTTGGAGCTGGACTACCAGGGTTTGGCGCAGGCCTGGACTAAGGATTTACAAATGACAATCATGGCACAACAGCTGCAAGCCCACATTCTTCATATAAGAAAGGTTACAGATTCTGCTGTGCATTGGGAATTACAATACAAGATGGCCCTCCATTTGCATATCCCACCGAAGAGAGCATTCTACATGGGACTCTCACCTTGGGGTGAATGCGCAAAATGTGGTAATCTCGGTGCAACGGTGGGTCATATGTTTTGGCACTGCGTGGGTGTCCAGAAGTTTTGGAAAAAGATTATAACCAATGTGACTCGCACCTGGGGGCAGCACTGGTATTATGATGCTTGCATGCTATTTGGCCACCCGCAATTGGGGAAGGCAGCTAAACGAGGTTATAAAGCATTTGCACTCAGAGCTATTCTGATTGGCAAACAAACGATACTTTCAGAGTGGATGTCAAACCAGCCACCTACTTGGCAACAGTGGCGTACACGAATGATACTTCTAATGCGAATGGAACGCATGGCTATAAAGGATTTAGACTCGAGGCCGGGTAAGGCATTTCAGCAACGATGGAGCCCATTTTGGAATACAATGACTCCGGCTGCCAGAAGTCACCTATTAAATTTCTGAGACTGTAAATTTACGTGCCAGAAGATAAATTGCTAGACACTGGAGTAAGGAGGGAAAGGGGAGGGAATAGGGTAGATTGGGGAGGGAGGAGTTTAAGGGACGGGGAGGAAGGTGGGGGAAAAACAAAAATATATATTTGTCAAGCTACAGAATGATGAGATATTTTGTTACATTACGTGATTATCATTGATTGTTTTATATCTTTGTAATTCTCTAATAAAAAGGAGTTAAACATAAAAGGCGTTTGACAAGGTACCTCATGAAAGGCTACAGAGGAAATTGGAGGGTCATGGGATAGGAGGAAATGTCCTATTGTGGATTAAAAACTGATTGAAGGATAGGAAACAGAGAGTGGGGTTAAATGGGCAGTATTCACAATGGAGAAGGGTAGTTAGTGGGGTTCCTCAGGGGTCAGTGCTAGGACCGCTGCTTTTTAATATATTTATAAATGATTTAGAGATGGGTGTAACTAGCGAGGTAATTAAATTTGCTGATGACACAAAGTTATTCAAAGTCGTTAACTCGCGACAGGATTGTGAAAAATTACAGAAGGACCTTACGAGACTGGGAGACTGGGCGGCTAAATGGCAGATGTTTAATGTGAGCAAGTGCAAGGTGATGCATGTGGGAAAAAAGAACCTGAATTATAGCTACGTCATGCAAGGTTCCACATTAGGAGTTACGGACCAAGAAAGGGATCTGGGTGTCGTCGTCAATAATACACTGAAACCTCTCAGTGTGCTGCTGCGGCTAGGAAAGCGAATAGAATGTTGGCTATTAGGAAAGGTATGGAAAACAGGTGTGAGGATGTCATAATGCCGTTATATCACTCCATGGTGCGACTGCAACTTGAGTATTGTGTTCAATTCTGGTCGCCGCATCTCAAGAAAGATATAGCAGAATTGGAAAAGGTGCAGCGAAGGCCGACTAAAATAATAGTGGGAATGGGACGACTTCCCTATGAAGAAAGACTAAGGAGGTTAGGGCTCTTCAGCTTGGAAAAGAGACGGCTGAGGGGAGACATGATAGAGGTATATAAAATAATGAGTGGAGTGGAACAGGTGGATGTGAAGCGTCTGTTCACGCTTTCCAAAAATACTAGGACTAGGGGGCATGCGATGAAACTACAGGGTAGTAAATTTAAAACAAATCGGAGAAACATTTTCTTCACCCAACGCATAATTAAACTCTGGAATTCGTTGCATACATACATGCATAGATACACACACTTTTATCATCACTTTCAGTGTATAGGGATTTGTTTTGCTCCCAAAAGGTCAGATTATAATCACTGTGGCTCGTATTTTCTCATGTACATTATCTCATACACAGTTTTGGGAGCAAAAAATATATATACTGAAAATGGTAAGTGTTAGTGGCACATTTTCTCATGTGCTTTTTAGAGGGCACATACTTTTAATATGCAGACATGCAAATTTATTAAATCCCTTTTTCATGTTAAAAACCAGGCTTTACACATGGAGGCATTAGAAAATTATCCCTCCCCCCCTCGCATGTACCTCTGAATAGCACTGAATGCATCCAGTAGGCACGACAAATTAATCATAATAAATCATAATAAATGCTAATTATTGATGCCAAGCCCATGGGAAACAATCCCGATGGGCATTGCATCATTCAGGCAGTTTGATCGTTGCTCAAGAAAGTTAAATATAATATTTGTAAGAACATTGTGTGTGCTTTCTAGTCCTGACAAAAGTTATTAGTCTTGATAGTCTCACACACGAGTGATACGGACTGAACGCACTGCAGTAGGACATGTGTATACACTCCTATCCTGAGATGATATTTAATTGCCTCTGACCTTATGTGCAACTTTCTTCAAATTAGGAGTGGAGTAGCTTAGTGGTTAGAGCATTGGTCTTGATACCAAGAGATGGTGGGTTACTGCTGCTCCTTGTGATCTTGGACAAGTCACTTAACCCTCTATTTTTTTTAATGCAGAAGTTTTTATTAAAGTTTGAAAACCAGAATATAATCAAGAACAAGACAAAACAAAAATGTCACTATGCAATTTATCTTGCTAGGCAGTTTAAACTTCAAACCATAACTCTTTGGCATATTGCTATTACCCATATCCAAAGCAAGATTTAATCTTCTTCATATCCCCCCAGAAACTTTCCCTCCCCTAATTAACACTTCCCATGAAGCTAACCCTCCCCCCCCACCCTCCCTGAGGACAGTAGCATGGAAAACTGAGGACATGTTCGCAGGAAGGACAACAGTTTATTCCTTCAAAGTGCTGTCAGTTTATTTGTACGGCAGACAAAGTTCACTTTAGCTATTAAAAATTCACATGTAGGGGTCCGTGATTGTTTCCAAAGAGTTGCCAAAGCTAAGTGGGCTGCCGTCATGACATTAAAACAGTACTTCCTCTGTAGATCCGCAGTTTTAATATGCAGAAGTCCTCATCCCATGTTTGCCTGAAACTGGTGTCACTTAACCCTCTATTACTTCAGGTTACAAATTTAGGGGTCCTTTTACTAAGGTAAGCTGAAAAAAGGCTTGCGGTAGAGTAGCTGCGTGTTTTGGGTGTGCGCCGATCCATTTTTCAGCGCGCCTGTAAAAAAGGCCTTTTTTAAATTTTTGCAGAAAATGGACGTGCGGCAAAATCAAAATTGCTGTGCGTCCATTTTGGGTCTGCGACCTTACCGCCAGCCATTGGCCTAGCAGTAAAGTCTCACGTGGTAACCAGACGGTAATGACCTGCGCACGTCAAATGCATCAAATGCCACTTGGTGTGCATCCGAAAATAAACATTATTTTTCAGCCGCATGTATCGGACATGCGCCAAAGATGAAATTACTGCTAGAGCCATGCAGTAACCGGGCGGTAACTCCATTTTGGCATGTGTTGGGTGTGCGTACATGCTTACACGTCTTAGTAAAAGGGCCCTTTAGATTGTGAGCCCTTCGGGGTCAGGGAAATACCTAGTATACCTGAATGCATCTCACCTTCTTATTTCCATTACTCATGATGTATTGTAAGCCACATTGAGCCTGCAAAGAGGTGGGAAAATGTGGGATACAAATGCAATAAATACTGAAAAGGTGCATCCAAAATCTAAATAAATAATTTTCTAATACATCTTACTCTTACCTCTTACCTATCTATATGTTCCAACTTTGCTTATATCCTATACTGTCTATTAAAATGTTTTATTATGTATTGTGTTAACATTGCCATACTTTGTATTATTTGAACATTTTTACCACTATAATTGTCTACTGCTTATCACAACGCAACAATGATTTTGCTACTGAGAGAAAAACATGTGATTTATACTAAACTAGCCGTTGAGCCCGTAAAAACGGGCTCGTATAGGATGGGAGGAGGGGGGTTTGAAAGGCCTCTTCTCCTCGCCACTGCAAGGCCCCCCCCCGCCGCCGAGCTTGCCGCTGCCCCTCCGAGGTTACTGCTACGCCCCCCCCCCCCCAGAGTTGCCGGCACCCCTCCACCCGGGCTGGGCCCTCGCTTCACTATTGAAACAGCGCGGGAACGCAGCACACAGCTCAGATGAGCTGCCGTCCTTCTTCTCTACCTGTGTTCCGCCCTCGTGGGCGAGATCGGGACACAGGCAGGGAAGGAAGGCCGACGGCAGCTCAGCTGAGCTGTGTGCTGCGTTGACGCTGTTTCTATAGTGGAGTGAGGGCCCGGCCCGGGTGGAGGGTGGGTGGTGGCGGCGACGACGACCTTGGGGGGGGAGGCGGTAGCGACGGCGGTTTCGTCCCTCCCCTTGCGCAGTAGAGACCCTCTCTGTTCTGCCCACGTCATCACGTATTGACACGGGGGCGGGACAGAGAGGGTCTTTACTGCGCATTTGCGAGTGAGTTCGGTCACTCGCCGTTTATATGTTTGATTGAACCCGCCGATTCCAAATATGAACTCCGAATTTGCCTGGCACGTCTAGATTTTAAGTTATACATGCAAAGCCTATTCACTTATAATATTAATGCTTGGGATGCATTTATGCTAGTAGTGCAGAACTTCCTTGGGAACAGACGAGCTGAAAACTATGCAGAACTAGTAGACAACATGCTTAAAGCATATGAACAACTTGGCTGCCAAATGTCATTGAAAATGCATTTCTTACATTCCCATCTTGACTTTTTCCCACCCAATTTGGGACACGTAAGTGACGAACATGGAGAGAGGTTCCATAAAGACTTTTCTACAATGGAGAACAGATATCAAGGCCGCTGGAATCCCAACATGATGGGGGACTACTGCTGGTTTTTGCAACGTGAAAATATAACCGGTCACAAATGCAAAAGTAGATGCCTGAAGCACTTTTAACAGTACTGGGCCTTGCTGAAGTAGTTTAAATCATTTTTATTGATGGTAAAATCACAATAAAGTACAGCTGCAAGGCTTAAGTAAACAAAACATGAAACCATCAAGCATTTTACATTTAACCCCCAAGTCCACCCTCCATTCCTAATGCCTCCTCCCCTGTTATGGTATTGCTTTTATGTTTAACTTTTTTAACATGAACACAAATATTTCGATACTAGAACCAACAGCTTACAGTAACTTGGTTCACTTTTGCGACCTCAACCTTAATTACAAAATATGTTTACCATTACTGTGTTCTTACCACCTAACTTGCACTCCAACCTTCTCTCCCCCCCCCCCCTTTTCCCCCATCCCTACCCTTCCTCTCCTCCTCCCCCCCTTTTTCTTATTGCCTCGGGGATTCCATCTCATCAACTTCCAACACTAAAAAAATAAAATAAAAATAAATTCATAACAACAGCACACAAGTATCTCTAAAGTTCAGAGGTTCAGCAAATGACTCCGTGCCCCTGACGTAAGTGTCATCCAGAACGGGGCCCAACACTGTTGAAATTTCCTCCCTTCTCTCGAGTCCAAATCGACAAGCCCAGCTCGTTCCAAGCGCATCAACAGCAGCATTCGTGTCCGCCATTGCTGCAGCATTTAGTCACAGTTATTTACACCAACCGTTGACATGGCATAAGTGGTGCACCTAAATGTTGGCACCTAAATGTCAATTTATGCTAGTATTCTAACGGTAAGTTGGCATTAGATAAATTTGTGTGAGGAGATCTACTGATCCACCTTACCAGCAGTGCACATTTCACTGGGATTTCTATTTGTGTGAGGCATGTGAAAAGGAAGAGATATGAAAATAAGTAATAAATGTAGGTTTCTCACAAATAAGATAATGTATCCCTTTATCCCACTGGGAACATTGGCTACTAATTAGCTATAGAATAATTTTTAAGATTTTGATGATGGTTCACAAAGTTCATTACTCTCGACTTCCACTTCTTTACCTATCATGCCTCTTGATTCTCTGTGCCAGGTCTTTAAGAGCTACATGACACAACCATCTAGTGGTCCCCTCCTTCCGCATTATATGCCTTGATACCATCAGAACAAAGATTTTCAGTGTTTCTGGTCCCTCCCTCTGGAACTCTCTCCTTACCTCTTAGAATGGAACACTCACTTCAAACTTTAAAAAAATGTCTTCAATCCTTGTATAATTTCAGGATGTATAGGATGGGAATCATCCCTCTTGATTAAATTTCCTTCCTCTCCTTCCTGCCCCTCTGAGGGACAGGTGGACAAATCAATGCTGATGTGCCTTTCTACTGCCTTCTCTCATTCCTTTTAGAGACTATTTCCTTTCAAACCCTGGTTTCAATTTTAATACTTCTAAACCACTTAGAAAGCTTACTGAATGAGTGATTTCACCTGCCTATCACCTCCTCCTGTGCAATCTGAGCTGATAGTTTCAACAACACCTCTGACTGTGTACTTGCATCTGCTCATCAGCGCATAGGAGCCAACTTTCAAAATGATTAGGGGTGCTTAATTTTTTTTTTTTACAGGTGGTGCATTTCTCCCCCCCCCCCCTCCTCAGAGTTCCAGGCCCCCTCCCCTCTCCTCAGCGTTCCAGACCCCAATCCCTCCCTCCCTCCTTCCTCAGAGTTCCAGACCCCCCTCCCTCCCTCCGAGTTCCAGACCCTCCCTCCCTCCAAGTTCCAGCCCCTCCCTCCCTCCCTCTGACTCCCAGCCCCTCCCTCCCTCCGACTCGAGTTCCAGTCCGACCTCTTCTCCCACTCCCACAACAGTCCTTCACCTGCCCCTCGCCTTCCTGCATGCCGCCCATAACTTAAAAGTCATCTTACCGGGGTCCCGGCGGCAGCAGTAGTGAAAGGCGACCACGAGCAGGCTTAGCGAGTCAGCGCTTCAGCCTGCCTTTCCTTCTCGTTGCTCTCAGCTTTGCCTCTGGTCCCGCCCTCATTTCCTGTTTCCACAAATGGCTCCCTCTGTGCTCCTCAAGTATTGATGATTTCCTCTCTAACCTTGCGCCTCAAAATGGCCACTTTCCAGCAGATCACTTTTGGACTACCTTTGACCCTGTTACAACTGAGAGGGTCTCTCAAGCCATCAGCAAATTTTCAAAAACCCACTGCAAATTGGAGAGCTGCCCTAATTACTTACTAAAATCGGCACCAGAATGTTTTATTGATGACTTTGTGTCCTATCTGAACTTCATGCTCCAGCAAGGACTCTTCCCTAAAGATCATGGTCGCATCCTCCTTACACCAATCCCTAAGGACCTAAAGTCCAAAACTAGCATTATATCTAACTATCGCCCTGTTGCAACAATCCCATTGCTAGTCAAGATTATGGAAAGCTTGGTCAATGTACAGCTCACTGATTATTTGGAAAAATTTTCTATTCTCTATGCCTCCCAATCTAGGTTCCGGTCTCAACATAGTACCGAGACGGTACTGGTTACACTCCTATCCAACTTCAAGAGGGAAATATCAATTGGGAAAAACATCTTACTTCTACAATTTGATATGTCCAGCGGATTTGACATGTTTGACCACAGCCTCCTTCTTACTTTATTAGCTGAATACAGTGTTGGAGGTACTGTTCTAGAAAGGATCGAAAGGAGAGAAATCCTTTAAACCAATCAGGTTAAAGTCAATTCACCTCCTTGGAGATCTCCATGTGGAGTACCTCAGGGCTCCCCACTATCACCAACCCTATTTAATATTATGTTGACTCCACTTGCAGCGGCCTTATGCAACCATGGCCTTAACTCTTTCATCTATGCAGATGACTTAACTATTTACATTCCCTTTAGATCTTCCTTAAACGAAATCTCGGACGCAATTCAGAACAGTTTTGCCATCATGTTCAACTGGGCGAACACATTTTAGTTCAAGCTTAACAAGGATAAAACAAAATGCCTCATTCTCTCATCCCAGTTTAATAAATCTATCCCGAGCTCAATTGCTGCGCTGGACTACTCCCTCCCTATCACAGATAGCTTGAAGTTGCTTGGTGTCATTCTGGATTCCCACTTGTCTCTCGTCCTTCAAGTTACATCTGTAACGAAAAGAATGTTCCTCTCCATGCGGTCACTTAAATGCATCAAGCAATTCCTACCGTGTGGCCTATTCCGGACTCTAATCCACTCTCTAGTATTGAGCCATTTCGACTACTGCAATGGAATTTACACCAGCTGCAAAGAATACATCCTAAAGAAACTCCAGACGGCACAAAATATGGCAGCGAGATTAATATTTGGGAAAACAAGGTTTGAAGCAGCAACACCCCTTAGAGAGAAACTTCACTGGCTCCCGATAAAAGAGCGTATCGAATTCAAAATCTGTGCTCTAACCCACAAGATCGTATACAGGGAAGCTCCAGCTTATATGTACAGCCTAATTGACCTCCCTTCCAGGAATTCCATAAAACCTTCTTGGACCTATCTCACTCTCCACTATCCTAACTGCAGGAATCTGAGATACAAATTGCTTTTCTCCTCCTCCTTTTGCTTTGTGAGTCCTCGTTACTGGAATGCTCTTCCATCTACAATAAAGGAGACCATTGACTACAATCTGTTCAAGAAGTCCCTTAAGACTTATCTATGTGGCAAATCATACTCTTCTGCTATTTAACTTCCGATCGGCCCTCGGTTGTTACACCTGTTGTTTGCTCCCCTCCCATGATGTTGCTTACTCTCTATTCTGACCTAGAATTTGTATGATATTCTTTCCGTAAATGTTAGCCACATAGAGCCCGCCATGGTGGGAATCTGTGGGATATAAATGTTCTAAATAAATAAATAACCAAATAAACTTGGAGACTTGGAGAAAGTCCATTAACCATTGGGGAAACCTACTGCTTATCCTTGGGGTTATGTAGTATGGAAGCTATCTCCCTTTCAGGATCCTGTCACGTACTTATGGTCACTGTTGGAAACAGGATACTGGGCTCAATGGACCTTTAGTCTGACCCAGTATGCGGATTCTTATGTTTTTATGCTCTCCCATTGGAGAGATCTGTTTGGTACATTCCCCTGTTTAAGTAGGAAGCATGAATTCTTAGAGGGAGAGAAAGAGCGTATATGTAGAATGAGTTTATGGTTGGATGTTGGACACAGATTAAGCTGAACACCCTCTCCTGAGTTCTGAAAAGTTATCTGATCATTCTGGGTCTGGGAGTGAAAGGCATGGTAAACTTCATGGCAGAGGGACATCCTGGTGGCAAGTGATAAATGCAGTGTCTGGGAATACTTGTGGAGCCAGAGGAGGAGATGGGGTACATTCTAGGGTAACAGTCCCCCACCCCTACTAACTCATCCATGGAGCCAACACCAGTGTGAGAACTGAATCAAGAAAGAGGAAGAATAAGGTGGATAAGAGGTACAGTTTCCGGAGACCCTTTGCAGAATGGGAAACCTGAACCTGGAAGCAAGAGGGGCATTTTGCATCATAAGCAACAAGAGAAGGAGGCATCTCCAGTATGAAAGAGAACCTGAAGGTTTTACATGACAGATGAACATTTTCAGAGCTTACGAAACATATATATATAACCTGTGTTACAGGAAAAAAGTGAAATAAACTATTTTTGATGGGTGAGACTTAATTTCAGTTCGCATCTGTATTATGCTTTTTTAAAATTAAAACACTAACATAAGTGATGTCATTCAGGGTTCAGTGCATTCCTAAGCTATGACTGCTGTCATCTAGAAGGGTGTGAGATCAGATAGCGCAACTTACACCTACCTTGTTTTATAGACTTCCTCTAAGCAAACTCTACACTTGCTACAGTTGGACACAGGAAACTGAGCTAGAGGGACCTTTGATACAATCCAGTTTGGTCATTTATACATCCTTGTGTCCTCATGGTTTTTTTTTTTAACCCTATAGTTCTTTGAACAAGAATTTACAAAGAATCAGAGAAAAATGAAGGCAGATAAAAACCATGGACTGGATTCAGTAAATGGGGCCCAAAATTTGCCACCAAAAGAAAATAGTGCTGAACAGTATTCTATAACACGCATTCTGGGATCAGCTCCCTTTATAGAATAGTGCGTAGTGCTGGGATCCACGCCCAACTTTGGGCACGAGGAGTTACACCAACTGAAGGCAGGTGTAAATTCTGGTGAGCAAGCTGGGTGCAGCTCCGCTCCAATCTATAACACTTTGCACATTTTAAGGGAACACCCCTGGCCTGCCCATGCCCCTCCCATGGCCACACCCCTTTTGCAGATTCACATGGAAACACACAGGCTATATTCTATAAACGGGTGCATAAGTGTGTTTTTGCGCAGATCTGCTGTTTCTGCCCCATTTTGGCACCTTGCATTCATTAGAACACTTTTCCACTCAAAAATTTCAGGTTGGAAGTAGTGCCTAATGGTCAGCACCATTTGTAGAATTCCCCTGCATATGGCCTATCCAGTCTGCCCATCCATGCCATCTACTACCCCTTCCTCTCCCCTGGAGATCCTATGTACTTGTTCCAAGCTTTCTCAAATTCAGATACAGTTTTCATCTCTACCACCTCCATTGGGAGGCCATTCCACAAATTCACCAACCTTTCTGTGAAAAAGTATTTCCTCAGGTTACTTCTGAATCTGTCCCCAAAGTTGCAGTAGGACTTGAACCACCAAACTCCCCCTCCCCTCTCTCAGCCCTGGTTTTCAGCAACCTACTCTAACCATTAGGCCACTCTTTACAGAAAATAAATTTATGTAAGAGCTCCAGAAGCATCCCTACAAAGCAAAGCGTCCTTGTAGATGGGACATGAGTAGGTTAGAAGAGTGTTCCATCTTTCCACAGCATCCCTCCCCCCAGGGGTGGACTGAGAATACTCTGGGCCCCCGGGCACTGAGACTACTCTGAGCCCCCCCCACCATGCTACTGCTGCCACCACCAGTGCTCCACCCCTGCCGTGCTGCCTCCCTTCCACCATGTTGCTGCTGTCTCCCCCCCTTCCCCCCCCCCCCCCACCTTGAAGGGTCTTGGTGGCCTAGAGGCTGTGGCTTCTTCAGGGGCAGGAAATAAATCCCCCCTTTCCTGTCCCGCTGTCTCTACTCTGCCCGGCATGGTGCCATGTTTACAAAATGGCTGCCGAGACTAGGAGTCTTCACAGCCATTTTGTAAACACAGTGGTGCAACCAGGGAGAATAGCGGCAGTGGCCACTAGACCACCAGGGCCCCATGAGGGCTGTAGTGTGCGGTGGCGGGCAACCAGGCAGAGCCTCTGGGCCCTCGGGCACTGCCTGGTTGCTCGAATGGTCAGTCTGCCCTGCCCCCCCAGTGGAGATTGCAGCAATGGGCCTGTCCTAGGTTTATGCTAGTGAAAGACCCCTAGGGGACAATTCTATAACTGGGTGCCTGGGAACCTCTTCTGTAAACAGATCATAGACATCTACTTTCCTTTAAAGAATACTAGCGTAACAGTGAAAATATGCGCCTATAATTTAGGGTTCAGTACTTACACCCAGTGGCGTTCCTAGGGTGGCTGCCACCCGGGGCAGATCGCCGATGTGCCCCCCCGGCGAAAGGACACCCTCTGGGTGCATTTTTACCTGCTGGGGGGGTGCCACGCGCCTGTCGGCTTCGCTCGTTCCATGCTCTCTCTGCCCCGGAACAGGAAGTAACATGTTCCGGGGCAGAAGGAGCACGGAACGAGCGGAGCCGACAGGCGCGTGGCACCCCCCCCCCAGCGGCGTGCACCCGGGGCAGACCGCACCCACCGCCCCCCCTAGGAATGTCTCTGCTTACACCAGCAATAGAGCAGGCATAAGTGCTTATGCCTAAATGCCAGACATACACAAGTAACCTATGGTATTCTATAAATTATACACATAACCAAGTTCTGCTCATGTTCTGCCCAGACTCCACCTACATGTCCGCCTACCTGTAGACTATGCACTATGAAAGATATGCACATATTTACAGAACAGCACTTAGAAGTTTGGCATATATGCATGAGATCTATTTGCATATAATGGAGGAAGTGCTTGCAAATAGATTCATTTGGGGAAATCCTGAAAACGAGACTGGATTACGGCACTTGAGGATTGAGGTTGGACAACCCTGTTTTAATGTCAAAGAACAACAAAAAGAGAGTCCAAATCTCCCGCAAAAAAAACACAAGAAAACAAAACAAGTGGAAGAAATCCAGAAAGACCAGACTACCACAGATGGTAAGAGCATCTTACCATCTGTGGTTTCAGTCTGGTCTTTCTGGATTTCTTCCGCTTGTTTTGTTGTTTTCTCAACCCTGTTTTAATACCTGGTCCAAAATAGGTGTTTAAATGTTTGCGCTTTTTCTGAGCCCATGGAAATAGTGGATGCGGAGTGCATAACACATTGGGGCCCTTTTACTAAAGTGTAGTGTGCGCTAACAGAATTTGTGCACACTAGATGCTAAGAAGCCCATAGGTATAAAATGGGTTTCTTGGCATTTAGTGCTCACTGAGCTTTAGTAAAAGGGCCCCATTATTTCTTGTTGGAACAGTAAAGCCTCACTTTATATGTTGTTTCCTTACGCGCGAGGTCTTGTTAATTTTAATGTGGCCTCTCTTAACTTTACTTCATAGAAAACTATTTTTAGCATGCACAAAAGGCCCGAAACCTACACTGAGAAATGGAAACCATCCCAGAGACAAGACATGAGTTGTCACTGTAAACTGACCTTTCCAGCACACCGGGCTGTTTGCCAGGCAGAGAATAACTGAGCAAACACAAAGCATCCTATATAAAAAGCACCTCCAACGTTCGGAAGCTGACTCCGTGGCACTTAAACCTTGAGGCATTCGTGCTCTCCATCTCATGAATTGACGTCAGTACTTCCTGGTACGTCACCAGCGACACTGACCAACCACATGAAAGCAGCACGAGGCACACCAATGGACTGATGCACACTGCCACAGACCTCCCTCTCCTGTCCGACTTCAGACACCCGCCCTCTCCGACTTCAGACCTCCCCCTCCTCCCCGACCGACTTCCTCCCGAGTCGCCATGCCGCTACAAAAAAAACCCAAAGCCCACACTTACCAGCTGATCCCCCCTGCAGCGCAGCACTGACAGCTGGAGCCAAGGGAAACGCTCTGGATCTGAAAACAGCAGCAGTCAGTCAGACAGGAACTAACTCCCTAACTCTCCGCAAATTCTTTGTTTAAAATAAATGTTATGGTTCACAAAAATTTTTTTTTCAAAGTGAGAAGAGAATGAAAGAGCCAAGCAGAGAGCACAGAATCCTGTCAGATGAGAGTACAGGGTGAGGCAGGGACCTTGCAGTAAGGTATGCCCCCAAAGGTGACTGAGGGAGGGAGGGGGGGGGAGGGCGACCCTGGAACTGGGAGGGAGGGAGGGAGGGAGGCGGGGGCCCTGGCACGCACTCTCATTCTCACAGACACACTCTCTCTCTCACAGACATACTCGCACCCAGTCTCACTCTCTCTCTGTCACACACACACATTCACTCTCTCTCTGTCACACACACAGTCACTCTCACAAACACTCTCTCAAACATACACACTCCGAGGAAAACCTTGCTAGCGCCCGTTTCATTTGTGTCAGAAGCGGGCCTTTTTTTCCTAGTGAGATAATAATATCAGCATTGTTCCAAGTATTGTTCTTTCAGAGTAAAGACAGAAGCTCATTGTGATTATTTGGACTTACTGTACTGTTCTGAAAAAGCAAGTACTGGTGAAACTTGAAAGTTTTGATACTATGCAGTGCTGTTCAGGTAACTTGAAAAGTGTCCAAAGGAGAACTATCATGGAATTTAGTAGAAGGCAAGAGCGCCACAGTTAGAGAATTACCTTTTTTTTTTTTTTTGTTCCATTTCCAAAATGTACCTAACCACTTAAAGAATCTGGTTAGTAATTTATTGTAGATGCTTTTAGTTCATTAAACCCTCTTCTCCTCAGTTGTCATCTTAATTGATTTGAATTAGTGGTTTATAAAAACAGGTTAACAGTAACAATACTTATTTAAACATTTTAACAAAATATTGTTCAAAAATGATTTTTGGTGACTCGTTTATTAACTTATAAAGAGAGACCATCACTTTATTTTGATGTATTAGGAAAGGGATTTGGATTTAGCTTGAGCTTTTTCAGTAGCAGCTTGAGGCCAGTTACTTACTGCATCTGAGTATATTTCCCTTTTCTTAGAAGCCTTAGAATCTAGTTTGAACATGAGGCAATGGATTGTTAAGTGACTTGCCCAAGATTGCAAGGAATATCAGTTGAATTTGATCCCTACCATCCTTATTCTCAGTCCAGTGACCAAACCATTAGGCTGCTACTCCTGGTAATGTGGTGATAATCTGCAAGCTTAGCTTCAATACCAGACCAGTCCAGAACCTGTGGGTTATATCTGTTGAACAGCAGATGGAGACAGAGATACAAAGTAGTTCTTGATTTGCCCCTTAAGGGCACTGTGCAGCCATAACATTGCTCTGTCTCCAGAGGATGGATGACTGATACCTGGAATAGTTTTTCAGGCAGTTGGAGAACTGAGCTTCATTTGAGCTGGGAGTACCTTTTAAGGTCGGAGCTCCATTAAAAAAAAAAAATTGGAGATGGGGTATAGCTCAGAGGAGTCTGAGGTTTTTCACCCCCCGCCCTCCTCAAACCTGTCTCCTCTAATTCTCCTCCTTCTTGTGAGGTGCTTCAAGGCAGCTCATTTTTTATTCAAATGGATAAAGGTTTTTAGCACCATTTTGAGCCTTGCAAGACTTGTTCTCTGTGGGTAAGCCAGAATGTACTCCATCTACAGATGAGGGGTGAGATTTCTTGGTGGTGGCTTTCCTGAAGGAGCTCTGGTTTGTAGTCAACCTTAATCACTGGCAGTGTCTTTGGAATTTTGCTATCAGACTATGCTAAGCTTTGAGGTGCATTCAGGGAGTTTTGATAGCAGCCCCTGCGTTTCTATGCTGTTGCCTTGCTGTTTTATTAGAAGCAAGTTGGGTGCTTCCTAGCTTTTGCCAGATACCTTTTTTTTTTCATGTTTGGGCCTAGCCATAGGAGCCAACGGTTGAAAATGATTGCGGGAGCTGAACTCAACACAAATTTTCTCTTGCCAGAAAATAAGTAAATAAATAAACGTGGGGGAAGACCCATGTGGCCACATCAAAAGCTAGAGTCTTGCCAGTCTCTCTTCCCCCTCACCTCCTCCAGCCCCTCCATGCCATGCTCTCCATTTTGGGCTAGAGACCTCATCACCACCCATTGACTTAGCGGTAAGGTCTCACACATTAACTGGGCAGTAATTGTCAGTGCGTACTGCCGATTACCACCTGGTTAGCGCCACGCGGTAGAAAATAAAAATATTATCGCCGGACGTATCAGACGTGCATAAAAAATGAAATTACTGCCCAGGGCATGCGGTCACCGGGCGGTGGTTCCAAATTGATGCGCGTTGGACTTCATATTCACTTCTTTATCACTGAAAGCTATTATTCAAGTTATTACAGGATCATTTTTTTAAATACCTACAACAGGACAGATGACAAGGATATGTCAGTTTATAGAGTAGCTATCAGACCTTGCCAGCCATTTAGAGGGGGTCTTTTACTGAAGCTTGGCGCGAGTTATCTGCAGCAGGGCCCATGTTATTCCTATGGGCCCTGCTGCAGATGACTTGGACTGGGCTTTAGTAAAAGACCCCCCCTTATTGATTTGTTCCTTTCAGTTGATTAGTACAACCCATTGTACAGACTACTGCTTTATGTCATGTAAAGGGATTATTCATTCTTAAATGTGTGAAGGGGAATAAAATAAAGACTATTAGTAGATTAAAAGATATCTCAACTGAAGAGATCTGTCAGTTGTATGAAGAAATAATGCCAGATTTAGAGGAGTGCAGATCAGTAGTAGGTAATATGTTATGGCAATGTTCACTCAAGAATTTAGCAGAAAAAAATATTACTATAGATATAATGGTCTGTATTAGAAAGCAGGGGTGGTTTCATGCAGGATTACGTTTGTAGTGTCAGTCACACCATCGAGAGGAAATAGTAGAAGACTAAGGGCTCTGTTTGCTGAGCCGCGCTAACTTTTTAGCTCATGCTGATACTAGAGACACCCATATATTCCTAAGGGTGTCTTTAATGTTAGCGCGCCTACAGCACAGCTTAGTAAACATAAAACATAAGAGTAGCTATACTGGGTTAGACCAATGGTCCATCTAGCCCAGTATCCGCATACAGTTCAAACTCCTCTTATTGACCTATAAGTGCATTCACTGTGCAGCTCCTCAGTACCTCTCCACCACTCTCATCTCTCCCTACATTCCTCCCCGGGAACTCTGTTCACTGGGTAAATCTCTGTTATCTGCACCCTTCTACTCCACTGCTAACTCCAGACTCCGTTCCTTTTATCTTGCTGCACCATATGCCTGGAATAGACTTCCTGAGCTGCTACGTCAAGCTCCATCTCTGGCCGTCTTCAAATCTAAGCTAAAAGCTCAAATTTTTGATGCTGCTTTTAACTCCTAACCCTTATTCACTTGTTCAGAACCCTTATTTTATCGTCTTCACTTTAATATTCCCTTATCTCTTGTTTGTCTGTCCTAATTAGATTGTAAGCTCTGTCGAGCAGGGACTGTCTCTTCATGTTCAAGTGTACAGCACTGCATATGTCTAGTAGCGCTATAGAAATGATAAGTAGTAGTAGTAGTAGTAATATATGTATGATGGGCCATTATTCTAATGACATACACTCATCATTGGCACATAAGTGTGTGCACACACTTTATACAATTGTCCTGCCTATGTTTCTAGTAAAAGAGGGCTGGGAGAGTTTTAAGAGTAGGAGCTTTTTGTCCCTCTCTCCTGTATTAGATCCACAGGCCAGATGTCTTAAGTGTTAGATGTTCTCTAGGCCATTATAAAAGATTTATCTGCTAGTCCACTTCAAAGGGCTGGTGAGTACGTTCTATACTTTTGTTTTGCCTTTTTTTTTTTTAAAGAAAGATTGTTCCAGCTTTCCTTCCTAGTGAAAAAGGATAACATGGATGGGATTTAATATACTGCCTTTCTGTGACGACAATAAAAGCGGTTTACATATTATATACAGCCAGGTACTTATTTTGTACCTGGGGCAATGGATGGTTAAGTGGCTTGCCTAGAATCATAAGGAGCTGCAGTGGGACTTGAACCTGGTGCCCCTGGTTCTCAGGCTGCTGCATCAACCATGAGGCTGCGCATCCACACTAAAGGTTGCCCAAGAACTAGGTGAAAACCTCATTCCTTCTGGGTTTCTTGCCTCTTGCAGGTTATCAATAGAAATCAAACAAAATAAAACATGGAAAAGAAAATAAGATGATACTTTGTTCATTTGCTTTTTCATGCGGCTGTATGCGGTATCTTCCATCTTAAGTAGAGAGGTGTGGTAGCTGTGTTAGTCCACTCTTAAAGGTTATCAATAGAAATCAAAGAAAAATAAAACATGGAAAAGAAAATATCAATAGAAATCAAACATGTTCTTTTCCATGTTTTATTTTGTTTGATTTCTATTGATAACCTTTAAGAGTGGACTAACACAGCTACCACACTTGCCTCTTGCAGGAAGAAGATTAGTAGTCTGATTCATTTGGAAAATAAGGACGCTTTCTGACTGCAGATTACCCTGATCACCTCATGTCTCTAAGACTGAGGGACTCAGTGGTGAGAAGTGGATGCCTAGTCAGTGCCACAGATGAGAAGAAAGGAGAAAGATACCCACCCAGTACTCATCTGAAACAGTCAACGGATTTGGTGCATACCCAATGCAAGGAGCATGTTGTGAAGCATAGGTGCAAAGATATAACATAGGGAAAAGGCATTTTCCCACATGGAAAGGCTGTATCTACTTTCATGCCATCTGTGTAGACTTTCCCAGAGGTGTAGTTTGAGTGGATGTGCAATATGTGTGCATATTTTATAATATGGAAGTCTATGTGTAGATTACATGCAGACATTTATACCACCTTCAGCACAAGTGGAAATGTGTATGTCAGCATTTCCCCTCTATTGGGGCTAGTTCTGGGTGCATATTTTATTAAAAGACATGTGGAGGGGCATTTTTGAAAGGGACGTCCAAATTTTGATGAGGACGTCCTCGCAAAACGTCCCCATCCCATCCAGGGACAGGGAAACCCGCATTTTCAAAACAAGATGGACGTCCATCCTTCATTTCGATAATACGGTCAGGTACGCCCAAATCCTGAAATTTGGTCGTCCCTAGACTTGGTCGGTTCTGATTTTCGGCGATAATCGAAACCAAGGACATCCATCTCAGAAACGACCAAATGCAAGCCATTTGGTTGTGGGAGGAGCCAGCATTTGTAGTGCACTGGTCCCCCACCAACCGGACACCCTAGGGGACACTGCAGTGGACTTCATAAATTGCTCCCAGGTACATAGCTCCCTTACCTTGTGTGCTGAGCCCCCAAACCCCCCTAAAACCCACTACCCACAACTGTACACCACTACCATAGCCCTTACGGGTGAAGGGGGGCACCTAGATGTGGGTACAGTGGAGGGGACAACCCAGATTCTTAGCTCAAGGAGTTCCACGTGACAGGAGAAGGCATAGATCATTTTCCCCAGAGGGCTGGAGGCAGGGTAAAAACTATGATTCCCAGCAGCCCTTGAGGAGGTCTTACAACAGAATCAAATACTTCCTATCCCAGCAGCCCCCAGTGGAGCCCAAGGGAAAGGCAGGTAAAGGTGAAACCCAAGACACAGTCGGGAGGCCAGGAATGGAGGGGGAGCCTCTAAGCAGAACTAATCAGGGGGAGAAGGATCAGCTGCAGAATGGGTGGGGCAAGGAGCCCATGGAATGGAAGGGGGAAGAAAAGGAGGAGGAAGTGAGGCAAGAAGAGCCGATGGATATTGCAGCTCTAGCAAAAAGTTCAAACAGCAGGTAACCGTTTGGTGCGGGGTCTTGGTAAAAAAAGGAAGGCAGTGGCTATTGTGGAGGAGCCAGGAAGCAACAGGGTCAAGTGGGAGGAATAGAGCTGGCCAGAGAAGGGTGGGACCCCCGGAGCCTCTCTCCCTCTGAACTGCTGGTGGGATTTTTAAACTGCCTGTTTGGAAATGCTTGTTTTCTTTGAACTGCTTGTTTTTTTTGAACAGTTTTGTTTTTGGAATTGCTTATTTTGAATTGCATCATTGTGACCGCTGAGATTCATGTCCTGTTTGTGTTGAACTGCAGTATTGAAGTTGATGGGGGATTTCCGAGCTGGGTGTTTATGAACTGCATTTTTTAAGCTGTTGAGATTCCTGAACTGTTTTGCTTTTGGAACTGCATTATTAAAAACCACTGAGGTTTTTTTTAACTGTTTGTTTTTGGAACTACATTCTTGAAACTGCTGGAGTTATTCTCCTGACTGTATATTTCGGGAGCTGTGCTGAAATAGTGCTGTTGACATACCCCAAGTCAGAAGGCACATCTGGGAATTACAGGGTGTTGTATCCCAGTGGATATCATATATAAAACTTGGGCCGGAGGCCAGAGTTTCCCTTAAAGGAATGGAGGGATCCTTCACAGTACGTGCAGGGGTACATAAATGCAACTGTTTCAGGCTCATAATGTAAGCATCTTTCAATATTTTGTATCTGCTGATAGAACTGAAAAATGGGCTTGCGGAGCTATTGTTAGAAATATGTAATTTATCCTTAAAATCGAGCGTGGTACCGGAAGATTGGAGGGTGGCCAATGTAACGCCGATTTTTTAAAAAGGTTCCAGAGGAGATCCGGGAAACTAAAGACCGGTAAGTCTGACGTCGGTGCTGGGCAAAATGGTAGAGATTATTATTAAGAACAAAATTACAGAGCATATTCAAAAGCATGGATTAATGAGACAAAGTCAACATGGATTTAGTGAAGGGAAATCTTGCCTCACCAATATACTACATTTCTTTGAAGGGGTGAACAAACATGTGGATAAGGGGAGCCGGTTGATATTGTGTCTGGATTTTCAGAAGACATTTGACAAAGTACCTCATGAAAGCCTCCTGAGGAAATTGGAGAGTCATGGGATAGGAAGTAGTGTTCTATTGTGGATGAAAAACTGGTTAAACGATAGAAAACAGAGAGAGTAGGATTAAATGGTAAGTATTCTCAATGGAGAAGGGTAGTTAGTGGGGTTCCCCAGGGCTCTGTGCTAGGACCACTGCTTTTTAACATATTTATAAATGACCTAGAGATGGGAGTAACTAGTGAGGTAATTAAATTTGCTGATGACACAAAGTTATTCAAAGTCGTTAAATTGCAGGACGATTATGAAAAATTACAAGCAGACCTTACGAGACTGGGAGACTGGGCGTCTAAATGACAGATGACGTTTAATGTGAGCAAGTGCAAAGTGATGCATGTGGGAAAGAGGAACCCGAATTATAGCTACGTCATGCAAGGTTCCACATTAGGAGTCACAGACCAAGAAAGGGATCTAGGTGTCGTCGTTGGTGATACGTTGAAACCTTCTGCTCAGTGTGCTGCTGCGGCTAAGAAAGCAAATAGAATGTTAGGTATTATTAGGAAAGGAATGGAAAACAAAACTGAGGATGTTATAATGCCTTTGTATTGCTCCATGGTGCGACCACACCTTGAATATTGTCTTCAATTCTGGTCGCCGCATCTCAAAAAAGATATAGTGGAATTAGAAAAGGTGCAGAGAAGGGCGACGAAAATGATAAAGGGGATGGGATGACTTCCCTATGAGGAAAGGCTAAAGCGGCTAGGGCTCTTCAGCTTGGAGAAAAGGCGGCTGAGGGGAGATATGATAGAGGTCTATAAAAAAATGAGTGGAGTTGAACTGGTAGATGTGAAGCGTCTGTTCACGCTTTCCAAAAATACTAGGACTAGGGGGCATGCGATGAAGCTACAATGTAGTAAATTTAAAATGAATTGGAGAAAAGTTTTCTTCACTCAACGTGTAATTAAACTGTGGAATTCGTTGCCAGAGAATGTGGTAAAGGCGGTTAGCTTAGCAAAGTTTAAAAAAGGTTTGGACGGCTTCCTAAAGGAAAAGTCCATAGACCGTTATTAAATGGACCTGGGGAAAATCCACTATTTCTGGGATAAGCAGTAAAAAATGTTTTGTACATTTTTGGGATCTTGCCGGGTATTTGTGACCTGGATTGGCCACTGTTGGAACAGGATGCTGGGCTTGATGGACCTTTGGTCTTTCCCAGTATGGCAATACTTATGTACTTATGTAATTTATTGGATGTTATTGAACCTGCAATGAAGAATTTGAACTAAAGAAAAAAAGTCACATATGCATCTATTATCTCTCTATATAAAAAGCACCTCCAACATTCTAATGAAGCCTCATTTTCCCAACGTTCTAAAGTGAGGCGGCAGAGACCACTTTTTGAACATCAGTGTTTGCCCCGCCCACGCGCTGCTGATTGGCTGTGCCTCAGGTGATGCACACAAAGTACGGTTCCACCTCCCAAACACTCACATGGACTTAGAAACCACCAAGCCTTTGAATGGGACCGGTGCTGCAGAGGAGCAGGAGTGGGACAGCGAAGAAAATGCAACGGCGTTCAGGAAAAAACAAACAAACACACACGAGTCCCGCCCCTTCCTGAGGAGGGGGTAGCTACCAGCACGGGGACCAACCGCGAGGAAAGCGCGGACGAAGAACGCCACTAAACAACCACTACATCGCGGACCTTACTCTGCAAGCTGTTCATGCGGTGAGTCTCCAAGCCGGCGTTCAGTGCCTACAACAGAGACTTCCAAACACATGCGCCCTCAGCCCCGCCCCCCCTACAGAATGCCACCCACATTCCACACTAAAACCAAACCAACCCCCCCCCCCAAAAAAAACCCACCCAAACGGAAACCTCCGGCGCCCAACCCCCCCCTAAAAAAACGGATCACAGCCCACCTGAGTGCCCAGCTGAAATCAGTGCCTACAAGGAGACCTCCAGACACATGCGCCCTCAGCCCCGTCCCCCCCTACAGAACACCACCCACATTCCACACTCGAAAAAAAACCCATATCTACTCCTACTGCCTGCCTGCAATGGATCCCTCTGGTTTCAACAAAAATACAAGTACCTACAAATACCACATCAGAGTGCCCTGCTGAATTAAGATTACTGTATCACACTCACACGCAGAGAATCACCCCCTACCAGCCACAAAAAAACCTCACATCTAATATGGACAATCAGCATCACTCACTAACACCAGGGGCGTAGCTACGGGTGGGCCTGGGTGGGCCCAGGCCCACCCAATCTCAGCTTAGGCCCGCCCAGTTTTCCTTCTCCTCCATTCAGTGCAAGCCAGCCTTTAGCCCCGCAGCCGAAAGAGCAGCTCTTCTCCAGCATGCGGCACCGGTCGCGTCAGGAGAAAGCAGTACATACGCTGCTTTAGACCTGCCCCGAGAAGCCTTTCTTTCTCCTTCAACTTCCCTTCCTGTTCCCGTGTAGGCGGGAAGTTGTAGGAGAGAGAAGGGCTTCCAGGCAGGGACAGGTCTAAAGCAGTGTTTGTACTGCTTTCTCAATGAAGCTGCGGGGCGACTCGAGGGATTGGAAGACTAGGGGGAGGGGATGATACCAGGCAGCACGGGGCTGGAGGGAGAGAAAGAATGGCCACAAATTCTTGATGTCACCTGTGCTGGAGGAGCGGAGGCAGCTACAGTCTCTGCAGCAGAGCTGGATTCCTGGGTCACAGACATGTCGGAGCCCGGCATAGAGGTGAGAGAGCACATTTGCATGACACTGTTAACTCTGCTCTCTGGCTGATCAGGGAAATGAACTCAACAGCTAATTGCAACTTGAAATGTTTTATTTCAATTCCATGTGGGCAGTGATTTACTTTCAATCAGCAGTGCAAGGGCTGCCTTCACATGTTTTCTTTTTCCTGTGCTGCAAAGAATGTACCCAGAACCAGAGCCTTTGTGATACCAGCAGTGAAAAAGCAGGTTGTCGATGTGGGGGAGGGATCAGGTCAGATGGACAGCCCTGGGGTTAACTCTCTGTCTCTCTCCGGCATAGGAGGGGAGATGGCAAGGAGAGTGGCTTAGTATTATTACGTTTAAATAGACTGAAGCATGTATGGTAAATCATTTCAGTTTTCAACTGATCTTTCCACGTAGGTGGGAGCACAAATTACATTAGGCCGTCTGGGTACCAGGAATCTGTGATAGAATATTAGCATAAGCTGGCATTATGGACCTGTATTTAGGTGCATCCACTTATACCATGTCAGTGCATGAGCCTCAACACGGCACTTTAGCGCATAGTTTACAAAATTGTGTATGATATGTTGGACACTCCCATGCCCTGCCCAGGGCTGCTGGGGGGGGCGGGGGTGACAAAATTCCCCAGGCCCAGCCTCCAAGGGGGGCCCGGTGCTGAGATCTATGTCTCTCCTGCTCCTGTCAGGACCCGGGTGATGGCGTTAACGTGATAACCCGGTCCCGGCACACAGGAACAGGAAAGAGACAGACCACGGAAGGCTGTCAGACTGTGCGTTGTTTTTAAGGCAATCGGCAATGTATTCCAACGTTGCGTGCAGATGTAGGAGAAGCTGGATGCATATAATGATTTGTATGTAAGTCCCTTACAGTTAGGGTAATGGAGGTTTAAAAAAGTATGTGAGGAACTTTTTGTGTTTCTTGCTGGTATGTCTATAAGGTCTGAAATATACGTCGGGGCCTCTCCATGGATGATTTTATGAGCCAGGGTGCAGATTTTGAATGTAATTCAGTCTGTTAGTGGGAGCCAATGTAATTTGTTTCTAAGGGGACTGGCGCTTTCATATTTCGCTTTTCCAAATATGAGTCTGGCTGATGCTGGGGTGTGGGGGGGGGGGGGGGGGGTAGGGTAGAGATGAGAAGGGCTGATGCCGAGCTACAGCGTTGGATGAAGGGGTAGGGAAGCAAAGTTTGAAGGATATCATTTCTGAAATTATACTGTAGGATCCTGTCGTGTGTTATGTTTGCCATTATAGTGTTGCAGGAATGGATGCATGAATTTGTGATGCTTCAGGAGTCAGACAGCACACACCAGTATGAGAGAGAAATCTTCTTTATTTGCCAGCAAACAAAGCAAGACATCAGTTCTAGCTCTCTTCTCTTCTCTTAGCTCTTTATGTCTTTCTCTCAGCTCTCTGGGTCTTTCTCTCAGCTCTCTGTGTCTTTGTCTCAGCTGCTTCTCTTCTTATGCTGTCTTCTCCTTCTTCTGTCTGTTCCTTCTGTCCTTCTCTTTCTTCTGAGCTCCTTCTGACGTAAACTGCTTCTGCTCCCACTTAAATAGGGTCCTAAGCCCTCCTCCTAGCCTAGCCCCCTTTACTCCCAATTGGTTAAGAAACTGATTGGCTACCTTGCCTCAACCAATCATTACTTTTGAAATATCAGTTACATAGGTTCCAGACATCCTAAACTGACCTGTGACCTGGGGCCCCTCAAGCCAGACATTTGGTCTCCAGTCTCTTACATTCCTCATTATGATTGATGTCTCATCTATAGCTTAGACTGGATTCCCTTAGAGACCAAGAGGCCCCATCTAACATTGGTTATTCTCATATCCCTAGTCTGGTTCATACTAACTGCTAACTAAACTCTGGCATTCATTAAAGAGGTCAAAAGTCAGTCTTACTTAATAGCATACATATCAGGCTATTGCTTCCAAGACCATTTCTGCATTTTACCTATAATTAATCAAGGAGAAGAGAGCTGACTAGCCCTGACCTCTTTCACCTATCAGCTTATACATTGCACCAGCCAGAACTATGGCTAAGTCAAACCATATGTTGATCTCCTCACTGCAGCCTTAAACAGCAGACAAAGGATCATTTTAAAAGTAACACAGAGTTGAACAAACATCCTACATAGAAATTATAGAGAATAAAACATATTCTAAAATACACAGAATCAGTATTCCTTATAAGATATATCTAAACATCAGGAATATCTAGAATTATTTAGAATCTAACTAGCATTAAACTAATTCTTTTAAAACTACGGCATGTCTGGCTCATGCTTTGTTCATTCATAATAGTTTACAGCTGTGCCAGCTAGCATTGGCAATTCACAAGGGACATTTCTCACTGACCTTTCCTAACCTTAGCTCGGCAGCTAGAGTTCAATATAATCTGAACCATCTGGCATACCTTCACTTCATTTACAGAGTAAAAAGCTGATTTTGAAATAGGAATTCAAACACCACTTTTAAACCCCAGATTTTAACAGTTAATATCACTTCTTATATATAATTTCTTTGTCCACTGCCTCATTCCCCCCTTTGAGACTAAAATCAGCTTATGCAGAGATAAGTCTCACATCTCAAACTCTGGAGACTATAGTGATCCTAACTAGGAATAGACTTGTGAATTACCATTACCCTACTTGTTAAGGTCCGACGGCATACTGCCGAAGCACATGAGGCCAGGAAACAAAACAAAAACCCTGCTAAAACTAAGACTATTAGGGAAATGAACAAGGGACGTATCCAGGAGGTCAATGACCACCACCAGGAGGTAAGGTCTAATCCTCCTCGGTAATCTTCCACATTAAGGCTGGCCAACTGTAGGACTTTATCCATGGCATGCCTAACCACATGCGTCCTATTTATGACAATAGTACAGCACTCTGAAGAATTTAGCACTGTGCAGAGGCCACCCTGAGCTGCAAAGAGATAGTCAAGGCCCATACGGTTATATCTAGAAACTATACTTAATTCATTAATTTGATCCTGCAATGCATTGACTACCACGTTCAGCTCATGAACTAAAACATGGAGTAGGGATTGAAGTCTCCGGGTAGCCATACCTAGTTCAGTAATACCCGCTACCGGGCCTCCAATTGGAATCCAGGCCGTGGCAGAAAGGGCTACAAGTCTCTTTTTAGTCAGAGGATAAGTAGAATTAATATACTGGAGGGCTAATTCAATCGCCTCATCCTCTGTGGCAACGGAGGAGGGTAAGGACAAAGCCTCTCGCTTAGAGCGGTGCGGGGATAGTGGCTTAAGAGGAATAACTTTAGGAAAATAATTCAAGGTTACCAATACACAAAAATCATATGTGGAGGGAAGAATCATGTGGAGGACATTATCACAGAGCCAGTAATGACCAAGGAGAGGGCGACGAAAGTTCCCAATAAATGTAGGCACAGGATGGAGATTAGGATGCCCATAATGCGAGCCCCTATCCCAGGGGGAACGAAGAAGAAATGGAGACTTTGCACACCATAGGTGCCAATCCCCAATTGTAACAGACCGCTCATATGATGCAACCCCTTCATCCCCCGGGGACTTATGAAAGTAGAAAATAGGATGGGACACTATAGTCTTCTCAGTAGTATAGTTAGGAGCCAGATAATCACCTTGGTCATAATCTACAGGTATGGTAGTAGGGCACATAGGAGTACCTGGAGAAACTACCCACACAGGTTCCTCCTTCTCTAGGAGAACATTAGTATAGTTACAGGGAATGGGAAGAACAGTTGAGATGCTTCTTGTTAAACAAAACACTCCAGAAGCTGGATAGGGAGACGTAAAAACTGGCCTTAGAGAAGAGTCAGAGGGGGAAGTAGCATTATAAAAGGACCACCAAGTATAATCCTGGCTCCAAGGGCCTGAACTCGAAAAGTAGGGAGGTATAAGAGCTGGGAGTTGCACAGGGACAGGAACAGCTGGGACATCTGTAGTATAAGGAGAAAATCGGGAACACACAATACAAGGGGAAGTAATCTTTGCCTGGCTAATTAGTTCCTGGACTGAGTGTAACCAAAGGTTGGAGCGAGTTGGGGTATTAGGAACAAGGAGGCAAGGAGTAGAAAACAACAAAAGCATCCAAACTACTAACATTTTCTTTCTTCCTAATCTAAAACAAATACAGCAAACTAATTAAGCAGTAATATTTCAACAGTCTGTGCTAATCACAGATTACTCTAATATAGTGTTCTCAGTCTTTGAGTTCTTATACCAGTTGGGATAGACCCTCAACTGACAAGGATCAAGCTCTCAAATTCCAGGAAAGCCAGAATCCGGCAAGAAAGAGTCTCAGTGTGAAGCCGAAGTTCAGCCGCTCCTGCAGTATGCAGTTGACCCTTCTTTTCAGCTAGTAGATTCTTTGGTTCGGGTCAGGCGCAACTTCAATGGCTCCGCTGGATCTCTTTCTGCTCTCCACTGTCTAGGCTCCGTCTGATCCGTGCTGGGCTCAGTCTGGTCAGCAGACTTAATTCGAGACCAATGGACCCATGGAGTTATCCCTGCGACCTTCACAGCTGCAGGGGTAGAAAGCAAAACAGTAAAAGGTCCTTTCCATCGGGGCCCCAAAGGCTGGAGCTTCCAGTCTTTCACCCAAACTCTATCCCCTGGCAGGAAGGAATGTACCTGAGCCTGGAAGGGGACAGGGTTTATTTCTCTCACATAAGACTGAAGCTCAGAAATTATCTTCCCCAAGAGGGCTACCTGCTCCTGCACCTGGGCAGACCCTAAAATCCCTATGTCTCCCTTAATTCCCTGTAAAATGGCTGGGGGCTTCCCATACACAATTTCAAAGGGAGAGAGGGCTGTTCCTTTAGTTGGGGTGCATCGGAGGCGGAAGAGGGCTAGTGGCAGTGCCTGTGGCCATTTCAGTTGGGTTTCCTGACAAATCTTTGCTAGGCTATTTTTCAAGGTTCTGTTTGCTCGCTCAACCTGCCCTGAACTCTGGGGACGATAGGCACAATGCAATTTCCAGGTAATGCGCAATGCGCGGGACAGGGCCTGAAGTGTAGCTTCAACAAAGGCGGGACCATTATCTGAACCTATAGCAAGGGGCAGTCCATACCTGGGGATGACATCCCTAAGGAGGGCTCGAGCTACTTCTGTGGCTTTCTCAGTGACTGTAGGATATGCTTCCACCCACCCAGAAAAGGTACAGACCATGACTAAGAGGTATCGGAACCTACCACTCCTGGGCATTTCTGTGAAGTCTATAACTAGGGACTCAAAGGGTGTTAGTCCTCTAGACTGAACTCCTGGTGGAATACGGGGTCCCTGACGGGCATTATTCTGGGCACAGAGAGTACATCGGGCAGAGGCAGTGGCAACCAGACTATCCAATCCTTCCAGCACCACTACTCGACTGAGTAGACGGGCTAGTGCTGTTTTCCCTAAGTGTGATAGGTCATGAGCTTGAGACACTACAGGCCAAGCTAGGTGGCGTGGCACCAGAACTCTGGTATCAGGGAGATGTAACCAGCCATCAGGTCTCCTTACTGCACCTTCTTCTTGAGCCCATTTCTCTTCCATTTGGGTATACATAGGTGTCCATTCTTGCAGTCGAATTTGGAACAGGGGGGTCACAGTACTTGCTGGGGGTCCTCGAGCAACTTCCTTGGCCACCCGATCAGCATGGCGGTTCCCTCGGGCCACTGGAGTATCTATTCTTTGGTGTCCCCTGCAATGAATAACAGCTACCTTCTTAGGGGCCCACACAGCCTCTAGCAGCTGAAGTATTTCAGGTCCATACTTAACAGGTTGGCCTGCAGCATTTATAAGTCCCTTTTCCTTATACAAAGCTCCATGAGCATGTAGGGTTGTGAAAGCATACTTAGAATCAGTATAAATGTTGGTCACCAGTCCTGCTGCTAGCTCCAGAGCTCGTATGAGGGCCACAAGTTCTGCTTTCTGGGCTGAAGTTCCTTGGGGCAGGGCTCTTGCTTCTATCACCTTGTCCTCTGTCACCACAGCATAGCCTGCCAATCGCTTGGAGTTCTCCACATAACTGCTTCCATCTGTGAAATAAATTACATCTGGGTCCCTCCACGGAACATCTTTAAGATCTGGTCGACTGGAGTACACTTCATCCATAGTTTGGATACAGTCATGATCCGGTGGTCCCTCAGATGCTGGCAAAAGAGTAGCAGGATTGAATGTAGCCACTGTTTCCAGGTGTATCCGTGGATTCTCACACAAGCTAGCTTGGTACTTAACCATACGGTTATTTGTAAACCAGTGGTTGCCCTTATACTCCATGAGGGTGAGAACTGCGTGGGGGACTTTAACAACCAGTTCTTGCCCCAAGGTCAACTTATCAGCTTCCTGGACCAGTAAGGCTGTTGCTGCAATGGCCCTCATGCAGGCTGGCCATCCTTTAGCCACTCCATCCAGCTGTTTAGACAGGTATGCAACAGGCCTCTGCCAGGATCCCATCATCTGGGTCAGCACACCCAGAGCAACCCCCTGTCTCTCATGGACATACAATGAGAAAGGTTTCTCCACATCAGGAAGGCCTAACGCAGGGGCTTGGAGTAGGGCTTTCTTTATGGCAATGAAGGATTGTTGAGCAGTAGGTCCCCATTCAAATGGTTCCTTTTCACCCCCCTTTGTGGCTTGGTAAAGGGGTTTCGCCATCAATGCAAAATTTGGAATCCAAATTCTGCAGAATCCAGCTGCTCCCAGAAATTCCCTAACTTCTCTTCTGGACTTGGGTTGGGGAATTGCAGCTACCGCTTGCTTCCTACTAGCATCCAGTCTCCGACTTCCCTGGGAAATGCAAAAACCCAGATACTTCACTTCTGACTGACAGAGTTGGGCCTTTGAGCGTGAGACCTTATAGCCTGCATCCAAGAGTAGCTCCAGCAATTCTCTGGTAGCCTCAAAACACTCTTCCTGGGTCACTGCTGCAATCAGGAGGTCATCTACATACTGGAGTAAAACTCGCCTGGAAGGCTCAGATTTAAAAGTCTTAAGGTCTTGCCCTAGGGCTGTCCCAAAAATAGTGGGGGAGTTCTTGAACCCCTGTGGCAGGCGGGTCCATGTATACTGAAGCTTCCTTCCTGTTACTGGGTTTTCCCATTGAAAGGCAAAAAGCAATTGACTGGCGGGGGCCACCCGAATACAAAAGAAGGCATCTTTTAGGTCTAGTGTCGTGAAATGGGTAGCTCCAGAAGGTATCAATCCTAGCAGGACATATGGATTAGGCACTACAGGATGTAATGAAATAGTGGATTTGTTGACCACTCGTAAGTCTTGGACTGGCCGGTAGTCCTCAGTCCCTGGCTTTTGAACTGGCAATAGTGGCGTATTCCATGGAGACTGGCAAGGTCGAATAATTCCATGGGATAACAGACGATTCAAATGTGCTTGAATCCCTTCCAGAGCCTTTCTGGGAATTGGGTATTGGCGAAGATGGATTGGCCGGGCACTTGGAAGTAAGTCTACATGTACAGGAGGAATATTTCGGGCCAACCCTGGGGGATTATCTTCTGCCCATACCCCACTGACCTGAAAGCTGTCTGCCAGGGGTAGGTCAACTTGGCCATGCGACTGATGCAGCCGCCATTCTTCTTCAAGAGGGCAGCAGAAACTCAATATACCCTTAGGGCTGGATGCTGGGGGCCGAAAGGAGACTGAAGTCTGGCCATCAGAGTCAAAAGAAATTTGGGCCCTAAGCTTGGACAGCAGGTCTCGACCTAACAAAGGGATTGGACAGTCTGGCATATACAGGAATTCATGAGTGACTATGTGTGAGCCTAATTGGCATCTACGGGTTGTCAGGAAAGGCCTCCGGTTCTGCACCCCCGTGGCTCCCACCACTCGGACAGTTTTTCCAGACACAGGCGCTAATCGCTCCGTTACAACAGAATGTTCAGCTCCTGTATCAATCATGAATGGAATTGAGCGGCTCCCTATAGTTAGCTTGACCATAGGTTCCTGGGAGCCCAGTTTATAGGAACCCGGTCTGTCCTATTCGTCCCATTCTGCCATCTCGGCTATCCCGATGATGTCAGATTCAGGAGGCTCATATCTTCCCTCTCGAACTCGGCCTCGGCTTCCTCGATCTCCTGGTCCCCTTCTCAGTCCCTGGCGCCTCTGGGGGCATTCATCTTTCCAGTGCCCTCTTTCCTTACAATAGGCACACTGATCCCTCTCCAATCTTGGTCTGGGATTCTCCCCCCTTGGCCGGGATTGATTGAAGGAATCTCGGGCCCTGGCTGGTGGTCCGGGGTCCCACTTTGGCTTCCCATTAGCTAGAAGTCGACCTCGGTTAAGAGTGGAATTAGTAATGGCTGCCGCTAAAAGGTCGGCCTTCTTCTGCATCTTCCGGTCAGCCTCTCGGCGCACCTCCTGATCTCTATTAATGAAAACCTTGGTTGCGATCTCAATTAGCTGGGTGGTATTCATCCCTGCGAATCCCTCCTGACGCTGCAACTTCTTCCGGATATCTGGCATACTCTGGGCCACCAATGCGCTATTCACCATTCTCTGGTTTTCTTGGGCTTCAGGGTCAAATGGGGTGTATGTTCTGTAAGCTTCAATTAGTCGCTCTAGAAAGGCCCCAGGGGATTCAGTTGCCCCTTGGAGAATTTCAGAGACCTTTGCCAGATTAATGGGCCTCTTTATACCTTTCCTCATACCTTCCAGTAAGTCCCGGCAATAGCCAGACAACAGTTCATAGTGCTGCCCATCATTTGGATCCCAATCTGGAGCTGCGCGAGGAAACCGAGCTCTAACCCACCCCTCTAGGTCCGGTGTCCTCTCGGGAGCACGCTCTCGCGTGATGGCCTCAGCATTTTGCAAAATCTTCCGCCTCTCCTCAGTTGTGAAGAGGGTCAGGAGAAGTTGTTGACAATCAGTCCAGGTTGGGTTATGGGTGGCCATAATGCTAGTCACTAGGTCCACCACTGCCTGAGGCTTTTCAGTATAAGAGGGGTAATGCGTCTTCCAATTCAGGAGATCGGTGGTTGTGAAGGGTACATACTGGTAGGCCTGTGCCTGTATAACCTGACCCTGATTATTAGGATCCGGTCGAGTGGTAGTTACCTGACGAAGTGGCAGAACTCTCGAGGAAGTGGGGATGGAACCTGAGGTAGAGCTAGGAGCTACCCTCCTATCATGCTCAAAGGTGATTGCAGCAGGTCTAACCCATTCAGTGGAGGTGTGTTGAACCCCTGAGGGATGGGGAGGGGTACTCATAGACTGAGAGGTGGTCACAGGTGAGTCAGTCCATTGAAAGGGATACCGGGCCCCTAATGAGTGGGTAGGGGTACTAGAGGGAGAGGCTGGGCTGTCAGGAGTTGAGGAGTCAGGGAGTGGAGCCCAAAGTGGGTCTTCGGAGGTTAACAGGGGAGGATGTGGCACAGAAGGGTAGAGGCCAGGTGAAGAGTCCAACCTAGGGTGTGGCAGGTTTGGCACAGGAGGGGAAGAACTATCCGGAGAAGCCTGTGCTGGAGAGGCTTGGGCTGGGCGGCGTGGATCTCTAGGGGTGGCACGGAACCCCAACAATGGGCCATAAGGTGGTGGCTCAAGGTCTGAGGGGTCATCAGAGAGTATGGGTTTCTCAGACAGGGTAGGGGCGGAAGCCACCGATTGGGTGGTAAGCTTCCTGGGGCTCTTTCCCTCTTCTAGTTTAGATTTTCTAATCTTTCTTTGAACACGGCCTAACATGAATTTTACTGGGGATCCCATATAAGTTTTCAACCAGGAGGGAGGGTCAGTCACAAGGCTGTCCCAGGAATCTATATAAGGGAGTTGTTCAGAATATTCTGATTCTCCTACTACTATGCTGTAGACCTTCCGTATTACTTCAATATCTAAGCTGCCACTAGGGGGCCACCCCACTCCCATAGATGGCCACTCAACTTCACACAAGGTTCTTAAAGTACCTGAGCTTAAAGTCTGTCCATAGTCATTAATTAAAAAGCCTTTCTTGAAATTTCTAAGCATACAATCTAGGGGGGTAACAATTTGTCTAGATGATTTCCCACCCATAATGCTTACAATTACAACACACAAAAGGGAGGGAGTTTTTGAGAGTGCAGTAAGGGGTCCGCACTCTCGAGACACTAGGTAGACAGACAACAATCGCTTCCTTCCGTTGCTGACCAATTGAACTCGCGTTAATTGGAAATGCAGCTATAAGAAGTCCGCACTCAGTTAATCATTCACGCATCACACATTCCATACAGAAAATCCCACCCAACAATTTCAGATTTCTCAAATACAGATAAGCTCAAGCGTTTTCGCTTCTAGTCCCCGCGACTAGAAGGTACTAGGGCCTTTGCTGAGAATTGATCAGATTCTCCTTCCCTCCTTCTTGAGGGGCTGGTTTACAATTTCCTAGCTAGGATTACAATACAAAATACAGAATACATACCCGGCGAATGTTCTCCAGTCAGTTGGGTGCTGGGATTAATGCAGGATTCATCCCACCGCTGCCACCAAGAATTGTTGCAGGAATGGATGCATGAATTTGTGATGCTTCAGGAGTCAGACAGCACACACCAGTATGAGAGAGAAATCTTCTTTATTTGCCAGCAAACAAAGCAAGACATCAGTTCTAGCTCTCTTCTCTTCTCTTAGCTCTTTATGTCTTTCTCTCAGCTCTCTGGGTCTTTCTCTCAGCTCTCTGTGTCTTTGTCTCAGCTGCTTCTCTTCTTATGCTGTCTTCTCCTTCTTCTGTCTGTTCCTTCTGTCCTTCTCTTTCTTCTGAGCTCCTTCTGACGTAAACTGCTTCTGCTCCCACTTAAATAGGGTCCTAAGCCCTCCTCCTAGCCTAGCCCCCTTTACTCCCAATTGGTTAAGAAACTGATTGGCTACCTTGCCTCAACCAATCATTACTTTTGAAATATCAGTTACATAGGTTCCAGACATCCTAAACTGACCTGTGACCTGGGGCCCCTCAAGCCAGACATTTGGTCTCCAGTCTCTTACATTCCTCATTATGATTGATGTCTCATCTATAGCTTAGACTGGATTCCCTTAGAGACCAAGAGGCCCCATCTAACATTGGTTATTCTCATATCCCTAGTCTGGTTCATACTAACTGCTAACTAAACTCTGGCATTCATTAAAGAGGTCAAAAGTCAGTCTTACTTAATAGCATACATATCAGGCTATTGCTTCCAAGACCATTTCTGCATTTTACCTATAATTAATCAAGGAGAAGAGAGCTGACTAGCCCTGACCTCTTTCACCTATCAGCTTATACATTGCACCAGCCAGAACTATGGCTAAGTCAAACCATATGTTGATCTCCTCACTGCAGCCTTAAACAGCAGACAAAGGATCATTTTAAAGTAACACAGAGTTGAACAAACATCCTACATAGAAATTATAGAGAATAAAACATATTCTAAAATACACAGAATCAGTATTCCTTATAAGATATATCTAAACATCAGGAATATCTAGAATTATTTAGAATCTAACTAGCATTAAACTAATTCTTTTAAAACTACGGCATGTCTGGCTCATGCTTTGTTCATTCATAATAGTTTACAGCTGTGCCAGCTAGCATTGGCAATTCACAAGGGACATTTCTCACTGACCTTTCCTAACCTTAGCTCGGCAGCTAGAGTTCAATATAATCTGAACCATCTGGCATACCTTCACTTCATTTACAGAGTAAAAAGCTGATTTTGAAATAGGAATTCAAACACCACTTTTAAACCCCAGATTTTAACAGTTAATATCACTTCTTATATATAATTTCTTTGTCCACTGCCTCAATAGTAGACTTACGCCTGGTCAAGTTTAAGATGTGCGACAGTGTAAACTATATTTTAAAATATTGGTTTTTCCATATGTTGATGCTGGGCATACTACTTAGAAATCCATCATCAAGTGCATTCTAATGCATTATTTTGTAGCAAGAAACACTACTCACACCTATATACACAGTGCCCACCCATATTAGCTCTGGGCCCACCCAAAATGTTAGGTCTGGCTACGCCACTGACTAACACACATACATACAACCAAACTGCCCACCACCCAAAATGCCACACACTGCCATGGACAGACAACATCTTGCTTTCACACTCATACACACACACTCCCTCCCCCAACCCCTTAATACAAAAACTGAAACAGTAAAAACCTACATCTCTCTCTTACAAACACCCACAGAATCCCATAATCCCCCCCCAAAAAAAACAGAAACACTCATACAGAACAACCCTACCCCACAAACACCCCCCCACAAAATGGCACACACACCCACAGACACCCACAACCCCCCTCAAAACCACAAACACTCATACAGAACAATGCTACCCTACCCCACAAACACCCCTCCCCCCAAAAAAAATAGCATACACCCATAGACCCCCACAACCCCCCCTCAAAACCACAAACACTCATACAGACTTTACAACTTAAAAAAAAAACTCTTTTCCTTTTTAAAAAAAAAAATATTCCTTAATATCAAACAGAAAAAGAAAAAAAAAAACAAAAACCACATGCTAGCGCCCGTTTCATTTGTTTTGGAAACGGGCCTTTTTTACTAGTGTCTCAATAATATAGGCTTAAAACAGGTGTTTTTTTTAACATTTCACATGGGCACTCTTTATAAAAAGCCCCAAAACAGGAAACCCCAAGCTTGAGTCATTTACTTCTGTGTGTTTATAAGCCACTCTTACATCCATTATGCTCATGCACATAGGAACAGTGGCATAAAATGCTGTACATTTTTTAAAATCCATTATGTTGTAAGTGAAACCATTCACACCCATCTCTAATTTATACTGTAACTGGATTCCTGTCCAATGCATTTCAGAGCTCTGTGGTAGCTCTGCAAATACCCATTCTACATTTCAAAACAATTCACACACATTAACTTCTGAAAGTTGGACAGCCTAAGAAAACTGTGTGAGCGCCACCTAGTGTCAAGATGGAAAAAAAACCCCAAAATGTTGATATTTAAAAACATTTTCCAAGTAGTAGGTGCTGCTCCCTGAAAAATTACCACTGAGAGATAGAGAGATAGTCAGTGGCCCTTGAGCATGCTCATTTCCTAAGGCCAGACTCCTTGCAGGACCCTTAGTCTTCCCCACCTCTTGAGGCAACTCTTGGGGGAGGCTCCCTCCCTCCCCTTGCCCATGGTGATTCTCTCTTTTCCCCACACCCTTTGTTATTGTACATATCTTCACATTTTTATTTCTCATTCATTTTTTACCTTTCCCCTTCCCTAACCCCTTTGTAAATATGTTGCCCTGCCTTTTTATTGAGGTTTTCAAATATTGTTATATGTTCTCAAACAAAAAATGTATTTTAATATAAAAAGTTGGAAGTTTATATGGGTGTCTGGTGTTTTGTTTTGTTTTTTTCTTACATTTGTACCCTGTGCTTTCCCACTCATGGCAGGCTCAATGTGGCTTACATGGGGCAATGGAGGGTTAAGTGACTTGCCCAGAGTCACAAGGAGCTGCCTGTTCCTGAAGTGGGAATTGGACTCAGTTCCTCAGTTCCCCAGGACCAAAGTCCACCACCCTAACCACTCCTCAGTGCCCATGGTTGCCCTGATATCAAGGTTCTGAGGCTAATACACTGGTTTTCTGCCCACTGTGAAAAGTGGAAGGACAGGAGGGATAAGGAGTACTGTCACTATGCAGTGTCATGATCTAGGTGTCACCTGCGAGGGTATTAGATAAAGTTTGAGCCAACAGAGGCTATTCTGAGGGCTACTGTGTATCCAAGTCATCTATGAGTCAATATCTGATCACAGAGACGATGAGTAAGAGGCAGTGAAACCTTTATTGGGTCTTTAATAGGATTGAACAGTAGATGCATTGATGCAAGAAACTACTTAGCATCATATCTATGTTAGTTGAATGCTCTAATGCATGCTTATTAGGTGTATCATTAGTATTGTGCTAACATTGTATTATATCTCTGGTATTTTAATTTGCTATTAAATGCGTATATTTTTTATGCTGTTTCATGGTAGTTCTATTAGGTTTCAATTTACTGTTTTCAAGTGTACCTCATTTATTGTATTTATGTTTATTCTTGGTTATTTTACTATTGTTATGCTGTTAACAAAATTGTAAGTTTGATGTTAAAACTATACCTAGTGTACACTGCCTTGGGGTGAATCTCTTCATAAAGGCGGGTAATAAATCCCAATAAATAAAATAAATAAAATATCTTTGACTGGTTTAACCTGAACTGGCTAGCGCTGAATATCAGCTTGGCCAGCTAAATTTAATGCTATTGCAAGCCTCAGCATAGTTCATTATTTGAAATATATATTTGGCCATTTTGTGCTCTGCTTCTCAGAGCTTTTCACTGCAGTAACTTTTGCAGGAGATGAAAGTGTGGTGCTCAGCAGAGTCGTCCCCCCCCCCCCCCCCCCAGTACATTCAAGGGCCTTTGAATTTATGGCTCCTCTTTTTGAACTTGTCACAAAGAAAAGCATTGGGCTACAGTATGTTCTACTGTGCTTAGCTGAAGTGACTTGAAAACACCAGGGTAGAAATTGGTCTCCAGATAAATAGGTACATCTTGCCTGAAAGTATCAAGGATCTAATTTGCAGGCATAAATTCAATTATTCTGACTATGCTACATTTTGCTGCCAGGTCTATTTAGATTTTGCTCACACCTTCTTCTGTAGTAGCTCAAGGTGAGTTACATTCAGGTAAACTGGGTATGTCTCTGTCCCTGGAGGGCTCACAATCTAAGTTTGTATCTGAGGCAATAGAAGGCTAAGTGGCTTGCCCAAGATCACAAGGAGCAGCAGTGGAATTTAAACCAGGCACCTCTGGATGTCAAGACTGGTGCTTTAACCACTAGGTTATTTATTTATTTATTTATTTATTTAATTTATTTATTTATTGCATTTGTATCCCACATTTCCCCACCTCTTTGCAGCAGTGGCGTAGCCACAGATGGGCTTGGGTGGGCCAGGGCCCACCCATTTATGGCTCAGGCCCACCCAACAGTAGCACATGTTTAGTGGCAACTGGAGGGAATCCCAAGCTCCGCCAGCTGAAGATTTTCCCCTGATGGTAACGAAAACGCTACTCTCCATGACACCAGCGCATGCCTGCTGCCAAGGTGGAAAGAAGCGTTTTCCCACCAACTGAGATATTTTTTAAGGGGGGGGGAGGGGTAGAACACTTGGTGCCCACCCAATTTTTGCCTAGGCTAACTCAAAATCTGTTGTCTGGCTACGCCCATTCTTTGCAGGCTCAATGTGGCTTACTTCTCCACACCACTCACTGGTCTTTAGTACTACTCTTGATAGAAAGTCAGCGGAAAACATACCTGATCCATCCCACTGGCAATTCATAGACTTCTTCCTGGGAGACCAGATTAACCAGTGTTCCATTTCCTACTCTCCAACTAGAGTATGGAGTTGAAAACTATTACAACCATTGACACTTTTGGATAGCTCAGCTCAGGGGTAGGCAACTTTGGTCCTTGAGGGCTGCAATCCAGTTAGGTTTTCAAGATTTTCCCAATGAATATATATGAATCTATTTGCATACAATGAAGCCTGTATACAAATAGATCATGTATATTTGTTGGGGAAATCCTGAAAACCTGACTGGGTTGTGGCTCTCAAGGACTGAGGTTGCACACCCTTGGGATAGTTCATTTCATTATTTTTTTTTTAATTGTGGTTCATTATTATGCAGTCAAGTATCCTTGCAGTCCAGCCTCACTGTCCTGAGTCAGTCTTGACTGTAACAGCACAAAGCCATCATGACAGGATCCATGGAATCTTGTTTATGCACGAATATGGAGCCTCACACTGCACACCATCTCATTCATGGCACGGTAGCACTTGTAGTATTATAGCCCCCTTATCCTGCCCAGGTGGTCTTAGGGCAATGTGTATGTAGTGTTTGGGCCAGATGCACTAAACTCCCCGCAACCAGTCCATACCTCACTGATCCCCATTGCCACTTACTGATTTTGAAAAAGCCAGGCATGCATGAAGGAAATTGCATGCAAATGAGCTGCTCGCTGTTAGCTCATTTGCATGTGGTTTTCTTCATGGGCCTATTAAAGCGGTACCTTATAAATATCTCTTCCTTTGTGAGCTGCAAAAAACTCATGGCCTGTAGACCCTATGGGGCCTATACCTACATCTCCTGCAGTAGGCCAAGGGCTGTGGCCAAGTTTGCTGTTGTCTTTGCTGCCTTCTCCTCCTCACAAGGTACATCCAAAACAGCTTTGCAACGGCTGGAATAGTGACTGCTATCAAGGGAGCTATGCAGCTGTATGCTGGGGATATTTCCAGATATCCAAACCACAAAAGGGATAAGCATGGAAATCGCTGTCCTAAATATAACAGGTTGTCATCAGGTGCCAGGCTTTCCAGTGCTGAATATTTAAATTATCTGCTAAACTTTTGTCCACACCCCCCAAACAGCCCCAACATGCCCCTGCGGTTGTCTGTTATCTACTAGTGGAAAGTCGGCTGAATATTGCCTTTAAAACATTAAAATGTACATAAACTGTTAAACCCACATAATTGACGCCTAGTTTTCTGAATGTTGGCCCCTAAATCTATGCTACTGTTGGTAAGGTGACTACCTTACTATGGTCTCTCTCTAGCTCACTCAATCCTCGGGACACACCAAGCCAATTAGATTTGTATGCACTACCTCCTTAGTATGCAAATCTATTTAATGAGATATCCTGAAAATCTGATTGGCTGGGTGTGCCCCAAGGGCTGAGTTTGTACCATCTTTGTGAAGAAATTCACCCAAGACGGGTTGAGAAGTACTATTTAGCTTCGTTGTTTAATTTCTCTCAAAATGACAGGTAAAATTTCTTATAATAACAGGTATTATGTAAGCCACATTGAGCCTGCAAATAGGTGGGAAAATGTGGGATACAAATGTTAACAAATAAATAAAATAAACTAGAGCTTTGTTCTTGGAAGTAGGAATTCCACATTTTAGCCAGTAGAGGGCTCACTAGTTTGATATTCAGCAAGCACACAATAGTGAGAACAGCTGATGCTGGCGTTTAATTTGATGGCATGTGGTTTTTGATGTTACTCAGAATGAACTATTATCAGAAAATAATGCATAAATAGAAAAGGCTAATTCACTAAGAGAAAATGGCACAAACATTTGTAAAAAGGAAAGAGCGTTCTTTCATAAAAACAGTATATGGCATTACATTATATTCCCAGCAGATCTGGCAGTTCAGGACCTGCAGAGGATTATTTTCATTCAGCTTCCTTGACAGTTATTTTATGCAACAGGGCATTGTGGAAAATGGAATCCACCCCAAGGAAAGAGGACATCAGATAACTACCCCAGGAATCAGTATTGGGGCTAGTTCTGTTCAATATATTTTTTTAAATCTTTATTTATAACTTTTTAGAATAATGCAAAAATAATACACATGTTTGTAAGAAATTAACAATCACCATATGGTATAATCAATAAATCAAACGTTTTCAAAAAGTAAAATAAAAACAATAAACCAAAAACAAAAAAGCAATTAAAAAGCAAACCTATTATATCAGTAGGTTAACAGAAAATAAAGCAAAACAGTATATGCATATATTTTTTTAAAGTTGATTTTACCTTATAAAGTTACATGTAAGTATCACTTAACATAGTTGTCTAGCAATGACCATGTTTTATGAAAGGACAAAATATGACCACATTTTATGGCAGCTATTTCTTCATAATGCCTATATGAACAAAGCAAATTCCACCATTCATGAAATGAGACATCCAGATTATTTTTCCAATGTAAAACAATCAAGTTAAGAGCAAGCGAAATCATTAAAATTAAACAATTTTACATGTTTTAATGGTAATAGAAATAAAACATGGAAAAGAAAATAAGATACCTTTTTTATTGGACATAACTTAATACATTTCTTGATTAGCTTTCGAAGGTTGCCCTTCTTCGTCAGATCGGAAATAAGCAAATGTTGGTAGATGACAATATATATAAGTGAAACATCAAAGCATTCCAGTGACAATCTAACAGGGTGGGGATGGATAGGTGAGAGACAGGAAGAGGGACAGGTGAGATATGCATGGAGACAGGAGGGTGACAAAGCAGTACAATTTTATGGTTTATAATGGGCTAGAAAACCCAGATCTTGTTAAGTCCTGTCTGGTGGGTGACTCAACTATTTCCGCTTTAACAATGATATCTATCTACAAATAATGGGCACTGCGATGGGCGCCAGGACAGCACCCCAATATGCCAACCTCTTTATGGCTGAGCTGGAAGAGACATTTCTGAATACATTTTACGTGCTTATCTTCCAATGTGGTATATATCATTCAGTGTAAAAAATGCAACGAAGGCTGCTACATTGGAGAAACCAGTCAGATGCTAAAGAAGAGATTTAATTTACATAGACACCATATGAAAAATGCCATTACTAATAAAGATGTCACGCCTGTGGGACAGCACTACAAAACCAGAACACTTTACCAGTGACTTCATGGTAAGAATCTTAAAAGGGAACTTTAAAACAATACAGGAACGTAAGACCTTTGAAGTCAGAATTATTAAATATTTTGACACCCACCAGACAGGACTTAACAAAGATCTAGGTTTTCTAGCCCATTATAAACCATAAAATTGTACTGCTTTGTCACCCTCCTGTCTCCATGCATATCTCACCTGTCCACCCCCACCCTGTTAGACTGTCACTGGAATGCTTTGATGTTTCACTTATATATATTGTCATCTACCAACATTTGCTTATTTCTGATCTGACGAAGAAGGGCAACGTTCGAAAGCTAATCAAGAAATGTATTAAGTTATGTCCAATAAAAAAGGTATCTTATTTTCTTTTCCAAGTTTTATTTTGTTTTATTTCTATTGATTACCTTTAAAAGTAGACTAACATGGCTACCACACCTCTCTACATGTTTTAATGGAACTGACAAACCAGAGGTGGATGCTTTAAGGATTAACACTTTAAAAGACAAAGCATCTGGAATAACAAATATTTTTATAAGTGATATTGCAGATAAGATCATGTGACAATACTGCTAGGGTTCGTCAATCCATTTTGGACCTTAAGCATCCGGAAGAGTTTGTACTGCGACATAAGAAGGCCAGCATTAATATTCAGGGAAAAACTTAAGGTAGCAGTTTCTTTGGAGGCATAACATATAAACATTAATGCCTTTCCTCCATTTTTTCTTTTTTCTGATGTGGTCTTGCCTCCATTTTATAAATTATACATTTTTCTTGGTTACATATTGTTATTGACACAGAATACTACTTGTTCTTATCTGTCTTGCATTAAAGTATGTTTTTTCAAAAATGGAGTCTTATTTTGAAAACGTAATAAAATATAAATTTAAAAAAGGTGCATGGTTAGGGGTATGGGCATTCATAGTAGCTACCATCTTGGATACATCAAAAAGGGGCATGGTTAAGGGGGTATATTCATGATACTTCCTGTGATGTCATCAAAACATCCAGCGCCTTCATCAAAAGGGATGGTGAGTGGGTGGGAGGGGCATGGCTAGAGCAGGGAGTGGGTGACCTCATCGTTGATTTGTTGAAAGACCAGAAGTTAGAGGACAGCTGAAACTGTGGCAAAAATTCACTGCACAGTTTTGGCTGAAACCAAAGTCAAAACTGAAACCAGCTGGTCCAGAACACCAAAAGCAGGGTGCACAGCCCCTTGGATCCCCTACAAAAAACTGCTCCTGTCCCCTCCACCCAAAAGTCACTGCTACCCTCCCACCATCCATAGGCCCTCCCCGGGCCTTCCTTAGATGAGCTTCTGGTGGTTTGGAAAATCAAGCTCTTGGTGCGGATTAATTAAACTTGATTTCCTTTTTGGAGTCTTTGGTGTAGGTGGTAACGCAAAGAACCACTTTGGTGTTTACCTTTGCTTTAGAACCAGATCGAAATACTGTATTGAGACTTTCCTTTAGATATTTGGAAATGTTTATGGGATCTACAATATGTGTTTTTTTCCTGATTTAGCTAGGGTAACAACTTTCCTGTGGCGTAAGGCTTTCTTGGCCTATAAGACTAGGGTTCAAGCCTTGGGAGCCAATTTTGTGTTACGTTTTCCTTGTATATGTTTGCTTGTATTTCAAGGTCATCAATTTCAATTTTTTTTTTATCTCAAGCAACAAAATGATTTTCTTCAAATCTAAAGAGGAGGTAAATGTCATTTCCATATGTTCACTGTTTAGGATGGGCCGAGAAACATTTTCGGTTAGTAGTCCTTTTGAATGGCTCTTTACCTTCTAAGTTTTTTATTTCTTATTTTGTGGATGGAAGAATTGAATTATTTCCATTGTTTTTTTATGACATTTCTTTTTTTCCCTTTGTTTTCATGTTCTGATTTCATCATGTATCCCAATTATTGATGTTACTTGAATATTGTATGCATAAAGTTTGAAAGAAAAAAAAAAAAACGAATGCACTAGACTTCTGATCAGATCAAAAGCTTCAGGAGGCAAAGTGGAAAGCAGCCATATCAGCAACTAGGGTACACTGGTGCTTTGTTTTCTGTTTTCCCACATCTCCTCTAGGTCCCTTTGTTAGGCTGTTTGCATGCATTGCCAGCCAGTGTTACCATTTCAGTGCCTGGAGAGTTTTCATTCACTTCAGATTCATGAGACTGAAAACAGCACTCAGCCTAGAACTATTAACATGCAGAAGAAATCTTAAGTAGTTAAATGGGATGGTTGCGAGCAAAGCAGAACCCGCTAAAGGAGCATCTACTTCTGCTACTCCATCTTGTGTCCCACCTTCACTTACACTTCTTTATGCTGTCTATTAAGATGTTTTATTGCATATTGTGTTGACAATATATGTTGCAAAATATGCCACGTATACTGTTATTTGATTATTTTTACTACTGTAACTGCATTGCTTATATTCAACTTATAAACTGTTTTGGGTAAATTTCTTTAAAAAAAAGAAGCAGTAAATTAATTCTAATAAAAAGAAGTAAGTATCAGAGCAGTTTATAATCCAATACTCAAAGTGAAGGGAGGCGGTATATCAAGTCCCCATTTCCCTTCCCTTCTGTGTTCTCTTTCCAAGATCCTCCCCTCTCTGGGTATCCTCCCTTAACTCTGTCTCCACTCCTTTTTCCCCTCAATCAGTTTATCTGTGTTGAAAAGAGTCTATGGACCCTCGCCTCTATCTGAAACAGCCACATCCATGCAGTGCGGGGACTATAAGCTAGCATGAACCCCACCTCACTCTTCCTTGGGCACAAGCAGAGCAAAGCATGCCAGAGGCAGCAGAACACTCTTGTGGTTGGAGGAACCAAATAAATCCATCTTTGGCCCCACACCCAAGCTCTGGTGTTGATGCTGTATTTTGCAAACTATTGGCTGGGCTATTGCCCTGTGGCCCATCCCATTCGGCTGACCATGAAGCATGCACCAGCCTCTGTTCCCCTAGGTTTTGACAGCTATAGGTCCCAGGACAGACTCCCAACACAGTTGGATGGGAAAAAAAAAGGTCGGATAGAAATGGAGAGAGGAAGTGGCATTTGGGCCAAGTTGGGCGTTATTTATGTTCTGGGTGGGTTACAAAAAAACCTACACAATAATTAACCATTACAAATGACTAGACAAATCATTCAATTTCACCACACACATAAAACAAATATCATTCCATTTCCCACTTCCATACAAACATATTGACAAAACAATAGGCTAACAATCATATGTATACTGATCCCATACAGAAACTGATCATTAAGCTACACTACCTTATGCTTCTTTACGGTCCTGAGTTATTTCTTAACTGAGAAAAAAAATAACCTTAAAACAGAAAGCTGTTAGTTCATTCCAGAACGTGGAACCCATGACTCTACAACAGATCTCCTATGCACATTTAATCTAATTAGGAGGAAGCGGGAACCTCAAGTAAATCTTGGCTGCAAGAGCTCTAACAGGCTGATAAAGATACAAACTTGAAGCAAGCATAGGCGAGATTTGTGACTTGCTTTGAAAACTAAAAAAGTCCTTGACTTTACTCTTTGCTCAATTGGTAGCCAATAGAACCCTTTTAGGACAGGTGTAATATGGGTATACCTGGACACACCAGCCAGAATGCTAGCTGTCACATTTTGGGGTGAGTAACAGGTTTGCACAGCTGTTTCTTGCAGACTTTTCACACAGAGAAAGCCCTCTTAATGCCGCTGATTGGCAGGTGTTTTGCCAGCCTGGCTGTTTCTATTGTAAAAGGCCTGCAGCCAGCAGGACCTTTTAAAATGGTAGTATAATTGCTGACACTGCACTGACTGCCTGCTTCCCCAGCTCAGCCGAAATAAACTATAATTATAAAAGAGGGAGAAGTGTTATTTCACTTGCTATACTGCCTGGCTAAAAAAAAATAAGCAAAGAAATTTAACCCCCCCCCCCCCCCCCCAAGATATCACTGTGGTTCACAATGCTAAAACATTAAAAACAAAAGCGAGAACCCTAATTTAAAATGGGAAAGACACACCCATATAAGACTACTCCCACCTAACATTCACAGACACAATCAACCGCCTCAAAGTACAGTACTACCATCAAAACACAGCTGACCTCAATCCTCTAACTCTGGAACAGCAGCAGCAAAGGCTCTAACAAAAAAGTGAACCTTCAAGAGGTGTTTAAACAGGGGAGAGACTGTACACCTCTTAAAGACTCGGGAAGAGAATTCCAGAAGAATGGTGCCAAATAAAAAAAGCCCCATTCCTAGTGGCCATCAGGCAAGTATTCTTCACTGATGGAGTTAGGGTACCTGAGGATCTCTTTCTAGATGAGTGGAGGAGTAGCTTAGTGATTAGTGCAGCGGACTCTGATCCTGGGGAACTGGGTTTGATTACCATTGCAGCTCCTTGTGACTGTGGGCAAGTCATTTAACCCTCCATTGCCCCAGGTACAAAATAAGCACCTGTATATATGTAAACCGCTTTGAATGCAGTGGCATAGCCACAGGTGGGTGGGGTGGGCCAGGGCCTACCCACATAGGGCTCAGGCCCACCCAACAGTAATACACATTTAGCAGTAGCTGGTGGGGATCCCAATCTCTGCCAGCTGAAGACTTCCCCCTGATGGTAACGAAAACACTGCTCTCCACGATACCAGCACCTGCACATTCTCAGTTTTCAGCGCCTGCCTGCTGCAGACTGCTTTTCCACCAGGTGAGATATTTTTTTGGTGGGGTGGTGAACACTTGGTGCCCACCCACTTCTTGCCCAGGCCTACCCAAAATCTGTTGTCTGGCTACACCCGTTTGAATGTAGTTGCAAAATACCACAGAAAGGCAGTATATCAAGTCCCATTTCCCTTTCCCTTCCGTAGATGGAACGTATAGATGTATCAAAGATGCCAACAAAACAGGATCAGCAGCTGCAGTCTATGTGAAAGTGGCTGTTTCAGATAGTGGCAGCCAAGGTCCTCAACCCCCCTTCCACCAAAGTTAAACTTAAGGGAAAAACGGGGGTGGAGGCAGTAGAAGGGAGATGTGCAACTGAAGGGAGTGAGAGGTCTGCAGGGCTAAACAGAAAGAGCAGGAAAGGTTGAGACATTAGGTTGGTTAATTTGGGGGGGGGGGGGGGGGGAGGGAGGCTAAATTGGCAACCCCAACTCTAGCTGCTGTATTAACTAATCCAGCTGTAGAAGTTTGCCTTTACTCCCCAGGATTACATTTAGAATTGTTTCTGTTTAAACTTAGTTCCAGAACTAACTCTGAACTCCATTCACATACATTTAAGGCTGCATTAGTTACTCTGGGAGTAACTAATCTAGGGGTAAACCTACTTCCCAGAGGACTAGTTAATACATTAAGACATTCACTTCCTCTTCATTTTGTAGGGTACATTCAATGCTGGAGAAGGTCTGGCCCAAAGCTGAATCAGAATTACGTGTATTTGAAACCAGTATGGGACTAGAGATCCTTTATCGTGATGCAAGATTTAAAAAGTGAGTTTTATATAGAAAGCAGGACATCCTGTCATGAGGGATTAGCAGGAAGCGAAGTTAAGAAAGCAGCAGCACCTCTGACTACTTGAAGCCAAGGTGAGTCATACAAGATAAACTTTGAAACAGGTCTGAGAAAGCAGGAGGTCCTTTGAGCAGGCCTCATGCCAAGACTGGGGCCTCTTCCCAGAAGATAAATTACTTTCCTTCATGTTTACCCTGGAAGGGGGGGGGGGGGGGGCAAAGATGAAAGAGCATTGACAATTTCTTAAATCCTATTTATGCTCTGATAAAAGCTCCAGTAAGAAGGTGGTAACAGTGTCTTAATTTGCTTCTCAGTAGAAAACAGCGACTGCTGTTGCCCCCAGTCAGGGCCTGTCTTAGCAACTGTGCAGACCAGTTTGATGGGGCCCCTTGCCTAGCTCAGCTTCTTTTGAGAAGCTATTTTTTTTATTTATATGCACTGCCCCTCCCCCCCCCCCCCCCCCACCTAACCCCATCCCTTTTGGACAAGATTTTTTTTTTTTAATTTATGTGCACTGCCCCTCTGAGCTTCAGGGTGCCCTCCCCGAACCTATCTTAATGCACCCTGGTGGTATAGTGGCCTCTTCAGAACAGGAAAGAACCCCACTCTTTCCTGCCTGCTACTGCTCTGCTCGCTGCTGCTTCTTCTTAAAAATGGCTGCTGAGACTTCAAGCGGCGGCCTTGCAAAACTTCTGCAGAAGTCTCAGCAACCCTTTTGAAGAATGTGGCAGCGGGCAGGAAAGAATGGGATTCTTTTCCTCTCTGAAGAGGCCAGTAGACCACAAGGGTATGTTGCGTTAATGTAGGTATGAGGGCCAAGGGGCCCTGTGCATGTGAGGCCCTGTGCGGCTGCCCCTGCCTAAGACCAGTCCTGCCCCCAATGTCTGTATGTCTGCAATATTCCTCAAAGTTGATGAAAAGCTAGCAGTTTCTTTTGCACTTATTTGCCTCTAGCTGTGCATATTTAGGGGCCCTTTTACTAAGCGGTGCTAAGCACTAATGAGTGCTCACCACACACTAAAAAGCTACTGCGGGACACTCAGGCATCCTGCAGTAGTTTGGGGATCAACGCATGCTACCAACACGTTCAAAAATAGGTGTGGGCTGTGTGTTTGGAGGCAGAGAGTAGACGTGCCTTGCTCTAACTGGATAGCGCAGGTAAAGTGCCACATGCGTAGGGTTAGTGCGTGAGCTCTTACCACCTAGTAAATAGGTGCCAGTAGGAGCTCACATACTAATGGCCGTGTGCCGATTGGGAAATTAGCACATGCCCATCAATGGGGAGATAGAAACTGCAGCCATTTTACAGACGTACAGTAAATATGCACGTGCTAAAAATAGCACAGGCCACTTTTTAGCATGGCTTAGTAAAAGGGCCCCTTAATCTGTCATGTGAATCTGCTGGGATGCACATACACCCAGATTTCAGAAGAGGATTCCAGCTCTTATTTCTTACACCGTGATTTTTCTCCACACTACTAGAAGCAAGAACCTCTCTGCCTCAGGAATTTTGTAAGGACAAAGAGCAGAGTAGAAAAGATTAAAAACTTGAATGCCCATAAATTTAGACTCTTAAATTGATTAACAATGTTGAGTCCTTGAAAGTGGATTTAATTACAAAAGATATTCAAATGAAGAAAGAATTGGACCAGTTTCAGGAATTTAAAGCAGCAGTGGCCAAGGATAAATGTTTAAGAGGATTGAACAGATAGAGAACTTTAATAGGCGGTTAAACTTGCGGCTCCAGAACTTCCCCCAAATACCAGGGTCACTACCAAGAGATTTGTTTAAACGATTCCTAATGGAAAATTTAAAAATGCCTCAAGATGCGATTCCTCCAATAACTAAAATATTTTATATACCGAAGAGACCAGGTATTAAGGAAGGTGAAGCTCAGGATCGAGAACAACTGAATATTGATGTGAATATTATATCCGCCATTTTAGAACAATCTTTGGAAATAATACCTGAAAGAGCTACTTTAGTGGTTACGTTTGTTTTTCAACAAGACTTAGATGCAGTTCTGACATTGTACTTTAAATTGCCGAAGACCCCTTTTTGTGGGGAAAAATTTTGGATTTATCCGGATGTAACTCGACAGACTCAAGATCGGAGAAAAGATTTCCTGAAAATTAAACAAGAAGTTTTCAAAATGGGAGGGACTTTTTCTTGCTTACCCATGCAGGTGCTTAGTTCATTTTGCAGAGATCACATATACCTTTTTTGTGCCTGATCAGTTAAAAAATTTTCTAGATTCCAAACAACTGTGATAATGTTGGTGTATAAGATATATTGAAGTCCACATGTGTAGCCTTTAATTTATTATGATCATAATATTCCGCTAATAATCTTCTATAATTTTGGACATATCCCCTAACTATAGTGGTCTAAGAAGGTGACAATTGAATTATGTTATATTTTCTTTATATTTTTATTTGACATATTTCTTTTTCATTGTTAAAGCTGTGTTGCTTTTACAAGTATATGCTTGTTAAAATAAAAAATTGCAATAAATAAATAAATTAATAATAATTAAAAAATTTAGACTCTTAAGACAGCCCAAATTACAACAGTCTCCTGATTATAGATAGCACAGAAGTGGGCAACCTTTGTACACAGAGCCACTGGCAGGCCATAACATTAAGTAATGTTGGAACTAGAAATGCACAGAGCTCCATAAACCTGTGATAAATAAATCAATACAAATGTAACTGAAAACAAAAATAAACTGCTAGAGTGGCTACTCTGAAATATTTGCAAAATACAGTATTTAAAATCACCAAAACTCTGTGAATGACGTTTTCTGTTTATTCTTCCCATGGTCTCACGGACTGCACGTAATTCAGTGGCAGGCTATATTCAGCCCATGGGCCACAGGTTGCCCACCCCTGAAATAGCAGATTTCATTCAATAAGACACATAATCCACCGTCTCAAAATGTTCACCATAAGCATTAATGAGGTATATTCAATGCAAAATATGGAAATGATCAAATTAACCAATTCAGTTATGTCCCCCCCCCCCACGCCCTTTTAATTTAAAATAAGAAAGCATGTAATTACGGATAATTGTTTATTACATCAGAGTGATTCACAATAAAATACAGTGAAAACTGAAAATAAAAGTAGAACTCCGAAGTATGATAGGAAAGAACCAAACAAATAAGAAATAGATAAAATACATATTAATTCAAGAACATAAAATACATATTCATTCAAGAACTGTAGTCTCACAACTGAGTGCCGCAATGCCTGCCATTCCAGAATAAACTGACGGAACTGTGAAAGCTGTGTCAAACAAATAAGTCTAACTCAGCACAAAATGTATTATACGAATGTTCCAGACGCGGATTCTTAGGCAAAGAATTCCACAAAGCTGGTGCAAGAAAATAAAATGCAGAACTTTGGGTAGAAACCCAATTGGCCTGTGAGGGGTGTGGAATCATTCATTCATTTTTGGGGGGTTTCTTACTTGCTAGGTTGTCAAAAACACTCTTTAGAGGGGAAAAAAACAGCAAATACATCATATCCAATGTCAAACTATATGAATAATAAAATAAAGCAAGCATATACAGGTTGATATTCAAACACACTTATCCAGACAACAGCACCTGCAAGCTGGAAAAATGCTGTTTGACCATGATATTTAGCAGCAGTATCTGGATACTTCTTTTTCAGGGCCATGCAGATAGAGCAGAGCAAGAAAAATCCTAGAAACTGTTTATAATAGTAACATTCAGTCTGTTGTTCAGATAGCTTATCTGTTGTAATTATAAACACACAAACTATGTTATATATTTTAGATAACAACAAAGACTATTACTACAAATAACTACTTTTGCTAATATGTTCTAACAGTTTCAGTATGTATAAAAATACATTACTACCAACCCCCCCCCCCACCCCCCACTCTTCTCTATTATCCTACGTGGATGACATCCTGACAGCATCAAATAAAGACAACTCAGACTGCAGCCAATGGCATGACTGCTGTTAGCACCTGGGCTCTGACTAATACACTGACATTGAATGCACAAAAAAACAAGGTTCTGTGGTTCCGAAGTCCCATCATCAATATCTTTGTCCAATGGTCAAAGCTTTACAGTCGGGTCTGAAACCAGAGTACTAGGGGTCTTGCTTAATTCTTCACTCACCTTCTCTTACCATAGTAACGCCCATCTTATTTTGCTAATACGGGTTGCCCCGCCCCTTTACAGGGCCGTCCTTAGAGACGGGCGCCCCTAGAGATGGGCGCCCCCATTCGATTATCCCACTCTGTCACCTACGGACCTTAATGCAATATAACTATTTCTCATTCCGGAAATGGCGATCGCCATTACAGAACAATGTAAGCCACATTGTGCCTGCAAATAGGTGGGAAAATGTGGGATACAAATGCAACAAATAAATAAATAGAAGAAATGCTTCAAACCAGCTGTCTACAAGAAGACTGTTTGGGTATATGTACTATCTAGTTAGTTAGGGAGAAGACCTGGGACCCTGCATGGGTTGACAATAGTCCAATAGAGAAGACTATGTGGGAGGTGGCAGGGGAGAACTAACCCATTCCTGTGGGGAGGAGGTCACTTTGATATTCTCAGGAGGACTGAGGACAAGAAGAAGCCAGGGAAATAGAGTTGAATGCTAATCAGCATATTAATCTGCATAAGGTGAACATCTAGGACTTTGGATGGATTTCACTCTAAAGGAAAAGACACTGGACCTTGGGGCACAGAAGGGAAGGTTGGAAAGGTTGGAAAGAATGGGAGGGTGACCCAAAAGTTAGGAAAGACTCACCCTGACCAAAGAAGGGATCAACAAAGAGGAGCAGGCAGCAACCAAACTAAGGAGATTAAGTTTTGGGGTTTTTTCTTTTGTTGAGGGGACAGGAGGAGAAGGGAAAGTAAGTTAGTAAGTTGCAAGGTTTTATAGTATGGGTAGATTTCTCAGGTTTTTTGGGGGGGGAAGAGTTCTAATTTATTCAGCTTTTGAGTAGGTAGTAGCTGCATTGTTATATTGGCTTGTGCTTGGATAGGTGATGACATTATAGCATGTTATGAAGTTTATAGGAATAAAATGGGCTTCTTAGCATTTAGTACACCGTAATTATTAGTGCATCTTATGAAAAGGAGCCCTCAGTGCCTTATCCAGATATATAGCACTGGCCACCCTCTGATGCTGAATATCTAGCTATTTGATTGCTGTGGCTGGCATTTAAAAGGGCCAAGCATGATAAAAAATTATGGGGTTCCTTGACTAAATTATGCTCCTGAAATTCTGGGAGCTCCCTCCCAGTCAATTGTATATAATTTTCTCCTTGTGCAGGTTGAGTGGGTTCCCCTTCCTAGAGGTTGTGGGACGGGGTGGGTAGGATTTGGTTTGGCTTATTGTCTAATGGGATGTTTGTGGGAATATATGTTGTTCAGTACCTATATAAAAAAACAAACTAAAAAGTGAAGTTGTACTTAACTTCTGCCTTATTAATTTTGGACAAATAATTAGTAGTTTTGGGTGGGATACCTTGGAATGCTGTAAGCTGCTGATATTACTCCTGCTGGAATTTTACATCAAAAAAATTAAACTTCTGCGCACAAAATTTCAAACTTCTGTGTACAAAGTTTGCAAATTCATTTGTAAATTTTTTTGCAGCTCCCTCCCTCCCACTGCACCCCTTTTTTTTTGCAGCTCCTTCTACCCACAGCATCCCTTCTTTATAGCCTCCCTCCCATCCACAGCAGCCCCCCATCCATATCCCTTTTTTTTTTTTTTTAAACATCCACCCACAGCATGCCCACATTTTTTTTCTTTACAGCTGCTTCCTCCTTCCAGACACTCCAACACTCACCTGAGGTAGGAGGAGGAGCTGCAGTGGGAGTGAGTACCTCTTTGGGGGGGGGGGGGGGGGTCAGGAAAGAACCCCACACTTTCTTGCTGTCCTGCCACTGCCACTCTCTTGCTGGTGCAGTGCTTTTTCAAAATGACCACCGAGACTTTAATAAAATTTTCATAGTCTTTGTCTTTCCCAGTTTTGGGCACTTTGCACCTCCGATATTTGTATTTTGCACCATGTAAGAAGAAATACAATTTGGCTTCTGTTTCTAGAGTGTTGTTCTGTAGATAGAGTCTGGTTTCTTGGGGTTTCCTGTTCAGTTTTGGTCTGCATATTTCTATTTCTAGTCTGTGGTAAATTAGTTTGCATTTGGTAAAAGTCTGAATTATGGTAAAATGCACTTCCCTATGTGGTTCCAGGAAGAACATTCTAGACCCCTGTTCCAAAAGGGTACCAGTGGAAGGTCTATTCTAAGAAAGTAGCCCAATAGCATTGAAACTATATAGACCTCTAAGTTCTCCCCAAGGGAGAGTCCAGTAAGAAGGTGATGTAAAGCCGTGCTGAATAAGTACCCTACTTGGAGACCCACAGGCGCATCAGCTCCCTTCTCTAGTTAAGGAGAATTAGAACCCAGTACAGTGGTTGCCAATGTGGTCTGCAGCATTCCCATGGATGGAGTGAGACTTGTTCTCAAAAAGTGTGAACAAATAAGGGAACGGGGAAGGCATGGGCATAGTTTGTGTCACTTGGGGGGGGGGGGGGCAAAGGGTACAGTGTGGAACATTAGCATATTAATTTGCATACATACACCTCATACATATTTATTATGGTTATTAAAACAAATTGTGCCCCTATGGATGACCTCAGACCTAGTGGTAAGTTTCTTGCATTGTGCCCCCATGGATGACAGTGCACAGTTTTACGTTGCTGCAGGTTAGATAAAAGTTCACTTACTATGCATCTCATCAGCACGTAACCTTGGGGTCATCTTCAACTCTTCCCTCTCCTTCGCTTCACATATTCAACAGACTGCTAAAACCTGTCGTTTCTTCCTCTATAACATCACCAAAATTCGCCCTTTCCTTTCTGAGTATGCAACCAAAACCCTCATCCACACTCTTTATCACCTCCCGCTTATACTACTGCAACTTGCTTCTCACAGGTCTCCCACTGAGCCATCTCTCTCCTCTTCAATCTGTTCAAAATTCTGCTGCACGACTAATATTCCGCCAGTGTCGTTATGCTCATATTAGCCCTCTCCTCAAGTCACTTCATTGGCTCCCTATCCGTTTCTGCATTCAGTTCAAACTCCTCTTACTGACTTACAAATGCATTCACTCTGCAGCTCCTCAATACCTCTCCACTCTCATCTCTCCCTACACTCCTCCCCGGGAACTCCGCTCACTGGGCAAATCTCTTATCTGCACCCTTCTCCTCCACCGCTAACTCCAGACTCCGTTCCTTCTATCTTGCTGCACCGTATGCCTGGAATAAACTTCCTGAGCCGGTGCGCCAAGTCTCATCTCTGGCCATCTTCAAATCTAGGCTAAAAACCCACCTCTTCGATGCTACTTTTAACTCCTAAACCTTCAACTGTCCCCTATCCCTGATATGTCCTGTCTGTCCTAACCCTTATCCCTTACTTGTCCTGTCATAATTAGATTGTAAGCTCTATTGAGCAGGGACTGTCTCTTCATGTTCAAGTGTGAAGCGCTGCGTACGTCCAGTAGCGCTATAGAAGTGATAAGTAGTAGTAGTATGCATTTTAATATACTGCACACTGATGTCTACCATGTAAGTTAATTTCAGTGCAGAAATGTTTTCTACATTCAGTGGCCACTAATGAGCACATAAACTGTTCATTAACCATGTGTTCTTGCCTGCAGTAGCTTTCTGCATTGGTCCTACAAAGCGAATTCACAAAAGGTAATGCATCAAATATAGTTTAAAAGGGACCGCACTATCCTAATAATGTCACAGAATGTGGACGTGTTTATGGACTGTTCTCTATATTTACTGACAGGCATATTTGATCCAATAAAAAGGTATCAACTACAGCTTGTTTTGTTGAGTTGTCTTGTGTTGGAGAATTGTTGGGTTTTATTGTGTTGTCTATTTTGGTTATTTCCAGGTTTACCTGTAGGGCCTATGAACTGTTCAAATTCTTCTGCAGACCTTCTAGGGAAGGGGACTATTCCTGTATTTCCTCCTTCCCTTTCCTTTCAGGGTCTCTGCTAAGACTGTATTTAAGCTCTTCAAAGTAGAAGCCACCCAGGGACAACCCAATCATTAGGGAAGACTAGGCTGCTAAAGCAGTGTGGTGGGGAGGGGAGGGGGAAGCAAACAGTAAATCCTGACAGCTACACAAAGTCAAAGAACAATCAATGCATACTTTTACCTGCAGGGAGAGTGGTTAATTCTCAAAATAGCCCATTTAATAGTAAGGTGGAGTGCCTGGGAACTGACTGCAACATGACACTCGCACCCAGGACAACCCACATCTGGCTGACAGGAGGCTTTTGGGCTACCCAGGGCTGGGGTGGGGAAATTCTTCGCATGGCAGCCTGAGCACTCTGCCCTCTGTATGTCTTTACTTTTAAATAAAGGTTTATAATCACTCTTGTGTGCTCTGCTGGTTGTATTCCTGGTCATAACAAGAGAGTTGAGGTCACTGTTGGACACAAAACCTCATGATATAGTCTCTCTCTCTCTCTCTCTCCTTGGTAGGAGGAAAGGTGGTGAGGTGATGTGCTTTGGGGGGGGGGGGGGGTGACGCAGCAGTGACCCGCCCTGGTTGGCGAACAAGTTAGGTATGCCACTGGGAAGGTGGGTAGAGGAGAGGGGAAGCAGGATTACCGGGGCTGCCTATGTCACCTGGATAGATGACTTTTTGATATTGCTCTCATTATGTGTGTGTGTGATATATATATATCACACACACATAATGAGAGCAATATCAAAAAGTCATCTATCCAGGTGACATAGGCAGCCCTGGTAATCCTGCTTCCCTGATCTACTACCCCTCTCCTCTACCCACCTTCCCAGTGGCATACCTAACTTGTTCGCCAACCAGGGCGGGTCACTGCTGCACCCCCCCCCCCCGGTGCGTCACCCCCCCCCCCAAGCACATCACCTCACCACCTTTCCTCCTACCAAGCATGTGGCTTTCAGCTCAGCAGGTCTGCCGTTCCCCTGCCCTGGAAGAGGAGGTAACGTCAGAGATGGCAGGGGGACCGGCAGAGCCAACAGCCATGCACCTTCTCCGTGCTCACCCTGGTTGCCTGCACCTGGGGTGGACCGCCCCCACCACCCCGCTCTTGGTACGCTACTGTACCTACCTTCCAAGGTCCTGTATGGGAAGGGTGCCTGGAGCGAACAACAGTGGTAACAACTTGGCAACAGTTTTATTGAGTATACAAATGATTGTTATTACAAATCATTGCTAGGAGGAAAGGTGGTGGGGTGATGTGCTTTGGGGGAGAGGGGCACAGTGGCAACCCGCCCCAGGTGGTGAACTAGTTAGGTATGCCACTGGGAAGGTGAGTAGAGGAGAGGGGTAGTAGATCAGGGAAGCAGGATTACCAGGGGTGGGTCATGGTATCACAGCTGCCTATCCTGCTTATAATCGAAATAGAAAAACGCCTATATTGTGACCCAAATCGGGAGATAGACGTTTATCTCACAAAAACGAATAAAGCGGTATAATCAAAAGGCGAATTTGGACGTTTTCAACTGCACTCCGTCGCGGATGCGGACAAAGTTGATGGGGGCGTGTCGAAGGCATGGTGAAGGCGGAACTGGGGCGTGGTTATCGGCCGATCAGAGATAGGCGCCTTTCGCCGATAATGGGAAAAAAATATGCGTTTTTAGCGAGAATTTAGGACACTTTTCCTGGACCCTGTTTTTCCATGAATAAGGCCCCAAAAAGTGCCCTAAATGACCAGATGACCACTGGAGGGAATTGGGGATGACCTCCCCTGACTCCTCCAGTGGTCACAAACCCCCTCCCACCACAAAAAATGCCGTTTCACAACTTTTTATTTTCACCCTCAAATGTCATACCCACCTCCCTGGCAGCAGTATGCAGGTCACTGGAGCAGTTATTAGGGGGTGCAGTGGACTTCAGGCAGGTGGACCCAGGCCCATCCCCCCCCCCACCTGTTACACTTGTGCTGGTAAATGGGAGCCCTCCAAACCAGCCCCCAAACCCACTGTACCCATATGTAGGTGCCCCCTTCACCCTTTAGGGCTATAGTAATGGTGTAGACTTGTGGGCGGTGGGTTTTGAGGGGGATTTGGGGAGCTCAACACCCAAGGGAAGGGTGCTATTCACCTGGGAGCTCTTTTACCTTTTTTTTGTTTTTGTAAAAGTGCCCCCTAGGGTGCCCGGTTGGTGTCCTGGCATGTGAGGGGGACTAGTGCACTACGAATTCTGGCCCCTCCCACGAATAAATGTCTTGGAGTTATTCGTTTTTGAGCTGGGCGCTTTCGGTTTCCATTATCGCTGAAAAACAAAAACGCCCAGCTCAAAAAAAGATAAACGTCCATGTTTTCCGAAAATACGGTTCGGTCCACCCCTTCACGGACCCGTTCTCGGAGATAAACGCCAATGGAGATAGACGTTTCCGTTCGATTATGCCCCTTTATGTGATCTGGATAGATGACTTTTTGATATGGCTCTCATTGTGTGTGTGTGATATATATAGACACTATCATGAGGTTTTGTGTCCAACAATGACCTCAATCCTCATGTTATGACCAGGAATGCAACAGGCAGAGCACACTGAGTGTTTAGAAACCTATCCAAAAAGTACAGAGGGCATAAAGAAACACAAATGCCACATACACACAATATACACAACAGGAAAAACCTCCAACAAAAGACAAAAGCAAAACACATTGTAACCAAATTCAGAGTGAGGTTTGCAACAAGCTTGTCTACCTAAGATAAAGCAGAACAAATAGGCCAACTAATATGTAGAGCACATAAGTGTTTAGAAACCTTTATTTAAAACACAAAGACATACAGAAGCAGTGCATTTTTCTAGCAAAAAAGGTGCCGGTACTCAAATGCTAGGCCAGCCTTCAGGGGTGGGATAATCAATGAGGGACCTACCCCAAAATAGCCAGACCCCTGCAACCAGTCACAGAATTTAAGACAAGGCAGAATTGGTGTGTAGAGCCTGCGCTCTTTCATTAAAACTTGGGGACCATGGGTCAATTTTAGCAGACAATGAGGTGTGGTAGCCGTGTTAGTCCACTCTTAAAGGTTATCAATAGAAATCAAACAAAATAAAACATGGAAAAGAAAATAAGATGATACCTTTTTTTATTGGGCATAACTTAATACATTTCTTGATTAGCTTTCGAAGCAGTGGCGTTCCTAGGGGGGCGGACACCCGGGGCGGCGCCCCCCCCCCCCCCGATGCAGCGCGGACCCACCCCCCGTGAAAGAGTCCCCCCCGGGTGCATTCCGCAGCGCGCGCCTGCTGCGAGTTTACTAACTTTGCTCATTCGCTGCAGCTCCCTCTGCCCCGGAACAGGAAGTAACCTGTTCCGGGGCAGAGGGAGCTGCAGCGAACGAGAGAAGTTAGCGAACTCTCGCAGCAGGTGCGCGTCGCGGCACCCCCCAGCGGTGTGCACCCGGGGTGGACCGCCCCCACCGCCCCCCCCCCTTGGTACGCCACTGGAAAAAAGCACCCTCCCACTCTGTCAGACTGTCAAAGAGTAATGTTTTGATGTTTCTCTTATACAGTGGGGGAAATAAGTATTTGATCCCTTGCTGATTTTGTAAGTTTGCCCACTGACAAAGACATGAGCAGCCCATAATTGAAGGGTAGGTTATTGGTAACAGTGAGAGATAGCACATCACAAATTAAATCCGGAAAATCACATTGTGGAAAGTATATGAATTTATTTGCATTCTGCAGAGGGAAATAAGTATTTAATCCCTCTGGCAAACAAGACCTAATACTTGGTGGCAAAACCCTTGTTGGCAAGCACAGCGGTCAGACGTCTTCTGTAGTTGATGATGAGGTTTGCACACATGTCAGGAGGAATTTTGGTCCACTCCTCTTTGCAGATCATCTCTAAATCATTAAGAGTTCTGGGCTGTCGCTTGGCAACTCGCAGCTTCAGCTCCCTCCATAAGTTTTCAATGGGATTAAGGTCTGGTGACTGGCTAGGCCACTCCATGACCCTAATGTGCTTCTTCCTGAGCCACTCCTTTGTTGCCTTGGCTGTATGTTTTGGGTCATTGTCGTGCTGGAAGACCCAGCCACGACCCATTTTTAAGGCCCTGGCGGAGGGAAGGAGGTTGTCACTCAGAATTGTACGGTACATGGCCCCATCCATTCTCCCATTGATGCGGTGAAGTAGTCCTGTGCCCTTAGCAGAGAAACACCCCCAAAACATAACATTTCCACCTCCATGCTTGACAGTGGGGACGGTGTTCTTTGGGTCATAGGCAGCATTTCTCTTCCTCCAAACACGGCGAGTTGAGTTCATGCCAAAGAGCTCAATTTTTGTCTCATCTGACCACAGCACCTTCTCCCAATCACTCTCGGCATCATCCAGGTGTTCACTGGCAAACTTCAGATGGGCCGTCACATGTGCCTTCCGGAGCAGGGGGACCTTGCGGGCACTGCAGGATTGCAATCCGTTATGTCGTAATGTGTTACCAATGGTTTTCGTGGTGACAGTGGTCCCAGTTGCCTTGAGATCATTGACAAGTTCCCCCCTTGTAGTTGTAGGCTGATTTCTAACCTTCCTCATGATCAAGGATACCCCACGAGGTGAGATTTTGCGTGGAGCCCCAGATCTTTGTCGATTGACAGTCATTTTGTACTTCTTCCATTTTCTTACTATGGCACCAACAGTTGTCTCCTTCTCGCCCAGCGTCTTACTGATGGTTTTGTAGCCCATTCCAGCCTTGTGCAGGTGTATGATCTTGTCCCTGACATCCTTAGACAGCTCCTTGCTCTTGGCCATTTTGTAGAGGTTAGAGTCTGACTGATTCACTGAGTCTGTGGACAGGTGTCTTTCATACAGGTGACCATTGCCGACAGCTGTCTGTCATGCAGGTAACGAGTTGATTTGGAGCATCTACCTGGTCTGTAGGGGCCAGATCTCTTACTGGTTGGTGGGGGATCAAATACTTATTTCCCTCTGCAGAATGCAAATAAATTCATATACTTTCCACAATGTGATTTTCCGGATTTAATTTGTGATGTGCTATCTCTCACTGTTACCAATAACCTACCCTTCAATTATGGGCTGCTCATGTCTTTGTCAGTGGGCAAACTTACAAAATCAGCAAGGGATCAAATACTTATTTCCCCCACTGTATATATATACTATCTGCTACCACATTTGCTTATTTCGGATCTGATGAAGAAGGGCAACCTTCGAAAGCTGATCAAGAAATGTATTAAGTTATGTCCAATAAAAAAGGTATCATCTTATTTTCTTTTCCATGTTTTATTTTGTTTGATTTCTATTGATAACCAAGCAGACAATGAAAAAGGTGCCAGTACTCAGTACCCCCAAGTATCGCCTCAAAAAAAGCCCTGTATAGAAAACAGAAAAACACACAAATACCATACACAGAGTGCCCTATTATGAAATTGAAATAAACCAACTATACAGTAAACCCATAACTAAACTAAAACAGAGCATATCCTAAAACATTACACTTAAGTAAGAACTCAAAAACAATCAATTGCAATATAAATGACTTACAAATCTAGTAGTGTTTTGGGCTGGGCCTCTTTACACTCAGGGTGACAATTCCAGAGACTGAGGTTCAAGTATTCATTCTGTCCAACACTTGCCCATTTGATAGACCAATAACGGTTCTAGCACTTCTTAAGCATTCGGGTTTCCCTGGGCAACAAAGCATACATGGTTAGAGAGTTTTGGGCATGTGCAAATTAGGCTCTTCAAGGCCTAGCCTTATGCAAAGCAGGACCACATGTAGCCTCTTCCAACCAATAGTGTGAGGGCACTTCACCCTTTAATACAGTTCTCTTTCAAGTAACAACGTTGAACTGAGGCTTTTCACTGGTGTACTAGGAACTCAATTTAGCAACCTCCACCCCTTGGCCAGGACAATATTTCACCAATACCTTATGGTGCTCTATTAGTTCTAAAAACAACACAGTGGTTTACTCCACTTTACAATCTTGACATTCTAGAACGTTTCTTCAATAATCTATTAAGGTACATCCTTTTTCTTTATAGGTCCAGTCTAATCTGTCTCTGGTTACAAATAGGGTTCTTTCTTTCTTCTCTCTCTCTTTGCTTCTTGGCAGTACCCCCACCTCATAGAACACTTCTTACTTCCAGAGGGGGCCCAAACTTTCCTAGAAATGGAAATGATCTATTTTATTCTCTGACAGGTACCCGATACCCATCAGTTAATGAAGGCTAATTAAGACTTACGGTTTGGCAAAGGTTTACTGTCAGGCTCGCCAAGTGGAGATGTGAGCCCTTGTGCCCGATGGAGGAAGAATTCCCACCGAGCTGTCGTCCAACCCCAAGTTCCCCCTGTGTCTCCCTCTGTTCCCCAAGAGTTGAGCCCCCAGGTGCGGGAAGCCAACAGCAGGAAGAACTGAGTCCAGAACAAAGTCCACAGGGTACAGCCAGGCAGTGGGCAAAGAAGGTCCAGGAACAGGCAGAGGTCAGTACCAGGCAGCAAACAATAGCGAATCCAGGATCAGGCAGAGGTCAAGACCAGGCAGCAGGGAATAGAAGGTTCAAGAACAGGCAGAGGTCAGTACCAGGCAGCAAACAATAGCGAATCCAGGATCAGGCTGAGGTCAAGACCAAGAAGCAGTCGTGACTGTATCCAGAAGCACTGCAACTACCCAAGTAACAGAGCAGAAGCCAAAGCATGGAAGGACTGGTAGTCGGGCTTTAAATAGAACAGGAATTAAGCCCAAACATGTGCAGCTGTCAACAAGATGGCTGCCCCCACCAGAGACAGCCTTACGCCCAAATATGGCTGTCCTTCCTGAAACTGCCCAACTCCAAGATGACAGCCACAACTTAAGACGCCCACCTCTAAGATGGCCGCCCTATCCTGGAGATACCCAAATCCAAGATGGCCGCCTCATCCTCAGATGCCCATATCCTGAACTGTCAGGGAGCCTGACATTTACCTTTGCATTGACACCCCATACTAAAGGTGTATCTTCTTACTCCTCCTATCCGTGCCAGCCAAGCACCTCAACCTAAAGATGCATTTCCTTATATCTCCTATTCATGCCCAACATGCACCCCATCCTAAAGGTACATTTTCTATCTGTACCAGTACCAGCCACATACCTCAATGTAAATGTGCATTTCATTACTCCTCTTATCCATGCAAGCCAAGTATCCCATCCTAATGGTGCATCTTTTTACTTCTCCTTTCCATTTGGCAATGCCACAGGGGTTTTATGAACACTAAAAAGCACCTCAGTGAGACAATGCATAGCATAAGGGAGCCAGACAGAAGAGTTACTTAGCTGGAGCCTGGAGCTGGGTCTGGGCTGGACTATAGAGCTGGATACCAGGTGTCTGCAGTGTGTGGAGAGCGCGAGCTGCATATCTGGATATAATCTTTGTCTTTTCTGGGGTTTGAGTTGGGATAAGGGGACTCTCTGGTGAAGCGACAGGTGCATCGTGAGGCAGTAGTGAGTGACTTCACATTACTGAAAAGCAAGTAAGAAACATACCCCAGCAAAGCAACAAAAGCAAAAACGACCCAAGCTGCCTAAAGTTTATTTAGCTTATTCATGTGTTATTTTAGCATGAAGTAAATGTGCCCAGTATGAAGTGCCAGAAAGTGCAGCCTGGAGCTCTGCATTCCCTGCAGGTTTGGGTTATCAATAGAAATCAAACAAAATAAAACATGGAAAAGAAAATAAGATGATACCTTTTTTATTGGACATAACTTAATACATTTCTTGATTAGCTTTCAAAGGTTGCCCTTCTTTCTCAGATCGGAAAATCCACCAGGTTTGGGAAAAGCTTGCATATCAGGGGGCGGGATGGGGTGTTCTGCTTCCTTTTCTGTATGGGTCTGTGTGTGTGGGTGATGTCTGGAAGAAATGGCTCGATAAAAGAAGGCTGTACCTTTCTGCGTGTATACACATGCTCTTTGGCCTCTAGGCCGAGGCAAAAGGGTTCAAAGGAAACAGCTTAAACGTTTGAGATATGATTCTGCCTGTGTGAATGCAACTTGGTGCTTGCATTCTTTTTCTGGCTCTTTCCTCAGTTTCCGGATGGTTGGACTGAGTAACCTGAGGGAGGATGTAGGGGACCAGTGGGGAAGGAGGAGAGATGGTGGCCCTCATTCAACTGTTGCAGCCTCAGCTGTGATACCTTTTATTCAAAATTTTCAAACTTTAGTCAATTCTGTTTTTTTTTCTCCTCCGTCTTCAGTATGCTTGTAGAAAAAAAAAAAAGATGCAACTCTGCAATCGGAAAAACATTTGAATATGAAGTTTTATGTCAGTACTTTAAGTCACCAGCTTTTCACAGAATCTACAGTTTCTTGAGGCTGTTGCTGTTTCCCTTTTGCCCTTTAGAACAAATAGTATGTTCCATATCTTGAGAGTTTACTTTGTCTTTGAATAGACTTTAAATATCTTTAGTGTGAAACTTTCAAGACTGATCGTATCTGCTCAAAAATGAAATATAAGCAGGGGTGGAAATACATTTATGAAACTTAGGTGCCAGGGAAAATGTTTTCCTTGCTTTTTTTTGCTCTTTTATTTTTTGTTGTTGCTGTTTTTCTCATAGCTGAAATTTTTGATTTATGGTAATTCTTTAACTTGTATCACATTAATAGAATATTTGGTGTCATATTGTGTGATTTGACTGAATTCACAAGGCAACTTGCCTTGTTTTGCTAACTTTTATTTATTTTTTAATATTAGTTGTATATTGAATCTTCCCCTTCGCAAAAAAAAATCTAAGGTATTATAGTGTAATTTATTCTTAAGCTTTATGAGTGGCTTCACTGATGGTTTCCTTTGGGCCTTAAACGTAAAGTACATTTACTGGCACTCCAAACAGAAGAGCTATAATTTAATTGTTTACATTTTTAAGTCATTCAGGCGTCCGAGATACTAACCTGCAGAAGCGCTAGTGCGTGCTTACCACAGCTTAAAAGGGCTTACTGTGGGACGTCCTGCGTTAAGTTCCCAACTGGCATGATGTACCTGCGTGCTAAAAAATATTTTTTTATTTATGTGCGGAGGGGGGGGGGGGTGTCTTGGGGCAGAGAGTGGGCATTCCAGCACTAATCAGTTAGCGTATCCACATTACCACATGCTAACTGATTAATGCAGGATTACCATGTGAGCCCTCACTTCCTGTAACATAGATGTTGGTAAGTGCTCCTGCAATATTGTTTTGTAATGGCTGTGCGCTAATGACAATATTAGCACATGGCCATTAATTGAAAAAAAAAAAAAAGAAAATCAGCCATTTTCTGACTGCGGTAAAAACCCAGGGGTCCTTTTACTAAGGTGCACCAAAAAATGGCCTGCGCTATTATAGACGCATGTATCAGACGTGCGCAGGTCCATTTTTAGGGTGTCTGCAAAAAAGACCCTATTTTGGGGTGCCGAAAATGGATGTGCGGCAAAATAAAAAATGGTGCGCATCCATTTTGGGCCTGAGACTTTACCGCCATCCATTGACTTAGCGGTAAGGTTTCGTGTGTTAACCAGGCGGTAATCAGCGTGCGTACACTACCAATTACCGCCTAGTTAGCGCCACACTCTAAGGTTTGGCAATTAAAATTCAACGCAAAGAAATGCAAAGTGATGCACTTAGGGAGTAGAAATCCACGGGAGATGTATGTGTTAGGCGGGGAGAGTCTGATATGTACGGATGGGGAGAGGGATCTTGGGGTGATAGTATCTGAGGATCTGAAGGCAACGAAACAGTGTGACAAGGCAGTGACCATAGCCAGAAGATTGCTAGGCTGTATAGAGAGAGGTGTGACCAGCAGAAGAAAGGAGGTGTTGATGCCCCTTGTAAGGAGGTTGGAGGGTCTAAGCAGCTCAGGAGGAGATATGGGGCTAGACTACATTCCCCACAAGGCCCTGAGAGAAGGGATCGGGGTGGTAGGTCCCAAAACCCGGTATGGCTCCCACGTGGAAGGGAAGGGGAAAAGGACTGGAAAGAGCAGCTGCTATGGCAGGCGAGGGCCAGAAGGGGGAGCAGGGATGATAAAGCTCAATACCCTTGAGTTAGAAATCAGTACAAGATTCCTTCCACCTGGGAGGGGGAGGAGGTCTCCAACCAACAGCCTAGCAGAGAGGCAGAGTTAATGGAGTGTTTGGAGAGACCAACACACCAGGTTTGGAGGAGCCAGTTGACATGGACTGTAATTGTACTTTCGGGCAGAGTTGCAGGGACTGAAGGCAGTGGGTGGTCACAGGAGTCAATTAGCTGTGTTGTGGGCGGTGTACTGCCATTCTGCAACCACCCAAGCGGAAAAGACTTTTAAAACTGAAACCCAGGCTGTTGAACTGGGGGAGAACTTGGATTTAAAGGCAAGTTTTTTTCTTGTTGCTTTATTTTGGAAACTGAATGGGACTTTCACCCCTTGAACTGAGATTTTGTGGAGGAGGGGAAATAAACTGTTTGGGAACTAAAAGCTGTGTTGTCTGGAAGGACTTTGTTTGTGGACTGCTAAAGGGAGTCTACCACCCCTGAAGGTTTGCTACCGGGATTACAGTTATTACACCCTGTACAAGTCGTTGGTGAGGCCCCACCTGGAGTATTGTGTTCAGTTTTGGAGGCCGTATCTTGCTAAGGATGTAAACAGAATTGAAGCGGTGCAAAGAAAAACTACAAAAATGGTATGGGATTTGCGTTACAAGATGTATGATGAGAGACTTGCTGACCTGAACATGTATACCCTGGAGGAAAGGAGGAACAGGGGTGATATGATACAGACGTTCAAATATTTGAAAGGTATTAATCTGCAAACGAACCTTTTCCAGAGATGGGAAGGCGGTAGAACTAGAGGACATGAAATGAGATTGAACGGGGGCAGACTCAAGAAAAATGTTAGGAAGTATTTTTTCACGGAGAGAGTGGTAGATACTTGGAATGCCCTCCCGCAGGAGGTGGTGGAGATGAAAACGGCAACGGAATTCAAAAATGCGTGGGATAAACATAAAGGAATCCTGTTCAGAAAGAATGGATCCTCAGGAGCTTAGCAGAGATTGGGTGGCAGAGCCGGTGGTGGGAGGTGGGGCTGGTGGTTGGGAGGCGGGGCTAGTGCTGGGCAGACTTCTACGGATTGTGCCCTCAAAATGGCAGATACAAATCAAGGTCAGGTAAACACATAAAGTAGCACATATGAGCTTATCTTGTTGGACAGACTGGATGGACTGTACAGGCCTTTCTCTGCCGTCATCATCTACTATGTAGTAGAAAATAAAAAAATATTTTCTGCCGCGCGTATCAGATGCAAGTAAAAAATTGAATTACCACCCGGGGCACGCGGTAGCCAGGCTGTAGTTCCAAATTGATGCACGTTGGAGGCGCGTAGGCACCTACGCGCCTTAGTAAAAGGGTCCCAAGTAAGGATATGCTAAGGCCAACTTTTACCACAGCTTGGTAAAAGGATTCCTTTGTTTCCTTGTATTTGAATGAGACAGTGGCGTTCCTAACGTGGATGGCACCCGGGGCGGATCGCTGATGTGCCCCCCCCGGGTGCAGCGCGCGTGCCCCCCCCTGCCTGCGAAATGACACCTTCCCCCCTCCCCGGCGAAATGACACCCCCCCCCGGGTGCATGCCGCTAGGGGTGGGGGTGAGGGTGCCGCGGCGCGCACCTGTGGGCTACGACTTTGCGAACTTCGCTCGTTTGCTGCAGCTCCCTCTGCCCTGGAACAGGAAGTAACCTGTTCCGGGGCAGAGGGAGCTGCAGTGAACGAGCGAAGTTCGCGAAGTTGGAGCCCACAGGCGCGCCCCGCGGCACCCCCAGCGGCGTGCACCCGGGGCGGACCGCCCCCCCCTTGGTACGCCACTGGAATGAGAATAGCTGCATACCAAGAACTTTGCCCAGCTTGTATTGAGTTGACTTCTGCATTACTTAATACTATTATCACAAAGTTGTAGTTCAGGTGGGAATTATGTGCTTGTATTCACACTTTAGGAGTGCCGTCTGTATCATATTTGTTGTTGTGTTGTGTAAAACGCTTTGTCTCCTCTACCTTAACTATGTATTTCTTTTTTTCCAGAACTGTTAATCACCATTACGGAAATATGTAAGCCACATTGAGCCTGCAAATAGGTGGGAAAATGTGGGATACAAATGTTGTAAATAAATAAATAAATTCTAATGTGATGCATATAAACATTCTAGGACTCAAAAGTCCTGAACATGTTTAAAAGCTTTTCTGTCTCAGGAGAATACGTTTATAAATGTTGGGGCTACAGTAATTGGATTCTTTCATTCACAGTGCTAACGGAAATTCTGCTTATGATAACAGGGTTGGGCAAAACAGCAGTGTCTGCTAATCCTGGCTAAAAACCATTAGTGTGTTTACAGTGGATGTCATACTTTTCCGGAAGTCACACGCTGCTGGTCCCGACAATGCAGCTGTGACTAGCACGGAATCGTATAGGAACCCATTAGGGCAAAATTTCCCAGGCTGGAATGACACGGGAGGAGTCTCCAGTCTCCGATTCCAAGACACAATAGGAAGAGAAAGCCCCCCTCCGGCCCTTTCCTTTGTAGGAATGTGGAAAGGAGTGAGGAAAGGATTCCTTTTTGAAGGGACAGAGGGGATTTTCTGCTATCGCTTTCCTCACTCCCTCTCCTCGTTTCGGCTGGTTCTCTCCCCTCTTCCTCCTCCATGACACAATAGCAGGAGAAAGCCCCCGACCCCCCCCCCCCCCGGGTCTCTGCCCTTGTAGGAATGTGGAAAGGAGTGAGGATTCCTTTTTGAAGGGAGAGGGGATTTTCTGCTGTCTCTTTAGTTTCCTCACTCCCTCTTCTACTTTCGGCTGGTTCTCTCCCCTCCTCCATGACCATGACACAATAGCAAGACAAAGCCCCCGACCCCCGGTCTCTGCCCTTGTGTAGGAACGTGGAAAGGAGTGAGGATTCCTTTTTGGAGGGGATTTTCTGCTGTCTCTTTAGTTTCCTCACTCCCTCTTCTACTTTCGGCTGGTTCTCTCCCCTCCTCCATGACCATGACATAATAGCAAGACAAAGCCCCCGACCCCGGGTCTCTGCCCTTGTGTAGGAATGTGGAAAGGAGTGAGGATTCCTTTTTTAAGGGCCAGACCAGAGGGAATTTTCTGCAATCACTTTCATCACTCCCTCTCCAGCTCTCCACCCCTCCTCCTCTATGTCCACAGTTTTGTTTGGCCTAACCCCACCCCCACCCGTCGCTTTGTTTGTTCTCTGACTCCTCCTGTCCTTTCAGACTCCTCCTGTCCTTTCATATTGGCCCGTCCTCCTCCTCTCACAGAGGGAACGGAATTAAAGGAAGTGTGCTCAGTTCACCCCCTCTCGATCTAAAGAAGCTGAGCTGCAGCTTGACTCTGAGCCCAGCCTGTACCAATAACTTGCTCGACATAGGAGGTAAGGGGAGAGTTGCGAGGCTGGTGGGGAAGCCTTGAAGTTGCTTTTAAATACAGTCTATCCTCAAAGCGGGGGGGGGGGGGGGGGGGGGGGGGGGGGCATCGTCTGATGTTCCCCATGTTTCATATATACGTGTTTAGTGCGCAAGTTTACGCTGCCTGGTTTTGTGTGCTTTATTACATCCGTAATGTTAATCCTTTTTATTCTTTTCTTCCAGGGATTTAAAATTTTATTTATTTAATTTTTGGTAACTGTTCGCTGTTTCCGCCGTCTGTTGCTCCGAGGATTGACTGTACTTTAGTTAAAATTACTGTGCCGATTTGGGTGGAGGTTATTATGGATTGCAAAGATTAACAGTTAATTTTTTTTCTTTTTTTGCATTGTGTTCCTCCCTTCCCTCTGTGGTCAGTCTCTCTTGCCCTCTTTTGGATGACTGTTTTAACAGCCTTGTATTGGGTTTGCTTTTCTTTAGTTCCTTTTGCATTTTATTTGCACATTTTAAAGCTGTGTTTCTCTGCACCTCCCTCACCTGTTCCCCCTCCCATTTTTTGTTTAAAGGCCGGTCAAGTGTACTACCTTAAACTCTGTTTTTCTCCTCCCCCAGAGGCGCTCTGGAAGTTTTTAGTCTTGTCTTTCTTTTCCTTCCAATCCCTGCTTCTTTCTACTTATGCATGCAAATAATTAAAAAAAATTATATACACAACTCCTTATACTGTAGATGTGTGCATATAGTAAGTTGGAAATATTTATTAGGTTAGGAATTGGTCTGAAATTGTAAGATAAGTAGGCTCATGGTTCTCTGCCCCTCCCCTCCAGTGGAAGGGGGGTTCCCAAAGAGAATGAAGATTTGTTCCCTGCTTGAAAATTAAAAGAATCGTTAAGAGTTAATAGGGGCCTTTTACAAAGGCGTGCTGAAAAATGGCTTGCGGTAGTGTAGGTGTTGGTTTTGCGTGCACGCTGATCCATTTTTTAGCACGCCTGTAATAAAGACCTTTTTTTTTGCCGAAAATGGACGTGCGGCAAATTCAAAATTGCCGTGAGTCCATTTTCGGTCTGAGACCTTACCGCCAGTCATTGACCTAGCGGTAAAGAATCGGCAGTAATGACCTATGCACGTCAAATGCCACTTGGCGCGCATTCATTACGAGCGCCTGAAAATAAAAAAAGTATTTTCCAGACACGCGTATCGGACGAGCACCAGAAATGAAATTTACTGCAAGAGTCATGCGGTAGTCGGGCGTTAACTTCATTTTGGGGTGCGCGTAGACGCTTATGTGATATGATAAAGACGTTCAAATATTTGAAAGGTATTAATCCGCAAACGAACTTTTTCCGGAAATGGGAAGGTGGTAGAACTAGAGGACATGAAATGAGGTTGAAGGGGGGCAGACTCAAGAAAAATGTCAGGAAGTATTTTTTCACGGAGAGAGTAGTGGATACACCTCCCGAGGGAGGTGGTGGAGATGAAAACGGTAACGCAATTCAAAAATGCGTGGGATAAACATAAAGGAATACTGTTTAGAAGAAATGGATCCTCAGAAGCTTAGCAGAGATTGTGTGGCATTACCGGTGGTTAGGAGGTGGGGCTAGTGCTGGGCAGACTTCTACGGTCTGTGCCCTGAAAATGGCAGATACAAATCAAGGTCAGGTATACATATAAAGTAGCACATATGAATTTATCTTGTTGGGCAGACTGGATGGACCGTACAGGTCTTTTTCTGCCATCACCTACTATGTTACCATCAGGCTTATTTTCGAAAGAGATCGCCAGCGATCTTCCGACACAAATTGGGAGATCGCCAGCAATCTGAAACCGGCCAAATCGGTATAATCGAAAGCCAATTTTGGTCGGCTTCAACTGCTTTCCGTCGCAGAGCCAGCGAAATTTCAAGGGGGCGTGTCGGTAGGGTAGTGAAGGCGGGGCAGGGGCGTGCTCACGAGATGGCCGGCTTTGCCCGATAATGGAAAAAAAAAGCCAGGCATGACGAGCATTTCGCCGGCTTTACTTGGCCCCTTTTTTTTCACGACCAAGCTTCAAAAAGGAGCCCCAACTGACCAAATGACCACCGGAGGGAATTGGGAATGACCTCCCCATACTCCCCCAGTGGTCACCAATCCCCTCCCACCAAAAAAAAAAAATCGAAGTGCTCTGACGTCCTAAATCAAAAGTATTTTTGCTCAGCTTTTTTAGTAGTACCAGTGGGATTTGAACTGGCCACTGGTGCTCTAACCACTTGGCCACAGCTCCACTTACTTGGCTGTCCTTCTCTTTTGATTATGCCCCTTCAGGTCTCTCTCAGCCAATCACAGACAGAGGTTTGTCTCAGCCAATCACAGCACATTTAGCTGTCTGTGAGTGGCTGAGAGAGACCCCTGTCTGTGATTGGCTGAGAGAGACCTGAAGGGCAGGGTTGCCAGATGGGCGGTTTTCCGCAACCCGCCGCGGGAAATTTTTGCCTGCGGCGGGTTGCGGTTTTTTTGGCTGCTTTTTGGGCTTCGGGGCGGTTTTTTAGGCGGCTTTTTCGGCCGCGGGGGGGCGGGGTTAGTGACGTGTTTGGGCGGGGTTAGTGACGTTTTGGGCGGGGCCGATGACGGGGGAGGCGGGGCCGGTGACGGGGGAGGCGGGGGCGGGGTTGATGACGGCGGGGGCGGGGGTGATGATGCGGGGGTGGGGGTGTCAGGGGCGGGGTCTGAGTTTGGGCGGGTTTTATGCCAGATTGGGTGGGAAAAAAATTTTCCACCTGGCAACACTGCTGAAGGGGCATAATCAAAAGAGAAGGACAGCCAAGTAAGTAAGTGGAGCTGTCGCCAAGTGGTTAGAGCACCAGTCTTGTAATCCAGAGCTGGCCTCGAAGATGGCCGGCCCGCTGTTTGATTATGCCCCTCCATGTTACACGGCTTAGTAAAAGGGTTAGTTAACGGCAGTAGAACTAGCTTCCAAAAGAAGGTCATTTGATGGGAGTTTCAGTAGAGGATTGAAGGCTTCACAGCTAGTATTAAACATACTGGTGCCCAAGGCAGAAATTTGGGAGGGGGTGTTAAAGCTCACCAGCAGGCTTTATCTCCTTCAGCTTCAAATGGGCTGGAGGCCCAGGGCAATTGCAATGCATAAGGTGTTCTTGCAGTGCTGTAAAGACTTAACTATACAAAGCTGCCACTTTTTTCTTCCTTGAGTTCTTTAGAATAGCAATGACAATAATTCCCAAACTTGCTTTACACTCACAACACAAACACAGAGAATGTTGGTCAGCTTTTTCATGCATAGCAGTTCCTTCTCAGTAGGTCAGGGCTGGTGGAACTTTGTCTGTTTAGAAAACAGTTTGTCTTTATTTGGCTTGGTTTTTTTTTTTTCTTTTTATTTTTTTTGCAAAAAAGGTGGAAACAAAATGCTTATTATGCTATACCTTAATGTTTGTTTTTGTTATGAGAACTTGGCTTTAAATTCCAGGATTCATGTCCTCCCCTTAACCCACCTCCCCAAAAGTATTTCTGTGTGTCTTGTTTTATTACTGTTGAAATAATAGAATGTTTGTTTAGAAAAACTGCTTTGAGAGTGTTGTGTACTGTAGTACTTTTCATCCAACTAGCATACAAATGAGCTTCCCAGTCATACTTCACAGGTTTAGCCTCATTAGAAGCAGAAAGTCGGGGTATAAATTGCAGTGCCTGTTCAGCTTAACCTCTAGTGAAGAACGAAGGAACAAAGTTGTACCATTAACTGTGAAAATTTGACATTTCCTCAGTTCCTCACTTGCTAAGTTCTCTAGCTGTCTGGATGTGTGGCTTTTACTGCTTGGGGAGTGTAATTGAGACCAGTAGCTAGTACGGACACCATACCACACATACTTCTAGCAGAGGGCCTTCCACAATTCTTGTGAAATACGTGTCTTAAATGTTCTAAAGTATCATGTATTTAATTTGTATGGCACATGGATTATAAATTACAGTCAAGCTGTTTAAGAGAATACCACAATATTCAAGCACCAGAGATTACCATAGTACCCTAGTAGAGGACAGATTTTTTTATTAGTTACATTTTTACCCTGCGCTTTCCCACTCATGGCAGGCTCAATGCGGCTTACATATACAGGTACTTATTTGTACCTGGGGCAATGGAGGGTTAAGTGACTTGCCCACAGTCACAAGGAGCTGTGCCTGAAGTGGGAATTGAACTCAGTTCCTGAGTTCCTCAGGACCAGAGTCCATCACCCTAACCACTAGGCTGGAGCCAAAGCCAAAACCGTAAGCGTAGTCCTGCCACAAACCTGTCCCCCTCCCCCCAACAGAAAACCCATCCCCCCAGGCTTCCCACCAGTTCCACCCACCTGTGGGCCTTCCCCGTGCCTAAATTCAAAAAGACCTCGTTGGAGCAGAAGTGATCCTGAGTTGCTCCTGCCCCTGCTCGCTGCGTAATGAAAATGGCAGCTGTAACTTCCCATAGCAGCCTCACGAGACTGCTTCAGGAGGTTGCGGAGAACATTTTGAGATTGGAAATGATGCGAACAAGAGTGACTGGGGATTGGTCCTGCCCATGCCGATTCTAATCCCAAAATGGCCGCTATGACCTCTCGCATGAAGTAGTGGCTGCCATTTTCATTATGCAGTAGGTGGGGACAGGAGCAACTCGGGATCACTCTGCTCTAAAGAGGCCATCAGGGCTTTTAGAAGGTAGGCCTGGTGAGGGCGGAGCTAGTGGGCAGCCCAGGAGGACAGATTTTTTTTGTGTTTAGAGAGATCACTTTCAGTTCAAAGGCCTTCCTATTTAGCCGCACCAGTGCTGCTTGAACCTGTACCAAGGTGATGGTCTTGACTGTGGCATTCCTTTGAAAGGAGAAGACACTCTTGACATGATGCAAGCAGCAAGATGGTTGTCATTTGAATGAATGAAACCATTGGTTTATGTTTCAACGTCGAGATACAATCCCTGAAGAAACCGTTAGAGTGAAACGAGTCTGGCTGCTGTCGGGTGTGTTAAGTGCTCGACTTTTTGCAGTTTATAAAATATAAGAATAAGGAACAAGAATGAAGTTCAGCTATTGCTGCTCTGAGAAATATGTGTCATATTTGAACAGACATTTGAAAAATTAAATAAAAATTTTCTTTTAGAAAAAATTATTAACCAATACAGCTATAAATAAAATTAAAATGTCACAAAGTTTTTTTAAGAGTGGGAGTACGACCAAGGATACCAGAAACTGGAAGATGTTCTTAAATAAAGATTTTATTAAAGGTATGAAGACTTTATTTAAGAACATCTTCCAGTTTCTGGTATCCTTGGTCGTACTCCCACTCTTTATACACTATTGTTTTTACCGTGGGGTGCTTGAGTTTTCCGCTTGCTGGTGGATCTTCTCTCACAAAGTTTTTTAAACCAATGATGAATAGCACAACCCCAGTGAAAGACGCTGAAATTGTAGTAAGTGTTTGGGTCATGCTTTATTATATCATTGAGACCATATATTATTGAATTATTTGCTGGGTTCTTCATTGTATTGTTGGTGTTTTTCAGTACCCATCAAGGGTATGTCTCTTCTCAGGCTTGAGTAAGCAAGCTTTGGTTCCAGATCCAGACCTTCTGTGCTTATCTAGCACCTGGGATTATCAGCAGCTGCTGGGTACTGTGAAAGTAATGCCATGGGCCAGGTCCCACGTGTGCCCCCTTCAATATGCCCTCCTGTCTCGCTGGTCCCCATCAGTCCCAACAGTTTGAATTTAGTCTCCCCCTATCGGTCTCTGCGGAGTCATCTGTAGTGATGAGCAATTCTACCCATTCTCCTCAAGGAAGTTCCCTTGGAGCTTCTAGACAAGGTTGTGATAATACTACTACAACAAATCATTTCTATAGCGCTACAGATGTAAATTTTGGTGGTTTTGGCGGGGGGTGGGGGGAGCTCATTATCGGGACAGGGTGGCTAAGGGCCACTGGTCATCCATGGAAGCTTGCCAGGTGCCCTTGACCTGGATTGGCCGCTGTCGTGGACAGGATGCTGGGCTCGATGGACCATTGGTCTTTTCCCAGTGTGGCATTACTTATGTACTTATCTGACCAGTTTCTTATAGTCATCACTTTGTGACCCATCCCCAGGCCACTCAGGGCCAATACAGAAAACCTACCGGGCCAGCAACGTGCAATTTTGACCGGTTCTAGCCAGTTTAGCAAGCATTCAGCATGAAATGCACAAAGGGGTTCTGCCGGCTCTTTTCTGTTTGTGGGAGCAGCCAATAGGAATTGTATGTAAAGTTATTAACAGTGAGTTAATTACTCTTCAGATGTACGTTCCAAGTGATACACAGCCATTTTCCGAGCGATGCACAGAAGCAGCCGCTACAATTTTATGAGGAAATTTTTACGGGAGGTCAGGAGCCTGTTGTAGCATGATGGCGGCTTCTCAGTGGAGCAGTCTACTGGTTTGTTTTTTGCAAAATGATCACCAAAGTTCGCAAGGCTCATCTCCTATTAGTAGGTCCGTTCTCCCACTGTTCATCACAGCAGTTGTCTCCTTTTGGATCCCTTGCAGGGCGGTTCTCTTGAGGCAAGGGCGGGACAGACACTTGGGTGCTGTGGTGGCTTGGAACAAAAAAAGCAAACCCCCCACCCTCCGCTTCCACCACAGCCTCGGAGCCCTCACCACCCAGGACAGACAGGAGCCAGAGCACAGTTCTCAGAGGTGCCTGCAAAGAAACAAGGATCCAGTAGCCCACTGACATCCTTCTTTCATTGGTAACCAGCTGGGTCCATTCGTGTTTTGCTGTGTGCCTCTCCTCCTTCCCACAACCAGTTTTCGTTCTGGAGGAGAAATAGGTAATTGCATAAGTTGTCAAATGATGAAAGCACCAACACATGTCTTTCATACACGCACATGTGCTTGTACGCATGTATGAAAGACGTGTGAAGTGAAACGCTGTCCTGTGCATGCGCTGGTTAGCATGTGTTGGCACTTTCCTTAATGAGCTGCTCATTGAAAGTCCGTGCAGCTCATTTGCATGCGATTTCCTTTGGGAATCGCTCGTTTTTTTTCCCAACTTGGTAACTTTAGCAAGTATCTTGTTTCTGGGAATTTTTTGTGCATCTTGGCCTCAATTTGTTGATGCCTGCTACAAGTAACATTCCAAAAGCATTACTGAAACCAAGTGTATGCATCCAGCACATATCCTCGATCTAGTTTTCTAGCAAGCTAGTTAAAGAAATCAAATTGCCTGTGGTAAAAACATGTTTCTGTTTTGCAACCTAATGGTGTCAAATGTCAAACGCTTCAGACAGCGCTGTCTGCTTTCTATTGCTATTTTCACTGCTCTTGAGATATTTATTCAGTGAAAACTGGCAGTGTAAATACTGACAAAACACTTATCTCTCAGCAACCAGTGTGTGTCGAAGAACTGGGAGGTGTGTCAGAAATACCTGGCAGAAACACAATTAGTAGTAACATTCCATGCTACCAATTCCAGGACAAGCAGTGGCTTCCCCTATGTCCATCTCAATAACAGACTATGAATTTTCCTCCAGGAACTTGTCAAAACCTTTTTAAAAACCCAGATAACGCTAATCGCTGTTACCACATCCTGTGGCAGCGAGTTCAAGCTTAACTATTCTTTGAGTGAAAAAATATTTCTTCCTATTTGTTTTAAAGGTATTTCCATAACTAATACTGCAAGATGAATCTCTCATAATATTGAATTATTGGAGGAAAAGACTTCAGAAGCTCTGTATTCACTGTCATAAATATCGTGAATGACAGACTGCCGCATATCTCATTACAAAGACTTTTACTTTGAGAGACTATGGTACAGGCTCCTCATTAGTCAGAAAACCTCCAATATAATTAATTTTGTGCTTCTTCCCTATAGCGGCAAGAATCAGTAGTTATTTTAATACATCAAAGGTATTTCCATGTACTTTCATTGAGTGTCCCCTGATCTTTGTACTTGTTGAAAGAGTGAAAAATAGATTCACTTCTACCCGTTCTACACCACTCAGGATTTTATAGATCTCAATCATACCCTCCCTCAGCCGTCTCTTTTCCAAGCTGAAGAGTCCAAACCTCTTTAGCCTGTCCTCATACGGGAGGCGTTCCATCCCCTTTATCATTTTGGTCGCTCCTCTTTGAACCATTTCTAATTTCCGCTATATCTTTTTTGACATACGGCAACTAGAATTGAACGCAGTACTCGAGGTGAGGTTGCATCATGGGGCGATACAGAGGCATTATAATATTCTTAGTTTTATTTTGCATCCCTTTTCTAATAATTCCTAGCATCCTATTTTTTTTTTTGGCTGCCGCCACACACTGGGCAGAAGATTTCAGCATATTGCGTACAGTGACAGCTAGATCTTTTTCGTGAGTGCTGACTCTTAAGGTGGACCGTAGCATCAGGTAACTATGATTCGGATTATTCTTCCCAATTTGCATTACTTCGCATTTGGCCACATTAAAATTTCATCTGCCATTTGGATTCCCAGTCTTCCAGTTTCCTAAGTTCTTTCTGCAATTTTTCACAATCCACATGTGTTTTAACAACTTTGAATAGTTTTGTCATCTGCAAACTTAATCATCTCACTCATTATTCCGTTTTCCAGATCAGTTGTAAATAGGTTAGATAGCACCGGTCCCAGTACAGATCCCTGCGGCACTCCACTGTTCACTCTCCTCCGCTGAGAGAAATGACCATTTAACCCTACCCTCTTGTTTCCTTGGATGTTGGTGAGGAAACTTAATTTAAGGAGCAAGGTCTATCCTACAACTTTGCTTTTTTGTCAGTTTGGAGGTTTAACCTTACTATATTGCACCATTGAATCTTCTTCAAATGAATTTTAAGGAAACAGTTTGGTTAAATCACCAAGATTTGAATTTTTTTAACGTCTTTGTTTTCTTAAGGCATATGACATGGGCTACAATTGGAGTGGATAATGAAGGTCATCTGTTACATCCTTGGCAGTGAAACAAATGAACAAACAAACCAAAAAACAGTTGTACCTGTTTTACTGCTTAAATGCTATGAAACAGACAAAGATGTGCTTTGTTGCTGTCCAGGAGAAACACTATGCTAATGTAGACCTTTTGGGTTATGTGTAGTAGAAGGCTTATTGTGATATGGGAAGATTATACTAGTTTGGCGCAAACTTCCTGGAAGATGAATCAGGCTTTGTATATATTGAAGACTTTTATATTGTAGAAGGTATTTGAGAGAGAAGATTGTCATTCATAGACAACTCCTCCCCCTCCCTCAAACAGTGGCATATAAAAGGTTTTAATTAAATGAGCTTTAGACTAGCAGTGGTGATTATGAAGTTGTTACCGGGCTGTGCTACATATTTCTTTAATTCCAAGTGTATTCTGCAGCCATGCTATAACATTCATTGTGTGCTGTTGAAGGAAAGCATAAACATGGTTTATTCCTGGGGGGATTGAGCAATGCAGCATCCCTGCTGTGTAGAAATCTGCATTTGCTCCATAGATTTCAGCATGGCGACCAGGAGCACAGTCAGCATGAGCTTGAAGGGGAGGAAGCAGCATGCTGTTGCTTGCATGGACCAAAGGAGAACATGGTTGATTTACTTGGGCCAAAGGGAGATGTAGGAAGGATGGTTTCTGGGAAGTTGAGGTTGCAGTGGACGGGTTTTGCCATGAAGAGAATAAAAGAGCTCTACTGGGGCCTTGGGAGTTGGGATAAGACAGAGCTTGTAGGGTTTCTGAGGAAGCTATGGGTCTTATTGGGGGTGGAGGAGAAAGGGAAGTGGGGATGGGATGTAGTCTTGGGGGTTCTACAGAGAAAGCTGGAATCTTTCTGGGTGTGGAACAAACCTGGGGACAGAGAAAAGGCTTGAGTGGGGGTAGGGTGGAGCAAGAGAACTGGAATTTAGATTCTGGGAATGAGAGAGAGTGGGACGTGAGCAGAAAACTGGAGGGTTGACCCTGGGGTGGGAGGGAGGGAGTTAAAGTGAATTAGTTGTCCTTAGGTGAGTGTCTAGAGAAATTCAAGCCAAAGGTGACTCAGGAAGATTAGTTGGGACAGCAGAGGAGGTGAGGGTGTTGAACATGATTTGGTGGGGGCCCTTTTACTAAAGCTTAGCTTACACTAAATACCATGTGATGGTATAAAATGGGTATATTTTTAGTTCTGGGTCTCCCGTGTATCATTTCTGGTGCTAGAAAATACCCTTTATCTTCTAGCGCCAGGGGGTGTTCCCAACGGTAAGGGCGCCAGCAGTAAATGGGCCGTACGGCAATTTTTAAATTACTGCACGGCCATTTACTGCCTCCTCGTGAAAAGCCACCTTTATTTGGCGTGTGGCAAACCCACACCCCAGAGCCACCGTGGGCTTCCTTTTAGTGCGCCATTTGGCAAAAGGGCCCCTGAATGTTATCTTGGTGCCCAATCAAGATGTAGGTTGCAAAAAGCCTTGAGTGGTTGTGGCCAGTGTTAAAACAATTGAAGCTTTATGTTGCAGGTTAGGACTGGAAGTTAACAATGCCTCATCGAGCATCTGTCTCTTCTGCTCCTCTCCCTTATTCTTGGCACCCTTCTGTACAGACACTATGGTTACTTCATTCTTGAAGGTTTAATAGGATAGAGTCTGTTGTATTTGATCATCCATTACGTACTGACTGAAAAGTAGAACTCAGATTGCAGTTGGAGGAAGGGCCTACTCATTACAGTACTTGGCAGGAAACTGCAGTAATAAGGGTGGCTGATACCATGTTTACTTTTTCCATCCTTTCTCACTCATTGAGAATTTGCATCTGAATAAGAATTACATAATGAATTATCACACATTTAAATGTAACTGTAACTTCAAACAGAAAAGTTATATACTCTCTCTACCGTGAGCTTTATTTGGCTTACAAATGCTTAAAAACCATCAAATCAGTGGAAATAACAATGGCACTAAAACCATTCTTTTGGAGCATTTGATAAATGAAAAGACAACACATTCTGTATTAGAAATTATTCTAACACTGTGTTTGGGGGAGGGGGGGGGGCTGACACTTTTTCAGGCCATGTACAATAATCCTTAGGCAATATCAGGGTGGTGAGAGGGGGAAGGGTTGGGAAGAGGTGCCCTGCAGTAGCAACAATAACTCCAGAAATTAGCATGAAGCCTGCCAGGCCTTTCTGTGGCCTTGTCTCCTCAAGAAGTTTCTTCTTAGCATGGAAACCCTTGGGGGGCGTGGCCATTGTGGTTCTGCAAGAGCTGGCAGACCCCGTGTTGAATTTTTGCTTCAGAAGTTACTGTTGTAGGAAAGGGTAATTTTAGGATTCATCTCATGTCTTTTCAGTGGTAGCTAAAGCCAAGTTACATTCAGGTACAGTAGCTATTTTCCTGTCCCTCAGTAACTGAGGTAATGGAGGATTAAGTCACAAGGTCACAAGGCATGTTGGTGGGATTTGAATTCTGATTTCCTAATTCTGAGCTGCAGCTCTAAACATTAGGTCGCTGCTCCACTGATGACTGTGCCTTGGTGCCTGTGAAAATTTGGCACTAAAGATAGTTGACTGTCGCCTAAGCCTGGGCCAACCATACAGAACTTGCAACCTATGGTAAACTCAGTCCGGCTAGGGCCAGGGAAACCCAAGGTTGGTGATGGTAGTTTGTTGTATATTTTCATTAACATTTGAACTTACCTTCTAAATTTAACATAGGCAAGTATTGTTTCTCAGGTGTCTTGAATTTGGTATATCATGATGGAGACAACATAATTGGAAAACTTATATTCTTTCAACCCAAAGGTATTGGAAATAAATTAAGTGTTGAATGTCTGTGTTTGGGGGGCAAAATAACTCTCCAAAAATATAATGAAGTGAGACCAAATTTGGCATAGAAACATGACGGTAGATAAAGGCCACATGACCCATCCAGTCTGCCCATCCTCTGTAACCCCTAATTCTTCCTGTTCCTAAGTGATCCCACATGCTTATCCCATGCCTTTTTAAATTCTGGAACAGTCCTCGACTCCACCACCTCCACCGGGAGGCCATTCCACGCCTCCACCACCCTTTCTGTGAAATAATACATCCTTAGGTTACTCCTAAGCCTATTCCCTCTTAACTTTGTCGTATGCCCCCTCATTCCAGAGCTCTCCTTCATTTGAAAAAGGCTCTCTTCCTGTACATAAATGCCCTTGAGATATTTAAACGTTTCTATCATGTCTCCTCTCTCCCTCCTGTCTTCTAGCGTGAGCTGGACTGAACAGAAGGTTCCAGAGAAATAAAACTTGCCAAAAAAATAAAACCCTGTGCATTTATATGGGACAAGCTGTACAGCTCTGTTTGTCAGCTAAAGGCAATGTATCAAGTTACAAATAAATAAATAACTTCTGCAGCATATACTTCTTTTTATTTGACTTATTAAAAAAATAGGAGTCAAGGAATTTTGCCTTTCAACTTGATTCTCCTCTCTAGTCTTCCAGTCACAGGGACACACAGCTGACACTTGCATACACACTCGTCCACCAGTACATATGAAGAGCATTTGGAACAAATCTCATAAGACAATCTCTCCATGCATTCCCGAGAGATACTCAAATTGATCCAACAATGTGAGAGCCGGTGGCAAGGATCTCTGCAGGTCCGTAATCATCGCCAGCAAATCATTGGCAAAGAGAGCTCATTTTATTTGTTGAGGTCCCACCGATATACCTCCTATACTCTTCTCTTATAAGGGGACTAATTTAAAGAGAGAATTAACAGGTATTTATTTTTGTTACATTTGTACCCCGCGCTTTCACACTCATGGCAGGCTCAATGCGGCTTACATGGGGCAACGGAGGGTTAAGTGACTTGCCCAGAGTCACAAGGAGCTGCCTGTGCCTGAAGTGGGAATCGAACTCAGTTCCTCAGTTCCCCAGGACCAAAGTCCACCACCCTAACCACTAGGCCACTCCTCCACTCATTTCTCCTTTTTGTTAGTGCAGTTTTTATTTTCAACAAATTAATAGATGTAAAGAATTCTTTAAGTGAAAAAAACGAGTTTGCTTTTGTGCAAAATTTAATGCCACCTGTGAAATAAGTCATCATATCACTTGTAACCCGCTGCATCCCCTTGACTCTTCAGACAGCCTTGCTTGTTGGTGGAGATGAGCTTATTTTTATGATTCTTATCATTGGTCACTGCTTTTCATTTCAAAGATGACACAGACAGCATCTGTTTCATTTGCCTGGCATAGAAATCTGACACTCTGAGGAAGGCCTATAATTAAAAAAAAAAAAAAAAAAAAAAAAAGTATGTTTTGAGCTGGATTACCTAGTAAATAGGAACCGCTCTCCTCTTACTGGCCATGGCCTTTTTGGGAAGGATTGTGCTATTTTCAGGCAGCAAGATGAACTGTGCTCTTGACAGACAATTGAGTTACCGGAAACAGAAGAAAAAAAAAACCAATGGTTTTTTTTTTTCTAAAGCAACTGCAAGGACTGTGCAAGCTTCATTTTCTACAGGCTTTTCTGTACTTGGTCTTGTTTTGATGGCACAAAGTTAGCAATGATAAGAACGTAAGAATAGCCATACTGGGTCAGACCATTGGACCAGCAGTGGCCAATTCAGGTTACAAGTACCTGACAGAATCCCAAATAGTATCAAGATCCATGCTACTTATCCCAGGCATAAGCAGTGGTTTTCCCCATGTCTATGGACTTTTCCTCACCTTTTTTAAAACCTAGATACAATAACCGCTATTACCACATTCTGTAACAACGAGTTCCAGAGCTTAACTATTCGTTGAGTGAAAAAATATTTCCTCCTGTTTGTTTTTAAAAGTATTTGAGTGCCCCCCTAGTCTTTTTACTTTTTGAAAGAGTAGAAAATTAATTTACACTTACCTGTTCTACACAACTCACTATTTTGTAGACCTCTATCATACCCCCCCCCCCCCCCCCTTAGCTAAGGCCTTTAAGCATGGGAGGGATATGTCTCTTCCTTCTTAAGTTCATGGGAGCACAGGGCTTCTTAGCGCCTGGATCCTGGGTACAGGCTTGGTCCCTGGACAAACAGAACCTTTGAACGCTTTGGTCTCTTTACCTCCTTTTCACCATAGAGTAGTCAAAGGGGTTGCCTTTCTGTGGTATCCAAGAGAGCCAGAAGAATTTTGGAGCTCCTAGCCTTGAAGGGTGTTGGCTCTGAAGTACCTAACCGGCTTGAGGAAAAGGAGAAAATTGGTTCAGCTGTAGTAGTGATAACCAGAGAGAAGAGTGTTCAAGTTTTGGGAAGTATCTTAGCAGGCCCAGTGATGGAATTCCTTAGTCTAAAAAGAGAGCACTGTAGTGCCTTAGAGGTCGAAAGAGGTGTTTCATAACTGTGAGGGGGTGGAGCGGAAGATTTGTGACTGAAATCTTATGATCCTGGATTGGAAGTGAAGTCCTAAGTCAGAGGAAGAAGTTTTTAACTGTCTGCCTAATTTATTTTCTTTGTACGTAAAGATATCATGGACTCTTAATTGAACCTCATTTGAGTGAAGACAGAAAGGGAGACATTTCTCATAAAGCATTCATATAAGCAGGGCCGTGAAGTAACTTCCTCCTATGCCACCCCTCAGGACCAACGGAAAAAGAATGTGGTCTCCCCTTTCATGCTATAGCATCTGAGGTGTTACCGCTAGAAGACAGGAGCATGAGAGGTCTGATTATATAAAGAAGAGGTTGTAAAATACACATTCAAGGTAAGGTGAATTGCTGATTTTTCGAGAAAATGGGAAATAATCAGAGTTCTGGGATTGCAGTGATTGAGTTGATTAGATTAGTGCGGGGAGGTGGTGGTATTGGTAAAGTAGCATGATAGCTGTTTGTGGTAGTTTTGTCCATTGATCTGTCACCTCTGCAATATTTGAATTGAAGGCCACATGGCAAAAATACTTCAGTATGAGAGCCAGAACCAGTACTGAATAAAGTAGATGGTGCCCAGAGCCCTGGGTGATAACAGTGGTCCCTTTCCAATGATATAGCCAGTGTGGCTTCTCAGGCACACCTGGGGTAATATAAGTACATAAGTATTGCCACACTGGGACAGACCAAAGGTCCATCAAGCCTAGCATTCTGTTTCCAACAGTTACCAATGCAGATCACAAATAACTGGCAAGATCCCAAAAAAGTACAAAACATTTTATGCTGCTTATCCCAGAAATAAGCAGTGGCTTTTCCACAAGTCAATTTAATAATGGTCTATGGACATTTCCTTTAGGAAGCTGGCCAGACCTTTTTTAAACCCCGTTAAGCTAACCGCCTTTACCACATTCTCTGGTAACGAATTACAGAGTTTAATTACACATTGAGTGAAGAAATATTTTCTCTGATTCGTATTAAATTTACTACTTCGTAACTTCATCGCATGCCCCCTAGTCCTAGTATTTTTCGAAAGAGTAAACAAACGAGTCACATCTACCCGTTCCACTCCACTCATTGTTTTACCTCTATCGTATCTCTCCTCAGCCGTCTTTTCTCCAAGCTGAAGAGCCCTAGACGCTTCAGCCTTTCCTCATAGGGAAGTCGTCCCATCCCCTTTATCATTTTTGTCGCCCTTCTCTGTACCTTTTCTAACTCCACTAGATCTTTTTGAGATGCGGTGACCAGAATTGAACACTATATTCGAAGTGCGGTCACACATGGACTGATAAAAAGGCATCCTTCAGCCCATCTTGTCTCACCCTAGCCAAATCAGTCTCAACTCCACCAGCCTTTCCTTCAGTCACACGTCATCATCCCCAAACACTCCAAGCTGGCTCTCCTCCCATGTTTAATGCCCTCTGACCTTTCTAAAGTTTTGTTGCAGACACTACCTATGGAACAGCTGTTCTGTTTCTTGATTACCTTGAGCTGTGTGATGTCCAAACTTCTTCACTTTTTGCACAATCCCACAAGAGCAGGGTCGCCGAGAGGGGGGCAGGGGGGACAAAATTCCCCGGGCCTGGGCCTCCAAGGGGGGCCCAGCACCAGGGTCAGGCCGCCGGCGCTGCAGTCCCCGGTCTCACCTGCCTGACCTCGGCTCTGTCGACAACCCTTCTCCGTCTGCCACCGGGCCCCCTGCATTAAGATCGGCAGCGCCTCAGCTCCATGTGGAAAGGCAGATTGCCTCCCTTCGGGCCCTCCCTGTGTCCCACCCTTGCGGAAACCGGAAGTTACATCAGACGAGGGCGGGACACACGGAGGTGAGGCGCTGCCGATGCTAATGCAGGGGGCCCGGTGGCGGATGGAGGGGGGCTGTCGATGGAGCCGAGGGCAGGCAGATGAGACCAGGGACTGCAGCGCCGGCGGCCTGGGAGTGGGGGGGGGCGGCCTTGCCCCGGGCCCAGCTTAGTCTCTTGGCGGCCCTGCAAAAGAGTGACGTGGAAGGTTGTACGCTGTATAACTCAAACTGAAGGAAAACAGAGCAGTTGTATTGGAGCTAGTGCCAGCAGCAAACCTCTGGATGAGGTGGGGGAAAATAACGCATTGAGAGAAGTGTTAGAAAGCCACATCTGGGGTCAGTGGGGGCTTTGCAGTGAAGAACACTGGTTTAGACATGAAATATTTGGCAGTGTTACAGTGCTAGAATGATAGTGTCTCTTATTAGGACTGAGTGGCTGTTTGCAGGCCTCAAAATGGGGCCTGTACTTTGCCCTCAGAGCCTCTGATGAAAATAAGAGCTAAAAATAAAGATCATTGGTAATGAGTCTACCAGCAGAGTCTGAGAAATCACCCCTGAGGAACCAACTTGGTCCTAGGTGCTAGAAATAGGCACTGTAAAAGGTGTTGCTAGGGACAGGACTTCACCCAGCAACTTGAAGGCAGCTGAACCATTCTTCAGAACAAACACGAGGACAGGTGAATCCTCTGCTATGCTATACTGCTTGTTACTAAGGAGGAGATTGAACTGTTCCAGACCCATGCCTTGTGGGAGCTTGCATTTTGAGTATTGAGTCCCTGTGTTGAAGAGAACATGTGTATCTCTGTTTGTTTCTCTTGACTCGGTTTACAATAAAGCCAACTTGGAACCTGAAAAAAAACTGAGGTTGAATTACTCTAACCCTTTTATTTATTTATTTTTTCCATTCAGCAAACAGTTCCCAAATTTTCAGGATGGGTAGGTCTGTGTAAATCCTCAATGGCAATTATATTTTCCACAACAACTACCGAAGAAGTAGAGGATGATTCACGACTTCCACACATGAATGGAGAACAGAAGCTCTTTGTTGAAGCACCAAATCAAGACCCGACACGGGGCCATGTTTTGGTGTCAGTTCGCCTGCATAAGGAGTTTTATACAAACACTGTACAAATCAAAATCAATATAAAATTTACAACAAATACAAATAATGGGAGTCACGTGATGCAGTGAGCTGCCCTGGATATGCTGCTCCTGAGCTGCTCGGGATCCCATCCTGTAACCGGTATATAATCGCTGCCTTCCCAGTTGGATAGCACTCTAACAACGCCAAATCTTGCATTGACAAGATCCCACATGACGTCCGCATCTAAACCTCCGCGGAAGAAGGATGAGCGCAGACAAGCGCCAGAAAACAATATGGTGGCTTCCCCAGCAGTATCGCAATTAAATGCTAATTAGTACCTGCTTATTGCAAAGCTGACAGTCAGTGGTAAGATTGCTGGATTCCAGATTCTTGCCACTATCTAAGCAAATAGCGGGGATAGCGATCGCATTTGATCTTACCCGCCGTGCCAGTGAACTGGAAACACGAGTATCGGAAGTGAAGGACATGCACGACTGACACAGGATTTACAACAGAAGGTTGATGACCAGGAGAATCACTCTTGGAGAGACATCAGGTTTGTTGGTCTGCCAGAATTGATCTCAGACGTGCAGCTCCAGAAAACTTTAGTGGGTCTTTTATGTAGGTGCGCTGGCGCTTTTAGCGTGTTTAAAAATAGGCACATGCTAAATATGCCAATGTATTCCTATGGGCATCTTTAGTGTTTAGCGCATGCCTATTGTTAACATGTGCTAAAAACACCGGCGCACCTACGTAAAAGACCCCCTTGGAGACTTGGCTATTGGCATGATTTCCTGAAGCAGGAGAGGGCACCACTATTCATTTGGAGCGGGCCAAACTCGTGGGTCCACAGCGCACCTGAGATTTGCGGACCCATGTAGTTATAGCAAAATTTTATCTCTGCTCAGAAAGCCCAGGTTCTAAGACTCTACAAGGGCAACCGAGGGGATTTGAAATATGATGGCGTACCAATAAAGCTCTTTCAAAACTGTTCTGCTTCTCTTACAACGAAGCTTCAGGCCTTTACTTCTGCCTGTGCAAAATTGGTGGAGAGGCATCGGCGTTTCATATTGTAATATCCATCTACCCTCAAAGTGTGTGTCGATGGAAAATGTGTCTCTTTTTTATTCTTCCCTGGAAGAGGTGCTTGACTGGCTGAGATTCAGATTTCGAGGAGGTATCGATGCATAGGGTCAAGGATCCATGATTTGTGAAGGGGTTTTGGGAAGTGACATGGTCAAGACGGCCGGTAGTGATTAACGGAGTAGATCTTCAATTCATAATGTTTTGGTCATGACTGTTTTGCAGTGAATAGGGGGGCTAGCAGTTTGAGTTTCTTTTTGGAAGATAGTACTGGATTGGGATGCGGTTCCTACGACATTAAGTGACTCTCTACCAATCCACTCTAAGTGGGGTCAGTAAATTAGTTAGGTTAATAAGGGGGGGGGGGTATAGGGAGAAGGTTCAGGGGGTGGGGTGGATTTAGATGGGAAAGGGTTGGGATTTATTTATTATCTCATTTGTACCCTTTAGATTGTAAGCTCTTCTGAGAAGGGACCGTCCTTATTCGTTAATTTGTACAGCGCTGCGTAACCCTAGTAGCGCTCTAGAAATGTTAAGTAGTAGTAGTAGTACCCCACATTTTCCCAACAGCGTCAGGCTCAATGTGGCTTACAGTGCACCGCAGAGGCAGACGCCAATGCAGTAATAATATGCTAATACAACTGAAAACCTACATAAGTAATAATGGGGAGGATGGGGAAGGGGCAAAAAGGGAAACCAGGAGAGAGGAGGGAAGGGTGAATGTGTCCAAAATTGTCACTAGATTGATGTGTATCAAGCAGAGGAGACACATTGGGATAAGCTTTCCAAAATAGCATGGTCTTAAGTGATTTCCTGAAATTTAGATGGTTGTGGATGGTTTTCATAGTCTTTGATAAAGAATTCCATAATTGCGAGCTGATGAAAGAGAAGGATACCAGTACTGGTCCAGAATTTAAAGTTGAAGGGGCAAATTGCAAAAGATTTTTGTGTACTGCTCACTTGATAATTACTCTGCATGTATTTTTAAATTTTATATTAAACTTTGCTAGGAATTCTTTCCCCTTAATTTTAGGGGTTCTGTAAGCAATTTAGTTTTAAATTTTATGTGGACATCTGTTTGCAAATTGATTATATAATTCTACAATTTTTAAAAAATCTTTTATTCTACAGGTTGTAATGGTGTCCTAGAGCAAAATCTACATGTGTGTGTAAATAATTCTCTTTCATGATCTCTGACATTATTTCTCCTAGCCAAGTACTGCAGAAGAGGGTTCACTTAGATAAATTATTCATCAGTTTTATTTAAAAGAAACACTGAGCAAAACCTTTTATATTAATTGTTGACGGTTTTAATTATGAATGACTTCGTAGAACTTCAAGAATTTTCTTTGTGTGATGATGACCAACATATTGGGGAAGAATTGGGTCCTGGGCGTCCTGACTCAATCTCTCACTAGCACTTAAGACTGGATTTACTAAAAGGTGTTGTGCTAATATTTGTTGAAAGGATTAACAAATCTGTGTTTTTGGAGAAAATACCTTAAGATTTTTAGATTTGGTTTTGTTAGCTTGAGTTAGTGGTAGATCAAGGATAGGGATCGCATTCGATTTCCTTATGTGTTTAATTTAATTGGCAGGCTGTAGAGTCTTCATCACTTTACAGAAGTGCTAGACCATGAGCACCAGGCCATTAACTGTAGAAGCCAAGTTCAAATCCACTGCTGCTCCTTGTGATCTTTACAAGCCACTTAACCCTTGCCTTAACACTTGCCTCTGGTACAAAGGTACACTGTAAACCCTCTGGGTACAGGGAAAATACCTACTGTACCTGAATGTAACTTGCCACTGAAAAGGTGTGAGTTAAATCCCAAGAAATGATACCTTTTGCGTAGCCACAGGCTAGCTGCTGTGGAATTTCTCATTCCCCCCTATGATGACTGGTGAGTAGGTGGTTATGAGGAGTCCTGCCCTGCTTCCCTTTCATCTCTCCAGAATGCAGTGCCCTGGTGAGCGGGAGGATGGGACTTAGACTGGTGAGAAGTGCAAATTTATAAGTGGGCAACTGTTTTTAAAGGTTCCTGTTAGTATACATTCTGAGTTTAATATATTCAATTGCGTAAAAAACTGAAGGCATATGTAGTTTCTCATGTTTTGAGTTTTCTTTTTGTAAACTGCCTTGAACCTCATGCTGGGACTACTGTGGTTGATACATTTCAGATTAGATTAATGACACTGGCACTGGGAAGATCCAAAGCACCAGATACTTGGTGCCTAAAACTTATGAACTGTAGCGTAATTCTGCAGGGGGCCCAATAAAAGATAACCACAGCTTGTAGGGGGCTGTAAGAGTCAAAGCTCCCTACTTGGTGTATACCTTTACTTGGTTGTTATATTTCAGAATTAACAGCTGATTTGTACATAAGATTTTCACTGTCATGACTGTTGCCATTAATTCAATAAAAAAAGTTTTGAACATAAAAGATAACCACAGCTTTCCCAGGTCCAGCAAAAGACTCGACATCCCCAGGGAATGATGCGAGTCTAGGGCAGTGGTTACCAGTCTTTTTGTGGCTGTGACCCCGTGATAACAGCCAAATAAAATTGTATGATGCAGAATCATGATGCATCTATGGAGACCCCATAGTCATGACCCCAGATGCAGGTAGTCAGCGCCATTGTTCTGCACTGATGGGTGTTATCTGTTTCTGCCAGCAGGTGGAGGAAGAGAAAACAGAAGTCTACTGGTGACATCACCTCTAGCAGGTGGTAGGTTGTGTTGACAGTGCTTCTGGTCCCTGGCCTAGTTGTGCAATGAGGTTGAGCCTAATGGCTACGCCCAAGGTTTCCGGTCTCTGACCATACCTGGTTGAACGCAGAGCTTGACTCTGCAGCCCCCAGGCTAGCTTTATGCCCTTTGTTAGGGGCTATTGCTATTGTAAAGAACTAAGTGCCCTGTGCATTTTTAGCGCACACTAATGTTAGAGACACCCATATAGTCCTATCAAATCACAGACTTTCCATCTCCACCCTGTACCCCTCTCTCCAGCACCTACAGATCGGGGGGGGGGGGGGGGGCAGGAGCAAAAGCTGGCATGTCCTGCCCTGGCTGTTCCATTTTTAGAATGAACGAGACTAAGAAGTATCAAGCGCAAATAAACTAAACTACCAGTGGTCATAGAGTACTACTGCTGGGAGTCCTGTTGTCAAATAAGGAAGCACAAGCCAGAGTGCAGCAATGCAACCCCCCCCCCCCCCCCCAAAAAAAAAAAAAAAAAACCCACCATGGGATTCGCTAGGCCACAGAATCATCATCATTATCAACCAATATTTATATTCCACCCTTTCTCAAGATAGATTCAAAGCAGATTACAATACAAGAAGTTAAGAAATAACTGTTAAAATTACGTCCAATAAATAAATTTATTTAAAAATTAAATCTCATAAACATTACTAAAAATAATAATTACAATAAAGTAATAAAACAAGTTACAATCTTAACTTGTATACTGAAGAAAATAGATATGTTTTCAGAGGCTTATGAAACAGTAAGTAGGAGAAAATAGATCTAATAGAATTTGGAAGAGAATTCCATATTTTAGCAGTCTGATATTAATATGAATGTTCAGTGAAGGAAATTTGTTTGAAAAAGGAGCAAACTCGCATCCTACCAAAACTCTGGGCCATCTCAATCATTCTAGTCATAGAAGTAGCTAGGGCTTTTTTGAGGGGGTACTTGGGGGTACTAAGTACCGGCACCTTTTCCATTGTCTGCTAAAATTGACCCATGGACCCCAAGTTTTAATGAAAGAACTCAGGTTCTACATACCAATTCTGCCTTGTCATAGATTCTGTGACTGGTTGCAGGGGGCCTGGCTATTGTGGGGTGGGTTCTCTGTGATCACCCCACCCCTGAATGATGGCCTAGCATTTGAGTACCAGCACCTTTTTTGCTAGAAAAAACACACTGGAAGTGGCAAACATACTATAACAAACCCTAAAGACCAAGCAATTAATTTTAAAATGACAGCATTCTCTGATTGGAAGCCAGTGTAATTTCACCTATAAAGGAGACGCTCTTTAATATTTATTTATTTTATTTATTTATTTATTGCATTTGTACCCCACATTTTCCCACCTATTTGCAGGCTCAATGTGGCTTACAGAGTGTTGTTATGACAAAGTCATGACAGGATCTTGGATACAATCAAAAAGCAGAAGATGGATGAGGAATTATAGAAGATGGTGTTAGATAGGATAGTTTAGGAGGTGTGTTTTGACGATTGGTTGGGTTGATGTGGTTTATTTAATACATATGTACCCTACATTTCCCACCCATTTGCAGGCTCTATGTGGCCAACAGTGTTGTTATGACATTATCATGAGAGGATCTTAGATACATTCGGTGGTAGGACGAAGATATTTGAAGATAGAGAAGGGGTGTTAACTAGGGTGGTGTAGGAGGGGTATTTAGCTGTTTGGGTGGGTTGTGTGGTGGTTTGTGTCTTTAAAGGTTCTTTTTGTAATACTACTTTGTACCAAAAATCAGTTGAGCTGCCGTAATTGTTTAGCCAATTCTTAATGTATAATGAATTACAATAATCCAAATATGGAATTATCATTGATTGGACTATTCGGAAATTGTTATGAGAAAATTGATTGAATACTACACAACTGACGTAATTTAAAAAGTATTGTTTTAGTGTTATTTATCTGAGGTACAAAGGATATATTGGAGTCTGATATAATTCCGAGCACCTTGGATTGGGAATCTATTGGGCAAATCTCTCCTGATGAAAGAGTAATTGTCAAATTGACAGGTCCTGAATTACCAAACCAGGCTAACCTGTTTTTTTTTGTCTATTTAATTTTCAATATAAAGAACACGCCCAACAGTCCACCAGATCAATCTGGTCTCTTATTGAGTTCAATGTCTCAGAAATTGTTACTGACGTTGGAATTAGAAGAAAGATGTCATTTAGCATAAGAGAGAATAGAAGTTCCGAGAGCTGAAAGAGTTTGCCCCAAAGAGCTCAAATATATGTTAAACAGTAATAGGGACAAAGGGGAGCCCTGGGGAACCCCACAAAAAGCCTTCCATTCTGGGGATAACATTTCCCTTTCTAGTTACACAATACGATCTATTTCTCAAAACTCCTTCAAACCAAGATAGTACAGCCCCTGTAATACAATTTCACTCAAGCTATGCAACAGTAATTCATGGTCAACAGTATTGAAAGCTGCAGATATGTCAAACTAAAGAAAAATTACCTGTTTCCCTATTCAAAGCAGTTATAAGCAGCAATTGCGATTCCATACTGTGATTGGATCTAAAGCCATATTGGCTCCCATCAAGACAGTTGTATGTATCTAGATATGATGTGTTGTTTAGCGAAAATAAATTCCATTAGTACCTTGGTTTAATGAATCCTGCAATAACTTTTCTTGCAATCGCATAGCATGCAGACACATTACTTTACCATAGGTTAGTAATGGGAACCTAAGGGGCTTGTTTATCTTTCTGCCCTCTCCCAGGTATAAAGGTACTAGTTACCTGTAACCTGGAATGTCCAGCACTCTAGGGATTATGGCCCTAATGCCACCAGGTGGAGAGACAGAAGGACACAGAAGGCTATAGTAATATGAGAATAATCAGTAATTGTTTATTACACTTACCAATCAGGACTACAATTAGAATACGTAATATAATTAATTAATTCTCATATGAGACAGCAACCGGGACACAAACGTGACCTCTGACATTAGCTCTCTGATTGCCTCTGTCTAGGATTCTCCTTTTATACCCTTTTCTCTCATAGGCTAGTATTGGAAGTACAAAGTCAGCATATTCTAACATATTCCAGCATATTCTAGTAAATTCTATTTTACAGAAGCAAAGTTCTTCATAACATTTGCTTATCATAAGTAAGGTCAGTAAGGTTATCCTACTTTGCAAAAACCATCTTCCCAGCAACCAAAGTTGTGTCTCTTCATTATCTGCTTTCATGGTCAGCAGCAAATTTCCCCTTACATTACTACATTCATGCACAGTATTCTCCTGCCACACATATCTCTGTTATGACTCCATATCTGCCTGTCTCTCCAACAGAAGGGCAAGCTGACATGAGATTCACATTCTGTGTAATTCTTGTTATTTAGCTTCTCAGTGACTCTTAACCTATTCATAGCCTGTTCACAGAGGCCTAGCTTTGCTCATAATTCTCAGTTACTGTTGTAAAGTTATTTTATGGTTCATGACCTGCATGTCCCATATAAACAGGTGTGATACTGATTATTATTACTGAATATTATCTCTTGTCCTGATATCATTATGTTATGTTTTATCTATTTATCCACTTCCAATTCTACATGATATACCTATGCACCTTTATTTGAAATAATTCTGAAATTATTATTCCGTTAAAATTATTGCTGTGATATTCTTATGCACCTTATCTGCATCTATATTCTGAAATTCTTATTCTATTAATGTGAATGTCGTTGTAACATTTTGTAAGCCACATTGAGCCTGCAAGTGGGTGGGAAAATGTGGGAAACAAGTGCAGCAAATACATAAATAATTAATTAATTTAGTGCAGTTTTTTCCAACCCTCTCCTGGAGGCACACCTATCCAGTCCGGTTTCCAGGATTGCCATAATTAAATACGCATTAGGATAAATGTGCATATAGTGGAGCCTCTCTATCCATGGAAATCCATCTCATTCATATTCATTATGGGGCCTTTTACAAAGGCGCGGGTCGCACGTGCCCAGTTGGCACTACCACCAGGATAGCGCGTGCGCCTTGCGGTAATTCCGATTTTGGCGCACTCTGAATACCATGGTAGAAAATGATTTTTGACAACCGGGGGGGGGGGGGGGGGTGTTCCCAGCGGTAACTGGCATTTCACCCACGTTGGCGCATGTTGCATGGCTACTTCGTGGATAGTACATGAGCTCTTACCAGTAGGTCAATGGGTGGCAGTAAGGGCACAGGCCGTATATAGGCGCACGCTATTTTTAATATTAGCGCAGGCCCGTTTCCCAGCTGCAGTAAAAAAAATGGCCCAGCGAGCACCTAAAAAACGTGCCCGCACTACCACAGGCCACTTTTTACCGCGGCTTTGTAAAAGGATCCCTATGGTAATCCTGAAAACCTGACTGGATAGATGTGCCTCAGGGAGAGGGTTGAGAAGAATTGGTTTAGGTCATTTTTGCAGAGGCAACAATGGGAGCTGAATTGCTTTCAGTTGAGACCAAGAAATGGTTGCATGTTCAGGATATAGAAAACCAGGGAATCAATTTTTGTAAATACTCATTTGATTAGAAAGATTTTAGAATTTTGACAGTTCTTTCCCCCTCTTTTTCCTAAGCAACAGAGCAGCAATGTCATCGTCATCGACATCAACATCCCCATTTCCTGGTCAGCCCCCTTCATCCCCAGCACCAGCCCGGTCTCCTCAGGCACCTGTATCACCAGGGACACTCCAGCCGCAAGCCGGCCGTAGGCTGAGGGAGCGATCCCCATCACCCATGAGAGGACACCTGATCCCCAGTCCCCTTCCAACCAGACGCACCAGGACATTTTCTGCGTAAGTTGGTATTGTCACTATTTTCTCGCCTCTAAGCATTTGAAATAGTCAATAAAAATTGCACGTTGGATCTTTTTGTACTCAGTATTAAACCGAGCTAACCTAAAACTGAAGAAGTGGCGCATGTTAAACGCCAGTCGGTGGAGCATTTATGTTACCTGGTATTAACTGACAGTAAGTTCTTTTTTTGTTTGTTTTTTTATTGAATCTTGCCATTTTTATTTTGAATAATGGGGGGAAGTTATCAACTCGGTCTACCTTTAATGATGGGTTATTTTACCACTAATTCATGTTATTTTAACTCTGGTCCCATTGTATGCAATGAGACCTAGCTACCAATAACCCAGATTAACAGTAAAATAATCTGGGTTATTAGTAGCTCAGTCACACAGAATTGCAGTGGGAATCAAACCCAGGTTCTCAGCCTGCTGCACTTACCATTAGGCCTTAAATCATAGTAAGGATGTTTCCAGGTGGAGATAATTTGGGACGTATGTTCCTTAACAGAGGCACAAGTGTATAAAAGGCAGACTTCCAAGTGGAAGCCAGACATGCCTGAGGAGGAGGAGGATGAAAAGCAAATTGTCATCAGTAGTCACAAAAAAGCCAAGGGGTTGAGTACATTTAAAAAGTGCTGCAGGAAGGCCTAACCCCTTGGCCTTAAATGGAATGATTAATACCTTGAATTTAACTCTACAGCTCACCAAAAGCCATCGGTATTCTAACAGTAATAGTGATGTGGTCATTGTAGTGTGCTGAGACACCTTTTATTTTCTAAAACCTGTATGCAGTGGTGTGCTGGAGCAGGCTCTCACAGGCTCGCAAGAGCCGGTTGTTAAGTTTTTTTTAAGAATTTTGGGAGCCGGTTGTTAAAGTAGGGCCCTCCATGGCTACTTTAACAACTGGCTCCCAAAATGTGGGCTTGGGCCCCCTGCTGAATTATCTTTTACTTTGCTGGTGGGGATGCTGAGCCCTGCCAGCCAAGTAAATAGACTACTGCTGCTCCCCGCTCCTTGTTTCCAGCTCTGGGCAGCAGGCTGGGACTTCTCGAGGATGTGAGAGAAGTTCCAGCATGCTGCTCAGCGCAAGATGTTGGGAGTGGTGGCAGTCCATTTATTGGTTGCCAGCAAAGGTATGCCTAGCGCGCCCACATGAAGTGAGGGAGGAGAGAGAGGCAAGTGTTGCTCCTCCACCCTACCCCACCCCCGGCCATCCCTGGCCGTTCCAACTGCAGAGCTGGCTACGTCCGGAGAAAGAGCCTGTTGTTAAAAATTTACCAGCACACCACTGCCTGTATGGATTAGTAGAATATTCATGTTTGGTACTCATTTGGCATCCATGGCATGCATTCTGCAAGTCCTATTTTTCTGTGCTCATATCTTTCTTCAGATTTATACCCAGCATTCCTAGATTTCTTGTCTGTAAATGCAAATGATCAATGTTGTTGTGAACAAGTGTTTAGTTACCTATTTGGTTTAAGAATATAGAATTAAGCTGAATTTAGATACTTGCATGTGGTTTTCATGTCAACGGAGAAAATTGATTTTGTCAGTACTAGAGGGGGATTAATTGAAAAAATACTGGTGAAAAATTTGGGAGTTTGGTTGGATAATAAACTGGAATTTAGGGATCAGATTTCTGCAGTTATTTCGGTATCTTTTGCTAGTCTAAGTTTGATAAGATATCTATGATTTTTGTAGATCACGAAGACTTGGCTAGCTTCTTGATTCATGCTTTTGTTACATCCAGGCTGTATTGCGCTTTATTGTGGGCTACCTAAGGGGTCCTTTTACTAAGGTGCACTGAAAAATGGCCTGCGGTAGTGTCTTGGGCGCACGCAGATCCATTTTTCAGCGCGCCTGCAAAAAATGCCTTTTTAAAATTTTTGCCGAAAATGGATGTTCGGCAAAATAAAATTTGGCACGTGTCCATTTTGGGTCTGAGACCTTACTGCCAGCCATTGACCCAGTGATAAGGTCTCACGTGTCAACCGGGCAGTAATGACCTACGCGTATCAAATGCCACTTAGCGCGCATAGTGGACACGCGTCAGAAAATAAAAATTATTTTCCAGACGTGTGTATTGGACGCGCACCAAAAATGAAATTACTGCAAGAACCATGCGGTAGCCGGGCGGTAACTCCAAATTGGCGCGTGTTGGGCACGCGTAGATGCTTCCGCGGCTTAGGAAAAGGGCCCCTCAGTAAAGATATTGCTATTGATGCAAAATTCAGCTGTCTGCCTGTTAGCAGGGGAAAAAACTCCCCTTTTGATCATATTATACCTATTCTGAAAGATTTACTTTGGCTACCTATTATCAACAAATCTATTTAAAATTTTTTATCTATTTTTTTTGTACCTTTTATAGCTAGACTAGAGGGTCCCATATATTTAAAGAAACTATTGTTACCTTACAAGCTGTCTAGAGCTTTACAATCTTCACAGCAGGGTTTTCATCAAATCCCAAATGAGATAAGATTAAAGCCTTATCTCATGGAACGCTATTACTATTGATTTATGACATACAATGTTATGTTCCTTTCAAAGACATTTGATAGCTTAGTATTCTCAGGAACGCTTTTAGTACAGTGAATGTATTATGTTGTATCAATATATATAAATGGCGAGTGTCATACTCACTCGCAAATGCGCAGTAGAGACCCTCTCTGCCCCGCCCCCGCGTCAATACGTGATGACGCGGTGGCGGAACAGAGAGGGTCTCTACTGCGCATTTGCGAGGGACACCGCCGTCGCTAACACTCCCCCCACCCGGAGTCGCCGCCGCCACCCACCTTCCACCCGGTTGGGGCCTCGCTCCGCTATTGAAACAGCGAGGGCACGCAGCACACAGCTCTGCTGAGCTGCCGTCGGCCTTCCTTCTTCTTCTCTGCCTGTGTCCCGCCCTCGACGACGTTACATCACACGAGGGCGGGACACAGGCAGAGAAGAAGAAGGAAGGCCACGGCAGCTCAACAGTAGAGCTGTGTGCTGCGTGCCCTCGCTGTTCCAATAGCGGAGCGAGGGCCCGGCCGGGTGGAAGGTGGGTGGCGACGGCTCCGGGGGGGGGGGGGGGGGGAACTCGGAGGGGGAGCGGCAGCGGCGAACTCGGCGGTGGGGTGGGGGGGCCTTTCAACCCCCCCTTCCTATACTAGCCCGTTTTTACGGGCTGAATGGCTAGTTCATTTATAAAGAAGTGTATAATTGCTTTTTGTTGTGTAATAATGATTACTTTGTTTTTATACTGTAACCAGTGGCGTAGCTACGTGGGGCCAGGGCCCCTGTAGATTTGGCCCTGGACCCCCTTGCCAACAACCCTCTCGACCCCCCTCTCCCGCCGTCACCTGACTTTGCTGGGGGGGACCCCAACCCCCGCCAGCTGAAGTCCTCTTCTTCCCCTAAAAGGCTTCCTTCTGTTTCTGACGTGCAGGACGTCAGAAACAGAAGGTAGCCTTTTGCGGGAAGAAGAGGACCTCGGCTGGCGGGGGTTGGGGTCCCCCGCCAGCAAAGGTAGGCGATGGCGGGGGGGGGGGGGTCGAGAGGGTCGTCGACGCGGGGGGGGCAAAGTTGGTGGTGGCGGCGGCGGGGGGATCGGCAATGGCGGGGGGGGGGGGTCAGTGGTGGGGGGGGGGGCTCTGGACCCCCCTCCCGCTGAAGTCTGGCTACGCCCCTGATTGTAACTCATCTCGAGCTTATTGGTGAAGTGTGACGCTCAGGGGTCCTTTTACAAAAGGGTTGCTGCGCGGCAACCCGGAACTACTGCCGGTCCAATGTGGCCGCCGGCAGTAATTCTCCCTCAAGCGTGCCGAATTTCTGGCACAACGGAAAATAATTTTGTCATTTATAGTGCATCAGTAACCCGGTGGGAAGGGTTACTGCGGGAGTCCTTACCACCACCTCAATGGGTGGCGGTAAGTGCTCCCCCCCCCCCTCGCATGGCCATGCGTTAAGAATAATCTTACCGCATGGCCATGTGTTTTTTTTAAGGGGCTTTTTACCTGCTGTGGTAAAAAATGGTCCAGGTGCGCACGGCAAAAACGGCCGCTACCGCAGGGCCCTTTTTCCTGCAGCTTGATAAAAGGACCCCTCAATGAGGTATATTTTACATTTTTTATTTTAAAAAAACCCACTAAATCTGTCTATTTTTTTTTCAAGTTAATTATAATTTATTTCCTAGGCTTTAACAAAGGCATCTGTGACTAAATCCTGAAGGGATATATTTTCTGTGGGAGGGAGTAGGAAGGAAGGGCACTGTAGGTTTTGATTCCAGCACCCATGCTGCGATTCACATAAACATGGTAGACATTTTGCCGGCAGCATCCAAGATGAGCTTTCTCTCTGTGTAAATGTCAGATGTAAGTAAGAGCTGTAGCCTTTCACAATTACTGGAGATTTTTTCCACCTCCAGCCTTTACGCCTGGGACCATTTTGGTCTCATGAAAGTTTAATAGCTTCTTATTGTTGAGTGCCCATTTGAGGGTCTGACTGTTCCTGCTCTGTATTCGCTAAAGATGAAATGGCTGCAGCAGAAAGCATTCGGTCATAACCTTCTCGTTGGCAAACATCTATTAATCAAATCTTTTTGTTGTAATTGCTGCATGTAAACCAACTGTAATCCATTACAATTGAATTTCAACAGGATACAGTTAAGAGAAGTTGTGACAGGCGTGTAGGTTATTTCACCTGTTTTAAGATCTATTTGTACAAATTGGTTGTGTTTTGGAAGTGCCACTTTAAGGGGCCCTTTTACTAAGCCGCGTAAGCATCTATGCGTGCCAAAATGGAGTTACCGCCTGGCTACCGCGTGGCTCTTGCAGTAATTTCATTTTTGGCGCGCGTCCAATACACGTGGCTGAAAAATAATTTTTATTTTTGGATGTGCGTCTAGTGGCATTCGACGTGTGTAGGTCATTACCGCCCGCTTACCGTGTGAGACTTTCCCGCTAGGTCAATGGCTGGCGGTAAGGTCGCAGACCCAAAATGGACGCGTGGCAGTTTTGATTTTGCTGCGCGTCCATTTTCGGCAAACATTTTTCAAAAGGCCTTTTTACAGGCGCCCTGAAAAATGGATCGCTGTACGCTCAAAACCCGCGCCTACACTACCGCAAGCCATTTTTCAGCGCACCTTGGTAAAAGGACCCCTAAGTGTTTCTAACCCCCTTCCAGGCTATAACTTCATCCAGCATGCATAATACGAAAGCCCTCATCCTTTAGAAATGATTCAGAGGGTCCTGTCGATGTTGAAGCCTTCCACCTCCAGCACACTAGTTCAATTCCAGCTCGATTTTTTTTTTGTTACATTTGTACCCCGCGCTTTCCCACAGGATGTGAAAAACTGGCCGGTGCAAAATAGGACAGACTCTCGTGTGGGTGGTGTCTGGAGTAAGGGATGCCTCCCCATACGGAGGGAGCAGGTTGGGACTGTTGGAGTCTTTGTGGGCGCTCAGGACATCTGGGGCAGGTTGGATTGGCAGGGGTCCATGGAGTGCTCCTGGTTTCAGTGCATACCAGTGATGCCTCTGTTGTGAAGTTTTTCCCAGGTGACTGCCCTGCTTACTCTGCCCTAACTCCAGCCCTTGTGTCACGCCAGCTGCATAGCTGAAGCATGTGCCTCAGGGCTTCTGTCAGATCTATGAATTGTGTGAAATCTAATGCAAACCTCATTGCTGACTTGTGACGTGGATATGAGAGAGAGCAAACACAGCTGAGCTCTGCATTAAATATGATCTAAGGATTTTCCGGCTTCTCTTTTTCTTAAAGTGGGTCGTCTTCAAACTGGTGACTAAGTAGCTCAGTAAGCACACTGTGGCATGATATGAATTAGAATCAATGGAAAATGGAGCTGCATAGAGAAATGAATTTTTGTTGGGAGGGGAGGGGGAATGATGCATGTGCTTCAGTCTTCATAGCTGTGGCGTAAGGTCGAGAGTAGCATCAGTGCAGACCATCAAGTATAGTACTTCTGGGTGACAGAGCCAACCTTTTTGGGCCTTTGCAATTAAACAAGTAATAAGCACTTGAAATGCTAAAAATTGTTCAGAGTTGAACTTTAAACTGTTATCTTTACCACAAAATGTTCGTATTAACAAAACTTCAGAGCAGTACTATATACAAAATTCATGCTGAAAATTACACAGGGAGATCTAACCATGCAGTCTTTGCATATAATTTCTCTCCAGTGCCTTCCCTCTTTTTTGTGTATGTGTGCATAAAATTATGTGCACTGTCTATTTAAAGGTAGGGGACTATAATTTTGAACTGTCATTTTTAAATGGGTATACACAGATTTATGTGTGTAAAATATGAGCATTACCTTCTATTATATGCAGTCACTCAGGCCCCGATGCTCAAAAGTTGCTGTTAAATACCAGGGGGGGGGGGGGGGGTCTTTTACAAAGGCGCACTAGTGTTTTTAGCGCGTGCTAAACGTTACAGACATCCAGGACATGCCAAATGTTTAGCATGTACTAAAAATGATAGCATACCTTAGTAAAAAAGGGGGAAGAAATTCTGCAAGTGGCTCGGTAGGGAAAGCGCCTAGCACATCTGCAGAACAGTTTCGCAGTAAGCATCGATGTTCTATGTATGCCCAGGAGAAAAAAAAAAGGCGACAGCCATATCATAGACGTGCGTCCAGTGACATCACAATAAGTTTCCTTTTTTTTTCTCCACAAAAACTTTTTAACAGTACTGTTACAAGCAGAACACACACGCGCACATATAATACATGTGCAGATAGTATTAAAAAATATTCCACAACAACTTACTTTTTAACACTAGTGGGATACACATACGTATAATGCACGTACACGTGCTATTAAAAAATGCAAGCAGACAGCGCCATCAAGAAACTGCCCTTCAACGACAGCTCCAGACCTGCTGGAATATTTGAACATTAAAGGTAGGCACCCCTCTCTGTGCATTGAACAGAATACTCATTTTAATACTAATTAGCTTGTAGTAATACATTTGCATAGGATTATCGGTAGCTGTTACTGTGAATGGTAAAAGCGCCGCGGAATCCCTGTGTGCATTAGATGCTGAATAACTTGTGCGCTAGACTGGCTACAACCAAATGTTGCAGCACAGTAAGCTTTGAACGGGCCTCAGGCTTTTCAGGTTAGTGTTCTTAAATTTCACCATGCATAATCAACTCTGTTTCTTCTTGCTGTGGGCCTTTTAATCGGGCTGTTTGTAACTAAAGTGTGTGTTTCTGCTGTAAGCTGTTCACATGCCTTTTGTGCTGGCTGATGATGTGTGAATAGCAGTCTTGGAAAGGGAATGCAGTCTCTCTTCATGTTTTAAACAAATGTACTCATAAACCTTCTGTGGGAAAAAAAATGGTAATGTATTCATATGCCCTTCTTAGTGCTGAAATTTAGCTTTCAGGGAAGATGTTTGTTTCTAGAATTGTGGATGTAGCCTGTTTTTGCACTTTGTAATTTCTGTAAAGGAAACATGTTTATTTTTGTTTGCATTGCTTTTCTCTTAGAAACATAGAAACATGACGGCAGGTAAGGGCCGTATGACCCATCCAGTCTGCCCATCCTTAGTATCCACTAACTCCTCCTTTTCCTAAGAGATCCCACGTGTCTGTCCCATTACGCCTTAAACTCTGACACAGTCTTCGTCTCCACGACCTCCACCGGGAGACCATTCCATGCATCCACCACCCTTTCTGTGAAAGAGTATTTCCTCAGATTTGTCCTCAGCCTATTTCCTCTTAACTTCATCTTATGCCCTCTCATTCCAGAGCTCTCTTTCATTAGAAAAGGTTTGTCTCCTGTACATTAACGCCACTGAGGTATTTAAACGTTTCTATTATATCCCCTCTCTGCGGCCTCTCTTCCAGCGTATACATGTTGAGGTTCATGAGCCTGTCCCTATATGTTTTTATGACTGAGACTACTAACTTTGTAGCTACCCTCTGGATTGATTCCATCCTGTTTGTCTTTCCATAAGTGTGGTCTCCAGAATTGAACACAGTATTCTAAATGGGGCCTCACCAGAGACTTGTACAAGGACAGTATCTTCTGCTGGCCATTCCACTCTGAGGAACCCCATTATTTACTCTATTGAGCTACAACTGAGAAAGGCATGCGCCATATCCAAACTTCCTTTCCCGTACCTAAAGAAAACATGGGTTTTAGTAGTTTATGTTTAAATTTTGTGTAGTTTTTCTGTCTGCCTTGGGTTCTGCTTAATAAGGATGATTTTATTATTGTTTAAGGCTAATATGATGATGATGATGTGTGATGTGCTTCTACTGTTACATTATTTTATTGTGCAGTACATTTATATAGCATTGTACAGTGCCTTGAGCTTGGTGGGAAAGCCATTCAACACAAAAATGAATTATACTATGTAGTCATATTTTTTTCAATGCTTATTGTACAATACTCGTGTATCTATAGCTGTGTTTCATGGGGCTCGGTAACGCAATTCAAAAATGCATGGGATAAACATAGTGGAGGAGTGGCCTAGTGGTTAGGGTGGTGGACTTTGGTCCTGGGGAACTGAGGAACTGTAGGTTCGATTCCCACTTCAGGCACAGGCAGCTCCTTGTGACTCTGGGCAAGTCACTTAACCCTCCATTGCCCCATGTAAGCCACATTGAGCCTGCCATGAGTGGGAAAGCGCGGGGTACAAATGTAACAAAAAAAAAAAATAGACACTATTGGAGATTCTACATGGAATGTTGCTACTATTGGAGATTCTAGGTGGAATGTTGCTATTCCACTAGCAACATTCCATGTAGAAGCCTGCGCGGCCACATTGGTGATCTGCAAGGGCCAACTTCAATCTCAAATAGTAGCAAAGGTGGAGGAGTGGCCTAGTGGTTAGGGTGGTGGACTTTGGTCCTGAGGAACTGAGTTCGATTCCCACTTCAGGCACAGGCAGCTACTTGTGACTCTGGGCAAGTCACTTAACCCTCCATTGCCCCATGTAAGCCGCAATGAGCCTGCCATGAGTGGGAAAGCGCGGGGTACAAATGTAACAAAAATAAAGTAGATACTATTGGAGATTCTACATGGAATGTTGCTACTATTGGAGATTCAAGGTGGAATGTTGCTACTATTGGAGATTCTAGGTGGAATGTTGCTATTCCACTACCAACATTCTATGTAGAAGGCTGCGCAGGCTTCTGTTTCTGTGAGTCTGACGTCCTGCACGTATGTGCAGGACGTCAGACTCACAGAAGCAGAAGCCTGTGCGGCCATATTGGTGATCTGCAAGGGCCAACTTTAATCTCAAATAGTAGCAAAGGTGGAGGAGTGACCTAGTGGTTAGGGTGGTGGACTTTGGTCCTGAGGAACTGAGTTCGATTCCCACTTCAGGCACAGGCAGCTCCTTGTGACTCTGGGCAAGTCACTTAACCCTCCATTGCCCCAGGTACAAATAAGTACCTGTATACAATATGTAAGCCGCATTGAGCCTGCCATGAGTGGAAAAGCGCGGGGTACAAATGTAACAAAAAAAAAATAAAATAAAGGAATACTCTTTAGAACAAATGGATCCTCAGAAGCTTAGCAGAGATTGGGTGGCATTACCGGTGGTTAGGAGGTGGGGCTAGTGCTGGGCAGACTTCTACGGTCTGTGCCCTGAAAATGGCAGATACAAATCAAGGTCAGGTATACATATAAAGTAGCACATATGAGTTTATCTTGTTCGACAGACTGGATGGACCGTACAGGTCTTTTTCTGCCGTCACCTACTATGTTACTATGCTTTAAATATTAATGTCAGTCATAATGTATTTATTGTCTACATTTTACTGCTTTATAGGGTGCCCCCCCCTTTATTGTGGGGGGGAATATGGGTTCTTCAGCTACAGGAAGGTTAACTGTCAATCTATTAATCTCCTGACAGGACTGTGCGGGCGTCTGAAGGCCCTGTGCACAAGGGAGTCTGCAAGTATTTCTCTCGGTCGAAAGGCCATGGCTTCATCACACCCAGCGACGGTGGACCAGATATCTTTGTGCACATTTCCGAGTAAGTGTTTTCACAATTTAAAGCTGCATATTGAAAGAAATTGGAAGCATGGGATCTGCAGCAAAGAAACTGGACTCTCTTGAAGAAAAAACATATTTTTTAAACAAATTATGAACCTGCTAACTTTCCAACTCATTCCACTTCCTCAACTTTCTGTAAACCCTCATACACACCCTAAGTTGACAGTGAGCAGCAGTGATAGACTCGTGTTTAAGAGCTGTATACCAAGTGCTGTATTTCCTGCTGCCCTGCAAAGCAGATCTGTGCTCTCTAAGGGTCCGTTTACTAAGGTGCGCTGAAAAATGGCCTGCGGTGGTGTAGGCGCGTGTTTTGGACGTGCGCAGATCCATTTTTCAGTGCACCTGCAAAAAAAATGGCTTTTAAAAATTTTTGCCAAAAATGAACGCGCGACAAAATTAAAATTGACGCGCATCCATTTTGGGTCTCAGACCTTACTGCCAGCCATTGACTTAGCAGTAAGGTCTCTTGCATTAACCGTGCGGTAATGACCTACGTGCATCATATGCCACTTGGCACGTGTAGCGGAATTATGCCAGAAAATAAAAATTATTTTTTGGACGCGCGACAAAAATGAAATTACCGCAAGAGCCCTTGCGGTAGCCGAGCGGTAACTCCACATTGGCGTGTTTTGTGCGCGCATAGACGCTTACGCAGCTTAGTGAAAGGGCCTCTAAAATTCCTTGCACAGCTGGCTGCTTGAGATTTTTTTCATCTTGTTGGATGACTCTTAACTTGATGGATGTGGTGGCCCTCCCTTCATAACTTGCTTTTTAGTTCTGTGGCAATTGAACTTAAGGCAGGAGGGAACTACTTTTATTGATGATCATGTGGTGGAATATTAGAAGATCACATACAATGCATATTTCTTTTTTTCTTTTATTATACTTGTATATTTCTACAGGAGCGCAGCTCTTAATAAAAGCAATAGCAAAAAGAAAAAAAAAAAGAATTAAGCAAAAACAAGCTACAGATATCGCCAGACAATGTGCATCTTTTATACTGCTTCAAGTATAAATTTAAACTATAAAAAAGAGGGAGAGTCAAGGCCAAGAAAAGGATAAATAACATCGTTGCATAACACAGATTGGGGAAGAGACAAAGATGGCAGCAGTAATCTTTATTCTTATTCCAAAACTGAGCTCCAGCCATTTTCAATTCCACTGACTATTACTACTACTTAGCATTTCTATAGCGCTACAAGGCGTACGCAGCGCTGCACAAACATAGAAGAAAGACAGTCCCTGCTCAAAGAGCTTACAATCTAATATTCTGTGTTAGACCTGCTTTTTGCTATGAGGTGGCTGACTGCTTTGTGGTCTGAGCTATCTTTTCAAAGGTTCAAAGCCCTTCTGAAAGCCTATTACTTCCAACACGCTTTTGACTAATTGTCTCCCCCTCTTTAGTTGATGGCGTGACTCCTAGTTCACGAGCCTTTGGTTTGTTCTACTTGTTTTGTTGTTGTTATGAATGCTTGTCTTTCTGTCCTGTTTGAAAATGGCGTTCTGTTATAAACTGCTTAGATTCTCTTTGTTGGGCCCTGTTTAGTAAGCTGTGCTATAGGCACGCTAGTTGTTTTTTTGCGCTAACGCTAGAGACACCCATAGGAATATAAGGGTGTGTCTAGCGTTTAACACGCAATAAAAACACTAGCACACCTTAATAAACAGGGCCCATAATGCGTATTTGTGAGTATTATATAAATAGAAAGCCTGCAATGTAGCACAAATATATTTTATTGACATAAGGTTACGGTAAATTTTCTTGTTCCCTCCCCCCGCCAGTATTGAAGGAGAATATGTTCCAATGGAAGGAGATGAAGTCACCTACAAGGTATGCTCAATCCCTCCCAAGAATGAGAAGCTGCAAGCCGTAGAAGTGGTGCTCACTCACTTAGCTGCAGGAACAAAGCATGAGACGTGGTCTGGCCACATCATCAGCTCATAAGAAAGTCACGTCTTGGACCACTGTCTGCGCTGTTGCCCCTCATGAGCTCTTGTTTTCGACAGCAGGTAAAAAGAATGACAGAACGTTTTACAGAAGCCCAAATATGTTTGAAAGGGGCAGAAGTACAATACGCCAGTGAAAGTAACTTAGAAAAAAAAAAAGGAAAGTTTATACCTGTCTTAATGTGATAAGGTCTGGATGCCTCAAATGGCTGGACTCGGGCTTTTGGTTCAGCTGATGACTTTTTCATTGATTGAAGTGAGAAGGCTGAAGCAGCCATGCCTGTGTATAAAATGTGAAGCTACCCCTGCATTAAAAACAAAACATGTTTTAGTCTTGTTAAGCAAAATTGGTAATAGCATAGAGCTATATACAGCATACTGTTCAAGTCTCAATTACATACTCTTTTTTGAATAATTTTCTATGCCATGGATTAAAATTTTAAATATAGTTCTGAGGAAGTTGCAGGAAAAAGTGAATACTTCAATCCACAACTCATATTTTAACTTTTTTTTTTTTTGTTCAGACTAAAAACTACTTAAAACATTGATGGAGGAAATGTGTATTTTAAAATTTATAAAGTTTAATCAGTTTTGTTGCAAGCACCTTTTTTTAAGTAGCTGCTCTTACGCACATGAGTACAGTGATGGTGTTCTAAACACTGTTAACAACAACAAAAAAAAGGCTTCAGATATCTGGTCTTATTACCCAATTTCTAGGCCAGGAAAATAGAAAAGCAAGTTCTGTAGCTGCAGAGCAACAGGTAGTGCGTTGTTGGACAGCTCCCCGATACACCATTTGAGTGGTGTAATAACCACAAAATAAATTTCACTTTAAAGGGAACCTTTCCCTCACAGCTAACCCAAAATAACTAGCCAGACAAAGCTTGCTGCAATATTTCAGAAAACTGATCTACACCAGATTTTCTGATCTTGTAGCTTGAATATAAATTTTAATTTTTTTTATTTTGGCTGATCTTGGATTTGACCAAAATAATTATTTGGTTGCCCATTTTTCACATGGAAAGGCTTTCACTTGCTGGAAAATCCACTGTTACAACAAAAGTTTCTCTGGCTTGCAAGATCTCTTTGGTTTGAGCAGGATGTGATTTCAGTAAGTTCTTGTGTCTTCATCCAAAGGGTTTTTCCTCGGTTTATTTTTGTATTGCCTGTGTTCCCACAGGGGCATTTTTTTATATGACCAAAAATGGAAAAAATATATTTCTAAGAGGTTCTACTTTTTTCCCGTTTTTTTGTTTATAGTAATGCACATCTTTAAATGGTTTCTGTTAAAGAATGTTTCTTCCACAGGTATAATGCATTTTTTTTCTCTTAAAGAATTTGTGCCTGTAACTTTCTCAACACCAGTTAGTTTGACATTGTTTAGCAGGCAGCTTATGGCACTAAAATATTTCTGAATAAACTTTGTCATTGTACTAACAGCTGATTCCTTGCTTTTCATTTCAAGGTTGAAGGAGAGAGAGAAGGGAAAGCAATGTGGGTGGATAAGTTTATTTATTTATAGCATTTATATCCCACATTTTCCCACCCATGGGCAGGCTCAATGTGGCTTACATCAGTCTGCAAAAACATACACCAATTCAGCAAACAATCAAATACATTGAAGTTAAAGAGATTAGTAACAGCAAAGGAGAGGAAATGGAGAAAGAGTAATAGAGTTCAATAGGTTGAGAGACTTGGTGGAAATGCAGTGTCTACAAATCCCAGAGCTGTTCCATTTTATTTTTTTACATTTATATCCCACATCCCAAGCAAATTCAAGTTCAATGTGGTTTACATTTGAAAACAAAATATATAAAGTGAATCAAAAACCACATTGATAAACCACTACTAATGTCTTTGTAGAAATGAGAGGGAAAAAACCTCTCATGATTTTTTAGCTTATGATTACTTTTTCACTGCAGTGCTCCAAAATTTGAAACAATTCCGGTTATCATACCGAGTGGAGCAGCGGTAGTATGAAGCTTTTTCCTCTTAAGTATAGACAGTTATCGAAAGATTATCACATGCACACACCAGAACAGGCATCCATACTCACATTGCAAAAGTAAACAACTTCTACAGAGTACATACAAAACTTAATTTTTTTGTTTAAATCATCTTTATTCAAAGTACAACATATGTTGGTAGATAAGCTTCATACAGAAGCTTGTCATACAAGAAAAGCCAGTGAACTATCTAAACATGGCACAATATAATTTTTTACAGAGTAAACATACCCCAAGAACCCTTCCCCTTCCTTCCTATAAGCCCAGCCGGCTGTTTCCACCTGCCAAAATAGCTAAAGAATAATTTACTCTGTTCTGACAAGGACATCCCATCAAGCTATGCATCACCATTTGCAAAATATAAATGTCATTCAGCTCCAACTCTTCTACTGCTGCTTTCCCTTAGCCATCATTATTCCAGGACTTATCTATATATTTTCACTTAAAACTGCTGAGTTGCTGACAGTATTTTTTCTTGTGTGATTTTTTTTTGTCATATTTGATGAGTAGCACTTTCCTCAGTGTGCTAATATTTGTTTTTTATCTGCACTTAAAATCAACCAGGATTTGAAAATTGTCTAAAAGATTACCTTTTGAATTTTTACATTGTCTAATTACATAATTCAATTCTAATTAATTCAATAAATGGCACCTAAAGTTAGCACGGCTCATCCTGGTGTCTAAGCTAGTAGTCTGTCAAGGGTGCTGTGCGTGAAGCGTCCTTTATAGAATACTAGTAAAAAAGGCCCGTTTCGGTATGAAAGGTTATCCCTCACTCCCTCCCTCGCTCTCTCCCTCTGTCCCCTCCAAGTCCCATGCCCCCCTTTCCTCCCTTCCGATTTCCAGGCCCGCCCTCCCCCGGGTTCCAGTCCCCCCTCCTCTCTGTCTCACAGACACATCCTTGCGATGCCTCCACCCGCGGCCCTCCCCTCCCCGACACTGGCCCCGCCCATCCCCCTACGTGCACGTCACCCTCCCTCCAAAATCTCCAACCCCCCTCTGCTACCCTCCCCTCCTCCCCTCTTACTGGGACCGGCGGCAGCAGTGAAGAGCCTTGCGAGTCTCCTGCCTTCCCTTCTCTTCGCTCTCAGCTCTGACTCTGGTCCTACCCTCATTTCCTGTTTCCGCAAGGGCGGGACCAGAGTCAGAGCTGAGAGCAAAGAGAGAAGGGAAGGCAGGAGACTCGCGAGGCTTGGAGGGAGGGGGGCGACGTGCACGTAGGGACATCTCTGCCCGCTCCCGCTGTTCTTCAACGCACGTCTCTCACTGGGATCGTAACCCCCTGCTGACGTCAGGCAAGCAGGATTCTACTGCTGGCCAGTGACGTCAGCAGGTGGTTACGATCCTAGTGAGACACTTTAGAACGTTCACATAGCAAATTATTATATTAGACTAGTTTAGTGTAGATTTCATGCCGAACTTTGGGCATGAAATGCTGGCACCCAACCGATGGTAAGTACACAAATGCAGATATTCTATAACATCATACCTAATTTCTTGGAATGTCCCTGATCTGCACATCTCGTCTATGGCCATGCCCCTTTTGAGTTGCATGCTATGAAATTTAGATGTGCATTTACAGAATAGGGCGTAGGGCACATCTGAACAACTAACAAAAAAACTTCAGACTGCACAAAATACAGCAGCCAGATTGATATTTGGAAAACCAAAATTTGAAAGTGCCAAACCCATTCATGAAAAACTGCATTGGCTCCCCACCAAGGAACGTATTGCCTTTAAGGTTTGTACTCTTGTCCACAGGATTATTTATGGTGATGTTCCTGGATACATGCTGGACCTTATAAAACTACCACCCAGAAACAGTACCAACCTATCCCGTACTTATTTAAATCTGCATTATCCAGACTGTAATGGACTTAGATACAAATCTACTTATGCATCCAGCTTTTCTTACATAAGTACACAACTGTGGAACGCTTTGCCCAAAGCTGTAAAGGTCTATCCACAACCACCTTAACTTTGGAAAATACCGAAAACCATCCTGTTTAAGAAGGCTTATCCCCCTGATCCAGATTAACTTTCTACTTCCTGCGACACAGCTAAATATGGACAATATTAGACTTTTATTACCACCCCCTATTATTTCTTGCAGCTTATACTTATGTTTCTTATCATGCTTTCTACTTCATTATGTACCTGTATTATTGAACCGGAACTTTACGGTATTGTGTAAGCCACATTGAGCCTGCAACTAAGTGGGAAAATGTGTTAAATAAATCTGCATGTAACTTAATTACAGACAAGTGTTTAATTCCAATTGTTAGCGCCTAATTGACTGGTTTACACACAAATTTGGGCGACATACAGAATCCAGAGGATAGTGGGTTTAGTCCTGGAGCAACACAGTCTTTGTCCTTGTTAATATTGCAGCAAGGATATATTTGCTGAATCTTTTTAGAAATAAAATTGAGGATTGCTGTGTGGTTTAACTCTTGATACAATGAAGAAATGGGAGGAAAAAGCAGTTGCCAGTCAAGTGTGCATGAGATACAGGTATTATTTAAAAAAAAAACAAAAAACAACCCACACCAATATGGAAGCTCAGATTAAATATATTTTAAGCATCGATAAAGTTTAAAGGCAGAACAAATGCCTGCCAGTATGCACTAATGAAGGAGGAAAATGCAATGTTTGAAAATATAAAATGGAAAGCAGACGCAAATGAGGAAAAGTGAAATGAACATAAACACTGGCAAGTTAGATGTAGAATATTAGTAAGGCAGGCCAGGCAAGACTTTCTCTACAACAAACTTTTCTCAAACTAATAATAAACCTTTTTAAGTACATTTGAAGCAAAAAGTCCATGAGGGAGTCGGACTGCTACATAACCAAAAAGTAGGAGGAGGACTCTGGGAGGACAATGTACAAACACTAAACAAATTCTTTGCCTCAGTCTTTACTGGGATGGAACTCGCTATTTTATCCCATACCCGATTCCAAAATCCCCACCATGTGTTTATAAGTCCCAACTAGAGAATAACATGGGGACAACATGGGTTGTCTCTGTCCCTGCAGGTTCTGTTCCCGCCCCGGCCCTGTGAGCTCTGTCCTCATCTGCAGAAGCCTCAAAAAATTATGATTTTATATTTAAATCTTTTTATTAAAGTATAAAAAGGCACACTATGCTGTGCAACTGTTGTGTGTAAATTACAAATAGAAAACAATAATAACAGTGAGGAGCTATAATAACCCTCCTCACCACCACCACCCTCTACCCTTCCAACCCCAACAATAGATGGTTTCTACTACTCCAAGGAGCCCTAATCCACCCTGTTAAAATGTCCAGGGGTACAAAACACAACCCGTTCTGTATGCCCTATGGAGCACTGTTATGATTTTTCAATCTGTGGATGAATAAGAAATCAACAAGCTCAGGATTCAGTCTAGCTCTCCTGTTTTCCACAGTTCCTCCTGCAATAGAAGATATCTTCTTAGAAGGTGTGCTGGTAACAGGATGTACAGGATGCCCCTTGCAAATTTTGCGAGTTGTGGCCAGCATGTTTGTTTTTCCAAAAAATCAAAATATTGTCATCTGTATCACTCAAACATAAATAACAGTCCAGTTCGTTAACAGGCTTCAAAGTAGAAAATAACAAGGGGATAGTTTGTCCCTGTCCCCATCCCGTCCCTGTGGGAGTTGTACCCATCCCCGCAGTTACTGCGAGTCCCCATCTCCCCAACATTGTCCTCTCATGTCCCTTCCCTCTCTTCAACTTTCGTTACTGGTGTCTAATATATCTTCTCTACCACATAAACTGCAGGTAGCCAGTGATCATTTATGCACATAAATGTGAACCTTTTCCCATTATGAATCCTTCATTTCTCAGCTCTGCTACTTCGCCCAGGTTGTTATGTGCTCTCTGTATGGGTTCCCATTTAAACTTTTGTCTCCTTATAACATTCTAAATTCTAAGTACTACCACCCTTAAAACACTCTTTCAATCCCTTTTGGTTCCCTATGCAAATTCTCTTTGGCATCTTTACACATCAACAGATGCCTTATTTGAAAATATTGAAAGCAGGGGCGGTAGCTACGGGAGGCCATGGAGGCTTGGGCCCCCGCAAATTTCATCTGGGCCCCTGGTTTGGCTGGCGGGGGGCCCCAACCCCTGCCAGCAAAGGTATTTGTTTGTGGGGGGGGGGGGGCGAGGTGGCACTCAAAATGTGCCCCCAACCACCGTGAGGGTCTGGCTACACCCCTGAAAAGGGTGGGGGGGGGAAGACTTTCCCATTAATCAGCTTCTCAATCTGCTGCAGTGACACCAACACCCCTTAGGGAAAGAGATCTCTACAAAACTGTATTGTCAGCTGCAACAATTTCTTTCAATGGCTGTAAATATTCCATACTAAAGGTAATATGATCATTCTTTTGCTATATGGGCACAAATTCTCACCAGTGTTCATCATTTTCCTCATCTGGTCCAAGAACAGGTGACTGCACACAGGGCCGTGCCTAGGGTCTCCGGCGCCCCCTGCAGTTGCCCCCCCCCCGAAAACTATCGCTACACTACCCGCCCTCTTCTCCCCAGATTTCCTTTTTTTTTTTGTTTAAATTTACCTCTGTCCGGCGGCAGCGTAGCGTTAGTGAGGAGGCGGCGCTCCCCCGCCCCGACGTGTCAGTCTTCCCTTCGCTCAGTGTCCCGCCTTCTTCTGATGTCATTTCTGATGTCAGAAGAAGGCGGAACTGAGCGAAGGGAAGACTGACACGTCAGGGCGGGGGAGCGCTGCCTCCTCACTAACGTTACACTGCCGCAGGACAGAGGTAAATTTAAACAAAAAAAAAAAAAAAGGAAAAAGATCTGGGGAGAAGAGGACGAGGTAAGCATGGTGCGGCGGGGCGCCCTCCTGCCATGCTTACCTCGCTTACCGTGTTGGCATGGCCCTGACTGCACACCTCCAATCCTTCCTGGGGTCTGAGATACTTCAAACACTACTACTTGTCCCAATCTCACCTTATCACCAAAATTCTATATATGGCGCCTAGAGTTACACGTTAAATTGGGCACATTCCCAATTTAATTCATGTAACTTAACTGAAGAGCCAGTCGGTGCTGATAATAGTACTGATAATTGATTATCACCAAATTGGCCCTAATTAGGGGATTTACACACATATTGTATTCTATAATGATCTGCGTGTAAATCCTAACTTGCATAAACTTTGGGGGCATTCTGAGGGTGTTCCTGTATTTTACGTGTGTACATATAGAATCACACCTAAATGTAGGGACCTACAACTAGGCCGTGCTCATACAAAGTGGCCAGACTATGAAAGCGGTTTACAATTGTTAAAAATAAACTGTAACACAATCAAAGACATCCATAATTATCAAAAGAGCAGACAGAGGGAAACTAGAGACACAATAGGAAGGGTATGAATAGTGCAAGAAAATACTCCCGTGAACAGCTGAGGTAGCAAGGACACAGCATAGATAGGTTATAAGTAGTGACCCAACTAAAAGGAGGAGGTGGATAGAATAGAGATAGCAAAGGAAAATTTAAAGTATGGTAGGAGAAGGACCTTATTAAAAAAAAAAAGCCTTGAATTTCTTCAGTGAGGACTCAAGGTGGAGAGAAGGGGGTAGTTGGTTCCATGAAGAAGGTGTCAAAGAGTGGAAGGCCAGGGAACATGAGAGACAGATGGAATTACTAAAAGATTTGTGTTGGATGAGTGAAGAGTGTGACAAATGTAAGGAACAAACATTGAGGAAAGATTGACCTGTGTAGTATGCTTTGGGTGAGTAGCAAAAGTTTATACTGAATGTTACTCATGATCTGTAGCCAGTGTTGTACATGTAAGAAAGGAGTCGCATGGAGTTGCACATATCCATCCCGCCCTGTCTTTCTTCTGCATCAGGTACTTTAGATTAATTTTAGGCCTCTTACCCTGCCAGGTAATCTTATTCAGTGTCCAGTGCTCATTAGTGCTCCTTGTCACTTTGGTAAGGAGAAATACACTACAGTGTCCTACATTAATTTGAGAATGTATGTGTGATGAATAATTTACATGCATATGTAATACCCTATTTGAGATTAAAGTCACAGATCACACAGTAGAATTGCATTTTATCATTTTATTTCTTGATTCACATTCATTTCATATTTCAAGTTTAGTCTACTCTTTGAGACACAAAGGGAAAAATATTTGATTCAAAATGCAACATTCACAGTAGTAGACATGTTGGGGCCAATTTTGAAAGCGATTTAACTGGGCAGGAGAAGCTCCTGCCTGTTTAAGTTGTGCTTAGCAGGCTGGTTGCTGATATTCAGGTGGCACTTAATTAGGCAGTGCCACTGAATATTGGCTACACAACTCAAATCCAGCCAGTGGAGGGGCTGGGAGGTATGTGGGTACCGGAAATATTCAGTGCCTGCATAGCTAAGTGAGCACATGGGACCGCAAAAAAGGCTGTCCTAACTTTGGTTGCTTAGCTATGTAGGTGCCGGGACTGAATAATGTCCAGAACCAGTATAACTTCTGGATAGAGGCCAGATGCCTCCTCTGTCCTTCCCTCCCTCATCCCCTCCCCAAGGGCACTGAACCCCTTCCACCTCCACACTCAAGAGCAGTACCCCTCCAAGACCCCACAATGTGCCCCGCTCTGTCACTCAGCTGTCGGTCTCCCAGGCCTAACTTAGTATCTCTGCTGATCGGGGGGGGGGGGGGGGGGGGGGAGGAGGTATAAGCCAAGCAGGAGCAAACCCAAATTGCTCCTGCCCATGCTGGCTTCGGTCATAATCTGGCTGCTGTGATCTCTCAGTAATCTTGCAGCTCTAGGTAATATTACGAGTGTACTGCTAGCGATCATGGCAGCCATTTTGCTGGCATAGGCAGGAGCGATTGGGGTTTACTCCTACCTGGCCTACCCCTCCCAGACCAATAGGAATACTAAGGTAGGCCCCAGGATTCCTACAGGTGGGTGGGTGGTGGGGCAGGGAGTAGGGTAGACTTGGGAATGGAGAGCTGGAGGGTATTGGAAAATGGAAGGTGGGAGTTACAGAGATCTGACAAATCTCCTTATGCAGATCCCAGGAGACATTCAGCCGGACCCGCATAAGTATTCCAGTGGCCAAGACATATCTGGTCATACCAGGACATATTCAATACAGGACATGGCCCAGCACTGAATATCAAGATTTAATTTAGCCGGAGATGTCAGCACTTAAACAAAATGCCGACTGTCACCAGCTAAATGCTTGGCGGTGGGGGGGGGGGGGGGGGGGGGGGGATGACCAAACACACAGCAGAAGTGACGTGTGTCACACAACTGCATTCCTTCAAACATGGCAATTCTAATATAAAATTGCAATAACTTAGTGCTACAGATGTGGTGAGTGTTTTGTTATGTACATTTAATACAGATATATTAGTACACATTTCATTTTTGATTAAATACCCCCAATTCCTTGTTCTCTAAAACCATTATATAAAGACAATTTTTGATAGCTAAAAAATAGGTTATATGATTGCTTTAAATGTATTAAGAATCTATTTAAAATGTGCAGACTCCTCAAGCTCTGTTCCGTTCTAACTTTGACCAAAAGCAGTCAGAGTCAGCTATACAACTCTCTTAACAGGCACAGAAGAAAGGCTTTAGATCATGTGATCCTGTTATACATTTCAAGTTCCATATTAGAAATTTGTCTTACAGATAAAAACCAACACTTCAGCTGCTGTCTAACACATGTTGTGAAAAAAATTAATACCACTAGTCCCTTAATTAAACTGTTTTGTTTGAGATGGCACTGATTTTTTTCATACTGGATATATTCGAGATGACCTCAGCAATCATTTAACTAAAAAAACAATTCTTTACAGATTCTTAGAGTCTCCTCTGGTGAGGTTACTGAATGGCCCACAGTCCGAGGGTCTTCATAAATTTCATAGTCATTGCCGCCCTGCAAACAGGGGAAAGAGAAAAATAGGTCAGCCTATGTTTTACCAATGTGCTGGCCAACTGAAAATTTTCCCCATTTTTAAATGTGTTGTCGTGAATCCTCTGAGCTATGTTTAAAAGCTTTTACATAAAGTTACTTAAATCTTGGTTTAGTGCAGCAGCAACCAGGGATGCACTTACAGGCATGGTTTTGTCTCCAAAGAAATAAATCTTCTTGCATGCATCATTTTCAAGGATTCCCAAACAGTACCTCTTATCCCAGCCTTCTGGAAATACATCTAAGCTTATCTGGCCTCCTGCATTAAGGAGATTATATATATTACTGTCAGAAACAAAAAGCGTGATTACTAAGCAAGCTACGTTTGAGAGAGTAAGATCAGGCAGAGAAGCTGTACTTAGGCATTGTAATAGAGTCAGAGAGAAGCCACCACTAAAGAATGCAATTCTGGAATAAAATAGAGGCACTGAAACTATTAGTGTCTTCTTTTATGAACTGCAGCCACCAGTTTGAATGTTTTATTAAAACAAAACTTGTCCTTTTTCTTTCACATATATTTAAGCATTTTACAAATGGAAGGCCAATTATACAGTAATGAAGACAGAAATACACAAATGAGGCACTACACCCAATATACCATATATACTTGAATATAAACCCATTCGCATATAAACAGGTAACATTTTTCCCCTAAGGGGAGAACATGTTAACTCTAATATAAACTGATGGTATATATTCAAATACTGGTAATCTTCACTCTCCACCCTTCCTTCCCTACCCCGTGGCATCCAGCATTTCTGCCGTGACGTCCTGCCACGGCCGGATCTGCCCCCAGCCCCCCTCCCAACTGGAAGCAGGTGAAATCAAAAAGTCACCCCCCAAAAATGCAACAGCAGTGGGGAAGGTAATGTTAACACCATCATCAACAAAGGGCCTGAATCATAGGCCCTAAATCCAGCCACTAGGTGCTGCCATTGTGCATGATGGACCAGGTTTGATTCGTGGCCCAGCTTCTATTGCATGGCAGTGCACGCTATCATTGAGGTAGGGAGATGGTCTACAAGATCATATGCTTAAAACAACATTAAAACATTTCTGGCTAAATTCTGTATTGTCTTATTAGAGGAGCTTGAAGTTACTAAGAAACATTTTTACATGATAAACAAAACCATACAGACCTATGGAAAATGTGAGTCCTTTTCCCGCAAAGTCTCTCCGCAAGTGTTCTACAAATGTCTCTCTAATACGTTCTTTCTGTTAAACGATATTTAATACAAGAACAGTTAATTTTATGTCATTTTTTTTCACCGTCCATTTGCAAACCCTTCCCTCAGATGGCATGCTTGGTGAACCCTGGGGATCTCTTGCTGGTCAGAGGCGACAGCATCTCCTCAGAGGTGCCCCCTTAGCACCGCTCACTGGCTAACAGGAGCCCTCTCTCCCTGAGCTTATAAATTAAACAGTATAAGGCAGCAATTTTTTGGGACTTTGAGTTCATTGCTCCAGTGTCGCTTATGCTGTGTACGTGCTTTGATCCATTGCACTGGCAGTGAACTGTCACTGTACCATTTTACCCTCTTACAATCTGGAGAGACCTTCTCTTGGCCTATTTGTAACTGGAGTGAGAAAGCAACAAGGGAAGCGGGTCCATCAAATCCACCGTGGAAGACAGAAACAAGAGGCAGACCTTATAAGAAACAGTCTTTACTGTTATTCAAAGGCTGCCAGGGTTCAAACATCTGTGCCCAACGTAGCCATGTTTCACCTGAAAAATAGCTGTGTCGGGGCAGACCTACCAGGTGGTGTACAAACGCACCCAGGAGGAGTATTGTCTTCTTTTTATCTGCTGGACGAGTTGTGGTGAAGTCTGTAATTGTATACCATCTGATAACTCTGCCCCTGCTGACATAGCTGTTTTTTAGGCGAAATATGGCCATGTTGGGCACGGATGTTTGAATCCCCGGCAGCCTTTGAATAGCAGTAAAGACTGTTTGCTTCTTATAAGGTCTGCCTCTTGTTTCTGTTTTCCTATTTGTAACTGGGGCGGCACAGTGGTTTCCACAATTTTCCCTGATCCATCCATTTTGATAACACAACAAAAAAAAAAAAAAGGAAAGAAACAAGCAACTGCACCAATCCCCCCCAACGCCCCCCCCCCCCCCCCCAACAACAAAAAACAAAAAGTCAGTCACCAGGAGCTTGAGACACCTCTTGGTCTCCAAACCTTGCAAAATAATAAAAATCCTTGATTATTCTAATCTTTATATGTAAAAATTATCGCCAAATTTAAAAGAAAACAAAAAGCAATAGCACAAAATCATACTCACTTTATCCAGTTCATAGAACTCGATCCGTTCCTCTTGGCTACAGCTTCTTCCAATAGGAGAAACATTTAACATCCCATTACGGAATTCAATAAACGTACCTCTGCGAGAGGCCCCAGAGAGGAAATAAGGGAACAATATATGAGATACATCATGAAGCAATGGACTAATGGTGAAGCATTCAAGATTACATGCAGCACTGCCACTTGGCATTCATTCACTCAAATATAATTGGTTTATTACTCCCCTCCCCTTATGGACAAAGGGGTGGGGGAAGCCTTAGAAATTCAGGCTCAACACCTTCAACCTACAAATTCAAGAACAAAGATTACACAAATTGCAACTTTTTATATTTGGATAATCCAAGGCTGTGCATGATATGGGTCGACTCACAACAAAACCAAAATCCAAAAGTCACAGAATCAGTCCTCGGCAGTACAAAGAACAGTGACAAGAAGTGTCAGACCCGAGCCAGTGCTTCCAACTTCACTTCAGTACAAAGAGACATGGAGGGTGTTCCTCTTTAACCTATGATTCAGTTTGCTTTTCTACCAGGATAATCTGTGGCGTAATTTTAAATCATTCCAGTAACCTATAAGCGATCCTTAAACATATTTACCTTTTCTTTGGTAGCTTAATTTTGGCAATGTATCTCAGACAGTAGTTGATTAAATCTTGGATTATGTCCTCCCCAACATGGGCTTGAATGCTCTAAAAATATATAAAAATACACGTGAGGGATTGCTTGTTACATTAAAGGGAACTTCTCCTAAGCTGCGCTAAGCCCTTATCGTACTAATTCTATAAAAGTCACCAAAACTGCACATGCAAATTTGTGCATGGAATTCAAATGAACAAGCCAAGTAGTGCCAATAATTGGCACTACCTAGATTTAATTAGAACTTAAGCACGTAAATTTAGGCATAGGATCGGCACCTAAATTTAAAAAGAAAAAAAAAAAAAGGGGTGTGTGTGGAAATGGGACCGCCATGGGTGGAATGGGGGGGGGGGGGGGCATTCCTAGAATTTACACGAGTTGTTATAGAATAATGGGGATACGTGCCCTGTGTAGGTGCGAACATTTGCACCACATTTCAGTTGGTGCAAATGGCCGCACCTAATGTTAGGCTTGAGCCCTGGGTGTAAGCACTATTCTTAAACTGCGGCTATTTTTAAGCGCGGCTTATAGAATGGCACCATATAGAATCCAGCCCTCTGCAGGCTTAGTCTGCCAAAATAGGCTTAGTGCAGGATACGTGTGCTATTTATTTTTTTGAATTATTTTTTTGGGAGGGGTGTGGAAGCGCTAACCAGCCATCGTGTTCACATTAGTATGTGCTAACTGGTGAATACAGGAGCCCTTAGTGCCTCCTAAACAGGAGATGGTAAGTGCTCCTGTGTTATTTGCAGTTGCTGTGCACAGACATTGGCGCACGACCTGACAAATGCTCTTTTTTATGGATGTGCTAGAAACAGGGTTAGTGTGCGGGGGAAAGTCCCACATTAGGATGTGCTAAGCTTATTTTGCAGCGCCTCTTAGTAAAAGGGCCCCTAATTTAGTATACTAGCAGAAAAAAAACAATCATATGAAAACTCTTCACTAATTGCAAACTGAAATTCACTGGGATTAAACGAAACATCAAGGAGAAGTAAAAATTGCTGAGTTTTGGACAGAAAGGTCATAAATCAAACCTAAGAATGTTCCAACTGCTCTCAAATCCAGGGTAAAGTGGAAGGAAAAGGTGGTCCCATGGCTTGTACCACAGTGCACTGGATGTCAGTTTGGATTCTTTATGTGTCAGGATGGTTCTAGGTCAGTTCCCACCCACCAATTCCCACTGAACCAGTTTCCACCACACCAGGGAGGGCATTTCTCACCCATAACCCAAAAATACAAAACACACAAGGACAAGTAATCTCCCTCACTTTCCTCTTCCAGGTCGTTTGAGGGGGACAGTACCCCTCACACCCCTCCCCCACAACATTATCTTTTACACATCTCTTTCCCGTTCCAGACATGAAGTTTGTGAGTGGGGGTGGGGCAATTCGCCCCCCTCCAACTAGGTTTCAACCTAATTCATGCTTCATCTGGGATCTAAATATCATAGATAAGTAAATAGATAAATACAAACTGCAATTCATGTGGGGGGAGTTGCCAATGTCCCCTCCCCTCCTAACTAGGTTTCAACCTAATTCATCTTAAATCTGGGATCTAAATGTCATAAGTAATTAAATAAAATCAATAAATACAAACTGCAGTTCATGTGTGGGGGGGGGGGGGGGGGATAATGCAACCCCCACACCCTCCCCAAACTAGGTTTCAACCTAATTCAGCCCCTCAAAATGACACACTGATTATGATTTATAAAAATGTACCAGGACTTATGGGATCCAATAAAAGAAAGAAGCTATGGACACTAAAAAAAAAAAAAGGCTAGGGAGAGTGGGAAATGACCCGAGGGGGGGTGGGGGGAACTGTCTGGGTGGGAACTCGCCTGATACCATCAGGATCTGTTAGATGTGGGCATACCACAAACAGGCACACTTGCATCCCATTTAGGAGAGAAAATGACTGTTGCTATTGTGACACAAGGTGCACACCATCCTGTTGGTCCGGCCAGTAAGGCACACAGTTTAAAGGATTAAAAATGGCAGGATGAAAAAGGGGGAAAATGTACTTTAGAAAATCAAGCCCTTCAGGTTGTCTGAGGCAGTGCTATCACTTGCAGATCAGAACTACTCAGTGTACTGGTTACTCTGATTTCACTGTGCATTTGGTTTTAAAAGTACAATAAAAGTACAGTGGGTGTTATGACAAGTCTTTCATGAATGACATCGTTAGATGATGTTTGTGTTGTTTAGCGATATCATTTCCTGAGACAAATCATCCATAGTTTTGTATTGTATTGAAGCTACTTTTTCACCAGATGGCTTTCTTTAAACCATTGTAACTATCTGTTTATGGAGCTGCAATATGCACAAAGCTTAAGAAGTTCACTAGAAAAGTTATCCTACCATAAAGGAGTGATAAATCTTTTATTGCGGTGTTCTGTCTTTGAGAAGGAAAAAAAATGCACAAGCAATTCATTTCTAACATAGCTGCACACTAACACAGTCTATAGGATACGTACCTGCTTAGATAAGAACTTTCCATCTTTGTACGCGACAAGACCATTTTCTGCAAACACGTAATCATACTTTTCAACCACTATAAAAAAAGAAACAAAGAAGTGATTTATGTTGCTGTGTATCTGGCTTTGTTCATGTCAGGGTGATATAAACAATCAATCGTTTTCAGGAGTTGGCAGCTATCTATGATTTTACTAGATCGGTCAGATTTTTACCTACAACTTTACTTTTATACTGATGCGTGTGTTATTAGGGAATGGGAATGGAACTTGATATACCGCCTTTCTGTATATATATTTTTGCAACTACATTCAAAGCAGTTTACATAGTATATGCAGGTACTTATTTGTACCTGGGGTAATGGAGGGTTAAGTGACTTGCCTAGAGTCACAAGGAGCTGCAGTGGGAATCGAACCCAGTTCCCCAGATCAAAGTCCCTACACTAACCACTAGGGAGAGGGATCTTGGGGTCATAGTATCTGAGGATCTGAAGGCGACGAAACAGTGTGACAAGGCGGTGGCCGTAAGTAGAAGGTTACTAGGCTGTATAGCGAGGGGAGTGACCAGCAGAAGAAAAGAGGTTTTAATGCCCCTGTATAAGTCGTTGGTGAGGCCCCACCTGGAGTATTGTGTTCAATTCTGGAGGCCGTATCTCGCTAAGGATGTAAAAAGAATTGAAGCGGTGCAAAGAAAAGCTATGAGAATGGTATAGGATTTGCGTTACAAGACGTATGAGGAGAGACTTGCGGTCCTGAACATGTATACCCTGGATGAAAGGAGAAACTGGGGCGATATGATACAGGTGTTCAAATATCTGAAAGGTATTAATCCGCAAACGAACCTTTTCCGGAGATGGGAAGGCGGTAGAACTAGAGGGCATGATATGAGATTGAAGGGGGGCAGACTCAAGAAAAATGTCAGGAAGTATTTTTTCACAGAGAGAGTGGTGGATGCTTGGAATGCTCCTCCGTGGGAGGTGGTGGAGAGGAAAACGGTAACGAAATTCAAACATGCATGGCATAAACATAAAGGAATCCTGTTCCGAGGGAATGGATCCTCAGAAGCTTAGCCGAGATTGGGTGGTGGGAGGCGGGGATAGTGCTGGGTAGACTTATAAGGTCTGTGCCCTCAAAAAATAACAGATACAAATCAAGGTATACACAAAAAGCAGCACATATGAATTTATCTTGTTGGGCAGACTAGATGGACCGTGCAGGTCTTTTTCTGCCGTCATCTACTATGTTATTCCTAGAGCACAGCTAGATTTCTTATACTAAAATCAGTCTTGCAGACATCATTTTTCATTTGTTGTTTTATGCTGTCAATAAATTTACTAACGGTGGCAACTCTAGCTAAAGTATACAGGTGGGTTCCTATCCCTGCACAAAAAGAAAACACTGCAGGGAGTTCAGGAGGAGACCAAGTCTGCTTAGACAATGCCTCATCTCTTATGACTGGTCCAGCATTGAGTAAGGACATATTTATTTTAAGGAACCAATTGCAGCTTTTCCCTCGTGACAGAACATTATAGCAGTAGCCGAGAACAAAACCTACGGTACAGGAAAACGTTTATCAAGGGAATGGCGGTAGATTTTAGAAACCTCTTTTCAGGCTTATACTTCTGAGCAGACACTTACCATCCTCTCCCAGCTGTTCTTTAATCTTATCGAAGTCTGATCCTCCTACCACACCTACTTTCATCTTCTTCCTCAATGCCTGCAGAAATTCAGCCATGTCAGGGGTAATTTTCTATAGATTAAAAAGACATATGTAAATATTCACAAAAAATGTGAGTGAACATTTATATCAATGTAATCATAAATATTGATATGCTTTAACCACATCAGTTTAAAGGTACAAATTTTACGGAGGTAATATTTCAAAATGTCAAATGCCTAATTAAAGACATCATGTCCCTTAACATATCACCTTTCTTATGTATATCTTTATTTCTCCCTTTACTGGTCTTCTTTATAGGTCACGATTCTTTTCTGTCCAAATCTATTTATTATTTATATCAGGGATTCCCTGCACCAAGTAACAGCTATAACCCTATCTTACTGGGTAGACTAGTTGAGTCATTAATCTGCTATCATTTACTATGTCCTCACACCACGGTCAGTCGGGTTTACAGAATATCCTCGCCTCACCCTATGCTTGGAATAAACTTCCTGAGCCCTTACGCCAAGCCCCCTCCCTACCCATCTTCAAATCCTTGCTCAAAGCCCACCTCTTCAATGTTGCTTTCGGCACCTAACCTTTATACCTTTCAGGAAATCTAGACTGCCCCTATTTGACTGACTGTACATTTGTCCTTTAGATTGTAAGTTCCTTTGAACAGAGACTGTCCTTCTATGTTAAATTGTACAGTGCTGCGTAACCCTAGTAGCACTTTAGAAATGTCAAGTAGTAGTAGTAATATATAGTCTGAGAAATCTGTATATGTTAGAGACCTAGGGGTCCTTTCACTAAGGTGCAGAAGGCCTAATGTGGGCCTAACACACCGTAAAAGGGAACTACCATGGGACGTGCTGAGCCATCCTGTGGAGTTCGCCCATCAGCATGTGCTACTCCTGTGGTAAAAAAATATATTTTTTTATTTTTTTGCCGTGGAAGGCGTGTCTACGCTAATCGGGTAGCACAGGCACACTACCTAATTAGCGCAGGAGCCCTTACCGCCTCCCAAATAGGTGGCTGTAATGGCTCCTGGTAATAATGGCCACACACTAATGGGGAAATTAGCACGCGACCATTTTTGAACCACACTAGAAAGTGGATGGAGCGTGAGGCAAACCAATGTGCTAATCACAGTCCCGGCCACTTTCTAGCACAGCTTGGTAAAAAAGAAAAAAAAAAAAAAAAGACCCCCTAGTGACTACTTGGTGGCTAAGCAGTCGCTAGTGAATGAATACCTGGAGACTGATGTAGAAAGCTACTGTGGGTTACAGCATACCCTTGAAGGCTGCTGTATGCAAAAAAGGTTTCTGCGCTGAGGTTTACACCCACAGTAGACATCAGCAAACAGCATGCAGGGCTATATGCTGATATCTACCATGGGAACCTAACACCAGGTCTGAGGCTGGTGTACAGCCCTCTTGGTCAGCAATGGCCTCATTTCCTTCCCCTCTGCCCCACTCTGGCACTGTCCCATCTCCCCAAAATCATCTGACCCAGTTCCCTCCCACTCACTCCCCATGATAAGAAAAAAAAATTCTCCTGGGCCCCTCCCCCCAATATGACCAGTCCTCTCCCGACACAATTGTTTTCCTGTGTCTAGTGGCACCCTTCCTCCGCACAACTAAATTAAAAAACAAACAAACAAAGGTCTCTGGTGTTTAGTTGGACCATGACCCCCTTTTCCAAGCCCTCTAATATGGCAGACTGGCTCCACCCAGCACATCCCTGGGGCCACCATTTTGAAATGAAAGCTCGGAGGCAGGGGCAAGTGGGCACCGGTACTGTATCATTCAAGGTCCGGGGACGTAGTGGAGGCGAGTGAGATGGGGACTTTTTTTTTTAAATAAAATTCTGGTTGGACCGGTGGTGGGAGGCAAGGGTGCCACTGGACGCCAAGCAGTAGTTTTGTTGGGAGGGAGGGCTCAAGCATCGACAGGAAAGGTGACATTTGGGTCATTCCATGTCAAGAGGTTTGGTGGTCCCTGCGCGACCATCACAGATTTCGATGACATTTTCTGTGAACATTCATACATGTCCCCAATGAACACTGGTAAAGTTTTATGTTCGCCGATGCAATACTTGCTGAGATATAGTAATCTGTTTGACCCCATATTGCAGCCGTCTATGGTATGACTCCGAGATTTTGGCAACTTTGAGACACTGTATCTCCGGCAATATTTTGTTGAGAGAAACAAAACTTGGTCATCTTGTACAACTTTTTGCGCTCTATTAAACAAAATAATAAAAAAAATGTTCATGAGCGATTTCCATGAAGAAAACTTGGAGCAAACTTGGTCTGAAAAATTTGTAAAGTTTGGCTTTTTATATCTCTGGAATTAAAGATGTGATAAACGTGAAACTTTGCACACAACAACATCACCCATGTCCTGCGACCCTCCTCTCCCCCTGCCCCCCCCTACAGCCACCCATGTCCAGCGACCCTGCTCTCCCCCTGCCCCCCCCTGCAGCCACCCATGTCCAGCGACCCTGCTCTCTCACCTGCCCCCCCTGCAGCCACCCATGTCCAGCGACCCTGCTCTCTCACCTGCCCCTCCTTCATCCACCCAGGTTGTATAACAAAATCTTCGGGGCAGGCAGGAAAGATCCATTTTCCTGCCTGCCCGCTGTTGGCACTGATGCTCCCCCACTGCCGGATTGCTGTTGAAAATGGCCGCCGAGACTTCCAATGGCGGTCTCGCGAGACTTCTGCTGAAGTCTTGGAGGCCACCCTTGTAAGTATCGGCGGCCATTTTGAACAGCGATCCAGCAGCGGGGGAGCGCCAGCAGCGGGCAGGCAGGAACGTGGATCTTTCCTGCCTGCCCCGAAGATTTTGTTACACAACCTGGGTGGATGGAGGGGCAGGTGAAAGAGCAGGGTCGATGGACATGGGTGGCTGGAGGGGGGGGGGGCATGGGGAGAGAAGGGTCGCTGGACATGGGTGGCTGGAGGGGGGCAGGGGAGAGGAGGGTCGCTGGACATGGGTGACTGCAGGGGAGGGTCGGTGGACATGGGTTGCTGCTGGGGGGGCAGGGGGGTGTTTGATGTGCCGGGGGGAGGGGCTTGGGTGATGCACCTGGGGGGGGGGGGGTTCTGTGGTTCGGTGCTTGTAGTTTTTTGATGCGCCCGTTCCCTGCCAGTTGCTCCGAAGTGGCAGGGAGCTGCACACTGACAGCTGATTCCCAGGCAGGGGGAGGAGTAGGTTACTCGCCTCTTGCCTTGGAATCAGCTGTGAGTGACCTCATCCTGGCTACCCAGGAGCCAGGGACACAGGCAGTCCCACATTAGAACATTGGTGGTGAGAATTATTATATAGGAGAATAAGAACACCAACTGCCAAATTCCCGAAAGTTAAACAGCCTAACTCTCATAACACAAGAGCGAAGGTCAAGAACCTTTCAGTCCCATAACCTAATACAACTATGAAAGAACATCCTTACTCCACATAAGGAAATCAAACTAATAACGCGAAGAAACAGGGACTGTTCGAGCTTGCAGCTGATAAAAAAAAACCCCGAAGAACTACGAGGCCACGAAAGCGCAAGTATTAAAGCAAAACCTTTTACCTGCCTGGGAGCTGTAAGGGTTCCGTCAACATCAAACATACAAATAGAAAGCTCCATCGCAGCAGCTGGCGCCATCACCCTCACACTACACTGAGAAGATGATGAATGAAGAGTGTACACACACACTACTTCCGCACAACAAACCGCCGCAGGGATACCTGGGAATTGTAGTACCAGTCCTCAAAATACCGGAAGCCGCCTTTGCGAGACTGACTGCTCCAGGCCAAGGAGGTTTAATAAGGTAGGAGGCGGCAGGAGCCTATCTGGTCCATTATGTGAGCTGAAGCAAGGAGATTTAATAGACTTGCTCGGACATGCTGCGCTCTAAGTTCTCTGACGCAACTGCCTATTTCCGGTAAGGCGGGATGTAGAGGGAGGGAACAGGGAAGTAGTAGTTTGATGATGATGTATCACAGGGGACGGGGCATGATCGGAGAAGGGAAGCTGTTAGCGGTGGGATTGTTAGTGGGTGACCTCTAGCCAGGTATGAGTTTGATGGAGAGGTGCCGTATCGCGGACAAGGAAGAGAGTGGAAGATAGAGGGAGAGATGGCAGATCATGTGGAGGGGAGACCGGTCCACCGATCTATATGAGGAGGGGGTGATCGGCGTGTGTCTTGGTATCTTGGGGTTACTAGACGGCTGCACTGGAACTGGGTTAGCTGGGATCCCCTCCAGGCCCACGGGACTCCCGCAGGATGGACACAGGCCCTGCGGTGTTCCCGCAGAAGTTTGGTGCCAGGCTAGCCTTCCTATCCTTTCCTTGTGTTTCTAAGCTAGTTAGCAATTATAATAGTACAAAAAAAATTATGGATATGGCTGATAGTATTGAAATCCACATAAGCACTGAGAGGGGAAGTTATCAACGAGCTGCTGTTAAGTATGGTTATTTTAGTATAGGGGATGGAGGAGATTCCGGTGGGGATGGGTGAAATCTTGCAACTCTAGTGATTACAAGCAAAGCAGTTTGCATATTATATACAGGTACTGCAATTGGGCACACAAAGGGGCAGATGCAGTAAGGTTGCAGTTGTGCAGTGATGGCTTAGCACATGGCTTCTGAGTATACAATACAAATACAAAATTGAGAAATTCTTTTTTTCTACCTTTTTTGACCATTAAAAAAATTGTGTTGGTTGCATGCTTATCTTTCTACTTCCCTTTGTTCATCTTTTCTAAACTTTCCAGGGTCTCCTGTTTGTGATTTCTTTCCTCTCATCTTCACTCCCCCCCCCCCCCCCCCCCCAGCATCTTATTTCTGTCTTGTGTCCATCTCTTCCTCCTCCCTCTCCTTATCTTCCAAGTTGCTTAGACAGCAGTGGCAGCAAAGCAATGTGTCTATACACTGCCTGTTCTGAAGGCACCCTCTGATTGTCCTATTCCCCCCCCCCCCCCCTGTTTCTTGAGGGGTGGTATGAGTCACAGAGATTCAGGAGCAGGCATCATATAGAAGTTGCTATGCTGCTGCTCCTGTCTAAGCAACGTGGGAGGGAGAGAAGTGCAGGGTGGGGGTGATTAATTTTATTAGCTGCAATTAATTTTATAAAAATTGTGACTAATAACACGTTTTGGGTGGGTCTTCTTATTTACAGCATCTTCTAGGACGCCCTCCTGTGTTCTTTTTGGAGGGAATGCTATTTTTTTAAAAACATTGTTGCTGGGCTCACAGAGTAGAGGGGAAAGCATATATTATGGGCAAGAAATGCATTTTAAATCATTGGCTGCAGGACTTTCCCCCTACTTTGTGGTACTGGAGGAACAAACTTCATACATTGATGCTTTGGGAGTCATGTGGGGCTGGCCATCATCCCAAGCGGCATTTTTTTCTTCAGCTGGGACGTGTATTTGGTCTCTATGTCGCCTCATGCACGTAGCCAGGTTCGTAATCGGTTTTAAGATGGATGTACTATTCCTGCATAGTCATTCGGGATAAGGGGGGGGATGCCTCATTAGGTTTGAGGTCATAAGAGTCCATACCTTGTCTGAGGTTTACTACATCCACTGTTGTCCTGTCGTCTTTGGTGGGGTGGGTAGAGCTGTATCCTTTCTAAGGCAAGCTGAAAATTGCTCCTCTATGCAGTAAAATAATGGCATGCAAATTACTGCAAAACCCAGTACATAAAAGTAGTATATAATCTCTACTAAAATATAATTATTATAGCACCCCAAAAGACTATAATTCCTATGGAGAATAAAGCCTCAATCTATTTTTAGCATGCAGCACTCCTTTTACTAAGCCATGGTAGCGTTTTTAGGTCGCAGTAGAAATCAGCTGGCGGTAATCATCGAGACGCCCATAGGAATATAACAGGCATCGTGGCATTTACCGCCAGCTGATTTCTATCATGAGCTAAAAACGCTACTGCGGCTTAGTAAAAGACCCCTTCAGTGTTAATTCATGTTCAGTCATTGGCATAAAAAAAAATCTCCTTTTGAATTTTTACATATTTATCATTTATGCTTATTTCAATAAAATTTCACCGTACTCATTAAGCCTTTTATCTAGTGTTCCAAATTTGGGGACAGGCTCTCAATATGTATACATTGGAAGAAAGGTGGGAGAGAAGGGATATGATAGATGTTTACCTCTGTGGCCTTAACGTACAAGAGGTGAGCCTCTTTCCCTCTCACTGGCTGGAAAAGGAGCTGTCTTGCGGGGGGGGGGGGGGGGGGTAATAGTCCATGCCCAAGCTCTCTGGGGACTCCTCGATCGTGGAGAGCAGCAGGCGCATCAGCCCCACTTACACCCTGGGAGGTCTCGACCGCATATGGGTCAGTGTTCTTTTGGATAGGGGTTGAAGTGCATTCCACAGAGGTTGCGGGCTTACTCATTCCCTTTCTCTTAGTATGAAGCACAATGTTCCAACTGGAGTTGAGTTTTGCTAATAGAAATCTGAGACCTGTTTAACAGTTTCTTGCATTTAATTTTGCTTACATTATCAGTTATATATTGATTAAAAAGGAACCTCTTTCACTCCTTGTAGGACGTTGCTCTTTAGCCTTCCATTATTTTTCTTTCTTCCTCCACTTAGCTTTTCTCCCTGTTAATGCTGAAACTAGTCTTTGCACAAAACAAAGAAGGAAAAAACCGCCACAGATGGAATGAATCACAAACAAAAAAAGTGGTCGGTCGAAAGTAGGAACCAGATGATTCTTTAATTGCCAGTATCCAAATTATTCAAAGAGCCTGACACAACTGTGTTTCGGCATATGCCATCAGGGGTCAAAAGAAAATTTTGTTAGCAGATGACGGGGCATCCTGTTTGAGTGGCATACCAATTGCTTTTGCTTGAACTATATTTAAATCATTTTGTAGCAGAGCATTAGAATTAAGAACCAGTTAATGATTCCTTCTACTGTCATATACTAACAAGATTTTGTTTTGACCCCTGATGCAGGCATTTTATTATTATTATTTATTTGGATTTTGCTCACACCTTTTCAGTAGTAGCTCAAGGTGAGTTATATTCAGCACACTGGGTATTTCTCGGTGCCTGGAGGGCTCACAATCTAAGTTTGTACCTGAGGCAATGGATGGATAAGTGACTTGCCCAAGATCACAAGGAGTAGTAGTGGGATTTGGATGTCAAGACAGGTGCTCTAACCACTAGGCCACTCCTCCACTCAGGTTTATGCCAAAACACAGCTGTGTCGGGCTCTTTGAATAATTTGGATACTGGCAATTAAAGAATCATCTGATTCCTACTTTTGACTGATTTGATTCCACTTTTTGTTTCTTTTGTGAAACTAGTCATTGGCCAGTGATGGCAGTCATATGATTACGGATACAATTTTGCCTTGACTAGGGGCAGTTACAAGGGGGTAAGAAGAGTGACCATCCCGAGTGTCAAACCTTTACCATGCCAAGCTTCTGAGTCACTGCGAGTCTGTGGCACCATAGCCCAAAAGGGAGGGAGGGTTGGCCAAAGTCAACCAAGGATGATGTTATCCCTTTATATAGTTGCTGTCCATTTTGTTTTGTTGTACTTTTTGAAAGGTGGTTTATCATATCTGGAGTAAACTAAATTGTTGTCCTTGCTGTGAAAGTAGTGAACTGTAGAATGGCAGCACCACTGCATTTCCTCAGTCAGTATCATTTGGACTTTGAACATATTGAATTGTCCCAGGCATATGGACATCTTGCATATACCTTGTAGCGCTATAGAAGTGATAAGTTGTAGCTTGAGTAATGAGTGTTTTAATTTTTAGTCCAGATCTAATTTGTAAATAGTGTTTTCATGTGTTTGTATTTTAATGTTTTTTTAATGCTTTGTATGTATTATGGGATCCACTTAGAATTATTAAGATAATGCAGAATAGAAATAGATTTTATTAAATGTCTTATTTCTCTTTAAGGTGAAGATTTTTATAATGGTCTTCCACATTTGCTTGCATACAGCATCTAGAGGGGCTGGGTATGGTGGCCTTATAGCAAGAGTGCGGACAGTGAACACAGTTTGCCGAAGCACTTGCACAGGCAGCCAAATACCACATCAACTTCTGAAGAAAGGATTCACCAATAACCATTTATCACAAGTGAATGGTGACACTTTGCTTGTTCAGCAGAGGTCTTTGTACAGTACAGTTTCATCTCCTCAAGGCCAGCAGAATTGTGTTGTTCAGGATGCCCAGCAATTCACACTGATCTACAGATTTCCAGGCATTCGTTTCTGTAGAGCTTTGTCTAGACTAAAACTGCTCCAGACTTCTATCACTGTATTACTTCTGCCTCCAATGTATTACCTTTATTTAAAGGGACAGGCTTCCTATGAAAGTGTTCTTTATTCTGTGGGTATTGCCATCTTTGCTGGTGGAATGTTGTATTGTTTAAGTTACTATCTGCGGAGAATCATTGGAATGATATATTTAAATCAGGCAGGTACCATACTCAAGGTATCTCACTTGACATTTTGGGGAAGAAGGAAAGACATTTTTATCCCAGTAGAAAATGTAATGACCTTGATGGAAACTGGAGACCATAAGACTGAAATACTGCGTCAGTTTAAACGATATGATAGCCCATCAGTGTTATATTTTACAACTAAATTTGGCTATGTTGTGGATAGAGAGAGATTTTTGCAGGTATTTGGAGGGGTCTTCTAAACATGGTCTTAATGGCTTGTAGGTCTGAAGTTATGTAAGTCCCCCATGTTTTGTCTATGCTCCCAATGCTAAACTTCAATTATATTTTGTATCATGTAGTTTATCCATTATTGTTACCTCTAGGGTTTCATTAGATCTTCCCTCAAAAAATAAAAATCTTTGCCTGTCCGAAAATAGTGCTGAAGTCTTAAATTTCACATCTTGTCAGAAAAGGTCAAGTTGGTTTAATCTGTGATATCTTGGGGCCCAAGGGCTGCCTATGAGATCAAGGATAGGAGAAGTGATATGGGAGTGCAGGCTCTTTAGGACAGCCCCAAAGATAGCTCCTTAAACCTGCTTCAAATACCTGAAACCTGTTTTTCCTTTTTTGTTCCTCAATATAGTACTCAGTTGTAGTCCTTGTGGGCAAAACAAATCTATTTTACCAAATAACCACAACATAGATATACTGTATGATCCAGGTTAATTTCTTATTTAGGTTACCCTGAAAAAGGCCCCCGTTTTGGGGAGGCTACAGGGACCAGACTGAGTGCTACACGACTGGAACAAGGCTTAGGGCCTCTTTTACAAAGCCACACTGCCGATTCTTGGTGCGGCAAATGAGAGGAAGCCCATTCAGTTCCCATGGGCTTCCTCTCATTTGCTGCATGGCTATGTAAAGAAGCCGTTAATTTGGGGATTAAATTACAAATATAAGAAAAGCTAAGTTGTATTTGGTTACATTTTTAATTTTAAAAAAGTTCCATCCTTCCTACTTTACACACATCTACAGTTAGTGCATAGGGAGAAGATTTTTCTTTTCCATATCAGAATCCTCATACATTCGTCCCTTCGCCCCTGCTAGATATATCCTTAGAATGGCATCTGGATGTGACACCAAACAGAAAAGCTATTAGTGGGAACACACACAACCACCCCATAAGTTTCCTTTCCATTTGAAAAGCAAGCTACAAATGAACCTTAAAAAAAACCAAAACATCACAACACACAGCTGATAGTCACCAGGGAAATTTAATTTAAATTTTTTTTAAGACTGATGAACACTGAATGGATTTCTCATAGTGAGATACATAGACTATATTATTTATACTATGATGTACAGTCAATTTTTACATTTAGCACTGTAAACAATATATTTCTCTTGTGTATACAGCTGATAATGTTTTACTGCCAAGTTTTGTACCATTACATTAACACATTTTACAGGTCACTAAAAATTATAAAAACAGGTGTTCAATTTTCAAAGCACATAGACTTACACAATTAACACAGAGGCGTATTTTCAAAGCACTTAAAGTCCTATAGGTTACTATGAGGCATATTTTCAAAGCACTTAGCGAAGTGCTTTGAAAATATGCCTCTATGTAACTAAGCTGCAATGTCGTAAACAGGAGGGCAAGTCTAAATGCTTTGAAAATGAGCCCCGTAGGACTACTACTACTACTTAACATTTCTAAAGCGCTACTAGGGTTACGCAGCGCTGTACAATTTAACATGGAAGGACAGACCCTGCTCAAGGAGCTTACAATCTAAAAGTATGTACCTTTGTAAGTCTAGTTGCTTTAAAAATGAGCCTCTAAATCATGTAAGAAAAGGGCGACTGCTAAGATGAAGCAGCACTGGTTGTCCAACACTATACAAGATGCGCTATGGATATTTACCAAATCTACTCTAGTGTTCTTGTGTTTAGTTATTAAATCTAAACATGCTCACTAGCAAAGGTTTTCTTTGTCTATTTATTGTGCTTTCTAGGATTGCAATAACAGTTTACTTATGAAAACCTTCCTCTGACTTTAATTTTCTTCTCGCATATTCATTTTTTTCCTTTTCCTGTACTATTTCTAGAGCTGCCAGCTGCTTTTTGCCCCAGATGGCATGCTATACAGTGCAGAGAGCTGGAAGGACTTCTCCAAGGTGCATACCCTTTATGCTGCCTGTTGGTTTGCAAAGGGAGACAGCATTTTTGTTTTCTTCCTCCATGAACTTGACTGAACCAGCTCTGTGGTGTAGCCAGCCTTGACACAGTACCAGTGCAGGAGAAATCTGAACTCAGATCCCCTGCAGGCTTGAGTCATAGGGGCAGCTTCAAACTAAATACAGCAGATGGAAAAAAAATAAAGTAACTAGATTGCAAACATTTTTAAAGGAAGGTTGACAGACCTCCTTTTCTGATGCTTTGCTGGTAGTCAAGAAAGCAATTTTCTAAGAAAAAAATGCCATTTTTAAAGTGCTTGGTAGTTTAGGCCAGCTGGATATTATAATACCTGGACAGTCTATCTGTTTTCTTGAACTGTAATCAACTTAGACCTTAAAACAGCGCTTAGCAAAATTTCTGTGGCTGTGACCCCATTCGTGCAGCCTCAGAAAGTGTGTTAACCTTCCCCTTTCCTGGAGGTACAGTCCAATGTTGTCGCTGGTGGAGCCAAAGTTTAGGAAGCCCTGCTTTAAAATCTATCAGAGTTTTTTTTTTTTTTTTAAACATGAGAAGATCCCTTTGAAACAGAGACTACACATTGATGGACATGTTTGGTGCTGGTGTTTTTTTTTTTTTTTCCTCCATCGTGGCAATTTTGAAAACCCCTGTCCTTGTTTTCTCTGTGACTACTTCTGGATGGATTCTGAAACTGTAGTTTTAGCTGCTGGGGAACTGCATGTAATTGTTGGTTCCAGGGATATATTCAGCTAGTTTTCCAGATAAATCCCTTTGATAATTAACCTGCTTACATCAAATCTTTCCTTATGGACCTTACTCAGAAAGGAATTTTCCCCACAGGGCCAAAGAAAAGCACCTTATGTCAGATGTAGTTATCTTCTGATATAAACATTTACTGTGTGTGTGTGTGTATATATATCTCCAGCTGCCTTTAATATACATTATATAAAGAAAATATGCAGTAATGCCTTAAGTGGTCATAAGGGCAACAATTTACTAAATAGTGCTTGGTATAGCATATGTGTTAATACATTGCTGATAAAGCAACATCTTTTACATACAGCTAGACTGAAAAGTTCTCCACTGTGTATTGTATTAGTTTATGGCATAGTGATTAATCTTTTCAGTTTTAAGAAGCTATTGCCTATAATGTAGGTAACTAGCTGAGAAAGCATTATTGTATGCTATCGTGATTTGGGGTTTTTTCCATATTCCAAACTGTAAACTGCGTCAGCTTTGAAAGGCTGCAGATTCAGAGACCTTGCCAATGGCATCAGTAAAGCATGACAAAGTGCCTGATGTAAACACCATTAATCAGCATCACGCTTGGTAATATTTTATATCAAGGGTGATGATCATTCAGCATCCTGTCTGCTCTGCCAGTTCATCCACATACAGCATCAAAGCTTAGGAAAAGGCAAAAATGGGGACTTGAGATTCAACACAAAGTTACTTAAGCCAGCATGCTTTCTGCTATATCTTAGCATCAGTTTGATTATTCCAGGTTTGGCTCTATTATGAGGACTTATTCTCATGTCATTTATGTAAAAAGGGTGCCTGGAGCCAATCAGAATGTACTTTCACAGGAAGTGATGTTACCGTGGGTGATGGCGGCTTGAGCCCTTAGCTCCTCACTTCCTGGACATAACTGGCTGAACATCGCCTCTGCCATCCCACATTCCAGTGGACTCTTTTTGCTGTAGTTTTCAACTGAGTGACTTACCATCACTGTTTTCATGTCTTCCAAAGCAAAAGGAGTGGATCTAGCTAAATTTTATTACGCCAATGTAGTAGTGCAGGCCCCTATGCACAGAGGTGGCCAATATGGCAGACAGAATGCATCAGGGACAGAAATAACTTTGGCTAAATCCCCAGGATTCGCAAGGGATATGATCCAGAAGGAGAAATTCATGCATGGCTGGGTGATATTACGGATGAGACCAAAGCCATTCACAGCGACACTCAGAAAAGAAAGCATGGATCTAGGCCTCAGAATGGAGGAGACTGATATCAGGGATTTTATCTTTCGTCAACTCTCTTATTTTAGATTCAATGCGAGTTACAGACAGTAAAGAAACTGACTACAAAACATCAGGAAGTTACAATAATCCAAAAGAAAAAAAAAAAGACAAAATTTAAATTAAGACCCACCCAGTTTAGTAAAATAAGGTTTCAAGGATTTACGAAACAGAAAGTAATTTTTCATGAGATGTAATTCAAGTGGAGGAGCATGCTGAAGCCCTACTAACCATAAACAAACAGGTTGGTGAGATTAGACTACACATGAGAACTAGCTTTGAAGCTAGAGAATTTGGAGAACAGATTGCGCCAATGTAACATATAGGTCAGGGGTGTTTCTGAATTGCTGGCGCACTCTGTGAAAAAGTTACACAAAAACTCTTCACCTATCTGCTCTTGGAGGGCTGGTGCTGTTGTTTCCCCTGCAAGGCAGGCATAGTTTGGGCACATAGATCACTTGGTAAAGCCCACTCCAATACAGCAAGTGACATCCTTCCAAAATTTTACGGTGAAAGCAGAAGTTAAAGGCAGCTAGAGTGAAAGATAAAATAATATGTGATACCTATAAACTTACTTCTCTACCAAGATGTAGCTGCAGCCACATTTTGTGCCGAGGGGAGCTCCGCTACTTTGCTGTTAAATTACAGGAAGAGGGCATTAGATAATCGGTGGCATTTCCCGTTTCCACTTACTTTTACCAAGGGCAGCCAGCTCTTTCGCATTACATCTAAGGAAGAAGTAATTAAATTGTTTCCTGATGATACTGAAGATTTACAGCACAAGCACTAATCTTTGGGAGCATCCCACATGGCAACGGATTGTTAACGGCAAAGGAAGATATCTGCAGCAACACAGTTCTGTAACTGGTCTGCCTGGAGCTCCACCATGTAGAAGGATGCCATTCCAGCTACATTGGTGTCTTTGTATCAGCAAAGTGATGTTTATTCCTGAATTTTGTTGAAGCTGTGTCAAAGCCTGCCAAGTCCTTGTCCCTAAATTATTTATTATTTGTTACATTTGTATCCCACATTTTTCCACCTATTTGCAGGCTCAATGTGGTTTACATAGTACCGAAGCGGCGTTTGCTGGTTCCGGTCTGCACAAGTACAAGGTGTGGTTGTAGTAGAATGGGGTCCATATATGATAGATACATTGGGGAACATTAAACACTTTAGCAACTAAACTTTTTCAAGACATCTGGAGGAAACACCCGCCCTAAGTTTCCAAGATGGTGCTGATGAGAGGGAGCGGAGGGTGGACTGGGGGTATCCAATCTAAACAGATACTTTTGGGTGGTTCAGATTAGATCCTATCTTGGGAAACCAGTCACCCCTTGCCCTGGGTGTGAATTGAGGGGGCGCTTCTGGATTCTACCTTCTGCTGACAGGCTCTGTGGGCACCCTACCAGATAACTAGGCAAGGGAAAATTCAGAATCCTATCCTTCGATATATGGTGAGTCACTGGATGATGCCTTTGTGGAACCCTTAAAGGGAAGTTTTTGCTCTTTTAATGATATACATATGTATCAGATTCCAACTAAAACTTATCTACAAATTAGACATTTCCTCCAAGATGATCTGCTAAGGGGAAGGTTCTTGCAGGCTTTGTCTCATCTCAAGGAATTATTGTCTCATGGGCTTTGACAGAGAAAGATGATATCCCAAATATACCATTTACTAGGGTAAAGAAACTCCTCAAAAGTTTCCTCTTTTATTGCACTTTGAAAGTGAGCTGGGGCGTTCATTTACAGATCAGGTCTGTACTACTGCTTATTTGAACACTTTTCACCTCTGTGTTTCAGCCAATCTGGTTGAAAATGGAGTAAAATTACTTTACAGGTGGTACCGCTCTCCCTCCCACATAGCTTGTTTTGTTCCCTCTGTAGTTAATAAGTGTTGGCGTCTACATGGGATGGAGGGTACATACTTGCAAGTGTGGTGGGAATGTCCCCAAATCCAACAATTATGGGAGGAGTATACCAAGTTGTTTTCCGATATTTTCTCTGTTCCTTCTATAGCTGATCCAGTTTTTTTTTTTTACTCCGTAGGCCCTGTGCCACCATTCCATGCCTTGTCTGGCAGCCATATGATGCAAAGTGGCTCTGCACTGGTGTTCTGCAGTTCTACCTCAGAGGACTTGGTCTGAGGAATGTCCTATGGAAATTATCTGAGCAAACTTGCTGCCCAGAAAGGAGGCAGAGTGAAAGTTTCCGATAAGCAATGAGCTCCCTTTTTAGACTGGTATAAGCAGTCAAAGACTTAGGACTGTTCATAGTATGTGCATTTGATTGATGCTTTTGCATTTTCATTTTCAGACTCCTCTTGATGTTGGCACTCTAGACCAGGCCAATTGTTTACTGAAGTTATACTACAATTTCCAGGGGCGAGGGAGGGTGGTTTTTTTTTTTTTCAGTTTGACAATATGCTGTTTGCTATGACGGTCTTGCTGTAAGTTATATCACAAATTGGCAGAGCAGCAGAGGAGGCAGAAAAGCAGAACCTTTCATCAGACAGTAGCAGCAATTCACTTCCCTTCACACGTGATTACATAATAAATTTAAGTTCAATTGTGGCATTCAGGGTATTACAACTACATCACGCTGTTATGCTTCTACTGCCAAACTCGTACACAATCGACCCGATATTCAGACCGTGACAATTAGCCCAGCTAATTCTCACGGTGATGCCGAATATTCAATGCTGGGCCATTTCTAGTGACTGGTATTAAATATCCGGTTTATTTTTGGCCTGTTTCAACATAACCGGCAAAGTCGATATTCAGACCTGGCTAATTAAATTCAAACCAATAGCCGGTTATATCGCATGATATAGCCAACTAGCTGGCAATATTCAGCAGGAGATAACCAGCTATCTCCCGCTGACTATCGCCGGATAGCCAAGTACCATTTAACCGGCCAGTTACCGTTCCTGGCCAGTTAAATGGTTTTGAATATTGGGGGGGACTATGTTGCTTGCCACTACCTGAAGCCCAGAAAAGCTTTTATGTTTACCCATGAAATACTGTGGCATAGGAAATTTTGCTTTGGCAGTACTTAAAATCACCTCTCTTCAGTCCATGAAGTCAGCTTCCTTTAGTATTTAAAGAGGAATGAGCTGCACTGTGTTCAAAATGTCCTTGAGGTTACTTAAAGTCTGCTAAAACATCATTGAAAATATTCAGGAACAAGTTTGCGTGGTGATCTTTAAAGACCAAAGTTGGGCGGAAACGGATTGACCTTTCACCGCAGCCTCCCAGTACAACGCCTAAAAATAGAAAAAAAAAAAAGACACAGGTTAATATTTATGAACAGTAACACTATCACTGGCTCAGAAACTGATGCAGAATCCACGTGCTGATTTCATTTTTACCGCAGGCCCTTATCCCGTCCCATTAAAAATAACACTTTTTTTGTAGATGCAGTGAAAACTGGCCTGGCACACGCCCAATACACGCACTTATACTACCACAGGCCACTGTTTACCACAGCTTAGTAAAGAGACCCTTGAATAAGTGCTAACACTGGAAGAAGATTAAAAGACAGAACATTTTGAGTAAGTGGTTAATCTCAAGTCTGCCTTACTAATAGAAAATATATTTAACAATCTGAAAGGACAGTTTTAAAATACTCCAAGTATTCGGGGGGGGGGGGGGGGGGAGTCTTTTTCCATATTGTTTTGTCTGGTCCAATAAAAATGCAGAAGCAAGTCTACTTACATTGCTGATTTAAACCATTTACTTTTAAGGACAGGAATTGAATGAACTTTTACATGAGTATACTTTTTTTCTAGTATTTTTTTGTTTGGTTGGTTTTTCTTATATCCTGCTTACAAGCCTGAAAGCTATCAAAGCAGTGTACATTCAGATATGGTAAGTATTTTTCTGTCCTTGGAGGACTCACAATCTGAGTTTGTACTGGAGGCAATGGAGGGTTAAGTGGCTTGCCCAAGATCACAAGGAGCAGCAGCAGTGATATCTGAACCCAACTCCCCATTCTCGGCCTGCCAGTCTAACCATTAGATGACTCTTCCACTCTATAAATGCTAATATGTGGCAGAGAACACATGCTGTATGTCTTAGTCTTACCTTTATTTCTTGCCTGTATAATCAATTTGTTCCTAATGGCATCGTCTGGTGCATCAAAAGAACAGAATGTCCCTTGCCCCCTTGTGCTGCTCATCAGATGTGGGTATCGAGCCTGTAAATAACACCACCAACGTGCGTTACTTCTCCTTTTGTCCATTCCATTGATACTCCAAGAGGTGAGTTAATCTGTTCTTGGAGTTCAGCTATTCCTGGAGATGCTCTTCCTCCAGTTTAGTAAAAAAACAAAACAAAACATATGAACAGTTGGCATCGTTTGAACATGATATCCACAGGCTTACCATTTAACTAGTTTTAAGTACACTGTAGATGTGGCAGCACTCCGTGACCAGTTTCTTACAGAACCCAGATCAACGCAGAGGCTTCCTTCCTTTGATGAATCCTATCAACAGGTCTGAGTGGGGAACGTGAGGGGCACTAGTAAAACGGATTGTCCAGGTGATAATGTTCTAGGTCTGTAAAGTACTTGAGATCTACAGCTCTCTATGCAAACTGGTTTTCAAGATATGAATGTGCATGAGATATCTGCATATATTGCAGACTCAGTAGAAGTCCTGTACATATGTACTATGGATATTCCTGACAACCAAGTGGCTGGGAGGTTCCCAAAGTTGAAAACCACCAATTTAGACAGCATACTCCATAGGGCATATCAAAGTTACTAAAGGCCTTGGAGAGGAGGGGGGGGGGGGGGGGGAAAGAGTTATACATATGAAAGTTGGTGACAGATGGTAAGCATATTTACAAGGAAGATAAGTCACTAGCTAATCGATATGAATATATGCTTTTGAATGTATTGTGTTGCAATGTCATCAATAAAAACTGTTGAAAAGTTAATAAACGTTGAAATATAAAAAGAGAGGGTAGGGGTGGGTGGATAAAATTGTTAAAAGTTTGATGACTGCCTTAATGTGATGTTTTTTTATTGTGTACATTTGATATTTGAATTTCTGTACACTCATATTGTTGGATATGTTTCTTTCGAATTGTCATCAATAAAAAAGTTGAAACATAAAAAGTTACTAAAGGCCTTTTTGTTACTCTCCAGTACTCACCAGGGAAAAATGTAATGTACTCCTGTGGGTCCTCTCCCAAAAAATGTCTTGGAGGTGGTAGGACTAAAGGTGAGTGTATGCCACCCCAGTTCAACACTTTATGCCCTCTCCACCTCTTCTTTCTCTCTCCCTCCTAGACCTTTCACCCCTTTCACTTTCCGTTTGCTCTTCTCATACCCACAGTGGTGTCACTAGACAAAATGGGGGGGAGGGGACAGAGGAGGCAAGTCAAAGTGACATTTCTGCACATCACACCCCTCCCCTCCCTTTAAGTCCCAAAAGGCCTTAGAAACCCCTTTATCCAGTTTCAATCACATAGAGAACAGTAATCCACATTGTACCCAAGTTCTACTCAGGCTAATAAATGCCATAAATAAAAGTATTATTTCACAGCATCATTCGATTAATTCTTCTATATGGGAATGAAATCCAGAGACTATAGAGCGGTGGTTCTCAACCCAGTCTGGTTTTCAGGATATTCACAAGGAATATGCATGAAACTGATTTGCATAACAAGACAGCTGTGCATGTAAATCTGTCTCATGCATATTCATTGAGGATATACTGAAAATCTGACTAGCTGCATGTGCCTTGAGGACTGGGTTGAGCAGCAGTGCTATAGAGGTTGAGACAGAATCTTAGTATAAACTTATCACTCCCAGTTCTGTAAACCACTCGGCAGCATTCTACCTTTCACGACTCATCATCTTATTTCTCTGTTCCCCCGGTCCCCCCATTTCTTGTCAGCCGTCTAGGTTCTTTTTCAGGGTCTCCTTTTAATTTCTTCTCTCCTACTGTTGTGTTCCATTCCTCCTCTACATGTCTCTGGCACTGTTTCCTTTTTTCCTCTTTACCCCTCATTTGCCTGTTTTTCATCCTCATCTTTGCCTTTTCATCTCTAAAGCTCCCATTGTCCCATTTCTCTCTGTCATACACCCCTCTACATTTAATGTAATCTCTATTTTAGTTCTTCATTTCCATTCTCTGTACTTACCCCTTTTTCCTGCCATTTCTCTTAATTGCCTTTTTATCTTCTTTTACCTAGACTTTATTTCCCGTTTTCCCTCCATAGACTTACCTCTCTAGTCCTTCCATTTCTACATGTCTTTTATTACTGTCTTCTAGTTCCTTATTTCCACTCTCTGTACTCACTGCCTACTCAGCCTCATCTAACTCCACCTCTTATCCCCTCACCAACCCCATTCCTTCCCCGTCACTCATCTCCGCTGCACCACCAGTCCATTTCTTATGTCTTTAAACAGACTTCCATTCCCTCTTACTTCCCTATTTCCATCTTTTCTCAATTCCTTCAAACACTTGCCCCCTCTGCCTTTGTTATCTCACCCTCTTCATAGCACTCTGCTTCTTTATCCTCCCCCCCCCCCCCCAAAAAAAAAAACATCCATTGTCCCATCTCTAGTATTCATTCTCCCATCTCTTCCCTGGCACCTGCTGCCTCCTCCAGTATTAACTCACCCTGCCTTTTCTATTTGTCCCAGCATCTATTTCTCTACTGTTCCATCTCCACCTTCCGCTGCAAATGCCCTTGTATCAATCCTGCCACAGTCTGTTCTTCTTTCTCACTCCCCCAGCATCAACCCCTTCTTTCACTGCCATCATCTTCCCCATACTCCTAAAATCCCCTTCTATTAATTCAATTTCCAGCCCATGTGTCAGCTCTCAACCCCCTTCTCCCAGCATCAGACCCTTCTCCATAGATCAGCCCCAAACCTTTGTCCCTTTTTCTCTCAGCCCCAGCGTCAAATTCTTCTCCCTAAATCAGGACGTTCTCAACCCCTAGCCCCAGCACGTGCCGTTCTACCATCCCCAGAGTCTGCAAATTTGCCTTCTTCTTCCGGCCCCCATATCAGACCCTCTCAAACCCCAAAATGGTCCCAGCTTTTTTGTCATGCCCTGCCCCCCCCCCCCCATCTTGGTTCAGCAACATCTCCCTCTTCCTTCCTTTCAGCATCACCCTTTCTTGCCCCCCCCCCCCCCCCCCCCCCATGGTGGTCTACACCTCTTCCCTCAAGCTTACCCTCCTCCTGCAACTACTTCCTGCTCCGGGACTATCAGCACTATGAAAAATGACAAACTAAAGAAAAGGGAGCTGGCACAGAGCCTTATGTTGCGGCTCTCAGTCAGGCCCTGTTGGTCCCTCCCCCACAGCAGCAGGAACAATGCGTCAGAGGGAGCAGGGCAGGGCGCTAGAGCCTGACAGAGCAGGCTGCCCTTTGTTTTGGGGCCCTTTCGGATCTACTGCCCGGTTACCGTGTGGCCTGGGCATCAATTTCATTTTTTATGCACGCTGGAAAATCTATTTTATTTTCCGGCATGCGGCACTAACCAGGCGGTAATCGGCACTGTATGAGTGCTGACGATTACCGCCCAGTAAACGTGCGAGACCTTACTGCTAAGTGAATGGGTGGGTGACAGTAAGGTCTGAGGCCCAAAATGCAAGCACACCAATTTTCTTTGTCGCATGTCGATTTTCAGGCAAAAAAAAAATGGACCTGTGCACGTCCAATACATGCATCTACACCAGCGCAGGCCACTTTGGGTGGCAAAGCCTTATTTTTGGGGTGTCATAGCCATTCCATAGCGACACCCATGCTATGGGTGGACACCTTTTTTTAAAATTTAGACCAAACATTACCTGTGTCCCATTTAAAACTTTCCATTGCCAAGAAATTTACCTGTATAACTTCCTGTGTAGATTAAAAATTTCACAGATTAACAATTGGTCAGGCCCATAAGAACTGCACTACTGTTATGAGTGAATTGATTTTAAGGTCTCCTACCTCATTCAAACGCCCTTCTTCCCACTGTCAACGTCGGACAGCAGCTTGGGGGTGGGGGTGGTATAGGAAAATTGCAGGTCCTGAGGGCCTCAGTACAAGCAACTATCTTCCCTCCTGGCTAACTGGTCTTCATTTTATTCAGTTTTGGAAAGATAACATACTTCAGGTGATTTTGCTAAGACTAACCTGTACTTCACATTTTAAGCAAAACAGGCAGGCACTATAGAAAACAGCTGATTATATAAAAAATCAAAAGGTAGAAAATTTGTGCCTATGCTCACTTAAGAGGATTTTTAATTGACAAAAGTTTCAGTATAGCTGGCCTTTATAGTGCTAATATCTGCTCTGCTTAGTTCTCGTACTAAAGAAAATCAATAAATAAGACATTCTCTCATTTTCTGCAGCGTATCTTATGTGCCTACATAACTCACTCCCTTTGTCTGTGCACGTTCTGCTGGGTAAACACTTCCTGATCCTGTACCATAAATATCAGAGGAATATATTACTAGTGTCTATTCTCTCCTTGTTTGGCAGGATGATTTAAGGAGAAAGTGAAACTCTGAAAATAACATTGCTCTCTCATTTGTATGGCTGTTCCTAAAAATGAAACTAAGGGCCCTGATTACAAAGCCACGCTAGAGGCTCACTAGTGTTTTTAGCACAAGCTAAACACTAGACACACCCACAAGAATATATGGGTGTCTAGCATTTAGCCCGCGCTAATTTTAGTGTGCGACAGAAACGCTAGCAAACGTTAGTAAACAGGGCCCTTAGGCATTTCTCATCTCAATCACCAAGTTACTAGTATTAATGGTTAGGTATGCGATTAAAAAAAATACTAGTACAAAGTAATAGGTATTTGTGGGCAGAACGGGTTCCTCCTGCTCTTTTGCATATGTAGCTAAACTGGAATTAGCCCTGGGATCTGGTACCATGAGTTTCATTCAAAACTAGTCTGGTATTTTTTTTCCTCCTTATTTTTATACTATGCAAGTTAGGGTCATTAGCATGCCCTTACGTGGATTTCTCCCCTCCCCCCCGCACACTAAGGCCATTTTTACCGCAGCCATAAATTTGGCTTTTTTGTATTAATGGCCATGAGCTGCTGCCATTAAAAAAATTTAACATGTGAGCACTTACCGCCATCCATGTTGTAGGGCCCATGCGGTATCCTGTGCTAACCAGTTAGTGCACGATAATTTGGCAGTTACAGCAGGATGCCTGAGCACGTCCCATTGGTATGCCAATTTAAGGTGCGTTAGGCATGCATTAGCGCCTAATGAAGCAAGGGCTGGTGTTAGACATTTAGGGGTCCAAGGCAGAAAGCGGGGAGGGGGCCCAAAAGCTGGCCTTTAGCCTATGCCTCCTTTAGCTTAAGGCAGGTTTGGGGTCTCCTATGGTATGGGGGCCCAGGGCAATTAACCTGTTTGCTACCCTCTAACGCCGTCCCTGAATGGAGCTTAGTAAAAGGGCCCCCTTAGCTCAGTAACTTACAAACATTCCTTAGTCAGGGATCGTTCTCCAGAGCTCCCAGTAGGTGATGCTCATGGGTGATGATTAATTTCTCCCCCCACCCCCACCAAGAATGCTCGTTGTACAGCAACTCTAGCCCCAGACAGGCCAGAAGGTAGAAGTTTACCATTCTAAGATGGGAGACAATGCAGTCTATGGGTTCCCTGACTTTGGGCCCTAGGGATGTGTCTATTTTTCTTATGTATCAATCCTGCCTTAGATTTGGGACTTGAACTAGTGACTTCTGCACGAACATGCACTAAAGTGGAAGAATTTAAGCCTGGTGAAAACACTAAACCTCGTAGAGTAACATAAGTTCTGGTCTCTTAGCCAATTAGTTAAGAGAAATTTCTCACACTCTGTTTTAAGGTATGTTTTGAGCAGGGGCGTATCTGAGGTTCGGCGGTAGGGGGGGCAGGGGCTAGAGTGAGGGGGCACATTATAGCCCCCCCCCCCGCCGCCGTTAACACTCCCTCCCTCACCTACCGCCGTCACCTACCCCGAGGTCCGCTTCCTCCGGCTTTTAAAAATATTGCTTCAGCTGGCGGGGGACCCCAACCCCCCGCCAGCCCAGCCGCGATCTTTAACTTTTTCATCCTCGTCGTGCAGCGCGCTGTGAAAGCTGCATGCATCTTTAGATCCAGTTGGATGGAGTCTGACGTCGCAGCACGTTGTAACGTCAACGTGCTGCGACGTCAGACTCCATCCAACTGGAACTAAAGATGCATGCAGCTTTCACAGCGCGCTGCACGACGAGGATGAAAAAGTTAAAGATCACGGCTGGGCTGGCGGAAGGTTGGGGTCCCCCGCCAGCTGAAGCAATATTTAAAAAAGCCGGAGGAAGCGGACCTCGGGGTAGGTGACGGAGGTAGGCGAGGGAGGGAGGGAGGGTTAATGGCGGAAGGGGGGTCCGGGGCAAAATCTGCGGGGGCCCAGGCCCCTGTGGCCCCATGCAGATACGCCCCTGGTTTTGAGATACCCTTTTAATTTTTTTTTTGCCCAGTAGGTGTTTCTCTGAAATTGTGTACTTCACTGTCCTTACCAGATAGCATCTGGACTGTTAGATTAATTCTCCTTAACTAATCTAATTATAGTTGTCCTTGGGTGGTTTCAAAGGGAAAGAACACGGAATCTGTGGAGTGAAAATTAATCATGGACTTTGTAGTGAAGCAGTTTGGAAAATCACACTTGGGTTAGGCAGTATGAAGTATAAATTTTAAAGCAGGTGATGCAGACCTAATATTATGTATTTCTTGATCCGGAACTGGCGATCGCCATTATGTTACAATGTAAGCCACACTGAGCCTGCAAATAGGTGGGATAATGTGGGATACAAATGCAACACAAATATCCTGGCAGTGGTTTCAACATTTAGCTGCAAGCACACCCATTCAATTAAATCCCCTCAATTCAGAACCCACATGCAGAATTTAATAGGGGTTTTATAACACTGGAGAAATCAGAGGGAAATGGATTAAGAAGCTTCACTTGCTAGATACTAACCCTCCATTAGATGCTCACTCTGAGGGTGACACTTCATATAAGAAACATTTATCACTGAATTAAAATTGCCCCGTTCTGGAATAAAAATTCCCCCTTTACTCTAAATCATACCCTTTCAATTTGATCTTAAATAAGAGCCTTCAGAATTTACTCCAGTGTATGAAAGTTGTAAATACAGATATTGCTTGTCCAATACGATAGTTTGAAAATTTCACCCAATGAAACATATTGACTGAAAATTTGTTACCTGTAACTCCAACAGTCCTCTGTGTAGAACCTTCCCTGCTTGCACAGCATTGTTTACAAGACCTTCTTTCTTGATAACATCAATGACTTCTCTAAGCATCAGGTTCTTGGAAGGCTCTCCAAGCCAGGTATTAAAAATCCGAAAAGGCTTGTAAAGTAAAAAGGAAACGTTTAGAATCAAGAAATAATGCTTTATAATCAATTAATGGTGCAGTGAGGAAACATACTTATATGGATGGTGGCCCTGAACAGCCTTAATCAACACTTAAGGGCCAACTTTCAAATCTAAAATATATTTTAGAAATGAATCAAGTATTTTCAAATGATTCTGATCACTGAAAACCTTCAATGTGGAAGACACAGCAACTCTAAGCCCCTGCTTTAAAATCTGTAGGTTACTGCTTAGAATTGTAGGAGTTCATAAAGATTTTGATAATTCTACAACTGGTATAATATATAAATTTGGTTCTGCTAATTAGCACCTCAAATTTATGTACTGAATTTTATGAATACAAAATGCATGCATTTCTATCTTCTACCTGTGTAGATGCATAGATATAGTAGATATACGCACAGTACTTTCAGATTAACAAACATTTGTACCTGCCAGTCTAGATCTGTAGACCCTGGCTGTTTAAATGGTTGTAATGGGGACCTGATCATGCGTCTATTTTTTTTTTTTTTCAAGTCACTGGGTTGGAGTGGAACTCTGCTCATGATGAGTGCCACACCTGAAGGGAAGCTTTCATTGAAATACTTACAGCATCTGGTCTAAACTCGTTCTTGTGAAAAAATCCTCCAATCATCATCTTCTTGCTGAATGATACTATATCCGCTGGATCCTCCATGCCCCAATGTTCATGGGCCCAAAACTTTCCGGTGGCACCACCTCCTGTCTGCACTTCATCCACCAAAAATGCACAACCATGCTGTCCAGATACATCAAAAATTTGGAAGTCAGAAATCCAACACTTCATGATGAAATACATGTTTATTCTCTTGCTCAACAGAAATGTTATTTGTACACATAGATAAATGCAAACTATATTTATTTCACGTGACTACCTTCAAAGGGTAAAATGAAGTTGCTTACCTGAAATGGGGATTAAGGTACACAACAGGGGAATGCAGCCACACTAAGGTTACATCATCTGATGGAGCCTTGTGTGTCAGTCTCCTGTAGCTCAGAGCAGTCTAAAATTTGAGTTTTTTTGAGCGTGGGGTGGGGGGAAGGGTGCAGCTCCTGTGCATAGAGAGGAAAACCCCTGCTTGGGTTAGATGAGATGGATGTAAAAAAATAAAATAAAAATGTAGGCAAGTCGATGGATTGGTTTAGATGAAAATCTGAAATTATTTTGGAATTTGAGATGCATTCGCAAACATCCCTTTTATGTTCAACATTTTTATTGGTGTCATACTGAGATTTACAAGGTCCACATTCTGAGGATACACAAGAAAAATTCCTATATTAAAGTACACTGCGCAATAATGTGTCATTGCTTACCGGCACCAATCTTTTAGCTTTTTATCCCCAACTCACCTCTTTTTATTATCTTCCAAGCTTCTTGCAAGGATCAAATTCAAACTCCCTCCCCATCGATATTGCAAGTCATAACATGTTGCCAACCCTTATGGAATCCCCCTCCCCCCTCATTCCTCCCCTCCTCCTCCCTGTATCTCCACCCTTCCTCCCCTCCCCCCCTCGAGCCCCTATCCCCGATATCCCCCCTGGGTTTGTGTTCTGATAACCCAGGTGGGTCCCTACTCTCCCCCTCTTGTCAACCTACTCCGTGGAGATAGATCATCGCTTAACCAGTAGTCCCCATGCAGGTCTACAACATATTTAACAATAAGCTGCGTCCTCGTGGGCTTAACCCCTGTATATATGGATTCCAGATCAGTAAAAAGTGATTTTTTTCTTTTTTGGGGTTCCCTTTTGCCTCCTTAGCTTCCCAGGTAGCTAGTTCATGTATTTGGTTCCGCCATTGCCAATACTCCGGTGGCTCTGGAGATATCCACCGCTGTAGCACACTCTTACGGGCTACCAAGCATACCTTGCGACACCACGTCCTAGCACTTTTAGTCTTGTTTTTAAATGCAGACTGTGTGTCTAGCACAAAGTGGTCCCAAGTTCCACTCACTGGTGCACAAACATCCCTTTTATTGAAAAATTGAGTGCATGGAGAATAATGAACTAGAGCCTGCAACTCGCTGACTTCTTGATAGGGAAGGCCCTATAATGAAGCTGACTGAGGCTTGGCCTCAGGCAGCAGGTTTCAGGGAGTAGCACATAGTCAGTCTTCTGCTATTCAAATAAAAGATGGGGAGATTACTGTGAATAGCAAAGAGCCTTACAAATGAGCGTCAGGCAAAGAGCAGGAGCCATACCGCGCAACATGTGTTGTACATGCAGCCGTTTGATTGCAATTGCTGCTCCACAGCTCTATCTTGCTTGCTTGCTGCCATTCCAACCCCCACCAGGCAGCCTGCCTTCTGTTGCTACTGCTGCCGTTTCTCTATGGGAAACCTGACTGAGGCCAAAAGATTTATGTAACAAGCCACAGACTTATATCTATAGGTGGATTAGCTAACAAACAAGAAGGACAGATATCCAGAACACTAAGACAATTTGTAAGCTTAGGCAATAAAGAATGAACACCTTCCACAGTGATGGGGGTCAAATGTGCTCTATACTAGATGACAGTACAAGAGCTGGGATGCCAGATGTACTGCTTCAAAAGTTGAACAAAATGGACATTAAGATTGCAGACACAACAGGACAGGGCTATGATAATGGAGCCCATATGAAAGGAAAAGGAGTGGTATGCAGGCTTGGATGCAGGAGCTAGATCCACTGGAATGTTTGGCCCTTGTGGGTCATATTCATTGAGCTTAGTGGTCAGTTGCCTCAGTGTCTCTTGAAGCCTGTAAGTTCTTTGACTCTATTCAAAGTACATATACATTTTACAGTGCCTCCAACCATTGTTGGCATCTGGGAACATCACATCTTGCATTGAAACCACTGAATACAACATGATGGGAAAGTCGTGTGGAGGCGGTAAAGGCTCTCTGCAACCAGACTGGGAAAGTGGAAGATGCCATAACTGCAGTCATGGAAGATGAAGCATTAACAGGAGCTAATCACATGAAAACCATTGCAGAAGGAACAGAAATAGCAAACAATATTTGCAATTTCAAATGTGTGTGTGTTGGTATTATGGCATGATATATTATTAGAAATAAATCTAACAAGCAAGATACCACAGAGAGGTCAGATGGACATTTCTGGAGCTATAACACAATTGAAAGCTGCAAAATTATTCCTCTAAAACAACTGTTCTGAACACATTTGAAAATGTCCTGAAAAGTACACAGATGATGGCCGAGAAACTTCATATTGATGTCAATTTCCCAGCTGAGCCCATAAGATCTCGCCATTAAAAAAAAGACACATTTTGATTATGAATCATGAAATGCGCCTATCACAGACCTCAAACAGAAATTCAAAGTAAATTTCTTCTTCAAAGTCCTTGATGTTGCAATTCAGTCAGTCAATGAACGGTTCTTGCAGCTCAGAGAGCACAGCAGGATGTCAGAGATCCTTTCAGTATTCCAAAACTCCAAGGAACTGTACACAAAGTCCAACATACAGTGGGGGAAATAAGTATTTGATCCCTTGCTGATTTTGTAAGTTTGCCCACTGACAAAGACATGAGCAGCCCATAATTGAAGGGTAGGTTATTGGTAACAGTGAGAGATAGCACATCACAAATTAAATCCGGAAAATCACATTGTGGAAAGTATATGAATTTATTTGCATTCTGCAGAGGGAAATAAGTATTTGATCCCTCTGGCAAACAAGACCTAATACTTGGTGGCAAAACCCTTGTTGGCAAGCACAGCGGTCAGACGTCTTCTGTAGTTGATGATGAGGTTTGCACACATGTCAGGAGGAATTTTGGTCCACTCCTCTTTGCAGATCATCTCTAAATCATTAAGAGTTCTGGGCTGTCGCTTGGCAACTCGCAGCTTCAGCTCCCTCCATAAGTTTTCAATGGGATTAAGGTCTGGTGACTGGCTAGGCCACTCCATGACCCTAATGTGCTTCTTCCTGAGCCACTCCTTTGTTGCCTTGGCTGTATGTTTTGGGTCATTGTCGTGCTGGAAGACCCAGCCACGACCCATTTTTAAGGCCCTGGCGGAGGGAAGGAGGTTGTCACTCAGAATTGTACGGTACATGGCCCCATCCATTCTCCCATTGATGCGGTGAAGTAGTCCTGTGCCCTTAGCAGAGAAACACCCCCAAAACATAACATTTCCACCTCCATGCTTGACAGTGGGGACGGTGTTCTTTGGGTCATAGGCAGCATTTCTCTTCCTCCAAACACGGCGAGTTGAGTTCATGCCAAAGAGCTCAATTTTTGTCTCATCTGACCACAGCACCTTCTCCCAATCACTCTCGGCATCATCCAGGTGTTCACTGGCAAACTTCAGACGGGCCGTCACATGTGCCTTCCGGAGCAGGGGGACCTTGCGGGCACTGCAGGATTGCAATCCGTTATGTCGTAATGTGTTACCAATGGTTTTCGTGGTGACAGTGGTCCCAGCTGCCTTGAGATCATTGACAAGTTCCCCCCTTGTAGTTGTAGGCTGATTTCTAACCTTCCTCATGATCAAGGATACCCCACGAGGTGAGATTTTGCGTGGAGCCCCAGATCTTTGTCGATTGACAGTCATTTTGTACTTCTTCCATTTTCTTACTATGGCACCAACAGTTGTCTCCTTCTCGCCCAGCGTCTTACTGATGGTTTTGTAGCCCATTCCAGCCTTGTGCAGGTGTATGATCTTGTCCCTGACATCCTTAGACAGCTCCTTGCTCTTGGCCATTTTGTAGAGGTTAGAGTCTGACTGATTCACTGAGTCTGTGGACAGGTGTCTTTCATACAGGTGACCATTGCCGACAGCTGTCTGTCATGCAGGTAACGAGTTGATTTGGAGCATCTACCTGGTCTGTAGGGGCCAGATCTCTTACTGGTTGGTGGGGGATCAAATACTTATTTCCCTCTGCAGAATGCAAATAAATTCATATACTTTCCACAATGTGATTTTCCGGATTTAATTTGTGATGTGCTATCTCTCACTGTTACCAATAACCTACCCTTCAATTATGGGCTGCTCATGTCTTTGTCAGTGGGCAAACTTACAAAATCAGCAAGGGATCAAATACTTATTTCCCCCACTGTAAGTCTGCTCAACTTGAAAAAATACTCTCCAGTGGTGAACTGCATGACACCAATGCAGCTGATTTATTTGACAAACTGAGGACACTTTTAAGACATGTATTTGCAGACTAAACTCTAAAGGACGTTCTGGAATACATTAACAAAAATCCTACCAACGTATTTCCAAATGCTTCCACTGCCCTACATATACTTTTGACACTTCCAGTAACTGCTGCAAGCGGAGAGTGCAGCTTCTTTAACCCAAAGCTGATAAAAACATATCTGCATTCCACTATGACTGCGCTTGCAACAATATCAACTGAGCATGAGTTAGCTCAAACCTGAGGTCTTAAGGAATCAGTTCGGATCTTCGCAGCCCAGAACGCACAAAAAGCACTCATCTGATTTTGAGGATCTACGACGCTTACATTCATTTTTTGATATTTATTTATTGCATTTATACCCCACATTTTTCAACCTGGTGGTTGGTTCAATGTGGCTCACAATTAGCTTGGTAGAAAACCATTTACATAATAGAACTGATGTGGTGTGAACAATATTGTTCAATCAGAAAAGTCCAGTTAGATCATTCATGTTCGAGTTGGGAGTGGTGTCCCGTATGCTGTTGTACTATGTGATGTCGTTTGAGAGGAGAGATTTGAACAGGTGTGCTTTCAGGTGTTTTCTGAACTGTAGATGGTTATTAGTTTTATGTTTTTTGGTAAGGAATTCCAGATTTTGGTGCAGATATAACGGAAGCTTGTTGCGTATGTGCTTTTGTATTTCAGGCTAAGCGTTGAAGCTGTCTACAAGAAGAGCTAAATCTTTATGAAAAAAAAAAGAAAAAGGACCTCCAATTGTATTGTAAGGACAGAGAAAATTAAAACAAAGAAGAAAAGGAAAACCAACCCATTTAAAAGCATTAAAAGGTTAGAGAATTGCCAAGCCACCATACTAGCAGCCTAAGATTCCAAGAAAGTTCTGCAGAATAAATATGTTTTTAGAGCTACTTCGACTTTTGTGTAGGAAAGCTCTTCTCTGAGGGATCGAGGGAGAGAATTCCAAAGGGGTGGTTCAAAGAAAAAAACATAGAATGTCTTATTCATTCCAGATAAGCTTGTGCAGGGGGAGGAAAAACTAGGCAAAAATCATTCAACGTTCCAGTAGACGTCAGTGTGGATACAGTGGCGTAGCATTCGTGCTGATACATAGAAGAGGACTGAAGAAGAGATATTGATGGGTGTCCGAGTAAATAAGTTTATGTGTAAGGGTGAGAATTTTATATTGGATTCAGAATTGTTCTCGAAGCCCATGACATTGAAATGAGGAGTTAAACTGTCAAATCTCTTCGCACCAGAGAGCAGTTCTGCATGGTCTGTAATCATTTAATTTTCAATGCAGACAAACCTGCGTAAACATTAGCATGATCCAATCGTGAAGTAATTAAAGCATGAATAAATGAAATCTGTCTGAAACTGATGAAGGCCTGCTAAACATGGTTTGAGTTTTGCTGAACTATATGAGGAAAAGGAGAGCTGATGATCAATTAAAACCTCTAAATACATAAATGAATCTACTGAAGTGTGTGGAGTTTTAAGGAGAGAAGCGGATACTAATGGTCTAAAGGACTCTTATCCAGCAGGGCGACTGATTTATTGGGAATACGAAGGAGATTATGAGAGTGTCATTGCCACCATTGTATCTCCATAAAAAGGTATACTTTGATTTAATAAGTTTACACAATACATTCCTGTTTTCCCTCCTCTTATTTTATATTGCATTTCACAATTTTTATATAGTAATACAAATGAAAACGCTCGATACAGAAATGCACGTCTCAGAAATACAACATAATAAAGTAAACAAGGAAAAATTAGTGCTTAACAGTCCACCAATAAGAGGAGATCTAAGAGAAAAGAAAAATCCCTGAAGCTAGGATTAAGGCAAATATAATTAAAAAAATACTTAAAGAGATGCTACGGATTATATACAAGCAAACAAATTAGTGTTCCACTACTAGGCACAGGAGATTGTCTTCTTTGCATCCAAAAACAACTTCAACTGATCTGGGTCAAAAAAAGTATATTTATAAGTGGAAAAGGTTACAAAACATTTGTAAGTGAATATCAACATAAAATTAATTCCAAATGAAACCATTTATTATCTCATTGACAATACTCTTCTTCATTATCAAAGTGACTATCCTTAAAAAAAAAAAAATCGAAAGATAGTATACAACAGTAGGGTAATTTTTGCAACTGAAATCGGGCGATATTTATAAAATCAGTCTACACAAATGAGGTAAAGAATGGGCACTCTTGGTTAACATATCCAAGGAGCAGGTATCTAGTGTCCAGACTCAGTGGACGGGGGTGGGGGAGATTATAGCAGGGGGAGGCTTACTTTCTACATTAATGTTTTAGGGGGAGAAAAAGATAAAAAAGGGAGGGTCAGGGGTGGTTCTACTAAGTGTTGCATTATTGATGTTGGTTAGCGTTTTTTGTTGCACTTGAAAAAACGTGTAACTAAATTATATTGATGTACGAATAGCGTTGTACTCAGCTGTTTGAACAATGCTGTTACTGTAATTGCTATGCCTTTGACTCAATAAAGATATTAAAAAAAAAAAAAAAAAAGATATAAGCAACAGGGATATCCCAATAACATTGTATATAAAGCTTTTAAGAGAGCTTCTAATGCTCATAGGTGCTGGTTATTCAATAAGCCCAAGGATTCTGGAAAAGGACTCAAATTGAAGATTACTTGCATGTTATCTCACTCCTAGCAAGCAAATCAGATTAGGAGGGCGATCACTAAATACTGGCCAATTTTGAAATTACATCCAATGTTTGAGAGCCTACCAAGATTTGCTTCTACTAGACGTTGCAATCTGGGAGAAATATTATCAGCTAATAGAGATTTTGAAATCATTCTAGTGGCAACCAATGTACACACTGTCAATATTTAATAATAACTACGGCTGTTACAAATCCTAAAACTGGAAAAATTGAGCTGCATTCACATATGGATTGCAACTCCCAACAAGGGAAAGGGGATGTGGTTACAACCAAAGCAGCTTACACATTATCAACAGGTACTTATTTTGTACCTGGGGCAATGGAGGGTTAAATGACTTACCCAGCTGCAGTGGGAATCAAATCCAGTTCCGTAGGTTCTCAGGCTGCTGTATTAACCACCAGGCTACTCCTCTACAAGTGGTGAATGCAATTAAATGCCCTTGCCAGTTATGGTATATAGATCAAACAAAACAGATAGCAGACCTAAATAACTTCCATTTGAATTGTCAAGAAGCTCCATTAGTGCAGAATTGACAGCAAGCAAATCATGAAGTTAAGGAATTCAAATTTGTGGTTTTGCTTCAAGTTAATTTGAAATGAGGAGGAGACATGTTGGTGATTTTGCTTCAAAAAGAATAAAAATTCATTTACAAGTGGAACACTGAGTTTCTTTCGCATTTGAAACCGATAGGAACAATGTATTAAGACTTTACTTCAGATTCATGGCAGCTCAATTCTATGGAGCAAAGATACAGGTTTTTCCGGACATTAGCAAGGCAACCCAGAAAAAGAGGAGAGAGTTTCTGGGACTTAGGTCTCAGATACTTTCATTGGGTGGTACTTTTAAATTGGAATTTGTATGCCGATGCTTAGTTTCATTTAATAATGTTCATTATGTATTCTTTGACCCAGAAAAATTGAAGCATTTAGTAATGGTTAAAGAAAGTGGGGATGTTCAAGTCTTGGAATCACCAGTAGGAAGCCAAAACCGCTGACTGAGCTTGAGACCCCGTCCTCCAAATATGTATTTTGAATATTTGAATTTTTCATAACATTTCCTTGTATCTTGATCAATGTTTAGTGGACTACAGTGGTGGAAATAAGTATTTGATCCCTTGCTGATTTTGTAAGTTTGCCCACTGACAAAGACATGAGCAGCCCATAATTGAAGGGTAGGTTATTGGTAACAGTGAGAGATAGCACATCACAAATTAAATCCGGAAAATCACATTGTGGAAAGTATATGAATTTATTTGCATTCTGCAGAGGGAAATAAGTATTTAATCCCTCTGGCAAACAAGACCTAATACTTGGTGGCAAAACCCTTGTTGGCAAGCACAGCGGTCAGACGTCTTCTGTAGTTGATGATGAGGTTTGCACACATGTCAGGAGGAATTTTGGTCCACTCCTCTTTGCAGATCATCTCTAAATCATTAAGAGTTCTGGGCTGTCGCTTGGCAACTCGCAGCTTCAGCTCCCTCCATAAGTTTTCAATGGGATTAAGGTCTGGTGACTGGCTAGGCCACTCCATGACCCTAATGTGCTTCTTCCTGAGCCACTCCTTTGTTGCCTTGGCTGTATGTTTTGGGTCATTGTCGTGCTGGAAGACCCAGCCACGACCCATTTTTAAGGCCCTGGCGGAGGGAAGGAGGTTGTCACTCAGAATTGTACGGTACATGGCCCCATCCATTCTCCCATTGATGCGGTGAAGTAGTCCTGTGCCCTTAGCAGAGAAACACCCCCAAAACATAACATTTCCACCTCCATGCTTGACAGTGGGGACGGTGTTCTTTGGGTCATAGGCAGCATTTCTCTTCCTCCAAACACGGCGAGTTGAGTTCATGCCAAAGAGCTCAATTTTTGTCTCATCTGACCACAGCACCTTCTCCCAATCACTCTCGGCATCATCCAGGTGTTCACTGGCAAACTTCAGACGGGCCGTCACATGTGCCTTCCGGAGCAGGGGGACCTTGCGGGCACTGCAGGATTGCAATCTGTTATGTCGTAATGTGTTACCAATGGTTTTCGTGGTGACAGTGGTCCCAGCTGCCTTGAGATCATTGACAAGTTCCCCCCTTGTAGTTGTAGGCTGATTTCTAACCTTCCTCATGATCAAGGATACCCCACGAGGTGAGATTTTGCGTGGAGCCCCAGATCTTTGTCGATTGACAGTCATTTTGTACTTCTTCCATTTTCTTACTATGGCACCAACAGTTGTCTCCTCGCCCAGCGTCTTACTGATGGTTTTGTAGCCCATTCCAGCCTTGTGCAGGTGTATGATCTTGTCCCTGACATCCTTAGACAGCTCCTTGCTCTTGGCCATTTTGTAGAGGTTAGAGTCTGACTGATTCACTGAGTCTGTGGACAGGTGTCTTTCATACAGGTGACCATTGCCGACAGCTGTCTGTCTTGCAGGTAACGAGTTGATTTGGAGCATCTACCTGGTCTGTAGGGGCCAGATCTCTTACTGGTTGGTGGGGGATCAAATACTTATTTCCCTCTGCAGAATGCAAATAAATTCATATACTTTCCACAATGTGATTTTCCGGATTTAATTTGTGATGTGCTATCTCTCACTGTTACCAATAACCTACCCTTCAATTATGGGCTGCTCATGTCTTTGTCAGTGGGCAAACTTACAAAATCAGCAAGGGATCAAATACTTATTTCCACCACTGTAAGTAATCTTGTTTAATTTTTCTTAAATCCATGAATATGTAATGGAGGTTTAAATTGTCTTTCGGAATATTTGCCTATTTTTCCACATTTACTCTGTGAATGTATTATTTTGAAAATGATAAATAAAATAAAAAAAAAAAAAACAAGTGGAACACTGTATATCCCAATGGACTCTGCTGTGGCTGTGACAGATAAGTGGTTTTTTTTCCACTTTTGACAAAATTAATTTTGATGGACAATGGACAACTATGATATAACCATAGTGCTATAATGGGATTAAGGTGATTTTATCCTTTAGCGGCATAAAGCACGCCGACACCAAGCACTTATTGCATTTTTTTTTAGAAAAATAAGTGATTCAATTAATTGGTAATGGTCTATTGAGGTGTAGTCTAGAGAAAAGTTGGCCTGCACTAGTAGTAGAGACAATAGCTTCTCAGGTCCAGTAACTCTCCATGACATGCCAAGGATCTTTATGTGAGCATTGATCCTCATGAATTACCTTTCTAGCAATGTTTCTCAGCTTCCTGAAAAAATCGTTGGATGCATGGTTATCACCTCCCTCGGACTGAATTGGCTCAACAATTATTCCAGCTACAGTCCTCTTCTTTTTCCTGTACTTCACAATCAAATCTTCAACCTGGAGAGGAAAAAAAAAAAAATCAGAAAAATTAGTCTTTTCAGCTCATTAGCAAGTAGAAAACAAAAATTTCAGAGCTATATTTTCCTTCTTAACACAGCTTGGATTGACACAACTACACAAATAAGAAGCTGAAATAAGTTTAGAGCTCATGTAATTTTAAGCTGAAAAATTGGGCTATGTAAATAAGTGATGCCCTAAAAAACCCCCAAACATTCAAATTATCATTAGGTTTATATGTTTTTATTTCAAATAATAAAATGTAGTTCACTATTGGGCTCATTTTCAAAAGAGAAGGGCGCCCATCTTTCAACACAAATCGGGAGATGGGTGTCTTTCTCCCAGGGTCGCCCAAATCAGCATAATCGAAAGCCGATTTTGGGCGCCCTCCACTGCTTTCTGTCATGGAGACGACCAAAGTTCCTGGGGGCGTGTCGGAAGCATAGCGATGGCAGGACTGGGGCGTGCTTAACACATGGGCATCCTCGACCGATACTAGAAAAAAGAAAGGTGTCCCTGATGAACACTTGGCTGACTTTACGTGGTCCTTTTTTTTTTTTTTACAACCAAGCCACAAAAATGTGCCCTAAATGACCGGATGACCTCCCCCTACTCCCCCAGTAGTCACTAACCCCCTCCCACCCTAGAAAAAAAACCAAACTTTAAAAATATTTTTTCCAGCCTCAAATATCATACCCAGCTCCATGCCAGCAGTATGCAGGTCCCTGGAGCAGTTTTAGTAGGTACTGCAGTGCATTTCAGGCAGGCGGACCCAGGCCCATCCCCCCTACCTGTTACACTTGTGGTGGTAAATGTGAGCCCTCCAAAACCCACCACAAACCCACTGTACCCACACATCTAGGTGCCCCCTTCATCCCTAAGGGCTATGGTAGTGGTGTACAGTTGTGGGGAATGGGTTTTGGGGGGCTCAGCACCCAAGGTAAGGGAGCTATGCACCTGGGAGCAATTTGTGAAGTCCACTGCAGTGCCCCGTAGGGTGCCTGGTTGGTGTCCTGGCATGTCAGGGGTACCAGTGCACTACGAATGCTGGCTCCTCCCACGACCAAAGGGCTTGGATTTGGTCGTTTCTGAGATGGGCGTCCTCAGTTTCCATTATCGCCGAAAATCAGGGACGACCTAAATGAGGAGCTTTGGGCGTCACCGATCATATTATCGAAACTAAAGATTGCCACCCATCTTGTTTTGATAATACGGGTTTCCCCGCTCCTTCGCGGGGACATCCTACGAGGATGCCCTCAGGAAAACTTGGGCGCCCTCGTTCGATTATGCCCCTCTATGAGAGGCATTTTAAATCTTTAAACCCAAATTGAAACATTTTACTGAAAATGTCTCAAAAGTCTTGCTCATAGCCATAATCGAAGCAGAAAACATCTACATTTTTTTTATTATGGCTGTGAGCTAGACGTTTTCATGCTCCACACATCCACCAATTAGTACCATTTTCAAAAAAAAAAAAAAACCCCAAAAAATTCCCAGGGAAAAAAATGTAGAAAAACAAACCATAGGAATGTCTGTCTAGCCGCATTCCTAGTAAACTAGCCACACAGACATCCCAGCAATGCAGAGGGGCAGCCTAATGGTCAATGCAGTGGACTTTACTTAAAGGGAACCAGGTACAAAACCCAACTAAACCCCTTCATATTGTATGGTGAGTCCTCCACTGAAGCACTGGTGGTGCTGTTTTAGAGGGATTTAGTTCTGGACCATTGGTTCCCGACCACCAGCCTAAAGACAGCAGAATCTCAATCGCCACTTCCCTGTTTGTGGCGCAGTCATTTTTCTCCTGAATGACAAAACTTAATGGGAAAGTCCACCAGTACCGAATTTGCTCCTCTTTCAGTTTGCCAACAATATCCCGCATCTCTCTGGGGGGAAATATCCGCAGAAAAATCCGCAAAAACCTCTATGCTATACGAGTCCCACTCAATATTTCCCATCTAAGGCATAAGGGCTATTGTAGTGGTGTACAGTTGGGTACAGTAGGTTTTTGGTAGGTTTTGGAGGGCTTACCACACAATATAAGAAGAGGGCAACAGTGAGATGTATACCTGGGATCTTTTATGTGAAGTCCACTGCAGTGCCCCCCCCCCCCCGGGTGCTCCACTACTCTGCTGGGAAGTCTGTGTAGCCAGTCTACCAAGAATACTGGCTCCTCCTCCATCCCAACGGCTTGACTTTGTGCGTTTTTCATTTGGAAGATTTTTTTCCAAAATGGGTCCACATAGATAGATGCACTGAGCACAACAATGTCTAGGAAATGGACAATTTTGAAAAAAACAAAAACAAAAACAAAAAGATGTCCATTTTAGAACCTGAAAAAGTTTATGTTCGCTACTGGATTTTTGGACATTTTCTGCAAAACATCCAAAGTCAGATTTAGACATCATATTGAAAATGCTCCTCAAAGTTATTCAAAGTTGCTAAATTGCAAGGGGATTCCAAAAAATTGCAAGTGGACCTTACAAGACTGGGAGACTGGGCATCCAAATGGCAGATGACATTTAATGTGATCAAGTGCAAAGTGATGCATGTGGGAAAGAGGACCCCAAACTATAGCTATGTGATGCAAGGTTCCTCATTAGGAATCGCCGCCCAGGAAAAGGACCTAGATGTCATCGTTGATACACTGAAAACCTCTGCTCAGAAAGCAGCGATGTTTAAGAAAGCAAATAGAATGTTAGGAATTATTAGGAAAGGAATGGAAAACAAAAATGAGAATGTTAGTATGCCTTTCTGTTGCTCCATGGTGCAACTGCACCTCGAATACTGTGTGCAATTCTGGTCACTGCATCTCAAAAAAAGATATAGTGGAATTAGAAAAGGTGCAGAATAGAGCGACGAAAGTGATAAAAAGGGGATGGGACAACTTCTCTAACAGAAAAGGCTAAAGCGGCTAGGGCTGTTCAGCTGGAGAAGAGATGGCTGAGAGGAGATATGATAGATGTCTACAAAATATTGAGTGAAGAGGAACGGGTAAGGTAAATCGCTATTTTACTCTTACCAAAAATACTAGGACTAAGGGGTGGGGGTGGGGCACGCAATGAAGATACTAAATAGTAAATTTAAAACAAACTGGAGAAAGTATTTCTTCAGTCGACGTATAATTAAACTCTGGAATTCTTTAACAGAGAATGTGGTAAAAGCAGTTAGCTAAGCAGGGTTTTAAAAAGATTTGGATAATTTCCTAAAAGTCCATAAACTATTATTAAGATGGCGTTGGGAAAATCCACTGCTTATTTCTAGGATATGCAAAAAAGAAAAATAAATGGCTAAACCTTAACCCTAGATAATTTGTATGAAACACAACAACAATAGTTGGGTTAAGAGAATATATTGCAATAAGAGCCTTATTGACTACGGAGGTTATCTCATAACTCATTCAATGTCCACATGTGTCATCTATTTATGTGACTCAGGGGACTAAATGTATCTATAATCATAGATTACCTCCAGCCAACCAGTAGTAATGTTTAATTTTCGAACCTATTGAACAGTAGTACATTTGAAGTTTGCAGTGCTCTATGCTCTGGGGCCGCATTCAATTAGCAGAAATCAATTAGGCACCCCAGTTTGTGTATATGTATGAGCACTATTGGATACTACTGGTTGGCTGGAGGTAATCTATGATTATAGATACATTTAGTCCCCTGAGTCACATAAATAGATGACACATGTGGACATTGAATGAGTTATGAGATAACCTCCGTAGTCAATAAGGCTCTTATTGCAATATATTCTCTTAACCCAACTATTGTTGTTGTATTTCTAGGATAGCCAGCATAAAATCTGTTTTACTGTTCTGGGATCTTGCCAGGTACTTGTGACCCAGATTGGCGATATGGGGCTTGATGGACATTCGGTTTGTCCCTGTATGGCAACGCTTATGTTCTTGCAGCTGCTGTGATTTTCTCTTTAGTGGTGAAATAGTGTAAGCAAACAACTATCTCTCATGGGGCATTTGAGCTTGGCCTCCCAAGAGATCTGTGAGCCCACTTAATCTTAAGTTCATTCAGTGATGCCGCCACTGCTGCTTGTTCCAAAATGTGTTGCGCAAGTTTTAGTATAGTGGTTACAGAGGGACATTTTTGAAAGAAACGTCTAAGTTTGGATTTGGACGTCTTTGTAAAACGTCCAAATTCGGAGGCGTGGAAAAGCTCATTTTCGAAAAAGGATAGACATCCATCTTTCGTTTTGAAAATACCAAGGGCGTCCTTGGATTTGAACGTCTTTGACTTTCGGCGATTTTTGAAACCAAAGACGTCCATGCCTAAAATGGCCAAATGCAAAACTTTTTTGGCCCATCAGTTTTCCCTTTGCTCATTTAGGCTTTCAGCTCTATCAGAACCAACCTTTATCAGGCTGCAGTGCCATGAGACTTAATTCATAACTATCTAGGTTTCGCCCTCCCCTCCCCCTATTTTATAACAGCCTCCCTCCCGACCTCATCTAGCCTTTTGAATGTAGCAAAAGTCTTTAACAGGACGTCACATATTGCAGCATCTTCCAAAGCTGGTACGCATGAACCGAGGTTGCATTAAGACACCACCCCTCCCCTCAATTCCCTCCAACCACAGGGTCTACGAATGCTACCGCCATAGCATCACCAGTTCCAGCAGAGCACAGGAATTAAACCAGAATCTTCCATAATGCCACTGAACAATTCATTAAAAATCAAATTTTAAAAGAAAATGCTGCAATATAGTTTCAGCTGTTCAAAATGTCTCCAAAAACAGATTGCCCATACTAGGGGGTACCTTTGCTTTCCTATGGGTACTCTACAGGAGTGTGCAAGTTCTGAAAAATATCACTTCAAAGGTGGCTGAACAGACCCATTTTCAAGATGCTTGTAATTGACACAGGGATTTTCATTCAAATACCTCTTCCAAGCATCGCGCCTCTTCCTGTTCGTTCTCCTTAACAAATTCATCCAAGGGGTATTTTAGCCGTGGAAAAGGTGCAATAGGCCAGTCAAAGGTAGGGATGTCCAATTTGTGAATTGGTTTAGAGTGAGTTGCAGCTAAACAACCTAAAACACGAGAACAAAAATGGCATAAGTTTGGCACTATTATAAAAGAAATGAACTATGAAGTGAGGCATGGCGGGTCTGTGGAGCAGAGCATGAAAGAGTTTTTTTTTTCCTTACCTAGAGTTCTCCCATGGAATCCCCCCATAAAGGACAGGATGCTGTAGTCAGGACAACCTGGAGGCTAAAGACAATGCAATGAATTAGACAGTTCAGGCAGCAGCAACCAGTAGGTGGCAGTGTGGTTAAAAAAAAAAAAAAAAAAAAAAAGACACATACTGGCTTACCTGAACTACTAAAGAAATGAACTTCCCTTGTAGGGAAGCAAGAAGAAATCAGTTTATTCCAAGAAGGTTTGATTAACAGGTGATGGTATCATATCACAAGTCTGACGTCTGTCCACCAAAGGAGCTTTCAATTCTCCCCAATACAGCTGCCGCCATCTTGGTACACTCAAAACCATGTAATTGATAGGGTGACAAGCTCCGCCTACTGGCTTCAGGCCAGATAATGGGCCAAGCACATTCCTGCTGTCTCCTATTAATCAAACCTCCTTGGCTTATCTAGCACATCCTACTGGGTATTTCCAAGAGATCTGAAATGGCTACTGTCAGACACTGGATTCTGGCCTTGAGGACACCATGGGCACGTTTTACCTTCTTATTTTTCTTATGCTCAGCACAACTTTGTCTCCCATGGAGAGTAGTTTTATAAAAGCTCACCTAGCTAGGAGTATAAGTAGGCACCTATTTTAGGGTTATTTTATAAAGACAGACACACAGGTGTTTATGTGTCTTTATACAATAGCTAAACTGCACACACACATGTTTATAGCTGCTCAGGCAAACTATGTGCCTATGTGCACATTTTATAAACTATGCACATACTGACTGTCCAAACTACAGCCCCAAACACACCTATGCACAGGTCACATAAAAGTATTCGCTTTGTCACTGTGTACACTTATTCATGTGTCAGTGGGGAAATTTTATAAAAGCCTCTTTCCATGGTGACATTACCTCTAGAGTGGTTAAATGGAGCCAAGTAAAACCAGAGGTCTGTATTTTGTCTCAGAAAGTTTTCACAGCCTCTGATCCAACTAACTCACTATATCATTTTAAAAACCTCTTTCATCATATACAACATATTCTTAGTGTAGTCATGTTTAGAAAAAAAAATGAGTGGAGGAGCAGCCTAATGCAGCGGTTCCCAAACTGTGCGCCGTAGCGAACTCTTAGGGGTGCCACGGCACATCCCTTCCTACTTTCCCTTTCCGCAGGTCCGGCATCTGCCGTGTCCTGCTTCTTCCCCCGCTGCCGCGCTTGCAGCTTAATTTTCAGGCAGTCTGCGATTCACACAGGCACTGCAGGGACTTCTCTCTGCCGCGTTGGCCCTCATAACAGGAAGTTGCATCAGAGAGGGCCGGACACGGCAGACTAGGAAGGCCCTGGAGTGCCTGTGTGAATTGCGGACGGCCCGAAAATGTAAGCTGTAAGCACTGCAGCGGCGGCAGGGGAAGGAGAAGGAAGCAGCAGCGATCCTGGACCTGCAGGAAGGAAGGTAGGAGTGATGCTGAATTTGGGGAAGGTGGCTGGTGTTAGAGGAGGGGGCTAAAGGAAAAGGGGTGTGTGTGTGTGGAGACCCATGTGGTGGTTGTGGTGTGGGGGGGGGGGGGTGCCGCGAACTGAAAAGGTTTGGGAACCCCTGGCCTAATGGTTAGTGCAGTGGCCTGAGAACCACGGAACTGGGTTCAATTTCCACAGCATCTCCTCGTGAATCTGGGCAAGTCACTTAACCATCCATTGCCCCAGGTACAAAACAAGTACCTGTATAAAAATACTGCTTTGATTATAACCACAGAAAGACGATATATCAAATTCAATCCCCTTTCCCCTTGCTACATGCAGAGACCAAGCCAAACCACCTGCCCCTCAGGCAGGGGTGTGCTGGTAAATTTTTAACAACAGGCTCTTTCTCTGGACGTAGCCAGCTCTGCATTTGGAAGGGCCAAGGGTGGCTGGGGGGGGGGGGGGGGGGGGGGGGGGGGAGCAACACTTGCCTCTCTCTCCTCCTTCCCTTCATGTGGGCTCGCTAGGCATACCTTTGCTGGCAGCCAATAAATGGACTGCCACCACTCCCAACGTCTTGCTCTGAGCAGCATGCTGGAACTTATCTCACATGCTCGAGAAGCCCCAGCCTGCTGCTCAGAGCTGGAAACAAGGAGTGGGGAGCAGCAGCAGTCTATTTACTTGGCTGGCAGGGCTTGGCATCTCCATCAGCAAAGTAAAAGAGAATTCAGCAGGGGGCCCAAGCCCATATTTTGGGAGCCAGTTGTTAAAGTAGCCAGGAAGGGCCCTACTTTAACAACCGGCTCCCAAAATTCTTAAAAACTTAACAACCGGCTCTTGCGAGCCTGTGAGAGTCTGCTCCAGCACACCACTGCCCTCAGGAATACTTAAATGTTTGGATTGCTCCCACAAAGTGGCAATGTCAGGACTGTTGGTCAGATCATAGAAAAGTAATAGAGTTACCTGGTTAATCATGCAGGTTTCTAGCTCTTCTTTAGAGGCACTGCTGTTTCCCCTTTCCTTGTTCTGAAAAATTAAGATAAAACATCCATTAGCCCTGTCTGTTCAGCATAAAGGAAATAACACATTCATTAGCCTTATAATTAGATTTTAATCATCCCAATCTTAAAAGGCTGAGAGAAAAATTACACAATATAATAAACCCAGAAAGGACATCATATTAGGTTTCTTTGACTTAACATATTAAAGGTGGAAAACAACAAAATGGCTGAAAATCCTTAAAGCTATAACTTACAGGAGGTATAATTCTGAGTTGCACCTGTTCAGCATAAAATGTTTTTCCAATAATGGGCAGCACTTTTATATACTAAGACTTATTTTTGTGGCAGGCTTTTAATTTGATTTATATAGTGTCTAAAAAAACAAAAAGTAAAATAAAACCTCCATCTTGGGAGATAAAACTAGCTTCTCTCATACTCCGATGTCCCAAGAGGCATCATTCTGAGACGGTCCCTCTGTGCCATTCCCTTAGTAGTGAATTCCTCTGTGACCTTGCCAGCCAGGGCAGGAAACTAACTCAAATCTCTTCAGTTATAGCACACAGCTATAGAACTAGCCTTTAAATATCTTTTATCTGGCTTTATAGTACTTCACGTCAAGCTACTTGCCAAAATTCTCAAGAGAAGCAACAGAAGTAAACGTAACACAGATCCCTCAGTATGCCATTGAATTTATGTTATACAGAGTGTTTTTTTCTACTATGTAAAATCACCATAGCACTACCTTCTCTGTAGTTTGTGAATGTTTTCAAAACTTTTTCTTACATCACAAGACATATGTGACAAGCATCATCAGTGAAAATTAGTCCTAAATCATTTTTGAAATGCTTTAAAGCAACTTCCTATGATTCTGCTGCATCTCTAGAAACTTTTTGAAGTGGAGAGTTTCAAAATGATCTCATATGCATTCTATCAGATTGGTATATATCGATCACGTCATAGACGATGCCCTCCATGCTACAAGCAAATTCCATTCTAGGTGCCTGAAGTTTAGTAGCCATCTTGGTCTTGGAAGAAGACTGGATTCTTCACAAGTTCACCTTTTGTTCAACCAATCAGAAATTTAAATCCCTGGTTAAAATCTGGCTTTTTCAACAAGCCTTTCCTGCTCCTTAGGGTTAGGTTCTCAGGATTTTATTTTACATTCAATTAATCTCAATCCTACCCCTAAGTGTTTTCCCCTCCTTCTCTTTTCCCACCTAGACATTTGTCTAATTTCTCCATGTTGCTGTATGCTTGGCTGTATTTCACTTTCCTATCCACTACTGTAGTTCCTTTTCCTTACTTTGAGTATGTTTTATGATTACTGTATATCACTTTGAACTGCTTGTTAGCAAAGGCAATATCAGAAGTCTAAATAAATAAAGATAATACTATATCTTCAGCTCAGATGTGGTTTCAAACTTGCGTGCTACAGCTTTACTTTTTTTTTTTTTTAATGTCATTTTTATTAGCTTTGCATCAAAACAATTCCGTCAAATCGGAAAAATACAAAGGTAACATCAAATGGCAATAGTAGGCAAAATCAAAAAAACAGGCCAACTAAGTGTATGGAAACACCACTAGGCATGATACAAACTTTCAACCCCCCCAACACTTCCCCCCCTCCCCACCAGCCCTCTCTCAACCTACAAGCAGAAAGAGGCAACAGTAAGAGAAGTGATAAGAATGGAGATCATACAAATAAAAGAGAATTTGCATTCAAGATCCATAGAAATCTCCAGTAGCTTCAGAGGAACTGAGTATCGAAAAGCGTTTCCAAAGGGATATATATTCTGTCCAAAGCATGGAGCGGCTGGCGGCATAGTAGGTAAGTTTATAGAATGCCAATTATACGTGCCCTCTAAATAGCGCCAGACCTCCAAGAATACAGCCCTTCATTCCAAGTGGGGTGGCTTGACTCCCTTTCTGATGTGGCCACAACCGCACAAAAGAAGGATGTTTATTTTTAAACTGTTGCCATGTGATATTTTGAATTATTTCACATCAGACTGCATGTTTTTTTTTTTTAATATATCAATCAAGTTAGGAGGATTCTACTTGTAATCAGTGTCAAGTTTTTTTTTATGAGGAGTCCAGTTGTACTCGTTATAGTAGATTGGAGACAATTTAACAGAGGCAAATTGCAACACAGTTCAGTCAACTATTTCTTGGGGTAAATTAAATTTGATTCATAATCCCTCTTAAAGTCAATGAAGATGAAGATCAGTTGTAGCATAAAAATTATTTTTTAAGTATATACTCACTCTGTACCACAAGAAGATTAATTTAAAGGCATTTTCATTGGAGCACGAGCCACATGACATAGTAATAATCTGGTTCAGGCCTTTTGGTGCCACCTGTAGAGAAGATTTACAGGATTAAAGCAGAGGTCACATGTTACCACAATGAAACAGTCACATTATTGTTGGTGACAGAGCTTCACTTCCATTTTCATATATTCCAGCAATGATCTCACCAACACACAATTCTGCACCTGTGTGGGAGACTGTTCACAACTTTTCTATTTGGTTTCGTATTTTGCCTTTTCAGTCACACAGATCACTCAATGTAGCTAACAAATCTAAATTAAACAACCTACAGTTTATACATATCAACTATACAATGCATAAACAGCGATCAATCTAAAAGTTAATTAATAAAAATCATCCATCCTTATATCACACCTGCCTCAATCACTGTACACCAAATTACACAAATGAGAGGAACGCTATATAATTTCTGGAAAAATAAAGTAACACTCAATATATAGCCACTTTGGTCTGAGTGTCCTTGAAATATTATGAGCACACATAAAAAAACTTTTCTATGATTCTATATAGAATTATATTGCAACTATTTGTCAATCATTATACAGTGCATATCAGCCTCCCATGGCCATGCCCTTTTTGAGTTGCACACTAGAAAAGTTAGGTGCGGATGTTACAGAATAGCACCTAGGGCAGCTGTGCATACAAACCCTCCAAATTATTGCCACTCATTAACCAACTGATTTGTGCGTGCATCTGCCCAGTGTGTGCAAATTCATGCCTAAGTTTTAGCAACCTATATAAAATCCAAGGGGTTATGTGCCAGCAGTTTTCGTTCACCTTTGGAAGAGGAATGTGTCTTATTTTTACCTACTTGAGAACGATACTGCACAGGTATTACATGCTGACATCCGTTACTTACCGACAGTAAGGACTCCTTGAGTTTTTTTGTAAAGTTCTCTGGAGGCAAGATTCCTAGAGCTGGTCTGTTTATAAATGTACTCTATAAAGCACAATTGGATAAAGAGGTGGTCAGTTTTCAACGCATATGTACCAAACAGAATACACCTTTTTTCAAGTACTATTACTAATCTAATATTTTTAGAAGATCGATAAAACATTCACCCAATTGCAAACAAACTTAAAATATCTACTCTATAAAGCATAGTTGAATAAAGTATTTATCCTTTTTCTCTTGTAGTGCTAAACTGCCTAATAAAGCTGTACACATATAACAAAAGACTGTTACGTAATTACAATACCTTTAGGAAGACAGTAAAGACATTTGAAAAGTAGGGGTGATTAAAAATTGTAATTGTGACAAACCGAGCGATTAAAAAGTTTAATCGCACAATTGGTCATCATTACTCACGGCATACATTCTGGGCATTTCTCTCGCCCTTTCCTACTGGCTCTCTCTTATTGAACACAATCATCTTTCTCTCTCTCTCACCCTGTTTCTTTTTCTCATGCCCCCTCCCCAGCCTTCACCCAGATTCTCTCATTCCCCCCCTCCCCAGCCCTCACTCAGATTCTCTCATCCCCCACCCCTGGATTTTTTAAACGCAGACCCCACCCACCCACGTTTATCTCAACAGCTCGGGCTCCAAATTTTCCCTTCTTTCTCGCTGCCTCAAAGTCCTTTTTCTTCCCCTGCACGTCTGGGCTCTGCAGCTACATGAGCTGCATCCTGCAGGAAGTTAGGGAAGTCTTGCAAGACTTGAAAGATACAGAGCCCGGCCATGCAAGAAAAGAAAAAGGACTTTGAGGCAGCGAGAAAGAAGGGAAAATCTGGAGCCCGAGCTGTTGAGATCAGTGCGGGATGGGTCCTCGTTTAAAAAAAAAAAAAAAAAAAATCGGCCGGCCTTCTGATGACATTCTGGTGTCAGGAGTTCCAAGTAGAGGCGTACAGATTCAGTCCTTGACGGACCCTATTGCTTACATGGAGCGGTAGTTCTGATTTCTCTAAGAAAAGCAGGGTTACAAAAGTTTATGTACGCAGTGGACTGGATCAACTTGCCCTAAAATAGAGCCAACTGGTAGCCCTGCTTCTGGCATACAGATCCATGACACACACACAGATACAATCTATGCAGCTGTATTAATTACTAGAGTTTAACTCCTTGCTATTTAAACGCTGACTACACATTTACATTTGCACTTGGACATTGAACACAGTCGTACTAGGATACTGGCGCTTAATATCCAGCTCTGGCGGCTGCCTGAAGTTACCATCGATATTCAGCATCCGTACTGGATGACTATCCAGACAAGTTAAAAAGAGCTATTTTGCCTTCCTAACTTACCCAGATGGTTATCTGGGTACCAGTGCTGAGTATCAGCGATAGCTGGATCTCCCTCTGTATACCTCCAAGGTCATTAAGGTCCTCCAAAAGGAGTATCCCTAACCATACCCTCTCCAAAGGAGATCATGCAATGTGATACCTGCCAGTTAGCCTTCTCCGGAGTAGCCCCCACTCTGGGATGCACTCCCTGGAAGGCTTCACCTAACACAAGACTATATGTACTTCAGGAAGCAGGTGAAAGCTTGGCTCTTCACCAAGGCCTTTAATGAAGTAGTAACTAACTTGCTAGTCTCACTCACAAGGAGTGACACCAGCTACACGTACTATAGGACATGTTTATCCACTCCTACCCTAGCTAAGATAATATTCATGCACTTTTCTTTTTTCCCAACTTTTATTTTAGTAATGCAAAATAAAACACTACATATAGCTAGAACCATCAACAGATCAATGGTAGCAAAATCTCAGCCTAATATTCAAGCACCTTTCTGACCTCCCCTTGTTTTCTAATTCCTGTTTCTCTATCTATATGTTCCATTGCTTACACTCTATGCTATTAAAAAAAGTGTTATTGCATACTGTGTTGACACTATAATATACCATACTATGCCTTACTTTGTATTGTTATTTGAATAGTTTTACTGCTGTAATTGTCTATTGCTTAAGTTTCACTTATTTTTGCTGTACACCGCCTTCAGTGAATTCCTTCAAAAAGGCAAGGTGGTAAATAAATCCAAATAAATAAATAAATATTCGATGCTTGCCTTGGCTTCACCCCAACACTATCTGAAATGTGTAGGATGGTCAGTAATTACTACAGCAGCAATATCTGGATAATGGTGCTGAAAAATAAGTGGCTGGCCCTGATACTTGAACAGGTAGCAGCCATCCTAGCCGGATAAGTGCTGCTGACTATTAAATCTAAATTATTCACTCAACACAAAATTCTCCTCAATTATTTCTTGGGTTTTATTTAAGCTACTTACCAGATTTTGTGGCTGTTGTAAAAGCTTTACCAGAGCTGGATGGTTATATCCTAACATAAGAAAATAAAAATATTGTTTTTTTTATTTCATGAATCTCTTTTATCTACCTCCTAGGAAAAAAAAAAGTTTATTAAAACAGCAAGGCCTGACAGCTTATGAACATCAATCAACTGAAGGAATCATCATTTTCTCTCAATTATTTCAAAATTAAAAAAAAAAAAACTTACAATTTTGGGAAAAAAGTGAAAACACAGATTCTACACATTTTTATCCTGTGTGTCTTGAATGTCCATTACTTACATCCCCAGAACTGTTCCCTCTGAGCAGGGAGTCCTCCCTGTACAGTCCTGCCAGTGGGGTGGGGGGGGGGGGGGTGGGGGTGCTGTTTCACTATCACATTTTCAGTAGTGAGGGATGGCAAGTTCTGTAGGACTCCAGGGAACTTGCCTGTCCCTAGACACTGAAAACACAGAATTGAAGCCCCAACCCCTGCTGGTAGAAATGCAGTTGATGACACCAGCTCAGCTTACAAGGAACAGTGATCCCCAGCAAGGGCCAGAGAATCAAGTTCTTGTACTTGCCAATACCCAAACTCTCTCTTGGGAGATGTCAAAATTCAACATATATACCACCCTAGCGTCTAACACAGAGGTTCCAGTTAGACTCCTCAAAATGTCAACTTGCCTGCTTCTGGACTCTTGATTCTTTTATATTAAAGATAACTACATTCTTGCTATTCTGTTTTACCATTTTAAATGTCACACAGGGCAAAGTTCATTCAAAACTTTTATCCTTAAGATAGCTATACTCTAGTTACTAGGTCTACCATTAGATTACCACAGGCTAGATAATCCACTTAAGAGATTCGCACATTTAGTGAAGTTCCTTTGTGAGAGGTAAGTAGAAAATGTTGGCGTACTTGCACTAAAATAACTTGGGTAAAGGCAAGAATAAACTTTACAATGCTATCCATCTTCTCTTACAACAGTCCAGTGCAGGCCATTGACAAAAAAACAAACAAACCCCACACACCTTACTGTGAGAATCAAGATTGGCATCTAGCAAAGTGGCATTGGGCAGGCATAGGGAGATTCCCCCTCAAATGACACAGTTGGCCTGGTGGCTTCCCCCTATGATGTGGTCAACCTGGCTGCTATGCACATTTACAGTGACTTGTGTAACTAAAACAAAGCCTTTTTCCTACACTCTTTCCCCAAGTGCATATTTCCCTCCCCAACACTTTCTCTATCCATGTCCCCCTGTACCCCCCCACCCCATGTTCTCCCCAAGCTTCTTTGCACTGCATTCTTCTCTAACTAAACCCCAACCAGTCTTAGTTCTCAGTCAACCTTCATCATCATATTTCTACCTTTAACCCCTTCCAGCTGGTGCTTAATCCAGTTTTTAAACTGCTATATTTTATGAGGAGGCTTTTTTGGCTTCTGGAAGACACCATTTGACTCTTCAAGTGAGTTTGAGCTGCATGGTGCTCCCATTGCTTCACTGAAGTGTAGGAGTTTGGAAAGAACCTGCTCAAATTTAGAGAGAAGCTACAGGGCACAATTAGAAAGCAGAACTGCTACGGATGTAGTGCCAGGGCCACCACTGGCCCTTGGGCTATTGCAAATAACACTGCAATAGCCATGTGTCCAAATCTGTCTGCTTGTTACTATGCTATAGATGTCTAATTATGTCATTTCTTACAGTAGGTAGGAGTGATTGGAGGAGTAGCCTAGTGTTAGTGCAGTGCACTTTGATCCTGGTGAACTGGGTTCGACTCCCACTGCAGCTCCTTGTGAGTCTGGGCAAATCACTTAACCTTCCATTGCCCCAGTTACAAAATAAGTACCTATTTATAAATCACTTTGATTGTAACCACAGAAAGGCGGAATATCAAGTCCTATCCCCTATCCTACTAGCGAAAAGAAGAAATATTTGCTCTCTTATTTGGCATGGAACATTCTTAAAAAGGATAGCATTTCTCTGCCATTTGATTTTACATTTCACCATCCCAATGTGTTCTATGATTATTTCCAACTTTGTCATGCTGGGAGCAGCATATCCCGGCCTATCAATCACCATAGTTTCCTTTATCGAACAGCAATGCACCAGCTGTGGAAGGTCTGATCATGCTGCAATTACACTGGCTAAGTCGGGATGAAAATTGCAGTTAAATAGTAAAAACTGCAGCTATTAGAGGAAGCAAGCAGTGCGAGCCTCAGCTTACGGGTATCCCAGGTCTTTCTGAAATGTCTGTCAAGTGGAAAAAAGAATGTGCATTACTGAGGCATAAAAAAAGGTTTCAATTCATATTGTAATCTTCAGGAAAATAAAAGAAATCTAGACAAGTGTGCTACTTTTAACACAGCAGTGACTAGCAAACTGAATGCTAAAGAGGGAATGCATAATGCAGCTGCAGCTCCAGGATTTACCAGGCAGTGAAAGTCTGATCTAGTTATTTCCAGATCTTTGCAGCTATTTCCAAATAGATAGTTCCCAATCGTATATGTACCAGACTGAATACACCTGTTTTTCAAGTATTTTTAGAAGACTGATATAACGTTTGCCCAATTTGTTATTCAAATTGCTCAGATTCTAAGACAGACGCTGGACTCTGCTGCCCAGAGTTATTGTTTCATTTTCCACCCAGAGAACCATTTTGTTATCGTTCAGGTTCACGTTTTCAAAAATACATGGACGACATCATCATACACCCCTTTTAACCACTGTGTTTCAGCAATAAGAGCTCTGCTGCTTTATCATAATCTTGCCTCTACTAAACAGAGGATAAGCACGGAGCAATTACAAACAGAAGGGAGGGGGAAGAAACATCAATGGCTGCATAAAACCAGAGCTCCAGACTCAGCTGGATTACCACATATACGCAAATATATACCCATCCAAATATAAGCCGAGATAACATTATTCCCTTTTAAAAAAAAGGGGGGGGGGGGGGAGAAATGTTAACGCGAATATAAGCAGAGGGCTTATATTCAAGTATTCCTCTGCCACAGTGACCGTTGTTTCTTACTCTTTTCCCTTGTTCCTCCTTCTTCTGCAGTGACCGGCATTTCACTCCCTCTTCCCCACCTTTCCTCCTCCCACAGTGACCGATACTTCTCTCCCCCCCCCCCCCCCAATCTGGTATAGTGACCAGGAATCCTGTTCAGAAGGAATAGATCCTAAGGAGCTTAGCCGAGATTGGGTGGCACAGCCGGTGGCGAGAGGCGGGGATAGTGCTGGGCAGACTTATACGGTCAGTGCCGGAGCCGGTGGTGGGAGGCGGGGCTGGTGGTTGGGAGGCGGGGATAGTGCTGGGCAGACTTACACGGTCTGTGCCCTGAAAAGGACAGGTACAAATCAAGGTAAGGTATACACAAAAAGTAGCACATATGAGTTTATCTTATTGGGCAGACTGGATGGACCATGCAGGTCTTTTTCTGCCGTCATCTACTATGTAACATGTCTTTTTTCACACCACACCCAACCCAAAGTAACCAATGTTTCTCTTACTGGTAAGGCTGGATGCCAATGCTAACACAGAAGTAATGGCAAGCAAGGCCAGCCTGGGACCTTGAGCATCAGCAAATGCACAAGGCCTGCCAGCTCCCCCTCGGAAGTTAGCAAGCAAGGCCCAGACTGGCCCTGCTTGCAGTTACTTTCACATCTGTCAGTTAGCGTCCAGGCTTGCCGGTAAGAGAAATGCCAGTCACTTTGGGGGAGCGGGGGATAAGGAGGAGGAAGATAGACATGCTGGTCACCGCAATTTCTGAAACAGCAAAACGTCTATCTTTTTGTTTCAAAAATGGCCACTTGCTACATGGTTTTTGTGCTCTGTGCATTTACCTTTTTGGTCCATTTTTGTAAAAAAAAAAAAAAACAACAAAAAAACCCATCCAAGTGAAAAATGCACAAAATCAAGCCATTGGTATGTAGGAGGAGCCAGCATTCTTAGAAAACTGGCCACACAGTCATCCCCTAGGGGGCACTGCAGTGGACTTCACCTAACAGCTCCAGCTACATATCTCAGCGTTGTTCCTTTATATTGTATGGGGAGCCCTCCAAAACCCACCAAAAACCTACTGTACCCAACTGTATACCACTACAATAGTCCTTATGGCTGCAGGTGTCACCCATATGTGGGTACAGTAGGTTTTTGATGGGTTTTTGGAGGGCTCACACTTTCCACTACAATTGTAACATGAAGAGTGAGGTATGGGCCTGGGTTCCCTTCTCTACAGTGCATTGCACAGACTACTCCAGGGACCTGCTTGCTGCTCTAACATGACTAGCCATAACCTCTGAAGCTGTCATAGAGGCTGGAATGTAGTTTCTCTTACATTTTTGGGGGGTGGGAGGGGGTCATTTCCTCCAGTGGTCATCTGGTCATTTAGGGCACTTTTTTGGGACTTAGTTGTTATTAAAACAGCTCTAGCTCAAAATGTCTTAGTTTTAGTCCAGGACGTTTTTGTTTTGTTCCATTATGGCTGAAAAACATCCAGGTCTTAGGAACACCCGAATCCTGCCCATAACACGCCCCCGACACCCCCCCTTAATATTTGGATGCACTGCAGATGAACCACACAGAAAATGTCTGGAAAATGGGTTTTGAATATACCGATTTGGACGTTTTGGTGAGAAAAACATCAAAATACTGCTTTATGCCACTTTTTATATGATTTTCTCTTGGAAAATGAGCCCCATAATCTCATTGGAATCAAGTTCAACCATTACAGTTGTAAGAAGCATAGAATCTATCTACTTTTTGGGATCCAGCCAGGTGCTTGTGGCCTGAATCAATCTTTGGTCTGACTTGGTGGCAAGGATTACACGTGGAACATATATAATCATGTACCACCTTGTTGGCATATGCACTTATATGACACTCCTTGCCATACAACTTTTATTAATAATGCTTTTTCTACATATAAAAAGCAGACTTTACAAAATTAGCTCCCACACTTGGAGGTTCATATTAGGAGGTGGGAACGTACCTTGCAGTTAAGGCGAGTGTTAATACGCATTAAGGAGGGAATTCTCTAAACAGTGCTCAAAAATAGGCACCAAGCACTATTCTATAAGGGGCATGTGCTAATTCTCACGCAACTGCTGAAACCTGGGGTAAATGCTGGTGTCCATATTAGGTGTGCTTACCTAGTATTTTATAACTATCCACGCAACTTTTTGGAACACCCAGATACACCCATGGCCATGCCTCCTTTTGGGATACATGCTATTGGAGTTAGGTGCCCTGCTTTACAGAATAGCGTGCAACAGCATGAAAATGCAAATATGAGTGCCAATTAATAATAATTGGTTGTTGGCATCCAATCATTGATGGTTAAGAGCTCGCTAACCAATTTGTGCACACATCTCAGCAGCGTGCTCAGATCTGGGTGCCATATATAGAAAAAACAAAGAGAGTCCAAATCTCCTGTAAAAAACAATGAAAGAGAACAAAAAAGAACGGAAGAACATAAAAGGACCAGACTCCAAGAATATATATCATTGTTAGGATGGACTATATTTATATGTCTATACAGTTCATGTCATTCACTAAATGTGGTGGTTATTATATTTATTTCATATATTTGCACATTCATCTCTGTATATGTGTTTTTATTTAGATCTGTTCAAGTTTGAAAGAATATTTGGATGCATATAGGAATATTTATATAGGCCAAATCATAGGTATGTTATTGTCTAATATCTCAATAATTAATTTTTTCATAAGATTACATCTATATAAATTCATTTAAACACTTTTTTTGATATATTATTATTGTTTATTGTATATGTTCTTGTTCATATTATTACCTTTTAAGATATCTTTTTAAACTCCTAACATTATAGCCTTTTGGTCGACAAAAATTTTTATATATATAGAGGGAGGAAGTGACGTCACGGAGGTGAATGGCTGCCTAGTCTGTTAGCTCCTGCACATCCCCACCGTTAAGCAGCACCAAAAGAGCCATTGGAAAAAAAAATTAGACCAGCACCACATTTGGCGACGAGCTATACACCGGGCTCCACAAAATGAGTAAAACCGCGGCGGCGGCACAGCGGGGAAGCGATAAAGCGCCGAAGAAACAAGCCGGGAAGAACCTCTCGCGCCCAGCTTCACCCGGCATGGCGGACTCGGAAGCGCCGGCTAAACACGTGGCGCCGAGTCCCGCTGTTACAAGGGAGCACTCCCCAGCGGACTTGGCGAAATGCCTGGAAGCGATTAGAGAGGAAATAAAGGCTTCCCGGGTTGAAATACTGGAGCACGTCGACGCTATCAGCTTGGATCTCAGAGAGCTGGGTGGCAGAGTAGAAACCATAGAGGAAAGGCTCGATGAGCAGGAAGAGCAGCAAAGCCTGTTGAGCTCACGCATTTTAAAGCAGCAAGAACAATATGAGGAACTTAAGTATAAAATGGATGACCTTGAGAATAGAGGAAGAAGACACAACTTGAGGTTCCGTGGAGTCCCTGAAAGCGGAGGTATGGAAGATATCCAAATGCTGGTGAGGAACCTATGTGAAAAAATTATGGGAGAGGCCTGGGACCCGAGTGCTGCGGGTATGGACAGAGCACATAGAGTGCAGGGCCAGAGACTTGAAAATAGACCCAGAGACATACTTGTGAGATTCTCCTCTTATACATTTAAAGAGATGGTGTTGCAAAAAGCCCGGCAGCTTCCAACCCTGGAATATAATGAAGCCAGGATCTCAGTATTTCAAGACCTTTCGGTGTTTACACTGATGCAGAGACGGGCTATGCGACCAGTGATTGAAGTATTGATTAAAGAAAAGATCGCTTACAGATGGGCCTTTCCATTTGCTATTTGTTTTGTGATCAAGGGGCAACAGTGCAGGACAAGGAAGGTGACTGATGCCTGGAAAAGCCTACACGAGGCCGGGTTGACTACGTCGGAGACGGTGCCCACGGAGCTGGCGGTGACAACAAAAGCACGCATGCAAAAGTGGAAGAGAGTTACAGCGAATGCGAAGACATCGAGGCTTCAGACTTGAAAGCCCAAAGAGGACTCTGGTTAAGAATGGACTGTTCATAAGGTTTAAATTGAGGTGGAACTGAAGAGTGAGTGAATGAGAATGACTGTTGCCTAGTGTGAGGTGAGCTGGTAGGATGGAAGAGGAGGTGTTCAAATGCTGTATAATTGAATAGGGGGATACGTGTGAAATAGGGGGACAGAACTGGGTGGGGTGTTGGCCTTCGGGGCCGCTTTCCTCTGGTTACCCATGCAATGCCGGAGGGTATTGTCTGGTGAGTGGATGTTAAAGGGGGGGGGAGGGAGGGAGGACGAAAGTCAGCGGGGAGCGTGGGGAGGGGGGGATGGCTATACATCTTTCTTAGAACATGCTGACAGAACAGAATTGGTAAATGGTGGGCTATAAGTTTTTCACTTATAATATAAAGGGCTTAAACTCTCCTTATAAACGGCATGCCCTTTGGCGTGAGTTGCGTCTTGCGCAACCACAAGTGGTGTTTTTACAAGAAACACATCTCTTAAAAAAGCATGAGAAACTACTGTATTCCAAATGCTATCCACAGGTGGTGTGTGCTTCAGATGTCTTAGGAGTTAAAAAAAGAGGGGTGGCCATAATGTTTCATAAAAATGTCACAGTCCAGATCTTGCACACTAGAAGAGATAGGGAGGGAAGATTCCTCTTTTTGCATATCAGGTTGGAGCAGGAGGAGTATACACTTGTTAGTGTATATGCGCCCAATGAAAGACAGGAGCGTTTTTTCCGGCACCTTCAGAAGGAGCTGCAGGCCTTTGCCAGAGGGAAGCTGATAGTGGCCGGGGATTTTAATGCGACCATGAAACCTGGCCTGGACAGGTCGACTCCTCCTGCCCAGGCAGACTGTAGAATTGCTAGAGCATTAAATAATTTTGTTGAGGGGATGGGGCTGTGTGATGGGTGGCGTTTGAGAAATCCTAGAGGGAGAGACTTTACCTTTTTTTCCCAAGTGCATCACACTTACTCCAGATTGGATTACATTTTTCTTGATAAAACGTTATTGGAAGGGGGGGAAGAAGCCGATATAGGTCATATCACAATATCGGATCATGCCCCGGTCTGGCTTGCTGTTCCTTCCCTGAGGGAGGAGGAGCGAGATAAAAGATGGACATTTAATAACAGTTTGCTGCAGGATCCTGAAACAGTAGCCAGTTTTATTCCCTTACTTAGAGAGTACTTTGTCATTAATCTGGACTCGGGGCCTACATTGGGTACCGTGTGGGATGCATTCAAGGCAGTCTCAAGAGGACATTTTATTAAATGTGCCAGTCAGAAGGCCAGAGTACATCGGCAGAGGCTGGGACATTGCATGGATAGACTGGCTACATTGGAAGATAAATACAAAATTTCAGGTTCAGTAGCTGATTATCGAAAATTGCAAGAGGTGAGATTGGAGATAGCGGGGCTACATGAGGAAAGCTTGAAGTTTGTGAGTGCAAGGATGAAACAGGTTCACTACGCTTGCACTGACAAACCGGGACGCTTGCTAGCTAACAAATTGAGACAACTGAGAGCAGATCGACACATATTAAGAATTAGAGATGCTGGGGGGGTCATCACGCACAAATCAGCACAGATAAGGGATTGCTTTGCCCAATACTATGAGAACCTCTATAGAGAGGATGCCACAGTACAGACTGGGGAAATAGAGGGATACTTACAGGCAAGGGGCCTACCGGCGCTCTCTGATACACAAAAGAGAGAGTTGGAGGACCCAGTGATGGTAAAGGAGGTGATAGAAGTGGTGAAAGCATTACCAAGGGGGAAGGTGCCGGGATTAGATGGCTTCACGAATGAGTTCTTTAAGGCATATGTGATGGAGCTAGCGCCTTACCTGACGATGATAATCAATGCTGTCAGGGAGGGGGCACCGTTCCCTAGGTCTATGATGGAAGCATGGGTGGCGGTAATACCAAAACCAGGCAAGGATCATATTGAATGTGCCTCATACAGACCCATTTCGATATTGAACACTGATGTCAAAATTCTGGCCAAGGTGTTGGCTAACCGTTTGGGGAGGGTGCTCCCCTGTTTGATCCATCCGGACCAAGTGGGATTCATTGCCAGGAGACAGGCCATGGATAACATACGCCGCACAATAGATCTTATATACACAACACAGAAAAAAACAAGGCCCGCAGTGCTACTCGGTCTGGATGCAGAGAAGGCGTTTGACCGGGTGCACTGGGGGTATTTAGATAAGGTCTTGCATAGAGTGGGAATTGGACAGCATTTTAGAGCCTGGATCCAGGCCTTATACTCTTTGCCGAGGGCTTGTGTGAGAGTTAACGGGGGGAACTCAGGGACATTTGCATTGGGGCGCGGAACCAGACAGGGATGCCCGCTGTCTCCATTACTGTTCGCTCTGGCGATGGAACCTCTGGCAGCAGCTATACGTGAGAATAATGACATTACTGGAGTGCAGGTTAGGGGGCAGGAGTATAAAATTGCGCTATTTGCAGACGATGTGATGCTGTCACTAACGAACCCACTGGTTTCCTTGCCTAACTTAATGAAAGAAATAGGGGACTACACACGGGTCTCAGGCTATAAATTGAATGCCAGCAAGTCTATGGGCTTGGCAGTGGGGGTCCCACGGGGTTTGATGGAGACATTGAAGACAGCCTTTGCATTTAAATGGGAGAGGCGTGCAATATGCTATTTAGGAGTCAAGATCACGAACGACCTAGCTGAGCTTTTTGAAGCTAATTACCCAGCTCTGAAGAGGGAGGTGCAAACAGATTTAGACAGATGGGCTAATATGGGATTATCGTGGTTCGGGAGGATCGCAGCGATTAAGATGAACATCTTGCCCCGTCTTTTATATTTATTTCAGGTTCTTCCATTACAAGTACCCCGAACATTTTTCTCGGGCCTCCAAGATAAGTTGATCCGCTTTATCTGGAATCAGAAAAGACCAAGGTTATCACGGGCTCTTCTTTATAAAAGTAGAAGGCTGGGAGGGCTGGGAGTGCCAAATTTGTTCTGGTACTATTGTGCAGCACAGACCAGAGCGGCGGTGGACTGGTTTAGGAAAGATAGTTATAAGTTGTGGATTGACATTGAACAGGATTTAGTGGGATCGCGGAAATTAGCCCATTTAATGTGGCTTCCTAACAAATATAGGGGAAGAGTGGACATGTTCCCGCCCACAGTACAGGCCACGTTTTACTACTGGGATCTTATGTTCTCAGAACGTCAACCGCCGGTATCGGGCTTAGCTCCCATAGCAGAAAACCCAATGTTTGAGCCAGGTATAGGCAATAACACATTTAGGAGATGGGCAGACTCGGGGCTGGAGTTGCTGGGACAGATGCATCAAGAGGAGAAACTAGTGCCTTTTGCACAGCTGGTGGATGACTTTGGGCTCAGGGATAAGGATCACTATGCCTACACACAGGTACAACACTTTTTGACAGGCCAGGCTTACAAAGGAAGTCTGAAGCGGGATACGCATCCATTGGAGGAAATATGCGTAGACTCTAAGATTGAGCGAGGACTGATATCCTTCCTATACGCACAGCTGATGGCTACTGCCAGACCATACGTACAACATAGGAGGAGGTGGGAGCAAGAACTACACTTCACATTACCGGAGGCGGACTGGGTTACATTGGAGAAAAGGATTTTGAAATCAGCTCGAGCAGTGAGTATGCAAGAGAATGCTATTAAAGTATTTTACAGATGGTATCTGACCCCGGTTAGACTGCACCACATGTTTGCTAGGGTGCCAAAGGAATGTTGGAGAAATTGCGGGGGTGAGGGGACAATGGGGCACATTTGGTGGTCTTGTCCTAAAGCAAAGGCTTACTGGAAGGGGATACAAGCTCGTATTCAGAACTGGGTTGGCAAATCTGTGAGGTGGCATCCTCTAACCTTCTTATTTGGGCAGAGACCAATAGGCCTCACCTCAGACCAGTGGCTTCTGTTGAGAGGATCCCTGCATGCAGCCCGTTTGAATTTAGCACAACACTGGAAGTCACCTTTGGTACCCTCAATGGTGCGGTGGAACACCAAGGTGCGATACATATGTGAAATGGAGAGATTGACTGCCCAGAAAGCTAAAACTTTGCCTGCATGGGAAAGGGTGTGGGAACCCTTTCTACAAAATTGTTCTGACTAATGAGTATGATGACAGAGCATTCGGAAAGGTGAGGGGGGAGGGGGAAGGGGGAGTAGAATAAGGGAAGTTAAAAGTTTAAAAAATTAAAAAACTTGAAGTAGAATTGGTGTTTATACTAACATTGTCATGGAATGGATGGTATTATTGTAACACACTCATGTAAAGCTTGCTGGATAATGTACCACAGTATGGTGTTGTGCATAGAGTGATTATTGTACTGTTTTGGCAATGTTCAATAAAGACTTCTATAAAATTAAAAAAAAAAAATTTTTATATATAGCAATAGCTTTTTCGGCGGTTCATCATTAGATTTTCGTCTTAAATTTATATACCTGCACTATCTATATATTAGTTTTTTAGATTTGTATGTTCTCTTTTTAATATATTGTTATTTATGCTATTTTGTTTTTAGACCCCTGAGGTAGGCCTCCTAAGGCCGAAACACGGACCGTGTAGGGTCTCGTGCAATAAATTTGGCTTTTTATCTATTCTTGGAGTCTGGTCCTTTTATGTTCTTCCGTTCTTTTTTGTTCTCTGCCATATATAGAATCCAGGGTTAAAAAGGGCAATTCTGTAACTAGGCACTTATGTGAACAAAGGGATGCGTACCCATAAGTGAAGAGAGAAGTAGCACTTATCTGCTTAAGTGTCCTAAGAGCTATTCTATAAGGTTACCCATAAGTGCAACTGCAAAGGAGGTATACACATGGGTGAAGCATGGGCTGAACATGGGTGGGGCTCCCACTTCCATGTGTAGCTTACAGAATACTGCACATTATGACATGCCGTATTCAGATGTCCAGTGTTATGCAAGGTCTATGGCTGAACTATGTGCACTTAAATAAAGGTAAGCCAATGCCGGGTTATGCTAGAATTCTATAACATACTATGTCAACCTCATGATTTAACGATGGGCCACCATGGCAGCCGTGCATTCATCGATGGGCCGCACTAAAATACTTGTCCTCCCTATTCTCCCCGTTAAGATTACTTAGGAGCCAAATTTACATTATGCAATTAACCAGATGTTAAATTTAGAATGTGCATTGGATACTAGGTGAAGTTCTGTGCAGCCTGCCATGTTTGACATGCTTGTTATAATGGTATCTGGGCACCCAGATGCTATTATAGAATATGATCTCACCACACAGTATCAGGGCACTTGAAAGGAGGCAAGTCTATAAGTGGACACCACTTGAGTGGAGGAGTAGCTTAGTAGTTAGTGCAGTGGATTTGATCCTGGTGAACTGGGTTCAAATCCCACTGCAGCTCCACGTGACTCTGAGCAAGTCACTTAACCCTCCACTGTCCCAGATACAACATAAGTGCCAGTATGTAATATATAAACCACTGATTGTTAACACAGAAAAGCTGTACATCAAGTCCCATCCCCTTTCCCTTTCCTATCAAGGCTCTGCACCAACCACACACATAGCAGATGCAAAGTATGTGGATGCCTTTAGCTCATACACCTTCTCTTGGCAAGTAATGTGTGTTAAAATTGTGCATGCAGACAATTTACATGCACTACTCAATTGAGTAACGAGCCAATCAGTGATAATTGACCAATAAAAACCAATTATCACTAACTGGCAATAACTGGAATTTATGTGCGCTTTTTAAGTGTATTCTAAAAAGAGGCATACAAATTCTAACTTGTGTAACTGAAAAGGAGGCGCGGCCATGGGAGGAATGTGGGTGTGTTGGGGGGCGTTACTCGAATTTACGTGCATTATAGAATTCATGGGAACGCACCAACATTTAGGAGTGGGTATTTACACCAGGTTTTCAGTGGCATAAATGGCTGTGCCTAAATGTAGGTGTGTTCCCCGGTGCTTTGCGCTATTCTAGACACCGTGCCTAACTTTCTGTCTAAAATGTGGACATTAAAAACTACTCATATTTTGAATCTGTTGTTTCATCTGTCTCCTATAGCAAGCATTTCTTTAAGTACATGAGAAAAAAAAAGAGGCTCATGTATTTAACAAGGGCTCAAAATATGAGAATATAGCTCAACTATCCCAGTAATACTTAAAACTGAAGACTCCCCCCCTAATATTCCAATTACATAAGGAAGTCAAGTAAATCAAATACTGACTTGTAAGTGTTGTTTGTTAGCTTACTTCGGGGGGGGGGGGGGGGGTGGGAGAGAAGAAAAGGTAAAGAAGTCTTATTATAAGTAAGGAGAGGGTAACCAATTCAGCAGTGGCACACAAAACTTAGGGGGGGGGGGGGGAAGGAAGGCATTGCCCCCCCTTCCCATCCCAAACTAGGTCTATACTTATCTCTCTCCATCTCCCCAAGTACTTGCTTTTTAAGACAGGTAGAGGCATATTTTCAAAGCATTTAGACTTACAAAGTACCCTAGGTTACCATCGGGCTCATTTTCGAAAGAGATGGACGTCCAAAAAGTGACATAAATCGGCATTTGGACATCCATCTCACAGAGACGTCCAAATCGGTATAATCGAAACCGCATTTTGGATGTTTCTCAGAAGTCCATCAGAAGGATGTTCAAATCTCAAGGGGGCATATCGGAGGCGTGTTTAAGGTGGGACTTGGACATTCCTAAGACTTAGGACATCTTTGAGCCATAATGGAACAAAGCAAAAACATCTAGCACTAAAACTTCGACGTTTTGAGCTGGACCCGTTTTTATTACGAATAAGGCACAAAAAGGTGCCCCAAATGACCACTGGACGGAATCAGGGATGACTTCCCCTTACTCCCACAGTGGTCACTAACCCCCTCCCACCCTAAAAAGTATGTTGAAGAACATTACTTGCCAGCCTCAGATGTCATATTCAGGTCCATGACAGCAGCATGCAGGTCCCTGGAGTAGTTTAGTGCACTTCAGACAGGTGGACCAAGGCCCATCCCCCCACTACCTGTTACACTTGTGCAGGAAACTGTGAGCCCTCCAAAACCCACTGTACCCACATATAGGTGCCCCCTTCACCCGTAAGGGCTAAGGTAGTGATGTACAGTTGAGAGTAGTGGGCTTTGGGGGGCTCAGCACACGAGGTAAGAGGAGAGCTGTATACCTGGGAGCATTTGATGAAGTCCACTGCAGTGCCTAGTGTGCCCGATTGCTGTCCTGGCGTGTCAGAGGGACCAGTCTTCTAAAAATGCTGGCTCCTCCCACGTCTACATGGCTTACATAAGTACATAAGCATCGCCATGCTGAGACAGGACCCTGTCTCCGACGGCTTGAATTTGGATGTTTTAGACTTGGGACTTTTATTTTTCTAAAATGGCTGAAAATCAAAGACTTCCAAATCGCAAAACGTCCATGGTATTTTCGAACACAAAAGATGGACGTCCATCTTTTTCGAAAATTACCTTCTCCCCGCTTCATAATTTGGACGTCTTTGTAAAACGTCCAAATTCTGACTTACGACGTTTCTTTTGAAAATGCCCCTCCACGTAACTTTGTAAATCTAAGTGCTTTGAAAATAAGCCCCTTAGTGATATAGGACTGTCACGGATTCCTCTAATTCATCCTGTTCTCCTGCAAGGTCAAAAGACATTCAGAAACACCTCCCAGAAGGAAAAGTACTTACCTATCGGAATGGAAGAAATCTGAGAATAAAGATCCAACATCCGATTGCCATCCACATCCACCAAGTAGTTCCCTCGGCTCTCTTCATAGTTGCAAAAAAAGTGTACAGCATCTGCATTCTGTATAGGGAAAGGTGGTTACATTTTTGCATGGTTATATACTTTACAGAACATTCATCTTCCGCTGCTTGTCACCCTCTGATCACCTATCTATCTTTCCCTGTTTCTCAACCTCCTTCCCCACCCATCCCTACCTTCCCCACGAGACTGTCATTCCCCATGGAATGCTTTTATATTTCACAGATATAATCTGATATATGCCATCATTTGCTCATTTCTGAATTTCCGATCTGAAGAAGGGTTACCTTCGAAAGCTCATCGAAAAAAATGCATGTTAGTCCAATAAAAAAAAGGTATCCTTTTTTATTTGTTTTATTTCTATTTATTAACATATACAGAGAAATTATTCTAAGAAAAGCCTTCTATACTCTGATTTGTTAACATACATAGGGATCCTGATTTTAGGTTTTAATGGATAAACACCCCTGATGCAAAAAATTATTATGTCTCTATTGGACAGACACTGGAAAAATACCACTTCTAGTACTCTCTCACTCCTCCCCATCTTCTTGTAACCTGCACTCAGTTTTTGTGCTTTCTATACCAACGATTAAGTGACACAAACACGCTTTATTTTTTTTTAGTAGAATAGTACCCCTGTGGTGTGAAAACATTTCTTGTATCCTCAAAACATCCCTAATTAGCTGAAAAATTAAACACACATGATTTATAGGCACCTAGGGGACAAAGAGCTACAGTGAGATTTCAAAGTCTTCCTTGGTTCTCAGCCTGCTGCTCTAACTGCTAGTCCTCCAGCTATAAGGTAAGTTCTCATACAAGCAAACATGTTCTCAGGTTATCGGTGATCATATTTCCTATTGGTATCAGAGGATCTGCCTATATTATACATTAAAAAAAAACTGAAAAAAAAGTTGTACCAGGGGAAAAAAAAAGCAAACAGATTAGATGATGTAATAAAATGTGACCACTAAGAAGCGTCTCAATTTACATTTAGGTAGCTCAATGCAAACCAAATATTCATACAGAAAGAAGCATTTATAAATATGGCTCCGCTACGTACCTTGCCTCAAGAGTCAAACAATAACGCAAAGTGCATACCTGAGGCCATATTTTTGAAAGCTCCTTGTTAACTATGTGTTTGTTTTTCATTGAATAACCCAAGTGTGACACTTAGACACACAGAGATGTTTGTTTTGGCACCTACTGCATTTGATATCTGGCTGCTTCTTTTTGTTTATTTCTTGTCCTTTTGAATTCAGACTTTTTTTTTTGGCCCTATCAACTCCACTGGCTGGGAGGCTCCAGAATGAAATGTGTCACCCTTTCAGAGCGCTCAGGAAATCAGCTCAGTGGCCTAACAAACAAAAAGATCACATACTTGTGTGATGAGCCACTTTTTATATTCAAAAATGATGTTTTAGATAGGGATGTATAGCGATTAAAATTTTTAAATTGCATGATTAATCTCATAAAGCGTCCCCCTCACACACTGCCTCCTGTACAATGCAATATATAGATAACATGTAAACTCATAAAAACTTACATTTCTATTTCTGAAATACAAATAAAATCATTTATCTTACCTCTATTGTCTAGTGATTTTATCTTTCTAACCACTTTTTCCCCCCCGTCTCTTGTTTTACTTTCCTGTGCTCTGAACTCTCTTTCCACGGTCTATTCACTAATTTTTTTCCTCCTCCTTCATTTCCTGCCCTATATCCATCTTTCACATTCAATTTTCTTCCATTTTTCTTCCTACTTCTCAAAGCTATCTTATTTCCATCTCCCTTCCCCTACTCTCCATGGCCACCACCTCCTCCCATCTCTCTTGCCTTCCCTTCCCTTTCCTCCTTGGACACCATATCCTCCCATCTCCCTTCCCTCCCCTCTCCCCATTTCCTCCCCTATTCTTCATGGGCACCATCTCCTCCATTTCTCTTCCCTCCTCTGTATGGGCACCATGTCACATATAAACCCCACTTGAGACAGTAATTGGTCCAAGTCTCTTCCCCCCCCCCCCCCCAACATATTTTTCTCTCTGCTGTGGGGGCCCCCCCCCCCCCGTGTTCTGCCATCTTTCTCTCTCCGGCAGCTTATTCTTTTAACTGCCCCCACATTCGCTGGCATCTCATTCTCTCTCTCCATCCCGCTGGCAACCCTTGAAACTACCTGTACAGAGGACACTGCTAAGCATGCACTGGTTCTCTCATGCTGGAGAACTCTCTAGCACCACGCCGGCAGGAAACGAAGTTTCATCAGAGGAGGCAGGACACTAGAGAGAAGCAGCATGTGCTTAGCAATGCCATCTGTACAGGCAGATTCAGAGGGATGCCAGGTGGAGGCGGAATGTGATTAACACATTAATCTCATTAAAAACCACGCTAAATGTGCAGTGTGTGTGTGTGTGTATACATGTGTCTAATCTATATTAATTAGGGCTGCATTTTGATTAAAGTTTTTAATTGCAATTAATTGCATAATTAAAGGTATTCAATTTATTTATTTACCACTGCAGCTCTGTGTGTCTCTAGGCAAGTCACTTAACTCTCCATTGCCCTGGGTACAAAATAAGTACCTGTACATAATATGTTAACTGCTTTGATTGTAACCACAGAAAGGCAATATATTAAATCCCATCCCCCTTCCCATCTCTTAACAGCTGATAATCTCCCTCCTTCCCAGCCCCTGATTCAATATCTCTCCCTTTCTCAACCTTTACTTCCTCTAGATCCATTCTCTCTCTTTCTTTCCTGGGGTCTACTATCTCTCTCTCTTTGTCTCTCCCTGCTTTCTCCCTCCCAGCACCTCTTCCTCCCTCTCCTTCACCTCCATGAGCAGCGACACAAACTTGGCGGTGAGCAGCACCAAGCTCTTAACGTGACTTCTGGAGCTCACTGTCATGATCAGCTTCCATCAGTGACCCTTCCAGTTCTGCTTGTGGGTCTGCAGCTTAAACTTCTCCCCCCACCCAGGGTTCATCATCTCCCCACCACCTCAATACCCCTGCTGGTCTACCTTAAAAGTGGTTTACTGCTGGTTACTGCTGGTCCTGGGAGTGGAAGCTTTGCATGTATGCTGCCTGTAGCCTATTCTGAAGCTTTCCCTCTGACCTGTCCCGCCACCTTTGACATCATTTCACATTTCTGTCTGGGTGGGAACAGTCAAAGGAAAAGCTATAGACCACGCAGCATATGAGCAACGCTGCCGCTGGCGAGGAAAAAACACAAGACCACCGTTAAGGTAGATTAGTGCAGGAGTAGGGGTGGGAGATGTTGAATCGCAGATGGAGGGGGGATGATGCTGGATTGCATAGAGGACAGAGATTGGGAGCGGAAGAGAGTAGAAGAGATGTTTGGAGACAGGAGACACAGAAATACGATTTTTTAAAAAATCGCAATCAATGATTTAATGCATTCATCGCAGAGTTAACTGCGATTAAAGTGCAGCCCTAGTTTTAGAAAATATTGATTTGTTTTAAACATGTATATCCTGCAGTCTAGGTGGGTTCAAATAACACACAAACATAAAAAAGTAAAAATGCTACAGATAAAAATAATAATAAAAATGACTTTACTGTTAAAGCACTGCTAACTGCAACTCGAACGGGGAGTAACATCTACAAAAACTGCCGTAACAATATCATCACAATATGGTTGCAAATGTCTGCTGGAATAAATAGGTTTTCAACTGTTTCTGAAACAGAACAGCCTGGGTCAAACTATGACATAATGCAACAAACAAACAAACAAATAAATAAATTCGACTCAGACAATGCAGTTTCCCCATCTATTTTTCAAAGCCCCAACCAACTTAAAGAACTGGGGGCTTTAGGCTGGCAGTCTGGAAAATACTTGGGGTACTGTCAGCTAGCCAGCCGCTTCATAAGCCCACGCACTTTTAAAAGCACAGGCAGAGAATCGTTACTTTTTAAAAGTACTTAAGTAAAAAGTACTGGCTTCAAAAGCAGTGAAGTAAAAGTAAAAACTCTTTATAAACGAAAAAAAAAATACTCAAGTAAAAGTAATAAAGTACAGCTCTTAAAACTACATTTTTTTTTTTTTTTTTACTACAAAACAAAGTATTCTTAACAAGTTGGACCACAGAATCTAGTGTGATTATAAGCTAACTTCAAGGGGGTCACACAAGGTACTTCCTAGAAAAAAAACCACCCTGAACATTGCAAAGGGCAAAAGGACATTAAGACACCTAGCGGAAAACAAAACAAGCTGGATTAGTACAGATCAGCCCTACACAGACACTTAATGATAACAGAGTACCTGGCCTTTTTCACACATGAACAGAGGTCGCCCCTCATAATGTACAAAATAAGTAACCACAAAGTAAAAATAGAAATATGCAGACAATCTCACAAGACTGTCACTGAAACATGCGGCAGTGATTTTTAGTACAGAGACCTTATATGCAGGAGCATAGGAGAATCGTTCCTGTTCCAGCTCATCCACTGGACCACCAGAGCTGTAAGGCAGGCCTGGAGGAGGGCCTACAGTGGGTCCAGGAGGAAGGGTTTCTTAAAGCATGTGATGGTGTTTACAAAAAAAACTTCACAACCTGACCATCCTAACAATAGTTTTTTCTTAAAATCGACATTAAGACTTTTCTTCTTTTCAGAGTGTCTAATTCTCAGTTTTTACATATTGCTAAATGGAACATGTTGACTTTCTAGCAACGTAAGGCCTGCCATACTGGATCGAACCAAAGGTAATCTGTTTCCAGTAGCACTAACCACACCACTTACAAACCTTCCTCCTAACAGCCCTAGATTCTCTTCCAGTGGTCAATGTTGCTCTTTGGCCAGATCTACTTTTGGTTCCTACGTGAAACAGCTGTAATTCGTTTTACAGAACTGGACATACTTGGATCCTATTCCTTTTTGATGGCTGTCACTGGGCTGATATTGCAACCGTTTTCAGTACAACTGTTTTCTTTGCCATCTGGTTTATATGCTCCATATTTGTTAGTGTAAAGCTGCAAGACCTTACATTTCTCTAACAGAAGCTCATTTTCCTTGAGCACATTGTCACACTATCCAAGCCAGAAACCTTTCCACATTTCCATCAAGAGTGGCTTTAGCACACTCTTTTGCGGGTGTTTTCCGTACAATACAGCCATTTTTACTGTAGCCATAAAATGGCCAGTTTTCTATTTTTTTTTTTGTATTAATGACCATGTGATGATGCCATTAGCGCATAGACATTAAAAAAAAATACCACGTGAGCACTCACTGCCATCCATTTTGTAGGTGGTAAGGGCTCAAGCAGAATTCCTGTGCTAATCGGTTAATGCAGCTACATTATCACACACTAACTAGTTAGCACAGGAATGCCCACTCTCTGCTCCCTGACATGTCTCCTCAAAAAAAAAAAAAAAAAAACCCCGATATTCAAACCACAGGGGATAACTATGCTGTCTACCATGATCTGCACTGAACATGGATATTCAATGCCGAGCCGTTTCCAGTGACTGGCATCGAATAACCTGTTTCGGCCGGTTTGAGGATAACCTTTCCCCAACTCACTGCCATGCAGAACCCCCCCAACCTCTCCCTGAACATTCCCTCCGCCCACATAGTCTAGGGTAGGCCCGGCATGGTGGCAAGCTGGATGTGGGAATCAGGGTGGTGGTAGTGGGGGGTGGGGGGGGGGCTTTAATATCAGCTGGACTGTATTCCTTAAAAACAGTGTATAGCACATCTACATTAATGAAAGCTCCAATAAATACTTCAAAATTTAATACACCTCTGGCCAAAATATTCTGAACACTTTTTGTACATAGATTGCAGCAGGCAAAGTCCTTTTGAATATTTACTCTTTTATTTCTTAAAGTGTTAATTAACCTTATGGCTTACCTGAATTTCATTTAACTGTTTCATTAGTTCCTGGAAAAGAAAAGAATCCAACCATGTTAATGTACAATTCTTAAAGACGGATACAGCACTAGATAAATGGATCGCTGTGGTGAACGTTTGCTTAGCAGAAGGAATAAAAGCTGCTACAACAAAATAGTTCTGTGAAGAGGCTATCTCCATAGCACAAATGAACAATTAAAGAGCCACCATTCAAGCAGGGTCGCCAAAAGACAAAGCCAGACCCGGGGCAAACCCCTCCTCCCGAGCCTGCGCACTGCCCCCTCCACGGGCCCACGCATATCCCCACCCCCATCCCGGGCCTGCTTACTTGCTTGTCTTCTCTCCTGCTAGCTCCGCTCTGCTGCACAGGCCCTTCTTCCTGCCGCTTCAAACAGGAAGTACTTTACACAGGAGGTAGGATGCGGCAGGAAGAAGGACCTGTGGCCAGCAGAGAGCACAGTTAATGCAATAACTGTGCTTTGCAGAACACAGGAGCAGGACAGCCATGCTAGTGCTGGGTAGGCGCCGGGCCTCCCTTGGAGGCTGGGCCCTGAGGAATTTTGTCCCCCCTGCCCCTGCTTTCAAGACTAACCAGCATACCTCATCAGGGCCCTGATGCTCAAAAGTCCGGCGCTGTACAAAACTGCACAGGAAAATAACGCCAGAACAGCACCGTAAAAAAAACTTTCTAATGCTCAGCGTTAACAGTATGCAAATCATCTGTGCGCTGATAGCATTGAGCATTACGAAGTTAAGGGGGAGGGTTGTGCCTGGCGCATGCACAGAAAACCCCTCTCTCGCCAGTCGCCGGAACCTAGCTGGCCTTGCTCGCTTGTGTTTCCTCTTTCAAGTCCTGCAGAGGTTCGTACAAAGGAAGAATGAGAAGCTCAGCATTATTTGATGAAAAACCCTAGACATTAAAAAAAAAAATTGTTTGCATCCCTTTAAGTGGATGCTTCTCCGCCTCTCCAGAAGCCTCCGAGCTGGCATAAGGTTTGCAATGGTTCGGGCGCCCTTGTTCAATGCCCTGTTCTATAAGCATTGGAGAGACTAGGAAGTTACCTTATTTACATTCCTTTGACTACATTAGCAAGCTATTTGCATAGATCGTTGCCAAGCTCGTTGTTTTTTGCAGTAAGGGTCTCTGAGCGTTCTGCGCTAGTCCGGCGCTAATGGCCTCTAGTGCCCACATTTGCTTTTGAGCATCGGGGTGCAGGTACTGGGTGCAGACACACTGCTAATTATGTTTACAGAGCATAAACAGTTCCTCTATTCCATTAGCCTTCTAGTTATTAACGTGCTTACAGCTTCCATGGAAACAATGTTTGCCCAGAGCGTCATCTAAACCACAAGAGCGCATTCTGTGTGCCAGTTACTAGGGGCATTCCATCAAAGACAAAAGTTGTTCAGGGCGTTTGTCTTGCTCTAGTGAGGGGTGGCCTGTGGGGGATGCAGGACCATGTGCAGAGACTTCCTGTGTGACTCATTTCCATAAATATTTTAATAAATCTGTTGGGGCTGAAAAGCAGGGTCATGCATGAAACAGCTGCTCATGCGTACAACTTGGCCCTGATTCCAGTATATAAATCCCTTCTGCACATCAGCAAAGTAGGGCCTGACCTCTCAGTATTCACTTCAGATACAGCAGTGCAGGGGTCAAGTGTTTAACAAACTTGTACGTGCTCTTCTATTAACAGAAAATCTCTAATGCTCTCTCATAATGGGGAAAGACACCTAACAAACACCTTTTATGAGACAATTTAATTCACTGCTGTTTCTAGATGTTGAGCCATTTAATTGGAAAACTGTTTCCTTGCATTTTGCTCATGGGGATGGTCAATTGGGACACAGAATTTTAAAGCGCTCATAAACATGAAAACTCTCTCCTTATCCGAAGGCTAACACACTGGCACTCAAGAGACACCGATAAACAAGAGGATGCAAAATGACTATTTGAAAGATGTTCGGCCATGGGTTGCACTTAATTTGTTAGTGACTCCAGAGGTCTACACATATGAGCATGTTCTTAATAGAAAAATGCCTATACAAGCTTATATTACTGTTAATAATACTGATTATAACTGCATTTACACTGACTGAAGGCATTTTTTTAAAATAATTGTTTCAAGGTCACGTGACGCCATGGTGCGGGGCTGACGCTGGAAAGCTAAGCTCCGCGCACACTCACCCGAAAATCAGATAATTAGACTTACCCAAGGAGCGAAACGCCACAATTTCAATCATAAAAGGTGGGAAAGCGACTGGCGAGTAGAGATTGAGCGAAGAAACCGAGAATGGCAGCGAAATCAGTGAGAAAAGAACGAGACAAATCGAAACCGCCAGAAACCAAGATGGCCGACCAGCGAGATCCCGGCGAATTAGCGGTGGGATCCGCATGGCTGACGGAGATCACGGCCGAGGTTACAGCAGCGGTTGAGGCCGCGTTGGACAAAAAGCTTCAGCAATTGCTCGATCGGGCGGAGGAGGCACATGAGCGTATAGACAGTATAAATATGGAGCTAGATGAAGGTTTGCAGCGGATTTCAGAGATGGAGGAGACGGTGGAGGCACAGAAGGAGATCAACAAGAAACTGGAGAAGAAAGTACAGGATCTGGAGACAAAGATTGATGATTTGGAAAATAGGAGCCGGCGAAATAACCTCCGTTTGGTTGGTTTACCAGAATCGCTTCTAGATAAAGATTTGCCTACCTTTTTGGAGGATTGGCTGCCGAAAACATTACATATAGAGGACAAACTACAGAGTTTTTGTATTGAACGAGCCCATAGAGTTGGGCCTCCGAGACAGCCTGAGAACAGGCCGCGAGTAGTCATACTAAAAGCTCTGAACTTTCGGCATAAACAACATATTCTGGAAGCGATAAGAGGAGGCAAAACTCTCACCTACCAAGACAAGAAGATCCTTTGTTTTCAGGATTATTCTCAACAGGTGCAGGCGAGGAGGAAGTCCTTTGCACCTTTATGTACGGACCTTTTCAATAAAAAAATAAAATTTGCGCTCTTGTATCCGGCTAAGTTACGTCTCACGATCAATGGAGTCACTAAATTTTTGGACACTGTTGAAGCAGCTAAAGCATACATTCAACAACATGGCGGTGAATAGACCCTCAAAGGGGAAGGATATAACTACAGAAGCATCTGAGGGAGCTCCACAAGACAGGGGCTTATTTGAAACTAATTTGCTATGGGAAATCACCCCCGGAAAACTTATGGATTTCTCAAAGATTGAACATTGAAGGATGGAAAAGAGATTTAGTTAAGTCCTGATCAATGCTTGAACATATGGGATAGTGGGGATGATATAATACATATATACAACAGAGGAATCAGACATGGACTGTGGAATATAATGTTGAATTACAAGGGTCGTATGAGCATGGAGAGGCGGAATGCAAAATAAGGCTGAAAGAATACACAGAACTGAATTACAGCACAGTATGCTGAACCATTGCCAGGATGTGGTGAAAGAAGATGATCAAAGACTGGTATACGAAAAGTGATGTGTAAATTTGTGAATATGTTGGTGGTTAAGACTGGGAAGAGTTAGAGGGGTAAATAATAACGGCAGGGTGAGTGTAGGGGTTAATAAGTGACTAGTTCTTGGAACAGGAGGGAGGGAGGGAGGATTTGAAGGATGGGAGCTTGGGGGGAGAGAGGGGGGGGGGTGAGAGATAGGGGGTTATATAAAATTAGGTTAACAGAACCTCAATCAGACATATGGAGTCAGAAGAGAAATATGAGTGAGTTGAATGAGGAGTGGCTGCGTACACAAACAGCAGGAGTGGTGCTGCTGGGACACCATGACTGCTCTTATGTGAATGTGGAACATTGGTTGCTGCATAAGCGAGACTTAGGAGACTGATGGGATTAAGGATATACTCTTGGAATGTGGGGGGTATTTCATCTCCCATTAAGAGAAAGAAAATCTTACATAGTCTCAAAAAGAAAAGAGCGGATATAGCACTTCTCCAGGAGACACATTTATCGTCTCAGGAGCACCTTAAGCTTAAAACCTGGTGGGTGGGAACAGTACTGGAGACCCCAGCGGTGGGGAAGAAGGCTGGGGTAGTGATATTGTTCCATAAATCACTCCAGGTTGAGGTGGGGCAGATGTGTATTGATTCTGAAGGGAGATATATTCTGGCACAGGTCAAGGTGAATAACACCACCTACCTTATTAGTAACATATATGCCCCTAATGTGTACAGTAAGAAATTCTTCCACTCTCTCATAAGTAAGATACAGCAATTTAATGTTTCGAAGAAGATAATTGGGGGTGATTTCAATATGGTAGCTGATCCCACCATGGATAAATCACACCATATAGCAGGTGCGATGGGAGGGATAGATAAAGGTATCAATTTGATGTGTGGGGCTCTGGGAGTGGTTGATGTGTGGCGGGTTCTTAACCCTAATACTAAAGATTATACGCACTATTCTAGAGCTCATCACACGCAATCGCGAATAGACTACATACTGATAGATGAAGATAGTTTTGCAGACATCTTGGAGGCAGCAATAGATCCCACGATAATTTCGGATCATGCGGCAATATCGATTGAGTTTAAAGATCTGAATGCGCAAAGTAGAGAGTTCAGATGGATATTCCCCTTAGATCTGTATTATGATCAGGATTTTAGGCAATATATTAGGAGAAAATGGGAAGAATATGCACTATATAATGATGCACACATGGATACACCAATATTGTTCTGGGAGGCTGGGAAAGCTGTGTTAAGAGGTGAGATTATAGCATACAGTGTCAGAAAGAAAAAACAGAGAGATCGAGAGATCATTAGATTGGGGGAGCAGTTGGTGCAATTGAGGAGGGCTTATGGACAAGGGGTAGCAAATCATATCCGAGAGCAACTGTTAGCCACTCAGGTAAATTTAAATGAACTGCTACATCAGCGAGCCACTAAATCTGTTGAATATTATAGATATCAATTGCATAGATTTGGGAATAAACCCGGGAAACTGATGGCAGGGCTGGTGAGGAAGGTGAAGGGGCAGAGGAGAGTGTTGGTGATCAAGACACAGAGGGGGAACCTAGTACATGATGATACAGAGATAAGAGACGTATTTAAAGATTATTATGCTAGACTATATGCCAAAAATGATGATGATGATCTAGACCCTGACATATACTTAGAAAATATCAATAAGACAAAGATCTGAGAACAACAGAAGAGGGAGCTAAATAAACCGATTGAGACTGAGGAGGTCCTTAAAGAAATTAGAGCTAGTGCCTTGCATAAAGCGGCGGGGCCAGATGGATATAGGGCTGAATTCTACAAAATTTTAATGCAGGATATAGGAGGCCCTTTAACAAAGTTCTTTAATAGATCAGTTGAATTAGGTGAACTTCCACAGTCTTTGCGATTAGCGGATATAATAGTATTTCCAAAACCTGAGAGAGATCCGACCATACCAGACTCATATAGACCAATTTCACTGATTAGTTATGAAGCCAAGCTGCTAGCTAAAATTCTGGCCTCAAGATTGGCAAAAGTATTACCAAGCATAGTGGCGACCCCTCAGGTGGGATTTATACAGGGGAGACAGAGTGGGAAAAATATTAGACTGATACTGGCATCAATAGAGAACGTACGCAGAGAGGGAGGAGATTCCTTATTGATTAGTTTCGACGCCGAAAAGGCGTTTGATCGAGTAGAGTGGGAGTTCTTGTTTGCTTCATTAAGAGCGTATGGATTTGAAGGTTACTTCACACAAGCAATCTCTATATTATATAAGAATCCTATGGCGAGAGTGATGGTTAACGGAGCGTACTCTCGAAATTTTGTAATTAATAGAGGTACCAGACAGGGATGCCCTCTGTCTCCCTTACTGTTTGCTATTACGCTAGACCCGTTGATTCGGGAAATCATAAGTAACCCAGAGATTGAAGGTATAAAACTGGGAACCAGAGAATTTAAGATATCGGCGTTTGCCGATGACATTTTGGTTCACCTAGCTAAACCGGAGAGATCGTTACCGGTATTGATGGAGGTTTTTGAAGAATATGGGGCCTTTTCGGGATTTAAATTGAATTTTCAAAAGTCAGAGGGATTGCCCACAACCAATCTGGTAAAGAAGAAATGGAAGGGCAGGTTCCCATTGAGATGGGCGAACAAGGAATTTAAATACTTAGGCATAATACTAACAAGTGATATGAGTAGCTTATATAGACAGAATATAGACCAGTTACTGCAATATACGCGACATAAATTAGCAATATGGGAGGGACTGCCCTTAACTTTAAGTGGGCGAGTGGGTTTGTTTACAATGATACTTTTCCCAAAGTGGCTGTATGTCTTAAGACAATTGCCACTAGTCATACAGACTAAAGATATAAAGAAGATCCGTGGAATGTTGACTAGATTCTGTTGGAGTGGGAAAAAGGCTAAAGTTAAATTGGAATATCTCTATGGGAAAAAAACAGAGGGGGGACTGGGGCTGCCTGACATTAAACAGTATAATTGGGCTTGTCTAGCTAGACACTTAGCAGATTGGATTATGGAAACAGAAGAGCATACGGAATGGAATATTGAGAGTGCATTGTTTAGACCATATCACCCTTATTATATGATGCATGTAGAGAGTAAAATGATACCAAAGGAATGGAAACATCATATCTTATTGGACCCAATGAGAAGTATATGGCAGTACATATTGAGGAGATTAAATAAAAACCCACGATGTACGGATCTCCTCCCACTAGTAGGGAATGGAGCATTCGGACCGGGGAATAATTGTCCGAAATTTGTCAAGTGGGCACAGGAGGGAGTGGTACTAGTGGCAGATGTTATGCAAGATACGGGAAAGATTGTATCAAGAGAGGCTTTAGAGGACATGGTGGGGGCAGAGAATGTGACATGGTATGCTTACTGCCAGATCCACAGTTATATTGAGAAACTACATAGGGGAAAATGTGATAGAGGGATATATGAGCTGCTGATGAATTTGTTTTTGCCTAAGGGAAGAGAACAGACTACGGTGTCCATACTATATAAACAGTTAAATTTGATAGCCAAGCATCGTAGATATGAAGCAGTGGCAAGACGATGGTCTGAGGATTTAAAGGTAGAGATCAGCAGTGGAGATATAGTCCAATCTCTAAAGGAGATAGTACATAAAGTGGAGAGTGCCAGATATAGGGAGATACAATTTAGAATTGTTCTGAGGGCATATATGTCTCCCATACAGGCCTATTACGCAGGTAGATTGCAAGAAACACATTGTAGTAAATGTCATTTTCAGAGAGCAACACTATATCACATGTTTTGGGGATGTCCGGTCATACAAGATTTTTGGGGCCCAGTGCTGGAATATTGTGAGGCCATGCTACACAGGAAGCTTCGGTTAGAGTCTAAAACTGTTGTGCTTGGATTAAGGGGAAGAGGGTCAATACTACGACATAAAGAAAACCTATTTATTTATAAGGTACTAATGGTTGGGAAACAATGTATATTACAACACTGGACACAAGACATAGGGCCCTCCTTCTGGCAATGGAGGAGCTCGCTTCATTCCTTGGTGCGAATGGAAGCACGTGCTATGACTAGTAGCCCTAGAAGTAGACAACGATTTTGGGAAGTCTGGGAACCATACGTACAGGCTCTATCCAGCAGAGCTCGCAGTTTATTGGTGAACACACTCATGGGAGAGGAAGGTAGGGGAAGATAAATGGCTTTATATGTTTAATGGTTAACGCTAATATAGAATTACATGGTATAGGAATAGGGGGGGAGGGGAGGGGGGGAAGGGGAGGAAAGGAACCTTTAATGAAACCTTTTGATGACACTCTAGATTCGATCATGATAAAGACTAAACGGGGGGGGGGGGGGGGGGGGGAAACAGACAAAGACTTGTATTAGATAAATGTTTATTGACAATATTTACAATTGACAGTAACATCAATAGAATAATTTTTTCTCTTCTAAAATAATACAGAATAGGGATTGGGGGGAGGGAGGGACAATGTTATATGACAAAAATGATGGCTATATGTAATGATACATGTTTTCAGTGATGTTCCACTGAGTTTTATACAAATGTTTTGAGACTGCCATGTTCAGGTGGATTTGTACTTTTGGAATGGTCATCAATAAAAAACTGTTAAACATAAAATAATTGTTTCTTTTTTTAATGTTTGCTTGCTTGCTTATGTTATGAAGATTTATATATGCTATTTTGTTCCTTGCCCAGAACTATGGATGGGCAGATTATAAATATTTGTAGTGAAAATATAAAAATAAAGGTTCATTGGTTGCCAAAATGTTGTAGCTGTATTTCAAAAAGTTGGGGAAAAACACATTTTTTTAAAGATTTAAAATAAACTACTATAAAAAGGTAGCACCTCTGAGATCTAGCCTACCCTGGAGAAGAAGAGCAACAAATATACACCGTTTCAGGGAAAAAACCCAAAACAAAGCTTGTTTTCTGCTTAACTGTCAAAACTTGACCAATTTCAATAAAATTTGGAATCATTTTATTTTTGTTACATTTGTACCCTGCGCTTTCCCACTCATGGCAGGCTCAATGCGGCTTACATGGGGCAATGGAGGGTTAAGTGACTTGCCCAGAGTCACAAGGAGCTGCCTGTGCCTGAAGTGGGAATCGAACTCAGTTCCTCAGTTCCCCAGGACCAAAGTCCACCACCCTAACCACTAGGCCACATCATCCTGAATACATCCTATATAATAATTCTCACCTCCAACGTTCTATGCTTGGGACCGTGGCTCCCTGGCTGCAAGTGGTCTGCGAGGCAGACACGCACGGACGTCACTGACGTCAACACAGCTGATTCCAAGGCAAGGGGAGGAGTAGGGTAACACGAGCAGCGTGTTTCCCTACTCCTCCTACTGCCTCGGAATCAGCTGTCACCCCCCCGCGCTACGGCCCCCTCGAAACCCACCCCCTCCCGCGAACCTGTCAATGCCCCCCCCCCGGAACGCCGAAAACCGCACCCCCCCTCCCGCCGCTGTTGTGCAGTACCTTCGGGTGAGTTCCTCAATCATCTCAGAAAGTTTAACTCCGTGCGTCTGACGTCAGACGCACGCAGAGGAACTTCCAGACAAGATGATTGAAGAACCCACCCGAAGGTAGTGCATAACAGTGGCGGGAGGGGGAGTGCGGTTTTCGGCGTTCCGGGGGGGGGGGGGGAATCGACAGGTTCGCGGAAGGGGGGTTCGAGGGGGCCATAGCACGGGTGGGGGGGGGGGGGGGGAATTGCCTGCCTAAGGCCCGTTTCCTTGCCTACAGAAACGGGCCTTTTTTACTAGTTTGCAATAAGCCTACACTCATGATGGCCATCTCACCTAAACGATAGCACTTTATTACCTGGTTCTTCTATTGTCACAATGTTTTATTCAGGATGATTGGGCGTGCTGTTTCCAGACTGGCAATCAGTTGAGCCCATTTTTCACAATTTCTTCAAAACATATTCTACACTTACCCTCTTAAAAACTCTTGCACCAGTCTATGAGAACCATAAGACGACGGCACGCCCACCTGGCACTCCACTCATCTCACTTACAGCGCATATTTAGCAAATGAAACACATTCAACACAAGCATGTGGAGTCTTATAGGCTTGTCCAAACATTTTTTAAATCCAGATATATTAACTGCTGTTACCACATCCTCTGGAAGTGAGTTCCAGAGTTTAACTATTCTTTGTGTGAAAAAATATTTCCTCCTATTTCTTTTTAAAGTATTTCCATGCGATTTCATTGAGTGTCCCCTGGTCTTTGTACTTTTTGAAATAGTAAAAATCGATGCACTTCTACACCACTCAGAATTTTGTAGACGTCAATCATATTCCCCCCTCAGCTGTATCTTATCCAAGCTGAAGAGCCCTAACCTCTTTAGCCTTTCCTCATATGAGGAGTACCATCCCCTTTATCATTTTAGTCACTCTTCTTTGAACCTTTTCTAATTTCGCTATATCTTTTTTGACATACAGTGACCAGAGCTGAATACAATACTCAAGGTGAGGTTGCACCATGGAGCGATACAGAGGCATAATAATATTCTTGGTCTCATTTTGCCTCATATGCTAGATGCTTTGACCACATCCTCCAGCATCCTTCACTTAAAGTATTCTGGTCTGACTACCATTTGCTTCTGTTTGCTACTGACATTCCTCATAGGGCCTTAGTTTCAACTGGAAGGACCAAATCATCAAGAAGCTACATAATTTTGAACCCATTCACCTTGCCACAACAGAATTCAGGAAAATCCATTAGCTCACATCATACTCACTACTGAACAGGATAGCATTAGAGAGACAAATGTAAGTCCCCTATTATAGGATAACTAGTAAAAAAAGGCCCGTTTCTGGAACGAATGAAACGGGTGCTAGCAAGGTTTTCCTGGGAGTGTGTATCTTTGAGAGAGAGAGCCAGAGTGAATGTGTGGGTGTGTGACAGAGTGAGACTGTCTGTGTGACAGTGTGTGTGTGAGAATGAGAGTGTGTGACAGGGCCCCCTCCCCTGTTCCTAATGCCCCTCACCCCGTTCCCTCCCCTCCTTTTCCTCCTCCTTCCCACACTTTGGGTTCCTTAAGGCTTTCAAAAGTCTATGTACCCCCGTGGCCCTAACGCCCAGTATCTGGATACCCCACTGCTTTCCTCCTCAACCCTCCCCCAAGATGTAATACTTTCACGTCGTCTGTCCTATCTACCCTGTGTACAAATGCCCGGCATTCAGATTGTGTTCCTCTCGTAAATTTTCATTTCTTTCATTCATTCAGAACTTGCCCCCCCCCTCCCCACCCCCCCCACCCCGAACACTTTTGGTTCCTTCAGTCTTTTAAAACTCTCCTATGTACCCTGTGTGCTAATGGCCAGCATTGAGATTGTTTTCCTGTCCCAAATTTGCAAGTCTTTCAGTCATTCACAACTCCCCCCCCCCTTCTCCAGTTTAACACTTTCGTTTCCTTCAGTCTTTTAAAACTCTCCTATCTACCCTGTGTCCTAATGGCCAAAATTGAGATTGTTTTCCTTTCCCAAATGTTCATGTCTTTCAGTCGTTCAGAACTCCCCCCCTCCCCCCATTTAACACTTTCGGTTCCTTCAGTCTTTTAAAACTCTCCTATCAACCCTGTGTCCTAATGGCCAGCACTCAGATTGTTTTGCTTTGCCAAATTGTCTGTCACTGATGTCACTGAGGTCAGTGAGTGCCTGCCTAGCAGACCACTTCCTGCAGGCACGGTCCCAGGCACATCCTGTTGGAGGTGAGAATTATTATATAGGATAAGTGCACGTGTGGTGCAAAATTAATTTCCAGGGCTCCTCAACTCTGGTGTAAGGCTTTTTTTGGGCTTGAAGCCCAGGGTAGTAGCCCTGGGAGCAGTTTTATTTTTACGTTTCCAAGTAAACGTACGATCACTTATTAGGGGAAGAAGTTTGTATTTTGGGAACCTTTACAGTTAGGTTTCATTAAAGGTCATGAGAAATGATAGGAACCATATGTGTATGACCCAATTTGGCTTTTTGTAAACACCTCCTGTTCTGATTTTTGTTGCTTAGGATTATGTATTGGTGATCTTTCTCCTTGATGTGGGCTTGAAGGTAATTTGTTTCACGAGTTTCAATGATTTATGCCTTTTTCTTTTTTTCTGGATTGGAATGGAAAATAAAATTCTATAAATAAAAATAAAATAAGTGCATTACACGCATAAATGTACAGAACACTGGTGCACGTACATAGGCACGTAAATGTGAATTTTCTCCCTAAGTGCTATTCTGTACGGGCATACTTGTATGGCACGGCACTTAAATGCTAGGGGTATGCACAGGAGCAGCGCATGGACAGGGCTGACACAACTTATGGAATACTTTGTTACCTATGCCCTTGCCACATCTGAGTGCCTGCAGTTACACCTGTAAATGTGGACGCCTAGATTTTAGGTACTCTAATAGCAGGCTACGCCAGGTATTCTGTAGTTGCTTCAGGGTGTTCAGATGCCATTATAGAACAGGCTCCCACCCCATGGCATTGGGGCGCCTAAATGGGGGCATCCACTTATAGAAAAATACTTCTTAGATGCATTAGCACATAGCACACAGTCATGATACCATTTGCTTAAAAGGCAAACATGACATGTAGAAAAGGCATACTGGTGGAGCTAAGATGTCCTCAGATTAGAACGAACCTCAGGAGTTTAAATGGATCAACTATTTTTGTTGCCTTAGTTCTTTACTACTACAGCTTTTCTTTAGGGCCTCCTCTTTGCCCACCAATATTTGAGCCTTAAGAGACTTAAAAGATTTTAAGGCGGCGCACAAGACTTTTGTTTAATCAAGGTCAGGTATACACAGTGCACTTTTTCCTAGTGAAAAAGGTGCCGGTACTCAAATGCCAGGCCACCCTTCAGGGGTGGGGTGATCACTGAGGGACACATCCCATAATAGCTAGGCCCCCCGCAACCAGTCACAGAATCTATGACAAGGCAGAATTGTTGTGTAGAGCCCGAGCTCTTTCATTAAAACTTGAGGTCCATGGGTCAATTTTAGCAGACAATGGAAAAGGTGCCGGTACTAAGTACCCCCAAGTACCCCCTCAAAAAAAGCCCTGGGTATACATATAAAGTAGCGCATATGAGTTTATCTTGTTGGGCAGACTGGATTGACTGAATAGGTCTTTTTCTGCCGACACTTAATATGTTAAACAGGCTTACCAAACATCTTGACATATTTTAAGATTCTTGATGATTTTAGTTTCAGCTGCATTTTTGTTTTATGCATTGTATTTTGTTATTGTGTGTTTTTTATTGCAATGTTATATTGTTACTGCTATTATGTACGTTTACTTTGTTCTCCGCCTAGAATACTGTGGATAGCGCAGAATACACATTTTTGTAAATGAATTTTATGGCTTTAATATTAGGTGTGCCTAAAGAAGCTACACTAGAATTCTATAATGGAACCTTGGCATCCAGGAGTTATATAGAAAAAGCTCCTCGGTGAATCTAAATGGAAGTCCCCAGTTATAGAACAGCCCCATACTGTTTTAAGTCATGAACTTACCCTGGATCTTGGTCCAGGGACCTCTGTCTTCATTAAAGGTCCATCATAATCAAAGTCTACAGCTGTCTTTGCTGCTGCTTGACTGACATACCTGCAGCCTGGAATATAAAAAGATTTAAAAAATGTCAATATCTCACTATAAAAAGGAATTGCATATAAAATCAAGTTTACTTACCTGTAGCAGGTGTTTTTTGTGGACAAGAGGATACAAGTCCTTACAAATAAGTGACATCACTGATTGAACACATTTTCTAGGAGCTTCCAAGAAGTCTCACTCTGCAGACACACATCACACCTCAGACTTGCTTTTTGTTTTGTTCAGAATGCAGATAATACCAGACACCCTCATCATCCGGCCTGGCATTCCTTTTGGTTTCACTGTCAGGGAAAAGGGAGAGGGACAGTAACCACTGGGGGATTCATGAAGGATGTCTCAGGGCCGAGAGGGGGGAGGGGCCAAGAGGTGGCAAAATTCCCCGGGCCCGGCCTCCAAGGGGGGACCCAGGCAAGCTTCTTCCTTCCTGCTTCCGGGACGGATCTGTCTTCTCTTGGTCTCTCTCCTGCTCTACGTGCTGCCCAGGACCCAGACGATTGTATTAACACAATTATCAGGTTAATACAATCATCCAGGTCCTGGGTGGCACGTGCAACAGGAGCAGGAGAGGACAGCAGCAGTTGGTAAGGGGACGGGTGGTAACAAGTTGGTGCAGTGGCGGTCTGAGTGTGGAGGGGCGGAACAGTGGTCCAATCCTGCCCTGGGTTCGGCTGGGTCTCTCGGCGGCCCCGTCATGTCTTAATCTGTGCAGTGGTCAGCTGCTCAATCAGAGCACCCTTTTACACCCTGGACACGACCGAGACAGACAGGTCTAAATAAAAATATTTTTTTCTAGACTTGGACGTTTCTTCCCATTCAATTATCGCAGTTGTATGTCCTAATTTTGAGCCCTCTTGCTATTTGGAAGAACTGCAGTGTAGGATGTACAAATTTTGCCATTCCAAAATCGTGATTTGGATGTTTTTTTTAGCACATGGTCTTTTTTTTTTTGGACATATTGAGAGGTCTATGTGTTTCTAAGTCCCACAGATAACCCACACCTTGATTTTGGTGGTGATGCAATCGGATAAGATAATCCTTGTGTGCTATAATTATTTATAATGTCATCCTGAGCTTTGTAATCTATTTCCACTGTGAAGAAAAGAACCCTGCGCTAGATTAGGTCATTTTTCAATTCAAAGCCAAAATCGCAAAACCGCTAAAATAGGACCAGACATGGCTGGATAAATCAAGAAGACTTTGAGAACATCAGTGTGGTGAAATCTCTTGAGAAAGCACGTGGCGAAACGGGTCCCTCTCAGGACTGACACCGATTTTGCTCCTGGGCTCATGATCGCAGGACGCCATGTAAAAAGAGCAGAGGAATAATTTTTTGGCGCTTGTTGAACCACATGAGGAAATTGTTTCCAGATAAGTAACCTTTTTTTGTACACGTGAGGGACAATATAAATTATAGTGCTGTGTGATAAAGCTCTGATGTACACAGATGCACAGGACCATTTATATGTAAAAATAAATACATCATCTAGGAAGGTTTTTCAGACCAGTGATTAATTTTGATGAGGTCTTTTCCTCCTGTTATTTTTAAAAAAAATAAACCTGCATTGTTAGGTTTTTATATATAAAGCCTTTTCAAGCATTTTCATGTTCACTTGTGTTATGAGGTTATACAAGTTAACCATTTCCTTTATTTAACTATTAACTACTGCAGAGAAAAGATGGACCATAGAGTTTAGGGTGCATACTTTCTTGAGCACAGGTGCACAAAATAAAAATCTATTCTTATTTATAGGCCAAATAGAGGGGGTCTCCTGTATATTTCATCTGAAAATCCTTGAGGATTCTATGACCAGGTGCTGTCATAGCTTCCCTTGGAGTATTTAGGAGTTAGACGATATCCAAAATTTTGGCCCAAGCTTCTCCTCAGTCTTCAAATCAAATAAAAAAAAAAAAACTAGGAAATGGCAGAAGTTAACTTTTATGTTTCAACAGTTTTTATTGATCAAAGAAGTACCTGTGTAGTTCAATCTTTTCCATTCCTTTCCCTAGCTTCCCACCCCAACCCACCCTTCCAACAAGACCATGTTTAAATTATAATCAACCCTCCCCCAATTACCATCTTCTGCCTTCCTCCTGCCAACTCCATCCCCTCCAAGTTATAAATAGTTCAACCAAAACTTGAGGGGGCCTTCTCCAAGCACTACTAGGATACTAAAAATAAAGGAATCCCGCTCTCTCAGACCATATACCTTTCCTTCAAGAACCTATACTCAATTTCCTCAGCAATCTTCCTAGAACAATTTGAGGCATATTTTCAAAGCACTTTGGGAGGCTAAGTTCCATAGGTTTCTATGGAACTTTGGAAGGCTAAGTGCTTTGAAAATGAGCTTGTTTATAGCTTCCAAACCTTAGCGACAAAGGCTGAATATATCCCTCCCAAACACTTAGAAACTTCCTTTGAATGCTGCCAGTCAACATAGCATTGTGAAGTTTGCTGAGTAAGCTTGGGAAGCACTTATGTAAGGTGGTTGTATGACTACTTTTAGGGGTTCACTTTGCTTTTTACCCCTATTAGTTTTTTTACCCCTGACGCAGCCTGAGGGCGAAACGTGGCCACGTCGGGTAACTTGTAATAAACCACTTCTTCTGTTACCCTCCTGTTCTATTTTTTTGTCTTTTTTGATCTGCTTTTTTTCTTTTGATTTGCTATTAGCTATTTAAACATTACTTTCTCCAGAAAAGACCACCACCAGCAGCAATTTGTTTTCTGTGGACTTCAGCATATACAGCTTTTGTTTGTTCAATAACATCATTTGTGTTTGGCAACAGAAAGGAATTAAGCACATGGATGATGATGACTTGTCTGCAAGGATGGTGTGAGAACACAGTCAACAACTTCTGTTCATTAATATGGGCCAGATTTACTAAGGCATGTTTTCTCCTGTTCTGTGCCAATAGAGGGGGGGGGGGGGGGGGGAAGCAATTTTGTAAACCAGGCCATACGAGACAAGTTAGCTACAAGGCATTTTTTCAAAAGTCTTGGCAAGCATCCCAAAAGAGTTGTAAGAAAATTCCAATCAGCACTACATTTGCTGAAACAAGTTTTTCATTACATATCCCTCGGGGGCATTCGTCTACCCTAGAAAACATTTTGATTTGACTCTCGACAAATATAACTAGTACTTGGAATAAAATATAAAAAAAGGACAGCGCACTGACGTATATTAGACTGTATTATGAACATTATACTGCTCATTACCTCATAAAAGTGTGTAGAATTTAGTTTATAAACTGTGGTAATACATGTTTCTTGATAACAATTCTGGTGGAGCTTGAAAGTTTCTCATTAAGGTGCGATAACAGATTTAACACACACTAATAATTAGCATGAGCTAAACGATAAGATGCCCATAGGAATATAATGGGCATATTTAGCCCATACAAAATCCATTACAGCACCTTAGTAAAAGGACACCTAAATGTTTGCCACAAATATTTGTAAAAAGATGACATTCAGAGAGGTATTACAAAACACATATTCTTTGTTCCAATATCTTGGTACTGTGGTGACATTTACATAGGACCTTCAATTCAAGACTATTAGAACCTAGGGCACATGTTTTTCTTTATTACATATACTATAATTATAGCTAGAGCCCTTGATTTCCTACAGCAGTTCAGGGGCAGATTCTACGTAAATTTGGGAAATTGTGACATATTTGCATCAATTTGCACATTAAATACCAATTTGTTTTTGCATAATAAAACACTTTTCCAAACTATTTTGTTGTTGGGGGGGAGGGGAGGGGGAAAGAGCACAAGATCTCAGGGATGGACAGAGGAGAGCAGAGATGTAGCCAGACGCAGTATTTTGGATGGGCCCTTCCATGCTCATGTGTCCCCCCTCCCCACCTATTTTCCCGGAGACATTTTTTAAGAGAACAGAAATTTTATTTCACCTACCCCACATCTTCTAACTCCTCTTCCATAGCCCATGGCTAGTCCCAGCTTCTCTTTTCTACTAGCTCGGTGTGGGGGGGGGGGGGGGGGGGGGGGGAGGCAGGGTCAGAAGAGTAAATTGATAGTGCCAGCATTGTAGGAAGCAGCTTACTAATGCCTTTATCTTTTCTTCCACCATCCGAAGCAAACAGAAGACACTGATAAGCAGGTCCATCTTCCACCTCCTCATGTGATGGTCCTGGTCGCCCTCAACATGAGTTACCAGCAATTTCAAGTACTGGCCATTTTTAGATCAGGAGAACCACTTTAGTTTCCAGGAGTTCAATCCATGGCCGGAAACTAATCCAGCCCAGGTTTTCGGTTTCATAAAACTCACCAAAAGAACCAGTCCAGAGTTCAGATCAATTTATTAACGTCTATGGTTCTGATGTATATTTCATCTTTAACTGTAGTAATGGTGAAGATGAAAACGGTAACGGAATTCAAGCATGCGTGGGATAAACAAAGAAATCCTGTGCAGAAGGAATGGATCCTCAGAAGCTTAGCCGAGATTGGGAGGCAGGGCTGGTGCTTGGGTGGTGGGGCTAGTTCTGGGCAAGACTTCTACGGTCTGTGTCCTGAAAATGGCCGATACAAATCAAGGTAAGGTATACACAAGAAGTAGCACATATGAGTTTATCTTGTTGGGCAGACTAGACGGACCGTGCAGGTCTTTTTCTGCCGTCATCTACTATGTATGTAACTGTAGTAATTTAGCTACTTGATACAATCAATGGTACTATGTCACTTAGACTACTGCAATGGAATATATGCGGGATGCAAAGAACAAACCTTAAAGAAACTCCAGACTGCCCAAAACATGGCAGCCAGGCTTATAAATAAATATTTGGAAAAAGACGATTTGATAACGCAAAACCCCTCCGTGAAAAACTACACTGGCTCCCAATCAGCAACACAACGAAACCAAAACTTGCAATGAACATTATATAACTCTTCTTCTCTTGATTCTATAATATGACAACATCATTCTGTTTTTGTTTCATCACCGGAGGTGGCTAACACCTCATGGTACTATGTTAGCCACATTGAGCCTGCAAATAGGTGGGAAAATGTGGGGTACAAATGCAACAAATAAACAAAAAAAACTTCAAACAAAAACTCCACTATGTGGCAAAGACTGCCATTCTCTCACTCTTGATACAATGTTTTGGTTCTAAGCTGCTTCAAAAATAAAAGATCTTTTTTTTACTCCTCAAATGTTGCCCATGAGCAATAACTAGTACAGAAAAATTGACACATACACGAGACTTTTCTGCATAAAGTTTTTATCCTCTGTTCTAAGAAACAGATATCTGATATTTTGCTAAATTTGAAGTTTTGCAAATAATAGTCCCAGGGGAGTGGGGCGAGGGGCATAAGAGCCAGCTCTGTGGATACTTGAGCACCCTCGATATTAAGCTAACTCGTTCACCGTGTCCAATAAGGGGCAAGTTGTTTTCAGTTTAGCATCCCCAATGATTTTGAAAAGTTGGCTCCTATGGTGAGGGGAGGGAGGACATCTGACGTTTGTACTTTTCAAAGCTCACTAGAGTGAAAGGGGCATGAATGGATTAAATAAAAAAACAAACAAACCCAAAACTCCATATTATACATTTATGAGAGACAAGTGTGAAGGCAGATAAAGACCAAATGGCTTATCCAGTCTGCCCATCCATGCCATCTACTATCCCTTCCTCTCCCTTAGAAATCATATGCATTTGTCCCAAGCTTCTTGAATTCCGGTACAGTTTTTGTCTTCACCATCTCCACGGGGAGGTCATTCCACATATTCACCACCTTTTTCATGAACCATTTCCTTAGATTACTCCTGAATCTGTCCTCTTTCACCTACGACCCCCGAGCTTCCTTTCAATACATCATATTGTATTAACTGCTAGATCATGCTACAAAATTTTATATCTGACCACTGTGTACAATGGTCTGTACTTAGGCAGATTGAAATATAGAACTCTTAAGGGTATTTAGGGGATAGAAATGCCAGTTGTATTGTACTGGAGTTCTTTAGTTACCAATTGTTTTTTCATGACAACATAGAAGTTCCTCAATACGGGATATGATGGTTTTAATTTATCAATACGTTCAAAATTCTGGACTGTGAAAAGTGCTCTTTGCTTAAGCTTTAGTTTGTAATTATCAAATTGTAATTTCAAAAAGTGACAGTAAATTTGAATGGTTCAAGAAACTACAAAACAGAATTAACTTTGGACACAATTGGGTCAATCTTCGAAACAGGATGTCCTGTAATGAACACTAAATTCACCCGGGCATATGTGTATTAGTCACATTTTCAGCAATGCTGTATGTACACTCTGCTTAAAGGCTTATTTTGGATGTATAGGTACAGACATTGGGTGCTTATATGTTTGGGCTGTACCTAGGTTTGGCATATCCAGCACAAATATGTGTTATCAAAAGTCCATATTAAACTTCCACAACAGAAGTGAAATTATAACACTCTCTCTTCATAACAGCACTTCTTTATATATTTATATGTATTAGTTCATCTCTCGAACAAGAGCACAGTAACTAAAAAAAAAAAAAAAAAAAAAAAGTTACACCTCAACTCTTTAGTTCTATGTAAAAAATTGACAAGTGCATCCCTGAGGCAGGGCTCTGGCTTGAAATATGATCATGCTGGTTGGTTTTCTTGGTAAAGTGTTTTTTGAATGAACTTAAGTAGCCTTTGGGGCAAATGTTTTTACTCTAAGACTATTTTGAGATATATAATTTAATGCGCTCTTGTTCAAATATTGGAACAAATAATTCACTCAAAAAGTACTTTATGAAGTAATTTTATAAAGGGACTAATGATTACAAGCTTCACTGCCAAACTTTTGTGTTATTAAAGTATTTGAACTGAATTCTGAGCCTTACTTACGATGGCCCCAGCTAATAAATTGAGTAAAGAAAAATGAGATACAAAATACATATAAATTAGGAAAAGCAAATGCATTTGTCAGACATAAATGCCCAATATCTGTACCTATACATCTTGAGTACCCATATACCGCCTAATTCTATAGCCTTAATGCCTAATGTGAGCACAATTTACTTTCAAACAATATATAATATTACAACATCCATGGGTGAATGTAACACACATGTACGTGGTAAACATGCACTCGGTAGAATTCTATGACTTTAGCACATACATTGAATAAGTGTATATTCTGTTAAGTAGTGCCTAAAAATCGGTGCCGAAAATGTAATACACTTAGCGAATTCTATAAGGAGTATGCATCCTTTATAACATCACGCTTAGGCACAAACTGCGCCTAACTTCGGCACCTGTAATTAGGCCTGCTACGAGGAAGCTTAAATGCCAGTTGTGATGCATCTCCTTAATAACTTAGCAAACACTTTATAATGAAGACTAACGTTGACGTGAAGATGAGAAGAAGCTAAGCAATCGTTTTATGTTACATGTGGGAAGACAATGCAATTGCAAATGAAAAAGTAAAAAAAAAGTTCTACAGTGGATTGATGACGATTACATGCTCACCCTTACTTATGCCAGGTTCAAATGACATTAGCCTAGTTGTTGAAGCATGTTTATCTGACGAATCCAATAGTATGTTCATAACTGTAATTCAATAGTTGTAAATAAGAAATATTGATAGGAGCTGAGCTTAATATCATTGTGGTGCCTACAGTTATGCACGTTGATATAGAATATGGCCAAACTGTGCCTAACATTTGGGAACACCCCCAGAAATGCCCCCATCCATGCCACCAAATATGTTCGTGTGTTAGGATTTACGCGCACATCGTTATAGAACCCAATATGCACCTAAATCCTAATTAATGCCAATTAGTGTGAATAATTGGCTATCACCCAATTATCAGTGCCTATTTGGCTCGTTACTCGATTAAGTTATGCGTATTAAATTGAGTGCATGGTCAATTTAATGTGCGTAACTCTTAGCGTCATATATAGAATCTGGCCCATAGTGCATAAGTGCAAGGGGGTGTGCACAGGGGTAGGTATATGGGCTGGGCATATCAAACATTTATGTATGTAGGTTATAGAATACTGACATGGCATAAGTGGGCACGCCTAAATGTTAGCATATAAATACCAACTTATATTCTAGTACTTTATAATGGAATCTGGGTGTCCAAATGGTGTTAAAGAATTTGCACTCAGCAGGCTGCATTTTAGTGCACTTTATAAATTGACCCCACAGTGGGCCTCATCCTAGCATGCCCTTCCCATGCCTGTTTTTTGTGTGTGTATATATAAAACTAGACATTCGCCGGCTTGCATGCACAGTTTTATATATGTGCTTCTGAAAATGAAACAAAACTGCCACTTAAGACTTGTCCGATACAGTGTCAAATGTCTAAGTACTGTTTGAAAATTCACCTTAGTTTTAAAAAGTGGAGAATTTTTTTAAAAATTATTATTAGGGTAGATAGAGACAGGATCGGTACAAAGTACAGGAAGGGTTGGGAGGGAGGTGGGGAGAATATAAGGATTAATAACCTTGGAAATTTATTTGATATTTGTTTCAATGCTACTTGCACTGTATTTGTTCCTTTTATGTCATCAATAAATATGATTTAAACATAAAAAGTGGAGAATACTAAGCTTCATTAGCATTATCATGTGCAATGGAAGTTCAGTACATATTTACTGTCTGAAAATAAAATAGGACATGTTTAAGAAGGCAAAACATACTTGGAAACTGGTTATATCAAAAGTTTTGAACACAAGTTGTTATACTGATTTGTACATCAGCTGGTAATATTGTACACAAATGGAAGCAAGACTATCTAGAACGTCACCCTGTCTCTTAGTTTTCAAAGGCTATGCAAAATTATTTGAAAAGCACCTCTTTACAAGATGAAGATTTTCCTAGTTGAATAGCACATCCAGATTTTTTCCTTCACAGTATTATTTTGAGGGAGACTGACAGCAACACAATGTTCTATTTTGCCATTCTGAAGCATCTGCAACCTTGATACAACCTTCAATCATGCAATTAGAGGTATAACAAATCATCTTCAATAAGCCAGCATCCTTTGCGAAGGGCTGTATATCAGTATGTAAAAACAAAAGACTAGAGAGCTTCTGGTTCAATTTAGATGCTTGCAGGGAGAAAGCTATATAGGAAGGAGGGCAATGTAAAGCTCCTTTTTAGCAGTTACTATAGGGTAATTGCTAAAATTAATGTGCAATATCTGCATTAAGCGTTAGAGATGTTCTCATTTGAGCATTTAATACAGAAAAAGTTGCTACTGCGTGTTAAATGCATGGCAAATAAGAGATATAGCTAACTGCCAGTGGCGTATTCATGGTAGGTGCGTTGTGGCATATGCATCTCTGTCAGACCCACCCCACCCCCTTTAGAATCTTCTCGGCAACTTCACCCAGAAGGTTAAGGGAATTCCCAACTATACCTATCTTTCACTGAGCTTGGAAGAGCAAGTGGTGAAATTATATATATATATATATATATATATATATATATATATATATATATATATATAAAGAAGGCTTAATACATTCTTCCAAGCTTCATGCTCGTTAAATAAAGCCACTTACATAATCAGAGAGTTTTTTTCCTTGTGATCTGAGTACTGTACTTTCAAATGACCCTGACCATAGGTACCAGGTCTATGGGTGCAGTGATTGCTGAGTACCCCGAATACTGAGCAAGTTTATCCACTGTGCCCAGAGAAGGTTAATTTGTGATGTGTTTAGCACCCCAATCATTTTGAAGAGTCAGCACCTATGACCACTGTTGACTCAATGGACCACTCTTCCGATCCAATTTGGTATGCCTTATATTTTTATCCTTGCTAATATTCTCTAAAAAAAATGTATTTCACAAGTATAGATAAAACACACACAAGTTGAGCCAAGGTGGCTGCCCTAGTAAGTTACAATTGTTTAACAGAGGCCGCAAAATACTTACCAGGCGCTACTATCCTTGAGCTCTGTTTAAGAGCAAACATCACTTGTTGAGTGAGCAACAAGTACGACATTTTTTTGTTCTTTTAACAAAGATGCAGAGATGTTCCTTAATTGTAGCCGATGGTCTACAAAAGAAAAAAAAAAGCACTGTTTATAGTAATTTTATAATCATGTATCAAGTATATCAAAGGACAGAAGAGAATATCTGAACAAATAACCTATGTACACTCTTCAAAAGATAAACCATATAGTGAACCTAATCCATAAAGTATAACAGGAGGAAAAAGCCTCAGACTGACAACTGCCTACACAATTTAAGTTTCAGCTACCACTACTTGTTACAGTACTTACTTGTATTGCACAGAGAACTTCATTTTTACAATTGTATTTTCAGGAGATTTTTTTAAATTCCAGTTTCCTTAGTCCAGTCCTGGAGTACCCCTTGCCAGTCAGGTTTTCAGAATATCCACAATGAATATGGAAGAACTTGAATTGCATACACTGCCTCCATTACATGCAAATTTCTTTCATGCATATTCATTGTGGATATCCTGAAAACCTGACTGGCAAAGGGTACTCCAGGACCGGACTTGGGAAACACTGTTTTATGCCAATGATTTTATTACCCATGAACCCCAATTCTTTGAGAATGTGGGGTGGGTTCTGAGGCTCTCTCCCTCCTGTGTTATTATACTTTGTGGCCCGAGTTCACTATAATTTAAGTTTAGTTTACTTTGACTTAATAGACCGCTCTAGCTGCCAAGGCAGAGCACAGTAGTTTACAAAACTATAATCATATAGAGAGAGGAAAGGAATGTCAATTTTAATAGCAAAGATACACATTCACACAAAAGGTAAGGGCAGGGGAGAGTCAGAGAAGAGGTACAGGTTATAATCTCATGCTGATAATCCCTTCATTCCAAGTCCCCGAACGCCTGCTCAAAAAAGAAAGCTTTCAGGTTAACTTTAAAGATTTCAAAGAAAGTTCGCTGCAAAGTGAAATTGGGAATATTCATTGATCCCTTGTATGAGCTCTATTTTTTTCTTTGGTCACACGATTAGATAAAATAACACTGTAATGACCATTCAATTATATATTATCTCCTTTAATTACAAAAAATATGTAAGAATCTTTTCTCTATTATTTAAATAATTTTACTCCATGTTATGGTTCAGATACTTGCATTCATTCTAACTCTACCTTTCACAACTTCATGCATTCAATTATTCTTCTTCACAAACCTAGTACCATGGGGACCAAGTATTATCCAGACAATTGCAATTACAAAACATTATTATTGATATTTTTTCATGTTGTTACTACAAACTGTAGATGTATTACGTAATGTCTCTACTGAGGTTCATGACACCCCAGTGATAGTAGCTCAAATTGCTTATACACCCTCTATCCGATACGATCAATTTCGTGCTTGCACTTCTCCCTGGTATTTCCAAGAAGAATTAACTTCTTACATTCCAGTAATGCTTAATTCCCTCAAAACCTTCTTTGTATCCCAACTGGGCTATTCAACTTCAATCAGAAAGTTCTATCCGTTGATGACAGAAAATAGAACTCAAACTCCAGCACCTCAGTTTGTCAAACCCAACGCAATCGATGCGTTTCACGCTATGGCATCTTCAGGGGTTTTAACATAATATCTTGACGACTGCATGCACAGGAATGATCTCCTACAGGAGTCGTGGAGAAATGGCGCTGGAAGAGAGGGACAGAGGGAATATGATAGAGACGTTTAAATATCTCAGTGGAGTTAATGTACAGGAGGTGAGCCTTTTTCAAATGAAGGACACCCAAGTGGAAATAGGCTTAGGAGAAATCTAAGGAAATACTCTTTCACAGAAAGGTAAGGCCTTCCTCTTGCCAAAAACGTTTTGAAGTTTTATTGCAAGTGCCTGGTTACCTGGGGTAACATTTCTTAGGTTTTTTGTTTTCTTTTTAGATCTCATGCATTTGGAGCATTTTGTTGCTAATAAAAAGTGAGATCTTTGATTTAATATATCTACAGGTTATTCAGTAATATTAAATCTACAGGTTATTCAGTTAATATTAAAGCCTGTACATTCTTTGATTATCTTCCTACGTCCTTTTCCAATTGAGTTCCATTGGCCTCCCTTAATGTGGGCTATTAGGAAGTAATGTGATTTCAATTAAGTTTTCTGTTGTATATTTTATCTGCCTATTTCTCATCTTGCTTGTGATGTAACAAAACATTTTTACAATTAAAATTTTATATATATATATATATATATATATATATTACAGAGAGTTCGTTACAATATTTTCATATCATTTCCTCTCTGCACAGATAGTCTTTCTGCATCTACATGCATCAGATGTGCCTAAATGCAGGCATGCTTATATAGAATTGCCTTCTTTATATTACTATCCCAACTCAATATGGAATACTTAATAAGATCATCTTAGAAGAAACTATTTTGCATGTTCATAAGCGAAGAAGACTTGGCTTATCATAATGGCATTCAGGTATAGCCATCCGTGCAGGGCTGCCGAGATACAAAAGCAGGCCTTGGGCAAACAGTCTTAGAGGGCCCCCTCACCCCACCACACCATCAGGAAACATAGGGGCATAGCCAGCAGTCCATGGGGGGGGGGGGGGGAAGAAACTCTAGGGCCACCTATTTCTTTCTGCTCTCTCCTCAACTCCATTCCCTCTCCCCTATTAAAAATGTTACCTTTGCTGGCTGGCAAACCTCCCCTGGTGTAAGGAAGTCAGCAGCATGCTTTCTAACCACCAACACTGGCACTCCTCGCAAACGCTCAGTTCATACACGTGAACTGAGCATGCACGGAGTGCCAACATCAGCTGCTAGAAAGCAAGCTGCCAACTTCCTTACACCAGGAGAGGTTCGAACTTTGGAGCCATTTGGCTGGTGAGATTTGGGCATCACCATCAGCCAATGAAGGTACCGTAGTTGTGTGGGCCCAAGACAAAAGTGGAGGGGCCCAGGCCCCCCATGCTACTGGTGCCATAAATAGATATAAACAATTTTGGAAGCAGCATTGATAGCATGAATGTGGCCTATCCAGGAGAGTTTTAAACCCTCTCATCGCTCCAGCTCCAAAAGAAGCTCCGGAACCTTGGAGGAAAATTAGCCACATACAACCCCCTCCAAATCATGGGTTAAATTGACTCCTAAATATCTAAGACATCTAGACTTCTACGAGCTACGCCCTGATTGTGACTGAATAGATAGGGATGGGCTCGAGTGTAAATTTTAAGGGGATTCGACATTAGCTTCAGAACTTTTAGTAAAAGAAGAGTGCTGGGCAGACTTATACGGTCTGTGCCCTAAGAATGGAAAGGACATATCAAACTCAGGTATACATATAAAGTATCACATATTAAGTAAAATGAGTTTAGCTTGTTGGGCAGACTGGATGGAATCTCCCCCCCCCCCCCCCCCCCCCCAGCAGGTCTGCATCTGTGAATAAAACGTTTTAAGCTCAGATTTAAAATTTGTAAGCAACATCTGTTGGTGAAGACTGCAGTAGTCCATTCCAGTGTTGTGGAACCCCCTAGAAGCCCCATGGGCTGTGTGATGGCCTAGCAGCTCAGATATGTTCTTGTCCTGTAATATGCTGGTTATATTATATATTCCATTCATTAAAAGTTCTCTCTCTAATTTTAGGAGTTTCCAATGCTCTAAGTTCTGTCTAATTCATCATTTCCAGGCAGTTCTTCAATAGAAACACAGAGGAGAGTCAAGAGTGCAGATTCACAAAATCACCAGCACCAATATGTTCAAATCATTTTTGTTGATGACATTCAGAAAAGGAACAAGTACGTTACAAGCAATACTGAAACAAATATCATCAAAAATGTTTTCAAAAGTAGAAACTCCCATTCCCCACCCCATCACCTACTCGACCCTTCCCATTACGTACCAACTTGACTAACAGAGTACATTTTTCCATGTCATCACTTACAGATCAGTAAATCAGGTATTCTCAATTTTACTACTGCTATTCTGTTACTTTGTATTGATCCCTTTTCTATCCACCAGATCATATTGTAAATTAAAAGATCATAATGTAAATATAAAAAATCATCTATATCTATATATATCTACTTAAACCGCTTTGAATGTAGTTGCAAAAACCTCAGAAAGGCGGTATATCAAGTCCCATTTCCCTTTCGATAGATAGATAGATAAAGATATACAGTGCAATCTGCTTAAGTGCAAGGGTCTGGGACCAAAGAAATAACATGCAGTTAACTGGAGCGTGCTCTTAACCATTGTGACCCAAAAAAGAAGCTTTACATCTGATAAACATATGTACAGTACTGTTTATTATACGTACAGTATACAGTCTCCGTTAACTGATGTTAGGCTTACTTGAAGTAATCAGTCATAGTCCTCTGTACACTCTTGTGTCTGTGAGTGCCATAGACTACGTCTGCCAGACGATAAAAACTGTCATAGCACTGACATCCAGTGGCCTCCAGATAGGCCCGCACGGTGTTGAGACTCTCCAGCGCTCTTGCAAAAGTGACAGGAGGTTGGTGAATTTCATCAGCATGTGCCTCGCTGCTCATTTCATCATCTGTTTCATCATCAGCCGTTGCCTGCATATAGGCACATATCTGGACATCAGTGCTGTCGTCAGCTGTTTGTAGAACTTAATCACCAGCTACGTAGTGATGAAACTCCTCTTCAGTAACATCGGCTAGGATGTCAATAGCCTGTTCATCTGAAGCGTTTGCAACAGCTGCACCTGTTTCGTCCCTCTCCACATCCCTAACAAAGCTTGCCCGCTTGTAGCAGTTCACAATGGTTGCCTGTTTAACATGATTCCAGGCTTCTTTCTGCATATGTAGGAAATCCAACAGTGATAGATTACGGGCCAGTTCAACAGCACGTTTATCCTTGCCAGTCTGGTCATCCATAATGCTCATCAGACGACATAGCACAAGAGCCCGATAATGTTGTTTGAAATTGGCTATTATGCCCTGATCCATAGGTTGGATCAGAGAGGTAGTGTTTGGTGGCAGGAAGACCACCTTGACGTTAGCCTGACATCATCACTGTGTGCAGCACAATTATCACAAAGCAACAAAATCTGACGCTTTTGTGCCCGCATTCTAGTGTTTAACTTCTTTAGCCACTGCTTCCAAATTTCCCCAGTCATCCATGAATTTGCGTTAGCCTCGTATGACACAGGAAGTCGCTTAACATTCTTGAAGCAACGGGGTTGTTTGCTCTTTCCAATGACGAGTGGTTCTAACTTCTCACTCCCATCCATACATATCGCAGCAAAGGAGGATCGTCAGTCGGTCCTTCAACGTTTTTACTTCCTGTAGTTTCGGCATGTTTGAATGCAAGTGTTCCATCAGGAATGGCTCGCCAGTAGAGTCCATTTTCGTCAGCATTGAAAATGTCACGAGGTGCAAACTCATTCAAGATGGTAGGAAGAACTGAAACAACCCAATTTTCAGCACCAAAGTCATCAGCGTCTTGTTTTTCACCATGCTGTTTCTTGAATTTTATGTTGTTCCTCACCTTCCATCTTTCCAACCATCCAACAGCGACTTTGAATTCAGTTAGTCCAAGACTTTCAGCTAGCCGATTAGCTTTCTCCATAAGCAGTGGATCACTGACAGGAAACTGTCTGCTCCTGACTTGAGAAAACCACCGAAAAAGAGCATCTTCTACCACCTCAGCTTTTCCCGCCCGTTTTCGTGTCTGGTGTGGATTTGTATTGATTTGCCAGTCTTCCAGAAGCTGGTCTTTCTGCTTCAAGATACGTGAAATTTGACTGGGATTGACACCATATTCTTTACCAATAGATGCTTGACTTTGTTTTCAAACATGCGTGGGATAAGCATAAAGGAATCCTGCGCCGAAGGAATGGATCCTCAGGAGCTTAGTCAAGATCGGGAGGCGGGGCTGGTGGATGGGAGGCGGGGATAGTGCTGGGCAGACTTATACGGTCTGTGCCAAAGCTGGTGGTGGGCAGCGGGACTGGTGGTTGGGAGGCGGGGATAGTGCTGGACAGACTTGTACGGTCTGTGCCAGAGCCGGTGGTTGGGAGGAGGGGCTGGTGGTTGGGAGGCGGGGATAGTGCTGGGCAGACTTATACGGTCTGTGCCCTGAAGAGCACAGGTACAAATCAAAGTAGGGTATACACAAAAAGCAGCAAATATGAGTTATCTTGTTGGGCAGACTGGATGGACCGTGCAGGTCTTTTTCTGCTGTCATCTACTATGTTGGGCAGACTGGATGGACCGTGCAGGTCTTTTTCTGCTGTCATCTACTATGTTACTATGTTCTAATTTTTTTTAAGAACTTCTATTCGTTCAGCCAGTGTTAAGTCTTACAGTTGCGCGATGACGACTCCAGTGTACACTCTAACAACATTCTTTCGCTTATTCTACCTGTGGCAGTTAACCAACAAGATTTCAAATTTACCGCCCCTTTGTCACGTGCCAATTGGCTTCCATATTCCGTGCGGGCGCTTATGCAGAGTCCTTCCTGCAGAGGAGCGGTCTTAAACCATGCATATAAGCGAATCTTGTACTTATCAGTGTTGCGCTAAACCGAAGTTTGTCCCCATAGAAACTGATGGCGCCAAAAACGGGACTGAAGTATGGCATGCAGTTAAACAGATCATGCGCTTATCTGACATGCACTTAAATGGAGTGCACTGCAGGGGTGTACCTACGTGGGGCCTGGGCCTCTGCCGACCCTTTCGACCCCCCCCCCTTCCCGCCTCCGCCATTGGGTACCTGTGCTGGCAGGGGTCCCCAACCCCCGCCAGCCGGTCCTCAGCTGGTCTCCGAGCAGGCGCATTGCTGTAGCTGATCCTAGGCTTCCACATCAGCTGCAGCAACGCGCCAGCCCGGAGACCGGCTGAGGAGGACTTTGGCTGGCGGGGGTTGGGGACCCCACCACTACAGGTACCTGATGGCGGCGGGGGAAGGGGGGTTGAAAGGGGAGGGGCTAAAATGTGCCCCCTCACCTGGGGCTCTGCCCCCTCCTGCCGAAGTCTGGCTACGCCCCAGAGAGAGAGAGAGAGAGAGACAACGATCTCCTAAAGGGAATTTACTACAAAGCTGCGAGTTCTCGGGGTCAAAGCCTGTATATATGGTTCCCAATTTGCAAGAAATTGCTTTCGTCTCCAGAGGGAGGACCCAATCACCCGGCGTTCCATCAGCAGACGTTCATGGAATTTGTTCCACCAATGCCAACATTCTAATGGAGACTCACTCTTCCATGTACTCAAAATAAGTTTCTTGCTCAATATGCAAGGTTTACGAATTAGTTGTTGCACACTCCTACTTTGTAACACAAAAAGTTCATATTTATCTAGGAGTGGTCCAAGGGACGAGAGCAATATTCATGACTTTATCAGAGCTTCCAAATATTGGAACACGGCAGTCCAAAATGCCTTAGGGCAGTCCCAGAGAGAGTGAAAGAACGAGCCTGTCTGTTGCCCACATTTTGAACAAAGGGTCTCCACTACACCGCCCATCTTAAATATTTGGGCCTTCCACCAGCACCATTATATAACGGCACAAAGTATTCAACCTAGTCAGCAATAATAAAAAAAAAAAAAAAACCAGCGTCCAAGATCAAGACAACCCCCCCCCCCCCCACACACACACACATTAAACTAAATGCTGGCAAACTCTAGTGTAATACAACTGTTTATCTTTATTTCATACCATCCATAAACACATTAACCCAAACTGCTCTGAAAGAGCCAACTGGATTGCAAAATCCTAAGTAAGCTATTAAAACCATAATGGTGTGCTTTGAACTACTATAAACTGTAAAATGTAATTAGCAATCAACTCTTCCAGCAAATCAGAAACTTTCTGCGATGCACATAACGTCTTGCATGGGATAGAAATTATTCTAGTCAGCCGATCTTACGTTTTTGCAACACACTGCAGGACTGTTAATATCTAACCACATGTTGAGGTGTATTAATAGGAATACTACATGTAAGATGTGAAGCAACACTCCTGCTGTGCTCAGCACTTCTTAAGGTCATTCCTGGAGTCCTGTGTCTAGTTCTGAACCCTGTAGAAATACCAGAAAATGGCTAGAAAAGAGGAACAGAAATTAAAAAGGCCTATAATAGGAGCCAATAGAAAAGGTCAAGAGTTGGGTTTATTTAGTACGGAAATGAGAAAACCGAGGGGTGACTTGGAACAGACTTCACATACATAGCAGGTTATCATGAGAAATTGATGGTTCTTTTCCGCGGAGGAAAAGCCACGCCATCATGAACTTAAATTACAGCAAGGAAGATAGAACATTCTTATATAATCTCAAAAATACTCAAGCATTGGAATAAGTTAGTTACTTAGGGGGTCTTTTACTAAATATTAGCTCGCGTTAAATGCAGCAGGACCAAAGGAATAAAATGGGGCCTGCTGCAGATAACTCAGGTGGCGGAGTTTCCATCGTTAAAGGTTCTTAATAGCAAGTCAGACAATAACTTCTGTCTAGTAAAGCAGTACAGGCTCTAGATATCCTGAGATCCTTTTCTGTCCTACTTCCTACAGTTCTATAAGACAGAAAATTACACTGCTTTATTAAGTGAATGTACACCCTTTAAGCACCATCCCATGGATTCTATAAATGGTGCTCAAAATTGAAATGTATGCCATTAATTAATATCAATTTTCGGTGTTAATTGGCAACAATTTGTATTTGTGCACACATCTTTCTGGATGCACATACAAATCTTTCAGCGTTTAATTGAAAAGGGGCGTGGCCATTGGAGGGGCAGGTCAGGGGCATTCACTAATGTTGCATGCAGTATTATAGAATTCTAGGGATCCATGCCTAATTTACACGCAAGAATTTGCACCATTTACTGAATATAGTCCCATATGTGCACTTAACATTTTACAGAATACAGTTAATGTACAGAAGTTTACATACTCTCAGATAAATGCTAGTAAAACACATCAGTAGAGTTAAATGGGACAGACCCGTTGTCAGATAAATGAAAGGTCAGATAATGCAGAAAACAACGGTAACCCCTCAAACAACGCAGAAACAAAGGCAGTAAAAGCATGGTCTTGGGTTCAGAAAACATAAAGAGAAGCCGTCTGACATCACCAGGGGTCTCAATGGATTGGTCAGATCAGCGAAGGTTGGATAATCAAGATGGTACTGTATTCTATAAAGAATGTACTCAAATGCAAGGGGCATTCAATGGGGAAGAGCGTTGGCAGGGTACAGGCGGCAGCTCCCACTTACGCATATTAAGGGACTCTTACTAAAGTGCAGTAAAATCTGGGCTTAACACATTCTAATCTGGGACTTAAATGTGGCACTTTGTATGACCATTTTTATTTTTGCAGGTCATGCACTAATGTTCCTAATAGTGAGCAGCACTTACAAAAAATTAACACAGGAGCCCTTGATATATGTTCTTTTATAACCTGTTCTGGGCTTTATTGGGAGAACAGGCTAAATATTGAAATCAGTTAAAGCACAAGTAAAACAAAATAAGAAACTTCACAAAAATCGAATCACATAACCCTTAATTATAAAGTACGGTTTATGCCTTATTAAAACTTGCTATACTGCTCTAACTTCCAAGCAGAGCAGTGTACAATCTAAAAATTTAGACAGGAACAGAGCAGAGCGCCTTTAATGATGGGAAAGGTGCAAATTGATTTTAATTAAATGAGAGGATAGAGGAGCAGAACAATAAAACAGAGATATAGAATGTAGTGGTCACAACTATCACAGGGAATCTCAAGGGAGCCATCAATCCCCAAAAGCTTGTTTGAAAAGTCAGGTCTTTAGATTGACCTTAAAGGATTTCAGGGAGGGGTCACTACAGAGGGAAAGGGAAAGTGTATTCCAAATGTGGGGGGAGAGGAAAAAGAAGGAACTGTGTCTGGTAGATTCTAAGTGAGCAAATTTGGGCTGGGAAGAACTAAAAGGGTGATCATTAATGGAGTGAAGAACTATAGCAGGAGAATAGGGTATCGTAAAATGTGAGAGATAGTCAGGAATGCCGGTCCTAAAAGCTTTGACAGTTAGAAGGGCTATTTGCATTTGATCTGCTATTCATCAGGAAGCCAGTGCTGTCACTTCAGCAAGGGAGTGACATGATCGGCACGATGAGCACAGTACAAAAGTCTTATTGCAAAATCTTATAAAGTTTGTAGTCTCTTCAATGTGGCACGGAGAAGTCCTGCATAAATGATATTGCAGTAGTCAAGATGGGACGTGAAGAGTGAGAAAACAAGAGTGTGAAAGTTATCGTGGTCAAAGAAACGACAAAAGTGAAGAAGCAGAGTTTTGATACATGAAAGAGTTGAGGTATGAATGCGAGGGAAGGAGTCCAAAATGATACCTAAATAGCAAAATGACAGCACTGGTTGGAACAGAGATCCAAAAAGGGTGATAGGAGAGGATGGTGAATCCCGAGAACCAGCACACTACAGTTTTATCCTTATTAAAGAATAAGGCGATGTTTAAAGAGCCAAGTTGCTACAGCATTAAGACAAGCCTGCAGCGGGGCAATTAAGAGAGGGGAATGAGTTAGAAAAATAAGAAGAATGTCGTCCGCATAGAAATAAGCTGAGATACCAAATAATTGAATAAGAGCCACTAAGAGAACCCAAGAACAGACTGAAAAGTAATGGGGAGAGGATACAACCCTGGGGAACACCACACTGAAGTTGCCATTTTTGAGAGATAGCAGTGGGAATAAGCACTTGAAAAGGAGCGGTGGGAAAGAAAGGATGTGAACCAGGCCAGAACTATATCTGAAATTCCCAGAGATGATAGATGAGAGAGAAGAAAAGAGCGATTAAAGTCGAAGGCAGCCAAGAGATCTAGGGAGACCGCCAGAAACAGTTTATGTTGATCAAAGTGGGAGTGAAGTTCACTTAGCAAAGATGTCATGATGTTTTTAGCTGCTTTCCTAAACCCTATTTATGAGGCGCTAAGCTGCGCTAACCCTGCATTTTCAGTATCAATTGCACAATCCTCTTGGTAGTGTCTGTGGCATTATGGTTTGTTATACTTATTGAAACCCTTCTGTTTGGCAATACAGTTTGAGACCCCTGACGCAGGTGCTAGTCACCGAAACACAGCCCGTGTCGGGTCTTTTTGTCAAGGCTCATTCATTAAAGAACTGTGTTCCATTTTTAAAGGCCCGTGGTGCTGTTTTTTTTGTTTTTTTACTTTCCGCTCATGACACACCTCCTCAGAAAGATATTAACATAACAAAAAGAATCCATAATGCATGGGTAATGTGAGCAAGCATACAAAATACTGCAAAACACTTTACTATGTTTCTGCGGTAGCCAATTTGCATGTGCTAACTGCATCGTAAGGGCTTGACAAAGGGCCCCTAACTTACAGAATTCCAGAAGTTATGATCTGAAGTGTTACATTTAGGTGCACACATTTACGCCAGCCACAGACTTGGCTTGAGTGGGTACAATTTACACTAGTATTCCATAAGAACACTTTCACACCTAAGGGACTCTTACTAAGGTACAGTAAATGTTTGGTAGATGCAGGGAGTGTGTCCAGCATCTGCCCTGCATTTACTAACTTGTTGGGCAGACTGGATGGACCGTTCAGGTCTTTATCTGCCGTCATTTACTATGTTACTATGTTACTACACAGGGCAGAGCCTTATTGCACAGCACCATGTTACATTCAGGACCAGATAGCATGGTACTCTACCACTGCATGTAACAAACGGGAGTGGGGGGAACGCACAAAGAAATAAAGGAATGGTAGATGTGGTGATGCATCTTCCAGTCCCCACTGTCTGTTTCCACCTACCCGCCAGGCGTCCCGGATCCAACCTCCTTACATTTGATCCTCCCATGAAGGCAACCCGAAGCTCTGACTCAGCTTCTACAGAGGGGCAGGGTTTCTGCACAGAAACCCTTCTCCCGCCATCACGATCCCTCTCGGGATCTAGTTGTGACCGTCCATGGTGGTCAGTGGTGACCAGGCCACAGCAGTCTTTCTCTTTTCCCACTCAGGCCTCAGATGTGCTCCAAAATAGCCGCCATAACCCCTAGCGGTAGTCTTGCTATCACAACAGCCATTTTGGAGCCCGGCCAAGGACTGGGTGGGAGCAAAGGGGAAATGCTGGGGGAGGAGGGAGGTTTGGAAAAGGCAGCCTCTCGGGGGAGAAGGTTTTCTCTGGAGATGTGGGATCCAAGTTTCAGTAGTCTTCATGGGGGAATTTATGCGTGGGTGTGGAACTGATCAAGGGGGTGTTGGGGGAAGCATACGATGTGCAAGGGGGAGCAATGCCACAAACCTACTTTTCACAGCAGCCATGCTACTGGAACTGCTGGTAGCACAGCTGCACTAACCGTCTTCTCTTGAGGTGGTACTACATGCAGCTACCAGCTAATCGGCAATTGTGATAGCTAATGTGCGGTACAGACCCATGCACAAGCTATCACTCTTGACCATGCCTCTGACCTGCTTGAAGTGACACTTTGTGCCCACCCTTACCAGCATTAAGTAGCTAGTGCAAGATTTTTTTTACTTTGCTAGCTGTTTTTACTGCATGGTAGACAAAATGGACCTGCACTAACCATTACACGATAAACTCATGCTAGATGCTTAAATGCAGCTTCAGTAAGAGACCCCCTAAGTGATAGTTGGGTGGCTAAATTGTGGTGCGCAGTTTTATATAATTGCACCCTTATTGTTTTTCCAAAAGATTCAACAGGCAATGGAATTAACTTCTAAGCAATGGGTTTTCTACTGTAACCAGTAAAAGTGAAATTATAAAGGTTTGAAAGATTTTAATTGTAAAAATATTGCCTGATGCGGCATATAACCAAGAAGTAAAACCAGCGGTCTCATCAGAAACACCGATACCTTGTTGCTGCATTGTACATATAGCTGATTACAATCCCAAGTGCAAGAACATACTTATTACTAAGCATTTAATTAAGTGAAAAAAATGACAATTAAGATCTTTTCCTTCTTATACTATGGGCGCTGTTTACTAAGCTACACTAGAGGCGCATTAGCGTTTTTAGCTTAGCGAGTGCTAACCGTGTAGATGCCCATAATGGGCGTCTACACGGTTAGCGCACACTAATTTTTAGCATGTAGTAAACACACCTTAATAAACAGGTCTCTTTTTATCTCTGGGGGCTGTAAGGGGCACCTCTGTTAGCGGTGTCAAGAAGATTCTGGAATATTTAATATTTAGGATGATTAAACAAAGTTCTGTCACTATTTCAGGATCCAGAGAATTTTCTTAAGGACCATAAATTTCTAAAACGCATACTGAATATGAAAAAAAGACTATATTCATTTTGATGAACACAAATACAAAGTCAATTCTAAGAGAAAAACAGATCAGAAATCTTTCTAGTTTGACAGTCCAAATCTAACGCTAGGTATTCTAAAGGAGATTTTTCTTATGATATAGAAATACACACTATTTTATAAGAGCTATAATTTGTTGCAACAGATCATTCATTTTCCTAATTTCACTATTTGTGTACCCTTGGCCCAGTCACTGATCAACCCACTCAGTACTGATAAGGCCAGCAAGCAAGGGTCAGAGAAGGTACTAAACTAACCAATTATGCAAGCATTAACTTTCAAGTGTTTTCATTTCCAAGAAGTGAGGCATACTCTATGGTAGGCCTTTGACTAAAAGTCAACATAAAAAACATGCTCAGTCTCAGCCTGAAAAGGTCAAAAATGAGCTTAAAGCAACGTTTACCCTGCAAGATTGCTGGATTATAAATTAATAAACTAGTCTTCTTGACGCTGGTGTAAGAAGACTGACCAGACTGTGCATCTGAACAATCAAATCTGACTTTACAATCCAAGCTTATTCTAGTATACTGGGATCCCTCTCAGAATTCAGAGCATGTCCAGTAACAGTCACATGCAGGAATGGGTAGAACATCTCTAAGCCACCAACAGGTCAGAAGGCAGAAAAACAGAACAGCCTCTGACTGCTGGCATTTTCATTTGTTTCCCCACAGGCTTCCTCATATTCGTACAATCCAGCAATCTGCTTTATATTCATGGAGAGGCTTCATCTCAGCTGCTGGAAAACACATAAGATTGACAATCGTGCAGAGAACTGCAGCAACACAAGTAATCTTAGACTTTTAGAAAACACACACAAAAAAAGTGAGGGGGATGCTAGACACTAACTAGGTCTATGGCACTGCACCAAGAATAGAACTCGCAGGACTGGATGGGCTTCATTTATCACTATTTTAAATTAGCACTATAACCTGTCTGAAACATCTTGCTCCTAGGGAGTTTTATACACAAAGCAGCCTGGAGGAGGAGGAGTGAAGGAGTGGCCTAGTGGTTAGAGCACCCGTCTTGCACTCCAGAGGTGGCCGGTTCAAATCCCGCTGCTGCTCCTTGTGATCTTGGGCAAGTCACTTAAACCCTCCATTGCCTCAGGTACAAACTTAGATTGTGAGCCCCCCTGGGACAGAGAAATATCCAGAGTACCTGAATGTAACTCACCTTGAGCTACTACTGAAGAAAGACTAAGGAGGCTAGGGCTTTTCAGCTTGGAGAAGAGACGGCTGAGGGGAGACACGATAGAGGTATATAAAATAATGAGTGGAGTGGAACAGGTGGATGTGAAGCGTCTGTTCACGCTTTCCAAAAATACTAGGACTAGAGGACATGCGATGAAACTACAGTGTAGTAAATTTAAAACAAATCAGAGAAAATGTTTCTTCACCCAACGCATAATTAAACTCTGGAATTCGTTGCCGGAGAACGTGGTGAAGGCGGTTAGCCTGGCAGAGTTTTAAAAGGGTTTCCTAAAGGACAAGTCCATAAACCACTACTAAATGGACTTGGGAAAAATCCACAATTCCGGGAATAACATGTATAGAATGTTTGTATGTTTGGGAAGCTTACCAGGTGCCTTTGGCCTGAATTGGCTGCTGTCGTGGACAGGATGCTGGGCTCAATGGACCCTTGGTCTTTTCCCAGTGTGGCATTACTTATGTACTGAAAAAGGTGTGAGCAAAATCTAAATAAATAAATACAGCTGCAATGTCCTCAAAGCACATGTAATTCTTATTAAAACCTTGCAGGCACCAGATGCAGCACTAGGTAGCTAAGGGCCTCTTTCACTAAGGCATACTAGCGTTTTTAGAGAGTGCTAATATTTAGGGCGCGCTAAACATTAGCGATGTCCATAGGAATTTATTTATTTATTTTATGGCATTTGTATCCCACATTATCCCACCTCTTTGCAGGCTCAATGTGGCTTACATTTCGTCATGGATACTGGAAATAGCAGTGAATATACATTTGGTTTACAGAGGGTTTTGTGTTACATGGTGGTGAAATACATGAGGGCGTTAGAGCAGAAAGACATTATAAAACATTATAAGACAGTCTGGAAGTTTTAAGACTATACAGTTATACATGTTGATCTTTGTGATATATCTTGTTGAAGAGATAGGTTTTCAATAGTTTGCGGAAATTGGTCAATATGGATGTAAAAGACCCCCTAAGTTAAAGGATGACCATGCTACATATATTTCTCTCTCCTCTTCACTGGTCAGGACAAGAGACACCAGTTGAAATAATTCCATTCAAAATTTTAGGACTTTGAAATGTCCTTTTTGTATCTTTTATCTTGTAAAAGAGCACTATTAACTGGATTCTTAATACCAACATACCTGCTTTTTGGACTATTGCTTTGTCTATTGGTGGACTTCCCAGAAATTCTTTAAATTTTGCTTTCAGCTTTGCAAAATGCAATGATGTCAAGATTAGCATTTTGAACCACCTTAAAGCAAGGCTTCTCTAATGGCTTGAGCTGAATTGTTGTCCAGTCCATTAAAAAAAAAAAAGGCAAAGGTTCAGGACAATATGAAAGAAAGGCCTTACTAAGCTGGATCTATTGGCTGGACTAGAGATTTATATTGCTTTGTTATTGATGAATTAACTGATGTGCTAAAATTTTAGCAAACTGGTTTTATCCAGCATGTCACTTGGACCAAAATTGCTACTGATCAGCAAAAAAATTTCTCTTACTGGATTGTTCCCAGTTCAATGTACACACTGACACAAACATCATATTTCTTGTCGACGTTCATTATTGGCAAGAATGCAGCAACATTTCTGCTGTCACCAAGGGAAGAAAAGGAAATTAATTTACATAGAATGTAGAAATCAGAACTGAAACGTCCAGGTCGGTATATATCCTTTTCGGTGGTATTTTAGAAAAGATCTGCTGACAGACTGAGTGGCCCTTTACTAAAGTATGCTAAAAATCAGTGGCGTACCTAGCATGACACCAGGGGCTCTTTTTTTTTAAACACCCCCTCCTCTAAATGAGAAAGTTAGTATTTTTATTAATCATGATGAAATGAAATGAATGGTCAGAAAATGTAGACAGTGGAAATTAATACAAAAACACAACAAATGTCACACAGGAACTACAGAGCAAGTCTACCATACCATAAGCACTGGCATAGCTATGTGAGGCCATGGGGGCCTGGGCTCCCCCAAATTTGCTCTGGGCCCCTGATTTGGCTGGCGGTGCTTCAGCTGGTGGGGGTTGGGGACCAAAATGTGCCCCCCTCCACTTTGGGCTCTGGCCCCCTCCCACCTCAAGGTCTGTCTACCATAAGCAGTAACTTCCTTCCATGAGTCACACATAGGTGTACACTGAGGAAAAGGCAGCATCTTAAACACTGCAGCAAGCACTAGAACATCAATACACCTACTGTAAAAAAAACTGCAAGAGGACCTTACGAGACTGGGCATCCAAATGGCAGATGACATTTAATGTGAACAAGTGCAAAGTGATGCATTTGGGAAAGAGGAACCCAAACTATAGCTACGTGATGCAAGGTTCCACATCCGGAGTCTCTGCCCAGGAAAAAGATCTAGGTATCATCGTTGATGATACGTTGAAACCCTCTGCTCAGTGTGCAGTGGCAACTAAGAAAGCAAACAGAATATTAAGAATTAGGAAAGGAATGGTAAACAAAAATGTTCAGCGCTGCGTGCGACTGGTAGCGCTATACAAATGCTAATAATAATGCTATAAGGGCTTTACATTGCTCCATAGTGCAACCACACCTCAAATATTATGTGCAATTCTGGTCACCGCATCTCAAAAAAGATACAGCAGAATTAGAAAAGGTAAAGAGTGACAAAAATGATAAAGGGAATGGGATGACTTCCCTATGAGGAAAGGCTAGAGAGGCTAGGGCTCTTCAACTTGGAGAACAGACAGCTTAGGGGAGATATGATAGAGGTCTAAAAAATTCTATGTGGAGTGTAATGGGTACACATGAATCGCTTGCTTGATCTTTCCAAAAATACTAGGACTAAGGGGCACACACTGAAAATATTAAGTACATCTGAAACAAACTGAAGAAAATTAGTCTTCATTCAACATGTAATTAAACTTCAATTCGTTGCCACAGAATGTAGAAAGGTTTAAAAAAGAAGGTTTGGATAGTTTCCTAAAAGAAAAGTCCATAAGCCATTATTAAGAAGCACTTGGGGAAATCTACTGCTTATTTCTAGGAAAAGCAGCAGAAAATCTGTTTTACTGTTTTGGAATCCTGCCAGGTACTTGTGACCTGGATTTGCCACTGTTGGAAACAGGATACAGAGCTTGAAGGACCTTCGGTTTGTCTGAGTATGGCGAAGCTTTGTTGTTATGTTAGCTCAATTCAGCGGATATCTTATTGGGGGAAGGAGAACAGTGTAATCGGGCATTTTAAGAGCTGCCGTGTAATTGGTTAGGGCTTGCTAGTCCAACAAGAAATCTAGGCATCACAAAATGTTTCAGATGTCAGTGTGGATTCCTACTTGCTAGTAAATACCTTGAGAAAATCATAAGCGTGTCTCTAATTAGTTGCCATAGCAACTATGGAGCAGGTAGAAATGGAAGCGAGGGAGCAGTATACCATACAGGGTAAGCCATTTTGATTTTAAATCACTATGACAGCTTTCAGAGGTGCTACTATGTTACCATGGTAACCACGGAAGGAAAACCTATAATTATTAGATCAAATGCCCATCAACACTGACAGAGCTGAACAATTCAAGCACTACAACAGCCTTGGGGAGGAGGACACAGTATTCTAGCTGTTCACTCTCCCCTCTGCTCCAGACATGTCAAGTTACCCAATTCCAGGCTGAACTCTTTTTGGCCAGTACTGGTTTTGTCCTTACATTCCAAAGCAGTGTGGTATTTGTAGTGCCTGAGTCTGCCCCCTGAAATCAGTACTGCAAGTCCCATAATGCACCAGGATGGGGGAAGCCAGAATTCAGGACTGCTCCAAAATCTCCATTCTGGAACCAATAACTTGACTAACACATGCATCCAGCTTTTCCTATATGAGCACGCAGCTGTGGAATGCACTACCAACTAACTTGAAAACAATTAACGATATAATTCACTTTCGCAAATCTCTGAAAACCTCTCTCTTCAACAAGGCCTACCACGAGAATCCATAGCTTAAATTATAACACTTACCACTCTTCCCTTTTCTGCACGTCTTCCTTCTACACTGTTTGCCTAGTTCTTTTTTGTCATCCCCGATCTCTTTGTAACACCAATTGTATCTCTACCCTGGAATGGTGATGCCATAACAGATCTTTGTAAGCCACACTGAGCCTGCAAATAGGTGGGAAAATGTGGGATACAAGTGCAATAAATAAATAAATAACTTGTAACCTTGATCCTGCCCACTGAAATCAGTACTGCAAGTCCCATAATACACCAGGATGGGGTGGCCAGAAATCCAGGACTATCTCAAACTCTCCAGCCTGGAACTGATAACTTGGAACCTCTGCTGCTCTCCAAACCACCAGAGTCTTGAGGCTTACTGAGCAATCTGCTCCACAGTTGCAGGACCTCCATAGTCTAGCAAGGGAGATGAGCAGGGCCAGCATGGGGAGCGAGGAGGTGAAAAACAGGGCAATTTCCCTGGACCCCCATGTTACAGGAAGCCCCAGGCCCAAACCTAAAAGATGCAGCCTACTATGGTGAGCTTTAGGGCCCCATAATACATTTCTGCTCTGGGCTCCCAACATATGCAACACTGGCCTGGGAGATGAGAAGACGCCGCTGACAGTAGTGCAAAGATTTGTTGCCATTTTCCTCAGGGCTGTCTGTGGCTGATGTTCCAAACCACCATCTGTGTTATGAGAGGTACATGGTCTCACCCTATACATCTGTGAATCAAGAGGGAGGACAACATTCTTTTTATGTGAGTGCAACAAACTAGGGTTTACTATAAGATTCTGCACTAAATAGCAAAAAAAAAAAAAAAAAAGACCACACCTGTATACTGCCCCTATGGCACCAAGAAGTGCAGGAGCAGGAAAAATCTACAGTAGTGCTGGTGGTGATGGGTACAACAATTTGATTTATCCCAATTTTTCAGAGCACAGTCATGGTACAAATTAATCCTACCTTGTCCTTTCTCTAGAGCTCAGAATTAAAGTACATGCAAAACCAGGACTGGCCCATCCTGTTCACTCAACCTTGTTATGTACCACCCCAGCATACACTCCCCTCTAAGCGTCTGTTTAGTAGACTATTCCAGGGTATTCCTTTTACCGTGGAACGTTGCACTTGCATAGTGTGGGCGTTCAAATTTCTTTCAGGAATGGACAACATAACGCCACATACATCTGATCCAGTACTGCGTTACTGCTGCCATAATGTCATGAAAGCCTAAAAAGTCCTTCCCCAGAAAAAGGTTCAGTTAAAGTGGCCTTATAATTGTGCTCGGCGTTACCCTCTCTGCCAAGACACATTAAACACCCCCCCCCCCCCCAACTTGCTCTCTCGCACAGGGACAAAAATACAGTATCAATATTTCAATGTCCCTTGTGGTGCCAATCACTTGATAAAAGGCAGAAAGCAGCTGCGCGTTGGGCTTCATCCTCCTCCCCCCGCAGCCCGGAGTTGGGCTACTCGTTAGAACCGTGTGGCTTGTACGTGCCCTACGGCAGTTCAAACGAGCAGAGGAGGCAGGCAACGACCCGACCTAGCACACAGATGTTTGCTTTCTCCTTGTCGTTTGGTAATCAGAACTGTGGCTAGCACAATGACATATCGTTATTTTCACCCGGGCGGGCAGAACTGCCAAAATGCAAGCTGCTGTTACCGCCGCTTGTACAGAATTCTATGAAGCAAGTACAAAATTCCTCACAGAAGAGAGTTCTGCGTACCACAGTCGTGCAGAATCCCCCCAGAAATATAGCGTAAATGCACACAGGGTGATGCTTTAGAGTTTCAAAAGCACTGTGACATGGCATAAACAGCCAGTCCTCTTACTAAAGTATAGAGAAATTGTCTGCAACCATGCCAAAGCATTTCTCAAGTTGGAAGACCAAGACCAAGGGCCAGTGCTGCAGCCCTTGCAAACATGTTCTCAGGCAAAACACTAAGCCTGACTCTCAGATAAACCAGAGTATATAACGTCACTGAAGAGACTCGGAACACTTGAATCCAAGAAACTTCTTTAATGCAAAAATCAAGCAAAAAGCACATAACTTACAGTTAGAAGTACTGCACAAGCGTCTCGCCTTTGCAACTGGGAGTGTGTTTCAACCAGCTCTTTCTCCAAGCGTGAGCTGGACAGAATTCAACAAGTTGAGAGTGACGCTGTAAATACTTTTCTATTAATGAAAACGTGATGATCTTACAAAAGCTTTAAAAGGCTAATGCAGCAAGGCACAGTAATTACGGTTCATAAAATAAGTACACTGCATGCAGATTCCCTCTACTGGATGGAGAGAGGAAAAGGGGGAGGGGAGGTAAGCCACCTACCCAGCAAGCTTAGAGAACCTTTACCCAATAGGGAGAGACCCACAAGACACAGGGAACTGGGGCATGTGCTCAGGACGAGCCTTTCACATAAAACTACAGAATGAGAGATATTTGTAGTCCTATCTTATTTAAAGATACAGAAACTGAACCTTCTATTAAGTAATGCTTCTCACATATACTTAAACAGCAAGCAATCTGCCTCCATGCAAATAGGAGCAGGACAGCCAGGTTCAGTATATTTTTTGCTTAGAGATATTCGTTTCCAAGTTTTTCACCACCCCATGTCAATTACTGCAGAAGAGCAATTAGTGTTTCCAAAGCTTTGTGTCTTCCATGGGAATGCATCATGGAAGCTAGAAAGCTTGGAAAACAAGATGATCCCACAATGACTGCACAACACTTTTCAAAGAGAAACAAAGCCATTTAATGCACTATGATCACAAGATTTGGCGTTCTTGTGCAAAAGGAATTTATAACATACATAAACATGTAACCTCTGTAATACTTTTTTTCTGCCATGTTTCTTATTGCATAGGTTCTAGTCTTGTTCTTGATTGTGTATGTGGGAGGGAAAGTATTGTCATTTGCTGTTTGAGTGAACTTTAATGGGTGCTGACTCAGGAAGAGCTGAAGATATGAGCTCTGTCATGCAAGTTTCTCTCACAGCTGCTTTCAGAGCTGCACTAAGGAAATCTTTTAAATAGTGCAAGAAAGTGTGGATGTATAGGCGGTCGGTGGCCCAACTGTTTGGGGAGGCTAAAGGGGGCGGGGTCAGGGGTGGTGCTTACATCCATAATTATCTGACAACACAGAAAAAAAAATTAAAATAGTCACAAGAAATACCTCTTATTAAATTTAGATATTAGATATGTATCATATGTCAAAGTATAAAGTGGTTGCTCAAACTGTCTGCGAGCTTGATAAGTGAACAGTATAGTTGGAAGGAAAGTACATTTGTACAGAATGGGCAGCCAGAATTTTTGGATGACACAAAAGCACCAGTGCCAAGGTCCAATTTCCAGAGTGCAGAGATACCAAGGGTGTCCCATCCCAAATGTGAAAAGTACCACCCTAATTTGTGAGATTCAAAGTTAGCAAGTGAAAGTTGAGCTACTACTGAGAATGCTATGAGCTAAATCAAGTCCAAATTCTAACAATGGGCATATTGAAATGATAAGTAGTAGTAGTAGTAGTATATTGAAAAGTAATACAAAACCTTAATGTCACTCAGGACCTATAAAGCAAATTGACTGTATCATAAGAACATAAGAATAGCCATACTGAATCAGACCAATGGTCCATCTAGCTCAGTATCCCATTTCCAGTAGTGGCCAATCCAAGTCACAAGTACCTGGCAAACCCAAATAGCAGCAACATTCCATGATAGCAATGCCAGGGCAAGCAGTGGCTTCCCCCTATGGCTATCTCAATAACAGACTATGGACTTTTCCTCTAGGAACTTGTCTATAATAGCACTAACTTCCACGAGTCACACAGAAAGGGCTTACCTATTAAAAGGCAGCACCATACACATTTCAATAGAACATCAATACACCTATTGGGAAATCTGAACAAGTGAGATTAGTATGAATCCATCTTATTCAGACATTCAGTGCTAACACTATACCTGGCTTTATTCACATACACAGTTTTTTTATTTTTTCTTTCAAAACGGGGATCTTCAGATTTAAACCTTCCCGCCATTCGGAACAGCTGTTTCCGTACATCGGCGTCTCATACATCCTCATTGATCCACCCGTATTGAAATATTTTTTCTACTATTTAATTCCTTATTAATATTTATATACGTATATGTACTTCTGAATGATTTTATATTCAAAATTTTAAAACTTAGCTAAGTTTTAAAATTTTGAATATAAAATCATTCAGAAGTACATATACGTATATAAATATTAATAAGGAATTAAATAGTAGAAAAAATATTTCAATACGGGTGGATCAATGAGGATGTATGAGACGCCGATGTACGGAAACAGCTGTTCCGAATGGCGGGAAGGTTTAAATCTGAAGATCCCCGTTTTGAAAGAAAAAATGAAAAAACTGTGTTGATTTGAAGCACTGGGACACTATTAAATATTTATTCACATACAAACATAAACAGGCCCTCACCGCGTAAAGAATAGGTAACCCCAAATTAAAATAGAAATATGTAGACAAAAATTTAACTGAAACACCAATATACCAGATTCTGCATATAGTGCAATACCAGAGAAATAAAAACTCTGATGCATGTTCTTCTGTACTTGCAAAATATAAAGATAACAGATTGAAATTTAAAAAAAAACGGACACATTCCACTCACTAAATTAAAAATGACTAAATATTTGAAACAAAAATGTATAATAAGGTGATACCTTTTTATTGAACTAATTTAATAAATTTTTTGACTAGCTTTTTGGAGTTTACTAACCTGAGGAAGGAGGTTTAGACCACTGAAGTAAGCCAAAAATATATATTTAGTCCAATAAAGGGTTGTCTTCTTATTTTACATTTTTTGTTTTATTTTTATTTGTTAACCTTTAAAGTGGACTAATATGGCTACTTCATTCTACATTAAAAATAACTTTACCTTTGCTGTTTGGCATCTAATTTTTCTAATTGTGCAGGTCGCAGTCTCTGGTTACTGCCTTTCTGTCTTACATAAGTACATAAGTACATAAGTAGTGCCATACTGGGAAAGACCAAAGGTCCATCTAGCCCAGCATCCTGTCACCGACAGTGGCCAATCCAGGTCAAGGGCACCTGGCACGCTCCCTAAACGTAAAAACATTCCAGACAAGTTATACCTAAAAATGCGGAATTTTTCTAAGTCCATTTAATAGCGGTCTATGGACTTGTCCTTTAGGAATCTATCTAACCCCTTTTTAAACTCCGTCAAGCTAACCGCCCGTACCACGTTCTCCGGCAACGAATTCCAGAGTCTAATTACACGTTGGGTGAAGAAAAATTTTCTCCGATTCGTTTTAAATTTACCACACTGTAGCTTCAACTCATGCCCTCTAGTCCTAGTATTTTTGGATAGCGTGAACAGTCGCTTCACATCCACCCGATCCATTCCACTCATTATTTTATACACTTCTATCATATCTCCCCTCAGCCGTCTCTTCTCCAAGCTGAAAAGCCCTAGCCTTCTCAGCCTCTCTTCATAGGAAAGTCGTCCCATCCCCACTATCATTTTCGTCGCCCTTCGCTGTACCTTTTCCAATTCTACTATATCTTTTTTGAGATACGGAGACCAGTACTGAACACAATACTCCAGGTGCGGTCGCACCATGGAGCGATACAACGGCATTATAACATCCGCACACCTGGACTCCATACCCTTCCTAATAACACCCAACATTCTATTCGCTTTCCTAGCCGCAGCAGCACACTGAGCAGAAGGTTTCAGCGTATCATCGACGACGACACCCAGATCCCTTTCTTGATCCGTAACTCCTAACGTGGAACCTTGCAAGACGTAGCTATAATTCGGGTTCCTCTTACCCACATGCATCACTTTGCACTTGTCAACATTGAACTTCATCTGCCACTTGCACGCCCATTCTCCCAGTCTCGCAAGGTCCTCCTGTAATCGTTCACATTCCTCCTGCGACTTGACTTCTTTTAACTCTTTCTATATCTCCTTTCCATTTATCATTTTTCTCTCTTTGCATGTCTTCTTCACATCTTCCACTACATCCATCCCAGACACTGATATTTTCTTTTCTGCTTTCTTCCATTTTTCTGCCTCTCTGACCACTCAGACTTATCCATGCTTCATTTTCCCTGCGTTCCATCTTTTTCCCTCACCCAGGGTGTGTGTGTGTGTCTCAACTCCCCCTCAGCCATATCGGATCTGTTTTTCTCTCTTTCTCTCCTCCCCCCCCCCCCCCCCCAACATCCACAATCTCCTCTTTTTCTCTCTCTCCTACCCCACCATCTAAGATTTTGTGTATGTGTGTGTGTGTGTGTATGTCTCCCCACCTGCTATAATCTCCTCTCTGTTTCTCTCCCTCCATCCAACTTTCTCCCTCCTCCCTGCCATGCAGCATCTCTTCTCTCTCTTCCCTTGCTCCAGGCACCCAGGATCTCCTCTCTCTCTTTCTCTCCCACCTCACATACTATCCAACATCTCTTCTCTCTCTCTCTCCCTACCCCCCCCCCATCCAGCATTGCTCCTCCCTCTCTCTTCTTCACTCACCACTCTTCATCTCAGCCTCTCTTCGTCCACCATGCAGTATTCCCTGTTTTTCTTTCCACTATCCAGCTTTGCTTCTCTGTCTCTCCCCCCCCCCCAATATCCAGATTTGCTCCTCTGTCTCTTCTCTCCCCCCAATATCCAGCTTTGCCCATCTGCCTCTTCTCCCCCCAAATATCCAGCCTTGCTCCTCTGTCTGGCCTCCCAAATATCCAGCATTGTGCCTCTGTCTCTTCCCTCCCTATCATCCTCTCTTTTTCCTATCTCCAACATTACCGTCTCTCTTTTCTTTTCTTCCCCCAGCCACAGAAAGAAAAAGAAGCTGCCTTTCTTCTAGACCCGCTGCCCCTCCAATTCAGTGGCCGTCGGTGGACAGACACTGTGTGCGGGGCCATGGAGCTCTGCACGTTGCTGACAGTTGTTCTGGTCCCACCCCCTATGATGCAGCATCCTGTTCAGGCAGGATTCCAGGAAGCGACGTGCAGAGCTTTATGGCCAAGGAGGTTGTTTATGGCCCTGCGCACACTCTGTTTGTTGACAGCCGCTGAATCGGGGAACAGAGAATCGGGCGGGGAGGGGAAACTCCAGTTTATATTTCATGCTTCTGCTAGATTGGGAAGCACGAAGCAGCACTCCAAAAGAGTAGAGGAAGGTTGCATTTGGGCTGGGGAGGCTTAGCTTCCCCAACAAGCCTCTTATACGGGGCGCCTATGTTAGGGGGTGGGGTGTCAGCTCATTTCACTCCTAACTTCAACCTAATTTGGAAGAGGGTAAAGTAATACTAAAATATTTTGGGTTTTCTCTGTTTCACCTATGGAATGCTTGCATAGGGGACTTCTGAAGTGGGGTTTTAGCTCAACAGTTTCCAACATCTTTTTGGTTTCTGGTGTAATTAGAATGGGGCTCCATTGGGTTGCAGTGCAGTATATAATATGTGAACCACTTGGGTTGTATCACAGAAAGGGGGTATATAAAATGCATTACACCATGTGTCTTTAATAAATTACACCAAGAGTTTATTCTTAAAAAACTGGACTTTTTAAGAATAAACTCTTGCTGTGGTCCAGTTTTTAAAGAATAAACTCTTGCTGTGAACTTTTTTCTGAGTCCAGTAGAAGTTTGTTTGGCGTCATCCATCTTGTCACCTTAGCTGTGTTCTTTTCTTTTTTAATAAATTACACCCTTAAAGAAAAGCTCTCATACTACCAACTGTGTAAGTAAAAACTTAACACATCAAGAATTTTATAAGTTTCTTTAAACTTGCAGACATCAAGCACTGCTGCCATCTCTTCTCTCTCTCTCTCTCCCTCCCCTCCCATTCCACTGGTCCCATATGCAATCGTCTTTTCCCTTCCCCCCAGCTAGCACAGAAAGAGCCATTAGTGTTTGCACTGGCAAGTTCAAATCTCATGGGCTGGCATATCTGGTGAGTATTCAGGATGAAGTGCACCAGTCCAAGATTTTAACTGATTCACAAAACTGACATACTGCAGAGCAATGCCCAGTGGCAGAATGGATGCCACCAAGCTAGCACCAAGAGCCAAAAGAAACATCACATGGTTCCTGCAACCTAAAGTAGATGCAGCCATATAGCCCTCACATGGTCTGCAGAAAACCTGCAGCACTGGGGTGGGAGAGATAAAATGTTAGCAGTTGCCAAGGGGTGACATGATACAGACGTTGAAATATTTGAAAGGTATTAATCTGCAAACAAACCTTTTCTGGAGACAGGAAGGCGGTAGAACTAGAGGACATGAATTGAGGTTGAAGAGGGGCAGACTCAGGAGTAATGTTAGGAAGTATTTTTTCCACAGAGAGGGTGGTGGATACGTGGAATGCCCTCCCACAGGAGGTGGTGATGAAAACGGTAATGGAATTCAAACATGCATGGGATACACACAAAGGAATCCTGTTTAGAAGGAATAGATCCACGGAATCTTAGCTGAGATTGGGTGGCGATGACGGTAATTGGGAAGCAAAACCAGTGCTGGGCAGACTTCTACAGTCTACGCCCTGATCGTGACTCAATAGATATGGATGGGCTTGAGTGTAAATTTTAAAGGGCTTCAATGTTAGCTTCAAGAAGAGGGCTGGACAGACTTCTACAGTCTGTGCCCTGAGAATGGCAAGGACAAATCAAACTCAGGTATACATATAAAGCATTGCATACCATGTAAAATAAGTTTACCTTGTTGGGCAGAGTGGATGGCCCGTACAGGTCTATATCTGCCGTCATTTACTATGTTACTATGTAAGAAGAAACACAAGTATTTTATGAAGCATGCAGATAAGTATCAGGCTGGCTCCTATTCCTCTTATTCTCCATCCTTGGAAATACTTATGCATATATTACACAAAAGAACACAATGACTTCTGTGCACCTACTTTTACACGTGCACACCCTGAGTAATTTTCTAAAAGCCTATGTGAACACAAAACACTGTTCTATATGTGCAAGTCCCTTTTAAAATCACCCCCACGGATGGCAAACAGTTCCTGCTCTGTGTGAGTCTACATAAAATTGGCCTAAATGAATGTGGACAAGGCAAAAGAGAATCAGACCAGATACAGTAGAAAGGCGGATTAGAGAGGTGAAGGCTGCACCACTGGCTGCTAAAATTACTTAGAGGAGCAGGAGAGTTCCCAGAGATCTGAAAATGAGTACATAAGTGTTGCCACACTAGGACAGACTGAAGGTCCATCAAGCCCAGCATCCTATTTCCAACAGTGGCCAATCCAGGTCACAAATACCTGGCAAGATCCCCCCCAAAAGTTCATTACATTTTATGCTGCTTATCCCAGAAATAAGCAGTGGATTTTTCCCAAGTTAATTTAATAACGGTCTATGGACTTTTCCTTTAGGAAGCTGTCCAAACTTTTTAAAAACCTGCTACGCTAACCACCATTACCACATTCTCTGGCAACAAATTTTTCTCCGATTCATTTTAAATTGCATGCCCCCTAGTCCTAGTATTTTTGGAAAGAGTAAACAGACGCCTCACGTCTACCTGTTCCACTCCACTCATTATTTTATAAACCTCTATCATATCTCCCCTCAGCCATCTTTTCTCCAAGCTGAAGAGCCCTAGCCGCTTCAGCCTTTCCTCATAGGGAAGTCGTCCCATCCCCTTTATCATATTCGTCGCCCTTCTCTGTACCTTTTCTAATTCCACTATATCTTTTTTCAGATGTGGCAACCAGAATTGAACACAATATTCGAGGTGCGGTCGCACCATGGAATGATACAAAGGCATTATAACGTCCTCATTTTTATTTTCCATTCTTTTCCTAATAGGATGGCTCTGAGGATTCAAAGGGCTCCTTTTACTAAGATGCGCTAATGGATTTAGTGCATGGTAATGATTAGTGCGAGCTAAATTCTAAGAAGTCCATAGGAATAAAATGGGCTTCTTAGAATTTAGCGCGTGCTAATCATTAGCATGTGTTAAATCCATTAGCGCACCATAGTAAAAGGAGCCCAAAGAGTAGTCCAGGAAACTTGCCCCTGACTCACACATGAATACTTTTATCTGCTTGGAAATAATCCAAACAATACACAGAAGATCCTGGAAAATGGGAAGAAATATCAATGTTGCTGGCCAGAAGGATAAGCTGGGAGGTATGACACATATGTTGCGGCCATATCCACTAAGCTGTACTAATGTGTGCACCACAGCCGGTGATGGGAGGCGGGACTGGTGGTTGGGAGGCGGGAAATACTGCTGGGCAGACTTATATGGTCTGTGCCCTGAAAAGGACAGGTACAAATTCAAGGTAAGGTATACACATATGAGTTTGTCTTGGGCAGACTGGATGGACCATGCAGGTCTTTTTTTGCCGTCATCTACTATCTACTATGTATTTAAAAAAAAAAAAAACGCTGTCAAACAATACCTTGCTGGCCTGCATCAAATATGCAATGAATGGATCAGGCAGAATCCAATTTGCCCTCTATGCATTCAAATAATTTTTCTCAGCAATGAAAAAAGTTCACTGATCGAGCATCCTGCGATAGTTGAATGGTTCTCTGAGCTGGCCAAAGCCTGGAAAGGCTGCGTAAAGTCCATGGACTTTGCCTAGTAAGTCCCTTGTTTCAGCATTTCTGAACTGTACACTTGCCAAATACTAGCTGTGCTATAGTAAGCTAATTTCAGTACTTCTTGGACTCTCGCATTGATGTTAAATAGTAACAATGAACTTATGATCCCAGGGATTTTTAAGACATATTCAGCCCGCAGCAGTCTGCATTTTTCTAAACACCACCCACTGCGTTTATTTTAAAAAAAATAGTAAAACAAACAAACAAAAACCATCTGATATTCAGTTCAAGGCCATTCCCGATACCAGTGCTGAACATCCATGTATAAAGTGGGCACTAACATTTATCTAGGTACTGGAGATTCTCAGACCAGTACCCAGCCTTTTGCTTGTCTTAACTTTATCCAGATTCAATTTGCTAACCTGCAAATTCTATGTGGAGGGGGATAATTGAACGGGAATGACCATCTCTAAGGGCGCCCATCTCTGAAGACATCCCCACGAAGGGCTGGGGCATCCCTTATTATTGAATCAAGATGGGCGTCCATCTTTCGTTTCGATAATACGATCAGGGACGCCCAAAATCTCAACATTTAGGTCGACCTAAGACATGGTCGACCTAAATGTTGAGATGGTCGACCTTAGAGATGGGCGACCTCGGTTTTCGGCGATAATGGAAACCAAGGACGCCCATCTCAAAAATGACCAAATCCAAGGCATTTGGTCATGGGAGGAATCAGCATTCGTAGTGCACTGGTCCCCCTTACATGCCAGGACAACAACCGGGCACACTAGGGGCCACTGCAGTGGACTTCACAAATTGCTCCCAGGTGCATAGCTCCCTTACCTTGGGTGCTGAGCCCCCCAACCCCCCCCCCCCAAAACCCTGCTCCCCACAACTCTACACCACTACCATAGCCCTTACGGATGAAGGGGGGCACCTACATATGGGTACAGTGGGTTTCGGGTGGGTTTTGGAGGGCTCACATTTACCACCACAAGTGTAACAGGTAGAGGGGGATGGCCCTGTGTCCGCCTGGCTGAAGTGCACTGCACCCACTAAAAACTGCTCCAGGGACCTGCATACTGCTGTGATGGAGCTGGGTATGACATTTGAGGCTGGCATAGAGGCTGGAAAGAAATGTTTTAAAAATTTTTTTTTTTTTGGGTGGGAGGGTTTGGTGACCACTGGGGGAGTAAGGGGAGGTCATCCCCGATTCCCTCCGGTGGTCATCTGGTCAGTTTGGGCACCTTTTCAAGACTTGGTCGTGAAGAAAAAGGGACCAAGTAAAGTTGGCCAAATGCTCGTCAGGGACGCCCTTCTTTTTTCCATTATCGGCTGAGGACGCCCATCTCTTAAGCACGCCCCTGTCCCGCCTTTGGTACACTGCCGACACGCCCCCAGAATCTTTGGTCGTCCCCGTGATGGAAAGTAGTTGAGGACGCCCAAAATCGGCTTTCGATTATGCCGATTTGGGCGACCCTGAGAGAAGGACGCCCATCTCCCGATTTGTGTCGGAAGATGGGCGCCCTTCTCTTTCGAAAATGCCCCTGATAGTGTGATAGGAGTGGCATGTGCAAATCAGGGCTTATTCTGATTTGCGCGTGCAACTCAATTGGTTAACAAGCCAACCAGAGCTGATAATTGGATGGTAACAAGCAATTATCATCACTAACTGGCACTCATTAGAATTTACATGCACTACTCACTTAAGCGTATTCTATAAAGGCTGTGTAAATTCTACCACGTGGATCTCAAAAGTGGGTGTGGCCAGGGGAGGAGCGAGGGCATTCCTAAAATTTATGCACAGTTATAGAATAAACCGTTCCGTGCCTAAAGTTAGCGTGGGTATTTCCATCAGCTTTTCACTGGTGTAGATGGCCGTGCCTAAATTTAAGTCACTTGGACAGAGCTATGCATATTCTATAAACCAACCTAAAAATACGTGTAGGCATGTTTTCCATTCACAGCACCAAATGTAGAATCAGGCCCTAACTTGGTAACTCCAGGCTCTACTTTAGCTTCACCCCTGGACTGCCTTGATATCACCTGAATAGCGCTGAGGTGGTCTGGATTTTCAGCTGCATTGTCTGCATGAAAGATGGCTTCACTGAAGAAGTGACATAGCCTAAAAATCTACACAAACCTTGTCTGCTCACCCTGATAGATTTCCTGGTTTCTTTTTCATTATATATATTTGCATTACTAAGGAATATTTTTCTTTTCCTACTATGTTCTATTAAGAAAATGAATATCTAAGGTTAGACCATTACATGACTTACAGGAGGAGTATCGTCTGGGAGTGCGAGTTTATTTCCAATATTATCAATTAAGGCGCTCACGTGGGCCAACCTGAAGTGCTTTCCTTGTCTGCTCATGAAACTTATACTGACATTTATTGGCTAGATGCACAATTGCTGGTACCCTTGAAATGTTATCACAAGCAACTTAGGGCCTCTTTTACAAAGCCGTGCTACCAATTCTCGGTGCAGCAAATAAGAGGAAACCCATTCAATTCCTATGAGCTTCCTCTCATTTGCAGTGTGGTAACCGCTAGCGCAGCCTTGTAAAAGAAATCCTAAGGGGCCCTTTTGCTAAGCCGCTTAAGCATCTATGCCTGCCCAATGCGCGCCAAAATGGAGTTACCACCTGGCTACCAAGTGACTCTTGCGGTAATTTCATTTCTGGTGTGTGTCTGATACGCGCAGCCAAAAAATAAATTTTATTTCCGGACACGCATAGCGGATGTGCGCCAAGTGTCATTTGATGCACGTAGGTCATTACCGCCCGGTTACCATGTGAGACTTTACTGCTAGGTCAATGGCTGGGTCTCAGAACCAAAATGGATGTGTGCCAATTTTGATTTTGCCACATGTCCATTTTCGGCAAAAATTTTAAAAAGGTCTTTTTTACAGGCACGCTGAAAAATGGATCGTCGAGCGTCCAAAACCCACACCTACACTACCACAAACCATTTTTCAGCACACCTTAGTAAAAGGACCCCTTAAAGACTTAACATCTGACCTTAATTATGCACAATATGTTGATAAATGGAATATGGATTTTGGAATCTCCCTTACTGAAGAGCAATTTAAAAGATGTGAACTTAACAAGGTGGCAAAGCCGCTAACAGACTGAACCGGGCCTGGGGCAGGGCCGCTGCTGCCCCCCCCAATTGTCGTCTTCTGCTGCCCCCTCCCTCCGATCACTGCCGCTGCCTAAATACCTTGGCTGGCGGGGATCTTGAGGCTCCACCAGCAGAAGACGTCTTCCTCCAGTGCTGACTGCCTGCTCCTGTGGCTGCTTTTCCTCTCAGGCGCGCAAGCTCGGTGAGAGGAAAAGCAGCCGCTCAGCAAGCAATGGGCAGAGGAGCAGCATTGGAGGAAGCTCTGGGTCCTCCTCAGCCACCAAGGGGGGCCCGGCGCTGGAGTTTTCTCTCTCCTGCTCCTGTCAGGACACGATCACTCGGGTCCTGTCAGGAGCAGGAGAGAGAGAGAGACCCTGGTGCAGACCCCCCCCCCCTTAGAGGCCCAGGCCCAGGGAATTTTGCCTCTCTTGCCCCCCTCTTGGCTGCCCTGCAGGGGGACTATCATACGTGATGCTTTGCATGGTGAGTTGCAATATAAATTTCTCTTACGACTATGTGTTTCCCCCCATGGAGCCTTTCTAGCCATGCTTCGACTGAATGATGCCTGTCTAAAGTTAATACAGAATGGGGCAACGTTAGGTCACGTTTTGGAGATGTCCTAAGATGTTGACTTTTGGAACCTTGTATCTTTGCATGTTAGTCATCTTTGGCGCAGGCAATAGAGTCCGACGTCTACTATACTGTGCAGCCTGTGCCCTGAGGCTTTTTTGGGCTTTGTTAAACAATCTGTTTGGCTGGGGAAGAAACGTATATTACAAACTTGGTTGGTGGCTGAACCTCCTACTGTGGTGCAGTGGCATTCACTTATGCTAAAGCTGGCTGCCATGGAGCGAGGCTTGTTTGCCTCAATGGATTCAACTCTGGTACGTCAGTTTCAACTTCGCTTGGAGCCCTTTTGGAACTCTCTCACACAATTAGCCTATAATTCTTAACCAGTGACGTTGTTTTGTCTTTGGCAACTACGAACTGGAAGAACCAGGAGCATTGGGAAGGGGGTGAGGGGTTGAAGGGAGTTGGGAAGTTGGTATTTGTACAAATATCGTGTTCTGTTGTCATTGTTGCTTAGTTGTATGGTACGCTTGTATTGGAACCAATAAAAATGATTTTCAAAAATAAGAAAAGAAAAGAAAATGAATATCAAATCTGTTTTTGTGTTTCTAAACAGGGTGAGAAAAATGAACATGACTAAACCAGATGAATGCAAGTGTAGAGTTTTGGGGATTATCCTTGATTCTTCTCTGACATAAGGTCCAGTCAGCTCTGGAGAAAGGCAATCTTCAAGTTGAGACATTTTTTCCATCCAGAAGCATTTGCACTTTTGTCCAGATGACGATACTTCCACATCTGGACTATTGCAATGTTCCCTACTCAGGGTTGAATTCAAGATATTTGAGGAAGCTTCAGTTTATTCAGAACACCAGAGTAAGATTAATCTTTAGGATGCATAAATATGTCAGTGTTTCATGTTATATGGCTAAATTATATTGGCTTCCTGTGAATGAACGTATATTATTTAAGGCAGCTTGTTTATTGTTCCAAATTATTCAGGGTTCTACTTCTCCGCTTTTGATAGACACTGTTTCAAAATCATTGTTTAGCAAGGGTGGACTGACCATATGGGCTCCCCCCCCCCCCCCGAGGGCCCAGGGCTTTGGGGAGGGTCCAGTGCCTCCCTTCCACATGCCCAAGGTGTGACATCCTTCTCTCTCTCCGGAACTGGGATGCCCCTGTCTTCTCCCCCTCCTGCATTCCCATCCCTGACCCCCCCCCCCTTCACAGGCGGGGGGCACCAGCAGTTAAATTTTCCATCTGATTCTGACACCAGAACTTCCCTCTGCTGCGGCCCGCCCCTTCTGATGCCACTTCCTTCTTTCACAAGCACGGGCCACGGCAGAGGGAGTTCCGGTGTCAGTGGCAGATGGCTGATTTAGATGTAGGACTAGAGGAAAAGGTCAGTGGCAGGGGGAGGGGGCGGCAGCAGGACCAGGGGTGAGCCCAATGGTCCTCTGTGCCCGGGGGCCCAGACCACTCTCAGACTGGCTGCTGTTGCAGGCACAAATATTTTTTAAAGCTTGCTGCATAATTTTTAAGATCTGGCACGCACAGTTTAATACTAGTTCAGATCACTCAATTTGTCTTGTGCTCATCCAGACTAAATTCTAATTGATCAATACACCAGATGGACCTTGTCGACCCATCATTTAAAGGTATTAAATTCAAAAGAGCTTTGGAGACCTCTTCCTTATACCAGGCTCCTCAAGTATGGAATAATCTACAACTTGGTCTTAAGCATCAACCTTCATATGTTTTCTTTCAGAAGGATTTGAAAACATTTATTTAATAAATTTGTGAATTCATATATTTAAATGGATTTAACTATGTAAGTTTTATAAGTGCTTGTAACTATATAGTTTTAAAATTGTAAGCTGCTTCAGACCTATATAGGGAATAAGCAGGCTAAAAGTGTCGGTTTAGATTAGATTAATAGAAATACACAAACTCAAGACTTCCAGTAAACTAAAAAAAAAATTAGTCAACTGTGATCTGCACTGATGAAGTCCTACAAGCCTCTGGGAAGTTCACCAGCGCCCTCCTAGCTCCAATTTACAAAGTGATACTAGCTGGCCTGAAGTTCCCCTTTGCCTCACCAGTGCTTTAATAGACAGGAGCCTTTATCAGAGCTTCTAAGTTACCCACTTCAATGTGGGAAATTTTAGTCCTGACCCGATGCATTATGGGACCTGCAGAACTGATTTCAATAAGCAGAATCAAGGAGTACAAATACTGTACCATACTGCTTTAGGAAGTAAGATTAAAATCAGGTTTGGTCAAAAAGTCTCCCCCCTTGATATTTGCATAGTACATCTAAGTAACATTTACATTTTCTGCTTCCGCTGTATTTTTGCATATCTATATATACCGTGGGATGAATGATGTTTAGAGAGTTCCACAAGGATCCTAGAAAATCATTGGGAATCAGTAGAATAAAAACAGCAGCAAACTGATTTCTTGACTTAAAGCCTACAGTCTTGAAACAATAAGCCCTCAAGAATTAACAAAAAAAAAAATCACAAGCAGAAATAGAAAATGTAATAATTTTAATTACAATTATGAGCTGTATAAAAGGCATTTGCTGCATTGCAAGTTTCCTGTTCTGTGCTATCCAGCAAATTATGTAAGACAACAAAATCTCAGCACTTGGCAGGAAAGAGACAATGCTGTGGTTTTCATCAAATATTAGCATGGGGTTTTTTTTAATATGTTTAAGTGCATCATTTACTTATCTAATATTTTTTGTTCCCTTGCCAGTGACTTTCCCTCCATACAATCTCACTGATAGAGCAGGAACCCTGAAGAAAAGGTCAGTGCTTTATACCTCTGTGTGGGTCTCTAGGAGAAATTCTTAATTGAAGAACATCGAATGGAGGGAATCTGCTCAAGCATTAGAAAGATGAGGGAAGGGGAAGATTAGTTAGGAAACCTCACGGCAGAGCCTGAAGACAGTCTGAATTAAAAGCAAAGGCATAAATACACTGAAGAGGCACGCGCGAATAATGATGCCATAATGGGGGAGATTCTATATATGGCGCCTAAAAAATCGGCGCTGAAATCAGTGTAGACTAAGCGTATTCTATAATCGGTGCCTAGATTTAGGCGCCGATTATGGAATACAATTAGTTGATATTTTAGCGCCTATATCTACGCGCATCCATTTATACCAACGAAAATGTGGTGTAAAACCCAGCACGTAAATTTAGGCGCACTGGACCATATTCTGTAACTAGACATGTAAATTTCAGAATGCTCACGAAATGCCCATTTCCCCGCCCATAACATGCCCCTTTTTGCCTGCGTGCATTAGAAGTTCAGCGCACATCGTTACAGAATACGCTTAGGGGGTTGTGTGCCTCAATTCTAATCAGTGCCAATTAGTGCTCATTATTGCTTGTTAAGTGCTGTTGTCAGCGCTCATTAGCTTGTTAACCTGTTTAAAATACGAGCATTGTATAGAACCTGCACTGATTTTGGTGCCAATCTCTAGGCATGCTATATAGAATGAGGGGGAATATGAGTAAAAAGTTAGGATATATTATACAAGTCAGCCAATGCTTTTGAAATAAAGACAAACCCCAAATCTGGAATTCTGCTTTTAATTTCAGTGTTCAGAAGTAGACCATATCTACTCAAGTGAGCAGCAGTGATCAAAGGGGAAACCCACTGCCTACCATAAGCATACATTTCCTCATACACTGTGGTGGTCTGTTTCATGGAGTGGCCTAGTGGTTAGAGCACCGGTCTTGTAAGCCAGAGGTGGCCGGTTCAAATCCGATTGCTGCGCCTTGTGATCTTGGGGCAAGCCACTTAACCCTCCATTGCCTTAGGTACAAACTTAGATTGTGAGCCCTCCTGGGACAGAGAAATATCCAGTGTACCTGCATGTAACTCACCTTGAACTACTATTGAAAAAGGTGTGAGCAAAATCTAAATAAATAAATATGTGTCTTCCTATGCAGTGGAAGGAGAACATTCTAGGGCCCTGCTCCAGAGCAGTGCCAGTCAAGTTAATGAGGGGTGGTGTATTCTGAAGAAGTCCAACAGCAGTAGATTTGTCAGGAATTGGAAGAAGGTATAAAACCTGGGTGCAGGGTGTTCCTTGTGGAAAGGAAGAAGCCCTGGATAAGATGCAATTTAGAAATTTAGCAACATGATTTGTGGGTCTCTTGCACTGGGTTTCACCAGCACCTTAGTCTTGTACCCATGAGGCTAAGGAGGAAAGGTGGAGAAGGGAAAGGCCAGCAGTGGGGCCGATTCCCAGGAGTAAGAGTTGGAGAAAGGTGGGAAGTCTGAAAACCAGCAGAACCTCGGGGCACAAATAGGGTGGTTTTATAACAGGGCACCTACAGACCTGCCAAGTCTCAGCATTGATAGGTGGATGATCAGAAGCCCCTTGCCTTTCCAAACAGTGCTCTAAAAATAGCACTGGAACAGTGGGGGGCTATACTGCCCCTATGATAAGAGATAACAGCATGCAAATTTAAGCACACTATTATCTCTGATCATGGGGTAAAAGTGTGAGAGGATTGTGCCTCAAATCCTCCCACATTTGGTTGACAGCCCGGAACTGTCAAACACAGGGGCTTCCTCCAACTGCAAGGCCCTGGTGGCCTAGTGCCCCCCCATCCCCCCCCCAGGAAAGCAGCATGGGGTCTGGATGTCTGGCAGACCTTCAGTCCCCCCCCCACCCCATTCCTCCCAACATAATGCAGAATGGGACAGACACAAAATGGGTGTAAACTGTATCTTACAGTTAATACATGTAAGTTTCCACATGTTAACTATTAACGTGGCTGATCAGGTGGCACTAGATGTGCCCGCTTTAACAGGTCACCTGTCATTCAGTTAACACATGGTAAAGAGCTTTTCTGTGCATTAACTGAAAGTAGAGGAGTGGCCTAGTGGTTAGGGTGGTGGACTTTGGTCCTGGGGAACTGAGGAACTGAGTTCAATTCCTGGCATAAGCAGCTCCTTGTGACTCTGGGCAAGTCACTTAACCCTCCATTGCCTGCCGCATTGAGCCTGCCATGAGTGGGAAAGCGCGGGGTACAAATGTAACAAAAAATAAAATAAATAAAAAATACCCACATGAGATTACAGGGCATATCTGATAATTTATAACCAAAGTCTAATAATACATAGACTTTATACAGAATCCAAGACACAGCAATAAATTTGATCAGCAATTAGTTGCAAAGGTGACAATATAAAGCCACCATGTTTTCGTGCACTATCTAACAGAGGATTGACTTCATCAGCAAACAATCCAAGTAGCAAAACTAAGACCAATCTTAAAACAATCAAGTCTTTTAATGTGAAAAGGATACACTTCATTCTAGCAGTCCAATCTCCCCGGAAAGTTGGTTCCACAACAGCAGAACACTGATTTCAAAATGTTACCAAATGAGTTGCCTTCAGAAAAAAGAAAGAAAATCCTGTTTAAAGAGCACCGGAGCAGTGGTGCCAAACATAATGTTAATCACATTATCACTATTGGTCATTATATCTTACCTGTTTTATTTTGTGTTATGCAAATAATTCTACTGACCTATCTACCTAATTTCTTACAAAGTAATATGTTAAATTAGACCATACCTCTTACTCTGTTTATGATTATACCTTTTGCAACATAGTGTAAGCCACATTGAGCCTGCAAACAGGTGGGGAAAAGTGGGGTATGTTTATTTTCTCAGAATCTGCCTTTGCTAATCAAGCAGCGGAAGCAGTGGCCCGTCTCATCTCTCTCTGGGCAAAGTTACATATCCCTCCAAATATCTAGCTTTCCCAACCTTGAATCTGCTCATGGCAGTTAGGTACAGGCTCAGCCGTAGCTAAGTCTGTAATTAAAGAGGAACCCAGTTTCAATTAGTTAAAGAAATATAGTTTATTAGTATTAATTAGCATTGATACATTACCCAATAATGAGGATACCAGCAATTCAGTCAATCATACAGTGGAACAGAATCACACGACACATCAGCTCTCAGTGGTACTCTGTCTCTCTCCTCCATCAGCATCTGCATCTGCGTCTGTCTCTCTCTCTCTCTCTCTGTCTCTCCTTCTGCGTCTTACACTTCTCGGGGTGCTTCCTTTATACTGTCTCAACCCAATGGATTCCAATGGGATCCAGCTTTGTCAGCAGAACTTGCTATCTCTTATCAGTTGATAAGGAACCGATAAGGGTGACTTCATTAGGTCCCAGGTTCCAACTATACACAAAAGGGGTGCAAAGCACAGGTGGCGAGATGACTTCATCGGTCATTCTGCTCTTCTCAGCTATTCTCAGCTCCCCCTCCCTCTGAGTACTCTCTAACTACGTACATCTACCCCCTTATCTACTTTCATTAGCCCAAAACATCTTTCATGACTCTTCACTGATGCCAGTCCCAGGCATGTTTATAAGAGCAAAAGACCCCCTCCCGTGCCAGCTCCCTGAGAACTCAGTTCAGCTTGTGCTGCAGAAAAATGTATTTTGTATCAGAGATGACTTTGGATTTTTAAGAGAAGCCCAGCTCTTATTATGAGCCATTTGCTTGTAGAGGCCTAGCTCTTTAGCCTGAGCCATTGACCTGTATTTTACTGAGAGCAAGGGCGGCCATATATATACAGGTACAAATGCAGCAAATAAATAAAATAAATAAATACTACACGATGCATATTTTCCAACAACAGTCAGCCCTGTGGCTGAAATTACTTCCAACACTTGGATCATGTCCATAAATCACATCTTCTGGACAAAATGACTGTCTGAATAAATGAAATACTGTAGTGTAGAACATGTTTAGTATTAGCTGCACACTACAAGTCAAATGTACCTCAGATAAACAAATAAATGCACTCTCTACTATCTGTGAATGAGCTGTGCTTACAGATATAAAGGGTCAATATTTACCCAAAGGGGTTCATCAAACAATTGTAAATGAAAAGCAATTTCATTCAACATTAAACAGATCAGAGACACCAACACAAAAGGCTATAATTCTCATGATCTGTTTGCATTGCTAGTGAATGCCATGTTTTCGAATGAGACCGGTCATTTCACAGTACAAGGATAGACTGCAGAGATACCGAGTGTGACAAGAAGAGGGGTCGTGCTCCCGCCATGCTGCTTTTCTCCAGACAGACCTGAGAGTCCACACTTCTTTAAAACAGTTGAACAATCTTTGTTATCTCCAGGTATAGGTCCAACTTAGATAGAGTGGTTTTATGGCTTCCTTTTAACATGGGTAAGCTGACATGCAATCACAGAGATAGTTGGTCAGGCAAGGCTCCTGGACTCCTAGTCCCTAGACCTTTCCTCCCCAGTCTCTTTTAACAACCTAGGAACAGTGTTAGTCTTACCCCAATTAATCAGGCTTCTGACCCCCAGCAATTCCTGTCCCTCCAACCCAGTCTATTGCTTTCATTCTTCTGAGAAGGGCTGAAACCTTTTAAGCCGTACTCAAGTAACTTAGCCAGCTGCACAGCTCCCTTTCCTACCCTATCTTACCAGGCTTCTGAGGAAGCTGTGAGTTCACACTTCAGCCAGCTAACAGGGACACGCATTCCCTTTCACTGTCTCTACTAGCCTTTCTGCCATTCCTTGGAATCCACCTGTTACAGGCCTCTCTGCCTCACACAGCTCCTTGGGGAAATCTTTCCTTCAGGCAGGCTGCAGTTTGTGGCTCCCTCCCAGGGAAATCCTTTCTTCCCTCTTGTCTCAGGTAATTGGCCCTTCTTTCAATGGGGGCTGGGGCTCCTTTCTTCCTCCTGGCCAATCCTTCCTTTACCATGGACCTCTTTTCCGTGCTGGCTTGCTACTGTTTTTTAGCAGTGTATGCTCTAGCCACTCTCTCTCTCTGCTTACTAGGATTATCAATAGAAGTCAAACAAAATAAAACATGGAAAAGAAAATAAGATACCTTTTTTATTGGACATAACTTTAATACATTTCTTGATTAGCTTTCGAAGGTTGCCCTTCTTCGTCACATCGGAAATAAGCAAATGTGCTAGCTGACAGTGTATATAAGTGAAAACATTCAAGCATTACTATGACAGTCTGACAGGGTGGGAGGATGGGGTGGGTCGGAGGTATGCATGGGGACATCAAAGCATATCATTGATATTCTAACAGGATGGGTGTGGATAGGTGAGGGATGGGGTGATCAACAGAGACATACAGCTTTATGGTTTATTATGGGCTAGGAAACCCAGATCCTTGTTAAGTCCTTTCTGTTGGGTGTTAAAATATTCAATCATTCTGACTTCAAAGGTCTTACGTTCTTGTATGGTTTTAAAGTTACCTTTCAGGATTCTCACTGTGAAGTCACTGATACAGTGTCCTGGTCCTGTAAAATGCTGACCAACAGGTGTAGGAGCCCTACTGGCTTACTAGGAGAAACCAAAGAAGTAGAACATGCAGGCTGCCTTGACTGGGAAACTGAAGTAACCTGGGGAGTTCCCCTCCCCCCACTCAGTTTGTACTTGAGCCTAAAGGTCTAGCTGGACAATGAAGTCTTATAGTAACAGCAAGAGAAGTTGGTAGTTATTCAAATGATCAAATATTTTAACAATTAAGCCAGCTGAGAGCATTTAATAGACATTAGGGTCCTTTTACTAAGCTGCAGTAAGCATTAATGTGTGCTTACCGCAAGTTATAAAACCACTACCACAGGGCACGCTCAGGTCATTTGCCATTCCCTCCAATGCTCGGAGAAAACGGCATACAAAATCCCCCTGTCCTAATGACTAAAACCTATCGACAGCTCTGAGCAGGCATTCAGGTGAGTGTGCAGAGTTACAGAGGTGCCTGGGAGTAGAGGGAAGGATGGGGGCAGCTGATCTTTGCTTAATCTCAGGGGTCCCTCGCTAATCTCTAGTTCCTGATGCAGGAGGTTGTGGCTATTGGAAAGCTGTAGCTCTGTGTGCAGCTCTGCAGTTTCTGCAACTTGCTTCTAGTCTCGTCTCCAGTATTATGTTTTTAAAAATGTTTTTTACTTGTATATTTTTACATTTTTTGCTATCTGGTTTACTTATTGCCCAGGGGTTCTGCTCCAGAGATCACAGCTGTTTTCTCTTGATTGGGCATGTGCACAAGAGCTTTGCCTACTGCACAGCTCTTGTGGGCATGCGCTAGGCACTCTCCTCCCCCTTTAACTTCCAATGCTCAACACTAACATCTTGATGATATTAGAGTGTGGCCGTTGGCATGAATGGCAGGCATTTAATATTGGGGGAGGGGGGGGGTCATCTTTGAAAAAGCCACTTGCCGGTGAAACATGTGACATGTCAGATTGCAGAAACCCTATAGCCGGCCATGCTTACTAAAAGCTAAGTACTACATTTAATTAATAGAAAAGTGGGAAGAGACAAAATAAAATAAAATAATAGCTTGGGGACCGATGATGATTTTGGGAAAGTTCTAGGCGGTATTGAAGTGTAATGACTGCTAGACACCCATGCTGAGGTCCTTTAAATTTTGTTCATTAGAAAGATATATGAAGAAAAGTTTGGAAAGCTCTTATACACAAGTGTGGATATTCTATGATAATTGTGATACACCACATTGCTTGTAAAGTATTATTTGATTGCGCCTTTAGTGTGGTAAAATTAACAGCGTGCATATAATTTGCATGTTGTTAGTGTTGAGCATCGTGTGGTAATTTTTCTTTGACGTTCAGGCTGGGGTTTTCTGGAGCTGTTCCTTACAGCACTGAAGGATATACTGTGCTATATTTTTATTCCCAGGGAGGTGATGGCAGGGTGCAAAATAGCCTAAATGATTCTTGCCCAGCTAATGATGGGGGTGCAACCCATTTAGATAATGCTGTTTACATATCTTATACCCCCACATAATTGTTTCCCAAATTTTTCAAGCCACATGTATTGTGATGCAGCACACCAGTCAGCAGTGTAGACATGTGAAAGTTAGGGATGTGCTGAAAGCCCCACTAGAGTCTGGAAAGATTCAAAGAAACAATGGATCAAATTCAATCGCCTGTTGCCTGACAAGGTGACTGCGGCTTTACGTAAATTCATAAATAAAAGCTGTAGATTAGATGTATGTCCAACCCATCTTCTAAAAATTGCACCAAAATGTTACATTGAAGATCTGACCTGTTACCTCAACCATATGTTAAACGCCGGTTTTTTCCCGTCAGGCCATGGAAACATCCTTCTCACCCCAATCCCAAAGAATTTAAAGATCAAGCCAGATGTCATCTCCAACTATCGCCCAGTGGCTTCGATACCTCTAGTTATCAAACTGATGGAGAGTCTGGTCAATGTTCAACTCAACGAATTCTTGACGAATTTTGATATCCTCCACCATTCGCAATCAGGATTTCGAGTTCATTACAGTACGGAGACTGTCCTGGTCACTCTCTTATCTAACTTTAGACGAGAACTATCGGTTGGACGGAAGATTCTTCTGTTACAATTTGACATGTCTAGTGCTTTTGATATGGTAGATCATGAACTCCTACTCCATCTACTGGATTCTTTCGGTATAGGAGGGCCAGTTTTGCAATGGTTCAAGGGTTTCTTGACTTCAAGGTCCTACCAGGTCATGGTGAACTCCAACACTTCAGAAGCGTGGAATGCTACCTGTGGGGTTCCTCAGGGCTCTCCCCTTTCTCCTACCCTATTCAATATTATGATGATGCCGTTAGCCACAGCACTTGCAAATCTAAACCTCAACCCTTTCATCTATGCGGATGATATTACAATCTACATCCCATTTCAATCCTCAATATCAGAAGTTGCCAACCTCATAGATGCATGTTTCACCACTTTAGAACACTGGGCCAAGGTGTTTCGATTCAGGCTAAACAGGGAAAAAACTCACTGTCTCATCCTCTCGTCCACGTACGCTCATGTACCCGATACAATGCTTCCAGTTCTGGGCTCGGCCCTCCCGATTGCCAACAGCCTGAGACTTTTAGGAGTGCATCTGGACTCACATCTCCAGCTGGTCGATCATGTACACTTGGTCTCTAAAAAAATGTTCCAGGCAATGTGGAGGCTTCGGCGCATCAGATACCTCCTTCGTACCCTTGTCCACTGGCTTGTCCTTTCCCATCTGGACTATTGTAGTGGTATTTATGTGGGTTGCAAGGCCTCCTTATTGAAAACGTTCCAAACGGCTCAGAACACCGCGGCGAGGCTCATCCTTAAAGTAAGGCGTTTTGAACACGCCGAACCCCTGCGCTTTAAACTTCATTGGCTGCCTGTACACGAGTGCATTGCTTTTAAGATCTGCTCCCTAACACATAAAATCATCTATGGGACTGCCCCGGATTACATGCTCCCCTTGATCGACCTTCCGCCTAGAAATGCCAACCCTGCCGCTCGGTCCTATCTCCACCTCCATTTTCCGAACTGTAAGGGAGTCAAATACAAGAAAATCTTCGCCTCGTCCTTCTGTTACTGGAGTCCCAAACACTGGAACACGTTACCTCATCACCTTAAAACTCAAGCGGACCATGCCCTTTTTAAGAAGTCGTTAAAGACATTCCTCTTTGCTAAGACTTACCCCTCAACTTGTCATGTTGATTAATGTATCCCTTGCCCCCTACCCTACATAGTTCACGCTGTTAGATGCTTGCCTAACCTTTCAGTTTGTATTCTTATTTAACTTTCTGTAAGCCACATTGCGCCTGCATGAGTGGGAAAATGTGGGATATAAGCAACAAATAAATAAATAAATAAATAAAATGTATTGCCCTGCACAAAGCAGAGCCTATAGTGCCTGTTATTTCCCACACCCTGGGTTCATATTGGACCTAGGAAGGAGAGAGCCATGAAAGTGACTATCAGGGGCATTTTCGAAAGAGGAGGGCACCCATCTTCCGACACAAATCGGGAGATGGGCGTCCTTCTCTCAGGGTCGCCCAAATCGGCATAATCGAAAGCTGATTTCGAGCATCCTCAACCGCAGTCCATCGCGGGGACGACCAAAGTTCACGGGGGCGTGTTGGAGGTGTAGCAAAGGCAGGACTGGGGCGTGCTTAAGAGATGGGCATCTTCAGCCGATAATGGAAAAAAGAAGGGCGTCCCTGACATGCATTTGGTTGACTTTACTTGGTCCAATTTTTTTCACGACCAAGCCTCAAAAAGGTGCCCAAACTGACCAGATGACCACCGGAGGGAATCGGGGATGACCTCCCCTTACTCCCCCAGTGGTCACCAACCCCCTCCCACCCTAAAAAAATGTTTTTTTAAATTTTTTGCCAGTCTCTATGCCAGCATCAAATGTCATACCCAGATCCATGATAGCAGTAAGCAGGTCCCTAGAGCAGTTTTAGTGGATGCAGTGCACTTCAGGCAGGCGAACCCAGGCCCATCCCCCCCTACCTGTTACACTTGTGCTTGTAAATATGAGCCCTTCAAAACCAACCCGAAACCCACATATAGGTGCCCCCTTCACCCCTTAGGGCTATGGTAGTGGTGTACAGTTGTGGGGAGTGGGTTTTGGGGGGGGGGTTGGGGGGCTGAGCATCGAAGGTAAGGGAGCTATGCACCTGGGAGCAATTTATGAAGTCCACTGCAGTGCCTCCTAGGGTGCCTGATTGGTGTCCTGGCACCTGAGGGGGACCAGTCCACTATGAATGCTGGTTCCTCTCATGACCAAATGCCTTGGATCGTTTTTGAGATGGGCGTCCTTGGTTTCCATTATACTGAAAACCGGGGACAACCATCTCTAAGGTCGACCATCTCAACATTTAGGCCGACCATCTCTTAGGTCGACCTAAATGTTGAGATTTGGGCGTCCCTGACCGTATTATCAAAACGAAAGATGGATGCCCATCTTGTTTCAATAATAGCAGTTTCCCCACCCTTTCACTGGGATGTCCTTAGAGATGGGCGCCCTTAGAGATGGTTGTCCCCGTTCGATTATGCCCCTCCACACATCAGGGCATAGCCAGATGGCCAATTTTGGGTGGGCCTGAACCCAAAGTGGATGGGCACAAAACTTTCTCTCTAGTAGGGGAGTGGGTTGACAGACTATGGGAGATGTTGGATCATCGGTAGGGGGAGGGGAGAAAGAAATGCCAGGAGTCTTCAGCTGGCAGGGCTCAGGGGTTCCCTACCAGCTACAACAAGGAATATGCTGCGGTTAGTTGGGCCTACACTCAAAGTGAGTGACCTAGGCCCACCCGTAGCTACGCTAATGCTATACAAAGGTTCAGGAAAGAGATCTTCCATATTTAAGAGCCACTATCAGTGTCTTGTTGCTGTAATGGGATGAGAGTAGAGCTCACGTGCTAGTCTGGATCTCTGCATTAGGAAATGGTGACCTTTTTCCATAACACATTTGATCAGGTCTGAAGACATACTGGTTGGGAAACAGAAGGTAGATCCTTAGTCTTCACTCCCAGTCCTCCAGGGCCACATACAGGTCATGTGTTCAGAATACCCCAAATTAATATGCATAAGAGAGATTTGTATACAGTGAAAGTAGTAGGCATGCAGATCTCTCTTGTGCATATTTACTAAGGGTCCCCTAAAAACCTGACCCATTGGCGGCATTCCAAGACTAGGAGTAACGACCGTTGAAGTACATCAGTGGTTCTCAACCAGTGTGTCCCCAAGAGATGGGAGGTGTGCCACAAACATTTGGTGTAGACAGCAAGCCTGTGCTTTCTTTTATAACTATTAGTGCCTGCAAATGGGGAAGACCATCTTGAGAGTCAGGTTCTTGAAATCCCTGTAACTGGTCCCTATTTCTGCTTCCCTACGACCCCCAATAATAACTGCTGCCTCCAGCCCCAACTGAACATGTTGCAGGCCTGCTGTCCACAGGCTCTGTTTGCTGTATAGTTTCTGAGTATCATATTTGCAGGTTTTGTGTTGCTTCACAGTATCTGGCAATGGAGGGATTTTGTGTTGCTGTTAGTGAGGTGACACTAGAATCACCTATATATATTTGTTTTGTTGTATGATAAATGATAAATATGGGGCCGATATGTTGCATACAGCATTTTGATATGGGGTGAGCAAATTCATACTAAACCTATAATTACAAAAGTACATAAGTATTGCCATACTGGGAAAGACCAAAGGTCCATCGAGCCCAGCATCCTGTTTCCAACAGTGGCCAATCCAGGTCACAAATACCCGGCAAGATCCCAAAAACGTACAAAACATTTTATACTGCTTATCCCAGAAATAGTGGATTTTCCCCAAGTCCATTTAATAACGGTCTATGGACTTTTCCTTTACATGGTAACATAGTAACATAGTAGATGACGGCAGAAAAAGACCTGCACGGTCCACCCAGTCTACTACTACTACTACTACTATTTAGCATTTCTATAGCGCTACAAGGCGTACGCAGCGCTGCACAAACATAGAAGAAAGACAGTCCCTTCTCAAAGAGCTTACAATCTAATAGACAAAAAATAAAGTAAGCAAATCAAATCAATTAATGTGTACAGGAAGGAGGAGAGGAGGGTAGGTGGAGGCGAGTGGTTACGAGTCTGCCCAACAAAATAAACTCACATGTGCCATTTTTTGTGTATACCTTACCTTGATTTGTACCTGTCTTTTTCAGGGCACAGACCGTATAAGTCTGCCCAGCACTATCCCCGCCTCCCAACCACCAGCCCCGCCTCCCACCACCGGCTCCGGCACAGACCGTATAAGTCTGCCCAGCACTATCCCCACCTCCCAACCACCAGCCCTTAGGCGTGCTTTGTTCAACTGTGACATTTATTCGGTGTGTCACGTACAAGAGTGTTGTCTGTCAGGTGTGTCACAACAGAAGAAAGGCTGAGAACCTCTGATCTAGATCACGAAGGGCTCTTCTTTATTCCTTACCTTGTGGTGACATCTAGTGGTGATTGATTGTTTTACCTATCCTGCAAAAGTGGAGCATCTAGTATCCTGGCATGTGACAATACGTACAAAGGGAATGCAAATTTCAGATGAAAAAAAACCCACAAAATAATTAAAAAATGTCTAAATGTGTTTGGAAAAATAGAGCAGGTTAAACAAATCTATGCAAGTTTATTTTGCTGTAAATTTAGTTGAAATTACTCAAATCCTTGATGATGAACACATACAGCTGCGTCTTCAGCTTGTTATTACTTTGTTTAATGTATTTTAAAAAATTAATTTTGTTTCATTTTTATTTTGTTTTTTGTATTTTTATAAAACAAACAAATTCAAAACTGCATGGAGCAATATGAAATCAGAAACTTAAATACTATCTAATTGCTCCTAATCACAAAGGTTTTAATGAGTCTTTGAACCAATAAAATAACCTTTACTTACATGTAACCTCATAAGCCCAGGGTACCTTTTTTCTTATTAGGACACCAGTGACTGACTTTCATCATCGGCTTCCCCACCTACCCGACACCGCAGAGAAAAACTCTCCTATCTACATTTAACCATGAGAGAAAAGTCTGCAGTGTCCAGGCTCATGAAGAAAAATAATTTTATAAATTCACAGTTCAAATGCTCATCAAATCCTCAAACAGACCTATGAAACTCTACACTAGGTCTTAATAAAGAAGACCAAAATGTATTTCTACATCAAATCAAAAAAGTCAGCCAGGTTGAAAGCTACCGGTAAGTGCACGTATAGAACTGTTCAACCTGGCTGACTTTTTTGATTTGATGTAGAAATACATTTTGGTCTTCTTTATTAAGACCTTCTTGGATTTGTTCCTTATCCTTTGCTCTTTCCCCAATTTAGTAGTCAAACAACACTTGTGGTAGGTTGTAGGTGAGTGTGTGTGGGCTCTGTGTAAGTGAGCTGGTGGGGTTTTGCGTTCCTCTTTTCCCCTTTGCAGTAATTGCTTCTCTTCTGTCCTCCAGTTCATTGCCAGGACACCTTTTCCTTCCTCATTGCTTTGTAGCCTTCTCCAAATATTTCCTCACCCTTTTCATTTCTGCTCATTCCTCCTACCTACTTGCTCCACATACTCAGTAGTACCTTGTTTTCTGGTGCGGCTGACAGAACCTTCTGCAGGCAGATCTTGGGTTCCCCATTTGCCAGTTCCACCACTGGCACTCGCTCCTTGGACTAACTTAATACATTTTTTGATTAGCCCTCGAAGGCAACCCCTCTTCTTCAGACTGGAAATAAGCAAATGTTCTGTCAGGTACTTGTGACCTGGCTCAGCAATTGTTGGAAGCACAATACTGGGCTAGATGGACTTTTAGTCTGACCAAGTATAGCAATTCTTATGATTGGTAAGACTCTTCTATTATTCTATTACATATTTTGTCATAACTTATTAAATGAACCACAAGAACCTGTTGAAAGGAATATTAATTTTCATTCAGTAGTCATGACAAAATGTCATTATTGTAAATTACTTTGTTTATACTTTGTAAATGTCTGCTTCGCAGAAACCAGTGATATCTACTAAGACTCAGAACAGACTACCAACCATTTACTGAACTCAATAGCAAGTTAGGCGGTAGTGATAAGGCACGTCTATTGAAAATATTTGCTCATTTCATAGAAGACAATGAACAGTCATTATTATTGTCATTTTTAGAGCACATGATCTATACAGTGCTTCAAGAGAGACAAATAAGAAGCTGTCCCTGCTTGTACCTTAGTCCAGGCTTTAATTCTTACAAAACTGGACTATTGCAGTGTATTTAGAAATCAAACAGACTTAGGGCCTCTTTTACCATACTGAGCTAGCAATTCCCAGCGCAGTAATACCGATAAAGCCCATTCAAATCATCATCAGCATTGCCACATGGGAACTGCTAGTGCGGTTTGGTAAAAAAGGCCCTTAAAGAGGTTGCACCTATTGCAATGCATAGCAGCAAAGCTGATAAGCTGAGACACAGAAGTATGACCCAGCGATGCCTATTTTGCATAAACTCCATTGGCTATCAGAAGCGTAGCCGAGATTGAGTGACAGAGCCGGTGGGGGCAGGTGGGGCTAGTGCTGGGCAGACTTATACAGTCTGTGCCCTGACAATGGCAGATAACAAATCAAGGTAAGTTATACACAAAAAGTAGCACATATGAGTTTATCTTGTTGGGCAGACTGGATGGACCGTGCAGGTCTTTTTCTGCCGTCATCTACTAGGTTACCACTGGAATTGGGCGAAATTTAAAATTCTAATATTGGTATTCAGGGGATGCATATGTGATGAATTCAATTATGTAACCTAAGCAGATTTTGAGTGAATGAACATCTTGTTAGCAATTCCAATTTTGGACATCGTAAAGTATGAAGGAACTAGATAGCCAGCTTTCTGCTATTGCATTAATCCAATGGTTTCTAATGTTTTTCAAACCTCACACTAACACTATTTGCTTTCGTCTCACCTAGAACGTAAGCCGCACTGAACCCTGGAAAGGGGATATTAGCGGTATACAAGAATTGATTTGAATTGTGAATCAGTATGGTGGAAAGCACAGATAGATAAATGGACAAGAGACACAGACAACAACAAATGGTCCTTGCATTAATCAGAGAGGCCACAGCTGGTTAAATGTGTGATTGAGCAAGTTAGGGAAGGGTATCAAATAGCAAGAGCTTTGGGCCACTAATAACCTAGAATACATTCCAGCTGCTATCAGACTAAGGAATAGCTTTATAGGCATCATCTAGCCTTCAGTTTGAGGCTACAGAGGTAAAGCTGGACTCAAGTGGGGCCATGCCATTGCAACCTGAAGGAAACTGGGCAGGGTATATGGACCTTAAGGTCCATATACTTTATCATACTTATTTAAATTTCACTAAATGCTTAAGAAAGCTGAAAGCATTGTACAACCTATGTTCAACATGTCCAGCCTGCTACGTAATAGTGCATATTGGGTGAAACCCTATATTAGACATGGCAGGAGGCCTACCTTCCAGCTCTCAAAACTTCCTCTTGGAGATGTCATACTCGTGTGAATTGTTGTTGAGTTTGGTGACAACAGGTTTAATTCCAGTAAATCTTTCAATAAATAACTGCAATCTGTTACACTGTTAATCAGCACCTAAGGGAACTGAACTACAGTTCAAATGTATTTTAACAGCTGTTGGATCTGGTGCTCTGAAGGTGAAGTCTGTCAATGGGAAAACTCAGGTTATTGCATTTCAGCATTATGGACAGGTGGTTTTCTGGCACGGTGTACTTGAAGCACCATAATTAAATGAGACACCTGTTGCTCTGCCAGGATGTGGAAACATACAGCTGCACATTCAAGAATATTTTCTTGACAAGTGTTAAAAATCCACATGATGAAGGTTGTGCTGATATAGCTGCTACTAGTACAGATAGTATTTCTCAAAGCAAACTTGAAAACGTTTTTTTTTTTTTTGTAAATAACTACCTTTATAAAATGAGGACACTCAATACAAACAAAGCAGTATGATAACTGAAAATGTATTGACTGAGCTTTCTTGTGTTGTTGTAATGTCTGATTTATTAAGGGCTATTTCACATCTATGCTACTTCTGCAGAAAATCCTTAATACATGTGAATCATTTATGCTCAGAGCCAGTCCCTGACACAGAGGTGAGCATGAGCAAGCTGCAGCCTCATACTGTGACAGTCCTAGACAGGCTTTAACGTTTCCTCATAGTGACATTCCTAACGCTCTTGAACATAAATCTACCCCAGGGCCATTAATTACTTGATGGGATTCAGATACCTTTACATTCCTCACTAACTCTACAATGGAAATCATAAAGAAACTTCAAACCGCCCAAAACACAGCAGCTAGGCTTCTATTTGGAAAAACGCGTTTTGACAACGCCAAACCACTATGAGAAAAACTGCACTGGCTTCCAATTAAAGAATGTATCACTTTCAAAATCTGCACAACAGTTCATAAAATTATTTACCTCATCGACCTGCCAACCAGAAACACTAGGAAATCAGCACAATCATACCTAAACCTCCACTACCCAAGCAGCAAAGGACTCAAATACAAATCCACTTATGCATCCAGCTTTTCCTACTTAAGCGCACAACTATGGAATGCACTACCAAAAGTAGTAAAAACTACGGTCGACCACCTAAACTTCCGGAAAGCACTAAAAACAGACCTGTTCAGAAAAGCATATCCCACTGACGAAACATAAAAAAACCTGGATACCTGCGACATAACGAAACCAAAGACCGTAATGGACATATCCTAACTCTTCCTCTCCCTCTCTAAGGTTCCCCCAATTGTATTTACTACACATTTACCTCTTTCTACCACAATATCACCTTGTCATTGTTCATACTTGTATTAGTTCATACCGGAATCGGCTAACGCTGTTTACGGTACTATGTAAGTCACATTGAGCCTGCAAATAGGTGGGAAAATGTGGGATACAAATGTACCAAATAAATAAATAAAAACCAACATCTGCACAATACCAAGCTCTGAGCTAGTTCTCAACCATTATTCCAATGAAATTAGAATGCCCTCAGTTTTCTTCACTAGAAGAGGTCTTTTAATGTCTTTATTTTCTAAACAAAAGAAAAATACAGTACAATAGGAAAATCATATTACCATACATCTAAAAATAGTGTTACTGTAGACTGTCTATATTTATTGTTATTAGGGGCCCTGTTCACTAAACCACGCTGTAGGCACGCAAACCTTTTAGCGTACGCTAAAAATGAGCACACACTAATGAAAGAGACACTCATAGGAATATAATGGGTGTTTCTATCTTTAGAGTGCGCTAAAATGTTTGCACGCCTACAGCGCGGCTTAGTAAACAGGCCCCTATTTAATGCACATCATACATTCTAGAATTCAGCTGCAGTTGTCTTAATGAGTGACGGCATTGCTGATGCAGGGGCCCTTTTGCTACAGTGCAGCAAGTTCTGGGCTTAATACCTTTTAGCACTGACCTTTCCCTGCATGCTAAGCCCAGATTTAACATGGCCCTTTCTTAGGGTTTTTTTTACTTTATTTTACTTGATGGTCATGCGCTAATGTTCTCATTAGTAGTGCACGATACCTACCCTCTCCTTGACCCTCACTGTACCTGAAACACACGTACCTTTATTCGACCACAATATCACCTTGTATTTGTTTCTCTACCGGACTTGACGAATGCCTTTATGGTACTATGTAAGCCACATTGAGCCTGCAAATAGGTGGGAAAATGTGGGATAAATGTAACAAATAAAATAAATAAATAAACATGGGAGCACTTATTGCCTCCCTTAGGAGGCAGCTATGTGTTAGCTCTGCATTATCTGGTTAGCACGTGCTAATCATAACATGCTAGCCAGATAACACAGGAACACCCACACGCCACCCCCAACAATATTTTTGTAAAATTGATAACATGCAGGTTTAGTGTGAGCAAACCGGCAAAACACTTTAACGTGTTTCTGTGGCAGCCTGTTTTCCTGTGCATTAAGGGTGCTGAAGTTTCTTATTTCTCTCCCTGGACCCATAATACATTCTGCCTGAAGATGCTACAAATTGGTCATTGTTGGCGTTTGGTTTAGGGCTCACTTTGTATGGTTGTTTCCCTGAAGGGAACTGGTAAAGAAACAGAAAGTGGTTGGCTACAGCAGTTATGGCACTGAATTCTTAGCACTCTGCAGCTGGGGGTGGGGGGGGGGGGGGGGGGGGGAAATTCAGTAAAGGTTGCCCCAAATTAGACACTCGTGTGATGAACACTAAGTGCAAATTTTGTAACTGTCATAAGTACATAAGCACTGCCATACTGGGAAAAGACCAAGGGTCCATCAAGCCTAGCATCCTGTCTCCGACAGCGGCCAATCCAGGCTTCAAGAACCCAGCAACTCCCCCCCCCCCTCCAAAAAAAAAAAAAAAAAAATTAATAATGTTCAATGGACTTTTCCCTCAGGAATCTGTCCAAACCCCCTTTAAATTCCGTAAGGCCAGCTGCTGTCACTATATTCTCCGGCACGAGTTCCAGAGTCTAACTACATGCTGAGTAAAGAAAAACTTTCTCCTATTTGTTTTAAATCTACCATATTCAAGCTTCATCTTGTGTCCCCTGGTTTTGTTGTTGTTTGAAAGTGTAAACAAACGCTTCACAGCTGTCCGCTCTAATCTGCTCATTATCTTGTAGACTTCTATCATATCTTTATAGAATACTAGCTTAAGGCCACATTCTCACACCTAACTTTGGGTGTGAGCATGGTATAAATGCTGGCATTGAAGTCCCAGCAGTTTGGCACGGTAATGATAGCATTCTATAACCTTGTGCCTAATTTCCAGGCAAGCCCTTGATCTGCCCATGGCCATATCCCTTTGAGAGGTGAGCTTGATGGAAATTAGGCACAGGAATTATAGAATAGGATATAAGGCATTTCTGTATATGATTACTAATTCACTGTAATTAATACTTGTTAAGGTCAATTGTTTGATCCTTAGTGCCAATGAAGTTATGCACAAAAATGAAAACCCATGTATGGAATTCTGCACCTAAGTATGGGCGCCATATATAGAATCTGGGGGGCTAGTGAACTCTTTTGGATGTGGGAGGGGGACAGGGTATGGATACAAGTTTTACTCTTGCTCAGTTTAATATACTGTCAGGCAGTTCAGGGGTAAAGATCTGCAATCATGCATTCACCCCGGAAGACACTGGCTAACATTACAGGTCAATTTTCACTTCCTCATGGTCCTTTTGTGCCCACTAGGGATATGCATTCCATTTGTTAGCACACCTTAAAAAATTCAGCACCAGCAAAATTGATTTCATGTATTTTAATCTACGATTTAATACACATACAGTCAGTGTGGATGCCTAGAAGTTTCAGTGTGTCAATTTCTTTTTTATTAAAATGAATGTATGAAATGAACAAAAAGAAAATAAAATCAAATAAACGAGGGGGGAAAAGCCAAACGTTCCCAAAACAAACAAACTGCTTTGCCCGCACACCTCTGTAATGGCTATAGGCCTACAAGGCAATTTTGAAAGGAAAATGCCTCACGGAGTTTCCCTTTTAAAACTGTGCTGGTCCAGTACTGGCAGGAGTCTTTATTTAAATTTAGCTCACACCCCTTTCATTGGTAGTCCAAGGTGAGTTGCATTCAAATACAGAAGGTATTTCACTTTAGTACAGACTTTGTACCTGAGATAAAGTGAGACGACTTAAAGGGCTCTAGGAGTGTCAGTGGGATTTGAACCTGGATGCCTGATTCTCAGACTGCTGTTTTAAGCCAGTCCTCCTGCAAAATGTGTTAGGTAAGGGAGGTGATAAGCAGCCACAGGGATTTCAAAATAAAATAAAATTAAATCCCTGATTTCCTTAGCCCTGCCCAATATGTGTGCTAGCTGCAGCATGCACAGTCTTTTCCCCAAAGGGAGAAAACTAATTTTCAAAGGAGCTTTACTTGCTTCTCAACCCAGTTCTCAGGGAACACCCAGCCAGTTGGGTTTTCAGGATATCCAGTGAATATGGTTGAGATAGATTTTTGCATGCATTGCTGTGCAAATCTCTCATGCATATTCATTATGGATATCCTTTAGCTGCAACTGGCTGGGTGTGTTTCGAGGACTTAGTTGAGGAGCACTCATCTAGTTCAGATGAAAGGCATTAGACACACCGTAACATTATTGACCTCATTGAAAACTCTAAAACTTTATCTTACCACAACATCACTTTGTATTTGTTTACACTGGAATCTGCAAACGCCTCTTCGGTACTATGTAAGCCACATTGCGCACACAAATAGGTGGGAAAACGTGGGATACAAATGTAACAGATAAATAAATAAAAGGCTTAGTGGCCTTTTTACAAAACTACAGTAAGCAATAATGCATACTTACTGCAACAAAAAATGCCTTACTGCGGGGTGCGCTCAGGTGTCCTGCGGTAATTTTGGAGTCAGCATGTGCTACCCACACGCTAAAAAATAGTGAATGCATATGTTAATCGTACCCCAGACCCAATTCCATCTTCTATAACATCTCTATCATTCTCTTGCCTACAATGTTCTAGCCTTTGTTAAAAAAAATGTATTTCGTTTTTGCTGAGATCACACTGGCTTAATAATGGCCCTGGTTACCAGATATTCAGTTTGATTTTAACAAGTAAAATAAATAAACAATTTAATCTTGTACTTCTGATCTCTAGGGATTAGAATACATTCATTTTTCTAATTAGGAGGGCATTTTACTTAAGAATCGCCATATTTGGTTACACCAAAGCTCTACCTTGCACAGTTGTCCTCTTTTTACCAGTAACCAATGCAGGTCACAAGTACCTGGCAGCATCCCAAAGAGTAGCAAGATTCCATGCTACTCATCCCCAGGGAGAAGCAGTTGCATATGTCTCAGGCCACAGAAAAATGTTATGTTTTTAAGTATTTCTGTGCTGAGAGGTCACTGTATAAATATAAATCTTTTGGATGTGTTATATGCGGCCTGTGGCTTATTTATAAATACTAAATTTACGGAATAAAAATAACAGGATTGATATTCAGGGTGGTTAAAGTGGGCAGAAGAGGTTCCTGCCCACTTAAACCACGGTGAGCAGGCTGTCCGGGTACTGGCTGCCGTAATGGCAGGGTGGAGCCAGAAGATCTGCGGGTACCAGCAATATTCAGTGCCGGTGCCTATATAGCAAACTGGGCAGACAGAACCATAGAACAAGTGGGTCCATCTACTGACTACCGAACATTTCCAAGAACCGAAACATTGCTTGCCACGTTTTATCAGTTGGACCAGTTGACTTTTGAAGTTTTACACCAGCTGGTAACCATTGCCCCTGACACAGCCTGTAATTCTGATGAAACATGGCCATGTCAGGTATTGTATGTCAAACTCCTGGGAGCTTTTAATTTACCAATAAAGACTGTATTCTTTACAAGGTCTGCCTTTTGGTTTGATCATCCATGTTGGATGTGGCGGACCACCTGCCTTGTTGTTTTCTGACTAGCTAACTGGGCGAAAGAACCATAAAAAAAAGTGGATCCATCTTTGCCTGGTTATCTAGGCAGGTACCAACACCCACATAACTTCCGAGTCTGCCAATGCCTTGGATACTCAATGCTGGTACCAACTAGAGATGGCCTAGGCATTGAATATCAATGATGGTCAGCATTTAAAGAAACTCTGATCACTGCTGGCTGAATATTGACCTAAACAGGGCAGGTTTAAGGCATAAACAAACTAAGCCCATGCCTAGGGCCCAAATATTTAGAAAGGACAATACAACAATAGGGCTCTTATATCCCGCAAAGTCCCGAGAGAGCTCCACGTGGCTTTCAATAAGAGGACAAATCAGGGCATTCTCAGAGAGCTACAAAATAAATAAATAGATAAAAAATAAATTAAAAAATTAATCAAACAGGAGGAGTGGCCTAGTGGTTAGAGTGGTGGACTTTGGTCCTGGGGAACTGAGTTCGATTCCCACTGCAGGCACAGGCACCTCCTTGTGACTCTGGGCAAGTCACTTAACCCTCCATTGCCCCAGGTACAAATAAGTACCTAAGCCACATTGAGCCTGCCATGAGTGGGAAAGCACGGGGTACAAAAAAAATGACCTATTAAATTTCTGAAAGAAATATGTTTTAAGAGCTTTCCTAAATAATCTACACTGAGTAATTGTTCTAATTTGTAAAGGAAGAGTATTCCACCATTCGGTTGATTGAAAAGAAAAAAAGGCATTAAACACAGTTCTGTAGATTACTCCTTTAGGGCTGGGGTACTGTAGCAATACTGGGAGACAGTCAAACAAGGTTCCATTTTTCCCATGTAAGATTAACAAGATCAGACAGACATTCCGGAGCAGATCCCTACAGAATACGAAAAGTCACAGTACACAGTTTAAAAATATTTCGGGCCCTAACAGGGAGCCAATGAAGATTTAATAACAATGGAACTGCTAATTCATATTTAGATTATCAACAAATAAGTCTTGTCACTGTATTCTGAAATGTCTTTAGTTTTTAAAAAGGCCTTCAGATAAACCTGCAAATATTGCATTGCAGTAATCTGTGATAAAAGATTATGTCAGTAGTCTAAAAGCCTTAAAACTGAATTTTGATCTAATTGTTCTTAAATTTGTTCAGTGTAAAATCCCTTTTCAATCCCTTCATTTACCTGTGGTCTAAAAGTCAAGAATTCATCAAAGACAACTCCTAAAATCTTTAATTGCTTCTCCAACTGAAATGTAACACTATTAATAACTAATACCCTCTCAGATGTGTTAATTCAATGGCTGCTAAGGAAGGTTTTTGCCCTGGTTAAGTCAGCTACTGGCAGAAAAAAAAAAAGTGTGCATTGGCGGTGGAGGAAGGAACGAGAGCCTCCGTTTCCCAGAGGCTGTCTATTCTCCCCACCCCCTGTGCACTGCCCTCCAACTGGCAGGAGGAATCAAGCAAGTCGTGCACCTCACCTGCTGCTTCCACTTTGCCAGTTTTCCTCTGCAGTCAGAACTGGTCAGTTTCAAAACTGTTATTTATATTATTGGGGGGTGGGGGAGAAAAGTGGAGAGGATGTTTCTTTCGCAGACTGACAAAGCGTATTGTCCTGCTGCCTAACATCATAAAATCATTAATTTCCAAACTCAGTCAGACCAGTGAGCTCAGCATTCTGTCTCCAGCAGTGGCCAGTCTGGGTCACTCAGAGATGGGAATCATCCTGAACTCTCTCTTGTAAGTGCCCTTAGAAATAACACCAGGAGGTCACTTGAGCACTTTTTCATTTTATTGCTGCTTGCTCGGAATCCTAAGCAAAGACATAAAGGTAAGAATTCATGCAGGCATGAAAATATCTTCTAATAGAGGTGCCCTGTGCCAGCTGAAATGGCTCATGAAACTGCTCCCGTCTAATATAAGCCTAATATGTAAACTGTGTGTATATCCAGGAATACATGCTGGTAAAAGATTTAAGAAGGATCTAGGCAGAAGGTTTTCTGCAGCCCGCCAGAGCAGATCATGGGTCACTCAGGGATCCAGAATAGAGGTAGTACGGCAACTCAACTCTATACAAAATTGCTCGGTATTAATATGATTGTTTTATGCCTTCCAGACAACACAGGACAAACAAAATACAGCTCAGTACTTTCATAATCATGTGTTAGTATTTTAGGAAAAGACTCTAGTGTACAGAAATGGCTCAGATTTCAATTCTTACGTTCCTGTGAGAAATATTAAATTGTTTCATTCATTAGATCAATAATTAATGCTTTTAAAATAAATATTTTGGTTTCATTCCTTTGGAACACAGGTTGTTCTTTTTTTTTTTTTTAAAGGATAATTATAGTTCCCACATTATCCTTCTTTCATTTCTGCCAGAATTGGCCAATGGCAGCCACGCTTGTATTTCATTTCTGACTCAGTTTCTCTTGCTCCTTAGGGCTTTCAGCTAAATTGTAACTAGCTTCTTTTAGCTTAGAGCATCAAAATTGCCATTTTCACCTAGCTGGGGATTTAAAACTGCTGCATATCCTCCAACTTCAGACAAGCTTGGAGGTCTCTGCATCTTTATACCCCACCCCCACACCTCCAGTTGCCATCCCTACAATTTATCCCAATTTTGCCTTTTTTTTTTTTTTTAATTTTAAGATCACTTTCCCAACTCAGTTCAATCAGTGAGTGGGTGGTCTTCAACTACGCACCACAGATGGTAGGTCCCTTTCACAATTCATTTAGCTTTAGCTGGGCTAATAGGTGTCGCTTAAGTATTCAATTTATTTGTCAATAATTGTGCCTTTTAATATAGCCCAGCTTAAAAAATCAAATAATACTGTTAGAAAGTAATCAATTCCTAACTTGTGCTCCACCATTTTCTAAACTCTTATGTATTATCTTCCATCCTGCTCTAAAACACTTCTAGATGTATTCAGAACACTCAAATCTCTCAGTGTTTTCTATTTGCATTGTTCCAGATGTAGGCTTCAACACTTGCTTCCCTCCTCCTTCAAAGGAATAGTGGTGCATGCACATATGTTCATCTGAAACACGGGACAGTTCTGCAAGATACACAGCATTTCTTCTGCCACTGATTCCTGCTAGATGCTTGCATTTCAGCACACTCTCGCTTGCTTCCTGCAGGCGGGCACATGGTCAAGATAGTGGCTTAGTCGTGATTTTCCACAGTTCCTGTTAAGAGAGAACACAGTGGACAGGTGCACTTTATTAAGGTAGCTGTAACACAAATACCGTCCTGGCAGTGAAGGTAATATGAATGTTAATTAGACATATTCTGTACCACAACGAGGTACTTTAGACTAGTGGTTTTCAACCCAGTCCTCAGGGACAACCTGGCCTATCAGGTTTTCAGGATATCCACGATGAATATGCATGTGAGAGATTTGCATACCAAGAAGGAAGTGTATTCAAATTTATCTCATGCATATTCATTGTGGATATCCTGAAAACTCAACTAACTAGATGGTCCCAGAGGACTGGATTGGAAACCACTGCTTTAGAACACTGAGTGGGGGAGTGGCCTAATCGTTCAATCAGGGGACTGAGACCCAGTGAAGCCAGGGTTCAAATTAGACTGTGGCAACTTGTGATTTATTGATTTGACTTGATATATTATCCTTCTGATTAAAAACAAACAAAACAAAACTCACCAGACAAGTTGGGCAAGTCACTTAACTGGCCACTGACTCAGGTACAAATGAAAGATTAAAAGCCAGTGATTCCCAAACCTGTCTTGGTGAAAACCCTGGCCAGTCAGATTTTCAGGATATCAACTATGAATATGTACAAGACAGATTGGATACCAAGGAGGCAGTGTATGTAAATCAATGATGAATATTCATTGTGGATAACTTGACATCTTGACTGTCTGGGGTTCTCCTAGGACAGGTGACTGTATCCCATGCCTACACTCACCTCGCCTCCTGGTGACCAGGCCCTGTGGCTGTTGTGGACTGTCTTCTCCTTGTTTCCCCAAACATGTTCCAGAATCCGGTTACAGCCAAGCCTGTTCCAGCATCCGGCACCAGCCAAGCCAAGCCCATTCCAATCCTATTCTGATGTTCCGGCATTCCAGACTTACTTGTGACCTCATCTGTAATTGCCTTTATTAAGCACCTGGCAACTTTCAGGCTTGCCTTTGCAACAGAGGTCTTCAGATGAGTTTTCGTCTGTGTGTGTGTGTTGCAGTTCCAGCCCTGCTAGTTCTTGTCTTGCCAGTCTTCAACTTCTACTCCAACCCTGCTTGTTCCAGCCCTGCAAGCCTTCAGCTTCAGTTCTAATCCTGCTTGTGCTTGCCCTGTTTGTCTTCAGCTTCAGTTCCTCCACTGTTTGTTCCAGCCCTGTCTGTTTTCAGCTTCCATTCCAGCTCTGCCTGAATCCTGTTCCAGTGAAGCCTGTTTGAGAATCCTGAATCCTGTTTGAGAATCCTATCTACCGCTTCAGCTCCAGTCCGGTACTTCCAGTCCTGCTTATTCCAGCCCTGCTCATCTACAGCTTCAGTTCCCATCCTGCTAATTCCGGTCCTGCTTGTACCAGCCTGTCTGTGTTCAGCCTCGCTTCCTGTTTGGGTGGTTCACCTGCTGCTGCCGGTCACTGGCAGTGGCCCAAGGGCTCACTACTCTGGACTCCGTGACAGTCCATGACACATGGAAAGATCTAGTGTACCTAAATGTAACTTGCTACTGAAAAAGCATGAGTTAACTTCATAATCTCTCCCCCTCCTCTTCATATTTCTATTGAATATGTTTTATTTATTTTGAGCTAAGAAAGCCTAACCTCTGTATTTCTTCCACTGTAGTATAGCACTCAGGGGCCCTTTTACAGAGCGGAGGTAAGCCCAATGCGGGCTTACCGCTGGTTCTTCCAGGACTACCATTGATCCAGTGCAGCCACCAGAATTGGTTCCACCCTGAGCATGCACCATTTCCGGGGGAAAACGAAACCCCCCAGAAATGGCTTGCGCAATAAGCCGGCGGTAACTGGACATTGCCATGCGCTGCCCGGTTACCGCCCTTATCACTACCTCAATGGGTGGCAGAGTTCTCTTACAGAATGGCCATGTGTGCTGGGGACTGGCATGCGGGGCCCTTTTTACCACAGCTTGCGAAAAAGGATCCCTCAAGATGATATACAGGTCTAAAGCAATAAAAATGTTTGAGAGTAAAAGTTTTGGTAGGCATTTATTTCAGATTAATACATTTTACAATTTTAGGCAAAACAATTATGATGTGGATGATGCAGTTTGTGTTTGGTTGGAGCATTTCAGAGTCAGCTGTGCATGAATTCCCAATATACTAAGGGAGCAATTCTGTAAGTGGGGGCATCTTTTGAGGCCCCTCAATGCTGCCCAGTGAATGCTCCTTTTGCATTTACATGCTATGCCACGTTCCCTTGCAGAACAACACTTAAGTGTTTTGCTGCCACTTACATGCATAAGTGAATATTTACCAGCAAATGGAACAGTATTTCTGTACACTTACATGCTCAAGTGGCATTAATTGTGGGTACCCTGTTATAGGATTGCCCTTAATGTATGGAGCAAACATTGTTGCCTCATCTCACCCTTTGAAAGAAGTTTGCTAGGTAAAAACTATTAACCGGTTTGAAGCATGCAGCATGTTAGATTTACAGAACAATTGAAAATGTCTTTACATTTTTTTTCCTTCTCTTGTAAACAGAGCAGGTTAATCAGCAGCATCTGGAGAGAATTTCGTCAATCAGGGGCCCTGTTAACTAACCTGTGGTGTTTAGTGAATAGACCCCACCAAAAAAGAATAGGAAAATGCAACATATTGGAGCAGCAGCAGCAGAATAGATGTGAAATTTAAGAAAGGAAAAAAAGAGGTTACTCCAGCATCTAATTGTTGCCATGTATGTGCAGCTGGAGGGAACATTTTGACAAGGAGAAAAAAGCTGAGGGAAAGGCAGGGAGGAAAGGGACAGAGATTCATAGGTACCAATCTAAAATGAAATCAGCCGATGGTATTGTGTTGGCTTCAAGGCAGAGCCACTGCCCCTCTCATCTCAACGCTCAAGTTAAACTTGAAGGTAGGTGGAGATGAGAAAAATATATCCCAGATTAGAAGTAAAGGAACATGGAAATTCAAGTTTGGACCTTCCTGACATGAAGGTTTACTGAGCTTCAACAAGTTTTAGCTGGGCAGGATGCAGAAACAGGAGAAATGACAAAGGAATCCTAATCATTACAACAATATTCAGAAGCATAGAGTTAAGAATTCAGAATAATGTTATTTTAACAGACTGCAATAATTAAACATCTTAACATAAGCCACTGGTTCTCAAATCTGGTCCTGGAGGCACCCCAGCCAGTCACATTTTCAGGATATCTACAATGAATATCCATGAGAGAGATTTGCATGCAGTGGAGGCAGTATATGCAAATCTCTCTCATGAATATTCATTATAGATATCCTGAAAACCTGACTGGCTGGGGTGCCTCCAGGACCAGGTTTGGGGACCACTGATATAAGAATTAAGTGGTAAACCGGGTAAGAATTTCATAAAATATCACTTACCAACTGCTCAACACGCTCATACACAAAGAACTGGGGGAACGCTGGCTTAATAGGCTCTGCAGTAAATTTCATCTTCCCATCTGAGGTATTCTCCAGATCATGCAAACACTTTCGAAAATGATTGTAAGCATCACAACTGATATCCATGTGTCTTAGCGTGAAGTTCAGTCTGAAAGAAAAACCATTAGCTTGTGGTAAAGTGCAAGAAGGCGAATATTATGTCCAAATGTGCTTTCCTGATACTGGCATTATATATCCCTTTCCTGCCTCCTTAACAAAATCAAGAGCCCTTCTACAAAACTGTGGTAAGTTCGATTACTGCAATGGAGTGCTCTTTGGTTTACCAAGTTACCAACTCTCCTATCTACAATTATTACAGAATGTAACTGCCAAGATGATTTTTACAGAGACTGATAACTGGTGTTGGCCCAGCGTTATGGAATTCTCTCCCCTTAAATTTACGTGCACAAAAATTATGGGGCCCTTTTACTAAGCTGAAGTAAGAAGTTGCCATAGCATGCCTGTCACAAGACACCTAGCCACTAGCCTTGGGTTATCCCGCAGTCACTTAGAGGGTCTATCCCCAGAACAGCTCAGGTCCGCCTGCACCTGCTGCTTGTGCTCTACACTAGCACCCTCCTCCTACCGACTGGGTCACAACTGCCTCTGGGCGAGTCTCCCAATCATCAATTTATCCCCAGTGATTTCTAGGTTACTGGGGCCACACTCCCAGTGGTCCAACAGTTCCCAGACAGCACTCACAGACCCAACACACAAACCACCAGGATTCTTCATCAGTCCAGACAGAGAGGCAATAAACAAAATATTGTTTAAAAAATTGAACAGTGGAACAAAATAGTGCAATCAGCAAAGAAAAACAGGTAACTGAAATATGGATCAAGTATAACACAAACTAAATATTTGTTTACTTCCTAAAAAAGTACCTGGGGAGATCAGGACACATATAGCTGTTCACCAGTTATCAAGTATAACTGTTTTTTTTAACAAGGCTTCAGCAAAGAGTTCTCTCTTTCTTTCTTCTCCTGGGCTAAAACTGGAGCAAAAGCCAGTACAATTGAAATGAAAAAGCTCCTGAGCCAATCAGAGCCCAGTCAACAACAACATTTGAAAAAAGCTGGTTACATCACTCAGGCATTTCCTTATCTGTGTTAACTAAGGTGTGTAACAGCTTAAAACATAACATGCATCACCTTCTGACCAAACTAGAGAAATGCACTTCAAGGTTTAACAAAGGCAATTTTTCAGGCTTAAAACACACTGTTCTGTAACAGCGCCTTACGCAGGTCTTTCCCACATGCTAAGGCCATTTTTACCACAGCAGTAAAATGGACAATTTGAATTAACCCTTTAGTGTCCAATGTTCCCGTAATAAGCCATATGGGAACAAATTGATGGGAACATTGAACACTAAAGGGTTTTAATGGTCACTTGCTGTTTCCAGTAGTGTGCAGCCATTTAAAAAAATTACCACATGAGCACTTACCAACACCTATTTTGTAGGCGGTACGGACTCAGGCTGTAATCTGGCACTAATCAGTTAGTACACGGTAATGTAGATGCGCTGATTAATGCAGAAATGCCCACTCTCCGCCCCCAGACATGCCCCTCCATGAAAAAAATTATATATTTTTTAGCATGCTGGAACTCCCAGCACCATGCGTCGAGGGGGATTGTTGCCGATGCTTCTTGGCCTTCACCCGATGCTGGTCATTGATGCTGCTCAGAGCTGACGAGGACAATGTCAAATCCCCACGTCAACTGGGGATCGGGTCTGATGCTGACCAGTCCCAGAGGCCGTGCACAGTGGTCAGCAAAGAGGCAGATGGAGACCCACTAGATGAATGCCCACTCCCCTCAAACATTTGGATGCACCAGATGCCAATGCAACTCCCGATGCCGAGGTTTCAGACTGGGCTCCAAAATTTTTTTTCTTTGCGCTCTCTGGCCAGCTGAGTTATTTTCTTCATATGAAGGCAAAGAACACAACTGGAAGGGGTATGTTCAGGACCCAAACACTGAAGACACCAAGAACAAGTGTCTTAGCCAGAGATGGTCCTATTGCACCGGCTACAACGCTTAAAGCCATGATGACATAGAAGGGGAAAATAGCTGTGGAAAAATCAAATGGCTCGATAGTGGCTGAAAAAAGGGGGCAACCACTAGAAAAAGCAAGGGACAAACACTTGACTGGAGCTCAAGCCTCAGAGGGCCTACCGAACAACGCAAAAACAAAGAACTTGTGAGGGGGGAAAATCAAACTAAAACACTACAGGAAGCGAAGGGAATTTTTCCAAAGGGGGGGGGGGGGGGGGAACCCTCAAAGGGAAGGCACAAAAATTGAACAACCAATGCTTACGCAACAGACGCTGTGAGGAGTGCAGGACAATCTCGTTCTCTCCTCATTGCAAATGATAAGAGACTGATGGTCCCGTGCTCTTGCAGCGGGTGGGAAGGCACTCAAGTAAGTGCGGTGAGGACGCTGCATGAGCTCTTAAAGTTGTATTAACTTGTTTAAGGTCCGCACCGGGCGACATGGATGATGTCACCCACATGTGAGAACATGGCCTGCTTGTCCTCGGAGAAGCACATCTACTATCTGCTGGAGATAAAGAATATTGGAAAGCTGGAAGCTGTATGGGTTCTTATCCAGGGTGATGTCTACAATCTATTTGTTCTGTTTCTAGATGTTGGTGGGAAGAGCCAGGGAGGAACCCATATGTCTGAACTGCTCTGGTAGCATGAAGAGGAAGCATGCACTTCTAAAGTGCAATATTGCTGTAATGCTGTACAGTATAAATATCCTTTTAAATTAGATTAACCTCTCAGAGTACTGAAGTAGCTTCTAAAGCATCTCGGCAGCCCTGTATTTCATTACCACTGTTAAGCATACAACAAATACAATATGAGAGGTGATTGAGTGAAATTTTGTATTACCCATAATGCAAAGTTTACAACAGCCACATTGAGCTCAAGCGTACTTAATGTTAGTGAAGCATCTTAGCAGTCTGTCCGATTTTATTACAAGTTCATGCCCTTTATACTGCTAAACAAATGTTGTTTAACCTGCACAGAAGCAAGTGAGTGAAACTAATTACAGATATGTGTTCCTTTGGGAAATTCAAAGGTTTTATTACTTTCTTTTTTTAAAGAATAGCCTGAATTCAAATCAGTCATCCAGCATTCCCAAGAGTCTGCAGCCTTGGTAAGTAGCAATCATATTAAAACTAAAAAATGATGATTTTTTTCCTCCCTAGCTAAAATGTCAAAGCTTTATTTGGAAGATACAATATTAATGATATACACTAACATACAATAGCACTAAATTCTTAATTGAGTCAAATGTAATCTTAGTGGCTGTGACAATATACATAGTAACATAGTAGATAACGGCAGAAAAAGACCTACATGGCCAATCCAGTCTGCCCAACAAGATAAACTCATATGTGTATACCTTACCTTGATTTGTACCTGCCTTTTTCAGGGCACAGACCGTACAAGTCTGCCCAGCAGTATTTCCCGCCTCCCATCACCACCAGCTCTGGCACAGACCGTATAAGTCTGCCCTCCACTATCCTCGCCTCCCAACCACCAACCTCTCTTCCCCCACCTGCTCCGCCACCCAATTTCGGCTAAGCTTCTGAACTTGCATAAGAATGAAAAATCATGTATTTGTTGGCCCTACAGTGGTCAATTTTAAATGCATTTACCTGTGTAAAGAAGCCACTGGAAAACGTTCCAGCCTTAAAGCAGTTAAAGCATTCATGGCATTTCACAGGGTATATTTTGAACCACATTAGGAATAGGTATTCCTGGGGCATGTTTAAGTCTAGAGAGGAAAATAATACTTGCAAACTGAATTTTCAAATCTGTGGCAGTCATTTTAGAACAGCTGAGTGGAATTTACAAGTGAAAATTGTGGCATGTACACATGTAAATGCCAATTTTACAAAGCCATTATTTACACCTGTACAAGATGTACAGATTCTAAGTGGGTGAATTCTGGTCATGGTTTGAGCAGTAAAAAAAGAAAAAAAGAGTGTACTTCCAACTCTGAAGGGGAATAAAAAAAAATGCCTGCCATTTTTTTGTAGCAGAGTCACGCATAAATGTTTGCTACCAGCTCACTTCAATCAGAGCTTCAAAGGATTACATCAGGGGGCAATTGTACTTTATGTTCTGGTCTTTAAAATGACCTGAAAAAATGTATAATTGTGACTTCAGCAGACTGGCTCCTATTCTGCTCTTATTTCCTACTGATCCATATGTGCCATCCATTACTCCTCTTCAGCACTGTCTGATTTCTATTGCTACTTGGCTGTGTGATCATAAAATGGTCCTCAACCCACAAAAGGCTGTATAGCCTGTTGGTTCAAAGGGGGGGGCCTTCCATTCCCACTGTGCCCCTCCACCTTATGGGAACAGGTATTCACCCTGTAAATTCATTCCGCTATCTGGGAGTTATTCTAGGCTCCCATCTCTCTTTCGATCAGTATATCTCCTCAGTTTGCAAAACTGGATTCTTCATCCTACGTCAACTTTGCTCTGTTCAACGCTACTCTCAGTTTGATTCCTTTTATTCACTCCTATTGTTCCTGGCTCATTATAAGGCTTGACTATTGTAATATCATTTACCTAGCTTGTCCTCATTTTCAGTAAAAAAAAAAAAACTTCAGTCACTTCAAAACACAGCCATACACCTCCTGTCATGCACATTGTTATGACAGCTCAGCTCCCTACCATTGCTAGAAAAGCATCACTAGTTACCGGTCGCACAAAGGGTTCAGTTTAAGCTTCTGTCGCTTACATTTAGAGCATTTCAGCTAGGTGTTCATGGTTATGTTTCAGCGCTCACTATTCCTTATTCTCCTGCTTGTACTCTGCATTCATTGGATGACCACCGGTTAACTCTCCCCGGCCCAAAGAAAGTAATTATGGAATCCACCTGCTCTCCACTTTTTTTCTTTGCAGCACTTTACTACTGGAACTCGCGCCCTAAGGTGATTCATGACGAACCTTCCCAGGCAAAATTCAAAATAGCTCTAAAAACATGGCTTTTTAATCTGGCCTTTAATCAAAACTAAGCAGGAGAGTCTTAGTCCTCACTGAATGTTAGGAATACCTGACCTCTCCTCCTTCTGTCCTCACCCTTCACCTCCCTTTTTCCCTTCCCATTTCCTGTTACTATCTCTTTTTCCCTTCCCATTTCTATCTGTGATATCCTCTGTATGTATGGTGAATCCTATCTCTTTTCTATATGAATATTGTAGTTCCTTTTCCTTTCTTTTGAATTTTTACTGTGTTCACCACTTTGATCTACTAAAAGCAGCAAAGGCAGTATAGCAAATACCAATAAACTAAACTGGTCACTGTCATGGGTGTAGTTTTATGAAATCTCAACACTTACAAATGTAAGCAATGGTAATTTTATAAAGGATTTTTTGCACACATATGATAGTACATACACGTGGAAGGCCTCTGAAAACAACCTCAGGCATAAAAGCACACGTGATGCTTTCAGGCGCATACTTGCATGTGATTTTAGAATATGTGTACTAAGAGAAGGCATTTGGGCTGAGCAGAGGAGTTGCAACTTATATGCGTATTTTATAAAAAATGGGTATAGCTGCATAATTTACATTCTAACATTTAAGAAAACAAATAGGCAATTGATCTACAAGATCCAGCACGGATAAAAAGATCTCAAAAAGATGTGCAAAAACCCAGTGTACCTGAATATAACTCACCTTGAGCTACTACTGAAAAAAGTGTCAGCAAAATCCAAATAAATAAATGTACTAAATGTTTGATTTATTCACCACTAAAATAATAAATACATAAATAATTAAAAGCCCGACACGGGTGAATAAATTGAACATTTTGTACATTTGCACATTGTGGAGTTCAAAATTTTTTTAAACGATCTATTGCTTCTTTTTTCCATGCTAACATTTATACCTGATCCAAAGCAGGCATAAATGTCCACGGCTTCAACCAGAAGAGGAGCAGATCTTCATGACAAAAGCCCGATGAGAATAGTGAAGTCAAAAGTTAATTTTGCATTGTAACTCCCAATGTGGTACATGCTCCATCAGATGCCAAAGAGCAGACAGCCCTCTGGCATCTCAATGCCTAAGTCAGCCATCCAAGCTTGTTCCAGATGAACCAACTGCGGGGATGGTGCCTCGTCCTTGAGGTGATGATGATGGAACGTTAAGGTACCTTTCGTTGAGACACCAGGGCCACTGCTTTGCCTAGTGGAGTAGCCTAGTGGTTAGTGCAGTGGACTTTGATCCTGGGGGACTGAGTTTGATTCCCACTGTAGCTCCTTGTGACTCTGGGCAAGTCACTTAACCCTCCATTGCCCCAGGTACAAAATAAGTATCTGTATATATGTAAACCGCTTTGAATGTAGTTGCAAAAACCTCAGAAAGGCAGTATATCAAGTCCCATTTCCCTTTCCCTATACTTCTGCTGTAAGGCGTGTATGATCCATTGTGGCATGATAGTGCTAAAGCTGCAGATACAAAAATACAGCCTGGTGGGGCAGGAGAAATTAATTTCTCAGGGAGTCAAAGGGCTTGAGCGAACAATCCTCCTGTGACACATGATGCAAAAGTTGAAAGCCCTTCGATTCCCAGATGGAAAATAGTTTAGAGTCTGTGCCTGGTGTGAAAGCTGGATTGTGGCAAAGTGGCAACAATGGAGTCGTGGTGGGCTCAACATCATGACAGCGGCAGAGCCAACACCAAATGGAACACAAAGGCCAGTAGTGTACATAAACTTAGGACACTGATGGTATTGCAGCTGATGGGGCATGTAGATGGTAGCCAAGGTGAACAGGACTCATTATCGCCAATTCCAAAGCTGTACAGGTGAAATACTCAGTGTTCCTAAACCAATCATTAATGTGCCTCATTCCATAGCTAACAGTCAAGAAGCGAAGCCTGAGGAAGTTCAGGATCCCCCTCTCATGCAGCAACATGGTCATCTGGAGGGAAAGCAGGGGCCTCCTCCCCTGCCACAAAAATTGTTGGAGCAATGACTTTAACAGCAATTCCTCTTTTTACTCGCAAATATAACAGCAGCATTTGGAATATATATAATCAGCCGACTGCAAGGAACATATTAAATAAACTAATTTTCCCTAACAAAGAAAGGGGGTAATCACGCAAGTTATATAATTTGGATCTGGAAGCTTCCAGCAATGGGCCCACATTAAGTGAGTAGAATTGTGTCAGATCATCAGGAAGCTGTACCCCAAGGTATTTAAGCTTTTCCAACACCCATTGTAAGGAAAAGGCCCCCTGTCCAGGACGTCCAAACCGACTGGAAGACTGGCAACCTAATGATTTATCCAAGTTTAGTTGGAAACCAGATAGAAAGTCATATTCCTCCATCAGCTCGACCGCCACCAGAAGGGAGTGCTGGGGACCAGATAGAAAGTCATATTCCTCCATCAGCTCGACCGCCACCAGAAGGGAGTGCTGGGGATCAGTAAGAATAAAAAAGTAACTCATCTGGAAATGCCAAGGTCTTGAGAGTAATGGACTCCACCTCCAGACCATGCATCACCACCTCGCCCCTCAAAGTAGAAAGTAGGGGCTCTATGGAGAGGACAAAAAGTAGAGCAAAGAGGAAGCACCTGAAGTCCTTTTTCAGGATTGGCATTATATTGGACAACCTCCAAACCTCAGGTATTGTAGCTATTTGGAATGATGGGTTACAGATTGCTAGTTAGCTATTTGTTTGAGATCTTTCAGGTCTCTGAGATGAATGCTGTCAAGTCCTGCCAATTTGTTACTCTTGATTTTGTCAGTTTGATTTTACATCCTCTAGATCAGGTATGTCAAACTCATATCTAACAATGGGCCACCATGCCAGTCACACATTCATTGATGGGCCGCACTAAAATATTCGTCCTCCCTATTCTCCCCATTACAATTTCTTAGGAGCCAAATTTCATTATGTAATTAACCAGATGTGTGCATTAGATACATCAACGTAGGTTGCACAGAACTTCCTGCAGGCTGCATGCGGCCCAGATGTTTGACACATCTGCTCTACATTTACAGTGATGTGCTTTAGTTGCTCCACATCAAAGGAAGTTTTTGGGGTAGGCATGACCAGCATCTTCCTCAGTAAAACCAAGGGAAGGGAATCATTTAGTTTTTCACCCCTTTGCTGTCCTGCAGGAAAACCGACTTCAGTCATGGGCTCTTTCTTCAAAAAAGGTTTAGTATTAGTTCTTGTCTCTACAGAAACCTTCTTTTCAAAGTCACTGTTTGCCTACCTCATTACTTTTTACATCTAATCTGTCAAATCCTTGTATCATCCTTGTTTTCTTCATGAAGATCTGCTTTTTTTTTTTTTTTTTTTTTTTACTTTTTCTGCCTCTTCCACTTCATCATTAAAAGCATGGCAGCTATTGTGTGATATTTTATCTAGACTTTCAAAATGGTCTTTTTAAATAACATCCATGCCTAATGCAAACTTCTGCTGCTGACAACCACCCCTTTTAGGTTTGTTTGTTTTTTTATTTATTTTTTTTAAATTTCCTCATTTTATCATAGTCTTCCTTTTTAAAATTAAGGTTCACAACGTTTTTTCTTTGATGACAAATTTGATCACATTTTGATTGCCATTGCTTAGCATCCCCATGACCACTGGGGGCCGGGATAATTCTACTACTTATTTCTATAGCGCTACAATCATCATGCTACAGCAATACATAATAGTTGGGTTTAGGAACCATGATTGCTGGGCTGCAGAAGCTGCCCTGGTGCTTCTTTCTAGACTGATGACTGTTGTGGCAATGACTGGGTTAAAATTAGTTGAGTGAAGGATACAAAACAGGGGAAAAATCTCCAGATAATTCTGAGCCATGGCTCATGGTGCTGTCAAGAATGAAGAACTTCAGGTAAGAGGAAAAACAGCAATAAGAATTTAAAAACAAAAAGCATGACTGATGCCTGATGTGGTTCATTTTAAAAGGCAGTTAAAATCTCATTTATTTTCTCAGACATTTTTATAGTATGTTAGTAATAATTGATGAACTGTTTGATTTGATTTTGTAGTCAGCTGTATATGGCAGGAGAGGGTTTAGACTGCCAGTTCATATACTGTATCTGTCTATTTGTATTAATAGTTTATGTTTTCTAATTATGTATGGATTTTTGTAAGCAGCTTAGCTTTGTGCTAAGCAGGGAACAAATTTGATAAATAAAATCAAGAAAAAAAAAGCCATAGGTTTGTAATAGCAAACAGCAATAACAAGGATGATGGGCTCCACCTTGACCAAGGTGGGACTGGTTACTGGCGGCGGCACTTAAAAAGGAGATTGAGTAGCTTTTAAACTAGAAACTGGGGGAAAGCCGACAGTTGTTCACAAGCGCATGGTTCAGGTCAAGATATCTTTCAAAGATACCATCAAAACAGGGAAGACCCGGTATCCTGACAGTGAGGTTGCAATAGAGACCTTAGTAGACCAGGTGTCTTTAAATAAAAAAAGCAGACAAAAGATTGAGCAAGATGTAAATAGGAACAACAAACATAGCTGAAATGTCTATATGCGAATGCCAGAAGCCTAAGAAGTAAGATGGAAGAGTTAGAATATATTTCACTAAATGAAAGGTTAGATATAATAGGCATCTCTGAGACCTGGTGAAAGAAGGATAACCAGTGGGACACTGTCATACCAGGATACAAATTATATTGAAGTGATAGGGTGGATCGAATTGGTGGAGATGTAGCATTGTATATTAAGGAGGGCCTAGAATCAAATAGATTGAAACTTCTGCAGGACACAAAACACATCTTGGAATCCCTATAGATTGAAATTCCATATGTAAAGGGGAAAAGGATAGTTATAGGAATGTACTACTGTACACCTGGCCAGGATGGACAGATGCAGAAATGTTATCAGAAATTAGGGAGGCTAACGAACTGGGTAACACAATAATAATGGGTGATTTCAATTACCAACAACACACAAGCAATTCTACCTCGTGCACAATTAGTTTGAGGGCAACTATGGCAGGCACACCATAAAAAAAGTGGAGAAAAAAAAAAGACTTCAGAAAAATCGGATCCACCTCGTTCTTAAAGGACGCACCTTAGATGTAATGAGGGAACCGTTACAATCATGTGTCTTCACAAAAAACACTCCACATTAACTTTCATATGAGCACTGCCATGTGCCACCACAAACACTGTAGGAGACTCAAAAACTCACTTATCCAAGCTTGGAAAATGTACTTAGCTCATTATATTGATGTCTTCGCCATTCATAATCCAATCCAGGTCCGAATGCTGTACTTTTAAAATTCCTCAAATCCCGACAGGGAAGCCCTGTTTCGCTATACCGTAGCTGCCTCAGGGGAATATTTTCTCTCTTTATAATCCAAGCACTTTAAATCACTCTCCGTCTCCAAATCACCCTGGAACAAAAAATGGCTGACCATTTTATACCCAATATTGTATCCAATATTGACTGGGTACATGTAACATCAAGGCATGCTAGGGAGGTAAAATTCCTTGACGAAATCAAGGACTGCTTTATGGAGAAGCTGGTACAGGAGCTAACAAGGAGGAGGAAAAATTTTAGACCTAGTCCTTAGTGGACTGCATGCTGGTGGAAGAGGTAATGGTGAGAGGGCCGCTTGATAACAGTGATCATAATATGATCAGATTTGATATCGGCAATGGAGTAAGTACACATCGGAAATCCAATACGTTAGCATTTAGCTTTCAAAAATGAGACTATGATAAAATGAGAATAACAGTGGAAAAAAAAACCTAGAGCAGCAGCTGAGAAAGGTCAAAAATTTACATCAGGCATGGATGCTGTTCAAAAATACCATCCTGGAAGCCCAGGCCAGTTATAATCCATGAGGAAGGAAGGCCAAACAACAGCTGGCATGGTTAAAAAGTGAGGTGAAGGAAGCTATTAAGACATAAAAGAAACTCCTTCAGAAAATGGAAGAAGGATCTGAAAATAATAAGAAACAGAATAAGGAATGGCAAGTCAAATGCAAAGCGCTGATAAGGAAGGCAAAGAGGAACTTTGAAAAAAAGATTGCATTGGAGGCAAAAACACATAGTAAAAACTCTTTTTAAAGAATGTAATGTAGAGCCACTCTCTGCCCCCTAAAAAATTTTTTTGCATGTAGTTAGTGGCCTTTTTACTAAAGGGTCTGGGCGGCAACCCGGAACTACTGTAGGCCCAATGCAGCTGCTGGCAGTAGTTCCGCCTCGAGTGTCCACCATTTCTGGCCCTATAGAAAATAATTCTTTAATTTCTAGCGCGGTGCTAACCTAGCGGGAATCGCTGCCCAGTTAACGCCGGAGCCCTTACCGCCAGTGCTCCCCCCTGCATGGCCATGCAGTAAGAATAATCTTACCTCACAGCCATGTCTTTTTTTAGGGGCACACGGGAAAAATGGCCCCTGCTGCTACCACAGATCCCATTTTACCGCAGCTTGGTAAAATTAATCCTTAATGCGCAGATATGGCAGTTACCGCAGGATGCCATTATAAGCTGCGTTACGCATACATTAGCACCTAACTCAACTTAGTAAAAAGGGCCCCATAAGTACATAAGTGTTGTCATAGTGGGACAGATCGAAGGTCCATCAAGCCCAGCATCCTGTTTCCAACAGTGGCCAATCCAGGTTACAAGTAACTGGCAAGATCCCAAAACAGTACAGGCTCCATAGTAACTGTTCACCACATATTAGTAAAAGGCTCCTAAATGATTTCTACCATACAAAGAAGAAACTTTGTATGGTAGAAATCATTATGGGGGTAATTCTTTATCTGGTTGCCTACTTTCCTTTATAGAACACCAGAGTAACCAGATATATAAGTGTGTACATTTTAGGTGTGAGCACTTAATGACAATCACAGACCTGTAAGGATAGAGCATGGGTAGGCCTCCCATAACTGAACTACATCCAAGCCAGGCAACCCGGGCTGTCACTGTCAGCCTGGGCTACCGTCGTCAGTCCTGGGGGTCCAGTGGACCCCCCCAATGGCTGAGGCCCTGGTGGCTAGTGCCCCCTCCAAGCCCCCCCCCCCGGACACCGACATGGGGAGTTGAGGTCCAGTGGACCTCTAGCCCCCCTAATCCCTCGACACACACACACACACACACACACACACAAAAACCCTCCCTGGTGGCTCAGTGGGCAACATACCCCCCCCCCCCCCATGGTGGTCTAGCGTCCCTCTCCCTTCCCGTACCTTGTGATGACTAGGAGGGAGTAGCACTCCCTCCTCCTTCTAGAGCTGCCTCTAAAATGGTAGCGCCCTACCCAGTGCATCCTGGGATGCAATGGGCATGGCTTCCCTACCATATAAGGGAGAACCCCCCATGAATTTGCATGCTATTAGTTTTGATCATGAGGGTTTTAATCCTTCACGGTCTTCCTGGGCTAATCTTCCAGCGTTGTTCGGAACAGTGCAGGGGATTTGATCATCGGGGCCTGAGTGAGGTGAAACAGGTAAATAGGAACTGTCGTTACCCTTTCAAATAGTACTAAGACCAAAGGACATGAAGCTAACAGATAGCGCTTTTAAAAACAATGTATCACTGAACACACAATTTGCTGTCAGAAGATGAAAGCAGTTAACATAGCTGGGTTTACAAAAGATTTAGAAAAGTTCCTGGGGCCACTTTTTATCCCTGGGTGTAAACAAGAAATGATTCTACTCTTTGGGATCCTTCTGGGTACTCGTGACCTGGATTGGGTACTGCTGGAAATAAGATACTGGGCCTGATAGACTTTTCTTACTCAGTATGACAGTTCTTACATAGTACAAGACTTGTGAAGTTAAACAATCAGACATACTGACTCATTGAATTATAAGCCTTAAAAATTCTACTGCATGTCATCTTCTGGTATCTATAAATGTCTGTCTCCCACTTTCCCTATTCAGACTATCACTAGCATGCTTTTTTATGTACGTTTTGCCCAAGTGATAGCATCTAGTGAGGAGGCTCCATCTGTCTTGCCTATCACGCACACACACATCTCATATAGCCCCTGTTGCCCCCTCAGACAGATATGCATAAATATGAAAATGGAGGAAGAGGAAACCTGCCATTCTGTCAAATTAGAAGTTTGCATTTTTCAACTTTTATGATTCACTTATTTTCTGGTAAATGCCATCTTTTGCTCATTCTGTTCTGAGTAAAGATAGTCAAGAACGGTACTAATGTATTCCACATAAAAGATTATCACCCTATATTTTATTTGTTAACTTTTATTATGTCACAGTGAACATGGTGGTTTTGCGCAGTCTTCAACTAGAATAAATCTCACTAGTAAGCCACAGTATGTTTGAAAAAATCTCTCTCAAATATAAAACCAGAGTTCTTTTAAACTTGCATCGTGTCAAAGTCAACTTTCTTCTGCAGTTCAGACTGTATTCATTACACGGCTGGCTGTAAAGACCATATGGTGCAGCAAATGTGTGCGCAGTGTTTTTTTCCCCAAAGACACATCCTCTCCACAAACTGCCTCATCATACCATCTATAAATGTAATACTTGTATGATCTTTCTAATATGGGTCCTGGCAATCCCTTTTATTTACTCAGGGGCCCTTTTACAAAGGCGTGCTGAAAAATGGCCTGCGGTAGTGTAGACGCGTGTTTTGGGCGTGCGCAGAATCATTTTTCAGCGCACCTGTAAAAAAAATGCCTTTTAAAAAAAAATACTTTTGCTGAAAATAGACCTGCGGCAAAATGAAAATTGCCACGCGTCCATTTTGGGTCTGAGACCTTACTGCCAGCCATTGACCTAGAGGTAAAGTCTCACACAGTAACCGGGCAGTAATAACCTGCGCGCGTCCAATACATGCATACGAAAATAAAAATTATTTTTTGGAGGTACATATCAGATGCGTGCCAAAAATGAAATTACCACAAGAACCACACGGTAGCCGAGCGGTAACTCCATTTTGGCGTGTGTAGACGCTTACGCGGCTTAGTAAAAGGGCCCCTCAAACTAGGGACTGAGGTGTGCAGTTGATGTACTGTTAGTCAATAGAACAACTAGATTGGTTGAACACCAACCCCTAGAGCTTTACGATATAATCCTACTACTTACTTCTGTACTTTTTCTAGTGGTATGCAGTCTTAATCTCTCTATATAAAACGCACCTCCAACGTTCTAATGAAGCCTCATTTTCTCCAACGTTCTAAAGTGAGGTGGCTGAGTCTGCCCCGCCCACACATCAAACGTGATGACGTCGAGGGCGGAGCACAGACACTCAACAAAACGAAAAAGCGATGCCTAAAATGACATCCCATTAGGAGACGCACTATCCGCCCTTCACAACGCCCCCACCCCCCAAAGTCGCTGCCCCTCACCAAACCCCCCCCCCAACATTGCCACCGCTACCACCAGGACCCCCCCTACCACCAGGACCCCACCCAACAAACAGCGACCCAGGCAGGGGCTGCTGCCCACCGGACCTGCTCCTCCTGGAGCCGATCGAGGACTTGCAGGGAGATCCCGGTGCCCCCTCACTATTTCCAGTCCCCAATCGGACCCCCCCCCCCCCCCCACCAAACAGCGACCCGATCTCTATGAATAACGCCGGCATGGAGGGGGAAGAAGTCAGGGAAGGAAGACAGAAGGTAGCAGCGAGGCCAAAAAAAACCCCACAAAACGGAGAGGGAAGTGTAGCTCCGCCCTCGCGTCACAACATGATGACGTTGAGGGCGGGGCCAAACAGACAGCAGCGCCGAAAGAGGACTTGCAGGGAGATCCCGGAGCCCCCCTCGGTATTTCGGGTGCCATGGCGGAGTGGCGACGAGGACAAAAAAACGAGAGAAAACTGTAGATCCGCCCTCGCGTCAAAACGCTTTGACGTTGAGGGCGGGGCGGTAGAGAGAGCGGCGCCAATAGAGGAATTAAAGGGACATCCTGGTGCCCCCATCCGTAAGCGACATCATCACCAAACAGAACATACCCTCCCAGCAAGGGGGTAAACGGGGAAAGCCTGCCCCATCTCTTTCCATAATGCAGGCATGCAGGAGGAGGAAGTCAGGGATGGAACACAGAACCGCTTAACAGAGGGAAAAGGAGGTAGGGAGGGGATCCTCACACCAGAGAAGTGGGGGTGGGTGCCCTGCGAGAGGGGAGGGGCTCACACTCACTCACTCATTCAGTAGAGGGTGGGAAGGGACAGGGGGAGAGGGGGAAGAGGGAGGAAAAGGAGGGGGGCCAACGGAAGGGAAAAGTTGGATAGGGGGGCAAGAGAGTAGGGGGAAAAGCAGACTCTCACTCTGTCAAACACACTGTATCTCTGTGAAAACTCGGTCTCTCTCACTCACTGTGTCCAACATACGCACTCAAACACACACACTCACTCACAGATACACAAGCACCCACTCTCAATCTCTCTCTGGCACACAATCGCACAGTCACTCTCTCTCTCACACACACACACACACTCACTCAAACATACACACTACGAGGAAAACCTGGCTAGCGCCCGTTTCATTTGTTTCCGAAACGGGCCTTTTTTACTAGTATTGATATATTATTTTTTGTACTATACAGGGTTCTCTTCTATCACCTCTGCTCTTTAACATTTAGATCAGTCACTTGGCAAACCTAATCTAAACTTTCAATATCAACTCATTCTTCTATTCAGATGATATCTTACTCAATTTTCCCACTACGCCTTTTAATATTGATCTTTCTCTCCTCCAAGACTGCCTTTTAGCTCTTGCTTCCTGGCTTGCTAAACATAAGTTGGTCTTAAATGCAGAGAAAACAGTTATATGTTGGTTTACTGGTTCACTAATTCAACAGATCTGAGGCACTGATTTAGCTAGACAAAACTGTCAAGATGCATATGACAAGAATAAATAAGAAAAAAAAAACAAATCTGTAAAGCAAAATTAAACTCTCTTGTTCAGCCACTCCTGCTGCTCCTTGAAAATCAGGTTTACCCTGGGCTATCATTTGAAATTTGTGCGGACACCTCAGTATATGCTCCTGAACAGCACCCACCTCCTTTCTATGGTTAAGTAGACTGTGCATGGGTTTTTCAAGTTGTGCACAATTCGATAGAATGTTCTGAAGACAGCATCTGTGAGGTCATCATCGTAGAAAACTACAATCAAACAAGAGCTAGTTAGCAAAAACCTCCTTTAGAAGGATGGCTATTTTCTATTTGCGGTGATCAGTAAAACACAGAACAACCACTGCAGACTCATAGCTTCAGGTTTTACCGAAATACACGTACAGAAACTCATGCAAAGTGATGATCCTTATGTATTCAGCTATAAAGCTCAATGGTTTTGAAGCTGACAATTCTTTATGTGGGAGTCATTTTGTCTCTCCTTCTACACTAATTTCAATGACTTAAAATGGAGTTTATACATAGCAGAGGATTTGAAATACATGTTCATTTCATTTTCCCTTTATTTAATATACCGCAAATGGTAAGTACATCTACTACTACTACTACTTAACATTTCTAGAGCGCTACTAGGGTTACGCAGCGCTGTACAAATTAATAACTAAGGACGGTCCCTGCTCAGAACAGCTTACAATCTAAAGGACGAAATGTCAAGTTGGGGTAGTCTAGATTTCCTGAGTAGAGGTGTTGTGATTAGGTGCCGAAAGCAAAATTGAAGAGGTGGGCTTTGAGCAATGATTTGAAGATGGGTAAGTGGTTTACAAGAAAAAAAGTAATTATAAATAAATTAAATTACAGGAAAGGACAGAGAGATACAACAGGAATACTAGGTTACAATCAAGTTGTTATAAGGGCAGGGAACGGGTATTTTAACTACAATAGCCTATAATAAACAATAGGAAGGGAGGGAATGGAAAGAAGAGACACAAGACAAGTGATCCATACCAATGACAAACTTAACTAATACCACAGTTGTCATTAACAAGAATCAAAATTAATTTGATTTTTGTGTTATTTTGTACTATCAGTTTCATTCTGTTGGGTATTACATCTAAGCATTGTGTATATAACCATTACCAAGCAGCAGCTGTATATGTTCTGACATGTTTACAGCATTTGTTTTCTATTTTTTAATGGTCTAGTACAGGGGTAGGCAACTCCGGTCCTCGAGAGCCGCAGGGCAGGTCAGGTTTTCAGGATATCCACAATGAATATGCAGGAGATAGATTTGCAAGCACTGCCTCCATGGTATGCAAATCTATTTCCTGCATATTCATTGTGGATATCCTGAAAACCTGACCTGCCTGTGGCTCTCGAGTACCGGAGTTGCCTACCCCTGGTGTAGTACAAGTATAAAGGATTTAATTAAAACATTATTCTTTCCTATAACAGAGAGATTATTTAGTTTAAAGGACTTTATAATTTTGGACAAATTTAGTCATGACTGCAAGCTAAAAATAATTATGAACCATATGGGCAGGATAAAATTTTGGAATCATCACTCATGGCCTCTTTGGTAGAATACTTTAGATACAGGAAATGCCCATGGCCACTAGCAACTTAAGATTTTTCTGTTGCAAAAAAACAATAAACTCAAGACCCGAGATATTTTTTGCTTTAACTCCTAAGTATGTGTTGTGGCTTTATAAATGAAGTCAATATCACAACTGGGTTGATACCAGAGGAAGCAGCTACGTACTGGCCCACTGTCTGGACCTTATTTGTCAAGAAAGTTCAAATCAATTTGATCAGCAATCTGAGCCTTTCTAGTGGAAGAAATACAGTTCGGCGACCAATATTCAGCCACATTAAAAGATGGAATTGAATTTCTTTTATAACTTTTTATTTATGAACATTATATCAAAATAATAAATCAAGCAATAAAAAAAATAAAAGCCAATAGTAAGGTATGATGATATTAAGTATGTATTATGAAAACGATAGCACCCTCAGCTCAGAAGGGAATATCAAGAGTTAAGCATTAAAAATGTGAAACTGAGATAATTTTAAGACAGAGCAGGACAGATGCATTTAACCTAGTTACAGATTGATAACACTTGCTGAATTAACAGTTTCAGCAAGCTTAAGTAATGAATGTTTTGTTCAGATGCTGGGAAGAGTCACTAAGAGCACACATGTTTGGAAGGGAATAGGGAAGTAAGAGAAAAATATGCAGATGTCTAAGCCTGTGCGCTGCTGCAGCTGGGAAGAGGGCTTCAAACTTCAGTCCAGTCAGGAGTGGAGGGATGGTGGAGAGAGTCTTATCACAGATTGCACCAGAGTGAAGCAGAGGAGTAATCTGATGCTCACTTTGTTTTCAGACAGAGAAAAGCTACTTAAATTGTTTTTTCAAGAATCATCAAAAGCTATTTACAAATTTTAATATTTCAGTGTTTCCTGATGTGGTGCGAAACTACTGCCAACTCCAGACCTTCGCTCCTTCTGTCTCGCTGCACCTTACACCTGGAATAGACTTCCTGAGCCCTTACGTCTTGCCCCATCCTTGACCATCTTTAACTCTAGATTGAAAGCCTACCTCTTTAACATTGGTTTTGACTTGTAACCACTCGCCCCACCTACCCTCCTCGCCTCTTTCCTCTACACATTAATTGATTTGCTTGCTTTATTTTTTGTCTATTAGATTGTAAGCTCTTCGAGCAGGGACTGTCTTTCTTCTATGTTTGTGCAGCGCTGCGTACGCTTTGTAGCGCTATAGAAATGCTAAATAGTAGTAGTAGTAGCATGAAGATGTAATATGGAATAATGTATGTTAGTTCTGCATTCCTATAAACATTAATGATCTTTACCAGAATGATAATGATCTTTACCAAAATAGCTAGCAGCTGTCTGACCTTTGCTCTTTAGAATGCTGATAGAAATTGAATATAATCTAGCCAATAATTTTTCAAAGTTTGTGTCCCATGATTTGTGATGTAACCAGTTAATTTATGACTTAATGCATTCTTAATAAAAGAGCAGAGGACCTGAGGGATTTTGAGGCCGTTCTGGGTGAACTCACTGTCATTAAGTGGGGCCCACACTCTCTTAAGAAGGCTTTTGTATATATATTTTTTTATTGGTGGTGTGTGTGTGTGTGGATTTCTTTCCCTTGCTCTCCTAGAGTTGAAAATAAAGGACCAGGTATGATCTTGTTCTGGGCAGGATCCCAGGCAATCAGTACACTCGCAGCCTTCAAATTTGGGACCTCAGAAATTTAGGATGGGTGTAAGTGTTCTTTCTACTGGGAGATCTTTGGCTGGCGGGGCCTGTGGATCCCCGCCAGCCACGCCTACAGAGCACTGATTTCGGGTGGGCCTGACCCCAAAGTGGATAGGCTTGGGCCCACTTATGGCTACCTGGCCTGAGAGACCCCGGCGACTGCCCCCCCCCCCCTTGGAGGCTGGGCCTGCTTTTGGAGGGACAAAAGCACTGGGGAATTAAGGGAGGTGACCTCCCCTAATTCCCCCACTGAAGTGCTGCACAAAACAAACTTTTCTAAAACATAAACATTCTGGAGAGCAGGTGCAACTCCTGAAGTTGCCCAGAGAAATGCAGTTGTTGCCCTTTCTGAAATGGGGAACGCCTATTTAGTTGTTTTGCGCCCTGCCCCATCCCCAAACATGCCCACACCATACGCCCTTGCCATATGCACTTTGAGTTTGAGACATGTATATACGTCTGTAAGATGCACAGGACTTATAAAATAAGCACCAAAATGTTCTAGAAAAAAATTAAGTGGAATATGCAAATGTGGTCGGCCTGGGGATTCTGCCTGCTGATGGGCCTAAAACATAGCCATCGTTGTTCCATTTAAGGATCAAAACTTTTCTGTTCAGCAACTCCCTCTGATTCAAGCTGCTACTCCAGTTTCAATGGCACACCCTTACCATCAGCAGCCAGTATGACACTAGTAGAATCATAAAAATCAGCAATGTCCTCCTCTGACCAGCTGAATGGGATCCCGGGATCTGTAAACAAAGACAAAGATGCTGTAAAATCTTTATGAAGGTGCTTGCAAAATTAGGTATGAGCAAAATATAAATGTAAATGGGTGAGGTGATGCACCCATGAGTCATTAACTAGGGGAAAGCTAGATTTGTGGAGTGAATTGAGAAAAGCAATCTAGCATGCTGACTCCTGAAGCAGTTTTTGAACTTGTTACCGAGTCAGATTCACTTTGGCAGCTCTTGCATATATTTTTGAGGCTGATATAGGATATCACTGTCACATGAAGACTTGGATTGCCCTTTATGTTGAGTTTTGTTAACTACAATCTCCCCTTGAAACTTCCTCTTTGTACAGTGTCAAAGTATGCACCTTCCAACATGAATGAATTATTGCTGGGGTCGTGGGGATGCTGAAGCAACTTTAATATAGAGAGTTTCAGACCTCATAATATCCAAAAAAATTTGTAGAGAAATTTTTTTTTACAAGGGTTACTTTTCCATTCTGCTTTTGTATCGGAGCGAAATGGAACTGGATTCAGGATTTTCTTCATAACACAAGCATCTATTTTGGGGGTTTTCCTGAAGCCCGAAAATTGACAAACATTAAGAGAAAAATATTCTTTCAATTTTTAAGGTGTTTTTGGCCTTTAGGCCTATTTCTAATCCTACTGCATCCAGGTAAATGCCTAGTTAAACATTCTGGGGTCAGATTTCAAAAAATGCAGAGGTCTTAAACTGGATTCCTAAATTTAGGTACTCAAAAGTTTTCAACCTACATGTAGGTTCCTAAGAGGCTTATTTATCAAACTGCACTGCTAACTTAATTTGAATTATTAGTAAACAGACCCACTAATCTCAAGGTGCGTCACTATCAGGCTTATTTATGAAAGTGATCGCTGGGCATCTTCCGACATAAATCAGGAGATGGCTGGCGATCTCTCAAAAGTGGCAAAATCCGTATAATCGAAAGCTGCTTTTTTGACACCATTGCCGCTTTCCCGTTGCCGAGCTGGCGAACGTTCAAGGGGGCGTGTCGGCAGCGTAGTGAAGGTGGGACATGGGCGTGGCTACCAGATGGCCGGCTTTCGCGGATAATGGAAAAAAAGCGGTGTTAATCAGTATTTCGCTGGGTTTACTTGGTCCTTTTATTTTCACGATCAAGCCTCAAAAAGGTGCCCCAACTCACCAGATGACCACCGGAGGGAATGGGGGATGACCTCCCCATACTCCCCCAGTGGTCACCAGCCCCCTCCCACACTAAAAAAATAAAAATAAAAACCTTTTTTGCCAGCCTGTATGCCAGCCTCAAATGTCATATCCAGCTCCCTGACAGCAGTATGCAAGTCCCTGGAGCAGGTTTTAATGGGTGCAGTGCACTTCAGGCAGGCAGACACAGGCCCATCCCCCCCTACCTGTTACACTTGTGGTGGTAAATGTTAAGCCCTCCAAACCCTCCTGTACCCACATGTAGGTGCCCTCCTTCACCCATAAGGACTATGGTAGTGGTGTAGAGTTGTGGGGAGTGGGTTTTGGGGGGGGGGATTTGGGGGGCTCAGCACCCAAAGTAAGGGAGCTATGCACCTGGGAGGTATTTGTATATTTTAAAAAAATTTTTTAGAAGTGCTCCCTAGGGTGCCCGGCTGGTGTCCTGGCATGTCAGGGGGACCAGTGCACTACAAATGCTGGCTCCTCCCATGACCAAATGCCTTATATTTCGCCAAGTTTGAGATGGCCAGCATTTTTTCCCATTATCGCTGAAAAACAAAACCGGCGGTCTCAAACCCAGCGAACTCTGGCATTTGGCTGGGCCAAACCGTATTATTGAAAGAAAAGATGGCCGGCCATCTTTTTTCGATAATACGGTTACGGCCAGCTGTTGCGTCGACGGTGATCTATTTCGCTGGCGCATTTCGATTATGCCCCTCCACGATAGTAAGTTAGGTGCTAGGTGATAAAAATCAGTACCCAAATGCCTAACCCCACTCCCTCCAGCTACCCAATTTGTAAGAATGTAAACTTAGGCACTTAGTGGTCCTTTTACAGCCATTTCTGGGGGGGGGGGGGTTATTTTCCCCTGGAAATGATTATGGGAAAGCTGATGGCCTCTCATAACAACTTAAGAGTAGCCATACTGTGTCAGACCAATGGTCCATGTAGCCCAGTATCCTGTTTTCCAAACAGTGGCCAAAGAAACCCAAATCGTGGCAACACTCCATATTACAAATCCCAGGGCACGCAGTTGCTTCCCATGTCTGACTCAATAGCAGACTATGGACTTTTCCTCCAGTAATTTGTCCAAACCTTTTTTAAACCCAGATATGCTAACTGCTGTTACCACATCCGTCGGCAAACAGTTCCAGAACTTAACTATTCGTTGAGTGAAAAAATATTTCCTCCTATTTGTTTTAAAAGTATTTCCAAGTAACTTCCTCAAGGGTCCCCTAGTCTTTGTACTTTTGGAACGAGTAAAAAAATTCTACTCGTTCTACACCACTCAGAATTTTGAAAGTGTGTGTGCTGGGTTCATATTTGTGCTGAGGCTGGGTTGAGTGCCACCAAAGGTTCATGACAGAGTTGAAAGGCTCAGGCAACTCCTCAGGTAAATTTCACGGGGTGCCAGCTAGTATTTCTTGATTACAGGTTAAAAAAAAATTATTTTATGTTTTTCATGTATACTTAATTTCCGTTTTCAAAATGTCCTTAAAATGACCGAGGGGGAAAAAACCCCACCACTTGCAGACAGATGTGTAGCACTTAATGATCCCATCTAGTAAGCAAGCTTCTCTGAGCCCTCTGCCATGTCATTACCCCAGAAAAAGCTGGGAGATAAAGCAGCAAAATAAAAACATTTGATACAGAATGTACAGCACAAGGGCAGAAAAAGCTCATCTGCATAAAACCAATTAATTTAGTTGGGGATTAACCCAAGATAGCAAACATTACAGGGCAACTGACATCTGAACCCACAACTGTGCAATTTGAGACTGGCACACAAACATATCAGAGACTAGAGCTGATAGCTTATCTCTGCAAAGCCATAAAAGCGAGCCAGCCAGCTCTGGTTTACCTTAATAGGAGGTAACATACTGGAATATGGATTGGTGCACATTTTTTTTCTCCATTACCAATGCACAGTGGGCAGCTCAATCATAAATGAACCTCTGTTATGTTGGATATTTTGACCCATGAAAACTGAAGGCCAGTTTCATTATCCTGAAAACACACACTGTAAGTAACAAAATGTAAAAGCTAATCTATTGTTAAATATAAAACTTTCAAAATGGATAAAATAGATACAAAGTTCACTATAAACCATATGCAGATGGGGCCTTAGACTTGAACCCAACCTGAGCCGACCATCTGGATTTGACTTATTGTCCTGACAGGCAGTGGGCCAAATACGAGAAGAGCCGGCACTTCCCCACTGCTGTCCCTGTCATGGAACCAGGCCCATTCAGGTAACTGCAGTAAGAAAATGGACACATTGTATCCTCTGCTGTGAGTAATATTACCACAGGATTCTAAGTCAGCATCAATAGAAGCACTGGAGGTTTTTAAAGGATTCTAAAACACAAGCAGGTTAGTTAACCTTTACTTGCCTTGAATGAAGCAAGCTGAGGGCTTGATGAAGAAAGACTTGCGACTTCTACTGTAAGCTCAAAATTGCAAAAAGCTAACTATATGTAAATTTTATGCATGCAGAACTCGTGCACAGGGAGATGCCTACTAGAGACATGCACACAAAGGTTCAGTGGTAAGCACACATTCTTGTATGTCCAAAGAAAACGCCTGCACATCTGCAGCTGTTGTTCTGCACAAATATTAGCCTTGCAAACATTTCTTGAATATGACATTCTTGTGAGCCTAATATTTATGCACAGAACAGCTGCAGATGTGTGCTGGCACTTTCACTGTTCAGCTGCACACACAATATTGCTGCTACCTTTCATCTGGAACTTAAAATTACAGATACAGTAGTACCTCGGTTTTCGTTGGTTTCAGATTTCGTTGATATTTCCGACAAGAAATTTGTCTCGGTTTTCGTTAGTTGCCTCGGATTTCGTCGAAAAAGAAGGACATCCATCTCCCAATTTGTAATCGGAAGATGGACGTTTTTCTCCCGATTTTGGCTGTCCTCGTTAATTGCCTCGGTTTTCATCGGTTTCGGATTTCGCCGATTGTTTTTGGATGGATTATCGACGAAAACCAAGGTTTCACTGTAATGTCCTGGTTGGAAATCCCCCCCCCCAAATCGCAAAAACGGCATGAAATCATCTCAACCAATTCTTCTATGCTACTGTGGACTTGGTGAAAAAAAATTCTTACTTTATGTGCACGTCAATAGCCACCATTTCCTTCTGTGCACTGTAGTGGAATATTTAATGGCCTCATTACCGTTCATTTTAATGCTGTGTGCACCATGTCTTCTGTGTGAGTTAACACCTGCGCTCAACCCCTTTCTGCATCGCTCAGCCAGTAATGAGTGTGTACAATCTGTAGTAACCATGTGGTTAGGCTCACGGTAGCTTTCTGCATCAGCCTCTGAGTGCAGGGAAGAATTATCCTTTCCAAAGCACTTGTGTAAAAATGCCATTTCATTTGCATTAAGACACGGTTAAGGAAAAGCTATGATATGCACATCTGAATTTATTTTACCAGCTGTTCCAAAATTAATAGCAAATGGCACTGACAAATCCTTATCCTCTCTTTAAAGACAGAATTACAATGGTACTTGAAGCTGGGAGGGAAAAAAAATACAAAGTAGAACAATGTGTTCCATTATGACTGCATCCCTTGAGTCACTGATTCCAATATCCTAATTACTTTAACACCTAGCCTTTTCTAACACAGTTCCCATGGTAGGCGTCATGACCTACTGATGCCAGGCAGCTTTTAAACTGATGACACAAATTGGTACTACCACATTTGATGCAAAATGTCAGACAATTTCATATCACTCCTGGGCTTGTCCCTTAGCTCCAAGGAGATCCACGTTTTGTCTGATGGCATCCGCAAAGCTTGGGCGTGCTGCAGAGGTGATGTGCTCTATCTTGGGGTGGGAGGGAAAGGAAGAAGAGGTGCTTGCTGCTACAATGCTGACCCCTTCCAGTTGAAGCAGCAGCACTATAGAATTTTTCTGGCCCTATTAAAATAGGTGTCATCCAGACTTGCATCTCTAGGGAGAGGAATCTTTAAAACGGAAGATACGCTGTCAGACTAAATTCTATCATTTGTAATGTAGCCACTTTTCAATATTGTAAAGCAGTGGCTCCAACACGGTGGGTTGTCACCCTAAACGGGGTTGTAAAATTCTGTATAACATGGAGAAATAAAAAAAAAATAAAAGATATACATACAGCCAGTATTCTGGGAACAATTTTATAATACTGGCGCTAGTATTTAAGTGACCGTTAGACATGCTTAGAATAGTGGCGTTTACATGCAAGGGTGTGCACATGTGCACACTTAACTTACACAGCATATATTTGCAAGGGGGAGGGAGGCACCTGTGCCTGTGGAAAACGTTCACATCTGTCCCTGGTCCTGAGCACACTATAACTGCTGGTAATATGAACTACATAAAGAACATACCCAGAACATACCCAGTTAAGCTCTGGAACTCATTGCCGGAGGATGTAGTAACAGCAGTTAGTGTAGCTGGGTTTAGAAAATGTTTGGACAAGTTCCTGGAGGAAAAGCCCATATAGTCTGTTATTGAGATAGACATGGAGAAGCAACTACTTGCCCTGGGATTGGTAGCATGGAATGTTGTTACTATTTGGGATTCCAGAATCTTGCTACCATTTGGGTTTCTGCCAGGTACTTTTGACCAAAAATTGGCCACTGTTGGAAGAAGGATACTGGGCTAGATAGACCGTCGATCTGATCCAGTATGGCTATTATGATTCTGCATAAATAATACCTGTAATTTATTATAGAATGGCAAAACAAATAACAAAAGCATGAAGCAAATTCCTAACAGCAGATTCATTGCAAAATCTTCTCTTATCACAACTAACAGAATTTTCCCTCGCAACCAAAGTCATGAAAACAGCCCGACTTCCACCTGGACCCAATGAAATACCTCAGACTAGCCCCAAACTAGAGAAAGCATAAGACAGTTTTACAATCCTTTGTAGCAGGCTTGGCATCAGCTTCTAGTACCATACTAGGAAGGCAGATCACCTACATAGGGATGGGTTATCTCCCAAGCTGGCTCCAGCTGACCTCGGTTAGGGAAGGGTACTACGAGCCAGTGTTCATGAACCTTTGAAAGTCCTAGAAGGCATGTGGAAGCAGGAAGAAGAAACTATGTCCCTTAAATTTTCTCAATATTCTGCCTGGAAACAGTAGAGAATCAGTTGGTCTAGCACTCATAGGTAGAGATCTTTGGAAAAGGGAGGATAAAAGCAAAATTCTCTGTCAGAGATGCAATGAAGTCTTCTCTTCTGCCAAGCAATTAGTGGCAACACTAGCTCACTCTCTCCGAGTTATCACTGCCAAACACACATCGCTGAACACTGTAAGAAGTCTCTTTGATTAACTGGCACAAAGCTCGCTGATGGTAGCATAGCAAATCAGGCACTGGCTATCATGACTCCTCAGTGATGAGACCCAGCAAGCACCTGAGGAACGTATGAGTACCAAGGCAGGCTAAAGGTGACAGAAACATTGTTGCATCTTCAAGGTCTTCCTAGCTGGTCTCACGATCGAGAAGACTCTTGGTTCAGGCCTCATGGCATGTCCATGGTAGCAAGCAATGAACAATAATTCTTTAGGTCTTCACACTCTGGGTGCTGGGCAAAAGGTGCAATGTCATGAGTCAAGTGTGCTTTGTAATAGTATTCATGATGGTTGATATGGTTCTGACACTACAGACACACAAAAGGATTGGTCTGGCTGTAGCTACAAGGTGAAAACATGGGCAAAGCTTGGACAGGGCTCAAACTTATGCATGTATTTTACAGAATGCTGTAAGTTATGTGCACACTAACATTTAGGTGCATATATACTGTTCCCAGTTATTCTAGTATTCTATAAGGGAACATTCCTTTGCTCTCTCTCATCAGGTCTATACGGACCTACCCTTGGCAGAGGACCGCTGAGATCCCACAAAGTACAAACAGGAGCAAACAAGGAGTGGGAAATGGACCATGAAAACCAGAGATATGCAATGAAACTGTGCATTTATTATTATTTTTGCATTTATTATTATCAGGAATGGAAATGCAAATATGGTCTTGAAAAAGACCGTTATGATTATAGATCCACTGGATGGAATCTGTGCGCGTAGAAGTACGTGGTATAAAACCAATCCTGATAATAAATGCTATTTTTGGATATTGTTATATAAAGGATAGTTCACAGAGACTCTTGAGGCAGACCAGTGAATTGCAATAATCTAATCAACTAGTAATAAAAGCATGTGCTAGTTTTAACAAATTATCTTTGGCCTAAATGGACATCCCCAAATAATAAAATTAAAATGAGTGTGCAGTGATGGTTGAAAGAGGGGAAGAGTTTTGTCAGAAGATATCAGAGGGGTGGGAGCCGAGAAAGCTTGAGAATGAAGGGATGAGCCTGAGGGGAAATGCTCAAAATACTGGCAAAGTACTAAACAACGCCGGAAAAATACCGCCACAGGAGTGTCGTTAGCATTGAGTATTAGGGACTTTTGCGGGAGGCCTGTACTTTGGGATGCACTCAAGACCTGTGCATTAAGCACAGCTCTTGAATGCATGCCCAGAATGCCAGAGGGGGAGGAGGAAGAAGTGGCCCTGGTAGAGAGAGAAAGAAGTTAGAAGGCAGCTTACAGAATATCACAGGTTAATTCCACTGCCAGTCAGCACTTCAGTAGGGGCAGGGCAGGGGAGAGGAGGGAGAAGTGTCTTTGACCCCAGCTTCCCCTACTTCCCCCACCGCAACAGCTAGACTTTATCCCTTCCTCCTAGGTTCAGACTGCAGTTTGCTGTTGAGTTTAACATGGGCAGGGTGAGTGAATCTCCTGCTTTTGGCGGGGGGGGGGGGGGGGGGGGGGGGGGGTAAAATTATTGTACGCAGCAGCAGACAGCTGGAAGGAGTGCTTCCCCACCTTCCTGGTCCTCTTCAGTGGCTCAGCACAACCCTAACGCCAGCTCCGAGCTGGCACAGGGTTGTCGCAGGAGGAGCGCCCTTGTTTGGTGCGCTGCCTGATCAGCATTGGGGAGGAATACACAAGGACCTCTTTAGCATGTATGTGCATGCTCATTGCACTCAGAGCCAGCGAGTTCATTGTTTCATGCACTTGTCAACTCTAAGCATTCTGTACTAGCAAATGTGGGTGCTACTCCGGCACTAATGGCCTCTATTGCCAACATTTGCTTTTGAGCATCTGGGCCTCAGTGACTTTGGGTGTTATATGGGACAAGAGTAGATAAGTGGTTGAGTCTATGGGTGTCAGGTGGATAGATGAAAATGGGAGAAGTGAGCCTGAGGGATGGTGAAAAGTAGGTAAAAAGGTTTAGAAGAAAAAGAAGGAAAGTGGGTATGAGACAGAGGAAGGCAAAGGCAAAAAGGGGCAGATGGGAAAGAAGACTGAAGGGAAGGAAGGGTCACCTCACACGTCACATACTCTGTCATCCACCCCCACTCACTCACAAACAGATCCAAGTACACTCTTGTAGACATCCCCCATCCACTCTAATAAACCAAACCCAGTCACTTACCCCTCCCACAGACCCCCATCTGAATCCACCCAGTCAAATACAGTCACTTTTTCCTCATATACATGCAGAACCTCAATTATACACTTGTACAAGTCAACCTCACACCCCTCTACCCACAGTTCTATCTTAAAAATAGCAAGCTTACTTCAATAGCTCAGTGGCTGTGCTACAGAAAGGTTTTGAGAAGTTGCATTTCAGGAATGATGAGTACATCTGAAATAATTACTTAAAAAAGCTCACTGTCTCTGATAGTGGTCAGCCCAGGTCACAAGCACCTGGCAGATCACTAAAAGTAGATCTGTTTCTCATAATTCAATTTCATGGATGTGCAATGGCTCTCCCAAGTCTAACTAGCTAATATTATTTTTTATGGACACTTCCTCCAGGAACTTGTCCAAACCTATTTTGAATCCTGCTACAGTGGTCAACTTGACCACATGTTCTGTCAACAAAGCTTGTTTTTAATCTTCTGAAGTCTTTACTTAGGCTTGGAACTTTCTGTGAGGGTTGCTAACAGACCTGGTTTTCAAGCAATCCACAAATTTACCTTGGGTATATCCTGTTCTGTCAGGTCAATGGCCTCATTTCTTTCAAAGATGTTGCAAACAGACTAAAAAAATGGATGAATCCAAAAAGGCAAAACAACTCTTTCTTTACTGAAATCACTGGGAAAAATGTGAAGAAAAGTATTGTATGCATTTCTTGTCACACTATTTTAATAAAACAGGATAGCAGAACTAGAAAAGCTACAAAGAAGCAGAACAAAGGGAATGAAAAAAACTACTTTATGAAGAAGGGCTGAACAGGTTAGAGGTTTTCAGCTTGGGGAAGATATGACTAAAAGGAGAAATGATAAAGGTTTCTAGAACCATGAGAGGGATGGAATAGGTAAACAGCGAACATATATTTATCCTTTCAAACAGTACTAAGATTAGTGGACAGTCAATGAAAGTGTTTCTCAACGTCAAGCTAAATACCTGTTCCTCTCACCCCTAGCCAAGCAGCATCTCTGTCTCTCCCCCTGCCATGCAGCATGTGTCTCTACCTCTATCTCCCCCCATACCCAGCATTTCCCACGTCTCTCTCTTCCACCTTCCTATCACCCCTTCTCTCTACCTTTCCCGCCCCTCAATCCAGAATTGCGCTCTGTCTCTTCAAACCCACCCAACATCGCCCCCTTTCTCTCTCTCTCTTCCCCTACCTCCTGTTCACCCTCTTGTTGCTATTTTTAAAAATGGCAGAAAATGCATGGGACGATTTCTCTGCAAGCGCTGCTACTAGATCTAACAGTCCTGCCCCCCCTGATACAGGAAAGTTACATCAGAGGAGGCAGGACGGCAGAGCTAGCAATGGCACACACAGGGAAACATGCTTCATCCCATTGTTTTTACCGCTGCCACTGACACCACAGACCAGGAAAGGCAGGGCAGTGGCAGCAGGAGAAAGGGAAAGGTCACATTTGGGGTTGGGGAGGCGTACTCCCTGCTGTGGTCTCACATATCATGGTGTTGAGAACCAGCACTCTATGAAACTCTCACACAGTAGAACAAATTAGAAAAAGGATTATTTTCACATAACACACAAATCACAGTAAATGACAGCAGATAAAGACCTGAACAGTCCATCCAGTCTGCCCAACAAGGTGGCCAGAGCCACACCTGGCACTCTGTGCAGGTTACTGTCATTCATGCTTAAACACTGGTTGGCAATTTGCCATCATATGCTATAACCAAAGTACTGCTAACAGTATTTAACTTGACGTTTAAGATATCTTCCCCTCCCCCTTGAGTTGTATAGCACCCTCACTTACAAGCTGTAGAGTCTGTCGCTAGAGGATATGGCTACCGCATTTATCATAGCTGGTTTAAGACTTTGAAAAGTCCATGAACAATAGCCAGATGAACAGCAGCTTTCTCCCACCGGAAGTGAGCAACAATAAATGATCTTTTGCTCGAGACCTGATCCTTTTCTAACGTGTCTCCCTACCTAATTGTTGATCTCCTTATTCCTTACTCTCCTGCTCAACTCAATCTGTTGGTTATTCTTAGAAGTCAATCCAGCTTATTTTCGAAAGAGATCGCCGGCCATCTTCCGACACAAATCGGGAGATGGCTGGCGATCTCCTGAATCCAGCCAAATCGGTATAATTGAAAGCCGATTTTGGACGGCATCAACTGCTTTCCATTGCGGGGCCGGCGAAAGCTCAAGGGGGCGTGTCAGCACAGTAGCGAAGGCGGGACGGGGCGGGATAGAGGCATGCATTGAGATGGTTGGCTTTGCCCGATAATGGAAAAAAGAAAGCCGGCCGTAACGAGAATTTGTTTCACTTTATTTGGTCCCTTTTTTTTTCAGGTCCAAGTCCCAAGAAAGTGCCCGAACTGACCAGATGACCACTGGAGGGAATCGGGGATCACCTCCTGTGACTCCCCCAGTGGTCACTAACCCCCTCCCACCCTCAAAAATACAACTTTAAAAACTTTTTTTGCCAGCCTCTATGCCAGCCTCAAATGTCATACCCAGCTCCCTGACAGCAGTATACAGGTCCCTGGAGCAGTTGTGGTGGGTGCAGTGGACTTCAGGCAGGCGGACCCAGGCCCATCCCCCCCTACCTGTTACACTTGTGATGGAAAATGTGAGCCCTTCAAAACCCACCCGAAACCCACTATACCCACATGTAGGTTCCCCCTTCACTCCTTAGGGCTATGGTAGTGGTGTATAGTTGTGGGGAGTGGGTTTTGGGGGGCTCAGCATTTAAGGTAAGGGAGCTATGCACCTGGGAGCAATTTTTGAAGTCCACTGCAGTGCCCCCTAGGGTGCCCAGTTGGTGTCCTGGCATGTCAGGGGGGGTCAGTGCACTACAAATGTTGGCTCCTCCCACGACCAAAAGGCTTGCATTTCGCCGGGTTTGAGATGGCCGGGCCCGGTTTCCATTATGGCCAAAAACCGAACCCGGCCATCTCTAAACCTGGTGATCTCAACATTCGACCTAAATGTTGAGATTTAGCCGGCGCCAACCGTATTATCGAAGGAAAAGATGGCCGGCCATCAATTTCGAAAATACGGTTGGCTCCGCCCATTTACGGAGCCAGCCCCGGAGATGGCTAGCACCTTTCGATTATGCCCCTCCACGTGTTGTCCATTCAACTACATAGCCCCTACCATATTAACTCTGCCATTATACCCAAGATCAGAATTAAATTTAGCATCCTTTACATTTGGCCCTGAAAATGCTATTCTATAGCCAAGCATTCAGTGCAGAGTCCCTACCCCAATGTTCTCCAGTCTGGCTGACTGACTGAATGTTCACTGAAATGACTATCTTGAACTTATTGGTTTTCACATCTAAGTATTATTCCTCAGCTTGCTTAGCTTCTCATTTTTAGTCTTTGTGTTGTAACCTGGGAATGACTTTTGTTTCTGTGTATTTCTGGCTTTTCTGCTCCTTCTATACTCTCACTTATTGAATTGTAACTTTGCCTTGATTTTTAGTTCATTGCCTTTTAAATATGTTCAGAATTGTAATTGTTTGTAAACTGCTTTGACAAGGGCAGAGAAATTTAGTATAGTAAATAATTAAGTAAAGCACAACTTCTGAATGACCTGAATTGGCCATTTATGGAGACAGGTTTCTGGGCTCCATGGACCTTTGGTCTTACCCAGCAAGCACATCCTATGCACATAATTATTACTAGTCCAAAGAAAAATTGTTTTATTGATTTCACACTGGATTTTATAATAATCTGCTTTCTCTTCACTAAGAATAAATTGATCACAGTTCCTTTTTATCACATAACAATCTTGCAAGTGGTTTAATCTTCCATGGTGTAATTAAATTCTTGCAGCAGCACATACAAGGACTTACCAGTGCTTCTATTTACTGAACATGGGATACTAATTTAAACTTCTATACTCTCACTTCTCAGGAACACAGTTCTGCAACCTTGGTGCAGGGCAGTAGCGTAACCAGCGTTCAATTTTTAGATGGGCCTGGTGGTGGACTGGGTGGGCACAGGCCTCGCATTTCCTCCCCTCCCCACCCGCTACCACCCCCCCCACCCGCCGCCGCTGCCGCATTTCCTCTCCACCCGCAACCCCCCCCCCCCCCCCCCCCCCCCGAGACAGCCCCCTGCACATGGTCAGTTCTGGTCATTTTTACTGACCTGAAGCACCACTCTCCCTCCAGCACTGGCGATTCCCATAGCCAGCCTTCTGCCAGTGTGCGTCGTCGGGGCCTCTTCTCAGGCGCGACCCGCCTACTCTGCAACTTCCTGTTTTCCGCAAAGGTGGGACGCAGGAAGTTGCAGAGTAGGTGGGACGCGCCCGAGAAGAGGCCCCGACAACGCACACTGGCAGAAGGCTGGCTATGGGAATCACCGGTGCTGGAGGGAGAACGGTGCTTCAGGGCAGTAAAAAAGTCAGCAGACCATGCGGACGGGGAGAGCGAGCAGAAGAGGCTGGGCGGGTCTGGAGCAAAAGTGGCTGGGCCTGGGCCCGTCCAGGCCCACCTGTGGCTACGCCCCTGGTGCAGGGTTAGGTAAAAGATTAAATAGTTCTAAATTTTCTTCATGAGGAAAAATGAAACATAAAGCTTAACAGCTCATCAGATTTTATGATGCACTATAAAATATAACCACATTGGAAGGTGTCCATTTTTACTAGTGTTGCTCCAGCAACACAATGTTAAGTTCAACATTAGGAATCACCATCCAAGCAAAGATTTAGGCGTTATTGCAGACACACACACATCCCCCTCCTCAGCCCCGACAGAAGGACAGAACACATGCACTCAGTCACACAAATAGAATCAGAGTGACAGGCAGACACCGAGACCCACAGAAGCAGCGCTGAAATACCTTCCTGCCCTAAGTGGCCCTTTTACAAAGGAGCAGTAGGGGTAACGTGGGGGTAGCGCTCACACTATTGCTGGGGTAACGTGTGCGCCCAGCAGTAATTCTGAATTTGGAGCGTGCCGAATCCCGCGGTAGAAAATAATTTTCTACCGCAGGGGGCATTCCCGGCAGTAACCAGTTGGTGTGCGCTGCATGGTTACTGCGTGGGTACCGCGTGAGCCCTTACCGCTAGGTCAATGGGTGGCAGTAAGGGCTCAGGCCGTAAATAGGCGCGCACTAGTTTTAATATTAGTGCAGGCCCATTTCCCGGCCCATTAAAAAAAGGCCTTTTTCCTAGCCACAGTACAATATGGCCTAGCACACGCCTAAAAGACGTGCCCACATTACTGCAGGCCATTTTTTTTTTACCACAGCTTTGTAAAAGGACCCCCAACTGCTGTAAGCCTATTTCTATATAAAATGCCCTTTTTCAAGTCATACCTGTGTGTTGTATTATTTGTGCTACAAAACCCACTGCCCCTGAGAAGTGGACCCAGGACCAAAGAAAGGAACCCAGAACCAGACGACAGCCAAAGCTGATAGTTAAGGTCCCCAGATGTTAGCTAACAGTTCTACATATAATGGCCCCAATATAAAGGGGTGCCAAAAATTTAAAACATCTAAAAAAGTGAACCAACTACATGGGAGAAATTGTGCTTAAAATTTTTGAGCTTTTTATCCTTACTTGCATATGATATCAAAACAAAAACCTGTCAAAGCATCAATAAAACATTCCTATAGTTTGTTACCTGTACAAAACTCATTTTTCAGCCAGTCCAGCTCCTTCACTTTCACTTCAGCTCCTATTTGTCAATAAAAGAAAAAAAATAATTTACATACACACCCAGAGTAGCGTTTTTAGTGCGTGATAAAAACTGGCATAAACGCTAAGACGTCCATTATATTCCTATGGGCATCTTAGCATACATTAATTTTTAGTACGTTTAAAAACACTAGAGTGCCTTTGTAAAAGACCCCCATAGAAACTTTGGGAACTAGACTGAAATGTTCTTATTAGCAGAATATTCTGGTCACGAGACTATGGGGTCCTTCTACTAAAATGTGTTAGGTTTTGGGCTTAAAATGAAATAATGCAGAATTTTAAATTTGCAACAAGCTCAAAAGTAGTCCTACATCAAGAAGGGGTATTACCAGTCTTTTTTATTGCAGGTATGTGTTAACATTCAGATTAATGCACGGTACTGGTTAGAATGGAACAACTTCTTAGTGCCTTCTATTTAGTGAACTTGTGCCAACTCTGCAAAAGCCAGTTAGTGAGTGGTAAGTTAATGCGCTAGCTAGCTAATGCTTCCACACCCACTCTCCACTCATGCCATGCCTCTCCCCCCCCCGACAGGAAAATTCTGAAAAATCTGGTAAGCAGTAAACTACTTCAAAACCCTTTAACGCAGCTGTGCGGTAGCCTGTTTCCACACATTAACCATATACAGTGGTGGAAATAAGTATTTGATCCCTTGCTGATTTTGTAAGTTTGCCCACTGACAAAGACATGAGCAGCCCATAATTGAAGGGTAGGTTATTGGTAACAGTGAGAGATAGCACATCACAAATTAAATCTGGAAAATCACATTGTGGAAAGTATATGAATTTATTTGCATTCTGCAGAGGGAAATAAATATTTAATCCCTCTGGCAAACAAGACCTAATACTTGGTGGCAAAACCCTTGTTGGCAAGCACAGCGGTCAGACGTCTTCTGTAGTTGATGATGAGGTTTGCACACATGTCAGGAGGAATTTTGGTCCACTCCTCTTTGCAGATCATCTCTAAATCATTAAGAGTTCTGGGCTGTCGCTTGGCAACTCGCAGCTTCAGCTCCCTCCATAAGTTTTCAATGGGATTAAGGTCTGGTGACTGGCTAGGCCACTCCATGACCCTAATGTGCTTCTTCCTGAGCCACTCCTTTGTTGCCTTGGCTGTATGTTTTGGGTCATTGTCGTGCTGGAAGACCCAGCCACGACCCATTTTTAAGGCCCTGGCGGAGGGAAGGAGGTTGTCACTCAGAATTGTACGGTACATGGCCCCATCCATTCTCCCATTGATGCGGTGAAGTAGTCCTGTGCCCTTAGCAGAGAAACACCCCCAAAACATAACATTTCCACCTCCATGCTTGACAGTGGGGACGGTGTTCTTTGGGTCATAGGCAGCATTTCTCTTCCTCCAAACACGGCGAGTTGAGTTCATGCCAAAGAGCTCAATTTTTGTCTCATCTGACCACAGCACCTTCTCCCAATCACTCTCGGCATCATCCAGGTGTTCACTGGCAAACTTCAGACGGGCCGTCACATGTGCCTTCCGGAGCAGGGGGACCTTGCGGGCACTGCAGGATTGCAATCCGTTATGTCGTAATGTGTTACCAATGGTTTTCGTGGTGACAGTGGTCCCAGCTGCCTTGAGATCATTGACAAGTTCCCCCCTTGTAGTTGTAGGCTGATTTCTAACCTTCCTCATGATCAAGGATACCCCACGAGGTGAGATTTTGCGTGGAGCCCCAGATCTTTGTCGACTGACAGTCATTTTGTACTTCTTCCATTTTCTTACTATGGCACCAACAGTTGTCTCCTTCTCGCCCAGCGTCTTACTGATGGTTTTGTAGCCCATTCCAGCCTTGTGCAGGTGTATGATCTTGTCCCTGACATCCTTAGACAGCTCCTTGCTCTTGGCCATTTTGTAGAGGTTAGAGTCTGACTGATTCACTGAGTCTGTGGACAGGTGTCTTTCATACAGGTGACCATTGCCGACAGCTGTCTGTCATGCAGGTAACGAGTTGATTTGGAGCATCTACCTGGTCTGTAGGGGCCAGATCTCTTACTGGTTGGTGGGGGATCAAATACTTATTTCCCTCTGCAGAATGCAAATAAATTCATATACTTCCACAATGTGATTTTCCGGATTTAATTTGTGATGTGCTATCTCTCACTGTTACCAATAACCTACCCTTCAATTATGGGCTGCTCATGTCTTTGTCAGTGGGCAAACTTACAAATTCAGCAAGGGATCAAATACTTATTTCCACCACTGTATAAACCCCCAGATTCTATAAACAGTGTCCAAATTTGGGTGCCCAAAATTGTGCACAATCCTGAGATCCTTGCACAATCAATTATTGATGTTAATTGGCTCTAAGTTGGATTTGTGCATGGATCCGGCTGCACGCATTTCTATAAAGATTGTGCCCAAGCCATCTCGCATGCAACCTAAAAAGGGCCATGGCTAAGGGAGGGGCATGGGCAGGTCAGGGGCTTTCCAAAGAATTATGCACAGTTATAACATTTTGGGGCTGTGCCCCCAAGTTATACGCCAGGATTTACACCATGTTTCAGTTGGTGTAAGTCCTTGCATCTAGAGTTCAACATTGAAATACAAACCATTCTATAAAGAACGTTCAGCCCGGAGCGCCCTTTATAGAATAGAGCCGAGTGCAAATTTTTCCCAGTGCCTACTTTTTTTTTTGTTACATTTGTACCCCGCACTTTCCCACTCATGGCAGGCTCAATGCGGCTTACATGGGGCAATGGATGGTTAAGTGACTTGCCCAGAGTCACAAGGAGCTGCCTGTGCCTGAAGTGGGAATCGAACTCAGTTCCCCAGGACCAAATTCCACCACCCTAACCACTAGGCCACTCCTCCACTCCACTTGCATCACCATTTACTGAATCTGGCCCTAAGTGCTTAACATCCTTTAGTAAAAGGGCCTCTTTGATTCTATGGGGTAGCACAAAGAATTCTCAAATTATGCTCTTGAGAGAGCTGTGGGAGTTCTTAATGATATGAAGTGGTTTACTTTTGCTCCACTTTCCCTTAGGTTTGGCCATATTCCAATCTTTCCTTTGCATATTAATTTTACATGTGCTTGGCATAGGAGATTATTCAGACACCAGGCTGGAAATGACTGCTTTGTTAAGAATCCAATTTCAGGGTTTATTAATAAAACCCAAAAACCATCTCAGGGCTCAGTGCTGGCCCTGATCATGTACACTACAGCAGTTTGCAAATGGTCCATGGGCTTCATTCTCTAGGGATAGTCTGAAAAACAGACTGACTAATGAATATACATGAGATATAGGTGTATACATTAAGGCAGTCCATGCAACTCTCACATATTCATATTAGTTTGGTTGAGGGGTGCCAAGAGCCAGTTTAAGCACAATTAGTGTAATATATACCTAACACACACTTTGTTTTCCACACTTTTTTTTTTTTTACATGAAAGTCATATGATATAGCCATACTGGGACAGACCAATGGTCCATCTAGCCCAGTATCCTGTTTTCAACAGTGGCCAATCTAGGTCACAAGTACCTGGCAGAAACCCAGATAGTAGCAACATTCCATGCTACCAATCCCAGAGCAAGCAGCCTATGGACGTTTCCACCAGGAACTTGTCCAAACCCTTTTTTAAACCCAGATATGCTAACTGCTGTTACTACATGCTCCAGCAAAGCGTTCCAGAGCTTAACTATTTGTTGAGAGAAAAAATATTTTTCCTATTTTTTAAAAATTATATCTGTGTAACTTCATTGAGTGTCCCCTAGTCTTTCTACTTTTTTAAAGATAAAAAAAATCGATTCACTTCTACTCGTTCTACACCACTTAGGATTTTGTAGACCTCAATCATAGCTTCTCTCAGCCGTCTCTTTTCCAAGCTAAAGAGCCCCAACCTATTTAGCCTTTCCTCATACGGGAGGAGTTCCATTCCCTTTATCATTTTGGTCACTCTCATTTGAACCTCTTGTAATTCCGTTACATCTATTTTGAGATATGGTGACCAGAACTGAACGCAATACTCAAGGTGAGGTTGCAGAGGCATTATGGTATTCTCGGTCTTATTTACCATCCCTTTTCTAATCATTCCTAGCATCCTGTTTGTTTTTTTGACCGCTGCTAAACGCTGGGCAGAAGATTTCAGTGTATTGTCTACAACGATACTTAGATTTTTTTTTTTTTTGGGTGCTGACCCTCAAGGTGGACCCTAGCATTATATATGACACACTGACACACTGAAAGGCTTCATGGGCTCTGTATACAAATAATGTAAGATGGTAATGGCATTTATGGCAAAGGTGATCATTAGGGACTAAAATGTTGATCACTTGGAATAAAATCTCTGCCACATGTTATCATTGCCATCTTATTTTGTTTTGAGGTCTGAGAGAACAAAGTCCATGAGAAGCCAGGACCAGAAAATAAGAGTGCCTAACTCTACAGGAAGAGAAGTAAAATATGTTTAAAGTATCATGAAGCAAAGCACTCAACATGATAGCAAACTGGTAACCATTTAAGGAGCTTTGGCAATTCTAGAGAAGAAAACATTTTGTAGGTGGCTTACCTGACAGATTTCTAAGATGCTTGTTCAGGGTGATGTTTCTTTCACACATGTCTAGAAGATCTTCACCAACATCTAGAAACATTGACATTGTAATGTTTTCAGTGAGGTAATGAAATTATTTTCTGCACTTTACAGGAATTAAACCCCAAGATTTCAGACCCAGAGCACAATTATTGCTATTAATCAAGCTTGATTTTGCTCACACTTTTTCAGTTAGCTCAAGGTGAGTTACATTCAGGTACGCTAGGTATTTGTACGGCAGCAGATAAGGAGTCTCGCCTGTCACTCTGTGCAAGCTACATTCCTTCATCATTAAACACTGGCATCACAAACAGGGCAGTCTGCAAATTTGGCAATCACATAAAGGCAGTTATACATGATGCAGTCTTGGAAGAGTGGTTTGTAATCTTGGCCACAGTGTAGACACATTCACTGAATTGTCAGGTTTCTTTCTTGAGCATGTAACCCTTGGAATAGGAAATAGCTGCCCTTCAGGAAAAGCTACTCCCTATTAGTCCGTTTGAGTCCTATTTACTAAGTATGTTTCTAATAGAGCCAAAATGGGAGAAAACTGTTAGTACAAAGGCCTCAGGAGATACATTTCTCTCTGTTTCTCAGTGTTGCAAGATAACCAGTTATAAATAATTTGACAAATATGGCTTAAAAGTCACCCTTAACCTGACTGAAATAGACTGGAAATTCCATAGTGAGGATAATTTTATATTATAAAGACTTTTTATGTGCATAGAAGGTCTTTTATAAACTCACCCCAGGATTATGACTATAAAAGTACTCATAGTTTTATGTGACCCAAGCGTAAGTGGGTTCAGGAGCAGAGTTGGGATGCAGCACAAGAGGAGTTCGCGATTTACACCAGCATTAAGTGTGTGTGGCTTCAAGTTAGCCATGATTTCTATCACTTTGCCCTTAGTATTTTGCCCTTAGTATTTGATAAAAGCACTTAGACTTACAAAGTTCCATAGGTTTCTATGTAACTTAGTAAGTCTAAGTGCTTTGAAAATATGCCTCTATGTGTTTCTATAAAGTAGGCTGCATAAGAACATAACATAAGAGTAGCCATACTGGGTCAGACCAATGGTCCATCCAGCCCAGTATCCTGTTTTCCAAACAGTGGCCAAGCCAGGTCACAAGTACCTGGCAGAAACCTAAATCGTGGCAACACTCCATACTACAAATCCCAGGGCAAGCAGTTGCTTCTCATGTCTGTCTCAATAGCAGACTATGGACTTTTCCTCCAGGAATTTGTTCAAACCATTTTTTAAAACTAGATACGTTAACCTCTGTTACCACACCTCTGGCAAAGTTCCAGAGCTTAACTATTCATTGAGTGAAAAAAATATTTCCTCCTATTTGTTTTAAAAGTATTTCCATGTAACTTCCTCGAGTGTCCCCTAGTCTTTGTACTTTCGGAACAAGTAAAAAAATCGATTTACTTCTACTCGTTCTACACCACTCAGGATTTTGTAGACCGCAACTATCTCCCTTCATCCGTCTCTTTTCCAAGCTGAAGAGCCCTAACCTCTTTAGCCTTTCCTCATACGAGAGGAGTTCCATCTCCTTTATCATTTTGGCCACTCTTCTTTGAATCTTTTCTAATTCCGCTATATCTTTTTAAAGATATGGTGACCAGAACTGAACGCAATACTCGACGTGCCCTTCACATTTAGGAATTATACTACTCTCCACGTGTACATTTTTAGTCACAGTCAGAAGCATGCCTCTTGATTAGATTAGAGGAGAAACAAAAAGTGCATGTAGACAGCAACTTCAAACACACAGGCATTATTTTCCTTGAAGTAAAAAGCATCCCTGAGAACTTTCGTTTGGAAAACTGGTATGAGGACTGTGGGTAAAAAAGGCAGCATAGCCATTGGATACCTTTAAAAAAAATAGCTGAGGTTTTCAGTTTATCTGCAGAATCAATTCTGCCAGTTAATAAGGTATTCTATCTACCAACTAAAGTGCTGGCTGATAATGGACAATCTTCTCAGGAACAGGTCTCAGATTGTGCCACTTTGCTTGTAACTTTTGGGCCCTGTTTACTAAGTTGCGCAGTAGGCATGCAAACATTTTAGCGGGCGCTAATGCTACAGACACCAATAGGAATATAATGGGTATCTCTACTGTAAGCATGCGCTAATTTTTAGCGTGCCTACAACGTGGCTTAGTAAACAGGACTTTTTGAGTTTAAACAGGATTTAAATATGCTGATGTGTTTATATTTCCGCAACTTACAGAGCACAGTTTTATGAACAGGGAGTGTAAGGCCTTTCTGGCCATGTGGCAGGAAGTCTTGTTACTGGGTGCCACTTTCGTATTATGATATCCTTGCAAATGTATCATTAAATATGCTGGTACTAGATATATACTCTTTGCCCCGGAACAACTTTGTTCCTTTTTGGAGTTGAAGAAGCTCTCCCCAGGTATTTCCTCCACCCCCCTCCAGTCTAGTACTGCTTAGTTTGTGCTGAAATATTGGATAGCCATCATGCCAATGCCTTATTGCGTCTGTCCTTTTTTCTTAGAAGTTCCACCTTCTTTTTTTCTCACACTCCCCCTCCCCGAGCTTTGTTTGTGGTCTAATGGACTGACTTTGGGTTTGTCTATTTTCTTGAAAATATTCTTTATTGTAATAGTTTTCCTTCTTTTTGAAGTTAATCATATTTTTGAATCAAGTGGATAGCTTGTAAAATTATGTTTATAACAAAAAAAAAAAGGACAGAGTAAAAGTTCTGCATAATAAGAATATATTAACGTGAAGTACACTGCATGAACAAGTCAGTCTTCAGATTTTCAATTTAAGCTGCATTTGAGTAGAGTTTAGACATTTCCTTTTGCATGGTAAAAATGCTACAGAGGTGCCATATCTACACTTTCAACTGTTTCCCCCTTCCAAGCACATGAAATATTAACAACTAAAAATATATATACAGTTACTGTTTCCTATAACTTTAATGAAATTCAAAAATGTTAAGCAACTGGAAAAAGTGAGTTTACGGCTTTATTAAAAGCCAATTACGGTAAAGGTTTTAGGGCCCTGTTTACTAAGCTGCGTTACAGGCAGGTTAATGTTTTTAACGTGCATTAAACAGTAGAGAATCCACAAACGTGGAGAACTCAACGAAATCCCACGGATAGTCACAATATAACAAAACTGGGTAAAAAACCAGGAGTTCCAGAGTAAAGATGAACCAAACTGTTTTGTTATATTATATTTTAACGTGCATTAACCATGTACACGCGTTAACTTTGTACGGGCCTACAATTTCTCTATAGGCACCTACACGGTTAGCGCGCACATGCTAATTGTAGACGCGTTAAAAACACTAATGCACCTCAGTAAACAAGGCCCTTAATCTTAATGCACAGATCCTTACCCTATCCTTGGAGATTAATGCTGTTCCTTTTCTTCTGAGCACAATAAAAATATAGGTCAACTAATACCCCGAAAGATCCTTTTAGATACACATACAGGCATCCATTAGTAAAATATTTTATTATATAAAAGGATTAGTTTGCATAGTCTTGGAACTAACACATAAAAACTGACCTAAGGGCTCATCAATAGCACAGAATTCTATAGTTGGGAGAATGAGTTTGGAGTACACAGTATATGTGACCAATACACCTTGTGTCTCCAGCTTAGAATAACATTTATTTATTAAATTTGTAGCATTTATATCCCACATTTTCCCACCTATTTGCAGGCTCAATGTGGCTTACACTTTTTCCGTAAAAGGTGATCACCAATTCCGGACAAGAATACATAGCTAAAATAGAGGTGACAGAGAGGGGAGTACTTGAACGGCGCCGGCCAAATACATGGCCGGCGATGTATTTTGGCGGTGCCGCAAACAGCTGGCCAGACCCGTATTTTCGAAAAAGATGGCCGGCCATCTTTTGTTTTGATAATACAGTTCCGGACAGCCAAATGCCTTGGATTTGGCCGGGGTTTGAGATGGGCGGCTTCATTTTTTAGCGATAATGGAAAGTTATGTCGGCCATCTCAAACCCCGGCCAAATCCAAGGCATTTGGCCTTGGGAGGAGCCAGCATTTTTAGTGTACTGGCCCCCCTGATATGGCAGGACACCAACCGGGCTCTCTAGGGGTCACTGCGGTGGACTTCAGAAAAGCTCCCATGTGCATAGCTCCCTTACTTTGGGAGCTGAGCCCCCCAACCCCCCCCCCCCAAAAAACCCACTACCCACAAATGTACTGCACCCACTAAAACTGCTCCAGGGACCTGCATACAGCCTCTAGGACTTATTGCTGCTGTATAACTTTGGCACACCAGTTGATACCTGAAGACTAATCTCTTTGAAAAAGTCCTTTATTTGAATAAGCACGTTTACTCACAGTTAACTGCAGATCAGAGGTTGTGCCCCACTGGCAAAGAGTCCCCTGGTACTAAGATGAGCAGTAGGTCAGAGCTGGCACAATGGTGTACAATGCCCTCTTTCAGTACCATTCAAGTTAAGAACCACGTTCTCTAACGTGGGTAACACAGGAAAGGGAACTAAAACTGGCTTACAAAAATGGCCACTACTGCATGGACTACAACAGGAAACAAAACAGGGCACACTCTGACCCAGTAAGCAGGAGGAAAGCAGCAGGGGAGTACAGCCTACCAACTACCAATACCTACACCCACCACAATGCATTGCTGATGTGACTCTGCAGTGCAAATAACAGAAAAGGTGTCACACTCACCCCAGAGCCACATCACAAGCAGGAAAAGGCTGTCGGAGGACAGAACACATTCTGCTGTCATGGAGGTGGGTACGGCATTTGAGGCTGGCATACAGGCTGGAAAAAAAAGTGTTTAAAGTGGGGTTTTTTTTGGTGGGAGGGGGTTAGTGACCACTGGGGGAGTATGGGGAGGTCATCTCCGCTTCCTTCCGGTGGTCATGTGGTCAGTTTGGGCACCTTTTTGAGGCTTGGTCGTGAAAATAAAAGGACCAAGTAAACCCGGCGAAATACTGCTTAACGCCGTATTTTGTTTTTCCATTATTGGCGAAAGCCGGCTATCTGGTAGCCACGCCCATACCTGCCCATGTCCCGCCTTCGCTTTGCCGCTGACACGCCCCTTTGAACTTTTGCCGGCGAGGCAACGGGAAAGCGGCGATGCTGTCAAAAAAAGCAGCTTTTGATAATACCGATTTTGCCGCTTTTCCCAGATCGCTGGCCATCTCCCGATTTGTGTCGGGAAATGGCCGGCGATCACTTTCGATTATGAGCTGGAGAGTGGATTAGATTTACAGATAAAGAAATGTATTAAGGGACCCTTTTACTAAGCTGTGTAGGCCCCTATGTGTGCCCAACGCACACCACTTTGGAACTACCGCTCGGCTACTGTATGGCCTGGGCGGCAATTTCATTTTTTACGCGCCAGAAAATTTCAGGCGCGCAGCACTAACCAGGTGGTAATCAGAATTCTACGCGTGCTGACGATTACCACCCAGTTACCGCGTGAGACCTTACCGCTAAGTCAATGGGTGGCGATAAGGTCTCAGGCCCAAAATGAACATGCGCCAATTTTCATTCTGCCAGATGTCCATTTTCAGCCAAAAAAAGGCCTTTTTTGCAGGTGCGCTGAAAAACGAACCTGCGCACGTCCAATACAGGCGTCTACACCAGCGCAGGCCACTTTATGGCGCACCTTAGTAAAAGGACCCCTAAAAGAAGTGCACAAAAAATGAGCTGCTTGCAATTTTGTACAACACGCAATTCTGGCCTTTCAAACTTCTTGTTCTGTACCATGAACTCAGCACTTCCTATGGCTCAAACCATGTAGAGACTGAAATATGACATAGCAGTTATCTGGCTAGCAGCAATTATGTTACTGCTGTGAATACACTTTAAATGAACTACATAATTACAGGAAAATGATGTCCAGTGGCTAAACATTTATGGAGACATGAAGCGCTAGGACACCTATTATTGAGCTGGGGAATCCATTCTTGACTATGCAAAGGGCACTCTCTCTCAAAACCATATAAAACCACCACTGGGGAGGAAAGTGGCCACAATGGATGAAGAAAGGAGGTGAAAATGCAGTTCACTACCATACTGAGAAACCTATAACCCAAACACCTGCACCCATCTGATTCTAGTAATGAACACACACACACGACACCAAACAGCGAGGCAGGAGCATGGTATGCTGAAACAAGATACAAGCTTATTTAGCTGGAGCATGTGCTAATACATAAGCAAAACAAGCCAATTAAATCATTCATCTGAAGAAAGCTAATTACTTTGCAGCAGGTATACTTCTAATTCTCTGAGCAGCTCCTCAAATAAAAAAAAAATATTACATCTGGTATTCTAGAAGAGCATTTCAATGCAACACTGAAACAGGTAATAATAGTGAATGACAGGAATGAATCTTAGCAACATAATGTAACTAACGGAGTAAGCAAAAAAATCTCATTTATATAAAATAAGCGGGAAACAAGGCAAATTGGCAAAGAGTACACCTAGTATTATACATAGAATAATTTTTTCTGTTACAAATTGTAACACACATTAAGTATTCAATTGTATTATATTTGAAGACTCATAGTCTCCTCACCTATTTTATGTAATTACAGTACTTAAGAGGCCAAATTCGTCAGAAACTATAAGCAGTCGCGGCTTGAAGACTGTTTCACTATATTGTTAGCCTTCGCCACCAAAATTTCCTCCTATCAATGGTCAATCCCTACTGGGCTACTAATCTGATTTAAGCAAATTAAGAATAACAACTAATGGCATGGGGTCTGTAGCAGGAAAAATGATTGTAGGCCAAATAGATATAATTTACCAGCAGATGTGAGAATTATGAGATGCAACATCAGATACAATAACAGTCATGAAGTTGGCAAGAGTGTCAGTATGCTTTCAATATAAATAAGAAAGCTTTTCTGTGTTTTTAAAACATAGTAGATGACGGCAGAAAAAGACCTGCACGGTCCATCTAGTCTGCCCAACAAGATAAACTCATAGGTGCTACTTCTTGTGCATACCTTACCTTGATTTGTATCTGCCATTTTCAGGACACAGACCGAAGAAGTCTTGCCCAGAACTAGCCCCACCACCCAAATACCAGCCCCGCCTCCAAATCTCGGCTAAGCTTCAGAGGATCCATTCCTTCTGCACAGGATTCCTTTATGTTTATCCCACGCATGCTTGAATTCCGCTACCGTTTTCATCTCCACCACCTCCTGCGGGAGGGCGTTCCAAGTATCTACCACTCTCTCCGTGAAAAAATACTTCCTGACATTTTTCTTGAGTCTGCCCCCCTTCACTCTCATATCATGTCCTCTCGTTCTACCGCCCTCCCATCTCCGGAAAAGGTTCGTTTGCGGATTAATACCTTTCAAATATTTGAACGTCTGTATCATATCACCCCTGTTTCTCCTTTCCTCCAGGGTATACATGTTCAGGTCCGCAAGTCTCTCCTCATGCGTCGTGTAACGCAAATCCCAAACCATTCTTGTAGCTTTTCTTTGCACTGCTTCCATTTCTTTTACATCCTTAGCAAGGTACGGCCTCCAAAACTGAACACAATACTCCAGGTGGGGCCTCACCAACGACTTATACAGGGGCATCAACACCTCTTTTTTTCTGCTGGTCACACCTCTCTCTATACAGCCTAGCAACCTTCTATGGCTATGGCCACCGCCTTGTCACACTGTTTCGTCGCCTTCAGATCCTCAGATACTATCACCCCAAGATCCCTCTCCCCATCTGTAACTATCAGACTCTCCCCGCCTAACACATACTTCTCCCATGGATTTCTACTCCCTAAGTGCATCACTTTGCATTTCTTCGCATTGAATTTTAATTGCCAAACCTTAGACCATTCTTCTAGTTTCCGCAGATCCTTTTTCATGTTTTCCACTCCCTCCCCGGTGTCCACTCTGTTACAAATCTTAGTATCGTCCGCAAAAAGGCAAACTTTACCTTCTAACCCTTCGGCAAGGTCACTCACAAATATATTGAACAGAATCGGTCCCAGCACCGATCCCTGAGGCACTCCACTACTCACCTTCCCCTCCTCCGAGCGAATTGCTTCAACCATATTGTCCTTTATGTGCCAAATCCAAATAGGCATACATGTTTCACGTCCCTAGTACTGGTCTCATGCTCTTTGGTGGTGATTCTTAGCTTCTTTTTGGTTGAATTTAAATGTTAAGCTTTGAACCATGAGTGAAGGATGGTTTCTTCCTGGCCTTTTGGTTCAGATTGAGACCTTGTAAATACACTGGGCAGTTGGGGGGTTAATACTCTGTCCCCTGGCACCCCTATGTTACAATCATAGCAAAGCAGAAGAATTAAACCTTCTGTTAAATACACCAGGTATTTAAGCCGTAGTCTTTATGATTGCTCACTGTAGACTCCTGTCAAAACAAACAAATTCAAAGTTGTATTTTAAACCAAAGCTTGTCTGAAGTCAACTGTATTGACAAGTACAGCGCTATTATGCTATGAAGTTATTTGGGGTAGAAAACTGTACCCGTGAAAAAAATCTGAGCAAACCAAAAAACAAAACGACATTAGAACTGGCAAGGACTAGGAATGCTATTGAGAAATTTCCCCATACATTGATAAAATAGAAGACTAACTGGTAAATAAAGACTGTCAATGAGGCTGTCTCTTCCTATAACACTATTCTGTCCTCTGCTCTGGATACTCTCGCTCCTCCCATTCCCCGTTCTGTAAAATGTACCAAATCCCAGCCTTGGCTGACCTCTAGAATCCGCTACCTATGTTCCTGTGCCCGCTCTGCAGAACGCCTTTGGCTGAAATCCCGTGCCCATGCTGACTTCATACATTTCAAATTCTTGCTGACCTCCTTCCAGTTTGCTCTTTTTCTTGCCAAACAGGACTATTACATCCAGTTGACAAATTCTCTTGGCTCAAACCCTCGACGTCTCTTTGCCACACTGAACTCTCTCCTCAAAGTGCCTTCACCTCCAACTCCCCCTTCACTTTCTCCCCAGACTCTGGCTGAGTTCTTTCATGATAAGGTTCACAAGATTAAACTTGATTTCTCAACCAGGTCACCTCCAACTCTCCTTCCCTTAGTCCATTCTCTCAGCCCTCCAACCCCTGCCTCCTTTTCTTCCTTTTCTGAAGTCACTGAAGAGGAAACTACACATCTTCTTGCCTCCTTAAAACTAACTACCTGTTCCTCTGATCCTATTCCCACCCATCTACTTAACACTATCTCTCCTACTGTCGTCCCTTTTATCTGTCATATCCTCAATCTTTCAATGTCCACTGCGACTGTTCCTGATGCCTTCAAACATGCCGTAGTCACACCACTCCTTAAAAAACCTTCATTGGACCCTACCTGTCCTTCCAACTATTGCCCCATCTCCCTCCTCCCTTTCCTATCCAAGATACTTGAACGCGCTATTCACAGCCGTTGCCTTGACTTTCTTTAATCTCAAGCTATTCTTGATCCACTTCAATCTGGCTTTCACCCCCTTCATTCAACTGAAACAGTGCTTGCTAAAGTCTCCAATGATCAGTTCCTGGCCAGATCCAAAGGTCTCTATTCTATCCTCATCCTTCTCAATCTATCTGCTGCTTTTGACACTGTTGATCACAGCCTACTCCTTGATACGCTGTCCTCACTTGGATTTCAGGGCTCTGTTCTTTCCTGGTTTTCTTCTTATATCTCCCAACGTACCTTTAGTGTATACTCTAGTGAATCCTCCTCTACTTCTATCCCACTGTCAGTTGGTGTACCTCAGGGATCCGTCCTGGGACCTCTTCTTTTCTCCATCTATACTTCTTCTCTTGGTACTCTGATCTCATCCCATGGTTTTCAGTATCATCTTTACGCTGATGACTTCCAGATCTACCTCTCCACACCAGAAATCTCAGCCGAAATCCAGGCCAAAGTATCAGCCTGCCTGTCTGACATTGCTGCCTGGATGTCTCAGCGCCATCTGAAACTAAACATGACCAAGACTGAGCTTCTCATCTTTCCCCCTAAACCAACCTCTCCTCCTCCCCCATTCTCTATTTCTGTGGATAACAATCTCATCCTTCCTGTCTCATCAGCTTGTAACCTTGGGGTCATCTTCGACTCCTCCCTCTCCTTCTCTGCACATATTCAGCAGACTGCTAAAACCTGTCGTTTCTTTCTCTATAATATCAGCAAAATTCACCCTTTCCTTTCTGAGCACACTACCAGAACCCTCATCCACACTCTCATCACCTCTCGCTTAAACTATTGCAACTTGCTTCTCACAGGTCTCCCACTTAGCCATCTCTCTCTGTTCAATCTGTTCAAAAATTCTGCTGCACGACTAATATTCCGCCAGTGTCGTTATGCTCATATTAGCCCTCTCCTCAAGTCACTTCACTGGCTTCCTATCCGTTTCCTCATACAGTTCAAACTCCTCTTATTGACCTATAAGTGCATTCACTCTGCAGCTCCTCAGTATCTCTCCACTCTCATCTCTCCCTACATTCCTCCCCGGGAACTCCGTTCACTGGGTAAATCTCTCTTATCTGTACCCTTCTCCTCCACTGCTAACTCCAGACTCCGTTCCTTTTATCTTGCTGCACCATATGCCTGGAATAGACTTCCTGAGCCGGTACGTCAAGCTCCATTCTCTGGCCGTCTTCAAATCTAGGCTAAAAGCCCACTTTTTGATGCAGCTTTTAACTCCTAACCCTTATTCACTTGTTCAGAACCCTTATTTTATCAGCCTCACTTTAATATTCCCTTATCTCTTGTTTGTCCTGTTTGTCTGTCCTAATTAGATTGTAAGCTCTGTCGAACAGGGACTGTCTCTTCATGTTCAAGTGTACAGCGCTGCGTACGTCTAGTAGCGCTTTAGAAGTGATAAGTAGTAGTAGTAGTAAATAAAAGGTCTTCTAGCCATTGCACAACAATGACACCAATGGGTAGAACTCTAGGTACACGTGTCCATAAGGAAATCATAGGCCTATATTTTCTGCTATTATGAATTGTACAGTCAGTCAGTGAAGGAATGCCGGGGGGTGGGGAGTATTCAGTGGCAACACACTGAAGGACATAGCAAGCATATGGGGGGGGGGGGGGGTCTGCTCAGATATGCACAATAATAACTGAAGTTAAAAGCAATATAAAAATGTGTAAAACACATATAAGTAACAAAATCATAAGAACCAAATCATACTATAAAAAAGAGTGATTAATTTCGAGAAGAATGACAACAGTATTGTAAATCAAACAAGCGGATAAAAGGGGTGCAGTTGTTATAATGAAAAGAAGTGACTATCAGGCTCATTTTCGAAAGAGATGGACATCCAAAAAGTGACATAAATCGGCACTTGGACGTCCATCTCACAGAAACGTCCAAATTGGTATAATCGAAACCTCCCCTACTACCTGTTACACTTGTGCAGGAAACTGTGAGTCCTCCTAAACCCACTGTACCCACATATAGCTGCCCCCTTTCACCTGTAAGGGCTATGGTAGTGGTGTACAGTTGGGGGTAGTAGGTTTGGGGGGGGGGGGGGTTCAGCACACAAGGTAAGGGAGCTGTGTACCTGGAAGCATTTTATGAAGTCCACTGCAGTGCCCCCTAGGGTGCCTGACTGCTGTCCTGGCATGTCGGGGGGGGGGGGGGGGGAGGCAAAGTCTACTAAAAATGCTGGCTTCTCCCACATCCAAATGGCTTGACTTTGGACGTTTTAATCTTGGATGTCTTTGTTTTGAAAATGGCTGAAAATCAAAGATGTCCAAATCCAAGGACATCCATGGTATATTCTAACACAAAAGATGGACATCCATCTTTTTCGAAAATGACCTTCTTCCCGTTCAAATTCTGACTTAGACGTTTCTTTCAAAAATGCCCCTCTATGTCAAAGAGATCAAGAGACAAATCGAGGATGTCAGTTTCGATAAACCATTACAACATGATTGTATAAATTATTTGAAAAAGAAGATTGCCAATATCTAAAAGGGAGTCTAACAAGCAGGATACCTTACTATGAAAAAATTTAATTTCTTGCAGGTAAAGTTATCAAGGATTCTCATTATATATATACTTCCAAAGATTCACAAGTCCACAACTAGCCCGCCTGGGAGACCGATCGTGTCAGCAATTGGCTCCATTTTAGAACCATTATCAATATTTGTTGACATATTTCTTAGACCATTAATCCCTCAGATCTATCCTACACAAGGGACTCTACTCATGTTCTTAACAAATTGAAAAATACTGTATTGACAGAGAGATCATTTTAGCTAACCTGAATGCAGAATCACTATATACCAATATCCCCCAGACAGATATATCATCAGCGTTATACTAAGCAAATGAACCAACAAGTTAAGGATCTGCACAGAATTCATAGTTGAATTGACAACTATAGAATTGAAGGAGAATTATTTTTACTTTGAAGGGTGTTTTTATCAAAAAGTTACATGCACTGCCATGGGGGCAACAATGGCTCCCTCTATAGCGAATCTTTATGTGGCAAACCTTGAGAAAAACTTTTTAACTGATCATCCATATAAAAACAACATACTGCTGTGGCGTTGATATACAGATCAGATCAGCTCAACAGAAACTTTACTCCACAGCAAAATAGAAGTACAAACTCACAAATTACATTGTAATATTATTGGATGCATCGGAATCGCATAATTCAACCCTCAGGCAATTTGGAAAATTACCTTAATGGTAGATATATACCGTATTTTTCGGACTATAAGACGCACCGGACCATAAGACGCACCTAGGTTTTAGAGGAGGGAAATAGGAAAAAAAAAAATTTCCTTTTTCCCTCCTCTAAAACCTAGGTGCTCCGGTGCGTCTTGTCCGAGTTTGGGATCGCCCTCCCGTACTTACGTCACGCGATGTTCCCTGGTGGTCTAGTGACATCGGGGCAGGAAAGAGCCCCCTCTTTCCTGCCCAGCGCGCTGCTCTCCGTCCTCCTGACTGCTTCCTGACGGTCTCGGCGGCCATTTTGAATCTCGCCGAGACCGTCAGGAAGCAGTGAGGAGGACGGAGAGCAGCGCGCTGGGCAGGAAAGAGGGGGCTCTTTCCTGCCCCGACGTCACTAGACCACCAGGGAACATCGCGTGACGTAAGTACGGGAGGGCGATCCCGAACTCGCTACCTTCGGACTATAAGACGCACCCCCCATTTTCCTCCCAAATTTTGGGGGAAAAAAGTGCGTCTTATAGTCCGAAAAATACGGTAGATGACATCTTGATGATATGGAAAGGAGGACAGGAAGAGCTTTTAACCTTTCATGCATGGGCTTAATTACCAGAGATAACAATTTAAAGTTTCAACTCAGTTTTAGTACTGATGAAAGATCATTTTTGGACATTAACATAATGCATGTTAATGACATGTTCAAAACGTCTACATATTGAAAACCCACAGATGTAAATAAGTTGCTACATTATAAAAGCAGTCACAATATGGTTCTCAAACGCTATTTACACTACAGCCAGTTTTTCAGATTAAAAAGAATTTGTTCGGATCAAAATGATATAATGCATCAAAGTCAGACAAGGGCTCTACATTTCAGGATAGGGTGTATCCTTCTAAACATGTTAGAGAAGGCTTAATTAAAGCTGGGCGACATGACAGAGATTCCCTCTTAACAGTTCATCCCAAGGGAAAAAAAGACAAAATTGTTTGTACTTTATACTATGATCACCTGTCACATAATGTAATTTATATACTTAGGAAATATTGGCCTGTTTTACAAACAATCCCACATTTTGCAGAGAAAGATATTCTGGTTGCCTTCAAAAGATACAGAAATTTGAAAGACATCTTAGCACCTTCTTCCTTATTTCCATGAAAGAAAGATACTGTCTGGGGTCATGTCCCCTGTTTAAGCTGTTGTCTGTCATGTTAATGTAAAAGTAAGATGTGAGTACTGATGCAGTTCAAATCTAAGACCACACATGTAGTATATGCAGTCACTAGCCGTTGAGCCCGTAAAAACGGGCTGGTATTGGGGTTTTCCTTCCTTCCTTCCTTCCCCCCCCCCCCCCGTGAGGTCGCCCCCGCTACCGTTCCCCCCCCCCCCCCCCGGAGTCGCCGCCATCCCTCCACCCGGCCCGGGCCCTCTCGCTCTCTGCTACTAAACTTACACATCCATTCGCCGGAACGCAGCACGCACATCAGCTGAGCTGCCGTCGGCCCTTCCTTCTCTGCCTGTGTCCCGCCCTCCTGTGACTTAACGTCAGTGAGGGCGGGACAAAGGCAGGGAAGGAAGGCCGACGGCAGCTCAGCTGATGTGCGTGCTGCATTCCGGCGAATGGATGTGTAAGTTTAGTAGCGGAGAGAGAGGGCCCGGGCCGTGTGTGTGTGTGGGGGGGGGGGGGGGGGGGGGGGGTAACGGTAGCGGCGACCTCGGGTGGGCGGGTGGGGGGGGGGGGGAGCGGTATCAACCTCGGCGGCGCAGTTTCCCTCTCTGTCCCGCCCTCGTCATCACGTATTGACGCGGGGGCGGGACAGAGAGGGAAGTTTCTACTGCGCATTTGCGAGTGAGTCGGTCACTCGCCGTTTATATGTTTGATATGTCCTTGCAAATTACTATACATGACCGAGGGCTTTTAACAGATGCATTAATCAGTATAGTAGTGCTATAAAAAGGAATATTAGTAACAAATCACTTGTGGAACACATGCAGGCTAAACTATCCAGCTTATTTTCGAAAGTGATAGCCGGCCATCGTCCGACACAAATCAGGAGATAGCCAGCCATCTCCTAAAACCGGCCAAATCGGTATAATCGAAAGCCGATTTTTGGACACACTCGCCAGCATTCCGTTGCGGAGGTGGCTAAACTTCAAGGGGGCGTGTCGGCAGGGTAGTGAAGGCGGGATGTGGACGTGCTTACGAGATGGCCGGCTTCAGCTGATAATGAAAAAAAGAAAACCGGCGATGACGAGCATTTGGCCGGTTTTACTTGGTCTATTTATTTTCACGACCAAGTCTCAAAAAGATGCCCAAACTGACCAGATGAACACCGGAAGGAATCGGGGATGACCTCCCCATACTCCTCCAGTGGTCACCAACCCCCTCCCACCCAAAAAACAGTATCACAAAATACAGCACTCCTGAACAAGTAAGTCATAACATAACTGATCAGCAAGATCTAAACATCCAGAAGTACCAGTGCACTACGAATGCTGGCCCCTCCCACGGCTAAATGCCTTGGATTTGGCTGGGTTTGAGATGGCCGGTTCCATTTTCCATTATCGCTGAAAAACAAAGTCGGCCATCTCAAATCCGGCGATCTGTGGCATTTGGCCGGCCCCAACCGTATTATCGAAACAAAAGTTGGCCGGCCATCTTTTTCGATAATACGGTTCCGGCCAGCTGTTGCGGCGCCGCCAAAATAGATCACCGGCGCCGTTTGATTATGCCCCTCCACATAAATCTGATAAGCTATGCTTCATTGTTTTAGAGAGAATTAACCCAGATTGGAGGGGAGGGGACACTGACAGATTGCTTTTAAAAGCTGAGCAAAGATTCATTTTTAAATGTGATATTGTGGTGCTGAAACATCTCAATCAAGAATCAGGCCTCTCTGTGTTTTTATAGTTTTTATACTTTTACCAAAATGTAAATTTTTTAAAGTAACCGCCACACTTTTGGTGTGGTGGTTGGGGGGGGAGTAAGGGGGGGGGTGGTTGGGGTGTTGAGACTTTCTGGGAAGGGTATTCATTGTCTTCAAGGGAAGCTGTAAGAAACAAAGCCCCTGTCTGGTTTTGCTTTGTTCCTGTATTGTTGTTCTCAGCATTGGTTGATCTGCTCAGGTGATTATAGTTCTCTTGTTTTGTAAAATCAATAAACAGATTTAAACATAAGTAATGATCTCACATTTCTATTTATAGTATTATTGGTTCTTATAATTTTGTAACATATATGTTTTACTCATTTTTATATTGCTTTTATATCCAGTTATCATAATTGTGCATATCTAATTTGATAACTTTTATCTATGTATATGTCTTTTAATAACATTTGATCTTGTTGCTGACTTTCAATTATAATTACACATTTATTTATATGATGTTTCATATTTGTTTTATTATTTTATATTGTACAATTTTTTTATAATCCTAAGGACGACCATTATATATCTTATTCCATATAGCCTGAGGTGTTCTATGCCAGTTTTATTATGTATTTATTATTAGCATTTATTTACCGCCTTTTTGAAGGAATTTACTCAAGGTGGTGTACAGTTTTGTCAATTAATTTTAAAAGCATCCCAGCATGTTTTCTCATGGTTTTTAGTACCTCTATGTTCTGATGACATCATTCACGTCATTGGAACGCATTCAATATAGCCACTGAAAACACATTTTTTTCCCACTTAGTTTTGGCAGTTTTTCAGCATTTTGTGTGTATTTTTAAAACTACAAAAATAGCTATTTGAGAAGGGCATGGTGAGCTGCACCTGTTTCTACCCTTGGTTTTGATTTTTGCCATTTTTCAAGCGATTAATTTTTTATGATACCAAGCACTAGAATACACCTTCTTTTCTTTAGTTTTACTGAGCTGGGCTATGATTATCTCTTATTTTAAGTTCTAAGATAGTAATATGTGATTGGTAAGGTGTTTTTGTGATAAATATTTTTGATGCAATGACTTTTGACCCCAGCTACAGTGTTTAAAACTAGCAGTATTATACAGCATGACAGATTCCATATTTCTGCCTGTGTGGTTGAGATGCTACCACTCTGATGGGAAAGTGCTAATTTGTAAGCAGACCTTTTGCTTTTTATCTATATTTAGGGCCCTGTTTACTATTTTGCGCTAGTATTTTTACAGCGCACTAATGCTAGAGACAACACCCATATATTCCTAAGAATGCCTCTAGTTAGCGAGAGCTAATTTTCAGCACGTTTAAAGCGTGGCTTACTAGGCAAGGCCCTTAGGATTTACCCATATTTTTTGTTTCTTTCAATTGAAGTTTTTTTTTTAAAAATTGGTTTATATTTTAGGTGTATGGAGTGATTTTGACTAATAAGGGAGAGTTTGGTAGCATTCCCCTATAGATATGTGTCTTTTTTTGGTATATATATATTTTTTTTAATCTCTGGTAGAGTTTCAATCCACTTCTCTGTATTAAAACTTCTGTGTTCACATTCTGCATGTATACGACTGCGCTCAGCTATTTTGTTAGAACGGATTTCACTTATTAGAATCTATACTCATTAAAGGATTTAGCCATCCTTGTTTGTCACCTGCTTTTTTATGATTTGTTGTTTTTTACGACGCCACATTTATCTTATTTATATACATAACCTATTGATTGGGAAACAAACTAAATGGATGATTATGCTTATTAATAATAAAGTTTGTTGAATTATAAAGCAATGGAATTTTCTCCCTCTGTAAACAATAAATTAAATAATTGGAACCTCAAATCTCCTGGTGGAGAAAATCTTACTGATTATACAACCCTCAACCATACTGGTAGTTTATTCATATCACTGGTTCCTTTGAGGGAAAAATAAATCAGTACAAAAAATACCCTAAGCAGAAAAAAACTACTGATTCATAAAACCCCCTCCCATCTTAGAAAATAACCACACTTTATAAAAGGACTAGGACAATCTCTTTCACTACATAAACCTGCTGATGAGGCATGCCACAAAATTCAAAATAGAAAATACGTGCACTTATCTGAAAAACAATCACAGCGCTATTAAGATCAGTCCTTTCAATACGCCCTGTTTCGCTTTATATCTTGCTGCATCAGGAAGAATTCACTACTACTCGGGATCCAAATCACTGCATGGTTAGTGTGTGATAATTCCTGCTTTAACTGCTTAGTGCACTTTAGTAAACAGGGGCTGAAATGATCTAAAATACATTAGCGGCTTTTTGGCCCTTTCTGCTGACTTGGTTCTGTTTGGCACCTCTGATTCACGGTAGTCTGAGGGCAATTGTATTTGTAAACCAATCTCAAATAGAAACAAAATGTATTGGTTTTCTTCAGCAAATAATTTTTGAGCATTATGAAGTTTTTTTTTTGCCAAATACATAAAATGTGTCCTGCTCTAGAACCATCCTGTTACACCTCATGAATTACTCAACTCATTCTTATGTACTTTAGCTGCTATTCAGAGGAAAATAAATATTAAAGTATCTTACTGCTTTGAATCCTGGAAAGCGTTTCTACTTGGTATAGTGGCAGAAACTAATGTCTAAAAGATGATTATCAATCCCTTAAACCACACTTGGGAAGGACAGAACCAATCCTGACAAACTGGGATAAATAAACAAATATAAGCATAAATCCCCCAGATGCTTAATTTGCAATTTCCTGTGGCTTTTAGCATGCCAATTAGTGCAGGTTCCTTTTTTTTTTTTATAAGGAGACCTCATTAAGGAAGAATTAGATTACATAGCACCTGTGCAGTAAATAGTCTTAGCAACCGTTGCCATGATGATGCTGGTAAGTCCAGTGCCTGCCCCGAGCTCCAGTGCTGTGCAGCTTCTGAAGAGGTCACGCTTCCAGAGGAGATAATCAGCGAGAAGAAAAGCCCCACGCCATATCTGTGTGGAAGCAAATGGTGCAGATCTGTCAGAGAGAGCATAATGCAACATTCAACCATTGTTTGGAAAAAAAAGGGGGGTGGGGAAAGAGAGAAGAATAATTCATGTTTATTTGATCTAGCCACTTCTATTCTATTTTCAACATTTCTCAGTTGCTCACTCCCAATTTGGATCTAGGTGACATATATTAAGTATAAACTGGCAAATTAACCAGGAACTTTCATACTAATGAACAGCAGACTAGTTATCTTATCTACTAGAAATTCAAAAGAATATTTTGAATAAAAAAAAAGTTTTCAGAGACTGTCAGAAGAGGTACTAAAATGTGAAGGCAAATGATTTCAAAACTTGATAGCCTGAAAATTAAAAGTTCAGTCCAAGATCGGTCTACACTGTGTCTCTTTCACAATAAACAATGAGATATGACCCTATTGGTTTCCAACTCAGAGATGTCCTACACTAGGCTATGGTGCCATGAGCCTTTGCTCATAATCTAGATTTTCTGCCCATTTATTTTAAAGCATCCTTTTCTGCCTAAATCAATTACAGTGATGGGTCCTTAGCCAAGATCCACAGCAAATCCTTTAGGAAGTCTCATATGCATGCTTTCTGGGTCAAGACACCATTACTGCTATTGGGTGATAACTAATTAATTCCTATTTCCCTGGGGCCAGTGAATGCTGCCTTTCTAGCGTACTCAGCCCTGGCCAACCCAGAGAAGAAACCAGGCTCAGGATAGAAGCCCGGTATTGCACACTATTGCCACTGAACCACTGCTTGATTTCTTGCCTCTCACGCTAACATCTTACCTGCAATGTATCAGTCACTCAGTGACTGGTAATGAAGAAAGTCAGGAAGCAAATGGGAATAAAAAATGTGTTTCTGGTCATGAGATATTCACAGATATAAGCTATCAGTGTACTAAGTTATCAAAAAAGGCTCTTTGTAAACCCCCAGGCTTGCTTCTTTAAATACTGTTCAGTCTCAGTCTATCCCTAGCCAACAAAACAGTCAACTTCCTTTTCACACATTTATTTTTTATGGGCTAACATGGCACACATACAAATCCAATTTCTCACAATTTGTCACTCATTGTACTTAATATTTCATTTTTCTCCATAGCTTCCACACAGTCTGTGTTAAACATGCCAAGGTCTAGGGAAGAAATTTGGAAGGGAGCCCAAACCCTCCAGCAGGATCTATCATCAGCTTCAGGCAGGCTTGGGCCTCATGTGGAATGGAGGCCCAGGGCAACTGTTTGGGTTGTACCTTAATATCAGCCCTGAGCAGCAGCGTAGCCACGGATGGGCCAGGACCCACCCAAAATCAGTGCTCCATTGGCAAAGGTGGTGGGGATCCACAAGTTCTGCCATGCCAGCCGAAGACCTCCTCTCATCAGAAAAAGCCCTTACACCCTGAGCTGTCAGCTGCAGTTTTTCCGAGCTACTACCGCCCCACCCCTTGCGTGCATGTGTGGAGGCTGGCTGTGTGAACGACTCTAGGACACTGCTGGTGGCAACACAAGGTATACGTTCTAGTTCTGCCAGGAGAAGGTCTTCGGCTGGCAGGACTGGTGGATCACTGCCGGTTCAAGTATTTCTTTTCTTTTGCGTTGTGGTGGGCGGCGTAAAGAAGAGATGAATCTTCCAGCTCAACCTCCTTGGGCTCAGGCCCACCGCAAATTGGCCCTCTGGCTACGCCACTGGCCCAGAGATTTCCATATACTAATTGAAAAAGGCTTGAACAAGCTACAGTTGTCTTAGAACATCTTTGATTTTCCAGTGAAGTGAATTAACATAGTAACATAGTACATGATGGCAGAAATAGACCTGCATGGTCCATCCAGTCTGCCCAACAAGATAAACTCATATGTGTATACCTTACCTTGATTTGTACCTGCCTTTTTCAGGGCACAGACCGTACAAGTCTGCCCAGCAGTATTTCCCGCCTCCCAACTGTTGGAATGTATTGTATTTTTACATGCATTGCCTGTCACCTATTATTTCTCTGTGATTACTCTGTGACCTCTGATGTGAATTACTTAGAGAGGTCACACAGCTATGCAACTTCCTGTGGGGGTTAGATGCAGCACATGCAGCACATGGAGCACATGGAGCTCATGATCTCTCCTAACCTGAGAGGATCTATGGTGGTGTGAGCATCCATTACCATCTAAGCATATGGAAGGAGCTGATAATACAAATGTATAGTAATATGTAAATATAAGCCTGTCTGATTATAATCTAACTGCAAACTGTGAGTAAACAGATGTTTTGTTACTTCAACTTTAAAGTGACTCAGCAGTGAATTATTCAGGGGTGAATGAGAGAGAGATGAAGAAAGAAATTAACATTTCTAAAGCTGAAGCTGTGTGTACTAAAATCTGCTAATTATTTACTACAAATAATCCAACAAAAGGGTTATGGGCCCAGGGTCCAGGAATTGAAAAAGAAGAGAAATATTACCAGGCAGAAAAAAAGGCCACATTTTTCTCTTAAGTTTTAAAGGAAAGATTCAGTCTGTCTCTCTCTCCCCCCACACAGCAGACAGAAGGCTAAGAAAATGGCTGAGGGAAGAAATTCACCATTTTTCTATTCTCTCAAGGTGCCTAAATTAACTGAGTTTAATTATCAGCATTGGGAATTAAGATTCATATGTCTCCTTCGAGCAAAAGGATTAAATATATGCTTAGACCAAGACAGAACAGCTGAAAATATGGCTGAATGGGACAATGCAAACTATTATGTGAAGTGCATGCTTTTGGAAGCTCTCTCAGAGAAACAAGCCATATTAGTGGAGGGAAAAGATACACCAAAGGACATTTTATATAAACTGAGAACTATGTATGCAACTACATATGCAAAGCAGCAACCAATTTGGTTAGCAGAGTTGAATGAAACCAAATTAAGGGATAAAAGTAAATGTAATGATCACATTATGCATCTTATGTCTTCATTTCAAAAGTTAGAACTTTCAGGAATTCCCATGTGTGATGCATTGAAAAGAGCATTTCTTTTTACCTCACTATCAAAGAAGTTTGATGTTTTTAGGTCTGTAAATGAGGCCATTGAAGGGCAATCTTTTGAACAGGCAACATCAAAACTAAGGCAGGAATGCATAATAAATGATTCTGAGGAGATGTGTTCTCAAAGCAAGTCAGAGAGAAATGAAACAAATTTCTTGGCAAAGAACAGAGGAAGGCGGAGCTATGGGAAAACTCCACCCAAGGGCAAGCTGATTTGCTACTCATGTGGAAAGGAGGGACATGTATCTAAATGGTGTAAGGAAACACAAAACACTCCCTCTAGCTCACCTAAGCCAATGGAACTAAAGAATTTTCAAACCAGGAAATGTATGAAGGACAAAGATAAACACAAGGGCTTTCTAATGGCAGAAAAATCTTTGACTATGGTAAATAATAATTCAAATGAAAGTACTTGGATTTTGGATTCAGGGAGCACATGCCATTTAACCAATTGTAAGGATTTCTTTCAGGAAATGTGTCCAGAGGAAGGTATTCTTAAAACTGCAAACGCAGGGACTGCTAAGATCCAAGCAAAAGGTATTGGATTCTTAAAATGCAAAGTGTCTAATGAAGTTAAAGAAATTCCTGTAAGTGATGTCTTGTATATTCCCCAAGCAGTTTGCAATATGCTTAGTGTATCTACATTAGATAAGAAGGGATTTGCGATTCATTTTGAAAACAGTAAGTGCACAATCTCTAAAAATGATGAAGTGTATGCTGAAGCTTTTATGCATAATGATGTTTATAAACTGAGTATTTCAGGTGAAGCCTCACATCTGGCGCAAGTAAGGAAGAATGATGGAAAATGTAGTCTGGAAATCTGGCACCGCCGCCTGGGACATCGTGATTCTAAGGTGATCCAGGATCTTTACAGTAAGCAACTGGCCACCGGCATTCAGATAAGTGCAGATGCTGGTAAAATGGAGAAATGCATAGACTGTGTTACTCAAAAAGGTGTAAGACCCTCATTTCCTGCATACACAGGAAATAGGAGTAATAAAGTACTGGACTTAATACACAGTGACTTATGTGGACCGTTTAATATCCCATCATTGGGAAATAACAGATTTGTGCTAATATTCTTGGATGATTTCTCTAGATATTGTGTGGCCTATTTGCTGAAAGAAAAAAGTCAAGTCACAGACATGCTGAAGAAATACGTAGCCATGGTGAGCAATAAATTTGAAAGAAAACCAAAGGTTCTTCAGACCGACAATGGTGGTGAGTTCACTTCACAAAGCATGCGCACATTTCTAGAACAAGAAGGCATTCAGCATATCACAACAGTAGCTTATACACCAGAGCAAAATTCTGTTGCAGAGAGAAAATTTAGGTCACTTGTGGAAATGACCAGGTGTATGCTGTCAGATAGCAATCTCCCTAAAAGACTATGGGGGGAAGCCATTCTCACAGCAGTGTACCTACAAAACAGAATGCCAACTAAAGGCGCTGAGCGCACACCACATGAGACATGGCATGGTAGGAAGCCAAACCTGTCACACATAAGAACATTTGGAAGTACAGCATATGCTCATGTACCAAAGCAAAGAAGGCATAAGCTGGATTCCACAACAGAAAGGGGCATTTTAGTTGGCTATACTCCAGGACACAAAGGATATAGAATTTTGAATCTGAAAACTGGCATTGTTGGCATAAGACATGTTACATATTTTGATGAAAACAAAAGGGTTGATAAAGGCTGGATTATCCCAGATGAGCCTTATCATCCAGAATATGAAACTAGAACCATAATAGACATGCCAGTGTATATAAATGCCATACCAAGGCAGATGTCTGAAAGCAACTCATCTGTATCTAACGAGGAACAGGCAGAGGAAGCAGACACAGAAAGGATCATTGAAGAAGACAGTACAGTTGGAGAAGGGGAATCAATTGGAGAAGAACTCTCAGATTTAGAGGATGCGGAAAGGTCAGACCAACCTGTTGTCAGACGCTCATCCAGGGAAAACAAAGGTGTTCCACCCCCAAGACTGTCTTACCTAACAAAGTCAGCAGAAGCTCAAGAGCCCTTAACATGGGATGAGATTGAGAAAATGCCAGCAGAAGAAGCTGCTGACTGGCGTAAAGCTGCACAAGAAGAAATTGATGCATTGGATAAAAATAATACTTGGATTCTTACAAAATTACCTCCTGGCAAGAAAGCTATAGGATGCAAATGGGTATTCAAGTTAAAAAGGAATGCACAAGGAAAAGTGGAAAGGTATAAAGCCAGATTAGTGGCAAAGGGATATCTTCAAAAATATGGAGAAGATTTTGATGAAGTGTTTGCACCTGTAGTGAAACACACGACAATCAGAACACTTCTGAGCATTGCAGTCTCAAAAGGCATGCAAGTCAACCACGTTGATGTGAAAACAGCGTTCCTTCATGGAGATATAACTGAAGACTTGTACATGGAACAGCCAACAGGTTTCATAAATACAAAACAAAGACAGCTAGTGTGTAAATTAAACAAAGGTCTTTATGGATTAAAGCAAAGTGCAAAATGTTGGAATGATAAATTGCATGAAATATTGACAAATTTAGGATTTAAGCAAGGTG